>NC_071088.1:137306129-138563629 GCF_027358695.1 Spea bombifrons | reverse complement strand
CTGGGGGGGTTATATTACTGTATACAATGCTGGGGGTTATATTACTGTATACAGCACTGGGGGGTTATATTACTGTATACAGCGCTGGGGGTTATATTACTGTATACAGCTCTGGGGGGTATATTACTGTATACAGCGCAGGGAGGTTATATTACTGTATACAGCACAGGGGGGGTTATTACTGTATACAGCTCTGGGGGTTATATTACTGTATACAGCACCGGGGGTTATATTACTGTATAGAGCGCTGGGGGGTTATATTACTATATACAGCGCTGGGGGTTATATTACTGTATACAGTGCTGGGGGTTATATTACTGTATACAGCGCTGGGGGTTATATTACTGTATACAGCGCTGGGGGTTATATTACTATATACAGCGCTGGGGGGTTATATTACTGTATACAGTGCTGGGGGTTATATTACTGTATACAGCGCTGGGGGTTATATTATTTTATACAGCGCTGGGGGTAATATTATTGTATACAGAGCTGGGGGTTATATTACTGTATACAGTGCTGGGGGTTATATTACTGTATACAGTGCTGGGAGGTTATATTACTGTATACAGCGCTGGGGGGTTATATTACTGTATACAGCGCAGGGGGGGTTATTACTGTATACAGCTCTGGGGGTTATATTACTGTATACAGCTCTGGGGGTTATATTACTGTATACAGCGCAGGGGGTTATATTACTGTATACAGCGCTGGGGGGATATATTACTGTATACAGTGCTGGGGGTTATATTACTGTATACAGCCCTAGGGGGTTATATTACTGTATACAGCGCTGGGGGGATATATTACTGTATACAGTGCTGGGGGTTATATTACTGTATACAGCGCTGGGGATTATATTACTGTATACAGCGCAGGGGGGGTTATTACTGTATACAGCTCTGGGGGTTATATTACTGTATACAGCGCTGGGGGGTTATATTACTGTATACAGCGCAGGGGGGGTTATTACTGTATACAGCTCTGGGGGTTATATTACTGTATACAGCTCTGGGGGTTATATTACTGTATACAGCGCAGGGGGGTTATATTACTGTATACAGTGATGGGGGTTATATTACTGTATACAGCGCTGGGGGTTATATTACTGTATACAGCGCTGGGGGTTATATTACTGTATACAGCCCTGGGGGGTTATATTACTGTATACAGCGCTGGGGGGATATATTACTGTATACAGTGCTGGGGGTTATATTACTGTATACAGCGCTGGGAATTATATTACTGTATACAGCGCAGGGGGGGTTATTACTGCATACAGCTCTGGGGGTTATATTACTGTATACAGCGCTGGGGGGTTATATTACTGTATACAGCGCAGGGGGGTTATTACTGTATACAGCTCTGGGGGTTATATTACTGTATACAGCTCTGGGGGTTATATTACTGTATACAGCGCTGGGGGGTATATTACTGTATACAGCGCTGGGGGTTATATTACTGTATACAGTGATGGGGGGTTATATTACTGTATACAGCGCTGGGGGTTATATTACTGTATACAGCGCAGGGGGGGTTATTACTGTATACAGCGCAGGGGTTATATTACTGTATACAGCGCAGGGGGGTTATGTTCAAGGAGAAAAATATATATTTTTTTGTATTTTTATTTCACTAATAAAAGGTCTGATTTAGGTTATTTTTCTCTGTTTAAGTGACTTTTAGTTGCTTTCGCCGGTAATAATAATTATTATTATGCATGATGAATATAAATTATCTGCGTGCAGGATGAATGTTAGAATCATTGCTCAGAATATTATTTGTATCGCAGGCTGTATAAATTATTTTGTAGGAAAATACATTAATTTGTTTTTATAAAAATCCTTTTGTAGAATTCCAATTTAAACAAGAAAATTAAAATACATTTTTGAAAATATTGAATATTTTTTCATTGTTTGCAGAAAATAAACATTGATAATCTGAGCGACACCAAGAGCGTCTCTGACTGCAAGAGCCTGAAATCTGTGAATCGCTCTCTGTCTGTGAAGAGCGTCGGCGCCACGCATGAGAACTCCAACGTGGCTGTTTACGAGGTGGGATGCGAAAGAAACTTAAACCCTCTATCACCATATTCAGCACTGGTACCAGCGACGCCATTCCGGGGCAAATCATTCAACCCCTCATTTCCCATGATCCCTCAGTGCGGACTGTATCGGAATCCTCCCGTCAGCCCGAGCAGGAAGTTGTAAGCATCTTCCTGTTCTCTCCCTCCCGTCAGCCCGAGCAGGAAGTTGGAAGCCGCTTCCTGTTCTCTCCCATCAGCCCGCGAAGGAAGTTGGAAGCCGCTTCCTGTTCTCTCCCCGCGTTGTTTTAGCGGACGGCGCATGAGCCTCTAGCGCTAGAGATTGTTTGTAGCCGCGCAGGTCCCTGCGTAACGCTATTATCACAGATATCTCAGGGCCACGGAGCGATTTATACCCTCTGACGGGGCAGCAAGATGGCGGCTCCCGCATACAGGAAAATGGAAAAATAACAGGGGTTATTTATTAAATACTGGTGTATACATTTAGATGATTAGTATTCTAAGATGTGATGTGTTCATCTTTAGATAATATTAACACAGAACCCGCCGGCATATCGGCCCCCATCCGTCCCCCGTCTTGTCGCCCGTTTCTCCTGCTGTCGTTGGTCTCGTCTTAGATTCAGGAGCCATATGGCTATCTCATGCATGTTTAATACCTTCACTGTATTCCCCTCTACCACTTCTGCTGGGAGGCTGTTCCACCACCCTCTCAGTAAGATAAAGCATACTTGCAACATCTTGCTTTATTGATTCCCCCAATATTTAAACCTCAAACCTCTGTACAATGGGGGTCCTATATTCTAACCCCCTCCACACTACATCTCCACCACAGCCAACCCGCTTACCAGGTGCTGTGGGGGTCCAGGAGCATCTATATCAACCACCTAGGGGCAACCTATAAAATCCCTGCTCTGAGACGGCCCCCTGGGGGGGGCAGACAGGGGCAACGGACCATAACAGGGGGTTTCTAACTGTCGGCATTCATTTCTCAGGGAGACTGGGTTTGGTTGAAGAAGTTTGAGCCGGGGGTCTACCACGAGCTGCGGCAAAGCACCACCAGCACCCTGCGTAAGGTAGGTGTCACCGCATACAAAGGGTGGAGCAGTAACCAGTCCGTCTTCGGGTCAAACCCAGGGCCGCTTTTCAGCAGCGTCATCCCAAGCGGACTCCCCGGGTCCTTTTAGGGACAACCTGGCAAGGGTTGTAGTTGATGGACATCAGCGAGCGCGCATGTCCAGTGCGCAACCTCCTATTGGGCAGGGACTTTTTTATGTCATCATGTGACCTCTTTTTGCGGGTTCCTGTTTGTTGGGGTTGATCACATCTGGCCCCCCGATATAAAATAACACACAGGTCGGCAGATCTCCGTTATGTAAATTAACCCTCGCTGCTTCGGTTATGGAAACAAAGTATAAATAAACGAAGAAACCCCGACCTTTTACAAACATATTTATTTATTTATTTATTTAGGGATATACGTTTATAGAATATTAGCAGATCTTACGGTTCTAGACCCGAACCGCTGTACCTGTGAAGTGTGAGGTTTTGCCCCGAGTGTTGGGTTGAATAGGCAAATTCTCACGGTTTTCACCCCAATCCCAGGGAGAATGGGCAGATTCTCAGGGTTTGTACCCCAATCTCTGAGTATTTGGGTGAATAGGCAGATTATCGGGGTTTTTGCCCCATCTCACGGTCTCGGTATGACTGGGCAGATTCTCAGGGGTTTTGCCCTTATCTGAGGGTAAATGGAGAGATCCTCAGGCTTTTTGCCCCAGTCTCGGGGTAACTGTGCAGATTATCTTCTGTGACTTAATGACATCGAGCATCCTGATTGGTGCTTTGCCTCCCTACATACGGCAGCCGGAATAATTTGCGTAATTAATTTCACCGCAGATGAAAGATTTGCGGAACGAAAACGTCAATCCCTTCCTGGGCTTCTTCTCCGACTGCGGGATCTTCGCCATCGTGACGGAGCATTGTTCTAGAGGCAGTCTGGAGGACCTGCTCCGGAACGAGGACGTGAAGCTGGACTGGATGTTTAAATCGTCTCTGCTTCTGGATTTGATAAAGGTATCCGTCTCGTTAGTGCGCCAGAAATCAGAATCTTACGAGGCATAGAAGGTTTAAAGCCTTAAATGATTTAAATGAATGGCCCGTTCCATTCATCGGGTGCCGGCACGTTCCATTCATCGGGTGCCGGCGCGTTCCATTCATCGGGTGCCGGCCCGTTCCATTCATCGGGTGCCGGCGCGTTCCATTCATCGGGTGCCGGCCCGTTCCATTCATCGGGTGCCGGCCCGTTCCGTTCATTGGGTGCCGGCGCGTTCCATTCACCGGGTGCCGGCCCGTTCCATTCATCGGGTGCCGGCCCATTCCATTCATCGGGTGCCAGACCGTTCCATTCATCGGGTGCCGGCACGTTCCATTCATCGGGTGCCGACCCGTTCCATTCATCGGGTGCCGGCCCGTTCCATTCATCGGGTGCCGGCCCGTTCCATTCATCGGGTGCCAGACTGTTCCATTCATTCGGTGCTGGCGGGTTCCATTCATTCGGTGCTGGCGGGTTCCATTCATTAGGAAAGATCCAAAATATACTCCTATATACTGGTAAAAAAAAAGAGAAGAGGGTTCTGCTCCTGGGAGCTTACAATCTAGAAGGTTGAGTGGGACGTGAAACGGTAGGAGAGGACGGCTTAGACGGGGATGAGTTGGTCGAGTCGGGTTAAGGCAGAGAAGGAGGGTAAAGTAGACCCGGAAGCAGAAAACGTTTAATGTCTGTTCGTGTGATTCCGCAGGGGATGAGGTATTTGCACCATCGAGATTTTTCCCACGGACGCTTGAAATCCCGTAACTGCGTGGTGGACGGGCGCTTCGTGCTGAAGATCACGGACTACGGGTTCAACGAGATCACCGAAAGCCAGAAATCTCCTCGGAATCCGAGCAAACCCGGAGGTGAGGAACCCGAGCGCTCTGATCGCGATGCGCAGTCTCTTTCTGCTCTTATCTCTCACGCCTCTCGATAAGAAGACATCGTCTGGGAAACTTTTCTTTTGCAGAGCTGTTCTGGACCGCGCCGGAATTACTCCGGGACCCGGCGCTCGCCAGGAGAGGAACATTTAAAGGAGACGTCTACAGCTTTGCAATTATTTTACAAGAAGTTGTAGTAAGGGGTCCGCCGTACTGCATGTCGGGGCTTTCCGCCGAGGGTAAGGAGACGCTTTCTGGATCCAGCGCTGGGGAAAGAGCTCCCGGGTACCTGTTTATGTGCAATTAAAGCTGTGTTGTCCCTTTAAATTTTCCCTTATAACATATTGGGTCAAGTAATTCATCTTTTAATTGCCCCCTCCAGCCTAGTGACACACAGAGTTTAAAAATGGTCTTGTCACCATAGCAACACGTGAAGGGTTCATGCCGACTGGACGGTTTCCTTGGTGACTTCTTAAAAAAAAAAAATACTCCTTAAAAGTAATCACTAATGCGACAGAACCCGATGGAAATATATCGACACTTACATCTACCATAGAAATATGTTTTACGCGCGATACGGATACTCATCAATAATCCTTTTATTATTATTCAGAAATTATCAGAAAAGTCAAGAAACCCCCTCCATTGTGCCGCCCGACTGTGGCCCCTGATCAGGCCCCTCTGGAGTGCATTCAGTTGATGAAACAATGTTGGAGTGAACTGGCGGAGAGAAGGCCTACCTTTGATGAGATTTTTGATCAGGTTAGCACAATACTCAGAAACACGCTTCTGACATTATACTTTTTAATTGAAAAAAAAAATCTCTGCTGCTGTGGACTATAATTCCCATGATTCTCAGCCAGCCAGGTGTCCACCATAATGCTGGCTGATTATAATTGGAAGAGTAGTCCACAGCAGCAGAGATTTTTTTTTTCAATTAAAAAGTATAATGTTAGCCTCCCTCCCAGGACCCTTACACACCGCCTTTACACAACCTGTCCATAAACACACATATACACATACACTGCCCTTACACACACCTGTCCATACACACTACCTTTACACACACCTGCCCATACACACACATATACAAATACACTGTCCTTACACACACACATATACACATACACTGCCCATACACACACCTGTCCATAAACACGCATATACACACACGGGCGTAGGAACCGGGGGGGACGGGGGGGACGGATCCCCCCCAGGAAATCATGCGGGGGGGACCGATAATATAGAAATCCCCCCCAGGGTGAGTGCACTCGGGTGCAGCTGTGAGGGTGCTCACAGCTGCCCGATCGGCAGCTGCAGCCTGCAGGACTGGTTAGGGAAATCCGTGATCTCCCCAACCAGTCCTGCAGCTGCATTAAGGTCACACTCACCAGCTGTCTGTAACTGAGCGCCGGGGCGACGGGATATGACGTTTATATCCAGCCCCGGCGCTCAGCAGAAACAGCTGTGCGCAGCCGCACTGCACAGACTGCGAGCGGCAAACAGAAGGAAAGTTAGAACAGAAAGGAGGAAGCAGAAAGCAGGAAGCAGGAAGGAGGAAGAAGGAAGAGAAAGCAGAAAGGAGGAAGAAGGAAGAAAAGGTAAGATTTGTGGAGAACCAAGGTGGGTGGGTGGTTGATTATTTGGGGGGTCTGATGTGGAGAACAAAGGTTGTGGGGGGGTCTGATGTAGAAAACGAAGGTTGTGGGGGGGTCTGATGTGGAAAACAAAGGTGGGTTAGGGGGGTCTGATGTGGAGAATGAAGGTGGGTGGGAGGGGGTCTGATGTGGAGAACAAAGGTTGTGGGGGGGTCTGATGTGGAGAACAAAGGTGGGTTGGGGGGTCTGATGTGGAGAATGAAGGTGGGAGGGGGTCTGATGTGGAGAACGAAGGTGGGGGGTCTGATGGTAGATTTGTGTGTGTATATACATATGATAAGGCATGTGTATGGGCACTTGGGCAGGCATATGTGTATAGGGCAGCTGTGTATATGTGCGTGTATGTGCATACGTCTGTATGGGCAGTGTATATGTGTGTGTATGGGCAGTGTATATGTGTACGTCTGTATGGGCAGTGTATATGTGTGTATCTGTATGGGCAGTGTATATGTGTATGTCTGTATGGGCAGTATATATGTGTATATGTGTATGGGCTGTGTATATGTGTACGTCTGTATGGGCAGTGTATATGTGTGTATCTGTATGGGCAGTGTATATGTGTATGTCTGTATGGGCAGTATATATGTGTATATGTGTATGGGCTGTGTATATGTGTACGTCTGTATGGGCAGTGTATATGTGTATGTCTGTATGGGCAGTGTATATGTGTACGTCTGTATGGGCAGTGTATATGTGTACGTCTGTATGGGCAGTGTATATGTGTATGTCTGTATGGGCAGTGTATATGTGTGTGTATGGGCAATGTATATGTATACGTGTGTATAGGCAGTGTATATGTGTATGTCTGTATGGGCAGTGTATATGTGTACGTCTGTATAGGCAGTGTATATGTGTATGTCTGTATGGGCAGTGTATATGTGTACGTGTATATGGGCAGTGTATATGTGTACGTGTATATGGGCAGTGTATATGTGTACGTCTGTATAGGCAGTGTAAATGTGTATGTCTGTATGGGCAGTGTATATGTGTACGTGTGTATGGGCAGTGTATATGTGTATGTCTGTATGGGCAGTGTATATGTGTATGTCTGTATGGGCAGTGTATATGTGTACGTGTGTATGGGCAGTGTATATGTGTGTGTGTATGGGCAGTGTATATGTGTATATGTGTATGGGCAGTGTAAATGTGTATGTCTGTATGGGCAGTGTATATGTGTACGTGTGTATGGGCAGTGTATATGTGTACGTGTGTATGGGCAGTGTATATGTGTACGTGTGTATGGGCAGTGTATATGTGTACGTGTGTATGGGCAGTGTATATGTGTACGTGTGTATGGGCAGTGTATATGTGTACGTGTGTATGGGCAGTGTATATGTGTACGTGTGTATGGGCAGTGTATTTGTGTATGGGCAGTGTATATGTGTACGTGTGTATGGGCAGTGTATATGTGTACGTCTGTATGGGCAGTGTATATGTGTACGTCTGTATGGGCAGTGTATATGTGTACGTCTGTATAGGCAGTGTATATGTGTATGTCTGTATGGGCAGTGTGTATGGGCAGTGTATATGTGTACGTGTGTATAGGCAGTGTATATGTGTATATGTGTATGGGCAGTGTACATGTGTATGTGTGTATGGGCAGTGTATATGTGTACGTCTGTATGGGCAGTGTATATGTGTATGTCTGTATGGGCAGTGTATATGTGTACGTCTGTATGGGCAGTGTATATGTGTACGTCTGTATGGGCAGTGTATATGTGTGTGTATGGGCAGTGTATATGTGTACGTGTGTATAGGCAGTGTATATGTGTGTATCTGTATGGGCAGTGTATATGTGTATGTGTGTATGGGCAGTGTATATGTGTATGTCTGTATGGGCAGTGTATATGTGTATGTCTGCATAGGCAGTGTATATGTGTACGTCTGTATGGGCAGTGTATATGTGTACGTGTGTATAGGCAGTGTATATGTGTATATGTGTATGGGCAGTGTACATGTGTATGTGTGTGTATGGGCAGTGTATATGTGTACGTGTGTATAGGCAGTGTATATGTGTGTATCTGTATGGGCAGTGTATATGTGTATGTGTGTATGGGCAGTGTATATGTGTATGTCTGTATGGGCAGTGTATATGTGTATGTCTGCATAGGCAGTGTATATGTGTACGTCTGTATGGGCAGTGTATATGTGTACGTGTGTATGGGCAGTGTATCTGTATGGGCAGTGTATATGTGTCTGTCTGTATGGGCAGTGTATATGTGTACGTCTGTATGGGCAGTGTATATGTGTGTATATAAGGAGTGTATTTGTCTTATAGTGTATATGTCTGTGTAAGTATGTGCAAGGGCAGTGTATATTTATGGGCAGGCATGTGTGTGTGAGCAGTTTATGTATGTTTGGGCAGGCGTGTATAAGGGTAGTGCATAAGTGTGAGTACTGGCAAGTGTGTATGTGCAGGCAATTGCAGCGTATATGTGTGTTTTTGTGGGCAGGCATGCGTAAGAGCAGTGCATATGTGGGTATGAGCAGGCATGTCGTACTTAAAGGGAAGATTATGATTCCCTGTAACACATGTTTAACCCATTGTGTGTGTGTACGTAAGTGTGTGCATGCGTGTGTATGTTATTCAAGTGTTTAAGTGTGTGGATATGTTCCTGTGTGCATGACGTGTTAGGAGTCTTAGATGGTTCCTTCAATACATCATAGTAGTCTCTGTGGCCGTGTCCAGCGGGGTCCATCTGTGGTTGTAAGATTTTTCTGTTTCTGTGGGAATTTTCTCCCATTCATCTAGTAGAACGTTTTATGAGCTGAAGGCGATAAACCAAGACATTTTGGACAACACTATGCTTCTAACTTTGTGGGAACAGTTTTGGGGATCATGACTGTGCCCCAGTGTGCAAAACAGCTACTTTGCACCATAACCACTACAGTGCGTTGGTTGTAGGGTCTTACTCTGCCTGCAGTTAATAAAATATTTCTATAAGAGTATTTAAGTGTTGTCTGCTCCCAGACCACAAATGCGGAAAGGGTTAATTGCATCATTGCATTTCTGTAGGATCTTTTGTTAAAATTTTGGCAATTGTGCATTACTTAAAGTATTATTACCGGTTGTTCTAAGTGAAATAACTGAAATATAGGCCAAACTTTTGGTTAATTTTCTTTGACCTGTTTGTTTAATAAAGAGCTTGTCTGTGAAAACTGAACATGATACTTTTTTTGTGCGGAAATTGTACACACACACACACATACATTTATATAAAATTTGCCATGAACAATTCCCAGTTTACTGAACCAGAATATACCCTACCAGTAAAAATGCTATCCCCCCCAGATTTTTAGGGGTTCCTACGCCCATGTATACACATACACTGCCCTTACACACACACACACATATACACATACACTGCTCATACACACACCTGCCTTTACACACACATATACACATACACTGCTCTTACACACACCTGCCCATACATACACACACACACAAAAACTTACACACACACATATATACACATACACTGCCCTTACACCTATTTCTCCCCATCTCTTAACTCTTCCTCCATCCTTCTTCCCCCATCCTTCATCCTGTGATGTGTGCATTTTGAGCTCCCCAAAGTCCCAGTTACCACCATTAACCCCTTGTCTCACTTCCAGTTTAAAACCATCAACAAAGGAAAGAAAACCAACATCATCGACTCGATGCTGAGAATGCTGGAGCAATATTCAAGCAATTTAGAAGATTTAATCAGAGAGAGGACGGAGGAACTGGAGGTCGAAAAGCAAAAAACCGAGAAGCTCCTCTCTCAGATGTTACCACCGTGAGTAAAACACTTTGTGTCTTCCTCTGGACTTTTTGAATTCATGAAAAAAAATCACAATAAAAAAAAAAGCCACATGAAAGCATATTTCTGGGGAATTAAAAACATTAGTCATTTTTTTTCTTATAGAATTTTTATTAAATAAAATCTAAAAAAAATAAAAAATGAAAATATTGGCAAGTAACACCACTAAAAATATCAAAGGGTACGTGGTACATGTCACCTAAAACTCATTACATGAATTTTAATGAATTTTTGTTTAATAAGATTTTATCAAATAGAAATGTTATTTTATAAAAAAAATATATATATATTTTTTTTTCAAATATTTTTTTAACAGTTCTTGTTGATATATTTTAAATTTTTATTGCGTTCAAATATTTTCTTTTTAAGGTGTGTTGATGAATTTTTAGGTGCACACTAACAATGTCATTGGGTGTTTGTGCAAGTGGGCGGGGCTAGCATTTAACCACACCCCATTCTAATACCGAACACCCTGATCAGCCTTATGGAAATAAAATGGCGATGAGTTCATACATTGGGCTGAAGGGACGTCTCGGGGATAGACTAGGGGTGAGGAGGTGGCACTTTAAGGCCAGGGGCCGCCTGATGACGTAAGTGCCCCCGACAGCTCGTAGAAAGCAGGTCTTTCGGTGCTCCGTCGCTGAGGAGTAGGTACGGTGTCTTTCAGATCCGTGGCCGAAGCGTTGAAGACGGGCGGCACGGTGGAGCCGGAATATTTCGATCAGGTCACAATCTACTTTAGCGACATCGTTGGGTTCACCACAATCTCGGCTCTCAGCGAACCCATTGAAGTGGTCGACCTCTTGAACGATCTCTACACTCTGTTTGATGCCGTTCTCTGTAATCATGATGTTTACAAGGTAAGAGGGGGGGGGAATAAACCTTACGGGCACCATATTTACAGGAGACCCATGTCCTCCTCCCATAGACATGGATTCTCGATGCACCCCTAAGACGTCCGGGTGTCCTGCTGGGTTTCCAAATTATTACAGATAAGGCTTTTCTTGCTGTCTTTAGCAATTCAGCAAAAATAAGAATTTGGAAGTACATGTTCAGTGTGTTCTTCAAGTCAGGAACCAGACAACAAGGTGAGACCAAGGTGTTCCTACAAGGTGCATGCTGGTCCTATAACCCAGCAGCCTTCTCTATGCCCGTTGGTTTAGATCACCAGAAATGTACGCTTTTCGAGTTAAGTGGTTTATTAACCCATGAGAGTTTAATATTATAACTCTATCATTATACTCTGTGTTCCAGGTAGAGACAATTGGAGACGCCTACATGGTGGCATCCGGACTCCCGAAGCGCAACGAGAACAAACACGCAGCGGAAATAGCCAATATGTCCTTAGACATCCTTAGCTCTGTAGGATCCTTCCAGATGAGGCACATGCCGGACGTACCGGTCAGGATACGGATCGGGTTACACACAGGTGCAGCTCCTGATTTCTCTCTATTATCATAGCGCCCCCCATCCAAGGGACTTTCCCAAATCAATTAGGGTCGTTGGCTTGCTGATTTAGCTAAACATTATAGAGGGCACCTCACTGATTTATCTATACATTATACAGGGCATCTCACTGATTTAACTATACATTATACAGGGGCCGGCTCGCTGATTTATCTATACATTATACAGGGGGCTGGCTCACTGATTTAACTATACATTATACAGGGACCGGCTCGCTGATTTATCTATACATTATACAGGGGGCCGGCTCGCTGATTTATCTATACATTATACAGGGGCCGGCTCGCTGATTTATCTATACATTATACAGGGGGCTGGCTCACTGATTTAACTATACATTATACAGGGACCGGCTCGCTGATTTATCTATACATTATACAGGGGGCCGGCTCGCTGATTTATCTATACATTATACAGGGCATCTCACTGATTTATCTATACATTATACAGGGGCCGGCTCGCTGATTTATCTATACATTATACAGGGGGCTGGCTCACTGATTTATCTATACATTATACAGGGGGCCGGTCACTGATTTATCTATACATTATACAGGGGGCCGGCTCGCTGATTTATCTATACATTATACAGGGACCGGCTCGCTGATTTATCTATACATTATACAGGGGGCCGGTCACTGATTTATCTATACATTATACAGGGGCCGGTCACTGATTTATCTATACATTATACAGGGGGCCAGTCACTGATTTATCTATACATTATACAGGGGCCGGCTCGCTGATTTATCTATACATTATACGGGGGGCCGGCTCGCTGATTTATCTATACATTATACAGGGCATTTCACTGATTTATCTATACATTATACAGGGCATTTCACTGATTTATCTATACATTATTCAGGGGCCGGCTCGTTGATTTAACTATACATTATACAGGGCTGATCAATACCATGGGCTGGCCTCGCGCTCAGTCTGTGATGAGATATTCCATTTTATACTCTAGGGCCGTGTGTGGCTGGAGTTGTGGGCCTCACGATGCCGCGATATTGTCTGTTCGGGGACACGGTAAATACGGCGTCACGAATGGAATCCACAGGACTGCGTGAGTTTCTTGTTTTAGTCATTTAAAAACTGCTGCACAGTAATCTATAGTTGCCAACTGTCCCAGGAACCAGCTGTCCAGGCCAGTGTCTCGCTTTTCAGAATTGCCGGTACTTGTGTACTGCCTGAGCCATGCAAAACGGAGAGGAGGTGTTATGTGGGTGGTGCGTGGCTGACATTTAGCTGTGCAGATTACAGGGACACCAAGACATGTTTCCCAGCTGTCCAGCTTTGTGCGGCACAAACAAGCTGTCTGGGGGAAAAATGGCACAGGCAAGCTGTTTGGGGGCAAATATGGCACAGACAAGCTGGGGGCAAAGATGGCACAGACAAGCTGTCTGGGGCAAAGATAGCACAGACAAACTGTCTGGGGGCAAAGATGGCACAGGCAAGCTGTCTCGGGGCAAAGATGGCACAGGCAAGCTGTTTGGGAACAAAGATGGCACAGGCAAGCTGTTTGGGGGCAAAGTTGGCACAGGCAAGCTGGGTGGGGGGAAATGGCACAGGCAAGCTGTCTGGGGCAAAAATGGCACAGGCAAGCTGTTTGGGGCAAAGTTGGCACAGGCAAGCTGGGTGGGGGGAAATGGCACAGGCAAGCTGTCTGGGGCAAAAATGGCACAGCCAAGCTGTTTGGGGGCAAAGATGGCACAGGCAAGCTGGGTGGGGGGGGTGGCACAGGCAAGCTGTTTGGGGGCAAAGATGGCACAGGCAAGCTGTTTGGATGGCACATGGGAAACGCTCCTTATGGGCAAAAAACATGTCTAGTAATAAAGTGTAAGCTCTGTGTACTTTGCACATGGGTGGGCCAGCCCTGAAACTCCAAGAGTAAAGTGCGGTACAAGTCGGGCTTGATTCTGGATGGGGTCTGCATGAAGACCAAATTAATAAAACGAAGGAGGCCGCGGCTGAGAGTTGTTGGCAGCCGGTGGTCACCCAATGCGTACAGCGCAGTACTTTATATTAATGCACATTTTTCTCATCATTTTGTAGCTTACAGAATCCACGTCAACCAAAGCACCGTGGCAACGCTTCGCACGCTAAAAGAAAATTACAAAATAGAACTTAGAGGGAAAACAGAGCTTAAAGTGAGTCTGCGAGTGAAATTTACTGTGTATTCCGGCAAAATTCTTAGAAACGCGCAAATATTTCCGCCTTGTGAAATTTTCAAACCTTTTTTTTACATTTAAAACATTTTATAAATTCTTTATTTCAATCCATAACTATTATTAGTTTTTATTATTAGTATTATTATTATTATGTATTATTGTTATTATTATGTATTTTTATTATTATGCATGTTTTATTTAAAAAAAAGACTTTAAAAAAACTCTTAATTTAAGGACATCAAATCGGAGCAACCAAATGGCAACCAAACCGTTCCTTATTTTTTTTAGGGGAAAGGCGTAGAAGAAACTTTTTGGCTTGTAGGAAAGGACGGATTCACCAAACCTTTGCCGAAGCCCCCTGATATCAAGCCTGGGTAGGTATATCTTTTTTATTTAAACGTCTAAAAAAAAATAATGTTTTTTTTTGTAAAATGATGCTGTAAAAAAATCTGAAGGCATTCATTAAAAAAATGGCCAAAAGAAAATAAAAAGAATTTGGTAAAACATGGCTGGGACGGGGAAAAAAGTACCATAAAGAGAGAAAATAATTCATTTTAACCCCTTTAGGACCAAGTGTGTTTTTGGGTGTTTTCTGCACTTAAATAAACACAATATATTAAAAAAACATCCCCATAACTTAATGTTTTGAAGGGGGGCCGATAACTTACCGCTTTTGTTAATTTTTATTTTTAGTACGAGGAGTATCCATTTTTTTCACGCTTTTTTAAAACTTTTTTCATTATTTTTTTTCTTTTTTTCAATGTTATCTTTTACCGCTCTTGTTAAAAAAGCTAGAAACGAGAGAGGACTCTGATGATGTCATTAAGGTCCCAATAAATATTTATGATTTTTTTATTCATTTTAACTTTTTTTAAAATATTTTGTTTTTTTTTTTTTTGTCTTCTCTCTTCTTGTGATATCGCCGTGTGTTCAGTGGAAGGAGGATTTTTATTAGAGAGCCGAAGAGGGCCTGTGGGGTCCCTATGGGGTCTCTACGCCTCTTCCCGATGCAGGAGGGAATGTCCGATCTTATGCTATTACACTCAAAGACTCAGGGTTTCTGCCCAATCAGAACGTTTATGGGCAGATTCACAGGGTATTTAACCCCAGTCTCGGGGTGAAGGGGCAGATTCTGGGGTCACACAGTCTGGAGCCGCCTCCTCCGCACTCTCCTATGATGTAATGATATCTGAGCGTCCTGATTGGTGCTTTTCTCCCTGCTATATCACAGCTAGAGTCCCTGCTTGAATACAGGTGACTTCATTCAGAATATCTTTACCTTCTAATGGCCACCGGACCATTGAAAACAATCTATGTGTCGGCAATAAATGTAGGAAAGCGACCTAAATAATAAAGAGGATGTCGGATGCTTTGTGATTTCTCTTTTTGGCTGCACTTGCCCACCTGTTCAGTAAGTTATGACATCACTCCATGCTCTGACAACATAATGTGGGCCGGATTCTAATGTCACGCGGCATCGACCCATAGCACATGCAGCAGTACCTTTTTTTTTATGAAATATTTTGTTAAAAAGGTTAGATCTACTAGTATAATATTTTTTTCTGGATAAATGGACATTTTCCGGTACATAGGCTTTGCTGTTTGGGACTGTCCCACCATATTCAGGACTGTTAGCAGCTATGTAAACTCCGCAGGGCGCTTGCATATTTTTAGGGATATTTGCTTTATAAAGCGCCTGTTTCTGCAAAATCTATGATCATAAAAAAAAACATACAGTGTATTTTCCATCCACACCACAATCTCCGGCGCCGTCGCTTTCATGGAACGCGATAAATTCTCCTTAATAAGGCGATATCTCGGGGCAATAAAACCTTCCCGCCGTGCCTTCAGCTCCGGAATTGGGGCAGAAAAGCTGTAAAAACGGACAAAATGAATACAAGCATCAGAATAATAACGGGAACGACTTTAATCGCCGGCTTTAAAGAAGGAATACATTCTCTGTCCATACGCAGCTGGGGCTCTGTACCGACGGCCGCTGTTACACACACCGGCTACTAGTTGAATGTTGATTTTTTACCCCCCCCAAAAAATATATTTTTTATTTTTTTAAGTATTTTTATGTGTACTATTTGGAGCTTAAACCCAGAAAATAAAATATATCCATTAAAAAAATGTAGCAGTACCTTATTATTTTTTTTAATTATTATTTAAAAATAAAAAATAGGAAAAAAAACAAAAAACAATTGTGGTCAAAAAAAGATTAGTTCTGCCGCTGAATTCAGCCGAAGGAGTAAAAATCTAAGAATAGTCAGAAAAATATTCATATTCATTTCTAAGGGTATACACTGGAGGGTCAGAGGCTGAGATGGAATGGAAGGAAGTCTTGCTTTACCGAGAGGGTGGTAGATACAGGGAACAGCCGTCCAGCAGAGGTGGTAGAGGGTAATACAGTGAGGGGATTTAAACATGCATGGGATAGGCCTATGGCTCCTGAATCTACGACAAAACCCTAATCATATATAAAGATATATTTTTCCCTAGATTTTTCTCCAGAAAGTAAGCTCAGTCCTGGGCTAGCGACCCCGGCACTTTAAGGCCAGCGGCCGTCTATCGCCGTAGGTGCGGCTGGCGTGCCAAGTTCTGAAAGGGTCAAACAACTTATTAAATATTAATTTAAAGAATTTTTTTTGCATGGCGGGGTTTTTTTTCTTCTTACTAATGCTATATATCTGCCGCAGGTGCAATGCGCATGGTTTAACCGCCGAGGATATTGCAGAGTTCAAAAGGAGGAAAGCAGTGAGAGCTGAAAAGATGCTCGATAAAAAGGAGTAGAGGTAGTCCATCCGTTATAATATATATTTTTCCGGTTAATTGTTGTTTGTGCTGAACAAGCAGAATTCACCCAAAACTCCGGATTCGCACCATCGGGTTAAGTGCTTACGCCCCCCCCCCCAAATGGTGAAAAACTAATTATATAACCCGATAAAATCAAAAAGTGTAATTAACTCCTAAAATATTTAAAAAAAGGGTGAATTCTTCTTTAATCTATCGTTTTAAGCACAATCAGAAAAATTAGGTAAAATTGCTGTCGCAAAAGCGTACGTAAATGTTATTACTATTTTACGCTAATATATTAGCGATAATATTATCATTATTACATTATAACAGTTTTACGTTAATGCAGTCCTTTATACAATCTTCATTTTCATATCAATGCGTGTTATTAATAATATTATACGGTTACAAAATAAGCATTATTTATATCCTGTATATAGATAATTAGAAGATTCTTAATGTGTCTACCTTCAGACTATGGCCTCTCCTCCTCCTTCCTGTAATCCCCTCTCCCTCTCGTTATATAAATATATATATACCGGTACTCCCTGTATGTATGTATGTATATATATATATTAATATATATATTTATATATCCCAAAATAAAGTCACGTTAAAAAATATTTACATTAATGTGACTTAAATTTTGCAACATATTCAAAAAAAAAGTCATATTCCAGAGCTGAGAGCCACAGATATAACGTAACGATTTAATACAGAATACCCGCTTCTCTTTCCGCTGGTTCTCTCAGTGACTGGATAGTGAGTGCCGGTATATCAGGTATACGTCGTGTATTTTGAAGGATGTCCTGGGTCCCATATATACGCTGGGCTGGGGGTCTATTTGGGTCCCTATTCTGGGAGGGGGCTCTGGGGAGCCTTTGCACACATGGCTGTTTTCCTGAAGACATCAGAACACGCATGGAGGGAGAGATAATATATATCAGCGGTGGGGCCGGAAGTTGGTGGTCTGCGCATGCTTGAGGTAGTAGGTTGAGTTACAGTATGGAGGTGCGCATGTAAGAAAATAGTGATTCACCGTCTGGAGCACTAAAACCGTGAGCAGCTTTTGCTAAATTAAGATGTAAAAGCTAAATCGGTTCCCTCTCTCATGTCCTTTCTCTCTCTTTCCTGCTATTTTCTCTCCCTTTTCTCTTATCGCCTTTCTTTCTCCTTTCTTTCTGTCTCTTCTCTCCTCTCCTTTCTCCTCTCCTCTCTCCTCTCTTTCTCTTCTCTCCTTTCTTTTCTCTCCTTTCTTTCTTTTCTCTCCTTTCTTTCTCTCTCTTTTGTCTCATCTCCTTTCTCTTTCTCTCTTGAGAACGTCTGAGTTGGTCGTCGTGTCCGTCGATCTAATTAAGTTCTGGGCCGCTCTCCTCTTCCCAAAAAGTTGATTTTGTTCATTTGAAGCATTTTTTTTCAATTCAGTTTGACTTTTCAGAATAGCGGTTTCACGAGGGGTCTCACGGAAATTCATTGTGTATGTCTATCCTGCGCATGTTTAACCCCCTCGCTGTATTACCCTCTACCACTTCTGCTCCTATATAAATCATGGTTAGGCTGCAAATGCTGTAACTTCATTCTTACACAAAAAAATTAAAAAAGCCGTTTATTTGCCACGAGTTTACCGAAATGTTTTATTTTTATGATCACAGAATACAAACTTCCCGTAAAGTTTCTTGGGTGTAAAATTCACTTCGTGTTTTGTTTTTGTCCTTTTACAGGGAGGATTGGCAGGAAGTTATAAACAATGAAATACAATTAATATTTTGGAAAAAAAGAAAAAGTATCATCAAAAAATAATCTTTATACGACTCATGGTCTCGAAGACAAACGGAATCTCTGGACGGATTCTCTCCGTGGAAATACGTGTCTGGCCGAGGGGGCTTTCCAGGAGGTCGGAATTAACAGGATTTTATAGAACATGGACAACAGATATGGAATTCGCTGCACTTCTTTGTCTATATGACGTCCGCGGGACATGAAATCGGCGAGCGTTTTTTAGGTGGTGAATGGAGAAAATATAACCAAAAACAATTAAGAAAAAAAAAAACCCTCTCCCTTGAAAATAAATGTCTTTTACGGCGTTAGGCATTTCTGGTTTTAGAATATTTTTTTTTTTTTATCAAGGAGACATCAATAGTATTTTGGTAAAACCATCATTAAAACGGAATGGAAAAAAGAAGAAAAAATAAATAAAAAATACAAGAGATTTTCAATTTAGGAAAAAAAATGGAAGCAATAGCTTAAATTCTGTTTTTGTTAATTCAGTTTTCCTAATCGAATCTTTGTAGTGAAAAGTTGCTGACATTGAAGTTTCCACTAATCAGTGTGAAGCTGAAATAGATGGGTTGAAAAGGGGAGGAATAAAGCGTCAGCGAAGGCGCAAGGTTGGCTTAGACTTTAGACAGTAAAGTACGACACTTCCATTCCCATCATGCCTGGAGATCCAGAAGCAGCCGCAGCCCAGTTATTCGTTATGTTACAAAAAAAAAGGGGGGTAAAGTACTTTAAACTGCAAGAAAAAAGTATTTCCTTATCATATTTTTATTATAGTGGGCAAAAAACCCTAAAAATGAAGTGTATGAAAAGTACGGAAATGCAGAGACACCTAGTGGACGAAATGGGAATAACCACGGAAGAATTATATTTGGATTTGGGGGGGGGATTAAAAGACCTATTTTCATTACAATGAGAAGGCTTATAGTTTATTTAGAGTTTTAAAACATGAAGTCACCTAACACACTGATTATTTTACGTTAATAATACGGGTTAATAACTAAAGGAATGAATAACCCAGCAAGCAGATACAATCTCAGTGTATTCGTTGGAAGCATATCAGGTCTTTTCATCGGCTTTCGGTTATCTTATTGGAAAACAAAAAAAAAGTATAATAAATGTAAAATAATAATCATGAGTGTAAACCTTCATTTTAAACAAAGGAACACACAGAAGCAATGTATTTTTGTGTAGATTATTTGTAGATAGTATTTATTTTATATGTGCAATATTTTTAGGTTTATAAATTATATTTCTGTAAATAAATATTCTTTGATAAAGCTTTCGTGTTTTTAATTTTATTATAAGCAAATCATTTAACGCGACAATTTTTTTGGTTGGTTAAAAAAAAAATGCATAATACCTGCCAAGTGTCATACCTTAATTTTGCCAGTCCCTCTCTGTGCTACAAACTCATGTGCCCCTCCCTCCTCCCCTGATGCCCCTTTCTCCTCTCCTGATACCCCTCTTTTCTAGGAGGCCAGAATGTTTGCTGGGTATGAGGGGATCGCAGGGTTCTACAGCCCTAAAAGTAACACCTAAGACTCATGTCACCAAGTCTACATAATTCCCCAAAAAGTTCCAATGTATCAAGGCGTCTGATGTTACATATACCAAACATTTTACAGAGGGATGCCATGGAGATACAGTGCTCTTAAAACCATAGCAACCAGTGGAATGGTTCAGCTGATTGGACCACTACATTGGTTGCTATGGTGATAAGACTAAGAATCAAAGAAGAGCACCAGCACTCACTTAGGGACATCTCCCATTGAAACGTTTTTCATTGGCTATTTCTCCTTACAGGCAACAAATCAGAGAGAAGATTACACCTAGAATCACGTCATGTTCGAGAAAAACTTGAATCCAGTACCGAAAACCGTCCATAATTTGTATTGTTGTTGAAGTATTATTTTTTTAAATTAAATACATTAAATGTAAAATATATTTTAAATATTTAAAAAAATAATAATCATTTAAAAAAAATAATACTTTAACAACAATAACAACGTTATGCCAAGCCATTTGTTTTTTTTTTTGTTTTTTTTTACCATAATAGAACATTGCCGATTCTGATATATTTGCATTCAGTACAGATAGTTGACCACTAGAGGTCAGTAGAGATGCGTGCCTGTGGGAAGCTTTACAACTGCATTACATTACATTTATTAATAGAGCGCCAGCAGATTCTATCGCTCTATTACCATAGATAGAGAGAAAATAATAATAATAATAATAATAATAATAACATGAAATTGACAATAACATTAACGCACATACTGGGACAACTCGGGCTGAAATGCCCTGGTCCTGGGTGGAAACTGATCTGGTGTCAGACCTTCAAAATATAAATGTATATAATGATACAAAATCTCAATGTTCCGCCCCCCCCTGAAAAAAAAAACCTAGAACATTAGGTAAAAATATTAATAATGCAATAAAAGCAATGGATGCCAAAACTGGTGCATGTGATGAAAACTGCTCTTTAAATACAAAAACATCCGACCAAACGAATGATTTTAAGATATTCTCTCTATGAGTACAGATAATAATTCAAATTCTTTGGGCTCCCCAGTCATAATTTTACATAAATTTACAACAAAACGAAAAAAAAACCCTGTGCATGACAACTCGCTGACTGACCTTTTTTTGTTTTTAACAAATTGGGGGGAATTTACAAAACCATCTTTTTTAACGTAAATGAAAGAAATTGTCAGCAAAATCTGCTGACTTATTGATTCAGTTTGTCTGGTATAATGTTTATATGTTGGACCTTTTTCTGCTACATTAGGTTCTTCCCTATTCAATGGGCAGTTTGGGAATTTTACTCTGAGAACCCTCGGAAACAGATGCAATGTAAGGGAGTTTTACTTTACTGAGAGGGTGGTAGTTAAGTGGAGCAGTCTCCCAGCAGAAGTGGTAGAGGGTAATACAGTGAGGGGATTAAACATGCATGGGATAGACATACGGCTCCTGAATCTAAGACGAGACCAACGACTGATTAAGATCTGAGTCTTTAAAGCATGAGAAAGGGAGACTAGACGGGGGCCGGATGGGGCCGATATGACGACAGGTTCTCTGTTTATTTGGAATGCCCCTAATTTTGTATTTTCCTAATCCAGACATGGGATTATATATATATTTCATCATCAAAACCGATTCAGACACCGATAATCGGCGAGAAAATAGGAAGCGGCCATCAACACCCCATTTATTTTCATTTAAAGGGAAACGGCCGGTGTGATTTATCTGCATCCTGACGTTATCCCAAACCGCGGGAATCACCAGACGGAACGTGCGCTGCCACCTTCTCACCCGCAGGAAGCTCTGCCCGTCCCCCGCATCCCCCATCTGTCTCCAAATCACGGCTTCCGGAAGACCCCGCAGACTCTGGCCTTGGAAACGGATTTTGGCCGACAATTAATTTGTTTTCCGATTTCCAGATTTTATAGCCGGACAGAAATTTTTTTTAAATTTGCCTTTTTGTTTAGTGAGTTGGATTACAAAAGTTCGATTATAAAAAAAAATAAAAAGGATTAGAATGTATATTAGTGTCAAATATTAGAAATTAATTGGGTTATTTTTAGCTCTTTTTTATGAAAAAAGAAATTTTATAATTTGAAGATTATGTTATTAATTATAGGGATGAGGAAAATCCTTTATTCTTCCACCCATTTTCATAAAAGTGATAATATATTTAATTGCATTTAATTGCACTTCTGTTGAAAATAGATTTTTTTCATACTGAATTTGCTTTATCATTTTAGTTGATGTGTAACTTTGCTACATTTTTGCTTTAGTTGATCAAATATGGTAATAAAAAGTAGCAAACTGATTATTCATCTTGGTTGGGTCATATAAAGGAGGTTAACATACAATAACCAGACGTACACAGAAATAGGTAAAAGATTATTTTAAAGTGAAATCCCACCAAATATTCTTATTACCAGTTTTTAAAAATATTGCTCTATTTTCTTTTTTTACCCCAGTTGTAGTTTTTTACCCCATAATATAAAGTTTTCAGGCAGCCGCATATCAGCCGTTTGTATGATTCTCGCTCTGTTATCTGAGCCCCGATCTACTAACCCCCCGACTCCTTATCATACTGCCTGTGGGGAACAATAGAATGGCTCAGTCTTAATCACCAGCCGGACTCTCTGACTAATGAAAGTCTATGGAGGAAGGGACTTCATTAGCATCGCCATAAAGCATCAGCTCAGTGTGGAGTTTGAGCCGGGAAAGTCACCCAAAATATCACATGACTGACAGCAACGGCGGCTCCAGGGCTGCAGATAAAGGGGGTTTATTGGAACAAAATGACATAAAATCAGTTTTTTTGCCAATACTAATCGACATTACTTTAAACAACGCTCGTGGGTTATATTACTCTATACAGCGCTGGGGGTTATATTACTGTATACAGTGCTGGGGGTTATATTACTGTATACAGCGCTGGGGGTTATATTACTGTATACAGCGCTGGGGGTTATATTACTCAGATTGGGGTGACGTGGTGCAGTATTTCTTCCTTTCTCTGTAAGTAACACACATACAGGTACACGCAGTCACTCTAACACCGCTATCTACCTCCTTTTTCCCTCTTGCACCACTAACTCACCCCTGACTGTAACTCCATCCGCTGACTCCCTGTAATAACAGAGAGACTTTACACTTACAACACTCTGCCGCCATTAGGTAATACACCCTCACCAACCCACCGGCAGATCCCCATCCGGCCCCCGTCTAGTCTGCTGGTTTCTCCTGCTGTAACGACTCAAACCTTAATCAGTCGTTGGTCTCGTCTTAGATTCAGGAGCCGTGCGTCTGTCCCGCGCATGGTTAAATAAGTGTTGCTGGATATCTGTATATAAAGAAGAGTGAGGATCCCAGCTGAACTCACGAAGTCCGGAGGGCCGGGCGTTTCTATACAGAGCCGAGAACAAAGCAGCAGAAACCATATTTGCATTGTCTGGAATAACAATGGCCGGGAATTCTATGGAATTGTTGAATTTTGGCAATTCTCTGCCGCTACGTGGAGAGCAGGTGAAGCCGCGCCGCTCCCCGCCTGACCTTTCCATATCCGTCTCATCTCGTTAACTAGAAATCACTCAGAATGAATCTCCTGCGCTCTGCTCTTTCGATGGAAAAATATGCCAAAAAAACATATTTATTTTTTTTACTGTTTTTCTTCTAAAAAATGATGTCATATTTCTTATTAACCCTCTTGGTGGCCAACGCGCCTATTCAACAAACCTTAATGCGACCGAGGCTGCGTAACCTTGTCAGTGAAGGGGTTAATAGGCATTTCTTCCATAATTTGGCACAGAAACAATTTTTTTTTAATATATATATATTTTTTTAAAAAATATATATAATTTATTGCTATGAAATCCCCAGAATCGGACGGTTTATATAAACTATAGATAACAGCAGAGGTGAAGTTGCGTAATTTACTAGAGCGCAATAAGCGGGGGGGGGGGGGTATCTGCACCGGGTCAGAAATGTTGTGGAGTGATGATAAGGCGATGACTCTGTCCAGGGAGGGGGTCCTATGACCTCATTTTAGTTTTTCTAACTTTTTTTTCCCAAGGAAACGCTTCATTCTGGAACGGATCGCATCCCTGAGCACGCGGTGGGAAATCCTAACAGGTAGGGCTCAAATTACTTATCATTTCATAATTATTTAATAATTATTATTATAATTATGACAAAAAATCCAAATAAATTGTATCATTACATAGTATTTCCAAAAACATTTATATTTATTTTTTATTTTTTCATATTTTTAAATCTGACGAAAATTTTACAAAATAGAAAATATTCTTGAAATATTGAATTTGTTTTTTTTTTTTCCAAAGGAATGGTCAAATATTCAACAGATTTATTTTAGTTTTCAGAATTTTTTTTTGTGTTTTAATGGAATTAAGTTAAAACTGTTTTAATATAACCATGATATCATTCATTGGCTACACATGTTAAACATATAATGGGTATTATTATTATTATTAATTTTATTTGTATTAATATTACATTTAAAAAAAATGTAACATATATATATTTTACATTTTTTTAATTTAATATTAATACAAATAAAATTAATAATAATAATATTTATTATTATTATTATTATTATTATTATTATTATTATTACCTAATAACGAAGTGCTGGCAGGGTGGGCAGGGGATATTGCCCCCCAGGGTTGCTCTGGTATTGGCTTGGGGCAGTATTTCTCTTGCGTGTTGTACTTGCAGTTCCTCGTTTGGCCACCAGGGCATCGATATTACATGAAGGCGCCCTGACACAGGCCCTGCTCTCTGGGTTTACAATCCATTGGGATTTTACACCCTTACTGGAACCATTCCGTGTTCCTCTGATGAGCTTTGTGTGCATTTTCTTGTGGACATTGAGGGGTTTTCTGCCCACCGTTCTGACAGGGGGCCATTTGGGCTGTTAGTAACCCCCCCCCCACATAGCTGTTTTTTATCATTTATTTTTATAATGAATCTGAATATTTTTAGTGAAAACTTGAATGTTTTTAAAACCTGGAACATTTTTTTTTTACAAACAAACAAAACATATATATGAACCAAAAGTATATAAAAAAAATAAAAAATATAAATCACTCTTAAAAGAATCCTCCAGTGGTCCCGTGGAGCCCCCTGAGCCCCCTGTATGACGGTACTTTGCATGTTCTTTCATACCCATACCCGAAAAACGACGTTGATTTACCTTGGTGGGAAGCTGCAGCTCCAAAGCCCCCTCCTTATCCAGATTAGCATTGAAAAAATGGAAGCATTTTCTGCGCATGAAGTTGGGGGTCTCAGGGAAGCCCCTTCTCCCTGGGGAGTGCAGGAGCCGGCCGGCGGTCAGGATTGGGGCAGGAGATGCGTTTGGCTTGTATGGCATCTGTTGGGGGGCAAATTTCTACGGGGGGGGATTCTGTAGAGGAAAGGCAGGTTTCTAAGGAATAAGAACCCTAAACAGGGCATTTTTGTGCGTGCGTTATTCTCGTTATATTCAGAGCGGATTCCCCGGGTGCTGTGACTTCATTCCGGAAAAATGTTCTAGATGCAGCTAAAGCGACCCCCGGATACTCGGGGAAAATCTTTGGCAACAAAAACGATTTACAGAGCGGATTAGAGAAAAAACAAAACTATGGCGGTGGATCGGCCCCATCCGGCCCCCAGCTAGTCGCCCGTTTCTCCTGCTGTAAAGACTCAAACCTTAATCAGTCGCTGGTCTCGTCTTAGATTCAGGAGCCGTATGTCTATCCCGCGCATGTTTAATACCCTCACTGTATTACCCTCTACCACATCTGCTGGGAGGCTGTGCCAATTACCTACCACCCTCTCAGTAAAGTAAAACGCGTAGAAGAAGTTGAATAGGGAATTTGAAGAGAAACTCACTCAATGCCCCGCCTCCCCTTTTAAAA
This sequence comes from Spea bombifrons, assembly GCF_027358695.1. NCBI lineage: Eukaryota > Metazoa > Chordata > Amphibia > Anura > Pelobatidae > Spea > Spea bombifrons. The sequence goes on along the minus strand of NC_071088.1, from coordinate 138,537,508 downwards.
AATGGCGCAACGCGAAAACGAAGACGAACGCGAAGAAACGAAGATTCTGCGTCTTCCTTTACCGGCCGCCGCCGCCGCCATATTCCTTTATTCTGTATTCGGTTTAAACCACGAAAACGCAACATTCCTGTTCACACAATTCTAATAACAACGACAAAGGCTCCTGTAATTATTCCACATTATTATTATTATTATTATTATTATTATTGTTATTATTATTGTTATTATTATTATTATTATTATTATTACTAATGAATCACTGTTTAATTTATTAACCCGTTCCCTGCTGTTTCTATACACATTATCGGGGTTTTAGGGCTGTAGAACCCTGCGATCCCCTCATACCCAGCAAACATTCCGACCTCCTAGAAAAGAGGGGCATCAGGGGGGGAGAGAGGGGCATCGGGGGGAGGAGAGAGGGGCTTTAGTGGCTTCAGGGGAGGAAAGATGGCCATCATGGAACAAAAAAGGGAACAAGGGTTTGGGGGCAAAAGAGGGACTGCGTAAACTAAACAGGGACACCTGGGAGGTATGTTTTTGTCTGGCTTACATGCATCTGTTTATCATCAGGGGTCCGGGCCGCGCAGGTCACAGCCGCCAGGATTTTGGGTTATCTCTGCTTGTAAGCGCAGAATTCCTGGCCTCTCCTATAGACAGAAGGTTTGGGAATAATTGCCATCCCGCAGTAATTGTGTTGGTATGGGGAGCATGCAGCTCCTTGACTGCCTGTTTCATAAGAAAAAAAAAAATCCTATCACGAAAGTTTCTAAACTGGGATTTGGGGTAATTGCGTAAAAATACCCGGGTAATTATTATTATCGGTCACATCATTTATTATAAAAAATCTGCATTCTGAGAATAATGGGATAACTACAAAAAAAATGCAAGCAAACTTTACGGTATTTTAAACTATTCTGCAAGAAGTGAGTGGGTGTGGTTTAATCATTACCACGCCCACCACTGGCTATAGCTCTTCTATTTTGGGCATCTGTGTTACTGAGCATGCGGAAAACGGAAAAGAAAAAAATAAGAATTAATATAAAACAATGTTTTTGTGGGCTGTCCCTTTAATGGGTGTGGCCACATTGGAGGTCCATTAAAAAAAATCCTTTGGGCATCACCAATCGGCCCCATCCGGCCCCCGTCTAATCGCCCGTTTCTCCTTCAGTAAAGACGCAAACCTTAATCAGTCGTTGGTCTCGTCTTAGATTCAGGAGCCGTACGTCTATCCCATGCATGTTTAATACCCTCACTGTATTACCCTCTACCACCTCTGCTGGGAGGCTATTCCCCGTATCTACCATCCTGCGTACTGGTCCATGGACTTATCCTCTAATGTTATCCCATCCCGCTCCATCGAGCCTCGAAAATGTTTCCATTAAAAGGCGAGCGCGCTGTTTAGTTGTGGTTTCCCTTCTTTCTGCCATCACAGAGGCCGCGGCAGTAGGTGACGCGCGGTATGACTACCCAGCGTTGTCATTCATTAAATAAACCAGCGGAGTGAGGAATGAGGGAAAGTATTCTGTTGCCTGAACCTTCGGCAGCCGAGCCACATCTGGAAAGCGGTAAAATAATGAGCGAGGAAAGTCATCCGAGATCCTCACCGGGAACGAATTACCCGGATTAACGGGAGAAATACCTCTCTCTATCCCCTCTCTCCTCAGACTGTTCCGTCTCTCTATCCCTCTCTCCTCAGACTGTTACCTCTCTCTATCCCCTCTCTCCTCAGACTGTTCCGTCTCTCTATCCCCTCTCTCCTCAGACTGTTCCGTCTCTCTATCCCCTCTCTCCTCAGACTGTTCCGTCTCTCTATCCCCTCTCTCCTCAGACTGTTCCGTCTCTCTATCCCCTCTCTCCTCAGACTGTTCCATCTCTCCCCTCTCTCCTCAGACTGTTCCGTCTCTCTATCCCCGCTCTCCTCAGACTGTTCCGTCTCTCTATCCCCTCTCTCCTCAGACTGTTCCGTCTCTCTATCCCCTCTCTCCTCAGACTGTTCCGTCTCTCTATCCCCTCTCTCCTCAGACTGTTCCGTCTCTCTATCCCCGCTCTCCTCAGACTGTTCCGTCTCTCTATCCCCTCTCTCCTCAGACTGTTCCGTCTCTCTATCTCCTCTCTCCTCAGACTGTTCCGTCTCTCTATCCCCTCTCTCTTCAGACTGTTGTCTCTCTATCCTCTCTCTCCTCAGACTGTTCCGTCTCTCTATCCCCTCTCTCCTCAGACTGTTCCGTCTCTCTATCCCCTCTCTCCTCAGACTGTTCCGTCTCTCTATCCCCTCTCTCCTCAGACTGTTCCGTCTCTCTATCCCTCTCTCCTCAGACTGTTCCGTCTCTCTATCCCCTCTCTCCTCAGACTGTTCCGTCTCTCTATCCCCTCTCTCCTCAGACTGTTCCGTCTCTCTATCCCCTCTCTCCTCAGACTGTTCCGTCTCTCTATCCCCGCTCTCCTCAGACTGTTCCGTCTCTCTATCCCCTCTCTCTTCAGACTGTTCCATCTCTCCCCTCTCTCCTCAGACTGTTCTGTCTCTCTATCCCCGCTCTCCTCAGACTGTTCTGTCTCTCTATTCCCTCTCTCCTCAGACTGTTCTGTCTCTCTATCCTCTCTCTCCTCAGACTGTTGTCTCTCTATCCTCTCTCTCCTCAGACTGTTCTGTCTCTCTATCCCCTCTCTGTTCCCAGTGCCGGCCTTAGGGGTGTGCGACCTGTGCGGCCGCACAGGGCGCCATGGCAACAGGGGCGCCTGCCCGGGACTTAAATTAAAACATCGTGTTTTTTTGTTTTGTTTTTAACTTTATTTAACATTGAGGATTTTAAATAAAGTTAAAACAAACAAAAAAAAAACGATGCTTTAATTTAAGTCCCGGGCAGGGGCGCCGAGTGGTCGCTCGTGAGGTTTTCAGCAACCGCTCGGCGCCCCTCACTCTCCGTGACTCTGTCGCGGTGCCGGGGTTTCATGCTGAGCACCGAAATATGATGTCATATTCCGGCGCTCAGCTGTGAAGCATGCACCGCAGCAGAGCGGGAAGACGGACGCCCCCTGCTCCCACCACAGGACTCAACAATGTAAGTAAGGATAATGAGAAGTAGGGAGAGGGGGAGGCAGTGAGAAGGGGCAGGGTGGGGGGGCAGAGGTGGTAGATAGTGAGAAAGGGGGAGAGGGGATAGATAGTGAGAAAGGGGAGTTTTGTGACAAGATTTTTTTTCCTTTCTTTTTTTGGGATGGGGGGGCGCCAGAGGAGTAGTCCGCACAGGGTGCCAGAACACCTAAGACCAGCTCTGGCTGTTCCAATAACCTTCCAGCCTCAGTAAAGTAAACCTTCCTTACATTCCGTTCCAGCCTCTGACCCTGTACCTTTGGGCCTCTTTTATTTGCATGATACACCCTTTAGTTCCCCTTTCAGTATACTTTAAGGAGTAGTTGGCCTCCTCCAAGGATCCCACCCCCTGCTGCTTTGTCTCGGAACAGCAGGAATGGAAAGCTTTGGAGAGTTTACAGAGCGATTCTGTTTGGGAGACTCCGGTTCTCGCCGAACGCTCGCGCTCTTTGATTGGATTCGGACTTTGATGCCAGACTTTGATGCGCTTAGAAGGGGGTTTTCTGGGAATCCACACCTAGAACGTTAAACCGGAGATGTCTGTGACCTGTCAAAACATTCAAAAAGACAGCCGGGCAAACGAAGCGTCCACATTTAAATACATAAAGGACGGGAGGGACCGGAATCTAACACTAGAGGGTCAGAGACTGAGATGGAAGGAAGTTTTACTGAGAGGGTGGTAGATAAGTGGAACAGCCTCCCAGCAGAAGTGGTAGAGGGTAATACAGCGAGGGGTTTAAAACAGGCATATGGCTCCTGAATCAAACGCAAGACCAAGGACTAAGGTGTGAAATTTATACAAGATTTCGGGACCTCTGAGGTCTCTTCTTGAAATGAAATCAAGAAGTTTAATAAATGATATGTGTTTTGCTTCAAATAGTTACTAATGTCCCTGCGATCCCCTCATACCCAGCAAACATCCCCAGCTCCTAGAAAAGAGGGGGATCGGGGGGTGAGAGGGGCATCGCAGGGGGGTGAGAGAGTCATCAGTGGAGGAAAGAGGGGGGCAGGGATCTGGGCCCAAATAGGGACTGGAAGAACCGAACAGGGATACTTTGCAAGTATGGATGTGTCTGAAAAGTCATTCTTGTGGAACGTGGTCTGAGCATTAGGGGGCCGAAGGGATAATGCTGATGATAGGTTGCTATGGTGATACGACCACTTTTCAACCTTTGCTCCCAAATCATGTTTTATGCGTAATCCTCGCCGTGTATCTACGACTCCTTTACAAGCGGGACGTCCCAGCACAGATGGTAACGATTGCACAACTATTTAAACGTTTGCACATAACAGGCGACAGAAACCTTCCTGAAAAAAAATCCCAAAATTAGTCGGAATTTTAGTGTTTATTCAATCAAAACTGGGCGGCTTTTTCCCAAATTATATGAAATGATTCTGCCTCTAATCCCTCGTTCCACATCGGTGTCCACGCCGGCCCCTGATTCACTCACCGCAGTTTAAAAGATTGAATTTATGCTACATATAAAAGTTGTCAGGACTGTCTTGAAAAGTGTGGGACTGTTGATTGCTATGGATCTGTATATTTACTTTATATGCGTAGGCAAATACTGAGGATAATCTTATGGTGAAATCCCCCCCCCCCCCCGCTCTAATTGAAACAAGATTGTAAGCTCTTCAGGAGAGGGCAGGGACTGTAGTCTGTTTATGTTAATATATTAACCCCTTCATTGTAGTTTGTGTGTTTCTGCTCCTACTGCGGACCTGGTAAGTGTCAAAGAACTCCCATCATGCTAGGCCAGGCAGACTAAGGGAACTTTGATGCCAAAGCTTGGATCCCTGGTTTTGGACGCCGATGAATCCAAATCCAGATTTTCTCAATAAATATAATGTATGAATAATAATAATAATAATAGTAATAATAATAATTAATTATTATTAGTATTATATACGTGTTATTTGTACCCAAATATTCTTCTATTCTTGTGAATGCACAAAAGAGAAGCAGGATATGGAACTTCGATATCCAACAGGAAGCTCTGCCTTCATTCCAACTCCTATTATTCTCAGCCAGCTTGCGTCCAACAAAATGCTTTGAGAAAAATAAATAAATAAATAAACCCCATGAAAATATCTGGTGATGTCACATGCAGAAAAAAATGAAAAACGTATTAAACATTGTTATGTAAATGTAGATCTTAGAGGTCAAGTAAGTAAGTGGAACAGCCTCCCAGCAGAAGTGGTAGAGGGTAATACAGTGAGGGTATTAAACATGCATGGGATAGACATACGGCTCCTGAATCTAAGACGAGACCAACGACTGATAAAGGTTTGAGTCTTTACAGCAGGAGGAACGGGCGACGAGACGGGGGCCGTATGGGGGCCGATCTGCCGGCGAGTTTAAAGTCTCTGTGTTTGATCCATACACGATGCTTGGCTTAACCCATACACGCCCAATACACTGTAACACTGCTAGCACTAAGACCTGGCTGGCGTCCTGCGGTTCCGTCCCTTATAAGGATGTCAGGATATTTCCTTCGTCTCTCAGTTCCTGTCCGGGAGGAGAAGTTTCCACCGCGCTCCGACCCAGGAATCGGGATGAATGAATTTAAGGAACTTCCAGAAGGATTCGTTAGGCGACCCGGGGGGACAAACCGCCTTCTGCATTAAATACGGTAAATCTATCGCCCCGGCCCAGGGGCTCCGGAGTCATTCTGCTTTCTTTATTAGAGTGTCAGCTCTTCGGATTTCACCCGATTCCCTCTGATACCATTAATGTATCTGTAACCACTAAACAGCGATCCCGTTGTACAGCGACGCGGAATAGAATGGCGCTATATTAACCAATCAACAAATTACGAGCGAGTATACAGGCAGTGTGTGGTATATAGTCTGAATATTAACATCCGGCAATGAAGGGTAAGGATTACGTCGGGGCGATGCTGTTATGGGGGTTATGGTTGGGATGATGCTGTTATGGGGGTTATGGTTGGGGTGATGCTGTTATGGGGGTTATGGTTGGGTGATGCTGTTATGGGGGTTATGTCGGGGCGATGCTGTTATGGGGGTTATGTCGGGGCGATGCTGTTATGGGGGTTATGGTTGGGGTGATGCTGTTATGGGGGTTATGTCGGGGCGATGCTGTTATGGGGGTTATGTCGGGGCGATGCTGTTATGGGGGTTATGTCGGGGCGATGCTGTTATGGGGGTTATGTCGGGCGATGCTGTTATGGGGGTTATGTCGGGGCGATGCTGTTATGGGGGTTATGTCGGGGCGATGCTGTTATGGGGGTTATGGTTGGGTGATGCTGTTATGGGGGTTATGTCGGGGCGATGCTGTTATGGGGGTTATGGTTGGATGATGCTGTTATGGCGGTTATGGTTGGGCGATGCTGTTATGGGGGTTATGGTTGGGTGATGCTATTATGGGGGTTATGGTTGGGGCGATGCTGTTATGGGGGTTATGGTTGGGTGATGCTGTTATGGGGGTTATGTCGGGGTGATGCTGTTATGGGGGTTATGGTTGGGGTGATGCTGTTATGGGGGTTATGGTTGGGGTGATGCTGTTATGGGGGTTATGTCGGGGCGATGCTGTTATGGGGGTTATGTTGGGGCGATGCTGTTATGGGGGTTATGGTTGGGTGATGCTGTTATGGGGGTTATGGTTGGGTGATGCTGTTATGGGGGTTATGTCGGGGCGATGCTGTTATGGCGGTTATGGTTGGGCGATGCTGTTATGGTTGGGGCGATGCTGTTATGGGGGTTATGTCGGGGTGATGCTGTTATGGGGGTTATGTCGGGGTGATGCTGTTATGGGGGTTATGTCGGGGTGATGCTGTTATGGGGGTTATGTCGGGGTGATGCTGTTATGGGGGTTATGGTTGGGTGATGCTGTTATGGGGGTTATGGTTGGGGCGATGCTGTTATGGGGGTTATGTCGGGGCGATGCTGTTATGGCGGTTATGGTTGGGTGATGCTGTTATGGGGGTTATGGTTGGGGTGATACTGTTATGGGGGTTATGGTTGGGGCGATGCTGTTATGGGGGTTATGTCGGGGCGATGCCGTTATGGCGGTTATGGTTGGGTGATGCTGTTATGGGGGTTATGGTTGGGGTGATACTGTTATGGGGGTTATGGTTGGGGCGATACTGTTATGGGGGTTATGGTTGGGGCGATGCTGTTATGGGGGTTGTCGGGGTGATGCTGTTATGGGGGTTATGGTTGGGATGATGCTGTTATGGGGGTTATGTCGGGGCGATGCTGTTATGGGGGTTATGGTTGGGCGATGCTGTTATGGTTGGGGTGATGCTGTTATGGGGGTTATGGTTGGGCAATGCTATTATGGGGGTTATGGTTGGGGCGATGCTGTTATGGGGGTTATGTCGGGGCGATGCTGTTATGGCGGTTATGGTTGGGTGATGCTGTTATGGGGGTTATGTTGGGGTGATGCTGTTATGGGGGTTATGTTGGGGCGATGCTGTTATGGGGGTTTTGTCGGGGCGATGCTGTTATGGGGGTTATGGTTGGGCGATGCTGTTATGGTTGGGGTGATGCTGTTATGGGGGTTATGGTTGGGGTGATGCTGTTATGGGGGTTATGGTTGGGTGATGCTGTTATGGGGGTTATGTCGGGGTGATGCTGTTACGGGGGTTATGGTTGGGATGATGCTGTTATGGGGGTTATGTCGGGGCGATGCTGTTATGGGGGTTATGTCGGGGCGATGCTGTTATGGGGGTTATGGTTGGGCGATGCTGTTATGGGGGTTATGTCGGGGCGATGCTGTTATGGGGGTTATGTCGGGGCGATGCTGTTATGGTTGGGCGATGCTGTTATGGGGGTTATGGTTGGGTGATGCTGTTATGGGGGTTATGTCGGGGCGATGCTGTTATGGGGGTTATGTCGGGCGATGCTGTTATGGGGGTTATGTCGGGCGATGCTGTTATGGGGGTTATGTCGGGGCGATGCTGTTATGGGGGTTATGGTTGGGTGATGCTGTTATGGGGGTTATGTCGGGGCGATGCTGTTATGGGGGTTATGGTTGGGGCGATGCTGTTATGGGGGTTATGGTTGGGATGATGCTGTTATGGGGGTTATGTCGGGGCGATGCTGTTATGGGGGTTATGGTTGGGCGATGCTGTTATGGTTGGGCGATGCTATTATGGGGGTTATGGTTGGGGCGATGCTGTTATGGGGGTTATGGTTGGGGCGATGCTGTTATGGGGGTTATGGTTGGGTGATGCTGTTATGGGGGTTATGTCGGGCGATGCTGTTATGGGGGTTATGGTTGGGCGATGCTATTATGGGGGTTATGGTTGGGGCGATGCTGTTATGGGGGTTATGGTTGGGGCGATGCTGTTATGGGGGTTATGGTTGGGTGATGCTGTTATGGGGGTTATGTCGGGGCGATGCTGTTATGGGGGTTATGTCGGGGCGATGCTGTTATGGGGGTTATGGTTGGGCGATGCTGTTATGGGGGTTATGTCGGGGCGATGCTGTTATGGGGGTTATGTCGGGGCGATGCTGTTATAGGGACGCTCCCATGTATAAGACGCACCTTAATTTTGAAAAAAATATATATTATCATAAAATTCATACTCATGATCCTCATCACTCCCATCCATTAACTGCCCCTAACTTAACCCTAAAGGCCCCATTAACCATAACTGCCACCCACCCACCTCCCCTAACTTTCAGCAGCCCAATTTTACATTTAATTATACTCACCGTTAGATGAGTTGCCGAGCAGCGTGGATGCTATAAGGAAAGGGGCGGGGTCAATCGCCAGTGAGTCTGAAAGGGGCGGGACCAAATGTCAGCGTGACTGGGACTGGGAAGTAGTAACTGCAATCTACAACCCCTGTATTAGACGCGTCTTATACAAGGGGGAAATACGGGTATATAGGGATGATGCTGTTATGGGGGTTATGATAGAACTAAGCTGCATCTCATCTGCGGCTACTTCATCTAATCTGCTGAGGTAAATCCTGATAAATTCTACAGAAAATTCCACATTTTGAGCAATGCGCGTTCCCGGAGAGGCCGCCGTGTGTCCTCGGGATCCTCTTTTAATGGTTACTTTACAGAAAGGGTAGTTGATACCTGGAGAAGACTCCCAGTGGCAGTAGTACAGCCAGACACAGTGAAGGAATTCAAGAAAGCCGGGAATGTTTATAAAGAAATCCTGAAGAATGTATAAGGGGAAGGAGATTTACAAAGGGCAGACTGGATGAGCCAAATGGGTCTTGTCTGCTGTCACTAAACCGTGTTTGTTAAGAGATGGCCCTGGGGAGCTTTTACTGTATATTTAAATCAGCGAGCCGGCCTCCTGTGTAATGTATAGATAAATCAGTGAGCCGGCCCCCTGTATAATGTATAAATCAGTGAGCCGGCCCCCTGTATAATCTATCGTTAAGACAGCAAGCCGGCCCCTGTATAATGTATAGTTAAATAAGCGAGCCGGCCCCCTGTACAATGTATAGGTAAATAAGCGAGCCGGCCCCCTGTACAATGTATAGGTAAATAAGCGAGCCTGCCCCCTGTACAATGTATAGTTAAATCAGCGAGCCGGCCCCTGTATAATGTATAGATAAATCACCGGCCCCCTGTATGATGTATAGTTAAATCAGTGACCAGCCCCTGTATAATGTATAGATAAATCAGTGAGCCGGCCCCTGTATACTGTATAGTTAAATCAGCGAGCCGCCTCCCTGTATAATGTATAGATAAATCAGCGAGCCGGCACCTGTATAATGTATGGATAAATCAGCGAGCCGGCCCCTGTATAATGTATGGATAAATCAGCGAGCCGGCCCCTGTATAATGTATGGATAAATCAGCGAGCCGGCCCCCTGTATAAATGTATAGATAAATCAGTGAGCCGGCCCCTGTATAATGTATGGATAAATCAGCGAGCCGGCCCCTGTATAATGTATAGATAAATCAGCGAGCCGGCCCTGTATAATGTATAGATAAATCAGTGACCGGCCCCCTGTATAATGTATGGATAAATCAGCGAGCCGGCCCCTGTATAATGTATAGATAAATCAGTGACCGGCCCCCTGTATAATGTATAGATAAATCAGCGAGCCGGCCCCTGTATAATGTATAGGTAAATCAGCGAGCCGATCCTGCATAATGTTTTTTTTTGTAAATATATAGTTTTATTATTTTTCAAAGATGCAATATAGGGAAAGGGAAAAAGGGAATGGATACGGGGTGGGAATCGGGGAGAAAGGAGCAGGTTTTACCTTTTAACCTATTTAATGCTGGGAAGATGTATAAGTAAACATTGTTAGACCCCATTAGTTTGTTTTTTTTTTGTTTTTTTTTTTATTTAAATACTTGGCCAAGTTTAAATCTAGAGAAAAGTTGGCACAAAATGATATTTAGATGGAAAGTTAAAGTTTGTTACTTTCTCTGGAGATGAGAAAGAGTACTGGATGTTTTCTCAGGAAAAAACAGACATTTTCATAATACTAATGGTAAGTGATTTTTTTTGGTATTCCCAGGTGATACTTTGTACCGATATACACCCTGATGAGGAACTCGAGCTGGTATATTAGTACTGGGAAGACAAGGTTATCATGGAACATTTATACAAAAAGGGCTAAACTTCAAATAAAACATTAATTTAATGTAAAATGAAGAAAAAAAAACTGCTTATTGCATTCAGCGGCGGGCTGCCTCCGGGGATAGTGCAGCAATTCAACCCCAGGCCAATCACAAAGGGCCGGTCAGACAGCAGGGTCACGTAACGTGATGTTATATGACCATGAGGTGGAAGCAAGGCTACTAGCACAGAACGTGTGAGCAGCCGGAAAGAAAGCAGGCGAAGTAAGGGAGGGGGTATGTATGTTAAAGTGATGGTGTATGTAAGTACATGAGCTAGCATGAATGAGTATGTGCAAGTGTGTTAGCATGAATGAGTATGTGTAAGTGTGTTAGGATGAATGTGTATGTGTAAGTGTGTTAGGATGAATGTGTACGTGTAATTGTAAGTGTGTTAACATGGATGTGTAAGTAAGTTAGGATGGATGTGTAAGTGTGTTAGGATGGATGTGTATGTGTAAGTAAGTTAGGATGGATGTGTAAGTGTGTTAGGATGGATGTGTATGTGTAAGTAAGTTAGGATGGATGTGTAAGTGTGTTAGGATGAATGTGTACGTGTAATTGTAAGTGTGTTAGGATGGATGTGTAAGTAAGTTAGGATGGATGTGTAAGTGTGTTAGGATGGATGTGTATTTGTAAGTAAGTTAGGATGGATGTGTAAGTGTGTTAGGATGGATGTGTATGTGTAAGTGTGTTAGGATGATTGAGTATGTGTAAGTGTGTTAGGATGGATGTGTATGTGTAAGAATGTTAGGATGAATGCGTATGTGTAAGAGTGTTAGGATGAATGTGTATGTGTAAGAATGTTAGGAGGAATGCGTATGTGTAAGAATGTTAGGAGGAATGCGTATGTGTAAGTGTGTTAGGATGGATGTGTAAGTGTGTTAGGATGGATGTGTAAGTTAGGATGGATGTGTATGTGTAAGTATGTTAGGATGTATGTGTAAGTTAGGATGGATGTGTAAGTGTGTTAGGATGAATGAGTATGTGTAAGTATGTTAGGATGGATGTGTATGTGTAAGAATGTTAGGAGGAATGCGTATGTGTAAGAATGTTAGGATGGATGTGTAAGTTAGGATGGATGTGTATGTGTAAGAATGTTAGGATGAATGCGTATGTGTAAGAGTGTTAGGATGAATGTGTATGTGTAAGAATGTTAGGAGGAATGCGTATGTGTAAGTGTGTTAGGATGGATGTGTAAGTTAGGATGGATGTGTAAGTGTGTTAGGATGGATGTGTATGTGTAAGTATGTTAGGATGTATGTGTAAGTTAGGATGGATGTGTAAGTGTGTTAGGATGAATGCGTATGTGTAAGTGTGTTAGGATGGATGTGTAAGTTAGGATGGATGTGTATGTGTAAGTGTGTTAGGATGGATGTGTAAGTTAGGATGGATGTGTATGTGTAAGTGTGTTAGGATGGATGTGTAAGTGTGTTAGGATGAATGTGTATGTGTAAGTATGTTAGGATGGATGTGTAAACAAATTATGCAAACAAATACACCACAAGCAGAAATCCAGGTAATGCAGTGTATTTTATGTATGTAACAGGACCAGCAAATAAGGGTAATACAGTCTAAGCAAGAAACGTACGGCAAAATAAAATACCGGTAATAAGTCTTTTGGCAGGGAGCCCGCTTGGAAGGGCACGACAGACAGAGAGCCCGCTTGGAAGGGCACAAAAGGCACACAGCCCGCTTGGAAGGACACAAAGCAGGGAACCAGGAACAGTACAGGTGCAGAACCACAGCAGGAAGGTCCATAGACTTCAATACAAAGGCCCTGACTGAAGGGCAGGTTCATAAAGGCAGGGTAATCCAGGTAACAAGGCCCAGCTGGATGTATTGCTAGGGCTCAACCCAGGTAACAAGGCACACCTGATCCCAGTAATTGAGTTCTGACTGCTCCAGAGGGCGGAGGGAGGCCACTAGTGGTAGCAGATTTCTTTACCACAGGTATGAAAAAGCCATGGTTCAGGCAGCGAAAAAGTGGTTCCTGACAGTTAGGATGGATGTGTATGTGTGTTAGGATGGATGTGTATGTGTAAGTATGTTAGGATGGATGTGTATGTGTGTTAGGATGGATGTGTATGTGTGTTAGGATGGATGTGTATGTGTGTTAGGATGGATGTGTATGTGTGTTAGGATGGATGTGTATGTGTGTTAGGATGGATGTGTATGTGTGTTAGGATGGATGTGTAAGTGTGTTAGGATTGATGTGTAAGTGTGTTAGGATGGATGTGTATGTGTGTTAGGATGGATGTGTATGTGTGTTAGGATGGATGTGTATGTGTGTTAGGATGAATGTGTTTGTGAGTGTGTTAGAGGGAGTGTGTATTAGCATATGTGTGTGTTAGTGTTAGAGTAAGTACGTGTGTTTGCATACTTATGTGTGTTAGTGTGAAAGGTTGTGTAAATATGTGTGCCAGCGCTTACTTCAGCTACTGGGAGGCAAGTGTCTGAAGGGGCCATTTGGTTTTTCCTGTCCCCAGGCTAAAAGGTGCCAGCCCCCTCATCTACAACTGCCCTAGAGTTGCCATCAGCCATTGCACTTCAAGACACTTCCAAGTGGGGTAGAAGCCCCAGCACACCTGTGATTGGGCGCACAAGCCCATGTGACATGGACAGAGAAGGAGGGCAGTGACGTACAGGAAGAGAGAAAAGGCTGATCAGCCAATCAGAGCAATCTCTGTCTCTATTATTATTATTATCTTCTTTTTATTTGTTAAGCACTAACATATTCCGAAGCGCTGTACAATTTAGATGGGGTGGTTAATGAATAGTTAAATCAGGGAGCCGGCCTGTGAGCTGCCATCCAACCTTATGGGGCTTTTACACAAAGTTCCAGGATGTGAGGATGTTTGGCTTTTGAGCTCGAGAGCTTACAATCTAAGGGAATAGAACAGAGTAATTGAAACAAAAGGGGGGAGTAGTAGCGCTCCTGGAGCAGTAATGAGGGGTAAATGGTTTCAGGATGTAGAAGGAAAATGAACGAGGGAGGAGGGTGGGTTTCCTGCCGTTTCTATACACATTATCGGGGCTTTTAGGGCTGTAGAACCCTGCGATCCCCTCATACCCAGCAAACATTCTGACCTCCTAGAAAAGAGGGGCATCAGGGGAGGAGAGAGGGGCATCTGGGGGGAGGGGAAGACAAGAGGGAGTTGGATTCCAGAGGGGGACTAGCCAAACTGTGTTTTGTATATCGCGGGCAGCCCTTATATATCACATGATAACATTAAAGTGGGCGTGGTCCAGGTAATAAAGCAGAACATTACTCCTTATAGCCTAGGATATATTCTTTGTGAAATGTAATAGAATTCAGTGATGAATGGTAGGATCCAAGCTTTTTGGGGTCTCTAGCAAACTGTGCTCATTTACCTCATTTACCAAAAGTATAAATTGGGTAATTCTAAGGGTATTTATTTCATTAGACACTCACTGGTCACTTTATTAGGTACACGTTGCTAGTACCGGGTGTCACACCGGGTTCTTCGTGGCAGACTTTCTACAAGGTGCTGGAAACGTTCCTCAGAGGTTTTGGTCCGTATGGACATGATGGCATCACGCGGTCGCTGCAGATTTGATGCGGATCTCCCGTCCACCACGTCCCAAAGGTGCTCTATTGCATTGAGATCATGTGATGTGGAGGCCATTGGAGTGAACTCATCGTCACGTTCAAGAAAGCAGTTTGCGATGATGTGAGTTTTGTGACGTGGGGCATTATCCTGAAGATGGGAGCACTGTGGTCATAAAGGGATGGACATGATCAGCAACAATACTCATGTAGGCTGTCGTGTATAAACGATGGTCAATTGGTACTAAGTGGCCCAAAGTGTGCCAAATGTCCCCCACACCTTTGATAGAAGGCAGGACGGATCCATGCTTTCATGTTGTTTACCCCAAAGTCTGACCCGGCCATCTGAATGTCGCAGCTGGAATCGAGACTCATCAGACCCGGCAACGTTCTTCAGTCTTCCATCGTCCAAGCTTGGTGATTCTGTGGGAATTGTAGCCTCAGTTTCTGTTCTTAGCTGACAGGAGCGGCACCCGGCGGGGTCTTCTGCTGCTGTAGTCCCATCTGCTTCAAGGTTGGACGTGTTGTGCGTTCAGAGATGGGATTCTACAGGCCTTGGGTGTAACGAGGGGTTATTTGAGTTACCGTTACCGTTCATCTGGAACCAGTCTGCCCGTTCTCTCCTCCGACCTCTGACACCGACGAGGCTTTCCCGTCACACTCTTTTTCGGACCGTTCTCTGTAAACCCTAGGGATGATTTGGGTAAAAATCTCAGCAAATCAGCAGTTTCTGAAATACTCGGACCAGTCCGTCTGGCACCAACAACCACCCCGCCACGTTCAAAGTCGCTGAAATCCCCTTTCTGCCCCATTCTGATGCTCGGTTTGAACTTCGGCAGGTTGTCTTGACCGCGTCTACCTGCCTAAACGCATTGAGTTGCTGCCATGTGATTGGCTGATTAGCTATTTGTGTTAACGAGCAATTGAGCAGGCATACCTAATAAAGCGGCCAGTGAGTCTACGTTATAATAGAGCGCCAACAGATTCTGTAGCGCTATTACAATGGGGGTGGTGGAATAGGTGGGTTCCTGTGTGACATCACAGGACGATCTGCCTAATGCCCCCACCCCGATCTGCCTAATGCCCCCACCCCGATCTGCCTAATGCCCCCACCCCAATCTCCATAGCTTTTTTTAAAAAAAAAAGTTTGCATCTGAAGCAGCTTTACTACAAGGAAAAGAAGCCCAGTTCCAGGACTGTTGGCAGCTATGACAGCTGGGGTAATATGAAATGCTGAATGCCTCACAATATTGAATGATCAGATTGTGGCATTTCCCTTTTAGAGGTTTTAAATAGCCGCCGTGAAAATGAAATTATTCAGGGAAGTGACTTTTCCTTTTGTGAAGCCAAATTCTAAATACATAACACGGGTATTAGTAGAAATCAGGGAAGGGAGGCTCATTATTTAACCCTGGGGCAAGTTTTTGCTCGCTCGCCGGCTGTTATTAATACGCTTATGACATCATCGTGTATTTATCTAGTCTAATGGCTTTTATTTCCTTTCTGCTAATCATAATGCGGATTTAATGAAACGATGTAGCAAGAAAGTCGGAAAACACCTAAGCCAAGGTAGCGATGTGTAACAGCCCAACACTGGGAATTTTCCCAAAAATTGGGGTTTTTTTATTTTTAGTTTTCTACTGTAGTGGTGTTTTTGTTGCCAGCTATTTTTGCTTTGATGATGTCACGAACGTGGGCTTGTAAGAGTGGTTTTGCTTCCCTGTGGACGCTACCTCTGTAGCATTGCTATATGGATAGCCTGTCATCAAGATCAAGGTAATTATCAAAGGTAATTACAAGAGCGGACATAGAATTAAGCGTTTTTTTCCTACTTTTTCCACATATTAGAGTAGATTTTTGGCGAATTTCTTCTGTATTTATCTGCAATTCTTGCGGGGGGCGGAGGGCCAAGGGATTTAACAAAAGACGGGAAAAAGTTTATTTCATAAGGAGGAGAAATAATAATAATCTAAAAGTGGAGCGTCAGAGGCTTAGATGAAATGGAAGGCATTTTTACTTTACTGAGAGCATGGTAGATGGGTAGAACAGCTCCCCAGCAGAAGTGGTAGAGGGTAATCCAGTAAGGGAATATAAACAAACCGATTGGCTGATTCTAGGTTTCTAAATACTTGCGAAGTTCATGCAACCCGTAGAATGTGAGTCATTTAATAATAATAAAAAAATCTACAAATATTTCTAGATAAATAGCAAAAATTACAAAAACTGGAAAAAAATGATAATAATTATCAGCGAAGACACGCTGAGGGTCTTTTCCAGCAGTTGTATTTGAGAAGGTTTTTTGTACAGATCCTCAAAATGTTTCTTACCTTCTTATAGTAACTTCACGCTTCATTTGTAAAATGTTTTTCTAATAATAATAATAATAATAATAATAATAATAATAAAAATAATAATAATATTAAAAATAATAATAAAAATTATAATAATATTATCGAAGAAAATATATTTTATAATAATAATAATAAAAAGAATAATAATATTAAAAATAATAATAAAAAGAATAATAACATATATTTATATATACTATTATAAAAATATAATCGAAGAAAATATATTTTATAATAATAATAATAAAATAATAATAATATATTATGATATACTATTATAAAAATCCAATAGAAGAAAATATATTTTATAATAAAAATAATAATAATAATATATTATTATATACTATTATAAAAATCCAATAGAAGAAAATATATTTTATAATAATATTAATAATAATTTAATAATAAAGCATTGTATCGGGTTGTTTAGTACACTTTGCATGAAGAAAGACTGACATGCGATGCTGTTGATAGGGAGGTGTAACTGCCATTGCGTCTGCCGTTGATGTTTGTAATCATTTTCTTGCGGAACCCGTTCTGGCGTTATTGTTAGAACGCTTTGTCAACGTAACGCTACGATGTCTTTTGTTTTTTCACCTGGCGATCAAAGGGTTCCGGGCAGAACAAAATGCACAAGGCACTTATAAAAAATCATAATGGGTCCACGGCAATCCAGAAATGTGTTATTTTAATAAATGGCTTACAGGGCTGGCTGAACAAAGGTAGCTTTTTAACTCGCTGGGTAATTCTCGATATTGTTTATTTTCCCATCGTATTGTATCGAGAAAAACCTGTTTCGGTGTTGGGGATGATCCAAGAAATATGATATAGTTGGGAAAAGATACACCGGCTGCCGTGGGTGACGGCTGCCGGTGACACCCCAGTTACCTGGCCACCTAGAAAATGTAGTCTCCTTAAATTAAATGTCTGGGGGGGCAATATCGTGCCCGGGCACGTCGTCTTAGGACGTGAAAATACGAGAGATGTATGCATAGCCCTCCATGGCATAAATGTGACACAACCTGCCTATTGAGAGCGACAGTGTACTGAGGAGGTCAAAAAACCCTACTGGGGAATATACCTTTGTGAGCACTGGCTGTCGAGACCGACGACTGATTAAGGTTTGAGTCTTTACAGCAGGAGATACGGGCAGACATAACGGGGGGCCGAAACGGGCCGATCTGCCAGCAGGGTTCTGGGTTTCAATGTTTTCCAAAAAGTCCCTGAAACTCAAAGCTGAAAGTAATCTTGTACGTTTTAATGGCACCAAACAGAAGAAGGAGACATCTAGAAATATCGACAATATTGTGTGACGTCCGAAAAATCCCCGCCAAACCTTTGGGTGATGGTTCCAATCACATTAGAGTCCGGTAGTTCTGGTTTGGTTTCGGCACAAATAACACAAAATACTTAAGTAGACTGATGATTCCTAACTATTCTTTTTTTTTTTTTTTTTTTCTTTTGAAGGAATTACGGGGAATTTGAAAACAGGAAATGTGCATAGAAATAAAATATATATTTATATCCAAAGTTTCTTTTTTGCCGAAAATTCTTAAGGAAATGACAGTCCCCTTTTGGCTTTTGGTGGCGCGATTCTCAGAAAAAAACAAAACAAAACAAAAAAAATGCGGCTTGGAAATCATTTCCAGAGCAGTTTGCTGGAAGCTAATGATAGAAAGGGAAAAATATGCCGAGCTACGCGCCGAGTGAAATATTACGGACTAATCGCTTCTATACATTGTATCAACATACCGACAATGTGAATCGCGTCGGACAGACTATAGCGAGCGGAAGCGGGGGTCAGCAGATATCTACCCGGTGCCGGGCAACGGGAGGTCCGGCTAACAGATGCGTCTTCTAGGGCAGGGGACAGAGGTGAGCAGATGTTCCTCTGAAGCTCTTTTAGAAATGCATTGAAGCCAGACGGGGAAAACAAAAACATGATGTATGGAAGGAGTGATCTATTTCACTGGAAATCTGCCCCCGACCTACACCGAGGGCTGGGCTCCCCAAATTCCAGCAAAAAGGTCTCCGCACCATTTACCGTATCCCGTGCCATATTGAACGTTGGCGACACCGAACCAAGATCTCGGTGACCTTCCTATTAACCTGCCCATAGAGCAGTGGCGCCACGTGGAGCAGGGGATCAACGACTATGTATTCCCCTGAATTCTCCACCTTTACAGGCAGTGCATTCCAGAGCTTTACAGCCCTCCCTGTAAAAAGCATCCTTCTCTATTTAAGGTAGAACTGTGATTCCTCTAATGCTAATAAGTGAAGCCTTTTTATGGGGGGGGGGGTCATAGGGACCTTGAAGTGCCTCTTTCCTACAGTAAACTGTAAAAGTATAAAACAAATATAAAGTACTTTATATTTGTTTTATATTCTAGTATTTTAGCTAAACATTCCCCGTTGCTAAATCCCCCGTTCCCTTTTTTAATGTTTCCAATTGATGCAGAAAACTGAACCCCAAGGCTTATAAAATCCCCCCATCGAGAGACGCCATCGCATTTTTCGTTGCATTGATGCATTGACATCCCATGCGGCTACTAAACCGAGTCCTTCTATCAAATCCTGTTTCGAGTGATGATTTCCCCGACGTGAGTTCAACTCGCTATCCACATTATCATTACTTATTGATTTATATAGCGCCGTCATATTCCGCAGCGCTGTACACTTGGATGGAAGCAGAAGTCCACAAAGCTGATTAAAACTTCTCCCCCTTAAAATCTCAAAAATGTGTATTTTTACAATATTTATTATTCCCAAGAAAAGACCTGTTCAGCCTATTATTGTATCCAAATCATACACATGATTTACAAAAAAAAATACATTATACATCAAACCGATACATTTTAAATAATTACTTAAAAAGGGATATTATCTTACCTTCAAATATCTATTTGAAACTATTACACTTAAATATTCCTTATAAAGATGATATAAAGTAAGAAGAAGTGCCACAATGGAATTAAAGTATCTGCGGGCAGATCGGCCCCATCCGGCCCCCGTCTAGTCGCCCGTTTCTCCTGCTGTAACGACTCAAACCTTAATCAGTCGTTGGTCTTGTCTTAGATTCAGGAGCTGTATGTCTATCCCATGCATGTTTAATCCCCTCACTGTATTAACCTCTACCACCTCTGCTGGGAGGTTGCTCCACGAATCTACCAACCTCTCAGTAATGTAGATTCTTAGATTCAGGAGCCGTATGTCTATTCCATGCATGTTTAAAATAATGGCTGTTGGGTTTCCAAACAGATTCCTACACATGTTGGAGGTTTTCCCTCTAAAAACAATATTGAAGGCCTAAAATTTGGGCCGGCGTCTTGCGTAATTTGAAAGCCTCAGAGGGTTCCACAGGTTCGTTCTTTAAATCCCGAGACGTCCCGATACGTTGTGTCATTTACTTGATAGAATTTGGTCTTCTTCTTTCCGGATTTGAAAGAAGTTGGCCAATACTCGAGAGCGTTCCCTGGGGGCCGAGCGCTGGGGAGGAAAGGGTGAAATGTCTTAAAAACAGAGAGACCCCAGAGAGAGAAAGTAAATGCTCAGGAAAAGAAACGGAGGGGCTGCAGAGGAAGATGGAGGAGAGGAAGAGCAGATGCTTCCCCTGGGGGGCGAGGAGGCAGGAGATCCGTGGGGATCTGGGGATCGTTAGGAGGAGATAAGGAACCCGAGCTGAGTCCTTTCTAAGAAAGTCAGAAAAAAAAAATTACAAAAATAAATAGAAAGTCAGAAAAAGACACTTTTATGTGACATGGAGTGCGGAATACGCTTTAAAATGCAAAAAAAAAAATGTTTTCCTTTTTTTTAATTAAATGAAGTTTGTTGGAAATTATTTCTAAAATATGTTTAAGGGAGAAAATGATTTTTGACGAGATTGGCATAATCTGGGTCTTGTGAACGGCGTAAAAAGGGTAAACGGGACATAACAATTAATAAAAAAATGCAGGAGGGCCCCGGTTTTATCCGTCTTTTATAGATCTGAAGTGTTACAAAGTGACATTGCGTGGTATAAAGTGTTATTTTTGTCTTAGAATGCTCACATCCTCTGGCACTCGAAGGGTTAAAATCCTTTGGGGGGGCAGGAAGCCCATCCAGCAATAACATGCTATATAACGTTATAACAGCCCCTGTAACCACGGGGTGCTTATCTTCGCCTGCCGCGCATGTCCTGCTCTGCCTGACTTGTCGTTTCTGTTTTTCAGAGCGCCATGCTCCTCTACTCCATACTGCTCCTCGCTATCGTCAAAGAAGGGACCCCCACCTATCGGCCCCTGGAAGAGCCTCCTTGTGTCACGGTACGGTGAGCGTCACGGACAGGTTAATGGGGACTCCGTGTTTATCAGCCTAGAAGGATTTCCATGGACAATGTTGGCTCTCTTAATAGAAACCTACAATCTGCCGCCCGTTTCTCCCGCTGTAAAGACTCAAACCTTAATCAATCTTTGGTCTCATCTTAGATTCGAGAGCCATATGTCTATCCCATGTCTCACTGTATTACCCTCTACCACTTCTGCTGGGCGGCTGTTCCACTTATCTACCACCCTCTCAGTAAAGTAAAACTTCCTTCCATTCCATCTCAGCCTCCGATCCTCTAGTGTTAGATTCTGGTCTCTTGTTGTAACTTTTCCCCTCTTTATGGACCGCTGATCATTTAAATGGCCAAGTCACCTATTCATCAGGAGCCAGAAACAAAGTAAAATTCTAACTTTGCCACAAAAATGAGCTTTAATCTACACTGGGATTATTCCATGTGCTTTTAATGCAAAATAGGGACGGGAAGCTCCATTTATTATTTTATGTTTTTATTATCCTATCCCAACTATGCTAAAGTATCCTATTTTTATTAGTTTCATCTCGCCTCGGCACAGTATGTGATACGATGTCTGTGGACGGCTGGGTGGAATTGTTGGCTTTGGCAGGGCTCGGCATTGGAGTGATGTGAGTTGTATGGATATTGGTGTAAACGATAAAAAAAAAAAAACAAACAAACATTAAAAATATTCTGGACCAATAAAACCGTAGCCTTCGGCATCAGCGCCCTGGAATAACTCAATAAATCAACCTTTGCCAGTCGGGGGGATAGTCTTGTAGATAGTTTAAACGTTAGCTTCATGGAAGCCCAGAGCAGTGGCAGCCTGTGGCAGAGCCAGCATTACCCAATCAATTTGCTGTCCAGAAGATGTCCCCCTTCTTCTCCCCCACTCTGTCTGAACCAATCAGCAGCCGTCAGCAACTTAAGAACAGTGCAGAGAGACTCTAATGGTGTTGAATAATCATGTATACACCAGGGGAGGGCTGGCACCTTCTGGCCTGAGGTGGGGGGCAATTAAAGCCAATTGGCCTCATCGCCCCCAACGTATACACACTGGCATACATATGTACACACATACACTTACTCACTAACACACACCTACACACTTATGCCAATACACACTTCCTCACACATTCATGCTCACACACAAACACTTACACTACACATTCATGCTCACACACAAACACTTACACGACACATACACATTCATGCTCACACACAAACACTTACACATACACATTCATGCTGTCACACAAACACTTACACTACACATACACATTTATGCTCACACACAAACACTTACACGACACATACACATTCATGCTCACACACACTTGCACATACACATTCATGCTCTCACACAAACACTTACACTACACATACACATTCATGCTCACACACAAACACTTACAATACACATCCATGCTCACACACAAACACTTACACATATACATACACATTCATGCTCACACACAAACACACAATACATACACATTCATGCTCACACACAAACACACTACACATACATATTCATGCTCACACACAAACACTTACAATACACATACACATCCATGCTCACACACAAACACCTGCACACTGTGCGAGCAGCCCCGCTGTTACCGCAGGGTCCCATAATGATAAACTGCTGCATTCCTGCTTCCCCGGGGCGGTCCAAAAATGTTCAAAAAGGGCCAGTCCTTGTTTCTTTAACTATTTGCCATTTGTTCTTTATAAAGTGCCATTAAAATTGTTTATTTTGTTATATCTGTAAACACAAGGGTTGTTATGGTTACAGGCAGATTAATAAAGGATTCCCAAATTCTTGTTTAAGAAAGAAAAATAACAGAGGCCTGAAATAAAAGGCAGACAAACTCAGGATATAACAAGCTGAGACTCAAACAACATGCGCGATAACACCAGGATTTGGGGAAAATAATATACTTAACAGCGAAGGGAATTTTCCTTGAGGAAGTTTAATGCTGCAACTTTCACATAAAGTCCCCCGAGGAAGAAATACCAGGAATTCCTTTTCTCTCCATAAATTCTCCCCACCGGATTCTCATCATGCGCTAAAAGCCTAATGATCCTAATAATAATAATCTACATACCGAGAGTGAGCAACCGAGTCAACATCTCAAAAACACTAATGTATACAGTAATATACCCCCCCAGCGCTGTATACTGTAATAACCCCCCCAGCGCTGTATACAGTAATATAACCCCCAGCGCTGTATACAGTAATATAACCCCCCAGCGCTGTATACAGTAATATAACCCCCAGCACTGTATACAGTAATATAACCCCCCAACGCTGTATACAGTAATATAACCCCCCAGCACTGTATACAGTAATATAACCCCCCAGCGCTGTATACAGTAATATAACCCCCAGCACTGTATACAGTAATATAACCCCCCAACGCTGTATACAGTAATATAACCCCCCAGCGCTGTATACAGTAATATAACCCCCAGCACTGTATACAGTAATATAACCCCCCAACGCTGTATACAGTAATATAACCCCCAGCGCTGTATACAGTAATATAACCCCCAGCACTGTATACAGTAATATAACCCCCCAACGCTGTATACAGTAATATAACCCCCAGTGCTGTATACAGTAATATAACCCCCAGCGCTGTATACAGTAATATAACCCCCCAGCGCTGTATACAGTAATATAACCCCCAGCACTGTATACAGTTATAAAACCCCCAGCGCTGTATACAGTGATATAACCCCCAGCGCTGTATACAGTAATATAACCCCCAGCACTGTATACAGTAATATAACCCCCAGCGCTGTATACAGTAATATAACCCCCAGCGCTGTATACAGTAATATAACCCCCCCAGCGCTGTATACAGTAATATACCCCCCCAGCGCTGTATACAGTAATATAACCCCCCAGCACTGTATACAGTAATATAACCCCCCAGAGCTGTATACAGTAATATAACCCCCAGCGCTGTATACAGTAATATAACCCCCCAGCGCTGTATACAGTAATATAACCCCCAGCGCTGTATACAGTAATATAACCCCCAGCGCTGTATACAGTAATATAACCCCCCCAGCACTGTATACAGTAATATAACCCCCAGCGCTGTATACAGTAATATAACCCCCAGCGCTGTATACAGTAATATAACCCCCAGCGCTGTATACAGTAATATAACCCCCAGCGCTGTATACAGTAATACAACCCCCAGCGCTGTATACAGTAATATAACCCCCAGCGCTGTATACAGTAATATAACCCCCAGCGCTGTATACAGTAATATAACCCCCCAGCGCTGTATACAGTAATATAACCCCCCAGCGCTGTATACAGTAATATAACCCCCAGCGCTGTATACAGTAATATAACCCCCCAGCGCTGTATACAGTAATATAACCCCCAGCGCTG
Organism: Spea bombifrons; assembly: GCF_027358695.1. Taxonomy (NCBI): domain Eukaryota; kingdom Metazoa; phylum Chordata; class Amphibia; order Anura; family Pelobatidae; genus Spea; species Spea bombifrons. Next base: position 138,513,202 of record NC_071088.1, on the reverse strand, counting down.
TATACAGTAATATAACCCCCCAGCGCTGTATACATGATTGTGGCTATGATACGGAGTCGGGGGGTTTAGTAGATTGGGGATCAGATAACAGAGCGAGAATCATACAAACGGCTGATATGCAGCTGCCTGAAAACTTTATATTATGGGGCAAAAACTACGACTGGGGTAAAAAAAGAAAACAGTGCAAGATTTTTTTTAAAAAATGTATTTTTAATTTGATCCGAGGAATAAAAAGAAATGGTGGGAGATCCCATTGAAGTGCTGTTGTTCAGGTGGTCCATGATACGCGTGTTCTAATAATCTCGGGGTCGTGTTTGCATTTTATGAAACCTTTTTAGTGGATAAACGTAGAGTTTTCAGACCTCAGCGGTCCCTTCTGAAGCAGACCTTGTGAATTTGAGGTCCTGTAGAAGGTGTCTCGTTGTCTTTGGAGTTCCTTGATTTATGTCAATGAGACCCAATCCAGTTCCTCCTAAATCCCTGTGAAAAGCCGGGGAGTATTTAAGGAGCTGTTTTTCTTGGAAGCCGACGTTCTCTCTGCCCAGGGATGTTTACCATTCCTTGTCCGCTGCAGCTTCCCTCCCAGCATCTGCTCCTAAACTATTAACCTTTTCTGGCGACATCAAAGCCTGGGAGGGAGAGCCGGCGGCAGGAATGCATTTCATGTTCTATAATCTCATATAAATCGCGGCTGTAAATGCACAAATAGAGTAAATTATATTTTCCTGACTCGATCAGACCCTCCGATTGCGGAATTCTTTAGAAGCAGAGTTTCGGGATACATTCTTTCGATTCCTATCCGGACGTCTCGGACCAGTAAAGAAAAACCAGTAACATTCTGCACCAAAATAGAAATCGCCTGATCCGCGACCTTCCCAAATGTTACATTTTAGTTGAGTTGTTAATAGACTTGCGCATTCGTTTTCACACCGTTTCATGCATTCATCCAGATAACGCAATATGAAAATCTTCATTCATTCGTTCATTCATTCATTCGCTCGTTCGGCTCCCATTGTAACCAAACTAAGAAGAGGAGAATCTCGACGTTTTAAGGGAGAACTGTAGCTTCTTCAAATCCTTTAAACTCTAATAACCTTGGAGCTGATGTGAAACTCATCCTCTCAGCTATTCACATGTCACAAAGTAACACAAACACAAATTCCCATGAAGCAGCCGGAGCAGCAGCAGCCGGGGAATCTGTATATCCGTATAACGTGCTTAACAGAGAAATATTCCTGCATGTATTTACCGGATTTGCTCGATTATAAGACGACCCCCCAAAATATGATTATTAATTTAGGAAAAAAAGAAAAAGCCTGAATATAAGACGACCCTATAGGAAAAAAGTTTTACCAGTAAATGTTAATTCATGTAAACTATTTTTTCATATTTAATAAAAAAACTATGATTGAGAAAAATATTTTTTTTTGTTTTATTTCCTTTTATTTGCCAACCTGACCCCCCCCCCAGTTATGCACATCTGCCCCAAGGCTTGTCACTCTGCCTCCAGAAATGCCTTTTAACCCCCTATATGCCACTCTGCCTCCAGAAATGCCTTTTAACCCCCTGTATGCCACTCTGCCTCCAGAAATGCCTTTTAACCCCCTATATGCCACTCCAGCATATCATGGCATATCATGGGGCTCTCCACCTCCAGAAAAGCCGTATGCCCCCCCCCATACCTGAGATACCGGAGAGTCCCTTTAAGTGGAAGTCTAGTATAAGGCCCGTGAGTGGACGTTAATAGGATTACGCAATATCGTGTTCCTGTTCCATCTTTAAACCCGTTATGTGGTACAGATGTCTCTCATTACCACCAACTCGCTTTGAAGTGCTGCCAGATTTACTTAACTACATGTGAAGAGGGGACTTCAGTGTCCTGAAAGTTTTGCTTGAAATACAATCCGCCCGGTTAGCCATTAAAAGTAAACTCGTCTGAGATTGAAATTGTTATGTAATACACATTAATAATAATAATAATATTATTTTTACTCCATTTCTGTTATTTTATTTGTGCAGGGTAACATTTTTTTTTTTTTTTCCCTACAGGTCAATATGGCGGCTCTTTGTCAGAACCAATCATTTCACCAGATTCCCCTCGGGCTTCATCCCAACATCAAAAGTCTCGACTTGTCGAAGAACGATCTCCAGAACATCACCAAAAACCCTCTCTTTCTATACTCTTTTGTTGAGGTTCTCGACCTGAGCGCCAACCAGATCCGCTTCATCCAGCGCGATTCGTTCAAGCACATGGTCAACCTGAAGGACCTCAACTTCTCCGGCAACTGCCTGGATAGATTCGCCCAGCACGGGTCATCGGGAATCGGGGTTTTGCCCCACGTGCAGAGCCTGGACTTGTCCAGGAACAGTTTGTACACCGATATGACCGGATACTTTGTAACTGAAGCTCCGGAACTCCGGCGGCTTTTGTTGTCGGAGAACAGCATCACCATGCTTTCATCCGAGACCTTTGTAGGCTCTCCCATGTTGAAGGAGCTGGATCTCCATAACAACATTATCATGCACATCGAGGAAGGCACCTTTGAGCACCTGATACACCTCGCCGAGATTAACCTTGCTATGAATTCCATCTCCTGTATTTCCGACTTTAAACTCACGCAGCTGGAAAGCCTCAACCTGAGCAAGAACAGCATCCAGACGTTCCACACCTCAGCCTCCGACCAAGAGTACAACCTTCGACACGTTGACTTGAGCGACAACAAGCTGCTGAGGTTCCCCGTTTTCCCCAAGGCCAACCGATTGGTTTCTCTGAATTTGTCCATGAATCTCATAAGCGTCGGTGGGGAGACTCCGTCGGATGACGCCGGCTGGATGGAGGATAACTTTGAGTTTCTGAGCGAGGCCGAGGGAGACTTGAGGAACGCGAGTGCCGTCATCCTACAGAGCCTCGCCTACTTAGATCTAAGTTACAACAACATACGGTCCGTGCCCGAGGACTTCCTTCTCACCGTGCCATTCCTCACGTTCCTAAACCTGAGCAGAAACTGCCTGGAGGAGGTCTCTTTCGGCGTCTCCGTCCCGTTGAACTCCTTGGTTGTTCTCGATCTCAGTGGAAACAATTTGCGGAACGTATCGGTGGCTCCGGGCTCGCTTCTTAGCCTGCGAGAACTTTACTTGCAAGACAACCAACTGCGCATAACCCACCCCGACGTCTTCCAAGGCCTGGGAAGTGTCTTCTCGATAAACCTCCAGGGTAACAGTATCGCGTTATGCTCCGAGGGTTTCGGAATGTTGGAGAAGCGGGGCGAGGAACGCGGATGCGCCTCGTTCTCCAACATTCCGAGCTTAAGACATTTGAACCTCAGAGAGAACAACATACAGAACGTACCTCATTATGCCTTCTATGGGACCCCGTTGGCTTCCTTGGACCTGTCAATGAACCGTGGAGTTACAATAGCGCCGAGCGCACTTGCTGGGCTAGAAAGGTCCCTCGAAGTGCTGTACGTTGAGGGCTGCGGACTTAAACAGCTGAACGTCGACCTACCCCTCTTTGTTTACCTTAAAGACTTAGATCTGTCGGGGAATCGGTTATCATGGCTGCCGGCGTGGAATAAGCATTGCAGGCTGGAAACCCTCGACCTGAGTAACAACAGTTTCAGCGACCTGGAAGCCAGCAACATTCCGGTGCTAGAGAACACCCTGCGGACGATATGCTTCTACGGGAATCCGCTTACCTGCTGCTCAAACACCTGGATAACGCACCTGTACCGGAGGACCACTGTGACGATAGCAGCCCTGGACTCTACAACCTGCCGCAACCCCGAAGGGTATGAAGGCGAGACGCCCGTCGGGCAAATCAGCCCCGAGATCTGTGAAAAAGATAACTCCAATAAGATGAACACAGTAGTCATCGTTCTGATAGTGATGGCCGTCTTACTGGTGATCGCCGCCGCTCTCGGAACACTGTGCCATTTTTATAGACAAAAACTGAGGCGGCGGTACAAAGCCTGATCAACGCTTCCCTACCGGGACTTCGACGGCCAATCGGCGCAACGGCCTTAAAAACTTCGGATTTTGAAGGAAAAGCAAAAAAAATCTTTTAAAAAAACCCCAATGCAGAATGTATTCTTTCAGAAAAGCTGATTTCGCTATTTCCCCTGTTATTAGGTTTACCGGTTTAATTTTATTGGTAGAATCTATAGTTGTTGTTGTGTTTTTTTTAAGTGAAAATTATGTTTTTTTTTATGTTTTTCATTTCTTGTTCTGTTTTTACTTTTTTTTTTCTTACAAACAGATTTAATTCTATCAGTACGTAGGCCTTTTCCCACGGCGATGTCCTCGTAATCCATCCCTCGGCCGCCAGAACCTCCGTACGGGCCATAAATGGGATAACTTTTGCAGTTTTGGGGATAATTACGCTCATTTATTTACACTTTGCTGCCTATTCTTTATGGTTTTTTTTTCTTGTTCAATCAGTGCAATTATTTTGGAGAATTAAGGGAATATTTTATCTCAGGGAAGCTGGCAGTCTGTGGCAGAACTAGCATTATCCTATCCATCGCCTGTCCTGACATTTTCTCCCCCTCCCCCCCACAAAGGCTGCCCCTGTAACATTTAACACTAGGGGGGGGGATAAAACCTTATTGGGGAGGAATAATCCAGAAGATCCTAAGAACAGGTTGGCTGCTCCCATGGTTCTAATATATATATATATATATATATATATACCTTATTTTAATCTGTAAAAAAGCTACACAGATTTATGTTAAAAAGGTCAAATTTGGGAAAAGGGATCGATTCACACACAGCGTGATAAATATATGAATATCGGTTTACATTTAACTCAGTGGGTTTGTCTTTGGGACATTTTCCATTTTTGTAAATAGTATTTTCCTAGCTGCAGTTTTTTTTTTTTATATACGCTGTGAAATTGCCTGAAATTGCTGAAATTTTATATATTTTTTTGGAGACAGTTACTGAATGTATTCATGTTTGTGCAATCAGGATTCACCGCGTGATGTGTGAACGAGGGGTTAATTAGACCTGTCTTTTTTACGGGATACCATTTTTACCTCCGCAGAATTTTAATCATTTTCAAAAATCTATTTCTACGTATTTTCTACGTAATTCTACATATTTTACACGTTTTTTTGGTTCTTGGAGGAGTGATCCTCCTCATATTACCGTATTTGCTCGATTATAAGACGACCCCAATCTAAATATAAATATTAATTTAGGAAAAAAACAAAAAGCCTGAAAATAAGACTACCCTATTGCTAACAGCAATCACACTCCTATCAAGCCAAGGCAGCCAGTACATGCTGGAACCTAGGGATGATAGGAGTGTGAGTACAGCCTCCCTATGCCATGCTACCACCACCACCCCCCTTACACATCCATACTAACACACACACACACACTCATTCACAAACATTTAAATACTCATTCATTCCATTAATCACACATACTTCACACATTAATCACAAAAACCCTCCCCCACCCCCTTACCTGAACTGCAAATCTCTCACTCGCAGACTTCTGCAGGGGCCCGGCTGTGCCAGCAACTTCTCTGGCCCCGCCCCCAGAGGAAGGAGTGGGGAGGCAGAGTTATGTGACACTCTGCTAGCTTCCTGTTCTCCTGCTGCTAGTAGAAGAGACGCTGCTCGCGACCAAAGCACCGGTAAGCAGCCTGGCCCCAGCGGACATTTTTTTGAGGTCTGATTAGAAGATGACCCTGATTAGAAGACGAGGGGTATTTTTCAGAGCATTTGCTCTGAAAAAAACCTCGTCTTATAACCGAGCAAATACGGTATTTTAAGATTGTAAGCTCCTAGGAGCAAGGCCCCCTCCTCCTACTGCCCCGGTCTGTCATAACGTCTGTTAATCTTATTGTCATTTTTACTGTTATCGTTCGTTTTTTATTGTAACAGCGCTACGGCCTCTGCTGGCGCTATATAAATCAATGAAATGGAATGTAATATTTTTAAGGAAGAATGAAGTAAAACATAACGTTTATTGACTCTCTGCTATCTCCAGGCTTCCGTATGCTCTGTCTCTGGCTTCTTTTCCTTTGCGAAGGTCGTTACCAAAAGATGCCCGATGTCGGGTTAAACCCACTTCTGACTGGTTCGCTGCTTCTTCTACTACCTCCCAGGAATGCCCCAAGTCCTTTTTTAGTGCAACAATGTGTGCTATAACTGTATTGATTAGTGTAATGCAAGAAAGTTTTACTTTACTGAGTGGGTGGTAGATACGTGGAACAGCCTCCCAGCAGAGGTGGTAGAGGGTAATACAGTGAGGGTATTAAACATGCGCGGGATAGGCATACGGCTCCTGAATCTAAGACGAGACCAACGGCTGATTAAGGTTTGAGTCGTTACAGCAGGAAAACTCGTCCCCACTCACAGTCGCTGAAGGACTCGGTTAGGTTCAGCCATTAGCTATTGAGTAAAATCTGATTAAATCTCCTTATTTTTGATACATATTACCCAGCATGCCCCCCAGCGAGGAAACCCTGGACGGTTACCGTATGGAGCGGCAGTAACATGTGTTTTGTACGTGTTGCTGGCGGATATTTATTCTATGAATACCATATTACTCAGTGACCGAGGCGACCCGTGCTGTGGTTAGAAAGTGCGAACACTGACTTATTATTGTATTTCTTTATCCTTCGTAAAAAAAAATGTAAAAAAAAATTTCTGATTTACATTTTTTTTCTCAAAAAAAAGATTATTCTTATTTTTTTTTGTTCTAATTGAAGTGTTTTGGGGCAAAATCACAACATTAGGGACCGTTTAGAGTCCAAGAGATATGCTCTTTTTGATTGATAAAATAACTACATGTAGGATTACATACAGAAATATAGCGCAATATTGACTAGAAATTCAAGAAATTGTCAAGAAATATTGCTGGTATACATATAACCTAAAACTAAGGATAAAGTATAATATATATATATATATTATAATATATTATATTATACTGGTATATATTATACTTTATAATATTTATATAGACAGTATAATAAATATATATATATATATAATATATTTATATTATACTTTATATATAATATATTTATATTATACTTTATATATTATATATTTATATTATACTTTATATATTATATATTTATATTATATATTTATTATATATTTATATTATACTTTATATATTATATATTATATATTTATATTATACTTTATATATTATATATTATATATTTATATTATACTTTATATATTATATATTTATATTATACTTTATATATTATATATTTATATTATATATATATATATTATATTTATATTATACTTTATATATTATATATTTCCATTATATATTAATATAAAACAAATGTCCCAAACCTTACTAAGCTTTTACTGGTTTAACACATTAATGGATTATTTTTAAGGATTTCGATGCATTCTCGTTATAAGAAGACTAAATTTGTTTCCTCGTAACAAGAACGCATTGAGATCATAAAAAATGGGGGGAGGAAATGTTACAAATGTGTTAAGCCAGTAGAGCTTTGATGCATTTTTGGCTTTATGCCTACAAAGTAACACAATTCAGTTGATATAACCACATCAAGGGTTTCAAGTTGAACTGCCTGCTACAAATGTATCAGTTTCCAGCGTCTCGCCTGCAGGCCGTGTACATCCCTGGCACAAACATTTACTTATTTCCAAGTTATTAATAGATTTATGATAAATTATACTGAAAGTTGTGGCCATGGCAGTGGTTGATGGATAAAAAAGGAGAAAAAGAGAAAAAAGCTAGATTGATGGGCATTAATATTGAATACTTTCGCAGACCAAGGCACATGAAAAACGTAATCAAAATGTTTGGAAACAAAAAGCGATGGGCGCTCTGAAAGGGAAAAAGAGGAATAAAAGGAGAAGGAATGGGTGATGGGAAGACAGAAATGCTGCTATGAGTGCGGCTGCGCATGCACTCACACGGTCACCAGGGACATGCATTCATCTTCCCACCAATTATTGGCCTAAGGGCCCCCTATTTTTGGCTGCTGAGTATGATTCCCGGCGTTGGCCGCACTCCGCGCTCGGCTTCCGCTCCCACTCTGTTTATACCGGCTGGGAAGACTTTATGATGGGAATCGTTTATAAATACTTTTCACGCAGCGTCACGGATGTCGCAATCCGCGGAAATTTAGGGCAAGATTTCATAAACCAGCGATAATTAAAGTCTATAAAACGTCCCACCACAACCTGCGGCTTCTGTTACCATGAATCATACGGTACCTGCGACGCGCGGAGGCTGCGGGAACCCCGGGCGGGAACAGTGTCTGCCGGTCCCAGCGTTCATTTAATCAACCTGTATAATGTATAGTTAAATCAGCGAGCCGGCCCCCTGTATAATGTATAGATAAATCAGTGACTGGCCCCCTGTATAATGTATAGTTAAATCAGCGAGCCGGCCCCCTGTATAATGTATAGTTAAATCAGCGAGCCGGCCCCCTGTATAATGTATAGATAAATCAGTGACCGGCCCCTGTATAATGTATAGTTAAATCAGCGAGCCGGCCCCCTGTATAATGTATAGATAAATCAGCGAGCCGGCCCCTGTATAATGTATAGATAAATCAGCAAGCCGGCCCCTGTATAATGTATAGATAAATCAGCAAGCCGGCCCCCTGTATAATGTATAGATAAATCAGCAAGCCGGCCCCCTGTATAATGTATAGATAAATCAGTGACCGGCCCCTGTATAATGTATAGATAAATCAGTGACCAGCCCCTGTATAATGTATAGATAAATCAGTGAGCCGGCCCCCTGTATAATGTATAGATAAATCAGCGAGCCGGCCCCCTGTATAATGTATAGATAAATCAGTGACCGGCCCCTGTATAATGTATAGATAAATCAGTGACCGGCCCCTGTATAATGTATAGATAAATCAGTGACCGGCCCCTGTATAATGTATACATAAATCAGTGAGCCGGCCCCGTATAATGTATACATAAATCAGCGACTGGCCCCTGTATAAAGTATAGATAAATCAGCGAGCCGGCCCCCTGTATAATGTATAGATAAATCAGCGAGCCGGCCCCTGTATAATGTATAGATAAATCAGTGACCGGCCCCTGTATAATGTATAGATAAATCAGTGACCGGCCCCCTGTATAATGTATAGATAAATCAGTGACCGGCCCCCTGTATAATGTATAGATAAATCAGCGAGCCGGCCCCCTGTATAATGTGTAGATAAATCAGCGGACCGGCCCTCTGTATAATGTATAGATAAATCAGTGAGCCGGCCCCTGTATAATGTATAGATAAATCAGTGAGCCGGCCCCTGTATAATGTATAGATAAATCAGTGACCGGCCCCTGTATAATGTATAGATAAATCAGTGACCGGCCCCCTGTATAATGTATAGATAAATCAGTGACCGGCCCCTGTATAATGTATAGATAAATCAGTGACCGGCCCCCTGTATAATGTATAGATAAATCAGTGACCGGCCCCCTGTATAATGTATAGATAAATCAGTGACCGGCCCCTGTATAATGTATAGATAAATCAGCGACCGGCCCCCTGTATAATGTATAGATAAATCAATGACCAGCCCCTGTATAATGTATAGATAAATCAGCGACCGGCCCCCTGTATAATGTATAGATAAATCAGTGACCAGCCCCTGTATAATGTATAGATAAATCAGCACATTAACTATATACCGGTATTATTATTATTTTGTATAATAATATATAATAATATAATATTTTCTTCACAAATTCTGATAATTACATTTAAATAAATCTCAGAGTTTCGCTTTTGTTATTTATTTGGAAGGCTCTCCTTGCGGATCGGGGGCCGGGGGTGACGTCTTCCGACCGTCTCCAAAGATTAAGGGAATTTATGTAACTGAATCCTTTCCCTCGTAATTGGGTTAAATATTAAAGTGGTGAGAGACAACACGGGAGGGAATGGGGGCATCAGGGGAGGGAATGGGGGCATCAGAGCACGGGAGGCATCACGGGAGGGAATGGGGGGCATCAGGGGAGGGAATGGGGGGCATCAGAGGGCGAGAGGCATCACGGGAGGGAATGGGGGCATCAGGGGAGGGAATGGGGGCATCAGAGGGCGAGAGGCATCAGGGGAGGGAATGGGGGGCATCAGGGGAGGGAATGGGGGGGCATCAGAGGAGGGAATGGGGGGCATCAGAGGACGAGAGGCATCAGGGCAGGGAATGGGGGGCATCAGGGGAGGGAATGGGGGCATCAGAGGACGAGAGGCATCAGGGGAGGGAATGGGGGCATCAGAGGACGGGAGGCATCAGGGGAGGGAATGGGGGGCATTCGAAGAGGAAAGAGGGATTTATAAAGTTGGTGGTGCAAATCCCTGCTTGGCCGGCTTCCGAGGGAGAATATTTGGAGGAGACTCGTTATTGGGTTAAATATTAAAGTGGGAGAAAATCAGCTTAAATTGGAGTCTTTTAATTGTCTTGAAAACGTCTCGAAGACGCAGCGCGATAACGTTTCATCGCCCCCCCCGAATGTTCACCTTCATTAACTGCCCCTTTGTGTAGCGCTAATAGCCCTGCTTCCCATATCCCACCCGTCTCTCCCATTCCGCTCGCCAATTCCCATGGCATCCGTTCAGAAAGCCAGGGATTTTGTAAGCAGAAACGGAGTTGGCAGAGCGTCCGTCCGTCCGTCTGTCTGCGATCTCATGGTTACAAAATAAATGATTCTCAGCCCAAGAGGAAGTCAGACATGGAAAATATGGGGGTTGTGGATGTGACTAACGAGGCTCGTTTACATATAGATAGACAATTCACCTAAATTTAGATTGGTGCAACAAGGGTTTAACCCTTCTGCCATGATGATTGTAGGCTATTGTCACGGCTCATTGATGAGTTAAAAGATTCCAGACCACCAGGGTCTGGTGTAGGGTCATAGGCAAGTGGAACAGCCTCCCAGCAGAGGTGGTAGAGGGTAATACAGTGAGGGTATTAAACATGCGCGGGATAGACATACGGCTCCTGAATCTAAGACGAGACCAACGACTGATTAAGGTTTGAGTCTTTACAGCAGGAGAAACGGGCGACTAGACGGGGGGGCCGGATGGGGCCGATCTGCTGGCGGGTTCTAAAATTCTATGTTTGCGTTTGTGAAAGCCGTAGGGATTGATGGGACTGTTTACGGGCTGTTTCTGTCTTTTATTTTGTGTTTCGATGTAAGAAATGAGTTTCTCCAGACACAGACCCCCCCCTCGTCCTGAGGAAGGGCAGCAGGTCAGTGTTGGTTAATCAGACGTTTTCCTTCGCAGAGGGATTTTCCTGCCATCCGTGCTTCCCTTCTATTGTTACATCCAATCAATCAATAACGTGCAGAAAAAACAGAGAACTGGGTGATGCTGCACAGTGAGTAACACTGAGAGAACGGACTTCATTAGCATCGCCGTAAAGCATCAGCTCAGTGTGGTGATTGATCCGGGAAAGTCACCCAAAATATCACATGACTGACAGCAACGGGGGCTCCAGGGCTGCAGATAAAGGGAGATTATTGGGAGAAAATGAGATAAAAACAGGTTTCGACATCAAAAATGTTGATGTGGGTTGGAATATCATTGGCCAATAACGAACAGTCCGTCAATATCATTTCTCTTTTTTTGCTTTCTTACAACTTATTTATTGTACTTTTTTTTTTTTCTTGAAATATATAAGAAAAAAAAACAAATTTTGGAAATCAGCAAAATTTGAGGTCCTGAACTCGTGCCAATCGCTGAATCTCCGCCGGTCGGTTAACGTCTGCTGTAAAGAAACGAGTTGTTTCCTGGTGACTTCATCACGTGACTTCATAAACATCACGTCAGGTAGAACACGAGGCCTGGGGGGCCGGGGGGGGGAGGCTCTGACCCGCACATGAACCGAGGAATCAAAAATTAAAATTTGAAAATTCTATGGGACGGGACAGGATTGGGAAGAAGTGGCGCACAGATGTTCTTAACGGCAGATGTTTCATCTCCCAGCGTTCCCGAGTCACGAGTTAACCAATACCAGGATTTTTCTACCCGAAATGCTCAGCCGTGGTGTATGTCCAGGGACGAGAGCAGCCGTTATAAATCACGATTTGACATTAAATCTAAAAAAAATTAAATCTCAGGGGCCATTATTTTGTTCCATTTTTCATTGTCACCGTTTCTAACGATTAGAAACATTGCGTCAACGGCTCTTCTTGATACTTCCCTTGATTTCGGCCGTCGCGCGCTGCCCAGGTGCAGAGGCCTCGTTGGCTCACTCGAACCCCCCAAAAAAATATTCCAAGAAAGACGGATTTTGTTTTATAATGAAATTCATAATTATTTTTTTTCTCACTCTTTCCACTTCTCTAGCTGCATTCTTCACTCACACCACGGACACCATGGACGGACCCCCTCACCATTCCTCCTTCCTGTTTTTTGGACATTCGTATGAATCAAGAAATTTTAACGTTTGTTAAAACCAAAATCCACACAAATCTAAATGTGAAAGTCTAATAATCGGGTATTTAACAAATATTTACCATCCAAATTGCGACAATCTCATCCTCTGCACCCAGAAGAGCAACAACCCCCCACGTCCCAGCTGAACATAAATACACATAGGAGGTCCTTACGGAAGAAGACGCACGGAGGAAACTGGCATCTGCGCGAGTGGATCATTTATTGTTCCTTTATATATATATATATGAAATATATATATTTCCGATGTATATATATATAAAACGAACATCCACCAAAAAAGTATGGGGGAGGGGGCAATGCCAGCAATTAATCATTGGCACAATGACAATGTATGTTTTAGCCAGATTTCTAGTAAAGAAATACAATGAGATAAAAATGAAATGGTTTTAAACCCAATTTAAGATCCACTTGCCAGGCAGCGGCAGGAAATGTCAGACCGTGGAGGAGGGGGGAAGCTGCAGCTCTGTAGCTGCAGCTTCTAAGGTAAGCACTGGATGTTTAATGTTTTACAGTATCTCCTTATTGTTAGTTGTACCGATTATTTCATATTAAGATGGAATCCGCTGTAAAGACCCAAACCTTAATCAGTCGTTGGTCTCGTCTTAGATTCAGGAGCCGTATGTCTATCCCATGCATGTTTAATCCCCTCACTGTCTTACCCTCTACCACCTCTGCTGGGAGGCTGCTCCACATATCCACCACCGTCTCAGTAAAGTAAAATGTCCTGCAATGTGTAATTCAGTCGACTGATAATTTATAATAATATTTGTTTAGACATTTAGTGTAACTCTGACAGTAAAACCATCAGCTAAACACAGACAGCGGGGAATAAGAGGCAGCTGACAGATGTTCCCCATGATGGAGATCGTTCCAAGCGGCGCTCCGCGCCAAGGGAGTGCGTGTGAATTCTACGATTAAGTCACACTTTACTCCTGTCCAAAGCCCGTACGCTGGTGATATATTTCGCGTTTATCAAGGGATTTAGAAGTGCGAGAGGGAAGAGGTTTTCTCAGAAAAACGATGGCTCATTCTTGGAAGCAGAGGCTGGAAAATGTCGGGGTCACCATGGGGAAGATTTATTTGGATCAATAAACCAACCTTCAAGCAGGGATTACGCAGCCTGAGAGCCGCCCCGGACACAATGTTTCTATATATATATATATATACATGGAGAATATCATTTGTTAATTTATATAGCGCCATCATATTCCGCAGCGCTGTACAATGGGTAGACAGGACACACACACTGAGATATCATACACCTGTACACACACACACACAGGGCCGGCATTAGGGATGCCTGTCCAGGACTTAAATTAAAACATCGGGGGGGGGTTAACTTTATTTAACATCCTCCCTGTAGGATGTTAAATAAAGTTAAAACAAAAAAAAACCCGGTGTTTTAATTTAAGTTCCGGGCAGGGGTGCCGAGCTTGTGAAGTATTCAGCAACCGCTCGGCGCCCCTCACTCTCCGTGACTCCGTCGCGGTGCCGCCGTTTCGTGCTGAGCGCCGGAATTATTCTGGCGCTCAGCTGTGAAGCGTGCACCGTGGCAGAGCGGGAAGACGGACGCCTCCCGCTCCCACCGCAGGACTCCGGCAACAAGGTAAGTAAGGATAGGGAGAGGGGGGTAGATAGTGAAAAGGTGCAGGGGGGAAGGATTTTTTCCTTTCTTTTTTGGGGGGATGGGGGGCGCCAGAGGAGTAGTCCGCACAGGGCACCAGAACACTTAAGGTCGGCTCTGCACACACGCACTCAGATATCATACACCTGTACACACACACACACACACACACACACACACTTTCCTACTTTTCCTCTCCTTCTCGCTTCTCTCGTTTACAGAGCTGTTTACGCCGCTCGTCCTGCTTCTAACCTCTTGTGTGGAGCCTTTTTCTTTCGTTCATCTTTCACCGTTAAAAGCATCATTAATTCATTCAATACCCGCTTTTTACCAAAACGCAGGAGAAAAGTCCTAACTTCTATTTTATGTACAGAGGACGTCCTTCAGCTTGTATATTAAGAACAGCTTTGGGTTGTCTTTGAAGACGAGGCAGGACCTCCGCCTCTCCTTTCATGTTTATAAAGTCTCATCGATCTCCGGTGGATGGTCAGAGGGTCTTGGCTGGGGGTCCAAGACCGAGGAGCTCAAGGAGCCACATGGCGAAGATCTAAAGGACTTCTGCTGGTCATCCATCCCGAGCAAGCAAACATTCTATAGACTTAATAAAAGCGGCGTGCTGGCAGGACTTGAAACGCAGCAAGCGATCGCCTGGTCCGCTCGCCTGGTCCTGTGAGTCACAGACGGCCGCACACACGTGTTCCCAATCACGTCTGTAACGCAATGAAAGGGAAATCATGAGGCCTCCTCGGCGTCGCGAGGAAATGCCTGAGAACCCAGGTCAGGAGGAAGCGTAACAGATTACCGAGTCAGAACGTACGCGGCGGAAGCTTCTGTGGAGAAGTGAAAGTTTTGGCGTGCCTGGGATAGAGACCCGTTACGGTTACATTTCCCATTCCCGTGAATACTTTGTATTCAGTGATATCAACTTTATTTTAGACCCCATTTATATTTTTGGGGGGGAAATCTGAGGAAATCCAACTTCAGCTGTTTAATCTTTTTTTTTTACACTTTCTTAACTCAAACATTTAGCGGTAAATAAAGAGAGTCGGACCTCGTTTTTTTTTTTTTAGCGTTGGGTTATGTAAAGGGCAGTTGCCATGGCTCCCGGCACGGTAAGGAAGGTAATCGGTCGCCAACCAATCAGAAGCTTCACTCAGGAAAGGAAAAATGAAAACAAAAAACCCAGCTTCCCTAGATGACCCCTAATTATGGTCTGAAGATAAGAACCGCAGGGTTTTGGGAGATCATTAATTACAATAAGAAATGAATCTGTTTTTAACATTTGTCCTGTGACAAACTTCTGGCTCCCAGCAGAGGTGGTAGAGGGTAATACAGTGAGGGGATTAAACATGCGCGGGATAGACATACGGCTCCTGAATCTAAGACGAGACCAATGACTGATTAAGGGCCGAATGGGGCCGATCTGCCGTCAGGTTCTCTATTTTTAACTCTAAAGGATGATAAATGGTGATAAACAAAGAAAGCTTGATGGGAGCGCAGAGCGTCTGAGCCGGCAGTCCCCCCCCCCCCGATCAGGCGTAAGCGGCTCCCGGAGACTCGCGGTTATACGTCGGCTCTCACTTTTTAAAACAAACATCGCTTACGTTTTCAGCGTTTGGCTCCCGAGGCGATTAAACCCCGAATTACCCAAAAGATGAATCACCCCAGATCATCGCGCCAGATACTCTGAACGTATAATCCCAGGTTACTCATCGCTGACACCTTCACTGGAAACTCCTATCCCGGGTGATATGCAGAATTAGCTGCTATTAACCCCTTAATGACAAAGCCCGTACATGTACGGGCTCAAAATGCATTGTTTTCAATTGGTTTAGGGACCGCCCATTGTCCAACAGCCTCGAAGTTGCCGGGATAGTCCCAGGATCCCAAAATATATTTCGTTTTACCTCCTGATCGTGACAAGGCCGTGCCAATCATCATACGGGGTCTATGGCAGCCCCCCCCCCATGGAAGTTCCAGCCCTATCTCTACATAATGATACATAATAGTCCTAGAGGTAAGATGTGGATCGGCCGGTACCGGTAACTCGCAGTCGGGGAGAGAATCCATTAACGGCTCAAAACGAATCTCCCCGAGACTTCTCTACTCCCCCCCCCCCACACCCCGGCCAAAAACGTCTAGAAAACATCAAAGGAATTGTGAAAAAAAAAACATGTTTTGGAGAGTCTTAGAAGGTTTATAACTCACCGGCCGGCGAGGATCCGCTCTCCCCGGGATCTGGCATTTCTCATCCCTTCTACCCCGTTATTCAGATAATAAAACAAAATGACGCTTTTTTTGGGCAAATTTGGGGGATTTCTCACAAACATCCAGAAAACATCCACTTTGGTATAAAAACACGTTAAAACTTTTTGTCATGTTTCCCATATTTAATGGAATTTTACAAACCATCCCAGTTTATTTTACGTATTAAAATAAACATCAGTGATTGCAAAAAAAATCTTCAATTTCAGTTTATTATTTCACAAAAAAACCTTTTTTTTTTTTTTTTTTTACGGCCCCGTTTCTTCATTTCACCAAACCAAGTGAATTCTCGGCTACTAAAACGTTCAAATCCTATAAATAAATTCTTCATCTTTCCTGGAATTCTAAAAAATCTTATAAAAATATATATTTTTAAAAAAATCCCTTTTTATTATTGTTTATAAAACTAAAAGTCACTTTTTTTTTTTACTGCGGTATTTACCCCGAATTTAAGCATCTGTGTTCGCTTTTTCCAAATCCATTGTTTTTTCATTTAATTCCGAGCGTCTGGAAGAGTCACGGGGGTCCGGCGTTGACATGAATCAGAAGCGGGGGCTTCCCTTAAAACTAAAATTTAATGAACCTTAATAGACAGACTAAACTATACAAAAAAAAAACTAAATTTCTTTGATTTGGACCCGGATTAAAGCGCCGTTTCGGTCACTACTGCGTGACCCCGGACTCCGCGCCGACCCCGTGAAACGTTTGGCCAATTTTCAATTGATAGGCAGCAATTATTGTTAACCCTTTGAAGACTGGAGCGTGTTCCCAATTGTACAGCGCTCCAGAATAGGATGGCGATATTCCACTCAATAAACTAGAATCAGATTTTAGAAACGTAAACGTGCATTAATAAACATTTTCAATTAAAAATCCTATTAAAGGAGAGATTAGAGGGAAGCGACATTGCAGGACCACCTCCGCCAGCAGTACCAGCCCTGCACCCACGGAAACTCATTCAGTGGGATGCTATGGAATTGGGGGGAAAAAGTCCCTTTTCTGCCTAATTTGCCAACCAATATTTTGTGATTTATTACTTGATTAAGAGGTTTTGCTGGTTTCCGGCCTAATTTATCGCCAATAATAATAATTTGTTTTGTCCAAAAATAGATGTTTTTGCTGGTAGTTTATTATTAAGGCATTATGAGAAAATATTTAAAGAATTGGCTCCTATTTTTTTTTTTTTTATTGAAAAAACAGCCAACGATAAAAAAAAACAATTATTACATAGAAAGGGGGAGAAGTTCTGCTGCAGTCCCAGTAACTCTCTGAGTAATGAATAGGTGAGTGGGTGAGCGGGCACTCACATTACTCCCAGCCGTTACTCTGTATTCCAGGCTGCAGCTGCTGAGGAAATAAAAGGAAGAACGCGGAACGCTTCCAGATTCTGAATAAAGTCAAGAAAATAAGAAATGATTGGCAAAAAATATCCGTTTTACTGTCAGTAATCTGTATGAAATTCCTGCAGGGGTAGTGCTGACCGGGATCTTCGCACAAGGAGGCGATGAAGAGGGTACAGGGGTTACGGAATCAGAACGGCGTAGGAGTTCTACCAATGGATTCTCCGACGAGATTTCTGGCGGGGATCACCTGATGGGAACAGGAAGCCGGGGATATTCATCTGATTTATCTATACAGTGTACAGGGGGCCGGTCACTGATTTATCTATACATTATACAGGGGCCGGTCACTGATTTATCTATACATTATACAGGGGCCGGCTCGCTGATTTATCTATACATTATACAGGGGGCCGGTCACTGATTTTTCTATACATTATACAGGGGGCCGGTCACTGATTTATCTATACATTATACAGGGGGCCGGATCGCTGATTTATCTATACATTATACAGGGGCCGGGTCGCTGATTTATCTATACATTATACAGGGGCCGGTCACTGATTTATACATACATTATACAGGGGACAGCTCGCTGATTTATCTATACATTATACAGGGGGCCGGTCACTGACTTATCTATACATTATACAGGGGGCCGGTCACTGATTTATCTATACATTATACAGGGGGCCGGTCACTGATTTATCTATACATTATACAGGGTGCCGGTCACTGATTTATCTATACATTATACAGGGGGCCGGCTCGCTGATTTATCTATACATTATACAGGGTTAACACAATGGATATTATAATATGGGAACCTCCCCTCCCTCTGTATAGATGTAATGTAGGACAGTAGTGAATATGTTGAGAAGCAGTCCGCATGGTTTGCAGGAATCAGAATTTTGGGTATTAATCACACATGTTTGGCCCAAACTCAAAAACATTCGTTCCCAAAACTGAAATTCCGTTTATGTTGATTTTCTTTACAGTTCTGATGTTTGCACCGGGGAGGAATTAGCGCGCTGCTAATCGGTTCCGTCTGGGCTGGCAGCATTCCTCTCGCTGCGTTGGATAAACGTTTCAAAATCTAATCAATACGGAGTTCCAGACATGATTGTCAGGGGCTGAGGGGAGACCCTTAAAGGGGTAGAAGCATGGAGCGAGGTGACTGCTGCCGTAATACAGAAGTAAGGAGGTTTCTAATAAGGAGGACACCGAACGCCTCCGCTCCGCCCCGCATTGTTGTGATTTATGTAGAAAGTTACTGTAGATCCCCCCCCCCGAGTGATCGTCAGCTCTGCGGTTCCCTGCTCGTGCTACGTCTTCACCGCGTTACTAGCGGCGGCTCGCTGAGGAGAGACACACGGATTCCTGCCACTGAGTAATACGGACCACCAACAGGCCGACCTCGACGGGGGGTCCGCCATCTACACCACTCCATGGAAAATGATGAGCACTGACGGGATGGGGCAGAGTACGGGGTTAATGGATTAGTAACAAAGTATCCTTGACGGGGGGGGCATGACTTATTCCTAAAACATCGTCACAGCAGGGGAAGATCAAGGGTTACGGCTGGAAACTGGTTTTACCCCCCAGTCTCGGGGTGAAGGGGCAGATTCTCAGTGTTTTTACCCCAGTGTTGAATCAGTGGATTCTGAAGGTCAGATAGTCTGGAGCCGACTCGGGTTTAATGATATCCGAGCGTCCCGATTGGTGCTTTTCTCCCTGCTATATCACAGCTGGAATGCCTGCTTGTACACAGGTGACTCCATTCAGAATATCTTCACCTCCCGTCACCGTCAGCGAGTCCCCGCAGTGGGATCTGTGTGATGGGCTACTAAAGGGTTCTGATTTGCGACTTGAAGTTGCAAAATTTTCCAAGGATCCACTGGGCCCCTCGTCTTGGTCCCTTCAGCCAGTCGTAGATTCTAGGAGGCCTCGGGCCCCGGGCTCTCTGATTTCACATGGCCCAGAGAATCGCGAGCAGACGCCGTTATATCCCACGAACCCTCCTATACAAAACGTTTACGGGCAGGAACATTTTCAGGGGGGCCGTGGTTCTATCGGATAACGAAAACCATAGATGGTCTCACAAACCATAGAGAAGGGGCTTTGGCTCCTCGCCGGCCGGCGGAATGTCGGTTACAGCCCAGAATTCCATGGATGATCCAGAAAGCAGAAAGTTATGGCAGCCGGTTAACGGAGAAACTCCTACGTTTAGGACAGGACTCCATCGCTTACCCATAATCCAATCTGCTGGCTAGAAGATGTCGCTCTCCAGGTCTACCTCCATTCAAGATGTCTTCAGACCGTTGGCCTCAACATGGCCTAAAACTCCTGTGACCGTTACTGAATACGTCGGCCTGCAGCCGGCCATAGAAACAAGGAAAACTACTCTTCGTGTCACAATGAACAGTTGGCGGCGTCCTTGGGCACCTGGCAGCGCGAGGTTCCTACCGGCTCGGCCAGCGAGTTGCTTCTGGGAACCGGGTTCGTGGGAGAACCGGTCGAAGGATCTCACGGTCTTTCCATGGAGCTCCATCGCTGGAGAGCAGAAGTTCATGCATGGCGGAGCCGGTCCTGACCTGGTGCCCCTCCAGATTTCCCAAAGTAATAATAGAGGGGCAGTTTTTTTTGGGGGGGGGGATACATTTGTGAGCCGCTTGGTTGCTTTAGTAACGATCAATCTTTTTTTTTTTTTCTATCTCCCATCTTTGACTAAAGCCATTTTTTGTTGTTTGTCGGGGAGAAGGGACAACGCCTCGTAACTGAAACACAAAGAATTCGTTCTCCAAAACACGTTCTGTATTAACCGATTCCATCTGTTCTGCTCCAAACCGCAAGCCGTGGCTTCCAACATCATGTAATACATCTGCTTCGTTCCTCCGCGCAGTACCCAGCCAACCGGCAACACATCAGGAGAATAGATTCAGATATCAAACATGGTGTATTGATATATGACACATATTACAATACCGAGATCATGGTAGATACGTGGGACAGCCTCCCAGCAGAGGTGGTAGAGGGTAATACAGTGAGGGGATTAAACATGCGCGGGATAGACATACGGCTCCTGAATCTAAGACGAGACCAACGACTGATTAAGGTTTGAGTCTTTACAGCAGGAGAAACGGGCGACTAGACGGGGGCCGGATGGGGCCGATCCGCTGGCAGAGTAAAAGGTGTCTCAGTTTATATCAAGGGGCTCTGGACACCGAAGCTAAGTGTTCAATTAGTTTGATTTCAATCCAATAGCATCGGGTTGCGTAAGCGTGAACGGCGGGTTACCCCGTAAGCACTTTCTGATTTGCCAACGCGCTTACCAGTGCTTACACTTTTAGCCTCGGTGTTAGACGCCACGTTTAATCGAGCCCAATTATTTTAGGTTTTAATGCAAAATAAATTGAAAACGTCCAGAATTCTAGAAAATAGAGGAAAAAAAAAAAAAGAGAAGCGCGAGGCCGCGAGGTTTTGGTCTGAAAGAAAAAACGATTTTTAGCAGAATAAAATTCGAATGATTTCGTTAAAATGAGAATTATTTCTGGTTTCATGTAATCAGTCAGAGCGAAAGTTGCGATTATTTTTTTTCTATGGTTAAATATAAACCCGTGCGGAGATTCGAACGGAAATCAGGGACTTTCTTAAAACGACGTTCCTGTCAAAAGCAAAACAGAAAGGAATTCGCTAAAATGAACGGTTTTCTCAATGAAGGTGATTTCCCGTTTAACCAAAAACGCTAAAAAAAGAAGAGATAAATTAAGTAACAGCCTTTTACTCGCATTTCATCCGGAAACGGCGTCAGAACGGCTCCATAAACTGAATAAATCAGCGGAAAGGGGACTACAGGTTAAAATAACCGTATATATATATTTATATATTAGAAGCCCCTCTTTAATGCATATAAAAAAACTCAATGTCCTGTCCGATTCAGGAGCCGTATGTCTATCCCATGCATGTTCAATCCCCTCACTGTATTACCCTCTACCACCTCTGCTGGGAGGCTGTTCCATTTATCAACAAGCCTGGAAAGTTTCAAAAGCCAAGAATTCTTACGTCTTCACTTTTGCAAAGTAAAACCGCGAGGTAGATGTTCGTAATCAGTGAATCTTAAATATCCAAGAGCTCCAGACAGACCCCACGGGGACGCACATTCACTTCATTCTTGGAAGCCGTTTGTACGTAAGACCACCGGGGAATGGGATTTATGATCCTCCGTCCAATGCATGAGTCAAAATGTCTGGGACAGAGGACGATGCAGATGTGGAGGAATGTTAATTACGCTCACTTTGATATTACAATTTTTTTGTATCAAAATATGAATCACTCCTTTTATATACAAAAAAATCACTCCTTTTATATATAAAGAGATCAGAATTCTGTCCTGCAGGAAACTGATAAATCCACCAAATCAGAACCCGATAAAAATAACAATTTCCATACGAGAGCCGGACTCGTAATATATCCCCCCCAGCGCTGTATACAGTAATAACCCCCCCCAGCGCTGTATACAGTAATATAACCCCCAGCGCTGTATACAGTAATATAACCCCCCAGCGCTGTATACAGTAATATAACCCCCCAGCGCTGTATACAGTAATATAACCCCCAGCGCTGTATACAGTAATATAACCCCCCAGCGCTGTATACAGTAATATAACCCCCAGCGCTGTATACAGTAATATAACCTCCAGCACTGTATACAGTAATATAACCCCCCAGCACTGTATACAGTAATATAACCCCCAGCGCTGTATACAGTAATATAACCCCCCCAGCGCTGTATACAGTAATATAACCCCCAGCGCTGTATACAGTAATATAACCCCCAGCGCTGTATACAGTAATATAACCCCCCAGCACTGTATACAGTAATATAACCCCCCAGCGCTGTATACAGTAATATAACCCCCAGCGCTGTATACAGTAATATAACGCCCCAGCGCTGTATACAGTAATATAACCCCCAGCGCTGTATACAGTAATATAACCCCCCAGCGCTGTATACAGTAATATAACCCCCAGCGCTGTATACAGTAATATAACCCCCCAGCGCTGTATACAGTAATAACCCCCCCCAGCGCTGTATACAGTAATAACCCCCCCAGCGCTGTATACAGTAATATAACCCCCCAGCGCTGTATACAGTAATATAACCCCCAGCGCTGTATACAGTAATAACCCCCCAGCGCTGTATACAGTAATATAACCCCCAGCGCTATATACAGTAATATAACCCCCCAGCGCTGTATACAGTAATATAACCCCCCAGCGCTGTATACAGTAATATAACCCCCCCAGCACTGTATACAGTAATATAACCCCCAGCGCTGTATACAGTAATATAACCCCCAGCACTGTATACAGTGATATAACCCCCAGCGCTGTATACAGTGATATAACCCCCAGCGCTGTATACAGTAATATAACCCCCAGCACTGTATACAGTAATATAACCCCCAGCGCTGTATACAGTAATATAACCCCCCCAGCGCTGTATACAGTAATATAACCCCCCACGCTGTATACAGTAATATAACCCCCCAGCGCTGTATACAGTAATATACCCCCCAGCGCTGTATACAGTAATATAACCCCCCAGCGCTGTATACAGTAATATAACCCCCAGCGCTGTATACAGTAATATACCCCCCAGCGCTGTATACAGTAATATAACCCCCCAGCGCTGTATACAGTAATATAACCCCCAGCGCTGTATACAGTAATATACACCCAGCGCTGTATACAGTAATATAACCCCCCCAGCGCTGTATACAGTAATATAACCCCCCCAGCGCTGTATACAGTAATATAACCCCCCAGCGCTGTATACAGTAATATAACCCCCAGCGCTGTATACAGTAATATAACCCCCAGCGCTGTATACAGTAATATAACCCACAGCGCTGTATACAGTAATATAACCCCCCAGTGCTGTATACAGTAATATAACCCCCAGCGCTGTATACAGTAATATAACCCCCCAGTGCTGTATCATTCTACAATACTACTAACACTAAAGTTTGACCAAATATGCAAATACGTGATAACAGCGCCACCCAGTGGTTAAAAGTGAATATGATTTTTCTTGATTCTTCTGCCTCAAATTGTTAAGGGTCTATTACCGGTATTAATTGTGTATTATTATTATTATTAATAAAAGCGCTAGAAACTTTGTATATTGGGTGATATCTCAGCAAAGTGAATGTAAAAAGGTCAGTAGTAGACGGGGGCGATTCCCCCCTCCCTCCCCATTCACGGAGCGGCACAGCGGGCGCTGGGTTCGCTGCTGCTTTTGCTCATCCGGTCTTTTTACCCATTTCTCTTTACTTGTGGAACTAAGAAATTCCACCTTTTAACCAGCACCAGGTTTTGGGTCTTTTTACTTTATTTTGAACAGGACTGAGACGCCGGCTCGGCCTATAATAACCACGGCAAAGATCGGACCCTCGTCCCGGAAGGAGATTTACCAGGAAGCTCAGATTCCGATGGCAAAGTATGAGATACAATATAACCAGGAATTTACCACGGTTCTAGGAGTCTAATGATCTTATCACCATAGCAACCACTAGAAATCACACTGATTGGACCATTTCATTGGCCGCCATGACAAAAGACTACTTTGTAGTAAAATGATTCTTTATGCCTAAACTTCCCTTGTATGAAGACTGAGTGACAAGTGAGTTGCGCAGGTACAGCGACAGCTCGGTAGGAGGAAAAACAGACGCGACACCTCGATTCTTCTGTGAAAAACTGTATAAAAATAAATTTTGGTTACAGATTTTGTTGTTGTGAGAAATAACCATATCAGCGGCGGTCGCAGTTTCTACAGATTTTTCTTTCTGGTGGGGGAAGGCGCGGCGAAGACGGAAATGTAA
Source organism: Spea bombifrons (assembly GCF_027358695.1). Classification (NCBI taxonomy): domain Eukaryota; kingdom Metazoa; phylum Chordata; class Amphibia; order Anura; family Pelobatidae; genus Spea; species Spea bombifrons. The sequence continues at coordinate 138,488,654 of NC_071088.1, read as the reverse complement.
AGTCTGATCCAGGCGTAGGAGACCCCCAGGGCGCAATACACAGAGGTCAGCATCAGCGGCAGAAACGGCAGCCGCAGCCCCCACGGCGTCAGCGGGAAGAGCATCTCACAGAAGACCTCCAGGGGCACCAAGCCACAGAGATAGAGCGTCTCCGGCCAAGTGAGGAGAGGACCTTCCTTCCTGTAACAGACCGTAGAGTGGGGAGTCAGGTGACTGGACAGGACTCACAGTATAGGTCATTCAAAGTTACTGAACATAATATTACAGGAATCACCCCCCCAGCGCTGTATCCCTTAAATATAACCCCCCCCAGCGCTGTATACCTTAAATATAACCCCCCCCAGCGGTGTATACCTTAAATATAACCCCCCCAGCGGTGTATACCTTAAATATAACCCCCCCCAGCGCTGTATACCTTAATTATAACCCCCCCAGCGCTGTATACAGTAATATAACCCCCCCCAGTGCTGTATACAGTAATATAACCCCCCAGCGCTGTATACAGTAATATAACCCCCCAGCGCTGTATACAGTAATATAACCCCCCCAGCACTGTATACAGTAATATAACCGCCCAGCACTGTATACAGTAATATAACCCCCCAGCTCTGTATACAGTAATATAACCCTCCAGCACTGTATACAGTAATATAACCCCCAGCGCTGTATACAGTAATATAACCCCCCAGTGCTGTATACAGTAATATAACCCCCCAGCGCTGTATACAGTAATATAACCCCCCAGCGCTGTATACAGTAATATAACCCCCCAGCACTGTATACAGTAATATAACCCCCCAGCACTGTATACAGTAATATAACCCTCCAGCGCTGTATACAGTAATATAACCCCCAGCGCTGTATACAGTAATATAACCCCCCCAGTGCTGTATACAGTAATATAACCCCCAGCGCTGTATACAGTAATATAACCCCCAGCGCTGTATACAGTAATATAACCCCCCCAGTGCTGTATACAGTAATATAACCCCCCAGCGCTGTATACAGTAATATAACCCCCCAGCGCTGTATACAGTAATATAACCCCCCAGCGCTGTATACAGTAATATAACCCCCCAGCACTGTATACAGTAATATAACCCCCAGTGCTATATACAGTAATATAACCCCCAGCGCTGTATACAGTAATATAACCCCCCGAGCACTGTATACAGTAATATAACCCCCCAAGCGCTGTATACAATAATATAACCCCCCCCAGCGCTGTATACAATAATATAACCCCCCCCAGCGCTGTATACAGTAATATAACCCCCCCAAGCGCAGTATACAATAATACAACCCCCCCCAGCGCTGTATACAGTAATATAACCCCCCAAGCGCAGTATACAATAATACCGTATTTGCTCGATTATAAGACGAGGTTTTTTTCAGAGCAAATGCTCTGAAAAATACCCCTCGTCTTATAATCGGGGTCGTCTTCTAATCAGACCTCAAATAGAGGTCTGATTAGGAGACTAAGATCCAGATCCCCCGCACCGCTGCAGGGGACCTGGATCCTCCTGTCGTCGCCCCCCCCCCCTCCCCACACACTTACCGGTGCTTCCGGAGGTGAAGTTGGCAGCGGGGGTTTGTATGCGTCCGTCGCAAATACCTTCCCCGACTGTCAGAGATCAGAGTTCCAGAGTTCCTGATCTCTGACAGCCGGGGAAGGTATTTGCGACGGACGCATACAAACCCCCGCTGCCAACTCCACCTCCTTCCGGCTGCCGCGGAATGAGACGTCAACCCGCTGCCCCGGCAATACAGCAGGAAATTGGAAGCACCGGTAAGTAAGAGAGAGAGAGAGTGTGTGTGTGTGTGTGTGTGTGTGTGTGTGTGTGTGTGTGTGTGTGTGTGTGTGTGTGTGTGTGTGTGTGTGTGTGTGTGTGTGTGTGTGTGTGTGTGTGTGTAGGGCATTTCTGGAATGCCTTACACCCCTATATGCCACTCTGGCACTTAGGGGGTTAAAAGGCATATTATGGGGCAGAGTGGCATATAGGGAGGTATAAGGCATTTCAGGAGGCAGAGTGGCATTAAGGGGGCATTTAATAGAGCACTCTGCCTCCTGAAATGCCTTATACCTCCCTATATGCCACTCTGCCCCATAATATGCCTTTTAACCCCCTAAATGCCAGAGTGGCATATAGGGGTATAAGGCATTTCTGGAGGCAGAGTGCTCTATATAATGCCTTTTAACTCCCTTAATGCCACTCTGCCGCCTGGAATGCCTTATACCTCCCTATATGCCACTCTGCCCCATAATATGCATTTTAACCCCCTAAATGCCAGAATGGGATATAGGGGTATAAGGCATTTCTGGAGGCAGAGTGGCACATAGGGGGTCAAAAGGCATACCATGGGGCACAGTGGCATATAGAGGGTTAAAAGGCATATCATGGGCCACAGTGCCATATTGGTGTGGCAAGCCTGGGGGCAGATGTGCGTAACTGGGGGACAGGTTGGAAAATACAAGAAATAAAAACAAAAAAAAAATATTTTTCTCAATCATAGCTTTTATTAAAAAAAATAGTTTACATGAATTAACATTTACTGGTAAAACTTTTTTCCTTTAGGGTCGTCTTATATTCAGGCTTTTTCTTTTTTTCCTAAGTTAATATTCAGATTTTGGGGGGTCGTCTTATAATCAGGGTCGTCTTATAATCGAGCAAATACGGTATAACCCCCCCCCAGCGCTGTATACAGTAATAAACCTGGTTTATTTCATTTTCTGGGAAAAGAAAAAATGTCGGTGCGCTAAGCTAGTCACAGGCTCAAATAATACGAATGTATAATACGAGGCCTACCAAACAGGTGTAAGCATGCTGCAAGAAACAGTGTATTGGCTGTACAATGTATACAAGAAACAAAAACTGTCTGCGCTTCTTACCCTAATAAAGTTGGCAACAAATATATAAACATAATATAAATGAGAGGTTTTGGTTATATGAATTGGCCAAAGCATAATTAAGCTCACCCGCCACGTCAAGGCGCACTCTCAATAGGGTGAAAACCTACTCTCACCTCCTACACAGTGGGCACACAAAGCAGTCACTGTTTCTTGCAGCATGCTTACACCTGTTTGGTAGGCCTCGTATTACACATTTGTATTATTTGAGCCTGTGACTAGCTTAGCGCACCGACATCTTTTCTTTTCCCTGTTTGCACGTATTTGAGGTTGTTGGCTCCTCATCAGTCTGGTTGCAGCTTGCTGTCCAGGGGTTAATTGGGAGGAGGTTTAATTGCACCTCCCCCAACACATTAATAAGGTTTTGGTAGCCGTATAAACCGCTTTGTGTGCCCGCTATGTAGGAGGTGAGAGTCGGTTCTCACCCTATTGAGAGTGTGCCTTGACGTGGCGGGTGAGCTTAATTATGCTTTGGCCAATTCATATAACCAAAACCTCTCATTTATATTATGTTTATATATTTGTTGCCAACTTTATTAGGGTAAGAAGCGCGGACAGTTTTTGTTTTTTATTTCATTTTCTCCCAATAACCTCCCTTTATCTGCAGCCCTGGAGCTGCCGTTGCTGTCAGTCATGTGATATTTTGGGTGACTTTCCCGGCTCAAACACCGCACTGAGCTGACGCTTTATGGCAATGCTAATGAAGTCCGTTCCCCCCACAGACTTTCATTAGTCAGAGAGTCCGGCTGGGTGATTAAGACCGAGCCATTCTATTGTTCCCCACAGGCAGTATGATAAGGAGTCAGGGTGTTTAGTAGATTGTGGGCCAGATAACAGCTGATATGCAGCTGCCTGAAAACATAATTGTGCAAAGTTTCTGAAAATATTAGGAAGATTTCCTAAATTGGTAATAAGTTGGTTATTGTTCCCGGCTTTCATCTACCTGGCAGTCGGAGGTAATTACGGCTCTTCGGGACTACACTGACCAGGACCTCTCTCTGTGTCCGTGGTACGAGGGGTGAGGGGGTAACGGTAATATTCATAGTTCTTTGAAATAAAACAAATTTGAACATTTGCCGTAAATACCTGTTATTGCCAACGTTTCTCTTTAAACTTCTTACCTGAACAAGGACTTCAGGAAGGACCCGCTGAACACGGTGAAGATCAGCATCAGCAAAATCTTCAATGGAAGTTCTATTGAGAAACAGACAGCGTTCCGTTTTACTGCAAGTTACTGCATATTTGGAAACCTATCCGCTAAAGGTTTTCTACTATTGGGTATATTCACTAATATTTCCATCAGCGAGCTAGGCTTGCATAATATTATAGTAAAATACCCCCAAGCGCTGTATACCGTAATAAACCTGATTTTACCTCATTTTCTCCCAATAAACCCCTTTTATCTGCAGCCCTGGAGCCGCCGTTGCTGTCAGTCATGTGATATTTTGGGTGACTTTCTCTGCTGAAACACCGCACTGAGCTGACGCTTTATGGCAATGCTAATGAAGTCCGTCCCTCCATAGACTTTCATTAGGCAGAGAGTCCGGCTGGGTGATTAAGACTGAGTCATTCTATTGTTCCCCACAGGCAGTATGATAAAGAGACGGGGGGGTTAGTAGATCGGGGGTCAGATAACAGAGCGAGAATCATACAAACGGCTGATATGCAGCTGCCTGAAAACATTATGGGGCGAAACATACATATTATATATATATATACACACACACACACACACACACACACACACACACACACACACACACACACACACACACGTATATTGTTGTAAGTGATGTTACCTTGGGCTGTAAAGAGTAAGGGGAAGAGAGAGTAATGTCCTGTGGTGGCCAAAAGCAGAAATATCCCAGCATCCTTTACACTCAACACAGACAAGATGCTGCAAAATAAATTAAAAACAATTTAAAATAAATAACTTTCATTAGCGGAGCGCTAGAGCGTCATGAATCGCGATACTTTTCTCACCTTAGTGGAAGTACGGCCAAGAGGATGGCTTTCTCGTGCACGTGCCAACCGAACATGAAAGAGCCGAGCGCGCACACAACCAGGCAGCGGAGGAAGCCTCGCGGACCCCGGGGGTTAAACCACAAGCAGAAGACGGCCGGCTGAGGAGAGATAAACGAGTGAATGTTACCCCAGCCAGGGGCAATAACCTGCCAGGTAGCTACAAAAACAAACGTATATATGCGCGGAGGCCTCGGGAGAACGGAGGTTTGGTATAGACGGGGTCCTCTGACACCGGGTCCGGTTATTCCTGCGGGACCCAAAACAGCCGCCACTGAGCGGTGGTCGGCAAGGCGTCCGCCAATTGGACCGACACAAAATTAAAAACCTGCGCGTCTCGGCGACCTGATCGCTCTCACGATGCAGTCTCTTTAAAGGCCGTCTCTGTCTACGGCGCGAGCCGCCAAGCGATCTCTCCAAGCAGCGAGAACACTGGGCTGTGGGCTCTCTCAGCATGAAGTTTCTGTACAGACAGCACGCGATCAGGAAAGCAGGATCCCTGCTCCCCACTCAATGAGAGGATACGGTAAGATCATGCAAAAAAATCTAAATATTTATAGACAGAAAATATAAAAAAATAACGTTAAAGAAAGAAAAAAAAATGGGCATTTCTGACATTTTCCTGTAAATCAGAGAAATTCCCGAAAGAGGAAAAGGGAGAGCGAAAGAAGAGAAGGAAACGGCAGGCAGGGGAAGCTGACGGCATAGAGCACAGGCAGCCCTGTGGATTCATATAAAAGGTCTGGCCGGAGACCTCGGACCCCACAGAACGATTTTATTACCAGTATGGAGATGAAGGTGCACAGTAACGTTGCCAGCGGCGTGACGGAGGGGAGGACATTGTGCTCAAATTCCTGAACCAGACCCCCGGTCATGGAACCGGCGCGGATATCGGATGGATCAAGCAGATGAAACCTCACACCTGTGCGAAAGCAGACGCATTTAGGAGGGGGGAAGGGTTTACCTGCGGACAGGTGACACGGTCAAAATAATCTCACTGCGTGTCACTCATGTTATCTCTCCTTACTGTTTAGTGTGTGTGAATGTGCGTGTGAATGTGTGTGTGCGTGTGAATGTGTGTGTGTGTGAATGTGTGTGAATGTGTGTGTGTGTGTGTTTTATATACACATAGATATAACGCAGGACTGTACCATGTGGGGCTTTAATCCAATGAAAGAACTCAATAGGTTATTATGCGGGATTTCAAAGAAAGATCTTTCCCCAAAACGTTTGAATTTTTAGTACCGATAATAGAAAGCGCTTTGTCTGCCACGTTGTACAACGCCCAGAAATTCGGAGCCCAATACGCATGGCAAAGACCTCTTTTAAAAGGGAAGAGTCGGGACAGAACTTGAGGGATTTGACCCTGAAAAATAAATAAAATAAATAAATATACACAAACGCTATTAATAATCTACTGATAAAGGGGTTCCGCATACAATTATTACTATTTAATAAAATAAATATAATAAATCATAAATAAAATAATAATAATATAGGAACGTTACTATTGGTCTACGAAAATTATTACGCAAACCTCATGTTAAAAGGTATGGGTAGCAAAACTGTTCCCTTTGGGGTAAATCAGCCTTTCACGTCCGCCCCGTCCCTGGACCCAATCGGTATCCATAACGCGCGTTTGGACCGGTTTCTGTACGGCTGGGGAGGACCAAGGACACGAGGGCCGTTGGCATCGCCAGGTAAGAAAAGGGGTACTTTCTACCAAACTCTAAAGTAACGTTTGCTTTGAAAGCCCATAAAATAAGCTGCCACTTTAACAAATTAACATTACTTATTGGTCAAAATAACACTGACGAAATGGCAGATAAGTGGAACAGCCACCCAGCAGAGGTGGTAGAGGGTAATACAGCGAGGGTAGACATACGGCTCCTGAATCTAAGACGAGACCAACGACTGATCGGGGTTGGAGTGTTTACAGCAGGCTAGACGGGGGCCGGATAAAGCTGTTTTAGATACCATGTACGCAAAAGGTCCAAAGGAAACGGCGAACACGAAGGAGACGATAAGCGCCAGGAGGAGGAAACGCGAGGGACTGAGACTTCTCCAGCGTAAAGAGCCGTCTGCAGGGAAACAAGAAAATATACAAACTACAAAGAAAACGTGACGTTTGATGACATCATGTACATGAGCAACGAGATCATCGCTTAAAGAACCTTCATCTTCCACTGCCCGGATAACGGCCTTAAGTGGGCACTCCAGCCATCGTCTGCACATTAATGCATATAACAGGCGCGTGGACCCTTTACATTTTCATGTGGTCTGCCAAATACATGGGGGATTCCGCAAAATCCCCCCAAATGCATTTGCCCCTTTCCCTAGCCAAATGCGCTGGCTCCGCTTAACGCTGTTTGCGGGGGTCTGTGCAGACCCCAGTGCGCATGTATAAAGTCTTCTCATTCACAGCTCCTTCCTGCCATCGATTGGCTGCTTAAGCTGTCAATCAGTGACAGGGCGTACTCCCACTGATTTAGCCGTAAAGCACTTGCTAGCGGCATGGAATTTCAGATCATGAAGAAACAAAGATTTTGCAGAACGCAGATAACTTCTCATTTTTTACTTTTTTGGTATGGGCAGAACATCAGATTATTTATATAGCGCCAGCAGATTCCGTGGCGGTGTTACAATAAGGGACGATGCATATATCTAGCCAGACATACTGGTACAGAAGGGAAAAAAAGGGCCCTGGTCTCGTGAGCTTACGATCTATCCGTGACATCAGAACTCACCAGGATTATTCCCCGTGAAGCAGTAGCACCGCAGCAGATAAATGCCGTACGCCGGGGCGACGTAGAGGTAGATGTGCTTGAAATTCAGAAGAACGGCGAAAAGGAAGGCGCTTTCCGCGTAGCGATTCTGAGAAAAAGGAATAAGACGGAACCGTTTAACGGGGAGAAATAAATCCCGATGTCCCGACAATCCGTATAAACACAGAAGAACGCCAGCGACCACAAACATTCTCTTTATACATTCCTATTCCTTCTCACGCGCAACTTTCCTTTCCTTAACAGGCCCTCTGCGGAAATATTTCACGCTAATTAAATAAAAATAATTAAAAAAAATAATAATAATTCTGTATTGAAGCAAAAAAGCCTGTAGGAAATAAAATAAAAAAAATCTACTTTTAATCCCTTTTTTTAAAAAAAAAAAATTATTATTTTTTTTTATCCCAGACACTGGAATCTGGTACATAATATTTAAATTTCGGGACGCGGATGAACTCACTTGAAACATGCGCGCGACGGAGAGGAGCAGGATCCCGGACAGGAAGCCATTGTACTGGAAGTGAACGTCTTCAATCGGGTCAGGAAACAGAACCGCGGAATCGGAGTCACATGACAACCTATTCTGCTGATTTAATACTCCATTGAAAAAAAAATGTATTTAAGAATTTAAAAAAATATTACAAAAAAAAACAAAAAACTTCCCAGTTTAATTACTTTAGAAACAAACGATTTCTGTAATCTGCGAAGATCTCGGGACAATCTTTTCGTGCGAAAGAATAACGTGAAAGAAAAAGCTTTTTTTCCCCCCCGGTGTTATTGCGTAACCAGACATTTTTCACAGACCCGTTCAAGGATACGATCGACGATTAACAGCCCGAAGTTCCAGAGCAGCAGGGCGGCCAAAACGAACGGCGGCTTCTCCAGGACGTCTCTGCGATCGCTCCTCCCGTCCACGCAAACGCAGCATCTAAACGGGATGAATGTGCCGAGGGCCGCGCGCGGGAGGTCAGAGCAAGTTTGGCAACGGCAGGATAATAGAGTGCAAGCTTTCAGGACCACTGTGGTGTATAATACAATCTATATACCGTATTGGCTCGAATATAGGCCGCACTTTTTTCCCCCACTTTAAGACTTTAAAGTGGGGGTGCGGCCTATATTCGGGGTCTAGTGCCCGACGCCCGGGACATGCAGTCCCGGGCGCCGGGCAGGCAGCGTGGTTAAGATACAGATCCCCCGCAGCGGTGCAGGGACCTGCATCCTACTCCCTGATACGCTCAGACAGCCTCCCCTGCCGGCACTTTCCACGGGGGGGGTGCCGGCACGGGAGGTTGTCTAAGCGCATCGTCTGGATGGTCACTGGCTGCAGCGATGCGGGTAAACAGCCTCCGGGTTGTTTACCCGCATCGCCGCAGCCGGTGACCGTCCACACGATGCGTTTTACCTCTGCCCCCAAGACTTACCGGAGCAGACTCCCGGGTGTCTTGCGGGGCGCCGGCGGGGGACATCTACGCAATACGCGTATACAACTTCCGGTTGTATACGCGTATTGCGTAGATGCCCCCCGCCGGCCCCGCAAGACACCCGGGAGTCTGCTCCGGTAAGTCGGGGGGGGGGGCAGAGGAGGACAGTGATAGCATATCTCGGGGGGGGGGGGGGAGGAGGACAGTGGCAGCATATCGGGGGCAGAGGAGGGCAGTGGCAGCATATCTCGGGGGGGGGCAGTGGCAGCATATCTCGAGGGGGGGAGGACAGTGGCTGCATATCTCGGGGGGGAGGACAGTGGCAGCATATCTCGGGGGGGGAGACAGAGTGGCAGAATGTTTTTTTTTTTTTTTTTTTGGTGCTTTTTTAAAGAAAAAAACTTTTTCTTTAAAAAAGCACCAAACTTTTAGGGTGCGGCCTATATACGGGGGCGGCCTATATCCGAGCCAATACGGTATATTTTTTTCTCTGAAACCCGGGGATTATGTGCTTCCTCCATTAATGCGCCCCAAATTTACTTCTACACAAGAGAGCAAAGCAACATGTGGTGACGGAAGCGGATGGATCGGATTCTCACAAAACCCGGGGAGGACTTACTGTTTGGCTGCGTAGATGAAGAGGAAGTCGCTGACGATGACGGAGAACCTCTGGAAGAGGACGGTAGCTTGACTCGCGTAGTTCAAGTTCTGCACCTTAAGCATCTCCGGGTCAGCATACCGGGCCACGTAGGAGAGTAAACACTCAAACCACGCGAAGAACGGAGGGTAGTCGAGCGTCCACTCAGAGGTCGCCTGGGAGCAAGCAAAAGGCATGAGTGAAAAAGGACTTCATTCCTCATCATCCTCCGGCAGTCTGTGTTTGGCTAAGGATAACGGGAGCACGTTGCCAATATCACTCTGTATGGTCGGCTGCGTTCAACGTGAAGAAAAAAAACAGTTTCTTTTAAAGAGATATTTTGGAAGTTTTTAACTCTTAAAGCCTAAGCGCTAGAAATCGTGTTCCGGTAATTGATGCTCCCGATATCTGCATACAAAATAAATAACAACTTTTTGAATTCACTATAAATATACACGGCCGTTCAGACGTTTGGAGCGACTTAGGAATTTCTTTGGTCCATTAAAATAATGTGAAATGGATCAGAAATCCAGTGCAGGCGGGGTTAATGCTGTAAATGACTACTGTAGCCCGAAACGGCTGATTTTTAATGGAATCTCTTCACTCCTGTGTCCCAACGGCCCTTTATCACTCCCATCACTCCTGTGTTCCAATGGCCCTTTATCTCTCCCATCACTCCTGTGTTCCAATGGCCCTTTATCTCTCCCATCACTCCTGTGTTCCAATGGCCCTTTATCACTCCCATCACTCCTGTGTTCCAATGGCCCTTTATCACTCCCATCACTCCTGTGTCCCAATGGCCCTTCATCACTCCCATCACTCCTGTGTTCCAATGGCCCTTTATCACTCCCATCACTCCTGTGTTCCAATGGCCCTTTATCTCTCCCATCACTCCTGTGTTTCAATGGCCCTTTATCACTCCCATCACTCCTGTGTCCCAATGGCCCTTCATCACTCCCATCACTCCTGTGTTCCAATGGCCCTTTATCACTCCCATCACTCCTGTGTTCCAATGGCCCTTTATCACTCCCATCACTCCTGTGTTCCAATGGCCCTTTATCACTCCCATCACTCCTGTGTCCCAATGGCCCTTCATCACTCCCATCACTCCTGTGTTCCAATGGCCCTTTATCACTCCCATCACTCCTGTGTTCCAGTGGCCCTTTATCACTCCCATCACTCCTGTGTTCTGACGGCCCTTTATCACTCCCATCACTCCTGTGTTCCAGTGGCACGTTGTGTTCTCTGATCCAAGTTCAAGTTTAAAAGGATAATTGATGGTTAGAAACCCTTTTGTAATTATCTTACAGCCAGTTTGAGTGACCCCAAACTTTTGAACAGTCATGTATATGACTTGACTGTAAGCCAAGCCCTTGTTCCCTAATGTATCGAGTTATCTGCCAGTTCTAGTTTTGTCAGAACCCCTTTGAATGTAGGGGGGCATTAAAATAAATAATATTTACAAATATAATGGTTATAATAATAATTATAAAAAAAATAATAATAATATTAAGATCTAAAGCCTAAAACGCGTTTTTCCCCCCCCTGTAAATTCATACCTCATAGTACCACCGGGAAACGGGCAGACTGTGGGTGATCGCCAGCCAGTTCCTGTGAACTTCAAAGTCGGTGGAATGACTAAAAAAATAATTTAACAAACAAAAAAAAAATTACAAAACAGGGACAATACAGGTTATTCTTAATTAACCCTTTCCTTGCCGAGGCTTTTTAGAGCCCTACGCGTCGTATGATTTCTTGGCCATTTTTACCGTACGTCGGTTTAATTAAGATTCCTCTTTTTATTGTGTTTGATGAATCAACACAAACGATGCATTTTTTTTTCCTCAGAAAAAAAAGGTCTTTCGTTTAAAAAAAACAAAGAAACTCACAAATAACTACTGTCAGTGCTAATCTGTAAAAAAGGATTCAAAACAGAAAAAAGAGATTTATTTTTTTGCACGTTTATCAGCACAATTTGGGAGATCCCTTTTGTAAATCTTGTGAATGGCTTGTGATGTCACAATGACATCACCAAGCTCACTGCATTGTTTATTTTTCAAACAATTATTTTTATTAATAACGATGTGTTGATATAAACACGGAGCGGACACTGATTACATTTTATATCAGCCATGGCTTCATGTGCGAGAAAATGCTTATGGATAAGCAAAGTCTCCAATCGCATCTATGGTAGATAAGTGGAACTGCCTCCCAGCAGAAGTGGTAGAGGGTAATACAGCGAGGGTATTAAACATGCATGGGATAGGCATACGGCTCCTGAATCTAAGACGAGAGCAACGACTGATTAAGGTTTGAGTCGTTACAGCAGGAGAAACGGGGGACTAGACGGGGGCCGGATGGGGCCGATCTGCCGGCAGGTTCTGGGTTTCTATGTTAAAAATAAGGCTTACGTTCCGGGTGAGTTCCAGGTTTTTCTTTGCTCAATACAAAAATAAATTATTGGTGCCCCAGGTAGAAGAAATAATTATGCATACAATTAAAAAATAATTATGATAAAAATGCATAAAGAGTATTTTATTATCCTTAGAGGGGGCAATTCAGATTCTACTGGGGAACCCGCAAGACCCAAAGCGCGCACAGGTACAACGATAATAAATTTACCAGTCACGGGATACACGACATGACTACAATTCCGATTATCCATTATGAGTCAGAATCTAACAAAATGCTGGCTGAGGATCATTAGAATGACAGTTCTTAACGTGGTAGAAGCGGCTTGGTGTCCATGATTATGACTGCAGTTTGCATTTATGGGAGAGAGGTGACAGCGGGGGAGGGGAATGGCCAGACTAAACTGAGACACTTGGCAGGTATTGCCCATGGTCACTTGGCTGCTACATTCTGAACTCTAATGTGAACATTATTTAGGTGTGAGGGACCGGAGCCCATCCCCCGCCGGCAGTAACAGCACACGGGCGGTGAAGCCCCCTCTGGCAGCTCAGGGGGGGTTCCGAGCGGCTCTTACTAGGTCTGTATCAGGAGACATTTCAGGAGAGACACCCCGACCGCGAGTGTCCCAAACCAGCCACCGTCCCCGCCGGTTTTACCCCGGGAGCTGCTGCCTACATTTCCGCCTCTGGAGGCCGCCATCTTGCTCCACCCGAAAGTTACACGCGGCGCTTCTGTTGTGCTTTTCGCTCCCTTGGACAACGCCCCCTGCCTACGTAACGTCTGGGGGCGTGTCCTGTCAAAACCAAACCGTTTGATGCTGCGCTGTGATTATTACCCGGTTACCGTAATCACCTCTCATCCTCTCCTTCACGGATTCCTATAAATACTGACCCAGGGGTTATGGAGCGATGCCGGGAACGTGGCCTTATTCCCACAGCAGCCAATGGAGTGGGCCAATCAGCAGCCACATTTCCCATGTTGCTATGGTGATAATAACATCCTTTTTAAACCTTGAACATAATGGCTGTTTAGTTATAACCCTGATCACGGCCGCAGAATTCCAGGACCGTCATTTAATTTATGTTTATGGGAATACAATTTTACCGGTTCAATGAAAAGTAGCGCGGAACAAGGAGGCCTACATTCTACCCCTCCCCGGCTCATGTGCCCCCTCTGGTGGCAGGACAGTGACAGGGGGGTTTGCCAGAGGTGGGGATCGGGATCGTTCGATGGACTGATGGATGGCGAAAAAGCACGGCGGCCATTAATTTAAGAAAATAATATACTTTAATCGGGACACATAGCTTCATTTTGGGAACAGACTACATTTTTTTTTTTTACTCAAGTAGTAATAAAAAAAAATAACTTCTGTGCTGTATGCAGGAGCCGCCATCTTGCTGCCCCGTCACGGGGTATAAATCGCCCCCCACCCTGAGATATCTGTGATAATAGCGTTACGGAGGGACCTGCGCGGCTGGAAACAATCTCTAGCGCTAGAGGCTCATGCACTGTCCGCTAAAACAACGCGGGGAGAGAACAGGAAGCGGCTTCCAACTTCCTGCTCGGGCTGACGGGAGGTAGAGAACAGGAAGCGGCTTACAACTTCCTGCTCGGGTTGACGGGAGGGAGAGAACAGGAAGCGGCTTACAACTTCCTACTCGGGCTGACGGGAGGGAGAAAAAAAAAGTAAGGGCCCTGTATGTTAGTACTAGGATTTTAAATGTAATTCTAAAGGTAATAGGGAATAGTGGAGGATCACAGAGGGGGGAAGCAGACTGTAGAGGAGAGAGTCGAGACAGTGGAGCACCAACCAGAAGAGTTGCAGTAGTCAAGATGGGAAATGATAATTGAACGTACCAGAGGTTTTGTGGATTCTCGGGTGAGGAGCGGCAGAGAGAGGTTTTTTAGGTGCAGGCGGCAGGATCTGGCGAGGGACTGAATGTGAGGATGAAGGAGAGGTTTGAGTCAGGGATGACCCCGAGACATCGGGCCCGGTTAGTAGGAGAGATAGTTGTGTTGTTAATGGTGATAGAGAATTCAGGTTCTGGGGTGGAGATGGAAGGAGGGAAGATAATGAGTTCAGTTTTAGAAAGATTAAGTTTCAGGTAGCGTTGTGACCTCCATGAAGATTATTACCAGAGAATCATTACAGAACCTAAACTAATATTAATGGGGATTAAATCAGTCCAGGCGCTTTAGGGCCAATGTCTGATAAATCACGTGCAGCCATGGAGGGTTATATTACTGTATACAGCGCTGGGGGTTATTACTGTATACAGCGCTGGGGGGGTTATATTACTGTATACTACACTGGGGGGTTATATTACTGTATACAGCGCTGGGTGTTATATTACTGTATACAGCGCTGGGGGGGTTATATTACTGTATACAGTGCTGGGGGGTTATTACTGTATACAGGGCTGGGGGTTACATTACTGTATACAGCGCTGGGGGTTATTACTGTATACAGCGCTGGGGGTTATATTACTGTATACTGCGCTGGGGGGTTATATTACTGTATACAGTGCTGGGGGTTATATTACTATATACAGCGCTGGGGGTTATATTACTGTATACAGCGCTGGGGGTTATATTACTGTATACAGCGCTGGGGGGGTTATATTACTGTATACAGCGCTGGGGTTTAATTAAGTTTTCCCACTGGCGATGGATAATTTCATACCTTCCAGCATCTTGATTGGCCAAATGGGTACTTTGGGTGGTTAGAGGCGTGGCTCTAGTTTGTGAGAGGGGCACTTAGAATAATGGGGTTTATTTCCCCCGTTTAATGTATAAAGCCGTTCCCTGCTGTTTCTATACACATTATCGGGGCTTTTAGGGCTGTAGAACCCTGCGATCCCCTCATACCCAGCAAACATTCTGACCTCCTAGAAAAGAGGGGTATCAGGGATTTAGGGACCAGAAAGAGACCGGCCAAACTGAGCAGACACACATTGGCAGGTTTGTGAACGTGAGCTGGAATCCAAGAATTTCTCTTTATCGCCCTGGAAATCTGACAAATGATTAAACCGATAGCGTTAGGTGACGGTTACTTCGTTACGCGTTAGACTGTCAGGACGGGATTACAAACAAAAGCAAATAAAAAAAAAAAAACCACAGAAATCATCGGAAATATTTTTTAAACATGTACCACGTTTATTGAGATCGCACATGAAATTAAAATATTAAACCTAAAAGGACTTCTTTCTATATTAAAAAAAGAAACAGGCATGAACGTCTACTTCCTGCATAAATAAAGCTACGACAGGCTGTTACTTTACTAAAACACCAAATAAATTAATAATTTACGCCGCTACGTCACAAATACTCGGGAATTAGAAACACAGAGATGTTAATATGACAAGATATACATTCTATGGTGTAACATCGCACGCGGGGGAGGAACATTAAATAAAAAAACATGATTTTTGATATTTTTGTTCTTTTTTTACCTTTATTTTTATAATTTCATAATATTTACTAGACATTTAACAATTCGGAAATGTTATTTCATAACAATTGACAATGACCATTTATGAATATTTTATTGTTGGTGGGTTTTTTATATTTTTTTTTTTATTTTAATAAATCGAGAAACAAAACAGAAAACTGGGCAGGAAAAAAAAAAATCAAAAATTGAGAAACCAAAAAATGAAAGAAATTAAAAAAAAAATAAATAAATAAACTTGCCTAATTCATAAAATTCAGAAGAATAAGATCTCGTCCGGAGTTAATGGAAAATAAAAAAAATGTTTGTTTCTGCGCATGGCATTGGGACGCGACCCAAATATTGGTGCGGCTGCCGAATCTGCCCCCCCCATTATAAGTGTTTTTAAAGGCACGTTCGATGTCGATTTACTAAAAAGGCCCATCATGCAATAAAAATAAAAACAAACATTTTAAAAAATGAGAAAATATCTTTTAAAATGTAGTTACTTTTTCGCTCCAGCGAAGGGACGCAAAGTTAGAAACGGAACCGATGACATCACAGCGAACGCGCACCGCTAGGAGTCATAATTATTTGTGTTTTAGGAATCATGATTTAACGTAGGTTGTGAAATAAATTTTCTCCGCTGTGCCGGGAGGATTAGAACTCGGCCGGTACAAAGCTCTGGTCACAGATTGCCCCTAGTGCCCTCCCTAGAAACCCCTATGCCCGTTTATAGCCATAGACCCCCCCCCCCCGTCCCAGGAATCATTGGAACATAAAGATCAAAGAATCACCAAAATCCTCATTTCTAAACTCATTCCATACACAGCGCCGAGACCGCCGTGCACCAAGCCAACATTTCCTCAAGGAAAACCCAATCAAACTCGGCCGCAGAGCTAACAATTTAATACATTTCCACCAGAGATATTGGCGGGGAGTGGGATTAACCCATGAAGGTGAAACCAGAAAAACATGCTGCCCCTTAACGCCCAATGCTGCCCCCCTAATGCCCAACACTGCGCCCTTACGCCCAATACAGCGCCCTAATGCCCAATGCTGCCCCCTCACACCCATAGACACAGCGCTTCACACAATACATTGTATCAACGCAACTAATAAATGTAACTTTATAAAATTCTACACTTCGGGAAAAGATGGATTCTGGCCCCATGCAGACGCGGCAACGCGTTAAACATTCCCCGCCGGGTAAATACCCCATAGAAATCACACTTTAGTGAATATGCCCCCAATCCACAAATTGTAAAAACACAGAGGAAAATTAAAATTGGAGCTCAAATCAATCCAAGACCGGATTCCCCGGTAATAAACTGGATTTCTTTATGAAACACTAATAATGTTATAATCAGTGCAGAGGGACATCACGCGGTAACCTAACCAAAAAAGTTTAAAGCGCCTCATCGGAAGCGCGTAACAAAGCTGGACATAATAAACAGAAGGACGTTAAAATCTATTCTATGGGTTAAAATTAAAAATGTATTAAAAAGCTGATTTTTTTCTCATTTAGTTTGGATCGGATCTCCCGTGCTCTTCCGCCAGCGAGATAACAGAATACCGTGTACATGCTTTGCGGGCGCGACAAAGGGGTCCAAATCAAGGATCAAAGTCCCAATTCGATTAACGGCATTTACGGGTCTTTGATTGTAATTTTTAGTAAATTTTAAGCTCTTGCCGTGAGATATTTCCCGAGTGTCAGAGCGAAGGCGATACGGCGAGTGTTTTTGCTGCGCATGCAGGCGCCACCAGCGGCACCCCTGGATTATATATCATGCGCGTCCAGCTAGGTAGGCTTCGTTGACGATACTCGCGTGGCGCGTCGGAAGAGGTGAAATCGGCATCGGACGATCGGTTATCCCACCCGAAATCCACTCACCAACCTATTGCTATCCTAATAACAGTCACTCGCCAGACCCGCGGCATAAACGTAAGGCGCTCACGCGACCGGGCGACACCGCGATTCTACGCGGTAGGTTCTGGTCAGGGGTCAGGTTCCCCCCCGTGACCCGCGTACTGCTGCTTCTCATCAACGAGCGGAACGCGACAGGAGGATCAGACGACACGCCGAAATCGGAATGGATTGGCAGAAAAGTCTTGGCTTTGCTACAAGTAACGGAAACGGAATGTTTCGCATTCTCCTGAATTCCGTAGAAACGTTGGTGAATTCCGGGGATTTCCCACCCACTCCGGAACCCATGGTTTTTGATGGTCCCTCACCTTTTGATGGCGGTAAACATCCTCCCCTTCCATCGTAACCATGAATAAGTGGCATGGTCTATGCTGCCCCTACTGCCCCCAGCCTATACTTTAGGGGCAGATAGATTCAGGGGAAACAGAAGGATCTTAACTCGTTACCCGGAAGGAACTGGAGAAAGTCATGGGGCGACCCCGGGAATTGTAACACTATTGCCCTTTGCTTACATAAATACTTATTGGCGGAAACATGTTAGGCACGTATCACTATTCTTGGATGCCTCGGGCAGGCAGGTAACAGAACTGTCCGGAGATCTAATGAAATAGACGCAGCGTGAATTCAGGCCAACGTGAACAGCTGAGGTCCTCAAAGTGTGGAGGCACTAAGTTGGTATGGTCCATCGCCCGTCCCGTCTTCCAGGAGTCACCATGCGTTAAGGTTTTGCGCTCTTGGTGGGCTCAGAGGACTGGCGCACATCGGTCCACTCTTGCATTGTATTCTGCAAGGCTTGGGTCTTCTCCTTGTCCACCTGAACATAATCCACCTTCTCATCCGAGGCCACGGAAGACGTGGAGGGCTGAAGGCAGAAGAGAAGGCAATGAAATTAATATCATTGGTTCTAAGACTCAGAAAATATTATTTAAAATATTTACACTAAAAGAAAGAATTTCTAGACCAAAATATCGAGGGGCAAGTAAAAGAACAAACACTGGCTTTTGGGGCAAACAACTCTGTTTGCCCCAAAGCCAATGCCATGTGAGAGTATTCTGCCCCCCTGCATCATACCAGCTATTGACAAACTAAAACTTTCTGGATCTTTCATCAAGAGGAGTCGCAACGCTTCCTTATTCCTTACTGCTACATTGTTTATCTGTCATCTTAATCAGTCGTTGGTCTCGTCTTACACTCAGGATCCGCATGCCTACCCCATGCATGTTTAATACCCTCACTGTTCTACCCTCTACCACTTCTACTGGGAGGCTGTTCTACTTATCTACCACCCTATCAGCGAAGTAGAACTTCCTCACATTACCGTTAATACAAATTATTATTGGTACCTTCCTGTGAGGACTCGGTGAGACCGGCTGGAAGTCCAGTGCTAGGTAATCCACGCTGCCGGTGCTTTTTTTCTGAGCCGGGCTGTTTGTTCCGCTAGTCCCTGGCGATGCCGATACTGGATTTTGCTGGAATACAGTAATGTGGGAAATCGTGTTAGATTTGGATTGAAAAAAAAAAATGTAATTGACAGATAAGAATTTAAGTGTATCGGGTCGTCTTAGTTGGTCAGTTCTAGTTTTCCAGACCCTTTGAATGTAGGGACTGTAAGAAGCGCTGCGGGATTTGTTGGCGCTATATAAATAAAAAAAGAAGATTAAGAAGAAGAATAAACAAACAATTTACCATGGCAACATAATTTTCTTCACTGTCCCCCGAACTGGTGCTGGTAATACTCTGTGTGGACACCGGGCGGCAGTACTGAGACGAGCTGCTCCTCAAAGACGGTCTGCAACGCCAACGAAGCTACGTTTAGCGCATGGATTTTATTTACACGGAGCGGGGCGATATATTTACACGACACAAGGATACGCCACGGAAAACTGAGGATTCGGTCCCCAAGATTTGTCCTTCAAGTATTTATCTTGAGGTTTCTGGGGTTTTTTTTGCATTAAACGGCATTAAAAGCATATCCTGCGGCCAATGAAATCGTAAAACTCTCCGGCAAACAGTAAATTATCCAATCCTCGCCTTCAAAATAACCTCGGTGACATCGCGCAGGATAAACGCGATTTAAGTTCCATTTCTAGTTTATTCCTGATGTCACTTCCTTTATTACGGATACATTTCCTCCGGGCCCCGCCTTCTCGGAATCATAGAAATAAAGGATTAAAAAATAATAACAATAATCCCAGAATTTAATGTTAAAAGTCTTGTCGGCTAAATTAAAGTCAAACTAAAAACGAGCGGTTGCCCCGATAAATTTAGCACATAAAAAAATGAAAATTTATTTTAAAAAAATGTCAGCGTGCAAAATGTATTCTTTATATTACTAGATACATTTTGCACATTGAAACATTTTTTATAATTTTTAATAATTATTAAAGAGGCAATTTTACATTTTTTGCCACAGTTTTTTTTATTTATTTTATTTACAGCTGCCTTCCTACATAATACCAAGAATAAAAGCCGGCATGGTTGGCGCCCGAATATAAAATGTTTTACAATATAAGATTAAATAAGAAAATCAGGAATAAGAAATCGTTGCATTAGGGACGGCCTCCAGTGAGTTAATCGTTACTTTTGATTGGATGATTACATTTTTTTTCTGCAATTTTCTAGATTTTTCTTTTTTTCTCTCAAGTCTTTAAAAATATTAACAAAAATGATAAATAATAATAATAGCGAATGCGGGTCAGAAACCGCAAAGAATTCATACTCACGTCTGTCTGGACCACGATTTAGTGACCGGGGATTTAAAGGGGAGTTCGTCAATTATTGCCGTGGCTCTCAGATCCAGCGGCGTTGGCTTTGCTTTGGCACAAAAAAAAACAAAAAAACATTAAAATATATATATATACCACATTTATTTACACGGAATGAAGAGGAAAGCTTATGTGACAAACGGTATCGCTACAGACTAAAGCTAATATTACAGATTATTTTCATACATTTGCCAGCTGATACCATCGGTCATTTTTTTAGGTTAGGAAAGGCTTGTTTAAAGTTTTTTTTTTTTTTATATATATTTTAATTTTTTTATTATTATTTATGTATAGGTAGGGCAGTTAAGCTGCACAATTCACAATAAAAAAAACAAAAAACAATATTGGTGATAAACACTATATGCTAGGTAAAAATGCAAAATCATCCAGTCGAAGAAATAAGTATACAGAGAAAAGGCTGAACATAAAATGGATTTTTAATTTTTTATAAAGCTAATTAACTCTTTAAAAGACATGACTGACGGCAGCGTTACATTTTCGAGCCGGGATCTTTTCGACCGCCATGAAGAAATATAGACTGCGATGGCAGATAGGAACCGAGTGGCCTGTCTAGTTCTGAGCCTTTTGAGACCTCATAACTACATATTATTTCTGTCCTAATCACATTGTTACCCCCACCCCCATTACGTGCCGTACTTACCCTTTCTGTCCGGTTTCAGGTTCCTGTTCACCGGCGGGGGCTGAATCTCGCTCACCCGCGCCGGCCTCGTACCCAGCGACGCCGTACTCCCTTTGCGGGCGGGAAGCGTGGCGGAAGAAAACCCAAGCAGGTCGAAGTGGTGGGGCCCGGGGCTCATGGGGATATAAGCATTTTGGGAGTTGTCGTTCTGCTTCTCGGCGTTAAACTGAGAGGAGGATCCGGGGTTCATTGGAACATAATTATCTTCGGAGTCTGCACTCTCCGAGCGAGCCATGGAAGATTTGGTTTGCTGAGAGATCAGAAGACATAAATATAAAGACTCTTAAGTGCGTTAGAAACACTTCTTTCTAGTCTCGTAACATAGCCAGACCCTGTCCAGAGAGAATTCTTTCATCGTGTAAAATTTTGCCTCATTCGTCATTTTTCAGGGAATGCTTAATTGTCACATGACTCACAAGCAGGCACGGATAGGCTGTTGCCATAGAAAATAAAAACAAGCTTTTGTTGCTATGCGATTCAGAGGAAAGAATGAACGGACAGATCTGTTAAGGTTTATTTGCTTAACGTACTAGAAGAGGGCAGTTAATATTTTGCATTAGTGGAACAGCAGCTTTAAATATCGCTAAATTAGCTGAAATTAGTTTTTTGTTACAGAATTCCTTTTTTGTTTCAGCTTTATAAACCCATTTTATATATATGTTCTATCGAATTCCATCTTTCGCTTCATAGCAAGAACTAAATGCATCCATAAAACGTATTATTTAGATAATGTGCAAAAATAGTACATTAAACAAAAATAATAATTAAATCCCACCTCCTGATTGGCTGCTCACTCTTTAAAGAATTAAAAAGTAAGAGTTTCAACTCACCAGGTAAGAATTGAAACCATCGTTGACGGACTCCATAGATTGTTCGATGCCGAAGTCGCCATGGGGATAGTCGTAAGCTTCACAAGAAGAGGCTAAAAATAAAATAAAACGGTCAAAAAACCGATTATGATCGCAGAAGATGACAGCGCGAGGGGATCGGGTCAAATATTTATCAAACTATTAAGAGAAGTATCAGTAGAAGAAAAAGTTGGCTTCATAGAAAATATTTGCTTCCGGAAAACACACCAATGAATTTGGTTCCTGTGATTAAAACAAGTTTATAAAACCAGGACAGTCCTGCCAAATCCGGGATAGTTGAAAGGTACATAGAAAGCAGACCTGTGCATAAGGATTCATACAATTCCATACCAATTTCATTAATTCGTATGAATGATACATTTTCATCTGCGTTTTGTTGGTTTTTCCACACTCGCTCTCTCACTCACACTCACACTTACCCTCACGCGCTCTCAATGTCTCCCTACCTTCTCCAAGAAGCCAGAATAACGCACACGGATTCAGAGAGAAAGAGAGGCGCAGAGAAGCTCCTCTTTTTCTGTGAATTGGTGTTCATTATTCCGGCCTCTTCGGGTTCTTCCGCATTCCCCACGGGGCAGAGAGGGAGGGGAAGTGGACGTCGTGGAAGCGGACGTTGAAAGAACGAAGAGGAAAGAGGACAGAAGAACTAGAGGAGACAAGAGAAGGAGCGAAGACAGAGGCGTGGAAACGGTCGGCGGAGAAGCTACGGAGACATTGGGAGCGTGAGAGAGAGTGAATGAGAGCGTGAGAGAGAGTGAATGAGAGCGTGAGAGAGTGAATGAGAGCGAATGAGAATGAGAGAGCCCTTCAAATTTCTTCCGAACTGAAAGCGCACGTAAATCCGGCGTCTGAGAACGAACAGAAACACAAACAAAGTATTATTGGTCCATTTACACAAATCTAGTAGAAGAAGCCTTGTCATTGGTTTCCTCCGGAAGGGTCTACTGAGCCCCTCTTAAATCCAAAGATGAATTATATATTGAAAGAAATGTTTTTGCCCTCAAAGTCAAGAAATCTATTTACTATAACCAATAACATTCTAACAGCCCCCCCTTTATCGTATCAAATCCCAACCTTAAATATATCAGGAATAATAAAAACGAATCAGACGGCAGCATTTCGACTCCATCGCCCCCATAGTAGATCCGAGCGGAACGTTGGGCAAAATATTATCACCTACTTTCCTTCCATTCCACTAAACACAAATTATATCAAACTTCTCGAAACCCGTGCTCCCTGCTCCAGTCCCTACATTTTCTGCTCAGATACATCGGCCGAGTCGTCTTTTTTTTTTTTTTTTTTTTTGTTTCCTAGACTCTATCACATCACGACCCCGTTGACCCACCTCGATGACGTCTGTTCTCCATCGCCGGCAAAGTGTTCCTTCGCGGAATGTGTACGGGCACCACATCCGCGCTGTCCCCGTTCTGCTGCTGGGGGCTGCCCCACCGAGTGTCCGCCTGCCCGGGTTTAGGAGGCCGGGGCGGCGGCGGAGCGGAATGGAAGTCACCGGACCCGACACCCAAAGCATTGTGGTTCTTGTCCAGGGTGAACGTTCTCGGGATCTGGTACACGGATAGAGGGGTCCCGGGATCGTAGGGATCCGTGGAGAGTTCGCTAAACTCTTTGCACAGGGCGTTGCTGGGAGTTTTGTAACTGTAAACATCTTCGTTCTCCGATTCCAGTCCGGTAAGGCTCGACTTGGTTGGGGTATCTGAACCGAAGCTCCTCGGCAGATCGTAGGCACTGTCCCGTAGCTCCGAGTTATGTCTGCTGGGCTTCGGCAAACTGTAGAAGCCGTGAACTTGGCCGCTGACCCCGTTCAAACAGTGTCCGTAGCCCTGGGCCAACTTCTGAACAGCTGTATCGCTGCGCATGAAGAAGGAGGACCTCGTGGCTTGCGAAAAACTGGCACTTCTGAAGAAAGAAAAAAATATATAAAAAAAAAAATTAGATTTTTGATATTAATTTGCATATAGTAGATCAGGTTGGTGGCAATAAAGAAGAGTTGAAGTTAAAAAGCAATCCATATTTACACAGAAACAGAATAATTCAATGTACCCCAGGGGAAGCAATATCCCCTCGCACGCTACACTTCCTGTTTAAGAGCACATGCATTTTAGATCTGGTTGGTCAAATAAAACTGGATTGTGAGCTCTTTGGATCAGGAACACTAGAATCTATTCACCGTCTGTTTCCATTTTTTGGTACAAGCGGATCAGGAAACGCTTTAGTCAGACATTTATTAGATTCGGCAGCGATTGCGTAGATTTCATCCTCTTACCTCATGGTTTCGCTTTTGCGGCTCATGCATTGGTGCAGGAAGAGATAGTCCTGGGGCGCGCTGGTAGATAGAGTGGTCTGGTGCATGTGGTTGGACTGCGGCTCGAACGTGAACAGGGTGGGCTGGCTGGAGTGAGAAGGGGCCGAGGACTTTCTCTCCCGGAGCAGGAAGTGGCTGGAGCTGCTGAACTCGGCCGGTGACGACCTGGGGCCGTGGTTGATGGACTGAATGTTTCGTAGGGAGTCTGCAAAGAGGAACAACCGCAAAAAGGTCAACAAATCCTCCAACGGGGGAGAGCAACACCCAACGCAGCCATAGCCAGAAACGCGCAGGTCACCAAGCACCCAACGGACCGCAAACGGCATTAGGACTCATGCTATTGTCTATCGAGGGGTCCATTTTTCAGACGGCTGAAAGCTGACGTGACTGCATACGTTGACACAGGTCACTATAAGATATTACAATATCTGACAAAAGAAAAATATCAGGTGACATCATCAGAATATTCACCCGAAGCAGCAACTCAAACTCAAGATAAAACCAAAATCTAATCCGGCATTTATACTTTTTATTCTGTTAACGTAATGTTACATCGTTATGCAAATTCCCCTCAATTTCCCATGATTCCTCTGTGCGGACTGTATCGGAATCCTCACATCAGCCCGAGCAGGAAGTTGGAAGCTGCTTCCTGTTCTCTCCCTCCCGTCAGCCCGAGCAGGAAGTTGGAAGCCGCTTCCTGTTCTATCCCCGCGTTGTTTTAGCAGATGGCGCATGAGCCTCTAGCGCTGGAGATTGCTTCCAGCCGCGCAGGTCCCTCCATAACGCTATTATCACAGATATCTCAGGGCGACGGGCGATTTATACCCCGTGACGGGGTAGCAAGATGGCGGCTCCTGCATCCAGCACAGATTTTTTTTTTATTGTTTATTTTTTTTTTTTTAAAGTGACATCATCAGAATATTCACCCGAAGCAGCAACTCAAACTCAAGATAAAACCAAAATCTAATCCGGCATTTATACTTTTTATTCTGTTAACGTAATGTTACATCGTTATGCATAGATTGCAGCTCACTGTATTAGCCTCTACCACTTCTGATGGGAAGCTGTTCCATTTATCTACTACCCTTACAAAAAATGTAATTTTAATTGGAATATTCGGACTGCCCGTAAATTAAAACTCGCTCAGCAATCGTCGTCTCTCTCTCTTGAGCAGCGCTAATCGGTTAAACCGTTCCAGCGTTAAATGATTCCCTCGCGCACGTCACTCCTCCGACGCCTTCCAAGAAAAACAAACCATTACGCTTTCATTGTAATTCTCCCGACTCTCGGCGTTGAATAAGCTCCTTATTATACCAAGAAAATGGGTTTGGAAATGTGAGAGCCCTTCCTTGGAAACAAAACCCCAGAGGATCCGAAGAGCATGGAGGCCGACAGCGGAGGATAAAAAGAGTCGGATCGCAGCCAATTCAGTTCATCCTGACCTCAGCCAATCACACGCCTGGGATATTTTTGGAGAAATCAATATTTTGAAGGGCATGATAGAGGAGAGTTTTCACGCATGGAGACACAACGGCCACCAACTGCTGGACGACCTTCTTAGCCGCTACGCTCCTGAGCTACTCTGCGTGTTACACGTATTAAAGGGGGACTCACACTTTATTCTCCTGTATGTATCATATTTACACTATCTGTTGATACCCTGAAGTTATACGGCTGGAGAGTATATCATATATAATGTGAGGAATATACAGGATATAACGGGTTATACGGACGGGATTAGTTATACGGGGGGAGAGTATATAATATATAATGTGAGGAATATACAGGATATAACGGGTTATACGGACGGGATTAGTTATACGGGGGAGAGTATATAATATATAATATGAGGAATATACAGGATATAACGGGTTATAAGGACGGGATTAGTTATACGGGGGAGAGTATATAATATATAATATGAGGAATATACAGGGATATAACGGGTTATAAGGACGGGATTAGTTATACGGGATGGAGAGTATATAATATATAATATGAGGAATATACAGGATATAACGGGTTATAAGGACAGGATTAGTTATACGGCCGGAGAGTATATAATATATAATATGAGGAATATACAGGATATAACGGGTTATAAGGACGGGATTAGTTATACGGCCGGAGAGTATATAATATATAATATGAGGAATATACAGGGATATAACGGGTTATAAGGACGGGATTAGTTATCCGGGGGAGAGTATATAATATATAATATGAGGAATATACAGGATATAACGGGTTATAAGGATGGGATTGGTTATACGGCCGGAGAGTATATAATATATAATATGAGGAATATACAGAGATATAACGGGTTATAAGGACGGGATTAGTTATACGGGGGAGAGTATATAATATATAATATGAGGAATATACAGGATATAACGGGTTATAAGGACGGGATTAGTTGTACAGGGGAGAGTATATAATATATAATATGAGGAATATACAGGATATAACGGGTTATAAGGACGGGGTTAGTTATACGGGGGGGGGAGTATATAATATATAATATGAGGAATATACAGGGATATAACAGGTTATAAGGATGGGATTAGTTATACAGGGGGAGAGTATATAATATATAATATGAGGAATATACAGGGATATAACTGGTTATAAGGACGGGATTAGTTATACGGCCGGAGAGTGTATAATATATAATATGAGGAATATACAGGGATATAACGGGTTATAAGGACGGGATTAGTTATACGGGGGAGAGTATATAATATATAATATGAGGAATATACAGGATATAACGGGTTATAAGGATGGGATTGGTTATACGGCCGGAGAGTATATAATATATAATATGAGGAATATACAGGGATATAACGGGTTATAAGGACGGGATTAGTTATACGGGGGAGAGTATATAATATATAATATGAGGAATATACAGGATATAACGGGTTATAAGGACGGGATTAGTTATACGGCCGGAGAGTATATAATATATAATATGAGGAATATACAGGGATATAACGGGTTATAAGGACGGGATTAGTTATACGGCCGCAGAGTATATAATATAAGGAATATACAGGGATATAACGGGTTATAAGGACGGGATTAGTTATACGGCTGGAGAGTATATAATATATAATATGAGGAATATACAGGATATAACGGGTTATAAGGACGGGATTAGTTATACGGGGGGAGAGTATATAATATATAATATGAGGAATATACAGGATATAACGGGTTATAAGGATGGGATTAGTTATACGGGGGGAGAGTATATAATATATAATATGAGGCATATACAGGGATATAACGGGTTATAAGGACGGGATTAGTTATACGGCCGGAGAGTATATAATATATAATATGAGGAATATACAGGGATATAACGGGTTATAAGAACGGGATTAGTTATACGGCCGGAGAGTATATAATATATAATATGAGGAATATACGGGGATATAACGGGTTATAAGGACGGGATTAGTTATACGGGGGAGAGTATATAATATATAATATGAGGAATATACAGGATATAACGGGTTATAAGGACGGGATTAGTTATACGAGCCGGAGAGTATATAATACATAATATGAGGAATATACAGGTATATAACGGGTTATAAGGACGGGATTAGTTATACGGCCGCAGAGTATATAATATAAGGAATACACAGGGATATAACGGGTTATAAGGACGGGATTAGTTATACGGCCGGAGAGTATATAATATATAATATGAGGAATATACAGGATATAACGGGTTATAAGGACGGGATTAGTTATACGGGGGAGAGTATATAATATATAATATGAGGAATATACAGGATATAACGGGTTATAAGGATGGGATTAGTTATACGGGGGGAGAGTATATAATATATAATATGAGGCATATACAGGGATATAACGGGTTATAAGGACGGGATTAGTTATACGGCCGGAGATTATATAATATATAATATGAGGAATATACAGGGATATAACGGGTTATAAGGACGGGATTAGTTATACGGCCGGAGAGTATATAATATATAATATGAGGAATATACAGGGATATAACGGGTTATAAGGACGGGATTAGTTATACGGGGGAGAGTATATAATATATAATATGAGGAATATACAGGGATATAATGGGTTATAAGGACGGGATTAGTTATACGGGGGAGAGTATATAATATATAATATGAGGAATATATAGGATATAACGGGTTATAAGGACGGGATTAGTTATACGGCCGGAGAGTATATAATACATAATATGAGGAATATACAGGGATATAACGGGTTATAAGGACGGGATTAGTTATACGGGGGGAGAGTATATAATATATAATATGAGGAATATACAGGGATATAACGGGTTATAAGGACGGGGTTAGTTATACGGCCGGAGAGTATATAATATATAATATGAGGAATACACAGGGATATAATGGGTGATAAGGACGGGATTAGTTATACGGCCGGAGAGTATATAATATATAATATGAGGAATATACAGGATATAACGGGTTATAAGGACGGGATTAGTTATACGGTTGGAGAGTATATAATATATAATATGAGGAATATACAGGGATATAACGGGTTATAAGGACGGGATTAGTTATACGGGGGAGAGTATATAATATATAATATGAGGAATATACAGGGATATAACGGGTTATAAGGACGGGATTAGTTATACGGCCGGAGAGTATATAATATATAATATGAGGAATATACAGGATATAACGGGTTATAAGGACGGGATTAGTTATACGGCCGGAGAGTATATAATATATAATATGAGGAATATACAGGATATAACGGGTTATAAGGAAGGGATTAGTTATACGGGATGGAGAGTATATAATATATAATATGAGGAATATACAGGGATATAACGGGTTATAAGGACGGGATTAGTTATACGGCCGGAGAGTATATAATACATAATATGAGGAATATACAGGGATATAACGGGTTATAAGGATGAGATTAGTTATACGGCCGGAGAGTATATAATATATAATATGAGGAATACACAGGGATATAATGGGTGATAAGGACGGGATTAGTTATACGGCCGGAGAGTATATAATATATAATATGAGGAATATACAGGATATAACGGGTTATAAGGAAGGGATTAGTTATACGGGATGGAGAGTATATAATATATAATATGAGAAATATACAGGATATAACGGGTTATAAGGATGGGATTAGTTATACGGCCGGAGAGTATATAATATATAATATGAGGAATATACAGGGATATAACGGGTTATAAGGACGGGATTAGTTATACGGCCGGAGAGTATATAATATATAATATGAGGAATATACAGGGATATAATGGGTTATAGTGTTAGATTATGCCTGCTTTCATTGAAATAAACTTCCCTCTTGTACTTTGTTAAATCCCTTTATAAATTTAAATCTCTCTCTTCTCTCCTCCAAAGCCGGAGATATTTTGTCCTCTTAGCGTTTCCTGCAAACCATTCCCCATTTTCGTCGCCCTCCTCTGAACTTTCTTTCCTCCTGGAGACTTCTCTGCAAGAATCCGTGTATTTCAGCCCATAAACTCTCTATTACCCCCGGATGACGAATCGGTCTTAGAACTTTGTTAGTTCTTTGAAATAACTGAGATAGTTTAGGTGGGGCTGTTTATACAGATGTCCCCAAATCCCTGCGCCGATTGCCTAATAATAACCCGTTATGTTCTGCAAATACCGGAATATTCCACCCTGGGGCTAATTTATGATTTTTTCCCTTTATCATCAAATGCAAGTAATCTATAAAAGACATTCTTTGGAACACATGGAATTCTTGGGCCAAAAAAAAATATTAATAATAATAAAAAAATATATATATCTCATATCAAAAGATTGCCAAAAATTCATTGTTTTAAAAAATAGTTTGCTCACCTCTATAATGGGATGAAACGTCAGGAAAATACTCAATATAATGTTTTATTTAATTTATTTTTCCAAGACTAAGCCTGTAAAAATTGGAAGCTCTGTGGCAGTGGAAACAAAAACAATTGTGTTCCGAGATTCCCACTCCCACACTCGTCGCCCCCTGAACCCTACGGATTAAAAGATTACTTCCCTCGGTTCTTTCAAACTGCCCGCCGGAAAGACGGTGCAGCGGACGCGTAGACAACAATACATCTCATTACATTGTTTTTCCAGAGTGTCTGTCTGGTTGTAGAATCCCGTCGGAGCGATGGCTAAATTATCCCCGGTAACCAAACGGTATCCGTCGTCGCCCTACGAGGCATAGTTCCCCTTCAATCAGCGGGGATCAGGACCCGGCGATGACAACGACCCAAGCTGTTTGGCGACCTTATGGAAACGGAATCACAAAAAGTTCCCAGTTTGGCTTCACGCGTGGAATTCCCATAAAGCAGAGTAACGATGTATAGCGCGTCGGACAAATAGAACGTTTGGTAATCGCAACCCTGGGAAACCTCAGGCAGACGCTCCAAAAGGTTCTCGATGGTCTTAGCACCGGATTCCGTTACGGATTTGTCTTGGACGCGGACGTTCCGTTTCCACATGTAATAAAACAATTGGGTAATATAGTGAAGACTTTGTGTTTGAGGACCAGGGGTTCCCTCTTATAAATGAACATGTTACCATGACATCTAACCTGAGCCTCGTCACTACATTTTATGCCATAAAATGTATCTTTCACTTAAAACAAACCCTACATCAGGTTAACTAGAAAACCACAGGGACCGCCGGAAAGTTACGCTCCACCAAGGAACAGGTCCTTCAGTGCCAGCTTTGTCCCCAAACAGCCTGTCTGTGCCATTTTAGCCCCAAACTGCTTGCTTGTTCCATCTTTGTCCCCAAACAGCTTGCCTGTGTCTCTCCCCCCAGCATGCAGGAAGTGGGAGCGATGTCACTTCCTGCGTGCCGGATCATACAGCATGCCGGGAGGAAGTGAGAGACGACATCTGATCGGATGATCTCTACACTCTCCATGCTGCTGAATGCAGGTGTTACCCTCAACTAGCAGCTTTTAAAGGGGTGGTCGCAGGGGTATTTTTGGCCCCCTAGAGTGGCAGGTCAGGTAGCAGTTGCAACCACGATTGTTACGCACCTGCCCTACAGGATCTAGTCCTAAATGCTAAATAACCCAATGTAACATTGTTTACAGATTAAAATAAGATTTATATGTTTAAAAGCCCCTCTTATGCGTATCCCATGGTTATCAGGATCTGCAGGGTTATTCCTCCCCATTAAGTTACCTCTCCCCTATTGCTAAGTTCCTGATTGGTTCAGGCAGGGGGATGGGAAGGGGATTCAGAACAGGAGATTGATCAGATAATGCTGGCTCTGCCACAGACTGCCACTAACTTCAGCTTCCTGAGAAGCAAAAGAGTCCTTTAAACTGAATCATGGTTTTAATAAGCGGAGCTGTGATAATCTCCCTTTAAATTATTAAAAAGGCAAACAAAAAATGTATTATTAGGGTGAGCGGTAATTGTAAAAATGTGTGTTGTCTTGCAGCCAGCTCTCTCTCCTCTCCATTCCCAGTAGGGTAGGAGGGTCCGCATCATCCTGGCGAGGCCCGACGTCGCACCTTCCCGATCTGCTTCACACATGGATCTAGACGCAAAATGCTTTCCTTACGGCAACTTTCCAATCTCTGCAGACGTAACAAAGAATAATGCGTTGTATGGCACTTAAAGGGTTAAGAGGCAGTGGCGCGTGGCAGGGGCAGTCGGCAGACCACAAGGAAGGGAGCTATTTAACTTCAGTGGCAAAGTCTGGGTAACTTAATACTACCCTGAAACCCCACCCACCTGGTGGCTCCGCCCTCAATGCCTGGATGTTCCACTAAAGAGATATGGGGGGGGCTTTACGGGGCAGAGCAAACCCTGCTAGAAGGGACTGCCATACCTCCCAACAGTCCCTGATTTTTGGGCACTGTTCCACTATCCTGGGTGGCCCATGGGCCAGTTGGGGAGATCCGTCTGCCCCCTCCCCCTAATCAATATTATCCAAAGAAATGATGTCACAAATTGAGTTGGTAATTTCACAAGATACGGTAATTAACTTTTGCCCTTTACTGTTGCATAGTTTGTAAGATATTTTGGTGTTTGGATAAAATGTCGACAAAATTATCCATCCGGTGACCTTTAGCCAAGTAACAGGAAGACAACCAAACAGGAAGAGAAGAACATGTTGACAGGAAATGGCATCACAAGAGAAAGATGGCACCAAAGAGACATCTCAGTTTTTTTATTATTATTTATTTCGGTGCTGTTCTTCTTCCTAAGAATATCCTATCGCTCCTCCCCCAGCTCTAAAGGGGTTAACAAATCCCGGCAGTTTGCGGGACGGTTTCCTACCCCCTGCCTTCCAAAAAAAAACATCTCCAACCGCGAGAGTGATATTTTTAGATAATTTTCTCAGGAAACGTATTAAATCCTGACAGCTTGTTTACAGAGTTACACGATGAAACGACAAATCGGGTCAAAAAAGGCAAACCGGAATAAAAAAAAAAGTTTTTAGATTTTTAGTATACATTTTTTAGATTCTGGAAATAATAAGTTTCCTTAACATTTCATTCTCGTCCCTTAACATTTATCCTGAGACATAAAGAGCTCAGTGGTCATCAAATACTGGGATGGGGAGCCTCATAATTGCCAACAGTCCCAATACAGTCAGGAAAGGTCCAACAGTCCCGACTTACCTCCAGGACCGCTGGCCAATACCCCGCCCCGTGCGCCAAGAGCCTTAATTACATCGCAGCAAAATATGCCAGTTCTGGGAAACTGGGAATATTCCAAAAAGAAGCAGATCGTTCCTTAAATTAACGGTTAGAACGGCCGAGCTCCGGCCGCCTACTTTTTCTTCTTCCCGTTACCTCAGAGGCCATTTCCAAGAACCGGTAAAAAAAAAAAAATGAATAAAAAAAAAAAAAAGCTTGCGTCGGACGCCGAGCCTTCGTTTTTATGCCAATCTACAATTAAGGATAGGGCATTTTTTTTCAGGTTCAAGACACCTGTCCTCATCTAAGCGTTCCCGACAGAATACAGCCTAAGGCAGATGCATAAACAGGGGTGGCTGGCCCCTGGGCCGCTCTACAATTCGTAAAAACAGGCTGCCTTGGGTGTGAATGGGGTCAGGCAACACCATCTTACATGACCACGCAATAAGAATGTGCAAGCTTCTAAAGAAGCCGCGCGCGGCGTTCTGAGCGCTTATACAGGACATAGCTTCGGTTCTCGGACCCTCCCGATGAAAGGTAGAGGTTATGGGGTCTCCGCGATGGTGCGTTATCTTCTAAGATCCAACATAATCTTTGCTTTTACTCACTCCCAATACTATAAGCCAAAAAGCCACAGAAAAAGGACCAACAAACGAGATGCCCCTGCTTGATCAGGGTGTAGAGATGGAGACGACAAGACCTCGGACTGAGCAGACCCTGCGTAATGTATAGTTCAATCCGTAAGGCAGCACCATGAATCTCAATGATTTAAATATGCATTATACAGGGCCAGCCAACTATTATTGAGACGAAACGCAACTTTTCTGCTGACTCCCCAACGCGTTCAAGAAGCTCCAAGCTGACCCCTGCTTTTCACCCACAACTCTCCATTTAGTGAATAAACCCCTCGGAAGACTAGAAAACGCTTCAAGTGCCCTTCCTGCCGTGTCTGCAATTCCTCTGGTCCTCCAATAGTTAATCGTGTATTAAATGGGTGAAATTACAGAAGAAAAGGAGGGCGACCACAGTACGAATATTTTTTTTTAAATATATATATTTTTCAAGTCCCCTCCTCCAGATCGGCCGCTCGTTCTCCCCAATACCTCGCAGGCTCTGCCCCCCGGCACAGGAATACTTCCAGTTCGATGATTTCACTTTCTAACCTCTTTTATATTTCTTTCCGAGCGTGAAGAGCCGAGAGTCTTTCTTCTGGCAAAAGTCCGCCTTCCAATTGCCAAAAAACAGAGAAAATAAAACCCAGAAAAAATGTACTAATGAGACGGCGGAGAGGGGACTATCCGAGCAGCTGAGCGCCACTTTATTTATTATTAGTAATCATAATAAGTTATTAATTATATTATCGATACGGAATCCAGAATTTACGCCTTTCTGGTTTACAAAGATTCTCACTTATTGGCAGAAAAAAATATTCTTACGCATTTAGAGGTTAATGAATCTCAGGTAAACGGGTAGAATAGGAACTTTAACAAAGTTTGTAACATATTTTTTTTAAGATATATCCGACTCTCCCACCAAGAAAATAATAATATTTCCCATTGTGCTCTTGCTTCCCCGGTTTATTTTGTATCTTTTTAAAAAAAAAAAAAAAAAAAATTATTATTTTAGAAATTTTGTTACAATGTTTGAAAAATCGACAGATCCTGTGAATTTTCCCCCACGGAGATTAAATGCGTCCGCTGCTCTCACGGGAAACAAAGAAACAAGCGCTTCATTGTTTAATACAACGCAGGGAGATTATTACTGTGTGGGGTGATTTACCAGCCAGAGAGCCCATTAAATAAAAATAAATAAATTCTAAAATAAAAAAAAAAAAATATAAAAAAGTAAATAAAATAATAAAATAAATAAATAATAAAATAAATAATATAAAAACGTAAAATAAATATAAAAAAGTAAAATAAATTATAAAATAATTTAAAAATAAAGCATGTTATTTTTCAAAAAAGTTTTATATATTATATATATATATATATTATTATTTATTTATTTTTATTATTTATTTTTTTTCTGAACTAACCCCTACACAGACTAAGGGGTCTCGTCACAAGAAGCATTTTAATGTTTAAATGATATGGCAAAAAGTAGACCCTAAAATATGGCAGCACACTACTTACTATATGCTGTAAGGGTTAAATCACGCTTTACAATGATTTTATATAAATTTTTCATTTTAAATTTTAAAAAATTCTGTTTGGTCCGCATGTATCCAAAAGAATTGGATATTTAATGTTAAGAATAAGAAAAGAGAATTGGAAAACAAAATTTTTGGATGTTATTGGGCTGAATTGTCAAAAAACTAAACTATTTCTGCAGATTTAAAACACCCCGGTGACATCACGGATACAACGAACGAACGGCAAAAGACACGCATTAACCTTTTAGTGCTGCCAAAAAGGACAGAGCTCAACCTTCTACATCTGCAACCAGTGAAGGTCCCAATACAGAGAGGAACATGCGCAGGAATCCAACAATCTGGATTATATTCTGCCGGATTTAAATAAAAACATTTTTTTAAAAACAAATCAATAAATCAGCACAAGGCAGGACAACGAAGGATGCGCATCGCGTCGTGTGTTACTCATCCCCCCAACTGGCATTTACCATTTATTTAGCTGAATCCTTATTAGATTGTTCAAAAGCTTACAGAAAGGAAAAAAAAAATGATTTTTTTTAGTTATTGTTTTATATAAAAATAAAAAATAAAAAAAAAGTAATTTAGTAATTTTTTTTGGTAATTTAATAATAAAATATGAAAAATCTATTTTCAATAAAATCAGAAACAATGAACTTGTAGGCTACCCAGAGATCTCCCTCTTCTGGGGAGCTATGCACGGCGGTGGGGCTGGCCATGCATGTTGGGGGGGTGTGACCAAACACGGCTCCCCTGCCAGGAAAAAGCAGAAAACGCCTCTGAGTCCCGGGGAAATAGTGCTTCACCCAGAGACTCTGGATGAAGCCCGGAAAGTTCCCCGGTGGGATGGTTGGTAAGGATGATTTTGTTAAAAACTAAGAAAGAACGCAACAAAAATACAATAAAATAAAAGTGAGTTGTGGACTCCCTGCCCCTCTGACCCAGTTCTGCCCCCTCTGACCCAGTTCTGCCCCCCCTTCCAGCACCCATATAGAGGGGTGCACGTTTAGGAGCCCCTAGTCGGATGTTTTATTTATTATTCGCTCCGATCCATTATTCATTCTGTCCGAGTCAGCAATAAACCATAAATATAACTTTCTCTCTCTTAAAATATTCATCACAAATTGCCATTTTTATGTCCATAAAAGCCTATTTCCCAGAAACAGTCATTCCGAGTTAACATCCAGATTTAAGATAGAGATTTAAGAGAGAAAAAAAAAAAACATGCTTTCCAACTGTCCCACATCATGCGGGACAGTCCCAATTTTGTCACTCTATCCCGCTGCCACACTTTTCTGATCAAATTTTAAATTTAAAATTGTTCTGAAGACAAACCCTATTTTAACGCCCTACATTTTTTAAAATTTTATGTCGAGGGCGAGTTTGTTTTTCCAGCTGATGCTGGCGGATCAAGAAAACTAAATGAAACAAGATGTTATTCTGTAAAAAGCAATAAATTATTGACAGTTATTGATGAGGTTCCGGGGAGGATGATAGACTCAGCGTAGGCCGGGTTCTATTACTTAAAGATGCCCTAGATAATAAAAAAAAATACCCCTTGTAGGTCAACTGAGGTCATGTGAAGAGTGCACAATACTGCCCCCTGTGGCACCTGAATGCACAGCACGGTAGGGATTACTAACTAAACGAGTCTCTGCGGCGGGTATCGGAGACAAAAGCCACGGAGAAGCCACAAATATCAGCAGAATATGACCAAAAAGTAACAATATAACCGGATCTCTCCCACCGATAAGCGGCAGGGAGGAGATGGAAGGCTGCTGGTCCCCTGACTGATACCCTGCGCACGCTCGCGAAAAAGCATATATAATACGTGCAGACAGGTAAAAAAACATGCGTTTCCCCCCCCCACACACATCCTCGCACGCGATACGGCGAGTAGAATCCCATTCATACATCGGGCCGCAGCGTTCGTTTAATGAAGATTTACTGTTCACAACAGGTTCCTTTTAAAGGGGAATACTCAATATTTTTATTTAAATATTGGGTTTTGTAAGAGTTGTAGTTTTTGCCCCATAATATAATGTTTTCAGGCAGCTGCATATCAGCCATTTGTATGATTCTCCTTATCATACTGCCTGGGGGGGGGGCAATAGAATGGCTCAGTCTTAATCACCAAGCCGGACTCACTGGGGGATACTATCCTATACAGCGCCGGGTATAGGGGGTTATTAGTCTATATCTATACAGCGCTGGGGAGGGTATTAACTCTTGATGTAGTGTACAGGGTATACAGAGTATAAGGCAACGGTTAAGATTAAAAAAAAAAACCCCAAAAAACGGATAACAGGCGGTGAAGCGGCGTTTTATTTATTTCTACATACCAGTTACAGCTCGCGGGTTGTTACATTAGAGCCGGTGGCACCGACAGCATTCTAGACATTTCTAGAGTCACGTGTAACACGCATGGTTGACCGAGAGTATGTGTAACGGCACGTGCACCGGAATGTCCTCCGTGGTCACGGGGGGTACGAGCACTTCACGTGCGAATGCCCTGCCTGTGCAGTTTGTCCTCTCATACAGATTACATGCGCGTCAGAAGCAATTAAAGGGACCGGTCACATTTTCTTAATTAATCCCCTTCTGAAAATAACCCCCCAAAAAATCTCTTAATTATCTTAACCCCTTCATGACAAACTTGTACATCTATAGTCTCACAATGCATTGTTTTTAATGGGTTTAAGGACAACCCATTGTCCTTAAGGGGTTAAAGAGATGTTGAGTCTTAATCACCCAGCCGGACTCCCTGACTAATGAAAGTCTATGGAGGGACGGACTTCATTAGCATCGCCGTAAAGCATCAGCTCAGTGTGGTGTTTGAGCCGGGAAAGTCACCCAAATTATCACATGACTGACAGCAACGGCGGCTCCAGGGCTGCAGATAAAGGGAGGTTTTTTTGGGGGACAAAATGAGATAAAACCATAACTTTACGAGTTTTAGTTTAACAAACCTGCGCTCTCCTCGGACTGGTTAAAGCCGCAGATCTGACAGATGCTCCGCACCCACTTGTTCATTTCTTCCTCGGTTTCCGCCACCAGATAGAACGTCCGGTCGCTCGTCTTGATGTCGAACACATAGCTGTCCTGCAGCTCCTTCTTGTTGAAGGTCAGCCCGGCGTCCACCTGCTCGCAGCAGCTCAGGTTAATAACCCGGATGGGTTTCTTCGAATGATCGTTCTTATAATACTCCAAGACATCCGGGTCCCCGCTCATACGCCCGCTCCGCAGGATGAACCAACGCTTCTTCCACGCCTTCAAAGAAACAGACAAAAGCGTCAGTATTTGTGTAAAATCACCTAAAAACCTCATCAGGAGATGTTCAAAATTCAAAAATCGTCAAAAATAAACCAGAAGTGTGGCTTTCATATAAAAAAAACTTATATTACTGTATACAGCGCTGGGGGGTTATATTACTGTATACAGCGCTGGGGGTTATATTACTGTATATAGCGCTGGGGGGTTATATTACTGTATACAGCGCTGGGGGGTTATATTACTGTATACAGCGCTGGGGGTTATATTACTTTATACAGCGCTGGGGGTTATATTACTGTATACAGCGCTGGGGGTTTTATTACTGTATACAGCGCTGGGGGTTATATTACTGTATACAGCGCTGGGGGGTTATATTACTGTATACAGCGCTGGGGGGTTATATTACTGTATACAGCGCTGGGGGTTATATTACTTTATACAGCGCTGGGGGTTATATTACTGTATACAGTGCTGGGGGGTTATATTACTGTATACAGCGCTGGGGGGTTATATTACTGTATATACAGTGCTGGGGGGTTATATAACTGTATCCAGCGCTGGGGGTTATTACTGTATACATCGCTGGTGGGGTTATATTACTGTATAGAGCGCTGGGGTTATATTACTGTATACAGCGCTGGGGGTTATATTACTGTATACAGCGCTGGGGG
The DNA here is from genome assembly GCF_027358695.1 of Spea bombifrons. Lineage (NCBI taxonomy): Eukaryota > Metazoa > Chordata > Amphibia > Anura > Pelobatidae > Spea > Spea bombifrons. Next base: position 138,449,667 of record NC_071088.1, on the reverse strand, counting down.
GTTATATTACTGTATACAGTGCTGGGGGTTATATTACTGTATACAGCGCTGGGGGGTTATTACTGTATACAGCGCTGGGGGGTTATTACTGTATACAGCGCTGGGGGGTTATTACTGTATACAGCGCTGGGGGGTTATATTACTGTATACAGCTCTGGGGTTATATTACTGTATACAGCGCTGGGGGTTATATTACTGTATACAGCGCTGGGGGTTATATTACTGTATACAGTGCTGGGGGTTATATTACTGTATACAGCACTGGGGGTTATATTACTGTATACAGCGCTGGTGGGGTTATATTACTGTATACAGCGCTGGGGTTATATTACTGTATATAGCGCGTTCCGCGGCGTGATATGTAACACCAGCCCTTTCTTCATGTAATATTTTCAATCGTTTCCCAGTTTGCAGAATAAACGCCAGGAACAGAAAACGTGACAGTGACAGATAAAGCTGGTGTCGGGGTGACGGTCGGCCGCTGTGATGGATGGGGTTAAGCAGAGGACTCCTTGGTCTCCTGCCAAGATAAAGCCTGCTTATTATTTGACAGCTGAGGGTTTGGTATAATGCCGGCTGATTCGCTTGGAATATGTCAGTTTATCCAAATAAATCAAGACTTTTTAAGTCTGTCAGAATTCTCTGAACATTACAGAAAACGACATTATTTTTATTTAATAATATATCGGAAATACTTTTAGAATATTAATCCCTAATATTTCCCGTTTATATTTTAGATAAATGAAATATATTTGATAATGTTTTTAATATTTATTTATTCATAATATTATTCATAGTATCCCCCCCCCCCAGAAGAAGCATATTTGGGAAGAAATGTATAGGCCGAGACGGTTATTTAAGTTATAAACCACACACTGTGTTTAAGACGACGTCTTGTTAAACGCACACGCGGGGTATTTAAAGGCCGGGACCGCCAGTCTCCGCCGGATTTCTCGGGGGGCCGTCGGCCTCCAGCTGTTCCGCCGGGCGCCTGCGGTTCGGCTGTATTTGGCAGGCAGGTTCAGCGTCAGGTGGCAGTTGTGAATCTCCTCGGGGCAGACTCCTGACACGGGGCACGAGCAGCAGACCACGAGAGGCTGCGGGCCGAGATTAACCTTTTCAATACACATCAGAGGGCCGTTCTAGAAACGCAACAAGCCTATATAACCTATAGGGGAACAGAAGGACGCCGGCTCGAGAACGTGGGTTTACCCACTGTACTTCGCCACAGACTATAACGGCGCTATATAAATTAATACGTCTCACCAATGTGCTATTACACAGGAAAAATCTACAAATCGGCACAAAGGTGGTGAATTTTAGCTTGGACGGATCGGCCCCATCCGGCCCCCTGACTAGTCTGCCCACCTGTAAAAGACTTAAACCATAATCAGCCGTTGGTCTCGTCTTAGATTCAGGAGCCGTATGTCTATCCCATGGATGTTTAATCCCCTCACTGTATTACCCTCTACCACCTCTGCTGGGAGCCTGTTCCACTTATCTACCCCCCTCTCAGTAAATGAGCGCCCTACATACTGATTCTGGGGTCTCGGTACGTGAAAGGGTTAACCCCGACCGTTTCACGGCTCCCGACAGACTACGCGTGATTTAGACATTCAGCCAGCGCGAGACGTCTCCTTCCAAGAAACCGGTCCGCTGCCCTCCAGAGGGAAACGCTGCCAAAGCCCGAAGTGGCCGGCGCATTGCGGGGGGATTTACTGTACTTTGGCTCAAGGGACCGCAGCCTCGCCAGTCCCCGCGGAGAGACGGTTATACGAGGTCAGCGCTCCTTACCGGGGAAAGAGACGGGGATGAGACGCCCGGGAGAGGAGATAATGTGCATCAACACGAGAGACATTGAATCGGAATCTAACACGAACCGCAACAAACTAACACCAGCGATTAACCCTTCTGTCTCCGGAGAAACATTTCAAGGAGCAGTGCCCAAAATCACATGGAATTTAAAATTTAAAAGGGACAGTTACGCCTATTTTTTTTTTAAAGTTTTTTTTTACCCAGGAACCACGGGTAACTGTGATATGCGCATGCACAGATAACACGACGATTTAGACAAGAGGGGGTGTGAGAGACATTTAATGACATAAAGAGGTTAATAAAGTACAGGAGGGAATTTATTCCAAAGAAGGAGAGAAGTTTTAACAAGAGACCGGAATCTAACACTAGAGGATCAGAGACTGAGACGGGATGGAAGGAAGTTTTACCGAGAGAGTAGTAGATATGTGAAACAGCCTCCCAGAAGAAGTGGTAGGGGCACTAAAGGTTTGGGGCTCAAAGACCCAGGGCACGCATGCCAACATATAATAATATAAAATAGCCTGTGCGCTTTAACATTGGCCGCTTGTCCCGGGACACATACACGTCATATGTCGGTGACCGGCACGTACAGTGCTGCCCCCCGCAGTACGCGGAGTGTATAACATCCTGCGGGGGGCAGCACTGTACCGCACGGCGACCGCACACACAGAACCCAGTCCTCCCCAGTGCTGTAGAGCTGCCACGGGGGGGGGGGGGGGGTTTACCAACGATGGGCAATCACGTCGTATTCAGCTTGGCCGGTGGTTTATAAGGATGATCCCCGCACAGAGCTGCTCTCTTTCTAATCGGGGAGAGAATGCGGGTGAAAATCACCAGGAACTTCCCATTTCTAATACTGCGACAAATATCAGCACTTCGCCCCATAACTTCTCCATCACATCTTTAGCACTTCAGGCTCTCAAATGGTTAATGAAGACCATTATAGGCAAAATGGGGCAAAACGGAGATTTTCTGTTATTTTCCGAGGCAGACGGGCGCTCGATTGATTCCGGAGCTCGCGCTCATTTACTATCCCATCCGAGGTGTCAGCGTCCCCAGCGCTTTATCCCCGGAGCAGATCGCTCAGACAGAGCTCATCAATCCCCCCTACAGCTAACGGAGGCTGATCTATTAGCGCGGCCTCTGATGAGGTCATAAATCTCTGTCTCGGACAATCTTAAAAACGAAAACTGTGGCGTATAAGAGAAATGTAACAAAACCTCTGGGGGGGGGTCACGTTAAAAAAAATGAAAGGTTTAATCATAGGACCCCCGATGTTCAGTGAAGACATTCGGCTCGTCTAGTTTGCTCATTTTTCCTGCTGTAAAGACTTTATGGCGATGCTAATGAAGTCTGCTCCTCCATAGACTTTCATTAGTCAGAGAGTCTGGCTGGTGATTAAGACTGAGTCATTCTATTGCTCCCCGCAGGCAGTATGATAAGTAGTCGGGGGGGTTTAGTAGATCGGGGGTCAGATAACAGAGCGAGAATCATACAAACGGCTGATATGCAGGAGCCTCAAAACTTTATATTATGGGGCAAAAACTACAAATCTCCTCCTACACCACGCTGCCATGTTCTTCTCGTTGCAGTAAAGGGTTAATTTCGATCTTTTTGTTCCTGCGTCACGCACGTGTCCGCGGTGTAAATATGTTCTTTGTCTGCGTGTGGGACTCGCTCCAACTCTCACTCAAACCCCGTGATTACCGAGTGGGGGGCTTGCGGGATGACACCGACCCGTCTGCCCCTCCCCCAGCGCCCACGCGCATCTGCCTCTTGTCTACCCCCCCCACACTCCGAGACAGACAATAGCCCCTATTCAGCGCGGCCCTCCTTACGATGGACAGAAGTTTAATTTGGGTGCAGGAGAGGCGCGAATATTCAAGAACCCCCCAGTCACCCGTCTCCACCCGATCCTTCTTCTGAGCACCGAGCTATGATGTCATACCCGGGTGCTCCACATCTTTAAGACACTCAGTGCCTTTTAACGCATCCTATCGAGGCCGTGCCTGCTCGGTACGGTCCTCCATTATGTTGGGAAGATCAGCTCTTCCTAACCGGCTCGCCGTATTGGCCTCTACCACTTCTGCTGGGAGGCTGTTCCACTTATCGACCACCCTCTCAGTAAAGTTAAGCTTTCTTACATTCCATCTGAGGCTCTGACCCTCTAGTTTTAGATAAGGGCCTCGGTGGCAAAACACGGAGAGCTGCCCCGGGCAGCGGAACGCAGACGGAATGCTGGTATTTGGAAAGGTTCCATCCGCGTTCTCATTGAGTTCCTCCTAAAATTCCAATGAGATTGTGAGAAGCACGGCCGGCTCGATCGCGTCGACCGTTGGATAGTCCGCGGCCCAACCGGGAAGACGCCTTCAATATCCTCTCGTTTGTTTCGCTATGATGTCATCCATAACGCTACCCCTTAACGGCTTCCGATGTCTCCTGAGCTCCAAGATTAGCAAAATATTCTAGGATTTCACATTCTGGAAAAGGCACCGGCGTGTGATAACGTCATGCCTCCTTTATTAACCCCTTCCTGATGCTGGGGTGCATAGAGAAAGAAAAATAATAATAAAAAAATAAAAAAAAATAATAATGATAAAAAAAAAAATAAAATCTATGCTAAATTGAGGAATAAAAAAACAAAAACAAATTGTTTCCGCTGAAAAGCAGTTCATGAGTCCGGCTAAACCCCACGGCCATGCTACGACCCTTCATAACGAGGCCCCATCGTAGGATACGTGTTATAATTCTGAAGGTACGCGGTTTTAACCCCCTTCAGTATCAAGGGGTCTTAGTTTGCTAAATACCATATTTATTTTGCCGTTTGTACCATGTGATAATTTTATAAAGACGAGGATTTTAAACATCATTACATTTATTTAGTGCATAGAACTGAAAAAAAATATATTATTCATATAGAAATCCTACATATATAACATTTCTCGCAGCAAAAAGTAAAAAATAAATAAAAAAAATAAAATAAAAATGTAAAAAATTGTGGGCGCCGGTCAAAAGATGCCATAAAATGCCCAACATTCCATCAAACATGCGCAATAACATTTAAACATCAAAAAGGAAGCAAGAGATTTTAAATTCTTCTTGAAATCAAAGAGAGGAACCCCGGAGGAAATGAAAACGGCAGGAAATGAGGAAACAGAAAAAAAAAATAGAAAGAAAAAAAATAATAATTCCCCGGTGGCTTTAAGGACAAGCCGGAAGACCCCGCTAAAAATAGAGGGTCTCTCCAGACAAATAACCTTACAGACGAGGGGAAGGAAAGACAAGCCGGGCCTGTGCGGAGACAATGGGCGCGTGGAGGATATCTCAATGAGCGTGATGTCTGCGTACCTACCCAGTGTCCCGGTTTAGATTTACCAGTCCCTCATCGACATAGGGCTGTCCTGATAATAAAAGAGGATTGAGTACATTTTTTTAAAGTTACCGTTTATGAATTCATTCTCAGCTAGAATTGTATTTCTGTAAAATTGTTACTGTTACTGTGGAGGCCGCGAGCCTTAAATCCAAAATGTGAAGCCAGGAGGCTTCTTTTCTATTTTCTTCTTGTTCTCCATTGCTGCCACTTCTTCATTCTTCTTCATGTTTTCCGCTTCTTCATTCTTCTTTTTCGAGTTATCCGCTCCTTCATTCTTCTTTGGGGTTCCACGGCACGTTGTACCCGCGTGGTGCTCGCCGAGGCTCTGCCCTGACACAGAAGCGCTCCAGGAGGCCGGAGTAACGCAGCGGATCGCAAGAGAAAAATGAAGGCGACAAGAAAACGAAGAACGAGAAAAGGCAGCGCTGTGGGAGAGAACGGGGGAGGTAAGGAGACGGAGAGAACGTGGAATGGAGCTTAATTTATTCACGTACGCTCCCATTATATTTTTTGCTTCAGTTTATGCCGGAAAATTCAGGATCTGTCCCCAGCGTAAAATGCGTCAGACCTGTATGTAAAGTTTTTATCAACCAATGACGTTAGCTTATTACACGCATCTTCCATGTGTCCCAAATCCTCTGTGCCCCCCATTAAATGTCCCCCAGGATGTCCCCCGCGGGGCTCGTATTCTCTGGGATTCCCTGCCCGGTTCCCTCACACCGCCTCCTGCTTACTCTAAACACTACAAACACACCTGTTCAAAAGGAGCGTACAATCTATCCTCCCAACACCCTCAGCCAGCAGCCTGAAGAAACCATCCATCCTCCCCACCGACGCAGCACCCCCTTCACAGTCTGATTCTCCCTCCTAATAGATTGTAAGCTCCCGGGAGCGGGGCTCTCTTCTGCTTCGCTATCAGTTTATATATAACACAAACCCCCACTTTTTCATGGTTATTTTACCGGTTTTATAAAAATCAGATTTGTTTTGGGTTTTTTTTTTTTAATAACAAATGAGAAGATGAGATTTCGCCGGAAGGAAGTTTATATTTTGCTTCATAAGTATTTCCTCGGTCCTTGAAAATATGGAATCTTCCGCTTCCTCCTAAGCTTTTCTTTAGATTAAAGAACAAAAGCCCGGAGATCAGAGCGAGGGACTGCTTAACCCTTTACGTGCCACAGATTCAATATGCCCCGCTGTCCGTTACCCCGTGCGCGAACATGTGAGGTCACACGGTGCGAAGCCGACCCCTTCATACTCTCCTCTGATTTAACGATATCGGAGCGTCCCAATTGGCCCTTATCTTCCTGCTTTATCACAGCTGGAATCCCTGCTTGAATACAGGCGACTCGATTCAGAATATCTTGACCTCCTGACAAGTCACGGTTTCCATATAGATCTGTGTGACGGGCTACTAAAGGGTTAATATTCAAGAAGAATCTGGGTCGGGGGGATTCAGAAAGATCACAGATATCGGCCCTCTAGACGGGCAGACTGGGGTGACTGTGCAGGGAAATGGGATCAATGCTTACCTCCCAACAGTCTCGGTATTTCACAGGGCAGTCCCAATTTAAAACACATACATATATATATGTATTACCAATATATATATAATATATGGGCCTATTCTAATTTTGGTACTTTTCTACCAAAATTCTAATTTTGCCTAGAATTTCTTATACACAGTAGGGGCCACAGCTGAACAATGATCCGATTTATGTTAATCGATTATCCGATTATAACCACACAAATAAAAAAAAAAAAATTGGATGTTCACATCCATGCTTTACATATTACCCATATTATACATTTATTAATGCTGCTGGTTTGGGGGGGGGGGTGTTATTTCTGTGGTAGAGTTTAGGGGTATTGGGGCACTTTAAAATTATATATATTTTAATCTTCCTTATTTAATTTTAAATGACTTATATTAAATGTTTCCCTTTATCTTATCCCCGCCCCCCTCGCTTTGATCTGTCTGCGCTGATCACACTGTGATGCGATCAGCCAGCAGGGGCAGTAATCGGAGACCCCTGCAGGCTCTAGAAAGGCTCTGCCGACTCCCACCTGTCACCGACGCATATCGGAAGGGAACGCCCGATCGAGTGATCGGGCATTCGTGTTATGACAGTGTACCGGTACTCGCATCGAGCGCAGTTACACGCGTTGCTGGCTCCTGCCGACAGGGGAGAGCCCAGGCTGTCATTAGAAAGGATGTACCGCTATGTCCTAAGGGCCACAAATAAGTTAATATCCGGGCCCTCCATGATAATCAGCCGGGAAGACGAACGGGAATCAGTTCCGTTTTGTAAATAAACCGTAAAATTTCGAGGAACTTTTTCAATTACAACTTTTTTGCAAACTTACATTAAATTAACCCAAAACTTGTGATTTTAGTTTTCGAATCAGCGTAATTGTTTTAGGGACATTTAGTTCAGCGTTATCTAATCAATTTCCTGTCCTGAAGTCCTCTCCCTTCCCCACCCCCGACCCTTACGACGGCTGCCTGAACCAACAACTTAACAATAGGGGAGGAATAATCACGCAGATACTGAGAACGGGGAAGTAAAAATGGCTGTATAACATAGGAGTTAAAACATCACGCTAGCATGTTGTCACATGACAATTAAACATTCCCGGAAAAGTTATTTATAAGGCAATTTTTTTACACAATGAAATAATTATTTCTGATAAGGGTTCGGACATCCAACAGTACTGGGGGGGCTGGATTTAGTTACAAGAGGGTTACATTCAGTAGAATAGGTGGGAAGGCAGTGGGGGGGGCCCCTGAAACGATCATCTGAATCAGATTATAAAGCAGCACCCCAGCCATATTTTTTTTTATGATAAATGTCTATTTTAGCCTCTTTTGGTGTATTTCAGTGCAGGCATTATTTAGTTACCGGAGAAATATGACTTTTGCCTCTTGTAACTCCGCCCCCGGCTGCCTCTACCGAAAGCAGGAAGTGTACCGCCGTATGCTGCTTCTGAAAGCAACGGGAGTAACAGCAGCCAATCACATGCATGCAACCTGAACATCCATCCTTTGCTGGCATACACATGATTGGCTGTTGCTTTGGTGACCCCAATGAGACCGATACTGAGAACGGCCAATAAACTTGAGGGTATTTAGTAACACAGAAGTTTCACTTTCTAACTCCAATAACTAAAAAATATCTGCTATAATTTCCATCCAAAAAACATTCATAAAATTAACCCTCAGAGCTGTATACAGTAATATAACCCCCCAGCACTGTATACAGTAATATAACCCCCAGCGCTGTATACAGTAATATAACCCCCAGCACTGTATACAGTAATATAACCCCCAGCACTGTATACAGTAATATAACCCCCAGCGCTGTATACAGTAATATAACCCCCAGCACTGTATACAGTAATATAACCCCCCAGCGCTGTATACAGTAATATAACCCCCAGCGCTGTATACAGTAATATAACCCCCAGCGCTGTATACAGTAATATAACCCCCCAGCACTGTATACAGTAATATAACCCCCAGAGCTGTATACAGTAATAAAACCCCCAGTGCTGTATACAGTAATATAACCCCCAGCACTGTATACAGTAATATAACCCCCAGCACTGTATACAGTAATATAACCCCCAGCGCTGTATACAGTAATATAACCCCCCAGCGCTGTATACAGTAATATAACCCCCAGCGCTGTATACAGTGATATAACCCCCAGCACTGTATACAGTAATATAACCCCCAGCACTGTATACAGTAATATAACCCCCAGCACTGTATACAGTAATATAACCCCCAGCACTGTATACAGTGATATAACCCCCAGCACTGTATACAGTAATATAACCCCCAGCGCTGTATACAGTAATATAACCCCCAGCGCTGTATACAGTAATATACCCCCAGCGCTGTATACAGTAATATAACCCCCCAGCGCTGTATACAGTAATATAACCCCCCAGCGCTGTATACAGTAATATAACCCCCCCAGCGCTGTATACAGTAATATAACCCCCAGCGCTGTATACAGTAATATACCCCCAGCACTGTATACAGTAATATAACCCCCAGCGCTGTATACAGTAATATAACCCCCAGCACTGTATACAGTAATATAACCCCCAGCGCTGTATACAGTAATATAACCCCCAGCGCTGTATACAGTAATATACCCCCAGCACTGTATACAGTAATATAACCCCCAGCGCTGTATACAGTAATATAACCCCCAGCACTGTATACAGTAATATAACCCCCAGCGCTGTATACAGTAATATAACCCCCAGCGCTGTATACAGTAATATAACTCCCCAGCACTGTATACAGTAATATACCCCCAGCACTGTATACAGTAATATAACCCCCAGCGCTGTATACAGTAATATAACCCCCAGCACTGTATACAGTAATATAACCCCCAGCGCTGTATACAGTAATATAACCCCGAGCGCTGTATACAGTAATATAACCCCCAGCACTGTATACAGTAATATAACCCCCAGCACTGTATACAGTAACATACCCCCCAGCGCTGTATACAGTAATGTAACCCCCAGCACTGTATACAGTAATATAACCCCCAGCGCTGTATACAGTAATATAACCCCCAGCACTGTATACAGTAATATAACCCCCAGCGCTGTATACAGTAATATAACCCCCAGCACTGTATACAGTAATATAACCCCCAGCGCTGTATACAGTAATATAACCCCCAGCACTGTATACAGTAATATAACCCCCAGCGCTGTATACAGTAATATAACCCCCCAGCGCTGTATACAGTAATATAACCCCCCAGCGCTGTATACAGTAATATAACCCCCAGCGCTGTATACAGTAATATAACCCCCCAGCGCTGTATACAGTAATATAACCCCCCAGCGCTGTATACAGTAATATAACCCCCCCAGCGCTGTATACAGTAATATAACCACCCAGCGCTGTATACAGTAATATAACCCCCAGCACTGTATACAGTAATATAACCCCCAGCGCTGTATACAGTAATATAACCCCCCAGCGCTGTATACAGTAATATAACCCCCGAGCACTGTATACAGTAATATAACCCCCAGCACTGTATACAGTAATATATCCCCCCCAGCGCTGTATACAGTAATATAACCCCCAGCGCTGTATACAGTAATATAACCCCCCAGCACTGTATACAGTAATATAACCCCTAGCGCTGTATACAGTAATATAACCCCCCAGCGCTGTATACAGTAATATAACCCCCCAGCACTGTATACAGTAATATAACCCCTAGCGCTGTATACAGTAATATAACCCCCCAGCGCTGTATACAGTAATATAACCCCCAGCACTGTATACAGTAATATAATCCCCAGCACTGTATACAGTAATATAACCCCCCAGCGCTGTATACAGTAATATAACCCCCAGCGCTGTATACAGTAATATAACCCCCCAGCACTGTATACAGTAATATAACCCCTAGCGCTGTATACAGTAATATAACCCCCCAGCGCTGTATACAGTAATATAACCCCCAGCGCTGTATACAGTAATATAACCCCCCAGCGCTGTATACAGTAATATAACCCCCAGCGCTGTATACAGTAATATAACCCCCCAGCGCTGTATACAGTAATATAACCCCCCAGCGCTGTATACAGTAATATAACCCCCAGCACTGTATACAGTAATATAACCCCCCAGCACTGTATACAGTAATATAATCCCCAGCACTGTATACAGTAATATAACCCCCCAGCACTGTATACAGTAATATAACCCCTAGCGCTGTATACAGTAATATAACCCCCCAGCGCTGTATACAGTAATATAACCCCCCAGCACTGTATACAGTAATATAATCCCCAGCGCTGTATACAGTAATATAACCCCCAGCACTGTATACAGTAATATAACCCCCAGCGCTGTATACAGTAATATACCCCCAGCACTGTATACAGTAATATAACCCCCAGCGCTGTATACAGTAATATAACCCCCAGCACTGTATACAGTAATATAACCCCCAGCGCTGTATACAGTAATATAACCCCGAGCGCTGTATACAGTAATATAACCCCCAGCACTGTATACAGTAATATAACCCCCAGCGCTGTATACAGTAATATAACCCCCAGCACTGTATACAGTAATATAACCCCCAGCGCTGTATACAGTAATATAACCCCCAGCCCTGTATATACAGTAATATAACCCCCAGCGCTGTATATACAGTAATAACCCTCTAGCGCTGTATACAGTAATAACCCCCAGCGCTGTATACAGTAATATAACCCCCCAGCGCTGTATACAGTAATATAACCCCCTGCGCTGTAACCAGTAATATAACCCCCAGCGCTGTATACAGTAATATAACCCCCAGCGCTGTATACAGTAATATAACCCCCCGCGCTGTATACAGTAATGTAACCCCCAGCACTGTATACAGTAATATAACCCCCAGCACTGTATACAGTAATATAACCCCCAGCGCTGTATACAGTAATATAACCCCCCAGCGCTGTATACAGTAATAACCCCCAGCGCTGTATACAGTAATATAACCCCCCAGCGCTGTATACAGTAATATAACCCCCTGCGCTGTAACCAGTAATATAACCCCCAGCGCTGTATACAGTAATATAACCCCCAGCGCTGTATACAGTAATATAACCCCCCGCGCTGTATACAGTAATGTAACCCCCAGCACTGTATACAGTAATATAACCCCCAGCACTGTATACAGTAATATAACCCCCAGCGCTGTATACAGTAATATAACCCCCCAGCGCTGTATACAGTAATATTACCCCCTGCGCTGTAACCCCCCAGCGCTGTATACAATAATATAACCCCCCCAGCGCTGTATACAGTAATATAACCCCCAGCGCTGTATACAGTAATATAACCCCCTGTGCTGTAACCCCCAGCGCTGTATACAATAATATAACCCCCCCAGCGCTGTATACAGTAATATAACCCCCAGCGCTGTATACAGCAATATAACCCCCCAGCGCTGTATACAGTAATATAACCCCCAGCGCTGTATACAGTAATATAACCCTCCAGCGCTGTATACAGTAATATAACCCCCCAGCGCTGTATACAGTAATATAACCCCCCCCGGCACTGTATGCATAATATCTGGTTTTATTTCATTTTTATCTCAATAAACTCCCTTTATCTGCAGCCCTGGAGCCGCCGTCGCTGTCAGTCATGTGATATTTTGGGTGACTTTCCCGGCTCAAACCCCACACTGAGCTGATGCTTTATGGCGATGTCCCTTCCTCCATAGACTTTCAATAGTCAGAGAGTCTGTCTGGGTGATTAAGACTGAGCCATTCTATTGTTCCCCACAGGCAGTATGATACGGAGTTGAGAATCATACAAACGGCTGATATGCAGCTGCCTGAAAACATATCATGGAGCAAAAACTACAACTGGCGTAAAAAAATGAAAATTCTGCTAAATTTCTGAAAACTTATTTTTAGAATCAGAATTCCAGTAATAATAAAGAAAAAGGGGGGTTCTCCTTTAAGAAAAGTAGAACTTTCAGTTCTTTTTCCTCTGTTACCAAATTTCGACGATCAAAGGAGTCTAAAAATACCCGTTTGCAGCGAGACCGTTCACATCACAGAAGGGACAGAGATTGATCACTAAAAACACATAATAATAGCCTTTTGCCGCCATATTAACAGCTCCTCTGCGATCTATGAATTCGATGCAGGTTACGAAGAAACACTTTGCTGGCCCTGAAAACTAAGCGATTAACCCACTCAGTGCCAGGACGGCTGGCGGCTTCCCATACGGAGCAACGAGGAGATCGATGCGAGGAAAGGATTCCGATGAAAAGTCAGACGCGTTGTCTTATCACCATAGCAACCAGTTAACATTTCAGTTGTATCATATCTATTTCTTAATACCCTCCAATAGCATTCATGGGGCAGTTTGTGGTACCTTATAAACCAAGGGCTTGGCTCCGGGGGGTAGTTTATGGCATTGAGGTCCCTCGTTAGGAAGTGTGAACTAAAATACGGGCATTTAAAGCTTTTTCAGGTTATTATATTCTGTGCAATAAAAAGTTAGTGTTCTCAGCTTCTTTCACCTAAAGAATCAGGATTTTCATGAGCCGTATGTCTATCCCCTGCATGCTTAAATCCCCTCACTGTATTACCCTCTACCACTTTGGCTGGGAGGCTGTTCCACTTATCTACCACCCTCTCAGTAAAGCAAAAAACAAGATATAAACCTCCCCATACGTGCTTTGCCAGGAGACAATGAGCTCCTATATCGTATATCAATTGCCGGAATGTATTAGAACATCAAAAGTGACCCCAATGGTAAGAATTAGCCCCTCTGGCTGCCCCGGCACACGCCCTGGACACGGAGCCACGCGTGGAGCAGATACACAGATAATGACGCATATTCCCTGGAAAATCAGGAGAGGCTTTTAGCAGATGTTCTGCTCCCATCACGTCGGGACAGCCTCCTCCGAAGTCAGTGGCAGGTCACCTCTCCAAACCAATTAGCTAATTGCCCAAGATCTCTCCCAAAGGAAATGAAGGACTGACTCATACCCCAGGGCCCCGGCCGCGCAGGGTGGGGGTTCTTTTGTTTTAAGACTTCATTTCTTTTTTACATTTTTTTTATTATTTTATTTTATATATTTTTTAATTTAACTTTTTTTTTTTTTTTTTTTTTTTTTTAAGGCATGGACTGCAGATCCGAGGGTCCTTCCCCTGCCGGGGGCTCAGATAACGGAGCGGCCGCCGCTCCCTGTAATGCGATATTCGCTGCATTATTAATAAACCGCCAGGGCACGGCCACATGGGCTTTTAAACAATAGGGATCTCTCTGCAACTCCCATCACCCTCTGCCCAGCCACTGGCTACCCTACGTGACTGCGGCTGTCGCACACCCTGAAATTGGGGTATTGCCAGCCACCCTGCGCATGCACAATATCTCACTGGACATCATTTGCCAAGAGCCTATCTGTACCGATCGCTCACATTTGATCTATACAGTCTGCTGGGCAGGCGGATCAATAACAGAATAAGGTTTCCTGCAGATTCTAATAAAATTCAGAATTTTCAGTCCAAGTTCTGCAAATTCAAGATTCTGACCATATTTTTTGGGGAAAATTTTTTTATTATTTTTTTTTATTAAAAAATTTTTTTTGTTTTTTTTTCCTAATTTAAATGTATCAAAAAAAAAAATGTAACGCTGAACGGAGCCTCTTAAAAGAAGGTCAAGAAGACAAAGCATCACCGCAGCGGTCCTTTTTTCTGGAAAATATGAGAAATCAGGCGCTCCGGTTCCAAAATTAAAATTTATAAGAAAAAATTAACCCCGGCTTTGCCATCATTCTCCCTTTAATGCACAGAAAAGCCGCGTGGCCCCTTTACATTTTCATGATGTTGTTTTTGGAAATAGACGGGGGTTTCTGCGACCCCCCCCAACAGACTAGAATTCCCATCAGCCGCCCAGATGGCAGACGCAGGCTCCGCGTCTTGTAATCTCATCTCTGCTCACGAGGACTCCGAGGACCGGGGACGGAGGTCACGGAGGGGACAGGTTTAAATGGCCCAATGTTCCTTTCCTGACTTGTGACTTAATCACGCTGATTAAAACGTGCGATTAGCGGCCTCATGTCTGCCAGGAATAGAAACAGAACCTCGCTCCGACCAAGAACTCGTTCCACCGAGCGGAGCCTCGATAAAAGGGGAAGCGGTCCGCAGAGGGGAAAAAAATGTGTAAAAAAAAAAGAAAAAAATTTTATAATAAAAAAAAAACAAACAAAAAAAAAAAACAACACTACATTTTGGGAAATAATAGAGAAAAAAAGCCAGAAAAAAAAATTCTAACAAAATAATTCTGACATAAAATTAAATATCTAAAAATAATAAAAGAAATAAATGAATTAAAAAACAGTCATTTTATTTTTATTATTTCCTTGGTAGATTTAAAGCAATCAGCCAATCAGCGCCCGTTTTTGTGGCAGATGGTAACGTGTTCCCGGCAAAAATCATAAAGGAGACAACATTTTACACGATTAAATAAGTATTTCCCAGAACCTGCCGGCAGATCGGCCCCCATCCGGCCCCCGTCTAGTCTGCCGTTTCTCCTGCTGTAACGACTCAAACCTTAATCAGTCGTTGGTCTCGTCTTAGATTCAGGAGCCGTATATCTACCCCATGCATGTTTAATCCCCTCGCTGTATTACCCTCTACCACTTCTGCTGGGAGGCTGTCCCACTTATCCACCATCCTCTCAGTAAAGATTAAAAAAAAAAAAAATTAACGCTGGAAACGTCAGTAGATTTTCCTGGAAAGCTGGCAGAGGCCGCCCATCGGTGAGTAACGGTTGGCATCGGAAACGTAACGATTATCCGCGGATTAACAACGTGAAGATCCGTCAGATATCAGATCCTCGGAGAACTTTCTAAATAATCCGACACAAAGAGGTCTTCCAAACGCTGCACTTCATGCCGAGATGCCGTCTGGCAGGACCCATGACGCGCCAGCGGCTACCACCCCACCGACATTCACATGCCAAGGCCACTAAACGGTTAACACATCCCTAACGCTCCGTTCACTTGCATCATGCGGGTCGAGGATGTCGCCGTCTGTCACAACCGCGGCAGCTAAACGGCTCTAACACCGGCCGTTATGGAACCCATGACTTGTCAGGAGGAAGGATATTCTAAATGGAGTCACCTGTGTTCAAGCAGGGATTCCAGCTGTGATACAGCAGGGAGAAAAGCACCAATCGGGACACTCAGATATCAACGAGAATATGAAGGAGTCACGTCCGGACTGTGTGACCCCGAGAATCTGCCCCTTCACCCCGAGACTGGGGTAAAAATCACGAGGCTAGGGGCAAACCCTAAAAGCTGCCACGTGAGCCAAAGACAAGTACCGACTGCCAAACCCCGGAGCGTAAAGAGTTAAAAGCGCTTCAGTCTATAAATAATGGGTTTATCTGCCCCGTTCTGCCCCGACAGACCTCCAGCCTGCGGTCATTAAAACTCGGCCAGCTCTCTGCCTCCGAAACAAGGAAAATCAATACCCAAACCCTGCTCACCCCGGGGGCCGAAACGCTTTAACCTCTTCAGCTCCAGCAATCAGTCTCTAAAATACTGCAATAAGGGTTAACGATCTGTTCTTGGGTCACATGAGCTGAACTAGCAATTTTTACTTTAGCGAGAGGGTGTTAGATAAGTGGAACAGCCTTCCAGCAGAGGTGGTAGAGGGAAATACAGCGAGGGGATTAAACATGCGTGGGATAGACATACGGCTCCTGAATCAAAGACGAGACCAACGACTGATTAAGGTTTGAGTCTTTACAGCAGGAGGAACGGGCGACTAGACGGGGGCCGGATGGGGCCGATCTGCCGGTGGGTTTGTGCGTCTGGTATAACCTTTATTGTTACAAAGCCCATGCGCCGTGGCGTTATTACATAAATGCAGATGGGGCTCGTCATTAGTTTCTGACAACAGAGTGATTTGCAGGGTACAGCACAGAACACACTGTCCTCGTTTATTTTGCTGCCTCCGTAAAAGACAAAAAAAAAGGCAGATGCAGAAAAGCAGCCGCTCGTCCTGCAGCCAAACGAGAGCTCAGAGCTCGCCGGGATAATTACTGCGGGCGCGTAAAAAAAAAAACAGGGGTCACCCACAACACGTGAGTGGCGGCTCGGCGGTGTTTAAAGGGACAGCCGCAGGAGAACTTTCTTCCTTCCATTGTTTCCCAAACCGTATATATGAAGGGGCTTCCTCCCGATATCACTCCGGGGGGCACCTTAATGCCGAGGGGTCCCTTTATACAACCCCTCCCCCGTATCCGTTTAACCCTTGTGATATCCTCCCCGCCAGTCAGGTCCAACGGGCAGCGGGGGTCTTTATAGAATCCCCCCCCCACACATGTATTTACCCCTATGCATGCCTCAAGGATGAGCAAAAAGGGGCAAATGAATGTGATGGGGGGGGCAATTTAAAGGGACCATGCGTTTATCATATGCATTAAAGTGCCTAGGATGGCCGGGGGGGGGGCTTTAAAGGGATTTAA
The DNA here is from genome assembly GCF_027358695.1 of Spea bombifrons. NCBI lineage: Eukaryota > Metazoa > Chordata > Amphibia > Anura > Pelobatidae > Spea > Spea bombifrons. The sequence continues at coordinate 138,432,436 of NC_071088.1, read as the reverse complement.
CCCTGAAAGCTCTGCCCATAAGAGCCATCAGAACTGATTTGGGGGGCAGAGGGGCAAATGCACATGGGGGGGGCTCTTCAGGCTCGCTGTGGAAATTTAAAGGGACCACGCCGCTGTTATTAAAGCGCACGCCGGCGGGACGGTCCCTTTAAATAATATCTTTAATCGTGAAGTCATAAAACGCACAGGGAGTTCACAAAAACCTAATTCCGATGAACTTTTGCCCATGACATCATCATCAAAAGAGGCGAGTGTGTTCCTGACGCTGCCCGGCTTTCCATAAATAACCCGCCGTGTGTATTGCTGGAAGCGTTAGTCACCCCGAGCCGTGCCAACTCTCCGCCGCTCTCCGGCGAGCCGTAGCCGCGAGCGAGGGGTTTTTTATGGTTTTTTTTTCCGGGAACGCTGTAATTAGAGAACTCTCGGCTTTCTCCTTGCGGTTGGAGGACGGCGGAGCTCGGCGGCCCGAATTACCGCGGGGAGCTCAGGTGAAACCAGGCGCTGAATGCTTTACATGGTGCCCTAAATGCGAATGGATAAAAGCCCAAAAATAGGCATTTTAACCCCCCCCAAAAAAAATAAAGTCCTCAATTTACTTTTAAATTTAATTTCTATTTCATTTTGGCCATCTATAAAATGTATTCGTTGTCTCAATGTTTTCGTCTCAAATATAAAATAAATAAATGCGCATCTCCTGTCTTTTATATAAAAACAAGGAGGCCGAAGCGCTGAAGCTACCGAGTTTAGAATTTTTGTCACGGCCGCCATCATCGCCTCAATAAAAAGGAAAGCAAGAAAAATTCAGGTAAACGATGATTTTTGAAGGGGACATTTCAACGCGCTGCACGCAGGGGGGGGGCGCCGTCTGAACGCAGAGCCTACACGCGATCTCACCTCCCGTGAACTGAAAGGGAAATGGCGTCACCCGCGGATTACCACATAAAGCACCCGCCGGTATTTGGTCCGGAACGTGTAACTGAGGTAAAACCCCCAGAGCGGGACCACCGGTAACAGCATCTCCCACCGGACACCGGGAACAATTATTCTCAGAACTCGGGTGGGCAGTCCCCCTGACATCTGTGCCCCTCTCTCTCATCCCCCTGATGCCCCTCTCTCCCCCCATGATGCCCCTCTTTTCTAGGAGGTGAGAATGTTTGCTGGGTATGAGGGGATCGCAGGGTTCTACAGCCCTAAAAGCCCCGATAATGTGTATAGAAACAGCAGGAAACAGCTTTATACATTAAACGGGGTAAATAAACCCCATTATTCTTCTTCTAAACGCCCCACTCAGTTACACAAATACCCCTGCCCTCCAGCCACACCTCCAACCCCCCCTTTACCCATCGGCCTGGGGGTTGCCAGTTAAATTCCACAGACATTTGTCCGGACCCCCCCTCCCGGGCCGAGAGGGCCACGAACGTGATGTGCGACGGGGTGCAGCCGACTCTATACACAAAACAAACGGTTATTTTTAGATGTGAGCGTTCCTCGCGTTTAATTGGTCGGAAAGCTCGTCACGGACGCTCTCACGCACTCTCCGCTGTAACAACGCGTCGGGGAGGAATTTCATTTATCACAAACACGTGCCGAGCTCCGGCCAAGGGCCACAAATCCGCACAAACGAGCCCTCTGTGCCCGATTTATACATCGCTGCACTGCAGCCTGCGCTTCTGGGTCTGTCAGGGACTGTAAGAAACGCTGCAGGAAAGCTGGCGCTATAGAAATAATAATTATTAATCGTTAATAATAATAAATGCATGGTACAGGGGAGACAGGCAGCTATTTTTTTATTCCTCGTATCAGATAAAAAATAAGTTTTCAAAAATCTGGCGCCATTTACTTTTTTATCCCAGTTGCAGTTTTTGCCCCATAATATAAAGTTTTCAGGCAGCTGCATATCAGCCGTTTGTATGATTCTCGCTCTGTTATCTGACCCTCCATCTACTAAACACCCCAACTCCTTATCATACTCCCTGTGGGAAACAATAGAACGGCTCGGTCTTAATCACCCAGCCAGACTCTCTGACTAATGAAAGTCTATGGAGGGACGGACTTCATTAGCATCGCCATAAAGCATCAGCTCAGTGTGGTGTTTGAGCCGGGAAAGTCACCCAAAATATCACATGACTGACAGTTCCAATCCGCACGTTTCCCATCCTCCGCCATATTATTTCTCCTCTTTTAGTAGAAGGGGGGGGTGGAAAGCGCCGTTTTTTTATACACAAGCAAAAATTTTTGGCCACCTTTGGGCATCCAGCTGACAGCCGCCTGAGATACAGAGGCGTCGGGGGTCGGCGCAGCCTCTCTACCTCCGCAGGTAACAGATCTCCCGCTCATTTTTTCTGACATAGCAACCGAGCGGCTGAATTATCGGCACAAATCCTGCTTTTCCGGATAAACCGCTTTATTTACAACCGAACAGGTTTAACAGCCGAAAGCCTAAGATTCCGGAACAAGCAGCCAAACCAGTCTCCCCGCGAGCTCCGGCTCCATTCCTCTCCACGAGCGAGTTCTACTCACTACGATAAAGGTTTATGGTATAGTTGCCAACAGTCCCAAATGTATAGGGAAAGTCCCAACAACCAAGCTTATCTTGCCAATGTCAGGTTTTCCTGGCAACACCAATTAGAAACCCTCCCTTACGTCTATCCAATGGGAGCGGCCATATTAACTTCCTGTTCTCAGGATCGGACGGATTATTCCTCCCCATTACGTTATCTCTGCCATGTTAAGTTGCTGATTGGTTCAGGCAGCCTTTGTAAGGATGGGGGGGGGACAGGAGGAAATATCTCGGATAAAGCTGGCTCTGCCACAGGCTGCCACCGATCTCAGTCTCCGAAACCATTATGATGATTGCGTATCTCCCAACCCCCAGCGAATCAGGATGCAGGGGGCGGAGCTTGGGAGGTAAAGCGTCACTCAAACTGCACGATATGAAGAATGGATGAATTGCAGACTCTAAACTCACTGTCCCAAAAAGTTGGACATAAGTAGATCTCGGGACAGGAGGACTGAGTGACAGAATCGGGACTGTCCTGCACAGAGCAGGACAGTTGGGAGACATGCAACTGAAACATAAAAGCAACAATTTATACTAAGCCGTGACAGCCGGCCCAATACGGGTCCCAAGAACCGGCCAATAAGCCAAGCCCCGCTGACGAGCCAAGCAGGCAGCTCCATCTACCCCAAGCGAGCCCTAAAGGGGTCCCAGGCCGTGGAGATCCGGGGCCCGTCTCGCTCCCCCTCCCCCCTTCTCCTCGTCCAGAGACACGCGAAGGACTTCAGTCAGACGTTCGGATAGATCTTGGAAGAGCTTCATGTGGCACCGACCTGCCAACGAGAGCAAAGCCTCCCCGAGGACCGTCTCCTCCAGATGTAACCTCAGCGGTCTCTTATTGTAACCGATCGACATCAAACGCGTCGGGGGATAAATTACCGAGTACAGCCAGGGCTCCAAATATAACCAAGGAACCAAAATCTAAAGAAAAACAGGAGCGCGTCGGATAATTACTGCAGACGGGTCATTCCCGGGGCGGGGGGGCTGCGTTTCTGCTTCATATCAGAGAAATAAAAAGGAATCCAAAACGCTTCATAACATAACAACGGAGATCAAAACCATTTACTGTCCGCGTTAGAAAAATACAAAAATTGTATTTTGGAATATAATGATCTCTATTATAAACCCCAAAATTTTCACACATTTCCAAAAGGAATCAAAAACACAGAAATACAATAAACCCGGCCAACGAAACGAGCCTTCAAATTCAGGAAATACAACGCGCTCTTCCCTCCATCACAAAGAAAAGTCACATCTCCCTCAGTATAACCGCCCCCCCAGCACTGTATACAGTAATATAACCCCCCAGCACTGTATACAACAATATAACCCCCCAGCGCTATATACAGTAATATAACCCCCCAGCGCTGTATACAGTAATATAACCCCCAGCGCTGTATACAGTAATATAACCCCCAGCGCTGTATACAGTAATATAACCCCCCCAGCGCTGTATACAGTAATATAACCCCCCAGCGCTGTATACAGTAATATAACCCCCGGCGCTGTATACAGTAATATAACCCCCAGCGCTGTATACAGTAATATAACCCCCAGCGCTGTATACAGTAATATAACTCCCCAGCGCTGTATACAGTAATATAACTCCCCAGCGCTGTATACAGTAATATAACCCCCAGCACTGTATACAGTAATATAACCCCCCAGCGCTGTATACAGTAATATAACCCCCCAGCGCTGTATACAGTAATATAACCCCCCAGCGCTGTATACAGTAATATAACCCCCAGCACTGTATACAGTAATATAACCCCCAGCACTGTATACAGTAATATAACCCCCAGCGCTGTATACAGTAATATAACCCCCCAGCGCTGTATACAGTAATATAACCCCCAGCGCTGTATACAGTAATATAACCCCCCAGCGCTGTATACAGTAATATAACCCCCCAGAGCTGTATACAGTAATATAACCCCCCAGCACTGTATACAGTAATATAACCCCCCGGCGCTGTATACAGTAATATAACCCCCCAGCGCTGTATACAGTAATATAACCCCCCAGCGCTGTATACAGTAATATAACCCCCAGCACTGTATACAGTAATATAACCCCCCAGCGCTGTATACAGTAATATAACCCCCCCAGCGCTGTATACAGTAATATAACCCCCCAGCGCTGTATACAGTAATATAACCCCCCAGCGCTGTATACAGTAATATAACCCCCAGCGCTGTATACAGTAATATAACCCCCAGCGCTGTATACAGTAATATAACCCCCAAGTGCTCAAACACCACACTGAGCTGACGCTTTATGGCGATGCTAATGAAGTCAGTTCCTCAATAGACTTTCATTAGTCAGAGAGTCCAGTGATTAGGACCGAGCCATTCTATTGTTCCCCACAGGCAGTATGATAAGGAGTCGGGGGGTTTAGTAGGTCGGGGATCAGATAACAGAGCGAGAATCATACAAACTGCTGATATGCAGCTGCCTGAAAACTTTATATTATGGGGTAAAAACTACAACTGGGGTAAAAAAGAAAAACTTATTTTTTTTGTTTTTTTTTATTTTTTTTATTGGCTATGAGGAATAAATAAATTTTCGAAAGTTCTCTAAACATAATAAAGACGTTCTGCAGATGAGGAAAGAAGGTTCTGCCAACACCACCCGCTGTCCTCGTTTTTTGTTGTGAGCGTTCTGCCCCTTTAATACCCCAAACCACGGCTTTCACCTGAAATTGAATGTTTCCAGAATATGAAACATCTTGAAGTGGTTTCCAGTTAAGTAAACAGAGCACAGCTGGTCTCCCCGTCCCGGCAGACACCTGCGTTCGCATCTCGAGAAGGTCAGGGCGCCCGACGAGCCCCCGGCCAACGTTTGTTTTGCATTAAAATCCCGCCGCGGGCAGAGCGTCTCGCCCCGCGCTCCTTATCACACCCGCGCTCCTTATCTCACCCGCGCTCCTTATCACACCGCCGCTCTTTACACAACAACTTAACCTGGCTTCCCTCGACACGCTTCAGACGCGACGCCGGCAGATCCGAAGACAAACCGCAGATACGGTTAATATTTACACTGCAATCAAAACACTGAGTCTACGGTACCGGCAGAGTCTCTCGCCTCTCAGACCGAGACTCCGATCACTCCCAGCCAGACATGCGCTGCACCGCACAGCTAGATCACCAGCTAATGGCCGGTAATCCAGGGGTAACACGGGAGAAGCACGGGGTACACACAAGCCTATACTGGTGGCAAAAGCCCTTAGAAGGCATCCAATGGCTGAAGTGATGGGAGTTGAACGTTGAGAAGCTGTGTTGACAGTAAACAGGAGTATGATGCGTGGCCACCAAGTAAAAACATCGTTACTTTCTAACAAGTGGGGTTCACAGCCGAGAACCCGACACAAAGCTTAAAAGTCAAAGAATTCCAAAGGTCAGCGTAACTCCTCAGACGTGCGAATATCCATTCTATGGAGACGTTCCGGTTTGGGGGTGTAAGGCCTGAGCGCCCCGTCTTCTGGAGCGGCACTTCTCCTGCCGCAGCGTGCTAAGAATTTAGTTAAAAAAAAAAAAGTGCGGGGGAGGGGCTGAACCAGCCCACTTCAGCAACTAACCCCGCCTCTGGCCACACCCTAACACAGGTGTGTGAGAAACTATATATCCATACCTGGGAACATCCAGCGAACCGGGGCCATCCCTTTTTCGAGACGCAGGGTAGGCGGTCCCGCTGAAGTTATGGGTGGGGCAAGCCAAAACACGCACGATAACTAGCCGTGGTGGGCGGGGAAGTGGGCGGAGAGTAGGGGCCCGGAGACTCCTCGGGTTCGGAGAAATTCCGGTCGGATCCAATTGTCCGAGTTCTGAGCCCCCGGGAGAAACCAATCGTTTACAGAGCAGGAGAGTCATTTTAATGAAATTCCCCGTGCTCTCCGCCAGCGATGTAATCTCCACCGCACTGGTTAGACGACGCGCCCCTCGCTACCAAACACGTGACGCCGAGACGGGTTTCAGTTTACACGGAGCGCTGACTGCCCTTCCCGTGTTATCAGACCCACGCGAGGATTCCGTTTAATGCGAGCAGCAAGTTATCTGCTCCACAGCTCCGGGGGTTTATTTCTTCTCCGTCCGCATAATTATCCTGAGATCTTACCTACCAGAAACCCAGAACCCGCCGGCAGATCGGCCCCATCCGGCCCCCGTCTAGTCTCCCCGTTTCTCCTGCTGTAAAGACTCAAACCTTAATCAGTCGTTGGTCTCGTCTTAGATTCAGGAGCCGTATGTCTATCCCATGCATGTTTAATACCCTCACTGTATTATCCTCTACCACCTCTGCTGGGAGGCTGTTCCACTTTTCTACCACCCTCTCAGTAAAGTAAAACCGCCATATTAAAATTAAGATGGACATCAAGTGAAGTTTACTAAATAATTTTAAAAATAGCAAGGGTTATCCTCCGTTACTGAGGGTCGCCGCTGCATTTTATTAGCGCTCGGCAGCCATGCGCGGGGACAGATTTCTCCTGTCCTACCGACGAGGTTCTATATTCTCCCCTCCCCCGCCATCTAATAAATTTAATCCGCGTTATCATCTCTTGGACGGCAGAGACAGGACGCCTCGCGCCTCCCTGCACCGCAGCCTCGCTCTGCTTCTCGTAACGTTATTCGGTCATAATTGCATTTGATGCATGGCAGGAGGACGCCGCATGCACCAGCACCGCAGCGAGCATACTCCTTGGGGGGGGGGTGCCATCTGATATTATCCTGTGCGTGATATATAACAGACACGTTACTGGACGGCAGATACGCTTGCTCCAAATACAACGAGAACTTTCGCATTTCATAGAATTGTAGAGACATGCAGGACGCAGGAAAAATATGCATTATTATCCGCAGCCCATGCGGGGACGGCACGGAACATCCGTATACAGATCCAGCTCCACAAATAAAGATCTGGCAACGGAACACATACCATCAGGATGGAGTATCACAATCCGGCAAAAGATGAAAATCATTTCAAAATCTGGGGGGGGGTATTAAACACACCCTCTAGGGGCAACTCGAGGGGCCACGCACGAACTAGAATGCCGCTTCAAAACGCACAAGACACTTACATTTTGGACATTTTGCGAATTTTAGATGCTTCGTTTTTGTAGCAGAAATTAAGTGGAACCGAAGTTTGCTGCCTTTTTCAGCATCCCGGGGGAAGCATTTCCCCAGCGCGCCGGCCGTTTCCTGCAGCGTTTCTCTTGCTGAAATCAAGCTAGATACAAATAAATTACAATGCATTCTACACACAAAAAAAACAAAAAAAAAAAAACGCCTAAGACCTATACTTAACCTTTTAATGGGTGCCCTGCCTTCCACTGATGACATCATAGAAAGCATCATGACAGCAATATGTCATAGAAGTTCTTGGTGACAGCAACAAACGAGGGAGAAAGAAACATTTTCAGGAACTTGCTACATTGAAGTTAATTACAAAGAGCAGTCATTGTGCAAAGTTGCGCACTCGCCATGGCAACCATATTTCTTAGCACCAAAACTCTGTTTCGGATATAACCCCCCCCCCCTGTGTTTTACTGAATAAAAAATACAGAAACATTGAATATTACCATGTAACATTTTTATATACAAAATAAATACTTAAATTGCAAAATGCATTGGCAACAAAATCTCTCAAATTTAGCCGGATTATTGTGGTTTTTTTTTGTTTGTTTCTTTTCCTTGAAACGTGATTGGCCGAGCTTTCTGTGGGAGGAGATGCCACCAGGACACGGGTCACTCCTGTCACGCAGAGGCACACGAGGGCCAAAAGAAGTATAGATAGAACCCCTCAATATGAAATGAGGCATTCGGGGGCCTGCAAAGGAGACCCCAGAAAACTATGGGTTAAAATTGACATTGTTTAATTAACCCATTTCCTGCTGTTTCTATACACATTATCGGGGGTTTTAGGGCTGTAGAACCCTGCGATCCCCTCATACCCAGCAAACAGGGGGGTAAATACAGGATACTGCAGAATCCCCCCCCCCTTGCCCCGCGGCTATCATGCATTAAGGCGTATATATGATGGAGCATCCCTTTAAGACATCCCATTGTACAGCGCTGCGGAATATGGTGGCGCTATATAAAACAATAAATAATAATAAATCTATCGCAGGCACTGAGACCCGGCGGCCTCCTGTATTCAGAGCGAGTTATTTCCCAAACGGAGCGACCCGCAATAAATAAACGAAAGGGGAAAAGCGGACAGAGTAACAAAGTATCAGCTCCTCGCCACAGAAAGCGTGAGGAATAGAACTCGCTCCCTGCGCGTTTCTCCTCCGTTTCCTCAACTTCTGCCCCAAATGTTAATTTTAGGTGAAAAATAAACTCTTTGCTTTCTAGGAGGTTTTTCTCCCCGGGGAGCTTTTAGCCCAATTACCCTCAATATGCTTTGCTGGATTGCATCGTTTTTTTTCCTCCCCATTTCCATCCTCCTTCTGATTAGCGATACCTGCATTTAAAGCAGACCTTCGGGGGGCGATTCCCGCTCTGTCCTATAGATGTTAACCCATCGAGTGCTGCAGGGGTGACCAACAGAACCTAAAAAGGGGTTTCGGTGACATAGGCAGTGGCGCGGCATAGGAAAAATGTATTTACCGGTATTTATATAGCACCAACATATTCCACGGCGCAGTACAGTGAACTTCATAGCATTGACTCGTTGGCACAGTCTACATCCTTAGGGGCCATAACCAGTGGCCCCTGTCCGTTAGGGCCGGGTTGCTCTCTGCAGATTGGCGGGGGGGAGGGGGTGTAACCGGATCGGGGCGATTGATCAGGACGGACATGTGATTATGGGCTGCAGGCCGTATCGATGGAGAGTTCCTGCATTTAGCGGCCCTGGGGAGCGCTCCGGCTCTCTAATCCTCTCCTCTTACTGCATTAAAGAACAATTCCCTCAGCCGAGAGCCCCGTCCGAAAACTAATGGATGCGCCGGCGACAGCTGGAGCCCCGTTAACCCCTTCACTGCCGGCCGCCATATACAATTCATACGATATACATTCATTAAATTGAGAATTAGGTTAAAAAATAATCCAAATATTGTATACAAAGGAGCTGGTATCATCCTCTAGATTGTAAGCTCACAAGCCGAGCCCCCCCTTTACCTAATCCGACTGTTGGTCTTAGTCTGTCAGTTCTAGTTTTGCCAAGACCCTCTTAATGTAAGGACTGAAAGAAGTGCTGCGGGAATTGTTGGTGCTATAGAAATAAGCAAAAGAAAAATATATATATATATACTCCAGATTTGGTGTAAAGAAGAAGAAAAAAAAGTTTACATTTTAAAATAGAGCAAAACTAACGCTTTTTCTTCTTGTGGTTGTTGTGGCATATTGTGTTGCTGTTCTTTACAGCGCTGGTTTCTGAGCGCATGTACAGATACAGATACACCCAGAACAGATTGCAAGCTCTTCAGATCTGAGGATATCCAGCGATCGGCCATATCACATTGCAGAGACTCGCGCATGTTCCAGCGCACAGCCCGGGGGAACCGCAGGCTATAAATCAAAGGGGATCCCTTACTGGGTGAAGCCCGGAAAACGCGTTATTACAATTATTTTCCAAAATATTTAATTCTTAGATTATCCAAATTGTGCGACCCTGAGAATCTGCCCCTTCACCCCAATACCGGGGTAAAAACCCTGAGAATCTGCCCGTTCACCCCAATACCAGGGTAAAAACCCTGAGAATCTGCCCATTCACCCCAATACCGGGGTAAAAACCCTGAGAATCTGCCCGTTGACCCCGATATAAAAACCCTGAGAATCTGCCCGTTCACCCCAATACCAGGGTAAAAACCCTGAGAATCTGCCCATTCACCCCCGATACTGGGGTAAAAACCCTGAGAATCTGCCCGGTCACCCCCGATACTGGGGTAAAAACCCTGAGAATCTGCCCTTTCACCCCACCAGTCCCGGGGCCGGATATCATCGTTATTTCTGTAGCTTTAATGACTTCATTACGCGAATCTGATAAAGGGCAGAAAAAGTGCTTTTTACAAAATTATAATTTCTCGGCCTCGGAAATGAAATCTAAATGAAATCTCTTTAGTGACGGAGGACGGCCTAGAAATAATCTAGACGGCCCTAGAAGAGATACCAAACCTGGGGAGGAAAAAGGGCCGTCAGGGGTTTGATGGGGAATCTTGCCTGCTGGGTGCCTGAGGGTAATGGGAGTCTTAACACAACAGAAGCTACAGAGCTGCTGGTTGCCATCCCCCCCCATATAGAAAGCTTGTATCCGTAAATTATCCCGACACTGGACCCTGCACGCTGTATACAGTAATATCACCGCCCCCAGCGCTGTATACAGTAATACCACCGCCCCCCAGCGATGTATACAGTAATACCACCGCCCCCTATCGCTGTATACAGTAATACAACCGCCCCCAGCGCTGTATACAGTAATATAACCCCCAGCGCTGTATACAGTAATATAACCCCCCAGCGCTGTATACAGTAATAACCCCCAGCGCTGTATACAGTAATATAACCCCCAGCGCTGTATACAGTAATACCACCGCCCCAGCGCTATATACAGTAATAGCACCGCCCCCCCAGCGCTGTATACAGTAATATAACCCCCAGCACTGTATACAGTAATATAACCCCCAGCGCTGTATACAGTAATATAACCCCCCAGCGCTGTATCCAGTAATATAACCCCCAGTGCTGTATACAGTAATATAACCCCCAGCGCTGTATACAGTAATAAAACCCCCCAGCGCTGTATACAGTAATATAACCCCCAGCACTGTATACAGTAATATAACCCACCCCCAGCGCTGTATACAGTAATATACCCCCCCAGCGCTGTATACAGTAATATAACCCCCAGCGCTGTATACAGTAATATAACCCCCAGCACTGTATACAGTAATATAACCCCCAGCACTGTATACAGTAATATAACCCCCCAGCACTGTATACAGTAATATAACCCCCAGCACTGTATACAGTAATATAATCCCCAGCGCTGTATACAGTAATATAACCCCCCAGTGCTGTATACAGTAATATAACCCCCCAGCGCTGTATACAGTAATATAACCCCCAGCACTGTATACAGTAATATAACCCCCCCAGCGCTGTATACAGTAATATAACCCCCAGCGCTGTATACAGTAATATAATCCCCCCAGCGCTGTATACAGTAATATAACCCCCAGCGCTGTATACAGTAATATAACCCCCAGCGCTGTATACAGTAATATAACCCCCAGCGCTGTATACAGTTATATAACCCCCCGGCGCTGTATACAGTAATATAACCCCCCAGAGCTGTATACAGTAATATAACCCCCAGCACTGTATACAGTAATATAACCCCCCAGCGCTGTATACAGTAATATAACCCCCCAGCGCTATATACAGTAATATAACCCCCCAGAGCTGTATACAGTAATATAACCCCCAGCACTGTATACAGTAATATAACCCCCAGCGCTGTATACAGTTATATAACCCCACAGCACTGTATACAGTAATATAATCCCCCAGCGCTGTATACAGTAATATAACCCCCAGCGCTGTATACAGTAATATAACCCCCAGCGCTGTATACAGTAATATAACCCCCAGCGCTGTATACAGTAATATAACCCCCAGCGCTGTATACAGTAATATAACCCCCAGCGCTGTATACAGTAATATAACCCCCAGCGCTGTATACAGTAATATAATCCCCCAGCGCTGTATACAGTAATATAACCCCCCAGCGCTGTATACAGTAATATAACCCCCAGCGCTGTATACAGTAATATAACCCCCAGCGCTGTATACAGTAATATAACCCCCAGCGCTGTATACAGTAATATAACCCCCAGTGCTGTATACAGTAATATAACCCCCAGCGCTGTATACAGTAATATAACCCCCCACGCTGTATACAGTAATATAACCCCCCAGTGCTGTATACAATAATATAACCCCCCAGCGCTGTATACAGTAATATAACCCCCCACGCTGTATACAGTAATATACCCCCCCAGTGCTGTATACAGTAATATAACCCCCCAGCCCTGTATACAGTAATATAACCCCCCAGTGCTGTATACAGTAATATAACCCCCCAGCCCTGTATACAGTAATATAACCCCCCAGTGCTGTATACAGTAATATGACCCTCTGGGTTTCTGTTTGCTGTGACGTAGCCTTCCATTAAAATGTACAAAGTTCTATGCAAACGTCTTAAACCCCCACTTAGCAGATAATTCCCTTGTGATGGTATTAAGGGATGTTCTTTGGCTGATACACGCTGTATAATCTCTGGATTATTTCAGAATTTGGGTATTTATTCGGCTTTTACCATCACACTCTTATAAAATTGCTGCGCATGGAAAAACTTTTACAATCTTTTTTGCTCAGTTTCTGTGCTGTTGCCTAGCAACCTGCAAACCGTACACAATTGTTGGAGTCACTCGAAGAAGTTGGCCGCATCCTCCGGTTATGTCACTTTCCTATTCAGATCACCCGCTGCTAAAATTGCAGACACAATCCCAACATACATCAGCCCCCAAAATCCAGACAACGTTTACCAGAGACATTGAATCTGCCGGCACATCGGCCCCATCCGGCCCCCGATTCTCCTGCTGTAAAGACTCAAACCTTAATCAGTCGTTGGTCTCGTCTTAGATTCAGGAGCCGTATGTCTATCCCATACATGTTTAACCCCCTCACTGTATTACCCTCTACCACTTCTGCTGGGAGGCTGTTCCATTATCCAGATAAAAAAAAAATATATGTAAAGTTTGAAAATATTTCCAGGGCCATCGTATTCCGCAGCGACGTTCACCAGCAGTATATTACGGACACGGCGCAACAAATCAGCATCATTTAAGACAAATCATAAAGAATACGGATTAAAAGGCCATATTTTTTCTTAACCCCAGGATAACAGGATCCACAGTCCTATTCTGGGTGAAAATCACCAGTTTTAACCAATATCAGAGATATTTGCCCCACAACAGGCTGCCTCCACTTTAATGATAAGAGGCTGATATCCGATACACGGCGGCCTCCGGGGTCACACGAAGCAGATGTCACGGAGCCGCAGACTTCACTTACTGTCCCTTTAAAGAAGAATCACTTTCACTGATACAGCGCAGTGCGTTAACCCTGTGTGTGCCGGGGGGGTCATCACATAGCAAGGGAGCAGACCATTTAATATTATTATTATTATTGAGCATGTGTTAATATTATTATTATTGGTATGTGTTAAAGCTGTATAAAATAAGATGTCGTTAACCTATTGAATGCCACAGGGGTAAGCCACTTCTGGGCTCTTTTTGTCACTAAATGATTGCATGATTGGGTCCAACGCGGATACCGGATAGGCGTTTTGTCTCTCTTCAAACACCCATCACCCTCAGCAGACCACATTAGAACCAATTCCATCCGCCTCATCAGTGCCGGCCAACATCATAAGCGGTTACAATGAATCAGAGATACTTCTGAAGTTATCAGGGGCTGGCGGCGCAGGCCTCTGCGGCTTATAAAAGGTTAAACGCAAATGCTTTTTATACATAGAGCAGTGAGTGAATGGGGCAGTCTGTGGGGGTCGTGCGCTTGACCTCTGTGGAGGGGTAGGGGTTAATCAGACAGGATGCAGCCGTGAAGTGAGGATAAAGGGTCTATTTAGACGGTCCCCACCCAGAGTCTCCCAGATGCAGCACAATGACATGGAACATTCTTTATGGAATGCTGTGGATTTGGGCAATAAGTGGTTAACATGGATACTGGCTGATCAGGATAGGTAAGAGAGCCCTGCAGAGGTGACCCACAGACACTTGGGGGGGACCCCAGGGGCACCCTATTAACACTTTCATCCCCAGGGCTATGCAATGCAAGGGTCTCTTCTTTTGAACTGGAGGGGTTAAAAGATGTCAGACCAACTACAATCTGCATCTTATTATCCAGACAGAAAACTCCAAAATTACTTTTTAGATAAAAGGAAAATCCCCAAATAAATTGATACAAGCATGCAGGAAACATCGGAAGCTGAAGGGTTAACCCTAACCTAAAGATGCTGTTTAAAACAAACTTGACACAAAGTATCCATCTTCACATCTCTGGGAAACAAAGAGTTAAGGGGCTCTGATGCACAGGGCGTGTTATTGGATAAATGCCCCCTAACCTGGGCTGTGAAGGTTAAAAGCCCCACCCAGCTGCCCCTTAATCAACCTCCCAGCCTGGTATCGGTAGAGCATTTCCAAGGCACACAATGTCCTGCGTTAACCCCTGAAGGGCCAGCGGGGAGCCCTTCTTCTACAAGATCCCAATCAGGACCCCATGGCAGGGGAGGGGTTAAGGAATGCCCCGCCCTGTGTTTACAACGTTAACAAATGCACCTGCCACAGGTGCTACCTGTCGAGACCCAGCCCCCTCCAGCACAACAAACTGCTGGACTCCAACTCCCATCAGCAGTAGCCACACAACCCAGCCGAGTCCCTGCTGTAGCCACCAATACAGTCCTGCTCCCACCACCCTCAGCCAGATCCATGAGCTGAGCCCCCTGCACCTTTCTCCATCCAACACAAAAAGAAACAGCGCTGGGCTTTAATGTCTAACACCCTCAGCCAGACGCCCCAGACGGTGACTGCCCCACATCCCGACTGCCCGAGCCTCACCCAAGAAGAGACCTCCAACTCCCATCACTGGCAGCCACAACGTGATCAAGAGCCCTGCAGCCCCCTGCACAAAACCCAACGTGAACCCTGAGCCCCACTATCTGTGACTTCGCAAAATAAAAAGGGGGGGCTCCCTTAGGCAGGCTGAGGATGATAGGCGTTTTTCCAAGCACTGCAACAGCCAGAACCCCCCAAACCTCCCCCCCCCATTTACTTACATATCTCCTTAACTTTTTCTCAGGTGGGGATTTCCTCAGCCAGCCAGAGCAGACCACCTCTCCCCCACTCATCCTGCCACACGAGAAGGGGGTCCCACTGTCCAGATCTGTCATCCAAGGTGGGGGGCGGGGGCTTGGTGTGTGTGTGTGTGGGGGGGGTTATTGCAATCCAAGAAGCATTGAAAGCAGCAATGTAAAAATAAAAATAAAAAAAAATACAAAAAAAGGCAAAAAATACAAATTCTAATAAAATCCGAAAACCTCTGTTTTTCGTTTCAGTGCAGGTCCACGGGCATGATGCCCTGGCTGAGGGTACAAGGGCTTCCCAGTGCTGAGCACACTGCCCTCAATGTCTTCACTGCACAGCTCCTGCCTCCTGCCTAATGAACAGCTGCTTTAGGAAGCAGGAAACTGCCAATGTTTCCCAGGCTGGCCACACCCATCTCCCCAGAGTGGGCGTGGTATCAACGCATGGCATTTAACCCATGCATGCCAACACTTCACTTTAGTCAGACCCACAGGGGGTTAACCTGCCACTTGCTTTCAGTTAGTAAACATTCCCCCCAAACAAAGTAACAAAACATGGAACGTTCGCAACATTGTGCAAAAACAGGCAATAAATTAGCTGGAAATCATTAGAAACAGCTTTTATATACAAAGTGTCTGTAAAGAATGAAGAATAATAACCATAAAAAAATTCAGAGACAGAAGAAAATCTGTGTCATTAAAACTATTCGAATTCAAATCGAATTAATCAGAAACATATTTTTTAATGGGTTTCAATTCCTGATTCCCATGTGAAAATCACAATATTTCTGCCCAAAATTATGGAATTCATATGTAGAGCGCTTGGATTTTTGGTGCATTTTGAGAATGAAAATGTTGGCTGGCTAGGTATGATGGGAGTTGTATATCTGGGCAGCAGGTCGTGGATAATAGTAATGCTTCTATAACACCCCAAAGTAACAACTGCATGACTAGGAATTAGTATCAATAATTGTGGTGCCCCCACTGAATTTTTGAGCCCCCACTGCATCCAAAAATATTAGAGCAGGTGCTGCTGATCACTAACCCCGCCCCAAATTAAATTTTTTTGGGGGGGGGGCAGAATCAGATGCTGCTCACTTCTCTGATAAATAAAGGGTTAAAAGAATATTGTAACCCCTTAGCTTCTTCGGCAGAGGACTAAATCTGCCAGTAATATGGGGGGCTTCCGAGTTCCCCCCTCCAATGCCAAAGTAGGCCAGGAATGGATGGGGATCGCCTTTAACCCTAAATGTGTCATTCAAAACCAACGTGCCCCCCCTCCTAAATTCCGCCACATTTTAAATAATAGGTTTTCCCTTTTCTTATACACCTCGAAGATAAACATCACCTCCCTGTAGATTGTAAGCTCTTTCGAGCGGGACCACCATAACGTTATGCGGAGCATTTCAACATGCGCGGATTAGACATACGGCTCCTGAATCTAAGACGAGACCAAAGACTTTAAGGTTTGAGTCTTTACAGCAGGAGAACCGGGCGACTAGATGGGGGCTGATCTGCCGGCGGGATCAACTTTTGGAATAAAACGAATGGAAATGGAATTTTGCTGAGAATTATGTTACTCTGGGTTCACCAAGACTTTTTATGGATGCCTCTGCTGCCCACTGCTGGCACGGTTAGGTAATGCAGTTCTGCTGCGGAGCTCTTTTAGCTGAATAGATTTTCTGTATTTGGGAGACATTGATCAATTCTTACAAAGTTCTATGATCTAAAGCAAAAAGACCCCAACTTCACCTTAAAGTGATGACAGCTAAAAGCAGAAACATCGGCTGCGTTTTCACTTCATCGAGCACAGAAACCTAGAACCTGCTGGCAGGTCGGCCCACATTCGGCCCCTGTTTACTCTGCCCGTTTCTCCTGCTGTAAAGACTCAAACCTTAATCAGTCGTTGGTCTCGTCTTTGATTCGGGAGCCGTATGTCTACCCCATGCATGTTTAAATTCTGTGTACCACTTCTGCTGGGAGGCTGTTGCATTAAGCTACCACTCTCTCTAAACTTCTGACCCTCTAGCATGAAAAGCTTTTGCCCGAGTAGGATCCAAAAATGAAAAAGGCAATACAAATGTTCAGAAAACGTAAAGTTTAGGGGAAAAGACCTTAAGAACGGAGATGTGGTTAGCAGTATTTAAAACCACCTGTCACTCTCACAAATCTCTTAGGTTACAGTCCTATACATTAAAGATTCCTACGTTTAAGGGTTAAAATCATCCATATATACTGCCTATTTCTCTCCGTTGTTTGTCATTTGTTCTGTCTCCTCTATTGATTCTCCCACCTCAAACAATATCTGACAGCCCATCATGCACACAGCACTATACAGCAGCCCCGCCGTGACCCTCCTCCCTACACTATCCTGCAGAGCTTTGGTGTGAATTCCTGGGGACTCTGGGGTCATACAGCGAACGTCCAATCAAATTGCATTTTGCTTTTAGCCCCCCAAGTGACAAGGCTTTTATACGTATAAAGATAAGAACCCTATGTGTGTAGAATACACCATCGCTAAAGGCTGCGGCGTTTCCCCTCTAAACGTCCCATCGCTTTAGCGATGACAGATGGAGCCAGAGTCGGGAGTTGTCGGAAACCGGGACACTTGGGAGGTATGCTCCAGGCGGCTCCCCACCTACACCTTTTATTTTATGTATTAAAATGAAGGAGCAGCTGCGGTCCCCGAGGCCAGATGTACTCCGGCCTTCATTCCCACTTCAAGCGCCGCTTTAAAGCATAATAAACATTCACAACCAACAAGCTTTAGTAATAAAAACCACAATTTACGTTGGGATTAAATATTACCGCCATGTAAATCCAACACGGCGGACGGAGCGTTATGACTCTATCACCAAACTGACAGCTCGGATCTGCTCCGCTGACGCGATTTATTTTCTGCCGAACAAACTCTTGATTATTTTTGAATTGAAACAATTTAATTCCGGTAACGCGCTTCGCCGCCGGCCTCGCTTGCAGCAATCAGGATAAATTTAATTTGCGTCTCCGCCGGAATAATATTCTCTATCGACTTGTGAAAAAAAAAAAAGTTAGCAGCTAATCAGGATCCTGCTGACAGCATCTTCCAGCGGCATCGCGGGACGCGGCAGGAGCTGAAAAGCAATAGATTCAGGTTCCAGGCGCCGTTCTGAGATATTGCATCACCACTTACTGATTCCGCTCGTTACGCAGCTATTCTATAAGGACGTTATACATCATCGTACCGGGGGGTCGATACCAGCTGCTGTCCGGTCACCTGATCATTAATGGGACTGTACAAAGAACAAGACGTCATCCATTCAAACAAAAAGGGTTCTTTCCAGTAAGAGCAGTAGAGATGTGGAATCCACTCCCCATAGAGCAGAAATGGACTGGATGCTTTAAGTGCCGTTCGGCCCCCGTCTAGTCGCCTGTTTCTCCTGCTGTAAAGACTCAAACCTTAATCAGTCGTTGGTCTCGTCTTAGATTCAGGAGCCGGATGTCTATCCCATGCATGTTTAATACCCTCACTGTATTACCCTCTACCACTTCTGCTGGGAGGCTGTTCCCTGTATCTACCACCCTCTCCGTAAAGTAAAACTTCCTTCCATTCCATCTCAGCCTCTGACCCTCTAGCGTTAGATTCTGGTCTCTTGCTGGAACATTTCTCCTCCTTTGAAGTAATTGTCCCTCCTGTCCTTTTATGAATTTAAATGTTTCCCTCCAATCCACTCTCTCTCTCTCTGGATCGTCTATTACTGCCTTAATCGCTCCAAATCAGGGATATTATAGTTCTAGCTCTTAACTTATTTTCTCTGCAGAACTGACATTTTGCTTACCTATAAATCATCTGAAATACCCCCAAATGCCCTTTGTTCCTGCCGTGATCAGGAAAACACCATTTTATCTGTAACCCACTGCAGGGTCATAACAACATTATTAATTCTGTCGTTTGCCTCATTAAATCACAAACCCATAACTCCCCCCCCCCCGAGCATCAATCCTGTTACAAATTTTGGTGATGTGAAAAATTAAAGAATCAGAACACATATCCCGCGTTAAATACCATCGGTGATATTATTAACGATCGGACTACGCGGCACTGGCCCCCGAGGCTCTGGTAACCTTTCCTTTCGCTGATTGTGCTTAATTACAATGTATCAAGGGGGTTATCGCAATATATGGAACAGCCAGTGAGATACTGCCATGTATACAAAGGGCTATGTTGCCTCTGTATAAATCAAAGGTAAAGGTAAGACCACCTTACAGACCGGAGAGTATATAATATATAATATGAGGAATATACAGGGATATAACGGGTTATAAGGACGGGATTAGTTATACAGCTGGAGAGTATATAATATATAATATGAGGCATATACAGGATATAACGGGTTATAAGGACGGAATTAGTTATACGGGAGGAGAGTATATAATATATAATATGAGGAATATACAGGATATAACGGGTTATAAGGACGGGATTAGTTATACGGCCGGAGAGTATATAATATATACCGTATTGGCTCGAATATAGGCCGCACTTTTTCCCCCCACTTTAAGACTTTAAAGTGGGGGTGCGGCCTATATTCGGGGTCTAGCGCCCGCCGGGCAGGCAGCGGGGTTAGGATACAGATCCCCCGCAGTGGTGCAGTAGGACCTGTATCCTACTCCGCGATACGCTCAGACAGCCTCCCCTGCCAGCACTTCCCACGGGGGGGGGGGGGGTGCCGGCACGGGAGGTTGTCTAAGCGTTTTACCTCTGCCCACCCCCGACTTACCGGAGCAGACTCCCGGGTGTCTTGCGGGGCCGGCGGGAGACATACGCGTATTGCATACGCGTATTGCGTAGATGTCTCCCGCCGGCCCCGCAAGACAACCGGGAGTCTGCTCCGGTAAGTCGAGGAGGGGGGGCAGAGGAGGACAGTGGCAGCATATCTCGGGGGGGGGGGGGGAGGAGGAGGAGGAGGACAGTCGTAGCATATCTCGGGGAGGGAGGACAGTGGCAGCATATCTCGGGGGGAGGACAGAGTGGCAGCATGTTTTTTTTGGTGCTTTTTTAAAGAAAAAAACTTTTTCTTTAAAAAAGCACCAAACTTTTAGGGTGTGGCCTATATACGGGGGCGGCCTATATCCGAGCCAATACGGTAATATGAGGAATATACAGGATATAACGGGTTATAAGGACGGGATTAGTTATACGGGGGGAGAGTATATAATATATAATATGAGGAATATACAGGATATAACGGGTTATAAGGACGGGATTAGTTATACGGGGGGAGAGTATATAATATATAATATGAGGAATATACAGGATATAACGGGTTATAAGGACGGGATTAGTTATACGGGTCGGAGAGTATATAATATATAATATGAGGAATATACAGGGATATAACGGGTTATAAGGACGGGATTAGTTATACGGCCGGAGAGTATATAATATATAATATGAGGAATATACAGGGATATAACGGGTTATAAGGACGGGATTAGTTATACGGGGAGAGTATATAATATATAATATGAGGAATATACAGGATATAATGGGTTATAAGGACGGGATTAGTTATACGGGGGGGAGAGTATATAATATATAATATGAGGAATATACAGGATATAACGGGTTATAAGGATGGGATTAGTTATACGGGGGGAGAGTATATAATATATATAATATGAGGAATATACAGGGATATAACGGGTTATAAGGACGGGATTAGTTATACGGCCGGAGAGTATATAATATATAATATAAGGACTATACAGGGATATAACGGGTTATAAGGACGAGATTAGTTATACAGGGAGGAGAGTATATAATATATAATATGAGGGATATACAGGATATAATGGGTTATAAGGACGGGATTAGTTATACGGCCGGAGAGTATATAATATATAATATGAGGAGTATACAGGATAAAACGGGTTATAAGGATGGGATTAGTTATACGGCCGGAGAGTATATAATATATAATATAAGGACTATACAGGGATATAACGGGTTATAAGGACGGGATTAGTTATACGGGGGGAGAGGATATAATATATAATATGAGGAATATACAGGGATATAACAGGTTATAAGGACGGGATTAGTTATACGGGGGGAGAGTATATAATATATAATATGAGGAATATACAGGATATAACGGGTTATAAGGACGGGATTAGTTATATGGCCGGAGAGTATATAATATATAATATGAGGAATATACAGGATATAACGGGTTATAAGGACGGGATTAGTTATACGGCCGGAGAGTATATAATATATAATATGAGAAATATACAGGGATATAAAGGGTTATAAGGACGGGATTAGTTATACGGGGGGGAGAGTATATAATATATAATATGAGGAATATACAGGATATAACGGGTTATAAGGACGGGATTAGTTATACGGCCGGAGAGTATATAATATATAATATGAGGAATATACAGGGATATAACGGGTTATAAGGACGGGATTAGTTATACGGCCAGAGAGTATATAATATATAATATGAGGAATATACAGGGATATAACGGGTTATAAGGACGGGATTAGTTATACGGCCGGAGAGTATATAATATATAATATGAGGAATATACAGGATATAACGGGTTATAAGGACGGGATTAGTTATACGGGGGGGGAGAGTATATAATATATAATATGAGGAATATACAGGATATAACGGGTTATAAGGACGGGATTAGTTATACGGGATGGAGAGTATATAATATACCGTATTTGCTCGATTATAAGACGACCCTGATTATAAGACGACCCCCCAAAATCTGATTATTAACTTAGAAAAAAAAGAAAAAGCCTGAATATAAGACGACCCCAAAGGAAAAAAATTTTACCAGTAAATGTTAATTCATGTAAACTATTTTTTTTAATAAAAGCTATGATTGAGAAAAATATTTTTTTTGTTTTTATTTCTTGTATTTTCCAACCTGTCCCCCAGTTACGCACATCTGCCCCCAGGCTTGCCACACCAATATGGCACTGTGGCCCATGATATGCCTTTTAACCCTCTATATGCCACTGTGCCCCATGGTATGCCTTTTGACCCCCTATGTGCCACTCTGCCTCCAGAAATGCCTTATCCCCCTATATCCCATTCTGGCATTTAGGGGGTTAAAATGCATATTATGGGGCAGAGTGGCATATAGGGAGGTATAAGGCATTTCAGGAGGCAGAGTGGCATTAATGGAGTTAAAAGGCATTGTATAGAGCACTCTGCCTCCAGAAATGCCTTATACCCCTATATGCCACTCTGCCATTTAGGGGGTTAAAAGGCATATTATGGGGCAGAGTGGCATATAGGGAGGTATAAGGCATTTCAGGAGGCAGAGTGCTCTATTAAATGCCCCCTTAACGCCACTCTGCCTCCTGAAATGCCTTATACCTCCCTATATGCCACTCTGCCCCATAATATGCCTTTTAACCCCCTAAGTGCCAGAGTGGCATTTAGGGGTATAAGGCATTCCAGAAATGCCCTATGCCCCCATTTAATACACACACACACACCCTATACCCCCATTTAACTAACTAACACACTAACACACACACACACAAACACACACACACACACACTCTCTCTCTCTCTCTCTCCCCCCCTCTCTCACCCCCCTTCCCCCGCTCTCCCCCCTCTTACCGGTGCTTCCAGCCGGGGCAGCGGGTTGACGTCGCCTTCTGCTGCAGCCGGAAGGAGGTGTGGCTAGCAGCGGGGGTTTGTATGCGTCCGTCGCGTATACTTTCCCCGGCTGTCAGAGATCAGAGTTCCCCGCACCGGTGCGGAACCGGTGCGGCGAACTCCGATCTCTGACAGTCGGGGACGGTCTATGCGGCGGACGCAGACAACCCCCGCTGCTAGCCACACCTCCTTCCGGCTGCAGCGGACGTTGTCTACGCGGATCGCGTAGACATCAACCCGCTGCCCCGGCAACACAGCAGGAAGCACCGGTAAGTGTGTGTGAAGGGGGGGGGTCGGGTGAGACAGGAGGATCCAGGTCCCCTGCAGCGGTGCGGGGGATCTGGATCTTAGTCTCCTAATCAGACCTCTATTTGAGGTCTGATTAGAAGACGACCCCGATTAGAAGACGAGGGGTATTTTTCAGAGCATTTGCTCTGAAAAAAACCTCGTCTTATAATCGAGCAAATACGGTATAATATGAGGAATATACAGGATATAACGGGTTATAAGGACGGGATTAGTTATACGGGGGGAGAGTATATAATATATAATATGAGGAATATACAGGATATAACGGTTTATAAGGATGGGATTAGAGGTTGCTGATCCAGTGACCCTTTTTTGAGGCACAGCTGGAAATCTCTTTAATGTGGGGTTGAACTTGATGGGTTATTTTTTTTCATCCTAAATTATATGTAAAGGAAATAAACATTTGTTGAGAATGCGTCTTCAACATACCGGGAGATTTTCCAGCGAAAGGGGATTATTGGTAAAATCATGCAAACGAGCCCAGATATTTTTCTTCAGTTTTGTTTTTGGAAACACTGTATAAAAATAAGATTCCTCTGCATTACGAGGATTTTACCAGCTTTTAGAAAGGAAGAAATAATTTAGAGATACATTTACAATCAAATCTTTCTTCTCCGCGTTATAAAGTAGCATTTGTTGGATACCGAGAGGTTATGCCGAGGTCTGGGCGCTTTCTGACAGCCTCGTCTCCTAAGATCTCGGACCCCCTTCGTATTTCAGGCCGGGGGTCCTCACAAAAGGCAGGAGTGCGGAAAGCGAGGGAAAGGAATGACGTCTTTAATGTTCTCTACTCCCAGAACGCATTGCAGGTAGCGTTCAAACCCCATTCCAAAGCCTCCATGGGGGACCGACCCGAATTTTCTTATATCTAAATACCTGTTTGTAGAGAGGAAGGATGAGACAATTAAAGCACAAAAACATTTTTTAGTTCTTCGGAAAACAATTAAGTAAATCGTGCCTTCTATATCAGAATAACATCTTATTTCATTACATTATTTATCGCGCTTTAAAAAGGGGCCATGGCTGGCTAGCTTCTCCGCAGGACGGACCCCCGCATAACGTATCGTTGCCCTTTCTCTTTGGCGGTTAAACAGTTAATTGAAAGCAAGCTTATACACCCTCGTTTTCCAAATCACCCTGAACCTCCTCGTACTTGTAAATTAACTCTTTATAAGGATATAAGCCCCAAAATAACGGAATCATTTTGTCCTCATATTTAACACCTTCCTTACCAAGTCTCTTTAGTACCATACAGTTTTTGGCCATTTTTACCATTTGGGGATTTTCTGCTTCGCAGCAGGTGCTGTTTGGGGTTAGTGAATGGGTAGGGGGTTATTAGTTGTACATGTAGTTCTAACGACATAGGATAGATGGGCGCTTTTTAATTTTTTTTAAGCTTTTTCCCTGTGTGGGAAGAGGGAGAAAGTTTATTTTCTTTCCTGCGCTGATCACACTGTAATCAGCAAGCAGGGCTCCATAGACTTGCATTGCTGATTGCAATTTGTGTGATCGGCCAGCAGGGGGAGCAACCGGGGATCCCAGCAGAGTCTACACAGACCCTGCTGAGCCTCTCGTGTCCTCCAGTGACCTCCAGGTTGGTGTCAGCAGTGATGCTGGGGATCGAGGTGAATGCTTACACGCGATTGGTCAATAGACAGCCCGATCTCTCCTGTAGCGGCCTGTGTCCATAGGGTAACGTGGGGGCTAAATTCATAGCATCTGCTAAGCCGGCAGAATTCTTTCATTTATATTCTGGTTAATACGTTTGCCATAACTTATCAATCAGCCGATCAATACATGAAGTATTACATTTCTTACCACTGATAAGTGTCACGAAGTCCTAACCTGTCAGAAAAGAACAAAAATGTGCAGATTAAAGAGAAGAAGAAAATGAGGAAAAGGGGATTTAATAAGAGGTTGGATCTGGCGACGGATAAAGCATCCTGTTTATTAGGTCTGAATTAAGTGGGTCTGCGCACCCCTTGTTACTTGTGGGGTACCTCAGGGACCGGTACTGGGACTATTTTTTAAGTAGCAATATTACAGAAGATACAAAGGTCTGCAACAGAGTTGACATTCTGGGTGGAATAAACCAAAAAAGTACATTAAAAGAGTGGTTGAGACAGCAGTTTAACATTAATAAATGTAAAATAACGCACTTGGGACATAAAACAAAGATTGTACGGAAAATATGGTACTAACAGGTCAGCAGAAAATGCAATAAAGGGGCGGAAAATGCAAGCAGGGTGCTGGGTGTATAGAGAGGGGGTTCTGCCACGTTACAGATCTCTGGTCAGACCTCACCTATAGTATTGGGGGCCGTTCTGGGGACCCCATTTCCAGGAGGATAGAGGAACTCTGGAGAGCGTTCGGATGGGGGCGAGTAAAATGGGGAATGGTTTGCAGGATGAAAGCGATGGAAGACTGAGGGCTCTCAATATGTCCGGCTTGGGGGGGCCCCACAGGTAGCCTATTACTACTGTGAAAAGTAGCGCGGGTAAATCTAATGGGACTTAGGATCTTAACGCGATCTCGCACTCCTGTTACGTTGTTTAACGTACGTTTCCAGCCGCGACTGAAGTCTGTCCATCCTCTCTTCTCTAAGGCTTCCCCCAAACAGCTCACCAACGCCCGGCACAAGGAGGTCCACGGCTGCGGCCTGCACGGGACACGCGGTAAACAATAACGGAAGGAGGAGGCGCTCGCTGCACGCGGCCCTAACTCCTTCTTATTTAATGATACTTATAATATACGATGCTATCAATGTATCAATTAATCTGCGTGTCAGCGTGCGCTGCGAGACATCCAACACACGGTGATTCCCCCAAACAGTAGAAACATTTAACTATACATTATACAGAGCCGGCTCACTGATTTATCTATACATTAAACAGGGCCGGCTCACTGATTTATCTATACATTATACAGGGGCTGGCTCGCTGATTTAACTATACATTATACAGGGCCTGCTCACTCCCTACAACCTTGCTCCCAGGGTGCTTTATGGGACAAAAGTTAAATCTCCTTCAGAGCCGCACATTCCAGAAAAGAGTTTCTTGTGCCAGGCTGGCGGCGTGGAGCTCGAGGCTTACCGTCCGCTGCGGCCCGTCCTCATTATCGCGGGCGTAAAACGGTTTCAGGTCGTACGGGTAGTCGATGACGAATACGGGGACGTCGCCGCAATGATTCACCAGAAACTTCTCGTGCTCCGTCTGTAAATCGCATCCCCACTGCCCGGGGAAAAGAAACAGACTGAGTATTTTGGCCAAAAACATACAAAATTTAAAAAATAATAATAATAATTAACCTTAGCAGGCATCTGACATTTTTATTCTCTAAAGGGTTAACTATATGAAAATAACACTATTCTATGGCAACAACCAAGCATTTTATTTTCTTCCAAACCCCCTTTTTTCCTATCCTAGTACCCTGAGTTTTTACCCCATTCCTTGCGAGGGCTTTTTAGTGCCATAGATTTCATTTTTGCCATTTTTACCTTATATTGGTTTAATCGATATTACCCTTGTCTATGTTTGATGAATCAACACAAATTATACATTTTTTTTTTTTTTTTTACAGAAAAACGGGGCTTTTGTTTGAAACCATAGAAACATGCAAAAATAATCATTGTGGGCGCTTGTATGTACAAAAAAAAAAAAAAAAAAAAAAAAAAAAACACCAAAAAAAAAAAAATAAAAAAATAACGTATGTTCGGCAACATCACCTGATTACGGGAATATCTCGCATACACATTTCTTCGATGTTTTAGAGGGCCACATACGCCCCCCCCCATAGCAGCCTATCGGTTGGTATTATTAATAATTCTGGCTTAGGGGGTTTTATTTATATTTATTGCACTTTTATGAGTGCAATATGTCTAGAGACCTTTAAGAAACTTATGTATGCCAGTGATGTCACAGTGACATGGAAAGGAGATGTCCCTGCAGCTGCAGGACGTACCAGTACGTCCTATAGGGCTTCTTCCCACAGCTTTTTGGGACATACAGGTACGTCTATATGGTCGCAAAGGGGTTAAAAGTCCTTAGCGGAGAAATACGCTGCTGACACTTAAAGGGGTTAAAAGAGATTTTCACGTTTTCTTTGGTAAATAAAAAGAAGAGACTAATCGGGATGGCGATTATTCTACGATTTCCAAGAAATTATTCACAATCCGTGCGACGCGCGAGGAAACGGGAAACGGTTTTCTGGTGATATCGCCAAACTGCGGGCGCCACGCGCTGGGCACCCACCTCCGGCTTATACCGGAACAACTTCTGCGATCTCTTTAATACTTCGACCGCTTCGGTATAAGTCATTCTGACAAAGGAAACAAAAGGCGATCAATTCATGCCTCGTAGGATTTAAACCTACATACATAGGATTTCCCTCTGTACTCAAACCTTAATCAGTCGCTGGTCTCGTCTTAGATTCAGGAGCCGTATGTCTACCCCATGCATGTTTAATCCCCTCCCTGTATTACCCTCTACCACCTCTGCTGGGAGGCTGTTCCACAGATCTACTACGCTCTCAGTAATGTTAAGTCTTAATAATCTAATTTAAAGAGAACAATGGCAAAATTATGTTTGCACACATACGATAAATATGTGTTCCAACGTGAGCGGTCATCTTAGCTACTTGTCATAGGATCTGCATCCTCGTCACCCTTCGGAGAAAGCCGATTGGCTCAAGCTGCCTTCGGAGAGGGAGTTAGCTGAATGGAGGGGCTGAAGTTAACTTTGTCTCCAATCCAATACCCCTGTATTTTAAGGCGATTTGTACTTACGTCACAAAATCACTCGTTACAAGCTTGTCCAGTCTGTCCTTAAGAAAAAGGGGGGAAAAAGGAGAAAAATTATTTTATAATTTAAATTTATTGAATTTCCAGGATTTAGGGATCATTGTTTCAAACAAAATTACAACGTAAATACAGTGAAAAAATAAAATTATATATATATATGTAACTCCTGTTAAGCGTCTCGCGGACATCGTAATCTGACTGCGTGACACAAATATTTATTAATAAATTATATATTTTATTTACTGTGAGTAAATTAACTCCTTCACGGCACAGGGGTTTAGCCCTTTAAGTGACGGGAGCTTTTTTTTTTGCCATTTTTAGCATATCTTTGTTAACCCATGATTCCCCTTTTCCATGTTTAATGCCCCCGCACAAATTATATTTATTTCTTAATAGTCTTTCATTAAGCGTGAACAAGAATTTCAAAAACAAAAAAAGCCTATAATTATTTTTTTTCTGATATCTTCCACAAATTAGGTGCCACTGGCCAAAAAACACTTAATGCCCTGCAACGTCCTCCGAGTAGAATAATAGGAGCAAACGTTGTTTGGGCATCGAGTAGGGGGTAGAAATTGGGGTGGGGGGAGAGTATCATGGAGGGCTTTAACTTACTGTTTGTCCGGGGGAAACGTATTTACTGAAGAACTCAATCTCTTCGGGGCACTGAGACAGTAACGCGGAGGTCGTCGACTTAAAGAGATTCTCCATAACCTAAGAGAGAGGAATCATTCATTATACCCTGGCACAGAGGGGCTTATACCCATCCTTCACTGAACAATGTATAATGCATACCGATCCACCGATACATTATACAGGGGCCGGCTCGCTGATTTATCTATACATTATACAGGCGCCGGCTCGCTGATTTATCTATACATTATACAGGGGGCCGGCTCGCTGATTTATCTATACATTATACAGGGCCGGCTCGCTGATTTATCTATACATTATACAGGGGCCGGTCACTGATTTATCTATACATTATACAGGGGCCGGCTCGCTGATTTATCTATACATTATACAGGGGCCGGCTCGCTGATTTATCTATACATTATACAGGGGGCCGGCTCACTGATTTATCTATACATTATACAGGGACCGGTCACTGATTTATCTATACATTATACAGGGACCGGTCACTGATTTATCTATACATTATACAGGGGCCGGTCACTGATTTATCTATCCATTATACAGGGGGCTGCTCACTGATTTATCTATACATTATACAGGGGGCCGGCTCGCTGATTTATCTATACATTATACAGGGGCTGGTCACTGATTTATCTATACATTATACAGGGGCCGGCTCACTGATTTATCTATACATTATACAGGGCCGGCTCGCTGATTTATCTATACATTATACAGGGGGCCGGCTCGCTGATTTATCTATACATTATACAGGGGGCCGGCTCGCTGATTTATCTATACATTATACAGGGCCGGCTCGCTGATTTATCTATACATTATACAGGGGGCCGGTCACTGATTTATCTATACATTATACAGGGGGCGGGTCACTGATTTATCTATACATTATACAGGGGCCGGCTCGCTGATTTATCTATACATTATACAGGGGGCCGGCTCGCTGATTTATCTATACATTATACAGGGCCGGCTCGCTGATTTATCTATACATTATACAGGGCCGGCTCGCTGATTTATCTATACATTATGTAGAATGTGAAAAGGGTGAAACCAAGTGTCAAAAGGCAAGAACAAAAAATACTTTCCTTTTCCTTTGATCGGGTTTATAGCTGCAGCCCTATAAACACTCTCCACGGAATGTTGAAAGGAATATAAACATTGACTTCTGTCTAGGGGCGCTTCAAAACACACGATCGCGAATCACTCATAAAAAATAAAACGAAATAAAAAAGCAAATAGTGTGATACAGTAAAAAAAAGTACTGGAATTTTCGCACGATGGTTCAACAGTTGCACTCACAATGTATATAGATCTTTAGCGCGTGTATCAACCACCCTTCGGTATGTTTACTGGTTCCTTAACCTCGCGTGCATGGGAGAAAAGAAAGATCCAATAGGGTAATATCTTTAAAACCACTATTTACGCGGTGAAGTAATGCACTCTTGTTTAGATGGAAGATATCAAGCACATCTGGTAGGTATTCCTGAGTTGGTGGTGTCTGGATGGAGTTCCTGGTGCAGCTTTGCTGAACTTCAGGTGCCGCTGAGTTCCAAAAGGTTGTTGCTTAAATATTCCGGTGTAGGTATCTTATAAAGTGCGAGTGCTTGTGTGAGTAAAATAACTATTGAATATTATTATTAAGGGTGTAGTGGGTGGTGTATATTCAGCAGTTGATAAGCTGATTCTATAATGATCAATATAAAAGACCAATAGATATATTGAAAAATAAATAAATAAACAATTTAATCCGGGACTTAGCCCTTACAGAACGTTGATCGGCAGACCACACTATATAAGTGTTTAACGAGTCTGTCCAAAATCAATATAATAAAAGCAGTATAAAAATCATGAAGTAATAAAAACAGCCAAGTAAAGTCCAAAGTGAACAATCCTCTACGCGTTTCGCCAGTAGCGGGCTTCCTCAGGAGGTATCTATATACATTGTGAGTGCAACTGTTGAACCATCGTGCGAAAATTCCAGTACTTTTTTTACTGTATCACACTATTTGCTTTTTTCTTTTCGTTTTATTTTTTTATGAGTGATTCACGATCGTGTGTTTTGAAGCGCCCCTAGACAGAAGTCAATGTTTATCTATACATTATACAGGAGAATGTCACTGACTGTATTATTATTATTTATATAGCACCGTCATGTTCCGTGGCGCTGTACCTGCATTATGTCCTCCAGACTTTCAGTAAATGAAATCTCCGCTTCCACCATGTAAAACTCTGCGAGATGACGTCGACTTTGAGAGTTTTCGGCTCTAAACGTGGGGCCAAAGGTGAAGACGCGGGAGAACCCCCTGGACGGGACATCAAAAAAACCAAATGAAGTCGGATTCCTGATGTTCCTCACGACGTTCACCTCCACAAACATCTCGATAGAACCGAATAATTTAAACTTCCGGGATTTATCAAAATAAAATCATCCTTCTATGACCTTCACGTCGGGTTTCACTTCGCAGCCGCTTCCCGTTTGTGGGGGAAATGCGTGTAAAGATCGCTAGAACTGGACAATTGGAGAATTCCCACCAAACCTTTGGTTAAAAACCTAAAACTTCAAATGCCAATAAAAGGGGTGGGAAAGCAACCATTAACCGTTTATCTGCCAATTATAAACATGCATTATGATTATTTTTATAACCTAAAGGACCAGAGGGTTTTTTTTGTATTTTTTGTTACACCATGACTCCCCGTTTCCATATTTATATTATTATAACTTATGATTATTAGTGATAATAGATTAAAACTTGTATATGGAAAAATACATTTCTGGCAATTTTCCTTAAAATTTCTCCTATACTGTAGGTACCGGAGCTATTCAATAACCCAATTTATGTTCAACAACATCTCCATTTTTTATGTCCCAGACAGCCACACCTGTGCTTTTTTTTTTTTTAAACATATTACCCTATATTATATATTTCTTAATACTATTGGCTTATGCAGTTTGGGAAGTAGTGATTTTTTTTATATTTTTTATTTTTTTTTAGTTATAGTGGAAGGGCTAAGGGGTACTTAAAAAAATTATAATAATAAAAAAAAATATATATATAAAATATTTTATATATATTATTTATTATTATTTTAATTGTTTTCCCTTTTTTGTTATTGCACTGTTCCCAATGCAGTATAGCTCAAGGTATTTTATGTTTTATGCCAGTAATGTCATGTGATATCACTGGGCTCCCAATAAATGTTTATTTGCTTACTTATTTTATTTATATATATTTTTTTTCATTTTTTTGGAAGGGGAAGAAACTGTTTTCATCATCTCCTTCTCCTGATTTGTCTGATGAGGATTACACTGTGATCAGCAAGCCAGACTCCATAGCCCTGCATTGCTGATCTAAATGCATGTGATCAGCCAGCAGGGGGAGCACCGTGACACGCGAGCACCGTGACACGCGATCCGTTCACTGGAAGCTGGCAAGAGAAAATCCAGGTCGTCAACAGACAGTCTGATCTCCCCTGTAGAGGCAGGGAGACGTCTCTTCCGCTGCAACAAAGTCAAGACGTACCGGTACATTCTTGGCACAGCTTTCAAGGACGTACAGGTAAGTCCTAAGGGGATCAAAGGGGTTAAATATACAAGGCATGTGGTGTCTTACAATTACCCAGACATGACTTCCAAATGGAGCTGCCCCGACACCGTCAGGAACGCGGGTACATCGAAGAAACCAGCGTCGTCCCCACTGCCCCGGTCCCAGTGTGTAGCCTGGAAAGTGACGAAGGGAACAAACCGAGTAATGCCCCGTAGCGCAGCCATAAATATCAGAAGACGGGACTTCTGAGGTCTTGAAATATCTTATAACCCAACGTCTTATCACTAAAAGGTATTACAAAAACCCTGGGAGCTTATAGACGCGCCGAATAATTTCATCTCCCCGACCCCACTCAGCGTTATGAATGGCTTAAAGTTTAAGTTGAAAAACTTAAATAGCCAAGTTTTTCAACCCCCCCAACCCATATGCTGCCCTATTCCAGCAAGAAGCAGTGTTACAAACTTACAAGCCTGGTTTAGTTGCGTCTCTAATGTAACCAGATATAAAAGTACCCCCCCATGGTGTAAATATACCATACAAACAGACCTGGGGCAGCAGCCCTTCTACTGCCCTTATTTGCTTGAGAACTGAAGCCAACGCCGGAGGGAGCCAAGGGGCTTCTATTACCATGGAGGTTACAGGGGACGTCCGCAGGTATTATTTATAATAATAATATATTATTATTATTATTTGCGCGATCGCCGCTGCCATTCTTATGGTCCTTGGCAATCCAGAAGACCAAGGAACACAATGTGCCGCGCTTAAAGAGCAGAGGGGGAAATATTTATTCATAGTGACTTGTATTTCACATCACGCCGATAAAAGGTCACCATTCTAGAGTGCAATAAAAACCCGGTTAAAGCTCCAAAAGAGAATGCAGGAGATAGTCAGGATCCTTCACAACAGGGAATGAGTATTTAATGACATCATTATTAATACTTAAGTTTAAGGTCTTTGTTAACCATCCGGTATTTAAATAGGACAATGTTTGCGCTTAATAAAGGTTAATAATATTTAGAGAGTCATATGGCCTTTGATACAAAATGACCCTTTAAGCTTTTGCCACTTAAAGAAACTTTGAAACAGAACCTGCCGGCAGATCGGCCCCCGTTCGGCCCCCGTCTAGTCGCTCGTTTCTCGTGCTGTAAAGACTCAAACCTTAATCAGGCGTTGGTCTCGTCTTAGATTCAGGAGATGTTGAATTAAAAAAAAGTCTCGTTGCCTACCTCCACCTTAAAGAGCTCGCCAGCGCCTTCACAGTCGTTAGAGGTAATAACCGGGGTGTGGATGTGCAGGAAGCCGTTGGTCTGTCATTGGATAGAACAGGGAAGAATTGGACATCGGTAAACATTAAAACGGTTCTTAATATAAAAAAGGTAACTTACCCTCTACCACTTCTACTGGGAAGCTGTTCTATCTATCACCCTCTCATTGAAGTAAATGAAAGTGGAAATGCTTCCAGCTTAATTTTCCCATTGCAGAGAAACAGCGCCACTAAGTGGGCAAATGTATGTACTGCAGTTTAGATCAGTTTTTTTTGTGCATTCATACTCATATGTGATTTCATTCGGCTTAGAAGTTTCAAAGTAGTCATTTTAATACCAGCCTCACCTGTCTGCGGAACTCTCTATTATTATTCTGAAATAAACGGCTGCCGGCCCCCGGAAATACCTGGAAGAAGTCGTGTACGGCCGACGTGGCCGCGCCGCGCACTCTCAGCAAGGAGCTGAACGTCTTCGTCCTGCAGCGTAAATGAGGAAACTGTCGGACGTACTCCGGCGGGTGCCGCTCCTTCAACTTAAACGGGAATTCCTGCGCAGACCAGAATGCGGGTTACTCTGCACGTAAACACACCTTCATTCATCCGCGTTCTCATTTATTACCTGCCCCTCCACCCTGAAGCCTATTAATCCCCAAAATCTCGTATACTCACCTGTCAATCAGTCAGTAGCCCATCTCGGGAACTACATGTCCCATGATGCTCAATCAACCTTAAGGCTGCCTGAGAATCATAGGATTTGTAGTCCACAAAGATTTTCCCCTATTTTAACCAGTTCCTCTCCATAACGTGTAAAGAGGGGCGCAGACTGATAGACAGGCACGGATCTGAGGTCTGAATAAAAGACGACCTCTATACTAGAACAAGGTATTTACCTTTACTATATTTTAGTAAATATATTTTAAAAAAAACAAAAAAAACGCTAGTCTTATAAATGAGCAAATACGGTTTTAAAATGTATGTAATAATAAAAACGTATAAATATATATATATTTTTGTTTTTAATAAAAGAACATTTCCAACACATACAAAAATTTTAAAAATGTTGCACCTTCTGAGTTAATTACAAAAAAAATCTGCATTTTTTTGTGTGTGTGGAATATCTGAATATCTATTAATAAAAAAAAATCATGTTTTTTTTTTTTGCGAGGTCCGCTGTACGAGTCGATTCCGCAGAAAGCGGCTGGTTTTACGGAGCGTTCTGGGGATTCTTACGTGAGAGTCGCACCTCCCGATAACCTTCACATCGGAGGCTTTGAGCTCCACGCTCTGCTTCTTGTGGAGGCTCCTCACCAACGACCCGGTGACCTCCACCGAACTCCCGAAGCTCAGGGCGCTGCGGAGAAAAAGAGAAATCACTCGTCGTATCCCCCCCCCATTCCCACGGAATCCGAATAACGGGGGCCGCAAGCGTTCAGCTTCGAAGTTCATCTGAAGGGAAACGAGAGAGAGAACTGCCAGCCCTCTGCTTATTAAGCGCCAACATATTCCGAAGCGCTGTACAATTTAAATGGGGCAGTTAACTCATACAGACGCATCGGGGGGGGGAGAACCCGGCCCCTGAGCTGCCATCTCGCCTTATGGTGCTTTTACACAAAGTTCCTGGCAAGTATGGTGGGCTTCTGAAGGCCAAGCTCGAGAGCTTACAATCTAAAGGAATAGAATGGGGTAAAAAAGGGGAGTAGTAGCTCTCTGGGGATGGCCTAGCCCAAAAAAACACCCGTTTTAATGCACATTGTAGTCGAGCACATTTCCAGCTCCCAGCAGAGGCAGCTGGGGGAGGAGCTAAGACAGAATTCTCATTTTCTAACTTTAATAGCTAAAAAAAAAACGATTTCTTAGTTACTAGCATGGAGTCCTTAGCATCGAACTCATGCAGATGTCTATACCGGCAAGTCTCTGAAATATTGACCTGACCTCTCAATGATGACGGGGGGTTATGATTTAAAGCCCCCCCAATATCGGGGGAGAGGGCACCCTCCACGTCCCTACGTGTTCGTTTGAGACTTGCACTTTTTTGTTATTTTATAGTTAAATACGCCCTGGCCTGCGGCCGGAGGTATGAAGAAAAAAAAAAAAAAATCAGGAAAAAAAATATAATAAAAAGTAAAATAAATAATTATCTCTGGATAGAGAAAATGTTGTTTGTAAAATTAGCGGAAATCCTGCTCTTATACTCGTATAAATAATACCGTTTTGAAATTAAAGGGGGGAAAAAAGAGCTTCTGCGCAGCGATGCCAAATATAATTTATCGAATGTATTATTACACAGCGTGCAGGTGCGGGTTCTTCCATTTAACCCCCCGACCTCATTCACCCCAGGGATCTCCTGCCCCGGAGCTCCTTCTCGTGGTATAGTTAAAAAAAAAAAAATATAGAATGTTTCAAAAATGTTTTAAAAACTACGGAATCCGACTTAATTTTGTGCCTACAGGGTGGGGGGGTTTGAGTGCAGGCAGAAATCCACCTTAAAAAATAAATAAAAATTAAAAAGAAAAAAATAAATCAGTAACTCGAAGTCCGCCGAGCTCAACTTATTTATTTATTTTTTTTTAATGGCGCATCATGATGTCATACTGATGACATTGCGACCGACCTGTTTTTCAGATGGGGTTCAGCTACAATCTGGAGGCCCTCCAGAGACGAGCCGTCGCTGACGTGCAGGAACAGAACTTCTTTCTGGGACCTGACGGATCGCACCCATCCCTGAAGAGGCAACAACAAGCAGACATGAGACAGACAGCAAAGAACCACGAGACCGCAGCGTCTCTCTCAACGTCTCCCTGCCATGGACACAGGAGCGCTCGCGGAGAGACAGAGAGAGACAGAGAGAGCGTGAATGAGAGCCCAAGAGCAACAAATGAATATGCTGATTGGCTGCCTCAAGAAGAGACAGTGCCAGGAAAAGATGCCACAAAATTAGACAGCCCGCTAGTTATTTACCTGAACTCTTATCTCCTCGGAGGGCGTCTCGGCACTCGCCAGCGCCTCCCGTACACTCAGCTTGGAGACCGGCCTGAGATGTCTCACGTGGCAGCGATGCCACCGACAGAGCCCGGGGAGAGCCACCGCTAGCTTTCTAGGCGAGAACATCGTGAAGACGAGGAGGAGGAGGAGGCCGACTGCACAGCGGCGTGAAAGAAAGAAAAAAAAAGTCACAAAAACACAAAGAAACAACTATTCTGATGGGCGTTTAAAGCCCCCTCCCTCTAATCCGGATTCCTGGACCTTAATCAGTCCTCGGCCTCATCTATGAGGCTGTTTAAGGAACTTGTCTTTTACTGAGAGGGTGGTAGGTAAGTGGAACAGCCTCCCAGCAGAAGTGGTAGAGGGTAATACAGTGAGGGGATTAAACATACATGGGACCTGAATCTAAGACGAGACCAACGACTGATTAAGGTTTGAGTCTTTACAGCAGGAGAAACGGGCGACCAGACGGGGGCCGGATGGGGCCGATCTGTCGACAGGTTTTGGTTTTCTGCGCAAACCAATGAAATGGTCAGACGCGCAGGGTGATTTTAACCGGCGGACTGTAAGCTCCTGGGTTCAGGGCCCCATTATCCTCCTCTACAAGTTTGTCTAAACATGAATTAACATTATTGACAAAATTGAGCTACAGAATCTGCTGGCGCTCCATAAAGGAAATCTAACATAAACTGGTTGCTATAGTGAAAACACCACTTCCAAACTTTGCACCAGAATCCCTCTTTATAGTATATATATATATATAACCAGGCCATTACACTAATACTGTAATAGTAGTAGTGTATACATTGCCCTGCCATGCGTACACTGCAACTACTGCACAAACAGTTACACCGCAGGAGGGCAAATACCCTCTTCTTACCACCTCTCTCCCCTTGTTCTGCCCTCCTGCAGCTTATACAAGGCACGTGACCCGAACGACCAATCCCAGTCCGGCGAATTTCGCCGGCTCATGGGAACTCAAGCCACAAAGCGGAAGTGACGTAAAATACCCAGCTGGAGCATGCTGGGAAGTGTAGTCCAGTCTGTCTTAGAAGCGTTGATTCATAATGTTTCGTTTAGAGCAGATGGGTGCCGTTTTTAGGAGATGGGTGCAGTTTTTAGGAGATGCCATTATTAATTCCAGATGTGGCGGCTGTCACCGCTGGGACAAAGACCAAAAATTCAGCACATCACCATGGTAACACACACTCATACTTGCCAAGTGGCTTGGGTTTTCCAGGACTGCCCTTAAATAGAATGTACCGTACTTCGTATTTCTCCAAAACTTTAACTTTCATAAAGTAACAAGTGTTTGTAATCAGACAACTTTCCTGCGGGAACTGCTTTTTAATGATTTAACTGAATTGACATTTTATTACAGATAATGTCTTTTATTTTTAGAATCTAGAAATTGTGTTACAGATTAAGATATGTTTATTTATATGAGTAAAATACTCTTATATACTCGTTTTTTTGCCAGTTTGGCGGCAAATGTGTAGATTAACCCCTTAGGGTCCAGGTGTTTTTTTGTTTAGTTTTTGTTATTTTTCCCATATATTTAAACCTTTTCCATACTTGACGAATCCGCACATATTTTACGTTGTTTTGTTCAGGAGAAACAATGTAGAGAAATACTTATGTTTAATTTTTTAACTTCTTTTCCTTCTTTTTAAAATCCTAGAAAAACATTATTTTTTCTTAATTTTATAATTTGTTTAAAAAAATATTTTCCTTCTTTTAAAATCCTTAAAATACATAATTTGTTTTTATTTTCTTATTTTATATATATATATATATATATATATATATATATTTATTTTTTTTGCACTGTTCCCAATGCAGTATTGCTTAAGATCCCTTTGAGGACCTCTCATACATTCTTGATGCCAGTGATGTCATGGTGACATCACTGGGCTCCCAATAATTTTTATATATATATTTATATATTTTATTTAGATTTTTTTATATATTTTTTTTTAATTTAAATTAGATTTTCCCTTATTTATTTATTTGTTATATATATTTTTTTATTTTGCTTAGATTTTTCCCTTATTTATTTCTTTTTTATATAATTTTTTTAATTTTTTTTTTATTTTACACGGCACGTCGTGGGAGCTGCACTTCACAGGTGAAAGGTTTGCCCCCCGGCATGAAACGGTCAGGGGTATCATCTCCGTCACGTTGTGGTTTTACCTCCTGTTTGCAAATGCAGCCAGTGTGCAGCGCTACGGAATCTGCTAGCGCTATACAAAACACGCCTGATATAAATGTCACTATTATTCAGCAGTTATTTTGTTCCCAATACGGTAACAATTCCCTTCCAAGTTCTAATTATCTAAACATCCCCGGAATCCTTACATTTTTTATTATAATTGTATTTTTGTTTCTATTTAATGAACTAATTTCCAGGGGGATTTCGCTGTTTTCAGTAACTGCTCAGTTTTTTTACTTTTTTTGCTATTTCTTGTGATTATTAAAAGAGAGTTACTAGGAGAGTGGTAGGTAAGTGGAACGGCCTTCCAGCACAAATGGAAAAGCCAACTGGCGTCAAAGGTGTACAAATGTCGGAGTCCCCGGGGTAGAGGTTGGGAGGGATGATATTAGAACTCTACACTCATTGAGCTACCTGTGTGAGTCACGGAACCGGTAACTAGGATGTTTCTAGGGGCAAAACTGAGAGAGGGAAAGAGACATCCGTGATAGGGTGTGGGTGTGTCTTATCATTCTGTCACTTATCACCCAGGCTCCGCCCACTGAACTGCAGGCTGTAAAGTGAGACCTGCTGCTAGGATTGTTAAAATGCAGCATTATCAGAAACAACCCATGAGACAGCGGGAAGGAATTACCGGGTGGCTCCTCCTTCTGCATATCAGCCATTTGTATGATTCTCGCTCTGTTATCTGATCCCCGATCTACTAAACCCCCCGACTCCTTATCATACTGCCTGTGGGGAACAATAGAATGACTCAGTCTTAATCGCCCAGTCAGACTCTACCGTATTTGCTCAATTATAAGACAAGGTTTTTTTCAGAGCTTATATTCGAGGTCATTTTCTAATCAGACGTCAAATAGAGGTCTGACTACAAGACTAAGATCCAGATCCCCCGCAGCGCTGCAGGGACCCGGATCCTCCTCTCTGGCAGGTGGTGGGCAAATTAAAAGAAAATAAAAACAAAAAATATTACTGTATATAGCGCTGGGGGGTTATATTACTGTATACAGCGCTGGGGGTTATATTACTGTATACAGCGCTGGGGGTTATATTACTGTATACAGCGCTGGGGGGGTTATATTACTGTATACAGCGCTGGGGGGGTTATATTACTGTATACAGCGCTGGGGGGGTTATATTACTGTATATAGCGCTGGGGGGGTTATATTACTGTATACAGCGCTGGGGGGTTATATTACTGTATACAGCGCTGGGGGGGTTATATTACTGTATACAGTGCTGGGGGTTATATTACTGTATACAGCGCTGGGGTTTATATTACTGTATACAGCACTGGGGGTTATATTACTGTATACAGTGCTGGGGGGTTATATTACTGTATACAGCGCTGGGGGGGTTATATTACTGTATACAGCGCTGGGGGGGTTATATTACTGTATACAGCGCTGGGGGGGTTATATTACTGTATACAGCGCTGGGGGGTTATATTACTGTATACAGCGCTGGGGGTTTGTCACGGAGCTGGCTAGTCTGACTGACTACCTCCGCTGTCTTGTGCTCCCTTAGCCTGGGACAACACACTTTCCCCGGTTCCCCAGTCACTCGCCGAGACTCAGTGTAGGGTAAAACCAAACGAAGACTGATTTATTTTGGACACACAGAGCTGGATATATCCAGCAAAACACACATTTACATAAAACAAGATATTGGGACACAAACAACCCCCTTAATCTGCCTCCCAGAGACAACAGGGGCAGTAACGGGATTAACCATACAATAGGTGGGGGAGACTGATTTATACATTAGACTAAAACAATGGTGGTCACTCCCTGGTGGCAGACCCTGGCTGTCTGCTGGAGATAATCCCCTCAGCCAGTGATGAGAAGATACTGCTGGGGGTAGCCACAGAAGTCTTTACAAACCCAGGGCCCATAGTCAATAGGGAGGAGGCTGGCAGTCAGGCTTCTCCAGTGGCCCCAGTGATGGAGGCTTCCGTCACAATTCTTCCCCCTTCGAATTGGACTGACATAGGATGAGACCCCAAACGGGTTGACTCCGTAGTCAGTCAGTTTATTTGGCCCATCAATGCCCTCCCAAAATTGGTGCTCCTGCTGCTGCTGGGGAGATGGGCCGGCTGCGCCATCTCCCGTGTACCCCTGGGGAGGGATAACTCCTGCATCCCCTCCCGGGTGCTCCTGCTGCCGTTGAGGAGGGAGTTCAGGTTGATCCGGTCCCGGAATTAGGTTCTGCCGCTGGGGAGATGGACCGGCTGTTCCACCTCCCTGCTTCAGCTGGGGATGCGGGTCGGCTGCTGGATCTCCCTGAATTCCTGCAGCTTTGGTAGGTGCTGGGCAGAGGCCAGCGATGCTCTGCCCGGTTGCCAGCACTTCAGCTGGGGTTAGGGCATCTTGTGGGTCGGCCTGCCGCTGGGCAGGGAAGGCCGGTTCCTCCGCTCCCGGGCTGGTGAGCTGCTGCTGGGAAGATGGAAAGGCTGTCACATCTCTTGGTTCCTCCCACTGCCGCTGGGGAGGAAAAACAAGTTCCTCCGCTCCCGGACATGTGAGCTGCCGCTGGGGAGATGGGCCGACTGCCGCATCTCCCTGGATCCCTGTAGTCATTGCAGGTGTGGGGCAGAAGCCAGCAGCACTCTGCCCTGTTGCCAGCTCTTCAGCTGGGGCTAAGGGATCTGGGCAGACTGCCCCGCATTCTGAGGACTCAGGTGTGGAGACCGCAGTGTTATCCACCCCTCTTGGGTTAACATCCTCAGACAATAAATCAAATGAATCCCCAGTCTCTGGATCCGGTTGTGGTGTAAAGTCGCACAGCTCCAGTATCGGATCTGGATTAGCTGCCCAGCATCCCTGTGACTCAGGGGTGGAGACCGCAGTCCCATCCACCCTGCCGGGGTCAACATCCTCAGCTGACCACTCAATCACATCCACAAAATCCACACAATCCCTGGACACTGGGGCATTCTGTTGAACGCGTTCGAACAGTTTTTTATATGCCTTCTCCAGTTCCCACTCCTGTGTAATTAAAAAGTCTAACTCACCTTTAAGTCCTAGTGCATCTGGGAGGTCCCACTCCCTGAAATCCCGGATGTCCTCAATCCGCCACTCCGCTGTGCTGCCGAAGTCCGGATCCTCCTGAAGACTATCCCATAATAATCCCAGGCCACCGAAGTCATAGCCCTCTGGAGAACATTCTTTCGCAGTTCCCCAATATGCTTGCTCTGTATACCACTGCAGAGCCCTATAGTGATCTTCCAGCTCTACCTCCTGTTGAACCAGCTTGTCCAATTCGGATACCCATTGCTCTTGGGGTTGCTGTCCCAGGAAAGACATCCGTAGTTCCCGCTGGTCTCTAATCTTTTGTTCGGAGCTTGGAAGACTCTGATCCCGGCGTATAACAGCCCTCTGCCAAACTGACCGTCGAACCACTTGCCTCAGATTCTGGTATTGTTCTGTAGGCAGAGCAGTGGTGTAGCAGGAGAGGATGACCCGCAGCAGCCCCTGGAATTCCGATACCACATCCATGTCCTCGTCAAGGCGACCGAAGTCTGCCGTCCTGTCGGTCAATCCCGGTAGAAAGTAAGTGTCCCTCAGACTAAGAAGAAATCCCGCCGCTTGCCACCAATGTCACGGAGCTGGCTAGTCTGACCGACTACCTCCGCTGTCTTGTGCTCCCTTAGCCTGGGACAACACACTTTCCCCGGTTCCCCAGTCACTCGCCGAGACTCAGTGTAGGGTAAAACCAAACGAAGACTGATTTATT
Organism: Spea bombifrons; assembly: GCF_027358695.1. Classification (NCBI taxonomy): domain Eukaryota; kingdom Metazoa; phylum Chordata; class Amphibia; order Anura; family Pelobatidae; genus Spea; species Spea bombifrons. The sequence goes on along the minus strand of NC_071088.1, from coordinate 138,389,825 downwards.
TCTCACACACAGAGCTGGATATATCCAGCAAAACACACATTTACATAAAACAAGATATTGGGACACAAACAACCCCCTTAATCTGCCTCCCAGAGACAACAGGGGCAGTAACGGGATTAACAATACAATGGTGGGGGGGAGACTGATTTATACATTAGACTAAAACAATGGCGGTCACTCCCTGGTGGCAGACCCTGGGTGTCTGCTGGAGATAATCCCCTCAGCCAGTGATGAGAGGATACTGCTGGGGGTAGCCACAGAAGTCTTTACAAACCCAGGGCCCATCGTCAATAGGGAGGAGGCTGGCAGTCAGGCTTCTCCAGTGGCCCCAGTGATGGAGGCTTCCGTCACAGGGTTATATTACTGTATACAGCGCTGGGGGGTTATATTACTGTATACAGCGCTGGGGGTTATATTACTGTATACAGCGCTGGGGGGTTATATTACTGTATACAGCGCTGGGGGGTGATATTACTGTATACAGTGCTGTGGGGTTATATTACTGTATACAGTGCTGGGGGTTATATTACTGTATACAGCGCTGGGGGGTTATATTACTGTATACAGCGCTGGGGGGTTATATTACTGTATACAGCGCTGGGGGTTATATTACTGTATACAGCGCTGGGGGTTATATTACTGTATACAGTGCTGTGGGGTTATATAACTGTATACAGCGCTGGGGGTTATATTACTGTATACAGCGCTGGGGGGTTATATTACTGTATACAGCGCTGGGGGTTATATTACTGTATACAGTGCTGTGGGGTTATATAACTGTATACAGCGCTGGGGGTTATATTACTGTATACAGTGCTGTGGGGTTATATAACTGTATACAGCGCTGGGGGTTATATTACTGTATACAGCACTGGGGGTTATATTACTGTATACAGCGCCGGGGGTTATATTACTGTATACAGCGCCGGGGGTTATATTACTGTATACAGCGCCGGGGGTTATATTACTGTATACAGCGCTGGGGGGTTATATTACTGTATACAGTGCTGGGGGTTATATTACTGAATACAGCGCTGGGGGTTATATTACTGTATACAGCGCTGGGGGTTATATTACTGTATACAGCGCTGGGGGTTATATTACTGTATACAGCGCTGGGGGTTATATTACTGTATACAGCGCTGGGGGTTATATTACTGTATACAGTGCTGGGGGTTATATTACTGTATACAGCGCTGGGGGTTATATTACTGTATACAGCGCTGGGGGTTATATTACTGTATACAGCGCTGGGGGTTATATTACTGTATACAGCGCTGGGGGGTTATATTACTGTATACAGCGCTGGGGGGTTATATTACTGTATACAGCGCTGGGGGGTTATATTACTGTATACAGTGCTGGGGGGTTTTATTACTGTATACAGAGCTGGGGGTTATATTACTGTATACAGCGCTGGGGGGTTATATTACTGTATACAGTGCTGTGGGTTATATTACTGTATACAGCGCTGGGGGGTTATATTACTGTATACAGTGCTGGGGGTTATATTACTGTATACAGCGCTGGGGGGTTATATTACTGTATACAGCGCTGGGGGTTATATTACTGTATACAGTGCTGGGGGGTTATATTACTGTATACAGCGCTGGGAGGTTATATTACTGTATACAGCGCTGGGGGTATATTACTGTATACAGCGCTGGGGGTTATATTACTGTATACAGTGCTGGGGGTTATATTACTGTATACAGCGCTGGGGGTTATATTACTGTATACAGTGCTGGGGGGTTATATTACTGTATACAGCGCTGGGGGGGTATATTACTGTATACAGCGCTGGGGGTTATATTACTGTATACAGCGCTGGGGGTTATATTACTGTATACAGTGCTGGGGGTTATATTACTGTATACAGCGCTGGGGGTTATATTACTGTATACAGTGCTGGGGGGTTATATTACTGTATACAGCGCTGGGGGGTATATTACTGTATACAGCGCTGGGGGTTATATTACTGTATACAGCGCTGGGGGTTATATTACTGTATACAGCGCTGGGGGGGGTTATATTACTGTATACAGCACTGGGGGGGTATATTACTGTATACAGCGCTGGGGGGTTATATTACTGTATACAGCGCTGGGGTGTTATATTACTGTATATAGTGCTGGGGGGTTATATTACTGTATACAGCGCTGGGGGTTATATTACTGTATACAGCGCTGGGGGGGTTATATTACTGTATACAGTGCTGGGGGTTATATTACTGTATACAGTGCTGGGGGTTATATTACTGTATACAGTGCTGGGGGTTATATTACTGTATACAGCGCTGGGGGGGTGTTATTGTATTAGTTACATGGTGTTGCATTCGCAGGGTTAATGTGATACTCAGTGCTGTACGGGGTTTTATGTTACTCTCTTCTGTTGTTTGCAGTTCAAGTGGCAAAAAACACAGATATGGGAAAAAGAATAAAAAACCCAAAGTGTTGTTATTCTGTTCTCTGGGCCTCCTAACCTCCTAAATGAAATGAAGTCGCCGTAACGACTGCCTCAGAACGCACTGCGACTCGCTGGTAATTAGGAGGTAGAATGTGCTCCGGCTACAATTGTTTCAATTTTATTAACAGCGTGTTACATCGCGGGGTTATTAAATCACGGACTCGCTGCCCACGCCGGATTTCAGCTATTTGGCTAAATCGAGTTTGTTTTAGCATTCCGATTAGAGAGCAAGAAAGACAGAGCGGGCGAGAGACAGAGAGAGACAGAGAGAGACAAAGCGCGTCAGACAGACAGAGTGAGAGATAGACAGAGCGAGAGAGACAGACAGAGCGAGAGAGAGACAGAGAGAGACAGAGCGCGGCAGACAGAGCGAGAGAGACAGACAGAGCAAGAGAGACAGAGCAAGAGAGAGACAGAGCGAGAGAGACAGAGCAAGAGAGACAGAGCGAGAGAGAGACAGAGCGAGAGAGACAGACAGAGCGAGAGAGAGACAGAGCAAGAGAGACAGAGCGAGAGAGAGACAGAGCGAGAGAGACAGACAGAGCGAGAGAGAGACAGAGCGAGAGAGAGACAGAGCGAGAGAGACAGACAGAGCGGGCGAGCGAGAGACAGAGAGAGACAGAGTGGGCGAGAGACAGAGAGAGACAGAGCGGGCGAGCGAGAGACAGAGAGAGACAGAGCGCGGCAGACAGACAGAGTGAGAGAGAGACAGAGCGAGAGAGAGAGACAGAGCAAGAGAGACAGAGCGAGAGACAGACAGAGCGAGAGAGAGACAGAGCGGGAGAAAGCCAGAGAGCGATAGAGAGACAGAGCAAGAGAGACAGAGCGAGAGAAAGCCAGAGAGCGAGAGAGAGACAGACAGACAGACAGAGCGAGAGAGACAGAGGGAGAGAGCAAGTCTGGTGCGGGGATTCCAGCCGTCTCTCCAATAACTGTGACGCTCGCTTGTGGGGGGCTCAGATGGGGTGCTGAGGATGGCTGTTCGTGGCATTTAAAGCGTTAAATTTTAGGGCTAGGAAAAGACCTGCCGCTGTAGCCTTAGTTGGTCCAGGATATGCCGCTGTTGTACGTTTGCCTCCCAATCAGATGGCGGATTGGCTGGATGAGTTTACCCGCTTCACTTGGCACCAGGGCAACCTTCTGCGGAACAGCGACATGGGGTATATACTGCTTTTAAGCATATCTGCCAAGAGTCTGTTTGGTTTGGCCAGTCCCTCTTTGGGACCAAGATCCCGATGCCCCACTCTCCACTTACCCTCTACCACTTCTGCTGGGAGGCTGTTCCAACCTTTGTGATCTGCGTACCCAGCTTCCTTCATTGATCCCTGGGAGAAGAAATGTGCGTAACTGTCCCTTTAACACTCTCTCACATTATCTCATTCTCTCTCTCATGCTCTCGCTATGTCTCCCTACATTCACCTTTTCCCTGTCCCTACCACCTTTTCTGCAGCTTTACTTTCCTCTTCTTGTTCTTCTTTCCTCGTTGGCTTCTCCCCTATATCAGCTTCGTTATCTAGTTACTTCTGCACAAGGGTGGAGCCCCCGCGAACACCATCTCCCCTGATTGGAGGAACTGGGAGAGGCTGTCTGTGTGGCTCCGCCCTCTTGCGGAAGTACTCCAAGAGGCAAGAATATTGCAGACGGATCTGAGAAAGCAGGGAGCAAAATATCCTGCGGATGCCCACAGCGCCCCCCCCCCCGCTCACGCCATGTTATATCTATTTATCTTTTTATCAGGAGGATCTAATTTAATTTAAAGAAATTTTAAGTAAAAAAGTGTAAAAAATAATTCCTAATTTTTTGCGCTTTTTTCTTACATTTAATATCTACTAAATGACACAAAAAAAACGGAAAAAAATTATATATATATGGAAATTTGTGTGGGTGCACTAAAAATGGCAAACAAAAAAACTTAGTTTACTAAGGGGGGTGTCAGGAAGGGGTTAGGGGCATTACCTTAAAGTTGGGTTTAAAGGGACTGGCGGGTTTAAAGGGAGAGGCGGGTCTAAAGGGACAGGCGGGTCTAAAGGGAGAGGCGGATCTAAAGGGAGAGGCGGATTTAAAGGGAGAGGCGGGGTTTAAAGGGAGAGGCGGGGTTTAAAGGGACTCGCAGGGCACCTGATAGCCGCCTATCTGTATTTCACGTGCTGTTCGCCGTGTGATAACTGACAGCCGGCAGGTGAATAAAGCTTTTATCTGTCAGGGGAGCTTTTACAATTTCTTTCACCCCACCAGCTCCGCCATGACTTCCAAATTAGCAGCCACCCTAAAATAATTCCCAGAATCTTTTTTTTTTTTTTTTTGTAATTTGGGTCCAATTTATGCCAAATTAGAAAAGAAAAATCCATAGCATTTCCACCTAAGAAAAAAAGGCAAGTTAATTTTTTTTATTTTTTTGGGGGTGTGAAGGCTGTGAGTTATTGGGCATTATATGCACTTTAACCCCTTACGAGCCAGGCATATTTTACACTACAGGAGCCATTTTTGTGGTTTTGCTATGGTTTTTCTTGAGATGTCATTTCTCTCTCGTTAATTATATGAAATATATATATATTCGAGACATGTAGGGCTTTTTTAAAACCATATTTTTTAAAATATATATTTTACATTTTTTTCACGTTTTTTTCAGGTTTATAAATTATACAAAGCTAGAATAAATGGGAAAAAATACCAAAAATGTATTCAACTTGCCTGATTTGGACGCTGCGCTATTTTCCTGAATCATTTTTATTTATTTTTCTAAGATTTTTTTTAACCTTTACCTGACCCTACCTGGCAAATTCCCCACTAGCTAGCCACCCACCACAATAACTAAAAGCAATAAATAAATAAAAATAAAATCCGGTCCGGATCCGGAGTGCATCGAGTCCTGAAGCTGAAATGTTTTTCATTCGTATCACTGATTTTGAGTGCGCACTCGTCTCTCTACATTAACCCAAATATTTCCCATACGACGACGCTAACAAAACTAACCAATCATTTCAGTTGGCTCTCGAAGATGCAGTGCGTCTATCGGAGATGTAATGTAAAGAAGTTTTACGTTACTGAGAGGGTGGTAGATACAGGGAACGGCCTCCCAGCAGAAGTGGTAGAGGGTAATACAGTGAGGGTATTAAACATGCGTGGGATAGACATACGGCTCCTGAATCTAAGACGAGACCAACGACTGATTAAGGTTTGAGACTTTACAGCAGGAGAAACAGGCAGACTAGACGGGGGCCGGATGGGGCCGATCTGCCTGCAGGTTCCAGGTTTTTTTCTGCATTACTTTCCCTGTTCTCTCCTTCATTATTTTGCCCTCTTTTTGTCCAGGTTTTTTTTCCAGCGGTCTCTTTTCTATTCACGCACTCTCTGCCTACACTATTTTCCTCTCTCGTTCTATCCCGGCTCACGCCTGGCCGTTTTTTTTCCTGCCACCCCCCCACGCAGCGGCTCCCACTCCAATGGGGCCAACAGCCTGAGCCTCGGAGCTCATCCCAGATGTTTTCAGAGTGGGAATGAAGTCCGCCGAGCGGAGTCGGAGAGCGCCGGGTGTGCGGGGCGTTGGTACAGATGGCTGAATCAATACCTCGGTGATACTCGGTGCTCAGCGAAGGAGATTTTTCACCCCTATCTGTGAAGAGTTCTCAAGGACTGGAGATGGAATCCATTCATCTTCCGGTGGTTAGGATGGGTTGTAGTGATCGGTATTTACCACTAGGTGGCAGTGTGGTACTGTGACATCACCGCCGCGCCGCAAACTAAGAAAAACATTCCATCTCCTGCTTATTTGCCTGGGTTTTGGTCTATCACGTCTTAACTTATGGACAAAAATAATGTCGTTTATTCCTGTTTATTCAGGAAATGTATACTTTTATTTTTTTTTATTTGTATTATATATTTTTTTATTATTTTTCTTATTATTTTTTGTTCTGTTATTTAAGGATTGGTTGGGTTGCAGAAGATTGAAAGGATAATGATGGCTGTTGTTGTAAAAAAAAACAACGGCAAGAATGAATGCACAATGGATTTGCAGATGGGCTCCAGAGTATATAATGGGTACTTTGGGTACAAATACGCAAGTTTTGGTACAGATGGAAAAAATAATAATAATAAACAAACATGTTGTAAAATGCCCTATTTCATTACATAAGAGGGGTAATTTACATTGAATGAATAGTAATGATAAGAATTAAAATAATTGGGGCTTCTCCTTCAGGAAAAAAAGCTGAGCCAACCCTGTATAATGTATAGTAAAATCAGCGAGCCGGCCCCCTGTATAATGTATAGTAAAATCAGCGAGCCGGCCCCCAGTATAATGTATAGATAAATCAGCGAGCCGGCCTCTGTATAATGTATAGATAAATCAGTGACCGGCCCCCTGTATAATGTATAGCTAAATCAGTGACCGGCCCCCTGTATAATGTATAGTAAAATCAGCGAGCCGGCCCCCAGTATAATGTATAGATAAATCAGCGAGCCGGCCCCCTGTATAATGTATAGATAAATCAGTGACCGGCCCCTGTATAATGTATAGATAAATCAGTGAGCCGGCCCCCTGTATAATGTATAGATAAATCAGTGAGCTGGCCCCCAGTATAATGTATAGATAAATCAGCGAGCCGGCCCCTGTATAATGTATAGATAAATCAGTGACCGGCCCCTGTATAATGTATAGATAAATCAGTGAGCCGGCCCCCTGTATAATGTATAGATAAATCAGTGAGCTGGCCCCCAGTATAATGTATAGTTAAATCAGTGACCGGCCCCCTGTATAATGTATAGATAAATCAGTGACCGGTCCCTGTATAATGTATAGATAAATCAGTGAGCCGGCCCCCTGTATAATGTATAGATAAATCAGCGAGCCGGCCCCCTGTATAATGTATAGATAAATCAGTGACCGGCCCTGTATAATGTATAGATAAATCAGTGACCGGCCCCTGTATAATGTATAGATAAATCAGCGAGCCGGCCCCCTGTATAATGTATAGATAAATCAGTGACCGGCCCCTGTATAATGTATAGAGTGAGTAGATACGTGGTGTATATAGGATATCTGTATGTGATGTTTTTTGTAGAAAACGGAATAAAATTAGAAGATTTGGGATTTTTGCGTCTCCACCTTGATCTGTATTGAGCTCAGGTGCCTCCGGCCCCCTTTGCAGTCCCACGCAGGTTAAGTGGCGTCTCCTGTGCTAAACGCTGCCCGTTCGCATGATTTAACAATAAATTCGGCGATTTCTGTAGATCTCCTCCGCTGGAAATCGCGTCTCCGCGCGGAGGAACAACTTTCTGAAAGAACTCTGGAAGAAAGTTCAAAAGTAAAGAGAAGGAGATGCTTTGAAACTTAGTGATCAGCGGCCGTGATTTGTATTGGGGGGGCTGGGGGGGGGTGGCCATGGATCGTGGGGGTTGTAGTTAAAATGGGCACTCCCACTTTACCTCTTGTTGGGAAGGGACGTTTCATACCTGCCAGGTGTCCTTGTTTTGTTGGCCTAGTCCCTTGATGCCCTCCTCTCCTCCCCTGATGCCCCTCTTTTCTAGGAGGTGAGAATGTTTGCTGGGTATGAGGGGATCGCAGGGTTCTACAGCCCTAAAAGCCCTGATAATGTGTATAGAAACAGCAGGAAAGTCAGAACCGGTGGGATATAAAATATACATTGTGTTGGACGTGGTGGCCCCTGTCAGCTTAGCCCATAATGCTGATCTTGTAGGGATTATGGGGACCCCGTGGCTTCAGGGGCCATGTGGCAAATAGTTTAGCAAATTAGAGCGTGTATGTGCAGCAGAGGTAGGCCCCAACGTCTGTATACGTAATATACCCGCGTGACATATACATTAAACACATAGAACCCGCTGCATTTAACCTGCGCTCAATAGCTTCTGCAATAAAGAGCTTTTAAACCCCCCGTAAAATGAAAGCAGCCGCTGTTGTAATAATGTTTCCCTGCAGAATGGAAACGCCGTACGGGCAATGATGTCATACCTTTAAATTATACAGCAACATTTAGCAATAATGCCAGCGTCGGCTCATGGAACGTTTATTTAGGGTGGCAGCGCTACCTTTCAAAAGTTTGGGGTCACCTGGAAATTTCCTTGTCCGTTAAAATAACTTGAAATGGATGAGAGATCCAGCGCAGACGGGGTTAATGCTGTAAATGAGTATTGTAGCTGGAAACGCCTGTTTTGGAGTGGATTATTAAATCGTATGCCGATTCCGCGTTTGAATCTCTGTAATAGGATCAGAGGAAGTTACTCGCTGATTGCTGCCACGGCAGTAGCTCATTACAGCCAATGTGGAGCATTCAGAAGAGTGAGGACTTTTTACGTGACTCCTACTTCAGCGATTATACGATTTAATGTAGGAGAAGCATCGTGGCTTCTTTTAACTCCTTCCTGACCTTAGGACGCCCTCAGGAACCTATCCCAACTACCCTAAGCACGTAATCGGACATTATAAGGTTTTTGCACCAACAGGGATATTTCCTTCAGATTTTCCTTCAGTAACGACTCAAACCTTAATCAGTGGTTAGTCTCGTCTTAGATTCAGGAGCCGTACGTCTACCCCATGCATGTTTAATCCCCTCACTGTATTACCCTCTACCGCCTCTGCTGGGAGGCTGTTCCACTTATCTACCACCCCCTCAGTAAAATAAAACTCCCTATGGCAACTCATCAATGGCAAGTTTTACTTTCTGAAGCCTGAAAAAGTTTACATTTTAAAACGATCTGTGTATTTTATTACAACATAACAGTGAGACTATTATTTATTTATTATTATTATTTAATTTATAATAATAATAATAATAATAATAAAAAAGTTCATAAATTACAAGAAAAAATCATGATAAACTTTGCATATAGGGGTAAGAATTATAATCTGGGCTGCGGTGGTTTCTCGTTAAGCGTTTATTAGGTTTATTTATTAGATATAACAGTAATATATATATAATAAATATATAATATACACACACACACACACATATATACGCGCTGGGTTCTGCTGTCCCCGGGGCCGGGTACCACGTTTTCAGCGATCTATTGATTCGGGAAGCCTATGACAGTAATTTATGCGGAAATGCAGAGTTTTGCTTCGGCGCAGGGATGGGGGTCAGGGTTCTGCGCTTTCACCGGTGTTTTGACAGTAATGAGGTTGCGTTCCGTCTGCGATGGTGGAGAACAGCAGACAGGTTCTAATCTTTCCATACATTAATCCAACACGCAACATGACAGCTCGACAACTATATATCAGGGCCAGTTTTTTAAGCTCCTCCTAATTCGCCAGCTTTTTTTCAGTTTATTAACCCTTAGGGTCTCGGATGTGAAATGAAGAGCCCCCTGGGCCGTTAAGGGTTAAAAGGATAGACAAGTGAAGAGAGAGAAAAAAGAGAGTGACCAAAACTCAACGGCAAAAGCCCCTCGGTCACTTTGAACGCGTTTTGAGGGCATCATCATCGTCCACCTCTGCGTATTTATCATTATTATTAGCATCAGAACTATTTAATATATATTTCCCATGATGCACTGGCTGTAGTATACAGTAATATTAGTTTAGTGCCACAGGCTGGCTAAGCATGATGGGAAGTGTAGTGCTGGTACCCAACAGGTTTGCGTATATTTGGCAAATGTATCATTTGGAATCAAAATAGCGGTTTGTGTTATTTATATCTTTTTTTTTTTCTTAATACGCATGTTTTATGGATGCGGCGCCGGCCCCAATCGCATGTAAATATTACGCATTAAAAATACATTTGTGGAACATGTGCCGCGCTGAAATGAAATATGCAGTTTTAATCAGGGTGGGCCGGGCACCGATTTCCGCTCCACGGCACCCGAATTACCTAGTGAAAAATTGATGCGCGAGCCGGCTGCGGAGAGGAACGTCTCTGGGTCTCAAATCGGCTCAGCAATCCGGCCTCGGCGCTGCATGGCTTATTCCTGACTTTAAAGGGTACATTTACCCTGAGCCGGACTCTTAGGATGCAGAACCATTTTATTGGCCCTCAGTCTCAAGACGTTACAGTGATAACCCTCTAAATACCTCTCTATGGGGCATTGGCTTCCATCCTTGGTGCTTGGGGGGGCCACAGTGGAATTGTTGCCCCAGTGGCATTGATATCCTATTCCTATATGGTGTTAGATATTGTAATGACTTAGATCTTATCCTGATGCCTTCAATCACAGCAGCTGAAGGGTTAATGGGCCATTAATGCTCATTTTTTATTTCATGATGCCCATGGACATGCTGTTCACAAAAGGTTATTTGGGCCAAGTTGACTCAGATGTTTGAAGCCGAGTAACTTGTCTTTTCGTTAAAAGTGAAGTTGACCGCCTGCCAACTTGTAAGAAATTGTTATGAAAAGTTCAACTGTCAGACTCCACGACCAACTCAACTGGAAGACTCCACGACCAACTCAACTGGAAGACTCCACGACCAACTCAACTGGAAGACTCCACGACCAACTCAACTGGAAGACTCCACGACCAACTCAACTGGAAGACTCCATGACCAACTCAACTGAAAGACTCCACGACCCACTCAACCGGAAGACTCCACGACCAACTCAACCGGAAGACTCCACGACCAACTCAACTGGAAGACTCCACGACCAACTCAACTAGAAGACTCCACGACCAACTCAACTGGAAGACTCCACGACCAACTCAACTGGAAGACTCCATGACCAACTCAACTGGAAGACTCCACGACCAACTCAACTGGAAGACTCCACGACCAACTCAACTCAGCTCGTAAACTCCATGACCAACTCAACTGGAAGACTCCACAATCAACTCAGCTTGTAGACTCCATGACCAACTCAGCTTGTAGACTCCATGACCAACTCAGCTTGTAAACTCCATGACCAACTCAACTGGAAGACTCCACAATCAACTCAACTGGAAGACTCCACGACCAACTCAACTGGCAAACTTGACAACCAACTCAACTGACAGACTTGATGACCAAATAAACTGATGGACACAACAAGCAACTCGACTGATGGATTCAGCGACCATCCCACCTGCCAGACTCGATGTTTGGCTCAACTGACAGCCTTGACAACTAATTTAACAGGAACTCAACAGGAGATTCTCAACACCCAACTTGACAGACCTCGACCCAACAAGTCGAGTTTTGTAACATGACAACTCAAGCCTTAATGAAAAGGCCACCAAGGCTTTACTGCCCAGCTCCACCACATCTAATAGGTCTTTGTTGCCCCATCCATCCTCTGTCCTACACATTATATCTAATAAAGTTATTCTGGATGTCCAATACATATTGTTATATATATATAAATCCAGTCACCTGGCTCGATGATTGGCCCGGCTCACATTCAAGCTTCACCCGCATTGAAATATTATTTGTCCCCCCCCCCAAATATTTTGGGTCTGGCATAAAACCCCCTTCTTTCTTTTGGAGAACGAGAGCCAGCGAGCCTTGACTTCTTCGAGTCTTCGTTTCCATTTTTCGCGTTCAAACACGTCGAAGCCCAGATTTGCCGTTAATCCACCTTCTGATGATTATAAAAAGCTAATTTTGTTTTCAACTTTGAACATTTAAACCTTTTTTTTTTGCTTGCCAGCTGTATAATTGCAATTATGTATCAATTCAGACGAAACTGGCAAGAAACTTTATTCGTTTGGGTCCAGGTGAAGTATTCCGACGTCGTGTAAAATGACAAAAAATTGTTTTTACACGAAGCTGGTTTCTGCTGTTGGCGTCTGTGAGTGTTGGTGGCGCAGGTGCGCTCGCTTGGAGTGCGCTTAAAGTATAGTAATGATAACACGGGCTGATTCCAAAAGGGGCATTAAAATCATGTCAATTCTTTATACCTGATTACGCCTCAGAAGTAGACGTTCCCAAAATTCTAATTGTCAAATATTAAATCTGACTTCAAGAAGAAATAGAAAAGAGACCCTAATTACAATTAACTTGGTTTTCATTGGAATTAAAATTATTTATATAAATAAATGGATCCAGCAGCTTAATTAGAAGGTCAGAAATCGCAAGTAAACCATTTAATATTTTTATTAGTGATATCACAGAAGGTCCTAATGGAGGAAAAAGTCAAATGGGAAATGATTTAAGTAAATAAGAAGAGTGGGGGAGGGGCTGCTGCTGCAGGGTAACGTTCATAAACGTAAAATAACGCACTTGGGCCGTAACAATCTCAACTAAGATTGGGGGCTGCGCTGTCGGTGACATCGGGGACTTGGAATCAATTATTAGGGTAAGCGGACAATGGAATAAATGGGTAGGAAAAAGCAAGCAGGGTTCTGGGTGTATAGAGAGGGGCATTAGTAGCAGGAAGACGGGGTTGCTCACTTGCAGCATTGGGGGGCAATTCTGGAGACCCCAGAAGGATAGAGACACATTGAGGATCAGAGAAGGACGACTAAAATGAGGGATGATTAGCAGTAGAAAAATGAGCAGGAAAGAGTAAGAGGTCTCAATATATCTGGCTTGGGAGAGGAGAGGGAGGGGATGGAAGAGAGAGAGTGGTAGATAAGTGGAACAGTCTCCCAGCAGAGGTGGTAGAGGCTAATACAGTGAGGGAATTTAAACATGCATGGGATAGACATATGGCTCCTGAATCTAAGACGAGACCAACAGGCAGACTAGACAGGTTGATCTTCAGCAGGTTCTATGTTTCTATATTAAATCATTTTATTTATTTGCTCGATTATAAGACGACCCCGATTATAAGACGACCCCCCAAAATCAAAATATTAATTTAGGAAAAAAACAAAAAGCCTGAATATAAGACTACCCTATAGGGAAAAAGTTTTACCAGTAAATATTAATTAATGTAAATTATTTTCATGTTTAATAAAAGCTATGATTGAGAAAAATATATTTTTTAAATTTCCTTTTATTTGCCAACCTGCCCCCCCCAGTTATGCCACTCTGCCCCCAGAAATGCTTTATACCCCCCTATTTGCCACTCTGCCCCATGATATGCCTTATACCCCTGTATGCCACTCTGGCATATAGGGGGTTAAAAGGCATATCATGGGGCTGAGTGGCATATAGGGGGGTATAAAGCATTTCTGGAGGTATATAGGCATATCATGGGGCTGAGTGGCATATAGGGGGTTAAAATGCATTTCTGGAGGTCCAGAAATGCATTTTAACCCCCTATATGCCACTCAGCCCCATGATATGCCTTTTAACCCAGCATGTACTGGCTGCCTTGGCTTGATAGGAGTGTGATTGCTGTTAGCAGTTTGATATATATATATATATATCAAACTGCTAACAGCAATCACTCTCCTATCAAGCCAAGGCAGCCAGTACATGCTGGAACCTGGGGATGATAGCAGTGGGATTACAGCCTCCATATGCCATGCTACAACCCCCACCCCCCTTACACATCCATGCTATCACACACACACTCACACTCATTCACAAACATTTAAATACTCATTCATTCCCTTAATCACACACACTTCACACATACTCAAAAACCCTCCCCCACCCCCTCACCTGAACTGCAGATCTCCCACTCGCAGACTTCTGCAGGGGACCGGCTGTAGCAACTTCTCTGGCCCCGCCCTCAGAGGAGGGAGGGGGGAGATAGAGCTCTGTGAGGACGCTGCAAGCTTCCTGCCCTGCTTCTAACAGAAGAGACGCTGCTCGCGACCGGTAAGCAGCATGGCGCCAGCATTTTTTTGGGGTCTGATTAGAAGACGACCCCGATTATAAGACGAGGGGTATTTTTCAGAGCATTTGCTCTGGAAAAAACCTCGTCTTATAATCGAGCAAATACGGTATATTATTATATGTAACGGCAAATATTCAATAATATTCCGCAAACAGACCTACAGGGCCAAGTAAAAGGCAGAATTAGTTATAGGGCCGGGGTCACCTATCATCGGATGAGTCTGGGATATGACCTCGCCCGCCGCAGGTTAATAAATCTCATCTCCCCCGGAATCGGCACCGAAAACGTCTGGGGAAATTTGCCAAAATAAGACAAATCTTCCCAAAGCCAAGTCTTCTATGTTTTATCGAAAGTTCTCTGATAACTTCCCCGGCAATGCTCTTCTTTATTAATATTATTATTAATGATGTCAATGGGCTTCATTTCCAAGGAGAGCGCCATTTCATCCTTACGTGGAATCGATCAGCTTATTCCTGCCTGCGAAAAATAACTGCCGGTTCCAGCAGCCGCCAACGTAAATAATGCGGCTGCACTTTGCCAGCTCATCAGATTGTAGCGAGAGCAGAGACCCCGTCCGCATCCGAGCGCACGCTCAGCTTTCACTTCCATCTCTGATAATCTCCCGGATGGCACTGTTCTTCATATCAGAGAAAAGCCTTGAAAGGGTATATAATATCTGAGCGGCCCTTCAAACCCCTCCTTACCCCCAAAACCTTTTATTATATTTATACACAGTAATATAACCCCCCAGCGCTGTATACAGTAATATAACCCCCCACGCTGTATACAGTAATATAACCCCCAGCGCTGTATACAGTAATATAACCCCCAGCGCTGTATACAGTAATATAACCCCCAGCGCTGTATACAGTAATATAACCCCCCACGCTGTATACAGTAATATAACCCCCAGCGCTGTATACAGTAATATAACCCCCAGCACTGTATACAGTAATATAACCCCCAGCACTGTATACAGTAATATAACCCCCCAGCGCTGTATACAGTAATATAACCCCCCACGCTGTATACAGTAATATAACCCCCAGCGCTGTATACAGTAATATAACCCCCAGCGCTGTATACAGTAATATAACCCCCAGCGCTGTATACAGTAATATAACCCCCCACGCTGTATACAGTAATATAACCCCCAGCGCTGTATACAGTAATATAACCCCCAGCACTGTATACAGTAATATAACCCCCAGCACTGTATACAGTAATATAACCCCCCAGCGCTGTATACAGTAATATAACCCCCCACGCTGTATACAGTAATATAACCCCCAGCGCTGTATACAGTAATATAACCCCCAGCACTGTATACAGTAATATAACCCCCAGCACTGTATACAGTAATATAACCACCCAGCGCTGTATACAGTAATATAACCCCCCAGCGCTGTATACAGTAATATAACCCCCCAGCACTGTATACAGTAATATAACCCCCAGCACTGTATACAGTAATATAACCCCCAGCGCTGTATACAGTAATATAACAGCCAGCGCTGTATACAGTAATAACCCCCAGCGCTGTATACAGTAATATAACCCCCCAGCGCTGTATACAGAAATATAACCCCCAGCGCTGTATACAGTAATATAACCCCCAGCACTGTATACAGTAATATACCCCCAGCGCTGTATATACAGTAATACCCCCATCGCTGTATATACAGTAATATAACCCCCAGCGCTGTATACAGTAATATAACCCCCCAGCGCTGTATACAGTAATATAACCCCCCAGCGCTGTATACAGTAATATAACCCCCCAGCACTGTATACAGTAATATAACCCCCCAGCGCTGTATACAGTAATATAACAGCCAGCGCTGTATACAGTAATATAACCCCCCAGCGCTGTATACAGTAATATAACCCCCAGCGCTGTATACAGTAATATAACCCCCCAGCGCTGTATACAGTAATATAACCCCCCAGCGCTGTATACAGTAATATAACCCCCAGCGCAGTATACAGTAATATAACCCCCCAGCGCTGTATACAGTAATATAACAGCCAGCGCTGTATACAGTAATAACCCCCAGCGCTGTATACAGTAATATAACCCCCCAGCGCTGTATACAGTAATATAACCCCCAGCGCTGTATACAGTAATATAACCCCCCAGCGCTGTATACAGTAATATAACCCCCCAGCGCTGTATACAGTAATATAACCCCCAGCGCTGTATACAGTAATATAACCCCCAGCGCTGTATACAGTAATAACCCTTCATTTTGCTCCAATAAACTCCCTTTATCTGGAGCCGCCGTTGCTGTCAGTCATGTGATATTTTGGGTGACTTTCCCGGCTCAAACACCACACTGAGCTGATGCTTTATGGCGATGAAGTCCGTCCCTCCATAGAATTTCATTAGTCAGAGTGTCCTGATGGGTGATTAAGACTGAGCCAATCTCTTGTTTCCTATAGGCAGTATGACTTAGGAGTCAAATTTTTGGCCCTTAAAGACAGTTTGAAGTAGCCCACATCTGCGCTGAGAAGCCTTGGTTACCCCTTAAAATCTAAAAAACCCCAGATGGTGCGGCCACATCATCCGCTTTGTCTCAGGACACGTATACATTTCACATATGGAGCTGGCCAGTAACCGCGTGTGTCCTGGAAAAAACTCCTATGTGGTCACCCGGAAATGTCATATGGCTGGCTGTGCGTTATGAGAGTTGGAATCCTCCATAGCTTTTCCCTGTGTCTAATGGCCCGTTTTCCTCTCCATTCAGATACATTCAGAGAGGAAAGCGTTCTCTCAGAAGCCTAAACGTATCCTGGGGTCCGAAGTCTTATTTCGGTTGCTTTTTTCCTCCTTTATTTCTCCGCCGTTTTCTGATCACGCTGGTCCTAGGAATTCAGTCTCCTTGGTAACCCAATCGCAATACCCGCTAAATTACTCCGATCTGCCTAACCTCGCTCCCCAGCCGCACGCTCACTGCCTCTCATTCACACAACTTACCAAACATTTCATTTTTAACATTTTCAAAGAAAAAAAACATAAAATCCTCCCTCATTTACACCGAATGGACCAGAATTATAGCTTCTCGCCTGCTGGAACTGGCACGTTTTAACAGAATAAGTTAGTAAAAAAAAGTTTGTGATAAAATATATAAAAGAGAATGAACTGAGCGTTTACTTTCATCTTACCTCCCAAGTGACCCGTGCAGCTTGGCCAGTCCCTCTATTGGCCTGGTGCCCCTCTCTCTTCCCCTTGATGCCCCTCTCTCCCCCCCCCCCCTCTTTTCTAGGAGGTCGGAATGTTTGCTGGGTATGAGGGGATCGCAGGGTTCTACAGCCCTAAAAGCCCTGATAATGTATATAGAAACAGCAGGAAACGGCTTTATAAATTAAACGGGTAAATAAACCTCATTATTCTTCTTCTAAATGCCCCACTCAGAAATATGGGGCAAAATCACATTAAGAGTCTGGGTAAAGCCCTGCTTCACACATAGACTGTTCCTCGCCCTGAGATATCTGTGATAATAGCGTTACGGAGGGACCTGCGCGGCTGGAAACAATCTCTAGCGCTAAAGGCTCCTGCGCCATCCAATAAAACAACGCGGGGAGAGAACAGGAAGCGGCTTCCAACTTCCTGCTCAGGCTGACGGGAGGGAGAGAACAGGAATCGGCTTACAACTTCCTGCTTGGGCTGACGGGAGGGAAGAGAACAGGAAGCGGCTTACAACTTCCTGCTCGGCTGACGGAAGGGAGAGAAGAAGAAACGGCTTACAACTTCCTGCTCGGCTGACAGAAGGGAGAGAACAGGAAGCGGCTTACAACTTCCTGCTCGGGCTGACGGGAGGGAAGAGAACAGGAAGCGGCTTACAACTTCCTGCTCGGCTGACGGGAGGGAGAGAAGAAGAAGCGGCTTACAACTTCCTGCTCGGCTGACAGAAGGGAGAGAACAGGAAGCGGGTTACAACTTCCTGCTTGGGCTGACGGGAGGGAGAGAACAGGAAGTGGCTTACAACTTCCTGCTCGGGCTGACCAATGAGATTCTGATACAGTCTGCACAGAGGGATCATGGGAAACGGAGGGGAATGTCAGAGCCGGGAAGTAGATATTTGAATAAATTAAGAATGTAACATTGAATCAAAGTGGTAATAACATGTGATATAACACGTGAGGGTTCTCCGTGTCGGATCTGTCTCCCTTCTTAAATTCACACATAAAGAATATCCTCAAAATCCATCATCGCAGCAATTAAGGAGAAATCTTTATTCCTTCCGTATGCAAATTATATGAAATATTCATAAAGATGAGATTGCGCTCGCTGCTTTCTTGTTGTTTGCTGCGGCAGAAGGAACATTCTTGAAAAAAATCCTCTGAAGTTAATTAGGGAACAAACGCTGATTCGCATTCCCTCGCACTCGACTCAAACCAGCCTTTATACTGCGGCTTTTACCGGCCTCTCCTCTCGTTCGGGTTTTTTTCATAAATTTTTTGAGGATTTTATTGGTTTTTATCTTCATTCGTTGCAATGGAACAATCCTGTCGCTACACAGCTACACACGATCTCCAAAGGACGCGGTCGCCGCTTCACAGATCTCTGGGCGGACATCACCTGGGGTAGTGGGGGCAGTTCTGGGGACCCCCCATCTCCAGAAGGATACTGACATTCTGGAGAGAGTTCAGAGGAGGCGACTAACATGGGAAATGGTTTACGGGAGGAAAATTATCAGGAAAGACCAAGGGATCTCAATATGTCTGGTTTGGGGGGAGAGAAGAGAGAGAGGGGATGAGAGAGTGGATGGGGGAGAGAGACAGAGAGAGAGGGGGAGAGACAGGGGGAAGAGGCAATGGGAGAGAGAGACAGGAGAGAGAAGGGTAATGTCAGAGAGACATTTAAGTTCATAAAGAGGTTAGAAAGTTTATTTCAGAGAGGGGAAAAGGCCAGAGATGGAATAGAAGGAAGTTTTACTTTACTGAGCGGGTGGTAGATAAGTGGATTAGCCTCCCAGCAGAAGTGGTAGGGGGTAATACAGTGAGGGGATGTTTCATGAGTCGTTGTCCCCGTTTCACTTGGTAAGAATGTTTCCTTTTTAAAGACGTTCCTTTCAGCCGCGGATATCAGGTGTATTCTCGACAAGAATCTTATCACGTTAAAAACAGACCCAGGTAATTCATTCGCATCCATATTCATTCTGCGTTATGCTAATCGGCAAAAACACATTCTTTACATTATCAAACGCCTGATTTATTTTGGAAAGGTAGCGGCAGCCTGACGCCCCGCGGTAAAACCTTCTCCTGGAAACCACAAGGACGGATTTCATGAACACTTAAAGGGACAGCGTAATAACAGAGAGCGTTTCATGACACGTTGGCACCTCGGAGGTCTTTTCTTAACAATTAGGGAGCGATAACTTATTGAGGAGGAATAATAAAGCAGGATCAGGAGTTTTGTAAATCTGCATTGTGACAAAATGAACAAACATCACACAAAATTACTTATGATTATTACTAGTTCCCCCGTCACAAAGATCCAGCACCCCCCCCAACCTGGTGAAGATACCGAGTCCCCGGGCCGTTTACTCCCAAAATATGAAAAAAACAAAGATTTGGAGAGGAGGGAGAGAACGGGAAGGGATACGATGGAGACGTAGAGGGTGAGCTGGCGAAGGGGTGGGCTTCACGATGCTCCATAAATCCAGCATATAAATCTGTATTGGGTTTGGGGGCTGATTCCACCAGTCCCTCCCCAGATCCAAGTTATAGGATGAAGTTGTTGATGTCATCCAATGATGTCATCAATTCACTAAAACCTGCAGATGCTTGTAATAGAGCGTCTGTAAAAGGACATCAGAGACGAAGCATCATCGCACCCTGGGTAAGGACAAGCGGATTACCCACCACTTTCTGCAGAGGTATAAACACGGGGCAAATAGGGAACACTCCTCATTCCAAACTGCCCCTGATTCCAAACTGCCCCTTGGGCTCAGTGTCCTAAACCAAAGTGTGAGGACATTATAAGTCTAGGAGGTTATAGAGCTTGTGCCCGAGTATGTGTGCCCCCCCCATGATCCCAACGTCTCTTTCCATCTCACCATAAAGTGTTGGAAGACAGGAACTTTTTATGACAGAAATTCCCTTCCGGAGCATTGGGGGATGTAGGGGGTTTCTGGTTTCTGCTGGCCGTTGGCTTTTATCCATCCAAGGAGCTCACATGGTGGAGAGAGTTGGAAGAAGTCCACTGCGCGTCTTCGTTTTCCTCTTCGGAATCTTCAGAGTGTTTGCTGAATACAAAGTATCGGGAGGACAAGAGGCTCCTAAACTCGCCTGGAATTCCGGAACCTCTGCGCCGCCCCAACAAACGGGTGCCGTGAGGTTCGGTGTTGAGTTGGTGGTGGCCCCGAACCATTAAATGGGTTTATTTAGTGTATAGAACGGGCACATGTAGGATTTGGGAAATAGGTCACCTCTGTATGGGGGGGGCACAAGGTTTCATGGTCCCAGAACCTTGAGGTCTGACTTCCCGTTGTATCATCCCGTTGTATCATCCCGTTGTATCATCCCGTTGTATCCCGTTGTATTCTTCTTCACTGTATTTTGCTTTCTTAAACCTTCACCAAAGAAAAGATACTTTAATACCCAAATAAATCATTATTCACGTAAAAACACACAGTCTTTTCCCCGCTCTTTATTCTAAAGCTGCAATGTTGCTAAAAAAAGATACATTTCCCGTTACCCAGCGCTCGCTGTTAAAAAGAACTATTTTCTTATTCTAAACCGCACGTATTTTTCATACTCTCTGATAAAATCATGAACGATTTAGGCGAGAAATAAAAAAATAAAATAAACTGCGTTTCTTTGCTGATCAGTCGCTCTCGAGTTGCCAGATAAGTTGATGATGGGAATTTGCTCCGGGGACGCGGCTGCCAAAGCGAATTGTAAATGTGATGCAAACAACAAAATGAAACGACGGAGTCTTCAGGAAAAATCTTACGAGAAGTGACAGTTAAGGTAAAAAGACTGGAAATAAAGCTTTTATTCCCCAGGTTTTCTGTAAAGCGCTTATCGCTGCGCGTCGTGCCGCCCAGAGGTGACTCCGTGTCGCCGGTCGCGTGACGGGTGCGGGTAACAAGAAGTGAAAACCTGCCCCACGCCACCGGATCAACCACCGCATCAACCACCGGATCAGCCACCGGATCAGCCACCGGATCAACCAGGATCCCACGGCTACCACCAATCGGTAATCTGTGAGAATCCATAGACATGGAGTGTAAGCTCTTAAAAACAGGGCCCTCCTCACCTTATGTTCTGTCTACCCTTTGTACAGCGCTGCGGAACCTGATGGCGCTATATAAAGCTATAAATAATATATATATTCAACTTTGTGCAAAAGAATGTTTAAAATATTATTATAATTTATTGTTATTAACAGGGCCGGCCCTATAATGGGGCAGACTGGGGCAATTGCCCCAGGCGGCACTTTAGAAGGGGCGGCACTTTGCCGCCCCAAGCGCTTTTTTGTTGTTTTTTTTTTGAAGCGGAGGAGAGAGAGAGAGGGGCACCGAGTGGTTTTTGCTTACCCGCTCGGCGCCCCTCTCTCTCTCTCCTCTGCGGCGAGTCTCCCTGTTCGGTCCCGGTGCCGGCTTATAATGCAGAGCGCCGGAAGTGACGTCAATTTCCGGCGCACAGCATTACAAGCCGGCACCGTGGCAGAGCAGGGAGACTCGCCGCAGGACTGTTTAAAGGTAAGTACCGGGGGGGATCGTAGATTATGGCGTCAGCGAAGTTTAAAATGCCGCCCCCCCCCCCCGTCGGCGGGGGGAGGCGGCGTTTTAAACTTCGCCCCAGGCGGCGTTAAGTTAAATTGCCTTTATCAAAAACAGACATTTCCTTGTATTAGTAAAATAGGGGGGGGGCGTGGACCTCCTCCCTCGCTTGTGTTTAGGGGGGGCGTGGACCTCCTTCCTCGCTTGTGTTTAGGGGGGGCGTGGACCTCCTTCCTTGCTTGTGTTTAGGGGGGGCGTGAACTTCCTCCCTCGCTTGTGTTTAGGGGGGGCGTGGACCTCCTCCCTCGCTTGTGTTTAGGGGGGCGTGGACCTCCTCCCTCGCTTGTGTTTAGGGGGGCGTGGACCTCCTCCCTCGCTTGTATTTGGGGGGCGTGGACCTCCTCCCTCGCTTGTGTTTAGGGGGGGCGTGGACCTCCTTCCTCGCTTGTGTTTAGGGGGGGCGTGGACCTCCTCCCTCGCTTGTATTTTGGGGGGGCGTGGACCTCCTTCCTCGCTTGTGTTTAGGGGGGGCGTGGACCTCCTCCCTCGCTTGTGTTTAGGGGGGGCGTGGACCTCCTCCCTCGCTTGTGTTTAGGGGGATACTGGTTGCTCCCCGCCGGTGAGGTCCATGAAGGCGGAACGGCTTGTCTGGGGTTCCGGGTTTCAAACAGAAGCAGCTTGCCTGGAATCCGGGTTCCGGACCACCTTCGTAGATAAATATATCGATATTTTAAGGCTGTAATTATGGAAATGAGCTAAGACCTGAGCGGCTCTCCAGCAGGGGTGGCCGATCTCAGTTGCACTTTTTGTTTGTGAAAATAATGAATAACCCAAATTCTACTAAATCCGGTGAAATACTTACATTTTATTCATAAAGCGCCTGCAGGCACTCACGCTCGCACACTCACATCAGGGTAACATAAGTTAACCTGTTGAGTGCTGGAGTGGGAACCCGTGATACTTCATGGGTTAAGCAGCGGAACTTTACCCAGGAGGGGCCTGTTTGTCATATAATAGGAAGGGTTTGGGGACTGTGATGCCAATAATCCCTACGGCGCTGCAAAGAAACACTATATTGTGTTTTCTTTCTCCCCAATGCTTTTGAGTGACAGCAACCATTACAGTGAATGAATTCAGCACAACAAGCCCCATGTGCATGCGCGCCGGCAGAAGAAAACAGCGCTCTTCCCAGAAAAATGAATGAAAGGAGAAAAATACCCCTAAAAATATACAATCCCCGGCGGCTCATGCGTCTTTTTCTACATATAAAACCTATTGAAAGGAATCACCGCCGAATGAACCCCCCGGGGCTCCGCGCTGCGCTACGGCGTCTGCGGCCGACTCCGCGGTGCCAGGAACAGACGTTTTTCCCCGTTATTCTCTATGATTTTTCCGCCCCTCGTTATTAACGCCGAGTGATTTCTGCCGTTTATCTGGAACTTTTCCTTCGTTATCCGGGTTTCTCTGTTGCTTAGCAACCGCCTGTTCTTCAGATCGTCACCGCTGTCATTCCTGGATTCATCAGAGGATTCAGGTCGGCGAGGGATCCCAAACTTTCTCGCAATTTGCCTTTTTGCGCCGTTTTTACCAGAAATGATCGTCGATGATTATCCGAAATGCGAAATTTGCAGACTCAGCAGGAACAGAAACTTCCATAAATACCTGCATATCACCCAAGTGTCCCTGTTTTGTTCGGCCAGTCCCTCTTTGTGCCCCAGAGCTCCGTCGAGGCTCTCCGTGCGGCCCGGGTTTTGTTTCTTATTAATAACGCTCGATTTACAGCATAACCTTTACCACTTTAACGTCTTGGCATTTGTGGGGTTAATAAAGTCCAGATTTTGTAGGTTAACCCCAGAATTTGCCCCACCTGCCCCCCCCCCGAGACGTTAATATTCGCCTTGAGATACATTGTATCAAATTCTGGAAGGTCTTCAAGTCTTTTAACCCCAGCTGGGACCGTTTTGGGTTCAGTTTCGGGTTATTATTAAGCGTTTTTTTTTTCGCTTCGCGCCCAGATGTTGCCGCTTACGGCTGTTTGTTAGTAAGACTGCGGCTTGTTTGCCGGGACGGTTATTAACCCTTACATCGGAGTCACGTATCGGCACCGCAGCGGAGCGGCAGATTTATTGTGCTGGGTTTGGAACACGAAACGTGCGCAGAACCGATCCTTACAGAAATCAGGAAGGAAAGGAGAGGCAGAGTGCGGCGTTTATCATAAATCCGCAGCCCCCGAGGAGCCGGTACTTTGAAGGAAAGAGAGTGCTGATGCTGTGGAGCTGCAGCTTCTCCCAAAGTGATTTTTCCCTTCGGTCTTCTGACTTCATACATCCTGAACGCCCTGCGCGCGAGGTTTTTCCGTGACTTCGGCCGGTGGAGCCGCGTAAAGAGACCCCCGGGGGGCTTCGTGTTTAATGTGGTGCAGAAGCGACCTCTGCCAACTTCCCCTGTTTATAATGAAATCGGGGAGGAATCTGGAGCCGGCGGGGAGAATCTGGGTTCCCCACAACTAAAGAACATTGGATTTGGTTAGAAAGAGAACCTCAGTGATTCGTCTCGCTGATACAGACCAGAAACCGCCGGCCCCATCCAGCCCCCGTCTAGTCTGCCTGTCTTAGATTCAGGAGCCGTATGTCTATCCCATGCATGTTCAAATTCCCTCACTGTATTAGCCTCTACCACTTCTGCTGGGAGGCTGTGCCATTTGTCTACTACAGTATTTCTCACGATACTCCAGGATGATAGTTCTCAAGTAGGTTATTTCTGGGGTTTAGCTCGGTGCGTCCCGCGTTGACTCCATAGTCTCACTCCTTTCAGCTGCGTCTTACATCGCTGTTTCTGCTGATTTCTCCCCAAAGTTACTTCAGAACGGTTGCGCTTTTGCCCCGGCCGGTGGTCATTTAACCATTTTATTTCCTTCCTCGGCAGCCCAGCGATAGGTCCATGGGGGGGGGTCATGCTTTAATTGGACCGGACACTTTGATTGGCTGCTCTTTGTGCCTTGAACGATGTAATAAGAAGGCGATTCACGTCGGGCCCCCAAAGCCAAACACATTTCATTAACCCTTCATTTCAGATCCAGTACCGGTTCCCTTAACTGCACAGAGAGCAACTAGGGTGGTCCGTTAAACCCCCTGGTAATACTTAAAAGACTCATTGGAACGCTATTACCTTTTCATGGCTGAGAGTGATGAGAGTGCAGGAACACCTGGAAACGCAGCCGAGCCGAGGTCACACTCACCGGATCGCGGATCCAAATCCACAGATGTTTTATATTACAAGCCGGCGGGGGGGGGGGGGGATTTCAGTTTCACCAAATAAAACAGATTATCCTCATCTGCGATATAACCCGTAGTTTAACCCCTTTAAGGCCAGAGGGGCGAGCAAACCAAACAGAAGATATTAACATGCCTTTGCCGACGGATTTCTTTCCAAAATAAACATAGATCTTAGCGGGTCCCCCCCCCCGTAAAGAACGTGATAATTATAGCGGGTTAATCCCATTCCGCTCTCCTGCGGATAGAGAGCGTTAATGAAAAGACTCGTCCGCGATATTAAATACCTTCAAACTTACGGCGGAATTTCCTCTGAGATAACGTTTTTTCCTCTAAACTTAAAACCCATTTTATTCCCGGGGATAGGGCGAGTATTACGAGTTTACGGGGTTAGAAGGGAAAGATGGCTTACATTTCCAAATTCCACCGGCATCGGAGTGCAAAGTAATGGCTGATAATTAACATTTGGTGGGAAAAAAAACTGGGTAAAGGGTTATAAAAAGAAAAAAAAGAAAAGAAAAACAGCCAGAGGAGCGACTCAAGAAAATAAATCTGACTAAAATGCACTTAATATAGTCGCGTCCCCCTATAATAAAAGGTACCTGTAAGGGATGATAGGAATCGTAGTGTATCAATGGCTTGTAGTCTTTTAATGGTCTAATCCATAATCTATTTCCATGTTCACCGGACTCCGGTGCAGGCGTTCTTTAGTTATTGGAGTTCTTTGGCGTCTCGGTTAGCTCCGCCCCCGGCTCCCTCCACGGGAAACAGGAAGCATTCACCGGTACACTTCCTGCACATGCTCAGTAGCACTTACGTGCTAGTCAATAGGAATGGCCTTTGCTACTGATGTCAGTAGAAGATGGGCTTCCTAGCTCAACAGGAGAGTTTCTGAGCATGTGCAGGAAGTGTACTGAGGAATGCTTCCTGTTTACCGTAGAGGCAGCCGGGGGGCGGAGTTACAGGATACAGAAGTCACATTTTCAAACTCCAATAACTGAAGAATGCCTGCACTGATTTGCATGCAGTAAAAGGCATTGGAGACCGTAAAAAATAGAGCCCGACATGCATTGTGGGAAGTAGGATGTTTCTTTAACAAAGCTAAGGTAAAGCCACAAATACAATAGACACCAACAACAAAGTGCAGCCTTAGTGTTAATATGTAGAGTTGTAAAGGTTTGTATGCAGTTGATCAAAAAGGAAATCAAACTTTTTGGAGTCAGGAACGTTTTTTCAATAATTTGAAGCCATCATTCTGCTCCAAAGGGGGGATTTGCTTCTTATCTCGGATCAGCAGTTGGATTTGTGGCTTTTCGCTGCCTTCATTGCCACGTATCAGATGGCCGGTACCGGCTAAGGGAACGGGAGGTGAGGGATGCTGGGTACTTGGATGAGCAGGAATTCAGCAGCCGGGGATCTCACGCTCTGCATGTTCTTAACATTGAAACATTACATTTCAGATGGCAACTGCCAATGGACCATACCAAGTCCAGGTGTGTGGGGGGTGTCCTATGTGGCACTTTGGCTCAGTTTAGTTATAAATGAACGTGACAGCAGAACAAGTCAGTGAATTGCCCCCATACCCAAGTTTACAGGAATTCCACCCCGGAGTTATCCCCCCTACCCCTTCATAGGAGGGTGGAGCCAGGTGGTGGGAGGTGGGGCTAAGCAGTAGAGAGGTGTGTCTAGCTATACCAGTGATAATTATTAAAAAATTCTGATGGAGCGGAGACGCGCACGGCTTCTGATGTTTGTATTTAATAAAGATTGAATGATAAAATATATTTAATGCTAAAAATAAATGTAACGGCCATTTTTAATTCCGCTATTGTATGTACTGTAAAAAATAAATTCATATTTTTAGCCAATATTTTGTGCTCAATATTTTTTAAAATGCCCCAAATTTTGCCCCGCCCCCTCTCATGTATTATTTTGATCATTTTGGACGGGCGGATTAACAGAAGCCGTTTTGGGTTCTGTCTGCAGAACCGGTAAATAAAAGTTGCACGACGCGGGGGTTAGCAGCGCACGGCGTTCCACGCGCACGAGACAGAGGGGGGACGCATTTCACAAGAAAACAAATCTGAATTAACGAACGCTAATTGGGTGAAAACATGTTTGCAAATTATTTCATTAGCTGAATAAATTCATCTCCCAGAACGGGGTCTCGGTTCGTTGAAGGATCTCGCTAACCCCCCCCCCCGAGACCCTCGCAGAGAGAAACGGGGACTCGGAGCCATCTCTGTTTGTACATTGGAGTCCCGTAAGGAAGAGACGCTCGATACGTCTCAAAGTAAACACGTCGCTCCAGCGCCTGCGTATCTTTAACCCATTCACAGAACTTTAAAGAACCTGCGGGCTTCTCGGGGTTTAATGGCGGCTCTGATATTTAAAGAGTCCATCCAGCCTTTAATGGCTCACGCTGGGGTCTGGGGACTTTTTTTTTTTTTTTATTTATTTCGTTTTCTCAGGCCCCCGTTTGCAGCTCGAATAATTTTAGGTTGCAGAGACCAGCAAATAATTGATATATTAGTGAATGTACGGGTTCTTTAGCGGGTGTCAGATAACTCTACTGAGCAAACACTCAGCTTCTCAGTGAATAGCCCCAAGCCCCAAGTCAACCTTCTCCTTACCCCCCCCCCACGTTCCGGCAGCAGAACATCCGGCCATGATGAGGGTGAAATAACTTCATGGCAGGGAATAAAGCTCTAAACATGGAGGTCACGGTGGCCACCGCCGTTGATGTGAGCTTTTGAGGATAACAACCTCGCTTTGCGTATTTTCCATAATCACCTATTATTAGCCTCATCGTCACGCCGCGCGGCTGCCGGCGAGAAAAAAAAAAGCAGAAACAAAGTGGAAATAAAATGGAAATATGTCAAGATTATTTTCCATCAACGAAGCGCTTCGGAGCCCGGTCCGGATAGACAGATGCGTGCGGCGGCCTCGCGGAGTCCAGCTGAGAAGCTTTGTTACGCCATCTCGCAGACGATCGCTCGCCGAAGAGGATGATTAATGAGATGGAATTAGGCCAGCGTCACTCTAACATGTACAAGAACCTGGATCGTGATTAACCCTTCAAACGCCGCATCTTACAAGGCTTTCTATGTTCCGTGTTTCTATTCTCTTGAAGGAGACAGTAGACGATCTCGACGTCCTCGGGCTTCGCCCTCAAAGCATTTTTTCACCAAGGGCCACGTCCGACCCGTGTCACAGATGCCGTTTTGACGTTACTCCATGTGACGGGTCGCTCTGTATTCAAATATATGGCGATGTTTTGTTATTTGTGCAGAAGCTTAAAAGATACGACAGAAATGGTGGAAGTTTAACGCGGATCAATATAATGTTGTGCATTTTAAATGTGCGAATCCCTTATTTTGGGGTAATCAGGACCCAATGAAAACTTTTGGCCTCTAACATGGATAAAGTACACGGATTATTTTTTCTTTATGTGTAGATACCGTGGGAAATTTCTATAGATTTCACCTGAACACCAATCACCACTCCAAAAAGGTTAAACACAAAATATCTTTTATTTGTCACCGAAGGCTACACAGGATCACTTCTGTTCTTCTAGAAGGTTATCTACATTTGCACTTATTTACAGCTCAGTTCTATTTACACGTTCAAGAATACGGCGTAAGAAACACAGAGTGCCGAGAAAGAAAATTCGCAAAATGACTTCCAGATGGTAAAAGGGTTTTTTTGTTTTTTGTTCGTTCTTCATAAACGGACGTGAAAAGCGTGGGTTCCAAAACAAGGCGGAAATGGTACAAACGCTGGGCTCGGACGACGTCGGCCAACGGAGGAGACTCATTTTTCTTTCAAAAGCACCATTTTCGCCTTAATACTTTCTACCCCCCCCCCCCCACACACTTCTTTTCCTGTAGGCAACAAAAAGGGCATTCTGGAGCTACTGGCCGAAGTCTATCGCTAAAGATGATGACCGGATTGTTCCTCCAGAGCGTCCATTGTGTTGTCTACAGGGAACGGCGAGGCGTTGCCCACCCGCTTCGTTATCCCGGGCGCTCCTTCCGTGCCCAGGAGGTGCACCATGCGCTGCCGAGTCTCCGTGGCACGGAAGGAGGTGACCATCGAAGGACGTTTCGTTTCACTTGGGGCGTTTTGCGGGCTCCTTGGTTACGGACCGACTTGTTATTAATGGAAACAGAATAATGGCGGATTTTTTGACAAATGGCGACGTTGGTAACATAACGGATGCGTTTTTGGAACGTGTCGGCAGCACAGAAAGTCTCCTCGCAGCCGCACGCCTCGTTAAGGCGAGATTCATTAGTAAGGGCTCATTTGCAACGGTATATTAAGGACGTTCTAGAGCAGGATCCATCATTTCGACAACCCCCGTCCACCTCGTTCCGCGGCTAGAAAACAAACGCACTGATAATGGAGGGGGACGCGCGGCTGGCGGGATTATACATCGGAAACACAGTATCAGAAAATCAGATTATCCGGCCCTTCGGGAACCCCGGAACGGACCCTCGTTCCTCGGCTAAGTCCCCCCCCCGATATTCCCCCCCCATCGGAATAGAATGTTTAGCAGCCAATTAGAAGACTTAACATATATATATATATATATATTTGGTTATATACCAGAGACACGCGGCGGGTAAGAGCCCAGATGCCAAAACGCGCCAGAATTCTGCTGGCAGCATCCGATTTACTCCTTAAAAATGCATCATGGCGGTGATATTTTGGGCCAGAATCTCTGGAAAGGAGGCCCCTCCAGGTTATTAGCTCCCTGTAATGACGGGACGCAGGAATTGGTTTTTCTGATTGAAATTCACCAATAATTTCTCCTTTCTATTGAGAATCTTAAAATGAAGGAAATTAAAGACATTTTAAGATGTTTAATAAAAAATAAAAGGTCCAAGACAAATATTCTGAACTTTTCCTGCAGACGAAACGCCAGATCGGGGAGGGGGGCGGCTGACTTTTTTTTTTGAGCCCAAAGTAATATTTGCTGCGGTTTCTCTACAATTTTTATTCCTTAAAAAAAAAAAAAAAAAAAAGTGAATTTGCGTCGGGCTGCACTCGGCCGACGCTGGGAAAGTAATAACCCCCCGTCCCTCCATCTGCCAGCACCTCCGTAAATATGTTCCACGGCCCCCCCCGACACCTGCGGCCAAACCCTTCGCTCTAAACATGTGCACATGTGTATCCGTGTGCGTGCGTCTTATGTGACACGGACTCATAAAAAGTTATTCCAGCATTTTATTTATTTCTTTATTTTTATTTCTCGTGGAAACGCGGAACTGGAGCTTTTTAAAAAAAAAAATATATAGAATATTTAAATGTTTTTCTCTACGTTCTCTATCCTGACTGCCCTGGAGCGGAGGATTTAGGGTTAAACGGCGAGCCGGTAAGGATTAAAGCCTCCTTCCCGTCGATCGTGTCGGAGCCTCTATTAATAAATACCCCGCAGCAGGAGGATGGTGGGGTTTATGCAGAAAGCCCCCCCCCCCGCTGGGTGAACTACAACTCCCATCAGGGAAGCAAAAATACTGGCTGTGATTCATGGGTGTTGTCGCTACCTGTTCGTTGCCGACTCCATAGCAAAAACGATATCAGCGAAGCCCCCAGACAAGCTACAGCGGGGGCAGGAGTATAACGGGAAGGGGATTTATGTTCCGGAAATGCCCCGGCTGCTGAAGCTCCTCTTTGCAGCCGCGGCATTTGGATTTAACGACAGAACACGCGAGTTTCCACTGCTGTCGTGGTAACGGGGTGAAGAAGCTTTAACCTCTTCATTTCTCCAAAGTCACAACATTACAATTTTTTTTTAACCAACCCCCCCCCCAAATTAACCTGTGAAGGGTCATTTTTAATTTTACAAACAGAATAAAAACTGCTGCCTGTGCCTACTGGGAATTGTAGTCAGCAGCCTTGGGCTACAGCCACCTCTACAAGCAATACACGCATAGCTGCCAACAGCCCCGACAACTAGGATTAAATTCTGGCTGTTGTCTGTCCTTGTTAGTACCTCCTGCCCCGTCACCCGCATCACGTCGTGCAAATACCGCCATGTGAAGTGCCCCCTATGTGCATACTGCAGGCAGGCCAGACTCGCCCTATGGCACATCCGGAAAATGCCTGCCGGGGCCCCAGCAAGTAGCCGCTGGCCTTAAAGTGCCAGAGCCGCCTAGTCACTGTTTATTACGGGAGCCGGGGGGGGGGGGGCTGAGCCCGGCTGATGGTTATCATGGCGCGGGATCCAATGTCTTGGTTTCATTTAGCGTTTGACTGACATAAACCAGGTCGCTGCGAACCGGGGCCGGGGGGGGGGGCGCTTTCTGTAAAAACATAAAACCGCACCGACTCTGCATAATGAATAACGCCGGCATCTGTCAAGGTGACATTTACAAGTCACGGCTCACAGGCGGCATTATTAGCGCTCGCTCTGCTCCGGTTCTGATTTACGGCCGCTTTACGTCTTAGTAACGGCCGGGCAGCGATTTGCATAAACGGATAAAATCCTAAAACGCGATTTCCAATGTTCTACGAAACAGATTACGGAATTATAAGAAAACAAAGGGGGGGCTCAAAGCGGGCAGGAAATAAACGCACATTTTCGGTAATATTGGCAAAAAAAAAAAAACCCAAAAAATCAAAATAAAAATTTGAAAAAATTATCAAGATACATCATTAACCTAAACCTCCCTGACTGCGAATACATTATACGGCCAAAAATCTTACCAAATATGGGTTATTTTTAATATAAAATGTAATTATACCGGCCCATCTTGCAATGAAGAGGCGCAAATATCCCCCGGGGCCGGGAGTCGCTGTGATTATATTGGCGGATACCGCACGGAAACCAAGCTGGTGGGCTATACATTTACTTATTATAACGGACAGCAAAAAGTATAGATTTAAATAAAAAAAAAGTCGTAGAAATAGTCGAGCCGTCCGATCACTAAGATTGATTAAACTCTCCCAAAGCCGATGGCGGAAATCGCTGCCGGTACATCACACCAGTACAGACGATTACCGGCGGCCATAAACCAGACCGGGGCGCAGACATTTCTCCTGCGTTTCTGGGTGTAATTCCGGAAGTTTCCGCTCGGCTTAAATTTAATCTGCATAACAATTTTGCATAAAAAGCATACGGCGCACGAAAGTGATTCTATACGAGAGATTGTTTCCAGCGTCCTGAAGGATAAATATATATATAAAAAAAGAATGCAACGCGGCAAACGGATTTATGTAAAACGGAAAATTTAACGTGAAACCAGAAATCCCGGTTTTCGCGAACGCAGCAGATCTAAGGGAGCTAAAAACAGACGTCTGCGATTTGGGTATTAATGCGCATGTTTTACGATTTGTGCCGTCATGTATAGAGTTTATGTTTTTGTATATAGAGGGCAGGCACTGAAATGGGGCACTTTCTGTTAAAAATAAATTTGAATTTTATGTATTTTTTTATTTAAAAAATATATATATTATTTTTGTTTACATTTACCGAAACGCTCGCCGTATAACCCATTCTCAAGCGACTTTAAAAAGGCTGCGGTGGCTAAAATTGCAAAAAAAAAAAAAAAAAAAAAAAAAAGAAATTCAAATTTTAAATTTTTTTGTTTAATTTTTATTTTTTATATTTTTTTACAAAAGGACCATCCGGGGCATCTAGAAAGCAAGATTTGTATTTACAGAGAAATTGTCCTTACAGCAATAATACCCCCCCCCAAAAAACCAAGAGACAGGTGTGTCCAATAAAACGGGCTATACGCCCCCCTTGCAAAGGGTTAATCCATGTTGGCGGGGTTTTAGAACACGGAAGTGATTTTGGGACAGTGGCCCCCGGCCCCCGGGGTGTCCTTTGGATCCCATCTAGCGACTCTCAAACTGAACGGAAAACGAAGGATAAGAAAATAGAATTTTAGTTTTATATTTTTTTTGGGGGGGGGGATGGACTCCTTTCTACGACCGACTCGGACCCGCGTGAGAAGCGGTGCACGCAGCGGAAGTGCATCATACGTGTTATTATGTTGCGTGTTACAAAACGCCGCAGCTGGAATTACGACGCGATTGGAGGCTGCAAAATTCCAAAACTTCCGACGGCGAATTAGGAGAATATCCTTCTTCTTAAAATATTTCACGTTAAATATTTCTCCGCACCCCCCCTTGGCTCGATTTCACATAAAAACTATAAAAATAAATGAAATCCACTTAATCGGCCCCTTTAAACAGGACGGTATTTTCCGCCAGGCACCGAGCGCCAGCCCTGCCCCCGTCAAACTGCATGTTTTTAGTATTTTCGCCCCAGGTTCGGCCCCGTTCCTCCACCCCGAGCCCGAAAATGAATTTAGAAACGCGATAATCAGCCCTGACTTTTTGTTGCCTAAACGGCATCCGTACACCAGGAGCCCCCGAAACGCCCCAAAGAGTCCCAAGCGAACGCAAGAGGCACACAAATCGGATTGTTTTATAAATTAGGTCTGAAATCGCCCAATCCTCGCGTTTCTGCAAAAGCACTTAAAAAAAAAACCTACCGGTCCAAAGTATTATCCAGACCTGCGGGGGAGGGGGGGGAATACTATCGACTGCAATGGAAATGTAACACAAGCAACACATCGGGACAGAGCTT
The DNA here is from genome assembly GCF_027358695.1 of Spea bombifrons. Taxonomy (NCBI): domain Eukaryota; kingdom Metazoa; phylum Chordata; class Amphibia; order Anura; family Pelobatidae; genus Spea; species Spea bombifrons. The sequence continues at coordinate 138,356,101 of NC_071088.1, read as the reverse complement.
TCCCCTCCCACATACTGCATCATGAGACAGAACGACATGATATGAACAGTTTTGGTTAAATCAAGGCAAAAAAATCAGTTCTTTAGGTAGAGCTGAACAGACTTTTCTTTTCTCGCTCCACTTCAAGGCGACTTAATCCCAGCTCCGCTCAGGAAAGGGAGACACAAACGGATCACCGACATCCGTTATCTCCGGACCGCCACCCAACAAACGCTGGCGTCTCGCGTCCTACAGTTCCTCGGGGGCGGGGACAAAAAAAAAAAAAAAAGAAAGGACGAGAAACGGGAAATCTCGTTGTGACCACGGAACGGCCAAATACCCGGTGTCCACTGCGATAGGCGTGAAGGCCAAACAAAAGCGCCGCACGAATATCAGTGCAACGGAGCTCACGTCGAAAAAACCCAAAAAAACAACTAAAATTAAATTAAAAAATAAAAAAATATCCAACACAGTTCAGGTACGTGGCCACAACAGCAGCTGTCTTTGGCAAGAAGTCAACAACAAGTCCACGGTGTCACCTTCTGCCCATTTCGCTCTGTCTCATGAAGTGGATGTTGTTGGCGCTGTCTGAGAGTTCTGGGTATTGCTCCACAGAGATGACAAAGTATCCGTCGTAGCCCTGCACCCGGCCCGTGCTCAGCAGCTGCTGCTTTTCGCCGTCTGTCCATAAGCGGACGCCCTCTTCCCCTTCCCGGAGTCTCTGCTGTTCTTTCTGCCACGCTTGCGAGACGGCCCGTTGCCGGGCGAGTTCCAGCACGTGGACCTTCTCCTCGTCCAGCGTGGTCCCGTAGCGTGTGTTCAGGCACAGGGTGCCGTACTGGAGTTGTATGTCCGTGTAGCGTCTAGTCCTCGCGCCAAGAACGGTGTTGATCTGGGACACCGTGACGTTTACCCCGTTCTCCAGGGTACGTCGGCCGCCGCTGAGGCCGAGGATGGACAGGTCGTTCTCGGAAGGCCCCTGCTTGACGAAGTAATGGGTGTCCACCCCGTCGACGGTGAAATGGAGGTTGTCTAAATACTGGGCATTGTTCAAAATGGCCGCGATCCTCCTTCCGTCCTCGTTGGCGACGCTAATGATGTCCGTGGCGACTCGGCCGTCCTTCAGCGCGAATTTCACGCCCTTTCCGAAGATGGAGCCGTAGGACGCGAAGCTCTTGCTCTCCTTTTCCGGTTGGCAGCCGGCAATGGTGGAGCTGAAGATCTGATCGAAGCGCTCCAGCGTGACGAACGCCTTCAGCTGCTTCTGCACCTCGCACTGGACTCCGAGGATGGACTAAAAAAGAAGATAAACACAGTTACTGAAAGACTTAGGGAACTGCCGCCCATCCCTGACGGTACTAGAAGCATAGAACCCGCTGCCGGTAGATCGGCCCCATCCGGCCCCCGCCTAGTCTCCTGCTGTAAAGACTCAAACCTTAATCAGTCGTTGGTCTCGTCTTAGATTCAGGAGCCGTATGTCTATCCCATGCATGTTTAATACCCTCACTGTATTACCCTCTACCACTTCTGCTGGGAGGCAGTTCCACTTATCTGCCATCCTCTCAGTAAAGTAAAACTTCCTCGCATTTTATCTAAACCTCAGAACCTTCAGTATCTTTTGTTTTTCTGCCAAAGCTTTCACTTTAAATCACGAACGCCATCGACGCCGTCAGCTTTTACCGCTCCCTCCGGCTAATGGACATTTAGACATACATAATTGATTGAATCACAGATTAAGGACTCGTGCGGCTGTTACCACTTTAAAGTGTAAAATCCATTACGTGTCAATAAAGCCACGAGGTGTGAAATCCCCCCGGCCGAGATAAGTGTCTGAACGGCGGGACTCCGAGCCCCCAAACCGGGGAAGCCAGGGGGTCGCGGGGAAGGTTAAACGCCGATCGCCTTCTCCAAACATTCTGCGGAGCGAGAATTCTGCCGGAATTATTCTTCTCGGCGTCTCCAACCCGAAGCGCATGAGAGAGTCTGATCCCGGAGGAACGAGACTTTCTTCACGCACCGGCTTCGAACGCTCAGAGCCAGCGCCGGAATACAGAGAGGGCATCCGCCGGAGGGTAAGAAGTGTAACGGCGGCGAATCGAAGGGGGCCTGACTTTCATCACGAGGTATTTCCCCAAACAGGACGTCAGCGCGGCCCGCGGATGGCTTTACCTTGGTGTTGTCCCACTCCTGGGTTTTCATCTGGGTGTTGATGAGTTCGTAGGACGGCTCCATGGCGTCTATGTCGGGTTTAGGGTAACCGGGGATCACGTTGTGCAGCTGGAACCCGAAAGTCAGCAGCCAGCTGTTCACGTCTGGAGCGGCGGGGAGAGCAAAAAAAAAAAAGAGGAATTATTTAGTAGGTAAAAACACCCGCACCCCCCAGGAGGCTTCACACCAGCCTCAAAACACATTTATTTTGTGTGAAAACGCATCTGCCTATCACAGGCACTGAAATGAGTTCAAAGCCGGCGAGCGATCGCTAAATGACCTTCGGGAGGGAGTTTTAGAATAAGAGACACTAATATAGAATATAAAAAATAAAAAAAAAAAGATAGTTATGGAAGTTACTCCAATGATGCCCAACCCCCCACCCCGCTATCAGCTTTTTAATCTTATTCATCAAGGCTTTCTTTTCTGCCCTCGGATGGTGAGGGGCAAATCTCTTCTTTTTAGGTTGCAATCCCGTATGTGGCCAGAGGGGGCGCCAGAGATAACGGGCAGCTATATCTATCGCTCTGTATTAGTTGTCTTATCCTTTTTTTTTTTTTTTTTTTTTTTTTACTTCTTAGATTTCTTGCTTTGGCAAAATAAAAAAAGACGACCAATTCTGATCTCCCAACAGAGAGGTTTGACTTTCACGTAACTTGAAAAAAAATATGTTTGGGTCCCAATAGTTTTTGTTTTTTTTTTTATAGCCCTTTTATAACCCCAACCTGGCAGAAAAATAAAAAAAAATATTGAACAATTTTTGTTTAATTTAAAAAAATAAAATAAAAATAAATATATAATGAAATGATATATAATGAAAATCAATCTTTTTGATTTCCTAAAAAAAGCATATTTTTGGCCATCAGAGTGATTTTAAGTTATTTTGAACGTGGAAACGAATTAACCAGATGTGCGAGCCCCGGCGCCGGCATCTGCCGGGTACATGGATGGTTAAACCTCCCCAAGGTATCCAGGGATTCTACTGTATATTGAATGAGTAATTAATCACAACGCAACAATAAATCACAATGCGTCCCGTTGTTGAATAATGTCCTTGGGGAAAAAAATGAAGGTCACGGCGAGATGTTTAATTTGCTGCAAGTCCGCGGCACTCCTTTTTGAAGCTGCGGTTTAATGAAGTCACTCGCCGAGCGCAGCTTCGTTAAAACTTGGCGGACTTTTTTTTTAAATTATTATTATTCTTTTTTAAGAGATAATTAGTCTCCAAAAATACTATTTTTTTTAGAAATTTTCTAGTTGTAGTTTTCCTTATGTATTAAGAAAATGATACTTTGTTATATTTTTGTAATATAATCGCGTAATATGTATAGTTGAACGACGGCTTCCGTGAGGTTCTCAGCCAATCGCAGCCTCAGATCGCGGAAGCCGAAGTTCTACGACCTCTGAAAGGATGACCGGAAGGAAGACGGAGCAGACGCCTGGTTAACATGGAGGACCTAGAACACCTCGTAGACGAGACCCACCTGTCATGTAACACTTTGTATCCTGGGAGCCGCTCACCGGGTTGTTGTTCTTAAACATGTAGAGGTTGAAGGGCATGACGTTGGTTGAGCTCAGGCGCTTCCAGACGTCGTGGTCGGGGCTGGTCCAGCGGCCCGCCAGCACGTCGTATTCCCGTCGGCCCATGTGGATGAGTTTGGTGAGAGGGTCGTACAGGCCGCCGTGGTAGCCGATGATGATCTGAAAGCCGGGGTTGGAGTCTAGGTAGATCTCTCCGTAGGCCGTGTATAGAATCTGTTTGATCATTAACCCGGTTCCGCTAAAGACCGCCAGCGGGGTCCCTATATTGTCGCAGGCGATGTAAAACTCGTCGCCGCTGCTCAGCTCCATGGCGAAGAGGTGACCTTGAAGGTCGTAATAAAGGGAGGCGATCTCCGAGCTCGAATGGTTGTAGAAATGGGTGACCCTCGTGGGGTTGGCAAGGTCTGCATAGAAGAACTGTAGATGCTGACCGGAGCTGGTCTTCCGCGAGACCCTCCTTCCGAGCCCGTCGTAACGGTATTTCACGCTCCAGCCGCCAACTCTGCTATACGCTTTCACCAGAAGACCGGCAGAGTTGTACTCAAAGACGTCGCCCCCCCTCTGCCGCAAGAACCCGTCTTCGTCCATCTTATACTGGACTTCCCCCAGCCTTGTTATCCGGTCCCTCAAATCGTACCTCAGCGGCGTGAGACGGGCGCTGTTCCCGGGGCTCAGCAAGTGCAAATTCCCATTCAGGTCATAGCTGTACCTCCACAGCGGCTTGTCGTTGATGGACACGGTCTGTAACTGGCCGTCGGGGTCATAGTCGTACGAGTACCTTGTGGTATTTGCGTAGGGGCCAACTTTTAACTCCTTCTTCACCACTCTCCCCATGTTGTCGTACTGCACGGTCATCCAGTACATCAGGGACCTGAAGATTTCGTACTGCACCTCTTTCACCCGGCCATAGGTGTCAAAGTGCTTCGTGTGGGTCATGACGGCCGTGGTGATGATCTGATTTATGTCGTAATAGATGACTCCGAATTTACCGAACTGCTCGGTCTTCCCCGAGACATCATCGTACCTGTACAGGTCGATCGGCAGCGGGGTCTCGTTAATGACGGCCTGCATGCTGGTGACACGGAAACTGTTGTCGTAGTTATAGTCGAAGCGGGCATTGACCATGCCTTCCTCCGTAAACCGGAATATCTGCCGGTCTATGAGAGGACCTATCTGCCGGTAACGGATGGTGCACGTGAACCCTTCGTTTTGCAAGTTAACGGTCTTCAGCATGCCAGCGGTTTCGTCGTAGCTGAAGGCTATCTTGGTGGTGTCGTACATGATCTCGGACAACTTGGACAGCTTGCCGTATTTGTACACCACCCGTCTCCCCGTTCCTTGGTAGAGCGTCTGAAGGAGCTGCCCTTCTTCTGAGAAGTCCTGAATGACGGACGCATTGCCCTCCGGAGGCCGGTAGATATTTCTGTAGTACCCGATGGAGCGGACGGTCTCCATGGTTTGCCGGGCGACGTTGGGCATCGTCACCGAAGAGAGGCGGTCATTCTTGTCGAACTCGAAGATGTACTGCCTCTGGCTGTGAAGAAGCAAGACCATCGACTGTAAAGGAAAACGAGAAAGAAGAGATTGTAACCACCGGCAAGCACCACTCCATAAACTTTTTCACCGGTGGTCAACCCCAAGCCCTGACACGTAATACTCTGTTTTCACTCAACCGTCCTCCAGGGGCCGCCAGTCTTTGGAGAGTCATTACCCCCCATATGCTGGAAACCCGACGCACCTTTTCCAGATAGGTGTAGCTCCATGATTTCCCATCGGCAAAAGTCCTAGACGTTATCCTGCCGGCTGGGTCGTACTCCATGCGTTCGGACATGGTTCCTCGCTGAATCCCGGCGATGTGCCCCCCGGGGGAGTAGGTAACGTTGACCCCGTTCAGACGGCTGCTCGGGGACCAAAGGGTGGGTCTTCCGGCTTGATCGTACAGGATTCTCAGGGTGAACTTCCGATGGTCGTCGTAGATCTTTTCCGTCCTCGTGACGCGGTCGAAATCGAGAGACAGCAAGTTCCGGTTGTGAACCTACAGAGGACAAACAGCAGAGGAGCGACGCGTTAACAGATAATAAAAAAACGTTCTGTGTAAGCGATAAAATATCACGCGGCGTTCTATGACAAAATGGTGACAATTCTTTTTTTGTTGCATTAATCAGTTTAGATGTTTATCTGGAATCACCCAGAATCGACACGCAATAAAGAGCCCAAAGCCAGAGCAAAGCGGAGCGTCGCGCAGGACCCGAGACACAGAGCGTCGCGCGGCACCCGAGACACAGAGCGCCGTGCGGGACCCGAGACACAAAGCCAGAGGCGCAGACTCTTCTCTAATAATAATAATAACTGCCTGCCATGAATAAAGGCAGCGCGCACGAGGGCAGGGCAGGTGCCAGACAAGATAATAAGATTAAATGGAGTCTCTGGAGGACGTTCCGCTGGCATGCGCGCCCTCACATCGGGGACCTGGCATCCAACACGCCTCTACAGCAATCTGTAAGGCCGTCCAGACAGAAAATTACAGAGAGAGAGAGAGAGAGACGAGAGAGAGAGAAACGAGAGAGAAACGAGAGAGAGACGAGAGAGAGAGAGACGAGAGAGAGAGACGAGAGAGAGACAGAGAAAGAACAACGAGAGAGAGAGAGAGAGAAAAACGAGAGAGAAAGAGAAAAACGAGAGAGAGAGAAAAACGAGAGAGAAAGAGAAAAACGAGAGAAAGAAAAACGAGAGAGAGAGAGAGAGAGAGAGAGAAAGAGAAAAATGAGACAGAGAGAGAGAGAAAGAGAGAGGGGAATGGTAGAGAAAAGAGAGCGAGAGAAAAGAGAAAAAAAGAGAAAAGCGAGCGGGAGAGCGAGGGAGCGGAGGGTATGGGATAATATATGCGTGTTCACAAACAGATACATATGTATCCAAACACAGTAAGGGGAATAAATCCAGGGTTCTAAGGATTGATTATTTATGCAAATTATATAATACAGGAAAAGTACAAAAGTAATTAATGTTTTGTGATTAACATCTAATTTTTTTTTATTGGATGTGCTTTGGCGGCACGTTCCGGGATCAGCCGCGCGGAGATACCGGAGACGGAATATACTCGTATTAAAACATCGTAACGGGGACGGGGCCTCTGTGCGCCCCCCACACCGGCTGCCGTTATGGACCACCGAGGGTCAGGCGTGAGTTTGACCGACTCACACAAGGGCAACTAAAAGAAGCCCCCTTCCCAGGGGCAGAAATCCCGCGGACTTCGGTTATAACGCAAAGCATCTTAACGACGCAAAGATTTACCCGGAGTCGGCGCCCGAACACGGTGACCTGCCCCCGGGCCTGCTCCTTGCGCTGCCTCCACTCCACCAGGTTCAAGCCGTTGTCGATGGGGAGGGTGACGTTCCTTTTGCCCACGGTGGGGTTCACAGTGCCGGCCAGGAGGTGAGGTTCTGTCTGCAAAGCCACCTCCATCCCGTTGGCCAGGATCAGCCGCAGAGACCCGTCGGCACCGATGTAGTAGCTGTTCCGGACCTGGTCTGCAGAGCGGGGGAAAAGATTTATTATTTTTATGGATTTTATATATAAATTACCTATACGCGTTATATTCATCCAATCAGAAGAGACCGCGGGACTCGGCACATTTCTTACACTTTAACCCTTGCCCACCTTGCAGCAGGGTATAGAAGGCCCCGGAGGCAGAGAGGTTGGTGGTGATGACGACGTTCTCCTTGTTTGAGGTTTCGATCTGGACGTGCGCGGAGCTGTCGGTGTCGCTGCGGAAGCTGCTCACCTGCCCCGTCGGGAAGGTAACGTTGGTGAGACGCCCGAAGCCATCGTACCTGGAAACGGAGAATGCGATGAGCGAGACGCGGGGGGGAAGCAGAAACGCGCAGGGTACATCGGCGGGCGAGACCCCCCACGGGGAGCGGAGGAGAGAAAGAGGAGAAAAGATTCACTTCTGTTATCCGAATCCCCAAAATTGGCCTTTTTTTGTTGGAAGCATTGGGGGAGGGGGGAGTCCTGGGATTTCCATCTACAACTCCTATCAAGCTCAGCTCATCTGTAGGTTAAACACGCTGACCCTCCTATACAGAACAACAAATACAATTATCCGCGATAAAGGACATTCCCAGTTTGCGTGGCGACAGAACGCGAGGCGGCGAGTTTAACGTTCAAACGGGAAGGAGATCAAAGTCACCGAACCCCGGCGGCCTCGAGAGATACCATCTCGGAACCCGATCCCGGAAGAGCCTGGCTCCTGGAACGCTTTAGACTTTTTCCTCCCCTAACGATTGTATCCCCCTATATATATACACACACACAGTGACATGAAACATACCCTGCACTGGTAAAAACCCTATAAAACCGCTGCTGGTTTTTTGCAGACGGAGACTTTCCGCTCGGGGTAAATTTATTCTTTTCCAACTGACTTTTATTTGCGGCGCTAAATGAATTTCAGAAGGAACGCCCCCCCCCCCGACCCCCAACCTAATCCCGCATTCAATGTCGCTCGTAAATCGCGTAAATTCTTGACCTCGCGCGCTCGTCGGCGATTGAACGGCAAAGAATTAGATCTGGAAAGGCCGTCAGCAGCCGCTCAATAATTCAAGCCGTTCTACATCGCGAACAATACGATTCCGAAGAAAGAATAAAAGATCACTGAGAGGGTGCTAGATAAGAGGAACAGCCTCCCAGCAGAGGCGGGTAGAGGGTAATACAGTGAGGGTATTAAACATGCGTGGGATAGACATACGGCTCCGGAATCTAAGACGAGACCAACGACTGATTAAGGTTTGAGTTGTTACACCGCGGGGCGGGGGGGGGGGGGCGGGGGCCGGACGGGTTTCTACGTTAACTCACTCGTAGAAGGTGGTCCAGCCGTTCTCGTTGCTCTTGGTGGCGAGCAGGCCGGAGTTTCCGTGGTACGTTATCATGGCCAGCTCGTGGCCCTGCGCGGAGACGCTCTTCAAAGCGCTGTTGGTTCCTATGGTCAGCCAGAAGACCTGCCCGTCGGGGACCACCAGCCAGAGCGGCATGCCGGTGGAGTCCCTCCTCACGTTCAGCGTGTTCCCGTTGTTGTCGGTGACGAGCGTGAGGTCGCCCTCGCCGGTGTAGGTGAAGTTGTACCGGTAGTCGCCGGTGGTGAGGCTTTGGGTGTAAAGGTGGCGGCCGGTGGTGTCGAAGAGGTACAGCTCCTGGTCGATGGGCGAAGAAACCTCGTACAGGTTCTGGCCGTTCAGGAAGGGTTTGTTGGCGCGGATGAAGCGGATCCGGATGTTTCCGAGGTCCGCCGCGTACAAGTCGCCGTCTGCGCACACGGCCAGCGATGACGGCGAGTTGAGCTTGGCGTCCTTGGCGTAGCCGTCGTCCCCGGAGAAGCACTCGCAGTTGGCGTCGTTCTTGCAGTCGCAGCCGCTCGGCGCTCCGGCCACCAGCGAGATCTCCCCGTTGGTGCTCACCTGCCGGATGCGGTTGATCTTCTTGTCGTCCGTCTCGGCGATGTATAAGATGCCGTTGTGGGACACGGCCAGGGCGGGTGGCGGCTTCCAGCGTGGCGTGGACGGCCACCCTGCTGAGGAGGTAGTGGTCGATGCCCGGCACCTGGCAGTGCATGGGTCTGCCGGCCACGATGCGCACCTGGTGGTTCTCCGATATCTGCAGCACGACATTATTGTCGAGGACGTAGAGAGAATTATCCATGGGGTTCACGGCCAGGTCTGTCGGCCATTCCAAGCGGACCTGCGAGAAAAGAAGAAATATACGCTATATGGAGGGTAGTAGAAAAGTGGAACAGCCTCCCAGCAGAAGTGGTAGAGGGTAATACAGCGAGGGGATTAAACATGCATGGGATAGACATACGGCTCCTGAATCTAAGACGAGACCAACGACTGATTAAGGTCTTTGCCTTTGTAGTTGCCCTCGGACCATTAACTCTTTAATTGCTGCGATAAGCACATTTTAGGAGGCAGCTTGAGCAGCGAACCTCTCTTTTCTGTTTTCTTTCACCAACGGGACACACGGGGTTAAGTTAGACGGCTCTCGCTCTGATGTTAGCAGCCCCCGGCGTGCTTTCCCTGGCCTAGTACCCCAACATTACGCGGCGGGATGGTCTTTAATACCGCATCCGGGGGAGCGAGAGTCGGGATTCGGGGAGCGAGAGTCGGGGTCGGGGAGCGAGAGTCGGGATTCGGGGAGCGAGAGTCGGGATTCGGGGAGCGAGAGTCGGGATTCGGGGAGCGAGAGTCGGGATTCGGGGAGCGGCTGCGTTGGACGTTGGCTGCGGTACCTGAGACACGTCCATCACCGAGTCGCAGCTCAGCGGTCTCGCCGAGGTCAGGTCGTTGGAGCCGAGCAGAGTGGAGATGATGCCGTTTTGGTCGATCCTCCGGATCATCGTTCCGTCGACGAAGTAGATCAATCCGTATTTGTCCACCGTGATGCCTGCGAAGGGGGGGGGGAGTCAATGACATCATCGGCACTGAATTACGGCTGCAGACATTAGTGCTAAAGGGTTAAAAATAAAAGCCCCAATATCCCAAATCCGTGGCAGCGAACGGCTGGCAGTAAAGTGAGAGAATTCGTCATTCCAGATCAATGTGATAAGCAATGTCATCAGCCTATCAGCGTATGCACAGGGGTCACATGACAATTAAGCATTCCCTGCAAAAAGATGGAAGAGGCAGACATTTCCACGGGATGACAGGATCGTGTCTGGGGTGGATTTGGGGCATTTAGCAGGCGCAGGAACGGCATTTCTAATGGTGAATTTCCTTACGAGGAGGAGTTTATACGAGGGGTCTCCGTAAAACCGATGGAATCCCCAGAACGCGTCTATTCATTTCTCCACTTTTATGATTTTACCCCAGAATCATTCTTTGTGTCATTCTTTGTGTGGTTGCTTGTCTGTCCAGCAATGAAGGGGTTAAATCAGCTGTATGTCGGCAGCCAGTTGCCGCAACACGTTACCGGGACAAAGACGGGACTAACGCTGCCACGAAACGCCACGACTCCACTCCTATGTGATATATAGGGGGGGGGCTAACGGCTCCATCAAGGAAAAAAGTGGAGGGCAATGCGGGGGGCGGGTAACTCCGTCACTCCTCGGCCCCCGGCGGACTCATCTTTATATCAAAATACATCATCATTACAGGGGAGGGCTGAAAATCAGCGAGCCACTGCCCCCCCTGTATAAAGTATAGTTAAATCAGCGAGCCGGCGCCTGTATAATGTATAGATAAATCAGCGAGCCGGCCCCTGTATAATGTATAGATAAATCAGCGAGCCGGCCCCTGTATAATGTATAGTTAAATCAGTGAGCCGGCCCCCTGTATAATGTATAGATAAATCAGTGACTGGCCCCCTGTATGATGTATAGATAAATCAGCGAGCCGGCCCCCTGTATAATGTATAGATAAATCAGCGAGCCGGCCCCCTGTATAATGTATAGATAAATCAGTGAGCCAGCCCCTGTATAATGTATAGTTAAATCAGTGAGCCGGCCCCTGTATAATGTATAGATAAATCAGCGAGCCGGCCCCCTGTATAATGTATAGATAAATCAGTGACCGGCCCCCTGTATAATGTATAGATAAATCAGCGAGCCGGCCCCCTGTATAATGTATAGATAAATCAGCGAGCCGGCCCCCTGTATAATGTATAGATAAATCAGTGACCCGGCCCCTGTATAATGTATAGTTAAATCAGTGAGCCGGCCCCCTGTATAATGTATAGATAAATCAGTGAGCCGGCCCCCTGTATAATGTATAGATAAATCAGTGAGCGGCCCCCTGTATAATGTATAGATAAATCAGCGAGCCGGCCCCTGTATAATGTATAGATAAATCAGTGAGCCGGCCCTGTATAATGTATAGATAAATCAGCGAGCCGGCCCCTGTATAATGTATAGATAAATCAGGGAGCCGGCCCCTGTATAATGTATAGATAAATCAGTGAGCCGGCCCCTGTATAATGTATAGATAAATCAGGGAGCCGGCCCCTGTATAATGTATAGATAAATCAGTGAGCCGGCCCCTGTATAATGTATAGATAAATCAGTGACCGGCCCCCTGTATAATGTATAGATAAATCAGCGAGCCGGCCCCCTGTATAATGTATAGATAAATCAGCGAGCCGGCCCCCTGTATAATGTATAGATAAATCAGCGAGCCGGCCCCTGTATAATGTATAGATAAATCAGCGAGCCGGCCCCTGTATAATGTATAGATAAATCAGCGAGCCGGCCCCTGTATAATGTATAGATAAATCAGTGACCGTTCCCTGTATAATGTATAGATAAATCAGCGAGCCAGGCTCCTGTATAATGTATAGATAAATCAGCGAGCCGGCCCCTGTATAATGTATAGATAAATCAGCGAGCCAGGCTCCTGTATAATGTATAGATAAATCAGCGAGGCGGCCCCTGTATAATGTATAATGGGACTCGGGGGACCCGCACGTACCTCTAGGATTGTTGAGCGTGGCCTCCACGGCTTTTCCGCCATCCCCGCATCGCGTGTCGTCGAACGGGAGGCACTGATCTCCGGTCCCGGCCAACACCTCGGAATTCTTCACGACGTCCTTTATAGCCGCCGTCGACTTGATTCTGTAGACCCGGCGGCTGTTGGTGTCCGAGAGCAATATGGCACCCGTGACGGGGTCCGTGGCCAAGTAATATTTATGGGCCGGGCTGTGGCTGTGATCGTAGGGGGACGGGGGGGAATAAATAAAAGCAAAGAGCGGATTTAGTACTCAGACCCAGGAAAAGACATCGGAAGGTCAAAGTCTCGTAAAAAGAAACATAAGGAGGAAATTTTAGTAAGCGAGCCGAACGATTTAAGGTTAAAATAAGTCATTTAAATGCAAAAGAAGAAAACATCTGCAGAGTCTTAAACGTGCAATTAAAATAAGCATTTCATACCCGAGCCTCCTCCGAGAATTAAAAGGAAAGTATTATTATAAAGAAGTAACAAGTTTTAGTGCGCGGCCGGAACCACGCGGAAATTCCGGAACGATAGAACCCGAAATAACAAATTTTATTTTATTTTATTATTATTTTATTTTTTTATTATTATTATTATTTTTTATTTATTTATTTTTTACAGAAATGACCTTAGAGTCCGGCATCAAATCTCAAAAATTCCATATTAGGCCAACTAATTATCCCCCTTTTTTTTTTTTTTTTATTTAATATCATTTGTAACGCGTTCATTTGTTGTGGGAAATTTATACAAATATTTAAAATTTAAAAAAAGAATATTAAAAAAAAAAATAAATAATTGAAGAGCGGTTGAGCTATTTCACTCTCTGTTAATCTTTATGGATTTTTGTTTTCGCCCCCCCTGATCACTGATCATGGGGAGAAATAAGTGCTATTTCACCTTGACAATGATATTTTGGGTTTAGACGACCTCATTTGGATAAAAAGCCATTTGCGCGATGCCGGGAGACGGATTGCGTGATTGCAATATGGTGAATTTTGGAGAGTCGGGGAGAAACAAAGGGTAATTAGAGGTTTTAAATGCAAGGAGACAGTTTGCCATGTGCTCCGAGTCTGCAGCACGCCTCGGAACGTAAAAATAAAAGATTAAATGTTTTTAAAACCGGATTCAGAACTTTATGAGGTCGGAAGAACTCTTTACTGGACTGTAAAGCCCTTTAATCGGTAAAGTAAATCTGTACATTGTATTAAAAAAAACTTAGTAGGGTCGGTAAGGCCATAAATTATACTCAGAGAGGGTGGAAGATAAGTGGAACGGCCTCCCAGCAGAGGTGGTAAGGGATAATACAGTGAAAAACATGCATGGGATAGACATACAGCTCCTGAATCTAAGACGAGACCAACGACTGATTAAGGTTTGAGTCTTTACAGCAGGAGAAACGGGCGACTAGACGGGGGCCGGATGGGGGCCGATCTGCCTGCAAATTCTGTTTTTTCTAATGTTTTCAAATTTTACACAATGAACAGACTCCCAGCACAGTCTTATATGCTGTATCTTTAGGCCATCCTAACTTTAAGATGATGTCATATCGTACCGGTCATCCATTATTCTGTCGATTCAAAGGTTTTTTATTTATTTATTTTAATTGTGGTTTAGAAAAAAAAAAAATCACTCAGAAAAACAAGGAAAATTAATAAATAAATAAAAAAAAGACTAGATAAAAAAATGTTTTAAAGACAAACGCCTTTAAACGCAAAAAAACATGTAAAATGAGAATTCCATGGAATATTTCTTTTGTTAACCCCGTGAGTATTTTTCTTCTTGGAACGTTTCGAGTAAAACCCGATTCCATTGGCTAGAGTTTCGGTTTTGGTAGAATCCCCGCTTAACGGGAGATCCTAATCCAATCAATTATTGAATTATCCAATTACCCATATGCCGGGGCAGCCGCACGGGAAAATATATTGGATTTTTTAGATTTATTTTGCATGGCGTGAGGTTCAGGGGGGGTGGGGAGGAATAATTCTCTTTTTTCCCGATTTATCCTTGACTCTCCCCAGTCACTTAGACAATTAAGCTGCAGACAGTTCCCATCTCGGCAAATGACACGGTTTCTCTCTAAATAAAACTGTCTGACCTTCAAGACGGCCGCGCTGGCAGCCTGCTTTCCATCTGTATATCCGCATACTGACAGCAGGCTGCCGGGGTATTATTTCATTAGCCTGCATGTCACTCATATTAAAGCGAGTGTCCCCCCCCCCCCAGAGGACGGGGACCCGGGGGATACGTTATCTATTCTGATCAGCAGCCGCCTGACTCGCGTGTCTGCTAACGGGCCGGGCGTCTGTATGAGTCCTGTTAGAAATATGCGCCTCTTTTCCAGCCTAAAACACACGATTAGCCCTTATTGCCCCCCCTATAGACTTCACATACAGTATTGGGGGCAGTTCTGGAGACCCCCATCTGGAGATAGAGCCTGACATTCTGGAGAGAGTTCAGAGGAGGCAACTAAAATGGGGATTCATTTACAGGCTTGGAGGAGAGAGAGAAGGGATGGGGAGAGACGAAAGAGAGAGAGAGGGGGGATGGGGAGAGAAGAGAGAGAGAGAGGGGATGGGGAGAGAAGAGAGAGAGAGAGGGGGATGGGGAGAGAAGAGAGAGAGAGAGGGGATGGGGGAGAGAAGAGAGAGAGAGAGAGAGAGAGAGGGGATGGGGAGAGAAGAGAGAGAGGGGATGGGGAGAGACGAGAGAGAGAGAGAGAGGGGATGGGGAGAGACGAGAGAGAGAGAGAGGGGATGGGGAGAGACGAGAGAGAGAGAGAGAGAGAGAGAGGGGATGGGGAGAGACGAGAGAGAGAGAGAGAGGGGATGGGGAGAGACGAGAGAGAGAGAGGGGATGGGGAGAGACGAGAGAGAGAGAGGGGATGGGGAGAGACGAGAGAGAGAGGGGATGGGGAGAGACGAGAGAGAGAGGGGATGGGGAGAGACGAGAGAGAGAGAGAGGGGATGGGGAGAGAAGAGAGAGAGAGAGAGAGAGAGGATGGGGAGAGAAGAGAGAGAGAGAGGGGATGGGGAGAGAAGAGAGAGAGAGAGAGGGGATGGGGAGAGACGAGAGAGAGAGAGAGGTGATGGGGAGAGACGAGAGAGAGAGAGAGAGAGGGGATGGGAGAGACGAGAGAGAGAGAGGGGATGGGGAGAGACGAGAGAGAGGGGATGGGGAGAGACGAGAGAGAGAGAGGGGATGGGGAGAGACGAGAGAGAGAGAGGGGATGGGGAGAGACGAGAGAGAGAGAGGGGATGGGGAGAGACGAGAGAGAGAGAGAGGGGATGGGGAGAGACGAGAGAGAGAGAGGGGATGGGGAGAGACGAGAGAGAGAGAGGGGATGGGGAGAGACGAGAGAGAGAGAGGGGATGGGGAGAGAGGGGATGGGGAGAGAAGAGTATTAACAGAGAGACGGGGAGAGAGACGGGAAGAGAGCGAGGCTGCGGAGGATTGGTCGGCTTACCTGTGCCGGAATTCTTTATTTCTGATAGAAGTCAAGAAAGCGAGGAGTAAGAGAAAAGCAAGGAGTTAGTAACAGAACGCGGTGTATAGAGCGTGCGCAGCGCTGAAAGAGTTAAAGGAACCCCACGCGTAAAAAGGTGTTTATGGGATTCTGAAACAGACAGGAACCCCCGGAGGCGGAAATCAGATTAAAGGCCTTTACTCACCGACTCCCCCGAGAGCCGCTTTCCACTCTCGCCAGCGGAGGGAGGAGTCCAAACTGGGATGTATTTTGTCACTTTGGGGGTTCTCGAAGATTTTAATGCCCCCCCCGAGTATTTCTTTCCCTCCCCCACTTTTCTATTACATTTTGAACACAGAATTTTCTTCTGCTTTACACGGTTTATTAGAAAGTGTCACAGTTTGTAGTAAAACGGAGATATAAATACAGATTGAAATTTAATGGAAAAAAAGGTTACTTCAAAGAAACCTGATTTTATCTCATTTTCTCCCAATAATCTCCCTTTATCTGCAGCCCTGGAGCCGCCGTTGCTGTCAGTCATGTGATATTTTGGGTGACTTTCCCGGCTCAAACACCACACTGAGCTGATGCTTTATGACGATGCTAATGAAGTCCGTTCCTCCGTAGGCTTTCATTAGTCAGAGAGTCCGACTGGGTGATTAAGACTGAGCCGTTCTATTGTCCCCAGTATTATAAGGAGTCGGGGGGTTTAGTAGATCAGGGCTCAGGGCGAGAATCATACAAACGGCTGATATGCAGCTGCCTGAAAGCGTTATATAATGGGGCAAAAACTACAACCGGGGTAAAAAAAGAAACCAAGCAAAAAAAATGCGGTTAAGCGGTTTAGTAATTTCCTTTCCCATACCTTAACTCCAGGACGTTGGTGACGTTGCCGGAGGGGAAGATTCTTCGGATGTAGTTGAAATCTCCAACGTAAAGACTCCCGTCCGGGCCGCAGGTCAGCGCGACGGGCGCCAGCAGCTTGTTTCCCGTCGGCCAGGCCGTTGCAGCTGGGGCAGGAGATGCTCCGTCTGCGCCCGTTACCCATGATGCTGCCGATTACTGGTGGCTGCTGGGAGATGAACTGGTTCTCGCCGTTCCCTTTGTGCAAAATGCCTGCGCGAGACAATAAATCGGGATTAGCCACAAAACGCGTTGGGTCCAGAGATAAAGACGTTCCTGAAACGGCCGACATTATTCCGTCTCACATTTTCCGAATGTCGTAAACAACAGCTTTACGGAAGAAAAGCGAGATTTTTGGCTAAACGCGGCCGGCGGCCCCCGTACCCGTCTGGATGTTCAGCGCGTGATGCTTGTCCAGAGACCATCCTCCCAGCTTGGAGGCCTCGATCTCGTACCCCTGCAGCACGGCCGTCCTCTTCTCCCACAGGATGCGGTCCGGGCACGACTCGTATTCATATCCCACCGAGACTGGGGGCGGAGACAAAAGACGATAGGTTACGATCCCATGTGGACCGACCAATCAGAGAAGAAAGGAAGTGGAGTTATAAATTACGCGCCTTCCCCCGCGGGAGGACATGTTGATTGTGGGCGCTATCATACCTGCGAGCGTCCAGGCTCAGGCTACCAGCAGCTCTCCATAATTGGGGTGGTTTTAGCGAGGGGCGGGGCTAGCCTCCAGATGTGGGTGTGTCCAAACGGCACCCCCGAGATCCGGAAACACAGGATTTCCCAGAGACTCCGGGTGAAACCAGTTCTGGACGCTACCCTGACCCAACGGGCCAGACTGGAAATCTATCATCGGGTTTTCCGCGCACGTATAAAATATTAATTTTCAACCCATAAAAACCTTAATAAAGATTTTTCAGTCCCTATGGCAACAGCCTATCAGGGCCTGCTTCTGTGTCACATGACAATTAACTGTGCCGGTAAATATTGATGAAAGAGGCAAGAGCTGGCATGACTTAAAAACCTCTAGATTGTAAGCTCGTGAGTCAAGGCACCAAAAAAAAACCCCCCAAGAAACAAAAAAACACCCCAGCTCTTACCAAACGCCTCGGACAAGCCGTAAACTTTCTGGCTGTACACGTCGGTCTTGTCCCAGATGAAGAAGTAGGAGAGGTCCGGAGCGGAGGAAAACGACTTCCTGAAGAGCCGGCCCTCGACGGCCACCATGAGATGCACTTTCATGAGGTTGAAGGGGATGGTGGAGTGCGTGAGGCTGATGCGCAGGACGGATTTGTAGCCGGCGGTCCGAGTGCTCAGATAACTCAGTTTTATTTTACTTCCTGGAATGCGGATCTCCTCCTGCAGAGCCTAAAACACCAAAAACATCAGAAATCTCCTTAAAAAAAATAATAAAATGTAAAAAAATCATTTATAGGGATCAGAGGCGCCACAACGACTTCCTGCGCATGACAACAGACATAAGGAGCAACGGCTTCATAAAAACAATAAAAAAATCCTTTTCACTTCACACAGGAAATTTCTAAAAATATTTTAAAACAAGAGATTTTCAGGATTTCCTATATAAAAAAAGGACCAAAAAAATTAAACCTTTTAATTTTCATTTTCATTAACCAATAATATTATTAAAATTAATAATATATATATATTTTTTTTTTTACACATGTAACAAAATAATGTAAACATTGAAAGACTATTGTGAAATCGTCATTATTAGCCCCAAATCTCCGCGTCTTCACTGAAGTTTATCCTTCTAAAGGCAGCCGACTTTCACATTTTTGTGCAAATAAAAACGAAAGCTGATTTTTTTTAAAAAAATATATTTTTTTGCTGTTTGAAGTAGATAAACTGGGTTGGAGATCACAGCATTGCAGGGGTATCAGGGGGATGTAAGAGGGCAGTTTCCAGGGGGAGGGCATAAAAGGGCCGCTATCCGGGGGACCCGCGGTATATTTTGTACAGAATTTGCCGGTAAACGGGTCCTCGCGGCAATAAAGCCAACTTCAAACATAACGATATTTTATTTCACGCCCGTCGTCCTCACAGAACCGCCAGGAACATAAAACATTTTTTCACCCCGACGGGGATTTAATTTGCATTTATTTTCCAGATGTCTGTTTGCTTCCGTATGAAAATTGGTCTCGGGGGGGGGGGGGGTCGCGGAATGTATGAAATGGGAGCGCTCCTCGGCGCGGGGGGCCGTACTCGGCCCGTCAATCATCTCACGTTTTTAAAAACCTTCTGCGGGGAGTCAAACGTAGCGACACATAGAAAGCGGGGCGGGTTTGGTGAGCTGCGCGCTGCCGCGTCCCGTTTCAATTCTATTTTGACTTAAATTGAGAATTCGGGATCTGCTGAATCTACGAAAAAGTTATTTCTGGAACTAAAAAAAAAATCTACGAAAAAGTTCTAGAAAGCGGCATGCGGGGAGTTAAACAGGAGCGGCCGCCATCACCACGAAAACATTCACTCAGTTACTTATACAAAACACTTTGGAGATGAGTGGCAGCCCGTGGCAGAGCCAGCATTATCTGATCCGGACATCTGCTTTACAACGAAAATAATTGTAATATTTCACTTTTACTGAGAAATTATTTTTTGAAAATAAAAACTCCGGCTTTATCTTATTTTGTCCCAATAACCCCCTTTATCTGCAGCCCTGGAGCCGCCGTTGCTGTCAGTCATGTGATATTTTGGGTGACTTTCCCGGCTCAAACACCACACTGAGCTGATGCTTTATGGCGATGCTAATGAAGTCCGTTCCTCAATAGACTTTCATTATCTAGAAAGTCCGACTGGGTGATTAGGACTGAGCCGTTCTATTGTCCCCCACAGGCAGTATGATAAGGAGTCGGGGGGGGTTAGTAGATCGGGGATCAGATAACAGAGCGAGAATCATACAAATGGCTGATATGCGGCTGCCTGAAAACTTTATATTATGGGGTAAAAAACTACAACTGGGGTGAAAAAAAAAAGAAATTCCGCAATATTTATGGAAATGTATTTTTAATCCGATCCGAGGAATAAATACTCAGGTTCTCCGGGTCTTTCAGTTGAAATATATAAATATATAAATCAGAGAGGAGTTTTGAGTTAATAAACGGTTATTAGAAAAGTGTTTTGAGAGCCGATGTATGTAGAAGGAACGCTTATTGTGTTTTTGGGGGTCGACTCGCTCCACTTCACTATGGAATATGGATTTAATCCACTGGCTCAGCACCGATTCCATGAACGAAATACACAAAAAAACGGTAAAAACGAGCAGTCTGGAGCGCGGACGGCGGTGGGAAACACCGGACGGGAGGATTATTACACGGAGCTTCAGCTATTCCGAGGGGGAAGATGGCTGCTGCTGGACAGAAGACGTCTGAGTGGAATTATCTTGGTTTGTGATGTCTCTATAAGGGATAGGACGTTTTTACCGTACTGAGGGGTAGTAGATAAGTGGAACTGCCTTCCAGCAGAGCTGGTACAGGGTACGAGTGACGTAAACACACGGATGGGAATATACCTGTATTTCGGGGACGATGGGCCCTTTGTGGGGGCAGGAGCCGGCGAACGCGGTGAGAGGGGCCGGGGAGAGCACCGGGTTAGGACGGGCAAAGCTGCTCAGGTCACAGCTGGGGATCTCGTTCTCCTCGTGCCGCATTGTTATGGTTTCCATGACGAAGAAGCGATCCCATGGCAACCAGAGAGTATGTTCTTGAGTAATAAACGGAGCCCGCTCGAAGCGCAGGGTAATGGATATGCCACCATTTGTAACCAGATCAAAGCTGTTTACGTAAACGACAGGGGAGGAAAAAACAAAAAAAAAAGAGACAAGAACATTATCTGCAGAGACGTCATTTGCACCATTTAAGAAATCACCCCCCCGTTTTCCTTTTGTACGAGAGCCGCTCTCCCCCCTCTCTAATGGGCTTTTTGTAATTATGTAGCTAATTGCATGTTAAATTATCGCCAGCGTTCTTTTATCAGAGATCCGCGAGCCGTTTCGGGTTTATAATCACCTGGTTAATAAAAAAATAAATAAAATCGTAACCCCGTTCCATTAACGACTAAACGGCGCTCAGTAATTAACGGATATAATGCGCCCTGCAACGCGTTCCCTGGAGCCCCCCCCGTTAATGCATTCACAGCGCCATAACTTATTAATGCCAACGGCTCCCAGATGTTTTCCCGCGCCTCTTCCCCGTGACATTAATCTCCCTCCGCGACAGTTTAATGTCCCCCGTTTCCAGTATGCGCCTCCATTAACGCTGCTGGTTTCCAGTCCTCGCTCGCCGTGATCCCGCTGCGTACTGGCGAGAGCCCCCAGTTGCAGCATCTGGCTTTGGCCGCTTGGCGGTCCGGCGTCCCTGACATTTTGTTGCTGCCGGCATTTTTAGAGCGCTGCTGACTCGGGTTATTTTTAATGGGTTCTTACAAATAAACGCTAACGTTTTAACGCTTTGGTTGCTGAACATACTACATTTCTACAGCATGTGTGATGTCATGAGGGCAGAGCGATGACATCACAGGGTGTTTGTCCATGGAGCACCTGTGCATGCACCGTGTCAGATTTAACTGCAGCGTAGCTAAGCTGACGGCATTTGCAATAAAAAGGGCTTTTGCTTAGGCAGCCGACGGCCAGAGCATAAGCTGTACTGTCGAGACAGCCGGCAGCTATGCTTTATCTAAAACATCAGACCTTGGTGATGTCAGCATATATATATATACACACGTTTTTTTCATGGCGGACATAATGTAAATATTTTTTGCGTTGATATCATGTCACACCGTGGCAAGCACAGCAAAAGAAAGGTCTAAATTTCTTTACCCCAGGCAGGGCAACTGAAAAGCTGCCCCTTAGCATTCAGGTCCCCGGCGCCTTTATCCTGCCCTCTGGCTCCGGTACATTACGTATCTGCCCCTACTAATACCCCCATCACATCCAGCACACGCTTACCTTCCATCTTGTCTGCTGATCGTGTAGCCCAGGAGAGGAGCGCCCACAAAACTGATGTTTACGCCCACTAGCGGTGTGCCGTCTGATGTCATCACCTGACCACGTATGACACAAGCATGCCTTAAAAGGAAATAAAAAAGTGAAAGGTCAAAAAACTATTTTCAATCAAAAAATTATTTTACATTGAAAGGGGATCCACTGCCATTTTACCTGAGCTGCAGATTTCCTGCGCACCCCCGCAAGGCTGCCGTCACGTTGCTCGCACACAGCGCCTTCTCCTGTCCCGCCCGGGGGAAGCAGGAACGGAGCAGAGTCATGTGACGCGACGTAAATTCACGTGACTCCACTGGGTTCCGGGGCGGAACGAGAGAAGAGTTGCTGTGTGCGAGCAACGTGAAGGATTACTGGGACCCGCAGGTACACCCGAAAAACACCCACATCCCGATACAGTCCTCTATACCATACTGCCTGTGAGGAACAATAGAATGGCTCAGTTTTAGTGATCCAGCTGGACACTCTGGTGAATGAAAGTCTATGGCGGGAGGGACTTTAGCCATAAAGCATCAGCTCAGTGTGGTGTTTGAGCCGGGAAACCAAACCTTAATCAGTCGTTGGTCTCGTCTTAGATTCAGGAGCTGTATGTTTACTACCCTCACTGTATTACCCTCTACCACCTCTGCTGGGAGGCTGTTCCATAATATATAGATTTATATTAAGGGGCAAAACTGCCGCTTATAATACGGTATTCATGTATCTCAGTCAGCAGCCTTGGATGTACGGTATGTGCGTCCTGGAATAAGACCCCCTGACAGAACCCCCCGTGAAGTCGCAGAATCCTTGGAGATTCTCTTTCTATTCATCGTGCGCACGGGTAACCAACCCGCTGACCTCTACGGAAAACCTCTGCTGATGCAAACCCATCAACTTTTTTGTAATAAAGCAACTAAAAGGCACATTTGCGGTTTCCATGGTTTCAGTGTCTTAACCCTTTCATATATGCTAAACAGCGTTAAGATCCGACACCCTCCTCTCCCGGGCTTTAAGCAAAAATCTAAGTGCAAAAGTCGAGCTCCCGTCGGGTTTATGATTATTGATATTTTTCTACAAAGTAACAAATCTATTATTTTTTTTTATTGTAAAAATGCCTTTTCTGGCTGTAAAACGCTCAATCCTTTTGCACGTCTGTTAATTCCGCTCCCCGGAGGTATAAGCTACAATCTCAAAGTGAGAGCTGAAAATGCACGGCGTTAAGCGGTCCTGCGCCGTACATTACCCGGCGAAGCACTTAACGGAGAGAAACGTCTCCGCTCATTAATTATGCAGGATATTAGGGGTGGTTTTTAAACTGCAGATAAAGTCTCGTTACCAGAAGCAGGGTATTTCTACAGAGACGAGGTCATTATTTATTAAAACGTTATATAATATAAAAAATGAATTTTAAATAATATTAAAATTAATAAATATAAGTAAAGCTACATATAGACCACATAGTCTAACACATTCCAATACATTTATTTTTATGTTATTTTTATCGGTTATATGCGTCCGCATCGCTATCATCTTGCATAATAAATTCCAACAGATTGTAAGCTCCTAGGAGCAGGGCTCTCTGCCCCTTCTGCCCCGGCCAATTTTAATTCACTCTCCCCTTATTGTAACAGCGCTACGGAATCTGCTGGTGAGATATAAATAGCAACAACGTAATATAATCCAACAGAGATCACATCTCAAAAGGCTGGCCAAGGATGATGGGCTTTGTAGTCACGACCCAAATCAACACGGGTCGCGGTTCCCCGGAAGTAACGGCTTCTTCCCCGGGAGGCATTTACGAGGCTCCATAACGCAGCCGGCGGTTTATATTTAAATCCATGCGCAGACTGGATCAGGAGGCGCTCGGCGGCCTTCCTAGAAAGCTCCGGAATTCACTTACAGATAAAACGTTATGGGGGCGCGCCGGATTTACAAGGAGGACAACGGGGGGAGGGGGGCTTTTATTCGTCTATAGACACACTTTCCATCTAGAACTCGACACTAAGTATCAATCTCTCCGGAACAACCTCCATACGGCTTAAATTCCACTTTTAAATTATGATGTCATTTATTTATTTGTTTATTTTTTGACAGCGAGACATACAGAGCCCTAAAAGCTAGAGTTGGGGCCGATCTGCCGGCGGGTTCCATGTTGCCGGCGTCGTAATGAAATTGTGAAGCTTACATATTACATGTTTCTTTTATTAATCCCTTTCCTAGTTTAAATGCCCCAAAACAATATTTTCTCGTGACTCTGCCCCGTAAATAAGAGAATCCTCTGCAGACGGAAGCGTCGAAGCTCTCTCTCCCTCTCTAGCTCTCTCTCCCTGTCTCTCTCGCTTTAGCTCTCTCCCTCCCTCTCTCCCTTTAGCTCTCTCCCTCCCTCTCTCCCTTTAGCTCTCTCTCTCCCTCTCGCTTTAGCTCTCTCCCTCTCGCTTTAGCTCTCTCCCTCTCTCTCTCCCTTTAGCTCTCACTCCCTCTCTCTCGCTCGCTTTAGCTCTCTCTCTCTCTCTCTCTCTGGTATTCCCCGGCTGCGTGCGGATATACTGCCTCTCTGACCTTCACGTTTTATCACCTGCCTCTTAAAAGTCACAATGTTTTAGAGACCTCTAGCAGGGGCCGGGAAGGGCCATTTCATCACCGTAAGGGTAATTTAGAGGAATTGCTCTGGTTCGTTGCAGAGAAAGCAAGGAGCGTCTCCGGGGGCAGCATCCCCGCCGAGCTCTACCGAGACTCCGTTACTCGGCCTCGCTAACGAGCGCTCGGGAATCAGAGCGACTAAAACGGGCAACGGTTTGCAGGACGGACTAAGGGGTCTCAGTATGTGGGCGAGAGAGAGCAGGGCGAGACCAGAGAGACATTTAAATATATAAAGGGATAAAAAATAAAAAAAACAGGAGAGAACAGTGGAACAGCCTCCCAGCAGAAGTGGTAGAGGGTAATACAGCGAGGGGATTAACCATGCATGGGATAGACATACGGCTCCTGGATCTAAGACGAGGCCGACGACCTTTTAAGGTTTCCTCATATAACTCACCCTCCATCGAAGGGATTGTCTCCGGGGATGAAGTGGGTGCTGTCCTTCCCGACCAGGAACTGGATGCGGCTGTAGAAGGAGTGCAGGTTCTGATGCGACGCCGGCACTTGGGTCTCCTGGATGATGTCGAGCGGATCCGGGGAGCCCAGGCACAGGGAGCTGGTTTGGCATGAAGGTTGCAAACAGCAGTCAGGATCCATACAATCCACCAGGCCGTCTGCAAGGAGAGAGCACACGCGTCACCCCTACGCGGCAACCTCACGGTTAATACTATTAAAATGCAATTTGTGGGAGATGTCAGAGATGATGCAAGGTAGATAAAGTGAGTGGACTCAAAGGGTTAATTCTGGCCGGTTACATTGTAACATTTGCCAGCGAGAACGTTCTTGGTGAAGAGTGAAAGATGTCGAAAGCCTCTGTATGCAGGAGGCGCCCGTCACCCTGAGATATCTGTGATAATAGCGTTACGGAGGGACCTGCGCGGCTGGAAACAATCTCTATCGCTGGAGGCTCATGCGCCGTCCGCTAAAACAACGCGGGGAGAGAACAGGAAGCGGCTTCCAACTTCCTGCTCGGGCTGACGGGAGGGAGGGAACAGGAAGCGGCTTCCAACTTCCTGCTCTGGCTTATGGGAGGGAGGGAACAGGAAGCGGCTTCCAACTTCCTGCTCGGGCTGACGAGAGGGACAGAACAGGAAGCGGCTTACAACTTCCTGCTCTGGCTTATGGGAGGGAACAGGAAGCATACGTGTCAAGTGTCCCTGTTCAGTTTGGCCAGTCCCTCTCTGGAACCTGTCTGTCGCCCCCCCCCGGTCCCTTCTTTCCTCCCCTGATGCCCCTCTTTTCTAGGAGGTCAGAATGTTTGCTGGGTATGAGGGGATCGCAGGGTTCTACGGCCCTAAAAGCCCCGATAATGTGTATAGAAACAGCAGGAACGGCTTTATAAATTAAACGGGGGAAATAAACCCCATTATTCTTCTTCTAAATGCCCCACCCAGTTACGTAATAGCTCCGCCCATAACCACATCCCAACACAAATGTAAATGTTAGGAACTCCTGCGCGGCTTTATCTTTGTATTTTGTGCTTTGAAAAACCCCTTAAAACTTGATATTTCTCCCATGTGGATCTAAAGCACGTAAAGATACAAACGTATAGAACGCCGCGAAAAAACATCTTTAAGGAAAAAAAAATGTGTTTGACTTTTAAAGATCTGCAAACAAAAATCTGTCATCTACTAAATCGTCGATATTTCTCTGCCCTTTACTTTTAATAAATTTGTGTTTAATAAATCCCCACGAAAAGCTTTTCTTAAATAAATACACAAAAATGAAACGCAGAGCAAATTTCCATGAAAAATGCGGAAAATTATTATTAAAAAAAAAAAAAAGATTGTGGTGGAAAAACGAGACGTTAACCTCCTCGGGGATTAATGCGGGTTCCGAAGGGAAAGAATGGCGCTTGGCGTGCGAATGCCAGCCGGGGGAATCGTTGGTCGGGTTCCGTATGTTTGGATTTGGGGACGTTAAACGAGGAGCACGTGGAGCTAATCTCCAGGATAAAGAGAGCCGAGGCGACCGGAGCGCAGCGAGCGCCAAAAACAACGTCTGCGTCTGAATAATCCGACCCAAAACTCCTGAATCTGAATCAAGATAAACATGAGCAGAGCCGCCACAGGTGAGCCTGGCAGCACGGAGGGAGCACGGCGCCCTGTAAGTATGACAACCGCTGAGCTGTTATAGATGGAAGAAATCAGGAGCAGAACAGGGTGAGAGGCTACGCGAGGTTAGCACGAGGGGAGGAGGTGGTGGCGGAGCAAGGATACCCCGGGGAGGAGAAGGTGGTGGTGGCAGAGCAATGATATCCCGGGGGGGAGGAGGAGGCGGCGGTGGCGCGAGGATACCCCAGGGGGGAGGAGGCAGCGGTGGTGCGAGGATACCCTAGGGGGGAGGAGGAGGAGGCAGCAGTGGTGCGAGGATACCCCAGGGGGGAGGAGGAGGCAGCGGTGGTGCGAGGATACCCCAGGGGGGAGGAGGAGGCAGCGGTGGTGCGAGGATACCCCAGGGTGGAAGAGGAGGAGGCAGCGGTGGTGCGAGGATACCCCAGGGGGGAGGAGGAGGCAGCGGTGGTGCGAGGATACCCCAGGGGGGAGGAGGAGGAGGCAGCGGTGGTGCGAGGATACCCCAGGGGGGAGGAGGAGGAGGCAGCGGTGGTGCGAGGATACCCCAGGGTGGAAGAGGAGGAGGCAGCGGTGGTGCGAGGATACCCCAGGGGGGAGGAAGAGGCAGCGGTGGTGCGAGGATACCCCAGGGGGGAGGAGGAGGAGGCAGCGGTGGTGCGAGGATACCCCAGGGGGGAGGAGGAGGAGGCAGCGGTGGTGCGAGGATACCCCAGGGGGGAGGAGGAGGAGGCAGCGGTGGTGCGAGGATACCCCAGGGGGAGGAGGAGGAGGCAGCGGTGGTGCGAGGATACCCCAGGGGGAGGAGGAGGCAGTGGTGGTGCGAGGATACCCCAGGGGGGAGGAGGAGGAGGCAGCAGTGGTGCGAGGATACCCCAGGGGGGAGGAGGAGGCAGTGGTGGCGCGAGGATACCCCAGGGGGGAGGAGGAGGCAGTGGTGGCGCGAGGATACCCCAGGGGGGAGGAGGAGGCAGTGGTGGCGCGAGGATACCCCAGGGGGGAGGAGGAGGCAGTGGTGGCGCGAGGATACCCCAGGGGGGAGGAGGAGGCAGTGGTGGCGCGAGGATACCCCAGGGGGGAGGAGGAGGCAGTGGTGGCACGAGGTTACCCTGGGGGGGAGGAGGCAGCGCGAGGTTACCCTGGGGGGGAGGAGGCAGCGGTGGTGCGAGGATACTCCGGGGGGGGAGGTGTGAGGCTACCCCAAGAAGGAATAAGGGTCAACAAAAGCTGGAAACACACCCTGCCATTAACCCGTCACACGGGGAGGGCCGCTTACCCGAGTCGTTGTCCTTGCTGTCGCTGCAGGCGGTCTCCATGGACGTGTCGCACCCGGACCCCCTCCATCCCAGCTGGCAGACGCAGTGCCACCCGTTCGTGTCGAGGGTACATCGGCCGTTCCCGTTACACAGGCCGGGGCAGCCCTCTGCAAGAGAAAACAAAAGCCCCGAAGCCGCGTAAGTTTCGTCGCGTCCGTAACGCTCGGCAGCCACACGTACAACGCAACGGGAGGAGGTGATGTGCAGCCAGAACACTACAATGCCCATCATCCCATCGCAACTCCCAGCCACCCCTAAGGGTTATAAGCGAGGGGGGCACAGTTTGCTGGTGGACCATGATCTCCTGGCTGAGAATGATTGAGACCCCTGGGCTGCAGACTTCCCGGGGGGTCCACCTGGAGCCTTCTTACCCCCCCCCGTCCAGTTACCCCATATGGATGATGGATCCGCCGCTCAGCCAGTAGGGGGCAACACTGAGGTTTTTAACGGCGTTACGAACGGTTCATAATCCATCTAAGAAGGTCTCTGTGTCCTGTTAGGTGGCCCCTTAAGGTTACCTACGCCTAGTGGCCCCTGGGGGCCGTAACCTGACCCTCAGCAGCTGGAGCAAAAAACACACAAGGATTTAACCCGATTAAGACGAGTCACCTTCAGGCGACGGCTTTTTGTGAGCCTCGCGGGGCCGGTAAACTCGTTCCAAAACGCATTAAAAAAAATCTTAAGAAAAAGGAAAATTACACAGAATTCCTTTTCCACTAAATCTTCCGTATAAATCCCGACGCGTCCAGGGGGGGGGCGCCCGGGGAGGGAGAGAAAAAAAAAACATGCGCTGCCAGAAATTTCAGTTTTAATGAAGTTCAAGTTCCGTCAAGTGAAAAATTCTGGAAAACATTCAGAATATTAAAATATTCCGGGGGGGGGGGGTTCAGAAACGACTCGATGAACTCATTGAGAGCGCGGGATGAAAAAGTCAATAATTAAGAAAGACAAATGGACTGGAAAATGCCGGTTTCCTTAAACGCGGAGAAATAATAACGTTTTAACCCTATCCGCCCGCTTCCGAGATCATCGGAATCGAGTTAACGAGGGGCGATTAATGATATTAAAAACGCAGGGACTGCGAGGCGTCATTTAATGGGGGTCCGAGCCGCGTTTAATTCATTCAAAATTAGGGACTATTTTACTTCATGGAAGCCGAGATCGGTGGCAGCCTGTGGCAGAGCCGGCATTTTCTGATCAATCTCCCTTCCCCTCCCCCACCCTTACAAAGGCTGTCTGAACCAATCAGCAACTTAACAACAGGAGAGATAACCTAATGGGGAGGAAAAATCAAGCAGATCCTGAGAGCATGGTATTCATATAAGGGGGTGACTTTCCCGGCTCAAACACCACACCAAGCTGATGCTTTATGGCGATGCTAATGAAGTCCGTCCCTCCATAGACTATCATTTCTCAGAGAGTCCGGCTGGGTGATTAAGACTGAGTCATTCTATTGTCCCCCACAGGCAGTATTATAAGGAGTCGGGGGGTTTA
Source organism: Spea bombifrons (assembly GCF_027358695.1). Taxonomy (NCBI): domain Eukaryota; kingdom Metazoa; phylum Chordata; class Amphibia; order Anura; family Pelobatidae; genus Spea; species Spea bombifrons. Next base: position 138,327,014 of record NC_071088.1, on the reverse strand, counting down.
GTAGATCAGGGCTCAGAGCGAGAATCATACAAACGGCTGATATGCAGCTGCCTGAAAACTTTATATTTTGGGGCAAAAAACTACAACTGGGGTAAAAAGAAAAAAAAAAAAAGTATTTTTTTTCGGATACTAAGATGATAAAAGATGGGAGATCCCCTTTAGGGGGGAATATTTTACCCCCCACCCCGGCCGGTTTTATCGTCCCTTTAAACCATTCTCTGCCAAAGATTAACGTCCAACAGTAAATGGTTCAAAAATTAAAAAAAACCGCAGCAAGCGTAAAATGTAAGAGAAAACCCTGAATTCGGTGATTAGCGTGAGGAGCGCGGATGGGGGGGGTCACACAACGCACAGAACATGGAGGTGGGGAGAGTAAAAGAGGAGAATAAAGGAAGGAGAGACTCCATACAGTACCTTTCACTACCTTATCCAGATAGTGAGCTTGGGGAACAAAAGACAGGACATTTAAGGTGGGGTTGGTAAAGTGCTGGGTGTTAGCCGGCCGCGCAGGGGCTACGAGGCACAAAAGGAGAAAAGGAGCCAATTAATGCGATACACCTCGCCGCAGGCAGGGGACACAGAGCATGCGCGACACACAGCACACCCGCTATTCCCCAACTCTCACCCACCCTGCAGCACAACGTTACCAAGAAAAACGGGGGAAAAGCCTCCGTTTTGGCCTTTTTACGTATATTTTATAATAGAAAAGGATTCATTAAAAATTGATAAATATTTCATGTAAAAAAATTTTTACTTTTTGGGCTTCTGAACATCAATAAAAAATAAAACTGGCATTCGTGAGTCCAGCTGGGTGATTAAGACCGAGCCATTCTCAAATAGAATATTTCTGTATCAGCGAAAGACGGAAGGGATTTCCAAGATGAGCGTCTGAGAGCGCTTCCCCCAAATGGGGCATCGCTGTACGGTGCAGACGACGCTACGGCATACGGAGGCGCTTCATAGAACACCGTCAGGCCAGGTTACGGGTGAAGAGCGGCCTCGGACGTCAGCTGGTAAAAATCCACTTTTAAATTACGTTTTTTTTCGCCCGCGGAAGCTTTATGAATACATTACGCTGAGCAGAGATGGGACATTAAAGGCTTTTTCCGCCCCAATTGGTGAAGCAGACAAAACAATGAAACACAAAGCACAGAAATAAGGGTCCGCCATGCAGGGAACACAAGGACGAGGGGGGGGGTGCTTCCCGCCATGCATGGAACACAAGGACGAGGGGGCTTCCCACCATGCTTAATACCCCCCCAGAGCCAATGTCCTTTCATTTATTACTTTGCTGAACTGTTTTTACACGCAATAAATTTATCGAGCCGATTCGTTGCGTAATAACGTTTACAAGGTCGCAATGTTTGTGCGATTTAGGAACCCGCTGCACCCCGGGGTGGGGGAAGGGCGGGGGGGTAAGAGATCTTATAAGTAGGATAACCTTCAATGAAAATAATCAGGGAAGCTGTCACGTACGGCAACATTCTAAAAGCGAATTAGACGGAACACTGAAACCCCAAAAAAGACATTAATATATAACTAAAGCTCCCTCTGGCACTCGCAGGGTTAAGGTTCATCCTAAACAGCCCTATTCTGCCCCACGTTACTTTATATGAATCAGCGGCAAGAGTTGCCGGGATGCAAGGTTTCTAAAGTTGTCCTATCGCCATAGTAACCGTCTGAATGTCCCAGCGGATTGGACCAGTCCGCCGGTTGCTATAGCAATAGAACGTTTAGAACGTTGCAGCAGTTACTTTGTAGAATATGTACAGCGATGTATCCGAAGTAACGGACGCGCCATAAACATGTCCCGTCCGACATAGAAAAAGAACTTCAATCGTTTCATCACAATAGTCGCATGACATCATTTTGATGACATCATTTTTAAGCAGTGCGTGAATTTGTTTTTTTAACATAATTTAAACGTTAGAGTTCCGAGGCTTCCAGGGATAATTCCAGACGCGGACCCCTGAAGACAGACGTCCCGGATTATTCTTTCTGTCCTTTTATGTGCCGAAGGAATTCGTTCCTCTATTCAGCCCCTCCCCCCGGTCCTTCTGCCCATTTTGCCCCCTGGCGTTGCTCTGTTATTCAGGGAGATCTGAGAGCTGCGTTTAGTTACATATTTTTTCAGTATACAGACCCCCCATATACTGATCATGGACCCCCGTATATGGATCAGGTTTCCAATCCGTATTATTACCGGGTAATGCTTTCTATTCTCTTTCTTCTGTCCCCCCAAAAATACTCAACCAATCCCTTCAATGGAAAAAATAATAATAATAATAAATAATAATAATAATAATGATAATAATAATAATAATAATAATAATGAGAACATTCTAGATGAAGGAAAATAAATTATTTTCAGATTCTAGTCGGGGACCAAATCGGTGCCCTTATTGGCCCCAAAATTACAAAATGAGGAGTTTCGTAAATGTACATTCGTAAAATGTAATTTTTTTTTTCTGTAATCCCCCCCCCCCCGAGACCCCTAATGAAAGGACATTTTTGGTTCCTGCACAGAACGCTGACATTGTGAGAGATGAGAAGCGAGGACGGGCTGCGCATGCTCAGGCGGGACAGACACTTATTTCCGGGCGTGGAAATCGAGACTTGGTTCTGGCTTTCGCTCGCCCTACCGATAGTGCAGTGCTCTCCGTTCCAGCCGGGGCTGCACTCGCACTTCCCGTCCCGGCACGTGCCGTGCTCGTTACAGCGAGGGTGACACGCCCTCTGATCGCAAGCCACGCCCATCCAGCCGTCGTCACACCGGCAGCTTCCTCCGATACACGTGCCGTGCCCGCCGCAGTCTGCCGCGCAGATCTCTGTGGGGGAGAAAACAGGGATAACCGTTAAGAGACAGACCTTAATCTCAGGAGCCGTATGTCTATCCCATGCATGTTTAATACCCTTGCCGTATTACCCTCTACCACCTCTGCTGGGAGGCTGCTCCACATATCTACCAGCGGCCGCGCACACAGACCGTGACATCACACACACCGTATTACAGCAAAAAATAGAAGGGGTCGCACGCCAACAGCGCTCGCACAGAACCAAAGATTAGGAAAAGGCGGGGGAGCCGGCTGACTTGAGACTGTTGAGGTCTCCCTTGACTGGTTCCCCTACTTACTCTCCAGCCGTGGGGAGGGGGGGGCCGGGGGGTTAGAGATCTCCTCGCAAGAATGTCTCAGAAGTCAAATTTCATTAAAAACCGGCTGAGTGTGAAGACAATGAAGGAGAAAAGGACTTTGTTACCAAGCCGGATAATTCTTAATTCCCGCTGCGTTTCGCTCATTTCATTTCTTGAGCCTCAGTATAGAAAATAGTATTTTTTTTTTAATTAAAAATGTAAAAAAAAAACTCTACAAGGGGTTAAATTCTTGCTTTTAAAGAAAAACAACTAAAAATTTGCGCAGGAAATTTATTACAATTTAAAAAACTAAACAAAAATACAAAATTTCTACTAAAAGTCACAAAAAAAAAAAAAGTGTTGGTTCTGCAACAGGTAATTTGCATTTTTGGAGGGGGGGGCAGGGATAATTTAAATAGGAATTTTGGAAACAGAAAAGTCGGTTTTGGCTCTTTAGTTGAAGTTGATAACTGACTGGCTAGCGGAACCTCAGCGGTCTCTTCTTTAGGTGAAGTCAAGTTTTTAAAAAAATGCGCGAACCGGGTCGGCGTTTGTCCCTCGGAAAGAATTTAATTTGTCTTATTGATGGCACAAAGGCGAAACTCGTTTGTTTGGCGGAATCACGCGTCCACTACCCCTCAAGTCAATCGCAGAAGACACGCCGTTTCTCGTCATTCTGTAAAAGTAGGAAACAGATGCTGCCCAACGGCGGAGAGGAGTTTTTCCTCCCCGCTGACATCGCTGACCATCTGCTCAGAAAGTTCTACTTAAACCCGACAGACGGACCTTCCAAAGAATTTACGGCCAAAAATATAATTTTTCACTAAATTAACTCAAAAATATCAAATTAGGGTAAATCACGCAGCAGCCAATGGAACGTCCTTCCTGATTGGACCATTTGTATCGGGCTGTCATGATGCGACGTCAATATTTTTCATAACAGTTTTATACATCTCCTTATACACCCCCCGGTGCTGTATTACATCGCCATAACGCATCCACTCAGCGCGGGGTTTGAGGAGTTATATTACTGTATACAGCGTTGGGGGTTATATTACTGTATACAGCGCTGGGGGTTATATTACTGTATACAGCGCTGGGGGTTATATTACTGTATACAGCGTTGGGAGTTATATTACTGTATACAGCGCTGGGGGTTATATTACTGTATACAGCGTTGGGGGTTATATTACTGTATACAGCGCTGGGGGTTATATTACTGTATACAGCGCTGGGGGTTATATTACTGTATACAGTGCTGGGGGTTATATTACTGTATACAGCGCTGGGGGTTATATTACTGTATACAGCGCTGGGGGTTATATTACTGTATACAGCGCTGGGGGGTTATATTACTGTATACAGCGCTGGGGGGTTATATTACTGTATACAGCGCTGGGGGGTTATATTACTGTATACAGCACTGGGGGTTATTACTGTATACAGCGCTGGGGGGTTATATTACTGTATACAGCGCTGGGGGGTTATATTACTGTATACAGCGCTGGGGGGTATATTACTGTATACAGCGCTGGGGGTTATATTACTGTATACAGCGCTGGGGGTTATATTACTGTATACAGCGCTGGGGGTTATATTACTGTATACAGCACTGGGGGTTATTACTGTATACAGCGCTGGGGGGTTATATTACTGTATACAGCGCTGGGGGATTATATTACTGTATACAGCACTGGGGGTTACAGTACTGTATACAGCACTGGGGGGGTTATATTACTGTATACAGCGCTGGGGGTTATATTACTGTATACAGCGCTGGGGGTTATATTACTGTATACAGCGCTGGGGGTTATATTACTGTATACAGCGCTGGGGGGTTATATTACTGTATACAGCGCTGGGGGTTATATTACTGTATACAGCGCTGGGGGTTATATTACTGTATACAGCGCTGGGGGTTATATTACTGTATACAGCACTGGGGGTTATATAACTGTATACAGCGCTGGGGTTATATCACTGTATACAGCGCTGGGGGTTATATTACTGTATACAGCGCTGGGGGGTTATATTACTGTATACAGCGCTGGGGGATATATTACTGTATACAGCGCTGGGGGTTATATTACTGTATACAGCGCTGGGGTTATATTACTGTATACAGCGCTGGGGGTTATATTACTGTATACAGCGCTGGGGGGTTATATTACTGTATACAGCGCTGGGGGTTATATTACTGTATACAGCGCTGGGGGTTATATTACTGTATACAGCGCTGGGGGTTATATTACTGTATACAGCGCTGGGGGTTATATTACTGTATACAGCGCTGGGGGTTATATTACTGTATACAGCGCTGGGGGTTATATTACTGTATACAGCGTTGGGGGTTATATTACTGTATACAGCGCTGGGGGTTATATTACTGTATACAGCGCTGGGGGTTATATTACTGTATACAGCGCTGGGGGTTATATTACTGTATACAGCGCTGGGGGTTATATTACTGTATACAGCGTTGGGGGTTATATTACTGTATACAGCGCTGGGGGTTATATTACTGTATACAGCGCTGGGGGGTATTACTGTATACAGTGCTGGGGGTTATATTACTGTATACAGTGCTGGGGGTTATATTACTGTATACAGCGCTGGGGGGTTATATTACTGTATACAGCGCTGGGGGTTATATTACTGTATACAGCGCTGGGGGTTATATTACTGTATACAGCACTGGGGGTTATTACTGTATACAGCGCTGGGGGGGTTATATTACTGTATACAGCGCTGGGGGGTTATATTACTGTATACAGCGCTGGGGGGTTATATTACTGTATACAGCGCTGGGGGGTTATTACTGTATACAGCGCTGGGGGGTTATTACTGTATACAGCGCTGGGGGGTTATATTACTGTATACAGCGCTGGGGGATATATTACTGTATACAGCGCTGGGGGGTATATTACTGTATACAGCGCTGGGGGTTATATTACTGTATACAGCGCTGGGGGTTATATTACTGTATACAGCGCTGGGGGTTATATTACTGTATACAGCGCTGGGGGTTATATTACTGTATACAGCGCTGGGGAATTATATTACTGTATACAGCACTGGGGGTTACAGTACTGTATACAGCACTGGGGGGGTTATATTACTGTATACAGCGCTGGGGGTTATATTACTGTATACAGCGCTGGGGGTTATATTACTGTATACAGTGCTGGGGGTTATATTACTGTATACAGCGCTGGGGGGTTATATTACTGTATACAGCACTGGGGGTTATATTACTGTATACAGCGCTGGGGGTTATATTACTGTATACAGCACTGGGGGTTATATTACTGTATACAGCACTGGGGGTTATATAACTGTATACAGCGCTGGGGTTATATCACTGTATACAGCGCTGGGGGTTATATTACTGTATACAGCGCTGGGGGGTTATATTACTGTATACAGCGCTGGGGGTTATATTACTGTATACAGCGCTGGGGGATATATTACTGTATACAGCGCTGGGGGATATATTACTGTATACAGCGCTGGGGTTATATTACTGTATACAGCGCTGGGGGTTATATTACTGTATACAGCGCTGGGGGGTTATATTACTGTATACAGCGCTGGGGGGTTATATTACTGTATACAGCGCTGGGGGGTTATATTACTGTATACAGCGCTGGGGGTTATATTACTGTATACAGCGCCGGGGGGTTATATTACTGTATACAGCGCTGGGGGTTATATTACTGTATACAGCGCTGGGGGTTATATTACTGTATACAGCGCTGGGGGTTATATTACTGTATACAGCGCTGGGGGTTATATTACTGTATACAGCGCTGGGGGTTATATTACTGTATACAGCGCTGGGGGGTTATATTACTGTATACAGCGCGGGGGGTTATATTACTGTATACAGCGCTGGGGGGTTATATTACTGTATACAGCGCGGGGGGTTATATTACTGTATACAGCGCTGGTGGTTATATTACTGTATACACTGCTGGGGGTTATATTACTGTATACAGCGCTGGGGGTTATATTACTGTATACAGCGCTGGGGGTTATATTACTGTATACAGCGCTGGGGGTTATATTACTGTATACAGCGCTGGGGGTTATATTACTGTATACAGCGCTGGGGGTTATATTACTGTATACAGCGCTGGGGGTTATATTACTGTATACAGCGCTGGGGGTTATATTACTGTATACAGCGCTGGGGGGTTATATTACTGTATACAGCGCTGGGGGTTATATTACTGTATACAGCGCTGGGGGTTATATTACTGTATACAGCGCTGGGGGTTATATTACTGTATACAGCGCTGGGGGAAGGCATTACTCTGTGAATGTGAAACTCCCATCACTCTGAGATCTCCTTAACCAAAACGCCCTCATTTTAAAGTTAAATCGTAGAAAGAAGAGCTGTGCAGCGTATGGTGGCTGAGGGTGATGGGTGTTTATACATGAATACATTATACTGCGAGTTGGAAAGAACGTGCGCCGCTTACCGACAGAGCAGTCATGTCCGCTCCAGTTGGGGTCGCAGCTGCAGACGCCGGTCTCGGCCTGGAAGGTGCCGTGTCCAGAGCACTGGTCTAAGCAGGTGGCCCTCGGGTTCTCGCAGCTTGTTCCTCCCCACCCGACCGCACAGTGGCACACGCCTTGCACGCAAACGCCACGGCTGGAACACGTGGGGTCCATGCAGTCCACTGAAAACAGAAAGAGGCCTAAACTCAGCTCCAGTCTAAGGAATCTTCGGCACAGAAACCCAGAACCAACCGGCCCCATCCGGCCCCCGTGTAGCCTGCCACGCTTCTCCAGCTGTAAAGACTCAAACCTTAATCAGTCGTTGGTCTCGTCTTGGATTCAGGAGCCGTATGTCTATCCCATGCATGTTTAATACCCTCACTGTATTACCCTCTACCACCTCTGCTGGGAGGCTGTTCCACTTATCCACCACCCTCTCAGTAAAAGTGAAATTCCATTCCATTGAAACAAACTGGTTGCCAAGGCATGGTGGATCGGTGCTATATATTAGTATATTATTCCCTGTGCGTGATTAACTCCCTCCCTATAAATCTACTACAGCCTGTGAACACATGGAGTGGCCTTCCAGCAGAGGTGGTAGAGGCAGTTATCTGTGGGGGGGGGTATTTGTGCGTTACCTTCCTCGCAGTTTTCTCCTTTGTACCCCGGGTTACAGATGCAGGTCCCCATAATGCAGGTTCCGTGGCTGCTGCACTCCGTGTCGATGCACTGGCTGGTGGGAACGTCGCACTCCACGCCTTTCCAGCCGCTGTGACACAAGCAGCGCCCTTTCATGTACTGCCCGTTCCCGCTGCACAACACGGGGCAGGACGCTGCGCGGGGAGGAAAAACAAACAGTTCACTCTTACCGTGAAGTACGAGTCCCGAGGAGTTTTGCGGACGGGAATCACCGACATTCCGCAGAGAATTTTATTCGAGGAAAAACATTTTTTAGAACTTTGCCGAAACGCAGAATGTTTTTACACCCCGGGAGGGGAGGCTGGGGCAATCCAGGGTATATCCGGGCGCGTCGGGGCAATACATTCAGGGTATATCCGGGCGCGTCGGGGCAATAAATTCAGGGTATATCCGGGCGCGTCGGGGCAATAAATTCAGGGTATATCTGTGCGTGTCAGGGCAATAAATTCAGGGTATATCTGGGCGCGTCGGGGCAATAAATTCAGGGTATATCTGTGCGTGTCGGGGCAATAAATTCAGGGTATATCTGTGCGTGTCGGGGCAATAAATTCAGGGTATATCCGGGCGCGTCGGGGCAATAAATTCAGGGTATATCTGTGCGCGTCGGGGCAATAAATTCAGGGTATATCCGGGCGCGCCGGGGCAATAAATTCAGGGTATATCCGGGTGCGTCGGGGCAATAAATTCAGGGTATATCCGGGTGCGTCGGGGCATCTGCCGGGTTTAAATAAAATAATAAAACCGGCTTACATTTCAGGAAGGGAGGGGGAGGGGGATTTTCTGGGGTGATTTATGAACGTTTTCTTTATTATTATTATTATGATGAATATTATTATTATTATTATGGTGAATATTATTATTATTATTATGGTGAATATTATTATTATTATTATTATTATTATGGTGAATATTAGGATGTTTCAGTAAAACGATTTGCACGAAGTTTCCCGACCTCTCCCGCAGTCCGGCCCGAGGAAGCCCAGGAAGCAGTGGCAGTTGCCGGACACGCATTCGCCGTTGCCGTAGCAGTTACTGGGGCAATCGTCCACCGATTCTGGAGAAAAGAAACACAAGGACTTATTCCCGAAACCTCAATCATACGTCTATCCACGTCTACCACCTCTGCCGGGAGGCTGCTCCTCTTATCTTGATTCAGGAGCCGTACGTCTATCCCACCAAACGTAGGGGGGGGGCAGCACGGAGTTTACATGAAATACATTACACCCCAGAATTCCCGTTCAACAAAAACTTACATTTTTTAACAGTAAAAATTGCTAAATTCCCAGGAATTTTCCTCCCCATAATAATTATGAGCAGATTCCCAGGGTCACGAAGACTTATCATACGATCGAAGTGTCCCGGAATAACCTGAAAGTCTCTGTTTTAGGGGGGGGAATACTTGATACTTCTCAAGATTTGGTTGAATAGGATGCTTCCCGTGTGCAACTCCCATCACTCTAAGCCAAAGCTCAAAAAAATAAAATAAAATAATAATAATAATAATAAATAAAAGCTGATGGGGGAAAAAAATTGAAAAAAAAATGAGACCCCCGCAGAGAGCTTTATTTTTTTTTCTTTCTCTTCTTTCAATTTTCACCTGAACCAAAAATTTCAATTTCTGAGTTATTTCAGGCGTGAACGCCGCAGGCGAATAAACAAACATCGGGAGCCGCGCCGGCCGCCCAGCGGGTAACCGCCAGCACCAACAATTCCAATCCGATCTTTAATGAAATGGGACAGACGGCACTGTGAATCACTACTCCCATCACACCGAGCCGAACAGAATTCATTCTACTCACAAAAAAATGAGTTAAAAATACACAAAAACTAAAAACTAAAATAATTCCAATCAGCGGCGCAGCACGCGAGGAATCGTACAATTACAGTTATTCTACGATGAAGCGACACATTGATATAATGCATACAGCCCCAATAATGCTGTAATCGGGCCTTAGATAAAAAATTATTCATTGTACAGCTCGGACTTGGCAAGCGGCCGATGAAAGGGACACGCTGCCAAAATCCGCCAGCCAGCCGAGGTGACTCTGAGATAATAAATCTTCCCAATGAAGCGGCATGATATACGGTCTTTTAATCTTCTGGGTATAAATATCCTTTTTTCCTCCCCAAGGGAAACACGGCCGAAGAATGAATGACCACAGCCAAGCGGGGTCTACTTTTGAGCCACGTGCCGTTAAGGTGATCCGGGCCAAGACTTTTTACAATGAAAGACTGATTTCCGGGGGTGTTCAGCAGGGCCGGGACTGATGCTTCTAATGCTGCGGGGCAAGTGGAACTGGGTTTTATTGCTGCCGCTCTCTCTGGAAAGGGTTAAAGTCTGTTTCCTTACAGTTGGGGTCCTCTAAGCCCCCCGTGGCTGGGTGCTGGAGACCCCCGCAACTGGGGGGAGGCCGAACGTCGCTGCCGCCAGCCGCAGATATGAACGAGACAAAAAGTGACAGGTGTGACAGCGCGAGCATCCCGGCCATGACAGGCAGCGGCGCGGGGCCTCCGTCGCATCATTCCCGGGACCCACGGATGCTCACTGACCTCATCGCTGCCTCCATTACCCATCAACATCATCTCCCATCACACAGCGGGCTCCTCATCGCACGCCGAGGACTGGCATTCTTAAAGGTATGCCCAGGACCAGCGCTGATACGCGGGGACAGACAGGGGGGATGAGGGTTATCTGATTGTTCGGGGGAAGGGGTTACCGAGACTTTAGCCCCTTTAGGCTAATAGCCAGAAATGAGTTCCTCAGTCACAGGAGCAGAAGGCTTCTCCTTCAGTAGAGGAACGTATAGCGATACAATGTAACAAACCGTCGGGTCCGAATTCCCGTCTCTCGGACCGTTAGCCCTCGTAACACTCGGAACGTCCGCTCATCAACATTCCGCTGAAGGGTCTCAAAGTTCTGAGCTTCTGCTCTCCTTCCAGACCAAACTTAGACACTTCAGCTTCCCCGCGCAGGCTCCTTACCGATGGTCGTGGTGAGGAAGGACACGGTCTCCGTCTCTTTTCCATCGTTGTAGAACGCCAGGTGCCAGATGCCAGAGTCCAAGTACTGGATGAAGCCCGTCTCGTGGGTCGTCAGGGGCGCTACGCCTCGGTGGAGCCTTTGGGGACCTTCCAAGCCTCGAGCTTCCTGAGAGAGGAGACGCCTTCCATCCAATAATTCCACAAAATCAAACTGGGGGGGAAAAAGAAGTCTCTTAAAACTTCAATTCTAATAACAAGCAGCATTTTAATGATTTTCATATTATATATTATATATATATATAATAAAAATAATATATATAATGTATTTATATTTAATAATAAATAGTAACAATAATATATTTTGGGAAATACCGTAATAATAATAATATTTTGTGAATTATTATTATTAAAAATCATTTTAGAGCTGCCCTGGTGAACTTCTTATAAAATAAATTTTCAGTATTTTTCTACAATATATTTTTTTCCTCCAAAAATATATACCGTATCTATGAAATATGTCCCTTTAAGAGAAGCACAATTTGGGTTTCTTCAAGAGAAATAAATATTTTAAAGCGGTTGGACCTGAAATCTTACAAGGTGACTCCGATATCGCCAGTTTGCCATTACCATAGCAACAGTTTTTGAGAATAAAAAATGTAATTCTTAGGAAAAAAAAATATTCGCATTTGGAAAAGCTTCTGAAATAAAGAAGTTTATAGAAAAGCTTTTGAAATCAGGAAAAGAATTATTTAAATGGAAGAAATGTCAAGAATAAAGAAAAAGGCTAAAAACGGACATCTGGCATTTGCAGGATGATGCATTTTGGGGACTTTTTTTTTTCTTTTACACAAGAACCAAACCTCAGCAGCAGAAAAACAGAACAAACGCAAAATACTTTCAGAAATGTGTTTTTATTCTATTAATAACGTCAAATATTTTTCAATAAATTACTAAAAATATTAGTAGAAAAGAGCTAATGACATCAAATTATAATTTTTTTATTTTTTCCAGACACCTGATGGATAACGGCGCCACCAGCGGGCCTACCTGTAGTATGTGGGCGTGGCTGTAAGCTGTGATGTCACTGCAGGACCTCCCCCTTTTATCCTTTGCCGCATGAGCAGCTACCAGGAAGTAGGTTGCTGCCGGCGATAGAGGTCCAGTTCCCAGGGCTGCTGGCAGCTATTCATGGTCTCTGACCCTCCCATCTAAACATACGTTTTGGGCTGGAACCATGTCACATTCAGGATTCTGAAAGTGGTCCTATCACCATAGCAACCAATGGAATGGCCCTGCTGATTGGAACATTCCATTGGTTGCTATAGCAGTAAGGGCCCTTTTAGAACTTTGCTCCAGAACCTTCATAACTCTATGAATCCATGGAAACCATGGAAACCATGAAAATTAACCCTTAACAATAAGTCTGTTACCTGAGTGTGTGATGGGGGGAGGCCTCTCCTGCCGTATATACCCACAAGGGCCGCTTTCCCCAAGGAGATGTTGAACTTGATGTGTACCGGATGATCTATGAAGACCTGAGACCTCCAGAATATGCCAGGGGGGATCTTCTGAGTGGCCCTTCTGCCGACGTCCAGCTCTCCGGAGTCAATAAAGCTGTCGTCGGGGAAGAGGCTGCTGGGCTTTCCTGCAGGACACAGACGCGGTTCGTTAGCCGGACACCCGGCACTCTATGCCATCAAAGCGGATTATAGTGTCAGTTCAGGCAGCTGACAACGGGAATTCCGACACCTTTTTTTTTTTTAGAATCTAGGAAAATTCTTGCATCAAATAAAAACCGCCTATCATGAAATACAGCGAGACTATTTCGGCCATTTTTCCCAGGAAACCTCTAATTTGTACATGTTGCCGGCCGCCGGCCCTGTATCATGATTTATACATCACGCTCAATGCAGGGAGGGCTTTAATGGGAGAGAAGGATACAACGAGCTATCAGGACTTTATCTTGCTGGAGAGTGGGGAGCGGGTTGGTTCTCTAAGGGATGGAGGCTCAACCATTCTATCCTTTACCGCAGTGCAGCAAGACAAAGTCCTGATACAGTTATTTAGCCGGCCGAAGAACACTGAGGTGCGAAACAGAGGCGCTTTGGTATTTTATCAAAAACTTCACATTTATTTGCACCGTACCGTTCCTTTAAGAGAAAACCAAACATGGTTTTATCTCACTGCATTCTGTGTGCAATAGAAGGTCTGGGTCACACTAACTCGGGGGACCGTGTGACTGCTGGGACCTTGTCGGGAGGGGTAATAAAGCACACACCGAATGTTCCCTCATTCCCAGATTACTGGCTCTTTAAATGCCTACGACCTCATTTCTCTGCTATTTCTGTCCTTTTAACCCACCGCGTCTTGGCTCCTTTTTCACGCCAAGAACAAGAGGTTCTGGGTAAATAAAGCCCCGCGAGAGATTTCTATTTAGATAGCGACACAACGGCGGCCCCTTAATAAGGGATAACAATCACCTTTCCCATAATAGCCCTCATTTTAATCTTATTTTTAATCTCGTTTCATTTTGTTCAGACGGATCCTCTGCGATTCATTTATTCCCGGAGCCCAATATATGTATTTTTTCCTTTAATCTTTCTGTGTCAGGTTCCCCTCCCCCCACCCCATGTTATATACATTATGATAAAAAAAAAATATATACAAAATTATACGGTGAACAGAAACAGTTCCTTTTAAATCAAAGATCAAAATGTTTTGGGTTTTTTTTTTTCCTGGAAAGTTTGGAAATCGAGCAGCTTCTGATTATTGTTTTCCGTTGGGACTTAAAGGGGCCTCAAAAATAAAGAATTTTTTTTAAAGAAATTTAATATAAAAATAATGGGGAGCGGGGCGATATTGCGATTTAACAACCAATTTATTTATTTTTTAAAGTAAAAAAAAAAAAAAATAGGAACCTGGAATCTCCCTCCAAGTTTAAAAGCACCCGGCATTAAATCCTCCTAAATACATTTATTGCCCTTACACCAAAACCAATTTTAAAAGTAATTTTTTTTATTTCTCCGGGATGTTTTACTGTCCCGCGTTGCTTTATTTTAATAATAAATGCATAAATATTAGCCAAGGTGGCCCACTTCATTTTGACAGCCAAATTATTTTTTAATTTATAAGATCAGGAAATTTGCCGTCTGCTTTCTATTCCGCGCACCGCTCGCCCGTGCAGCTCAGCCCTCCCGGGGTATCATGTGTCAGAAATTACCCCGCACGCAGTTTATTAAAGCAGCTGCGCCAAATAAAAATTCGAAACTTTACAGCCGTCTAAATTATTATTATTTTTTAATTTATTTTTTTTTTAAAATTCTTATAAAATAAAATTTGATTTTTACATTTAAATGTTGCTTTGGTCACATAAAATATATTACTTCTTAAAATTCCCTTAATAACCAAATAAAACACTGAAAGGGTCTAGCTTCTTCTAGCTTATGGTCTAGCTTAGCATAGAGATCAATAGGTGAATTTACCAAATAAATACATAAAATAAAAAATGTAAAAAAAAAATACCCAGGGAAGTTCTTTTTGTTAAATATAACCAAATAAGATTTAATTTAATGTAAAATCTAATTTAGGTAAAAAAAAAAAAGTAATATTAAAAAAATTCTGCCTATGTAACTGGCGCAGGACTCGGATAATTGGACATAATTCGACAGGTCTGAGGCTAGAGCGTTCTTTTTGAAGGTTGTCAGGACACTAGCGACGAGATGGCGCACGACACACGCAAGACACCGTTACCTTCACTGGATCCTTTGCCTTTCCTGTCCGGGATCTCTAGCCCCGTCCCCCCGGGAGGATAGAACGTGACGTCGGTCGGCGGCGGTGGCCACTTGCTGCCTCTGTCCTCCGCGATCTCGTACATGTGGCCGTCCGTGGGCTGCAGGTGCCAGTTCAGGCCGAAGAAGTGCATGGCTGCGGCGGGCGAGGAGAAGAGTCGGCTTTAAGGGACATTCTCAGGATTTTTATACATTTTAACGCTCCGGCCGTCTTTAACACAAGGAGGAGTAATCAGAAATTTGTTTGGATTCGTTTCTGCGCTCGGGCCCTGTCAAACGCCTAGGTTTAAATATTTCTAAAAAAAACTAAAAATATATATGTAAAAAAATAAAAATAAAAATAACGTTTTAGGTCAGTGAGGGCGATATAATCATTCGGCTGAATTCTGAAGAATGCAGTAAAAAAAGTGTCATTAAAATCACATCTCCAACGCAAAGTTAAATAAACGGGGGGGGGCCCACAAAAAGGTTTAACTTTTTCGCTATGAACCAACATGAAGCGGATTTATACAACTTCAACATTTTGGAAGCTAACAGACAATACCTGATGTACCTAAAATGCACAATTTTTATTGTAAAGAGAAAAAAAGATATATTTAATAAATATATAAAAAAATAACGATAATTATTTTTATTCACAGACTTGGCCTAAAGACACAAAATGTTTTCTAGCGGCTCGCCGGAAGTCGGACTCGCGACAAACGCAGAAATCTGTTTCATTATCAGAAACAGCGACTTCATCCCAAAACAAGTAACAAAACAAATACGCAGAGCCGCTTCCTGATTGGCTCGTCCGAATTTCTCACCATTTACAATAAGCGATACGGGTAAAAATCTGCCAGATTCCGTAACTTAATATTTTACCTATACTATTACAGGGGCCGGTCACTGATTTATCTATACATTATACAGGGGGACAGTCACTGATTTATCTATACATTATACAGGGGGCCGGTCACTGATTTATCTATACATTATACAGGGGACCGGCTCGCTGATTTATCTATACATTATACAGGGGGCCAGCTCACTGATTTATCTATACATTATACAGGGGCCGGTCACTGATTTATCTATACATTATTATCTATACATTATACAGGGGCCGGCTCGCTGATTTATCTATACATTATACAGGGGGCCAGCTCACTGATTTATCTATACATTATACAGGGGGCCGGTCACTGATTTATCTATACATTATACAGGGGGGCAGTCACTGATTTATCTATACATTATACAGGGGGCCGGTCACTGATTTATCTATACATTATACAGGGGACCGGCTCGCTGATTTATCTATACATTATACAGGGGGCCAGCTCACTGATTTATCTATACATTATACAGGGGCCGGTCACTGATTTATCTATACATTATTATCTATACATTATACAGGGGCCGGCTCGCTGATTTATCTATACATTATACAGGGGGCCAGCTCACTGATTTATCTATACATTATACAGGGGCCGGTCACTGATTTATCTATACATTATACAGGGGGCCGGCTCGCTGATTTATCTATACATTATACAGGGGGCAGTCACTGATTTATCTATACATTACACAGGGGCCGGCTCACTGATTTATCTATACATTATACAGGGGGCCGGCTCGCTGATTTATCTATACATTATACAGGGGCCGGTCACTGATTTATCTATACATTATACAGGGGCCGGCTCGCTGATTTATCTATACATTATACAGGGGGCCGGCTCGCTGATTTATCTATACATTATACAGGGGGCCGGCTCGCTGATTTATCTATACATTATACAGGGGGCCGGCTCGCTGATTTATCTATACATTATACAGGGGGCCGGCTCGCTGATTTATCTATACATTATACAGGGGGCCGGTCACTGATTTATCTATACATTATACAGGGGCCGGCTCGCTGATTTATCTATACATTATACAGGGGGCCAGCTCACTGATGTAACTATACATTATACACGGGCCGGTCACTGATTTATCTATACATTATACAGGGGGCCAGCTCACTGATTTATCTATACATTATACAGGGGCCGGCTCGCTGATTTATCTATACATTATACAGGGGGCCAGCTCACTGATTTATCTATACATTATACAGGGGGCCGGCTCGCTGATTTATCTATACATTATACAGGGGGCCAGCTCACTGATTTATCTATACATTATACAGGGGGCCGGCTCGCTGATTTATCTATACATTATACAGGGGCCGGTCACTGATTTATCTATACATTATACAGGGGGCCGGTCACTGATTTATCTATACATTATACAGGGGGCCGGTCACTGATTTATCTATACATTATACAGGGGGCCGGTCACTGATTTATCTATACATTATACAGGGGGCCGGCTCGCTGATTTATCTATACATTATACAGGGGGCCGGCTCGCTGATTTATCTATACATTATACAGGGGGCCGGCTCGCTGATTTATCTATACATTATACAGGGGCCGGCTCGCTGATTTATCTATACATTATACAGGGGCCGGCTCGCTGATTTATCTATACATTATACAGGGGGCCGGTCACTGATTTATCTATACATTATACAGGGGGCCGGTCACTGATTTATCTATACATTATACAGGGGGCCGGTCACTGATTTATCTATACATTATACAGGGGGCCGGTCACTGATTTATCTATACATTATACAGGGGCCGGTCACTGATTTATCTATACATTATACAGGGGCCGGTTCGCTGATTTATCTATACATTATACAGGGGGCTGGTCACTGATTTATCTATACATTATACAGGGCCGGCTCGCTGATTTATCTATACATTATACAGGGGCCGGCTCGCTGATTTATCTATACATTATACAGGGGCCGGTCACTGATTTATCTATACATTATACAGGGGGCCGGTCACTGATTTATCTATACATTATACAGGAGCCGGTCACTGATTTATCTATACATTATACAGGGGGCCGGCTCGCTGATTTATCTATACATTATACAGGGGCCGGTCACTGATTTATCTATACATTATACAGGGGGTCGGTCACTGATTTATCTACACATTATACAGGGGGCCGGCTCGCTGATTTATCTATACATTATACAGGGGCCGGTCACTGATTTATCTATACATTATACAGGGGGTCGGTCACTGATTTATCTATACATTATACAGGGGCCGGTCACTGATTTATCTATACATTATACAGGAGCCGGTCACTGATTTATCTATACATTATACAGGAGGCCGGCTCACTGATTTATCTATACATTATACAGGGGGCCGGTCACTGATTTATCTATACATTATACAGGGGCCGGCTCGCTGATTTATCTATACATTATACAGGGGCCGGTCACTGATTTATCTATACATTATACAGGGGCCGGCTCACTGATTTATCTATACATTATACAGGGGGCCGGTCACTGATTTATCTATACATTATACAGGGGCCGGCTCGCTGATTTATCTATACATTATACATGGGCCGGCTCGCTGATTTATCTATACATTATACAGGGGCCGGCTCGCTGATTTATCTATACATTATACAGGGGGCCGGCTCGCTGATTTATCTATACATTATACAGGGGCCGGTCACTGATTTAGCTATACATTATACAGGGGCCGGTCACTGATTTATCTATACATTATACAGGGGCCGGTCACTGATTTATCTATACATTATACAGGGCTTGACGAAGGGTGATAAGGTGATGACTTTTGTCTCATCGACCAGAACAAACATTGTCTTAACTGAAGCCGAACAACTTGCTGTTTTTGTAACTCAGGTCACTGGGCCGAGATGAGGAGTAATCAGTAAACAGATTTATTCCCCCCCTGGAGACACGGCTGACCCCAAACACTCCTCCAGAAAAGGGCGAGACAGAGCGACGACCCCCCCCCCTCGGCTTACAGGGAAGGTAACAAGATCAGCATCGTTCTTACTTTACTGAGAGGGTAGTGGATACATGGCGGAGAGAGGGTAACGTGACTTTGTGCCCTATCGCTGGGTATTTGTGGGGCATTTAGAAGAATAATGGGGTTTATTTACCCCGTTTATTTTTTAAAGCCGTCTCCCCTGTCAGCGGCAGCGGCCCCCGCAGCATCAGAGGGGCCGCTTTATTCCGATACAGATATCAGTGAATCGCCGGGTTATAAAGAAACTACTTGAGTAGTGATTCACTGGAAACCCATATAAACCCAGACCCTGCCGGCAGATCGGCCCCATCCAGCCCCCGTCTAGTCCCCGTTTCTCCTGCTGTAAAGACTCAAACCTTAATCAGTCGTTGGTCTCGTCTTAGATTCAGGAGCCGTATGTCTGTCCCATGCATGTTTAATCTCCTCACTGTATTACCCTCTACCACCTCTGCTGGGAGGCGGTTGCACTTATTTACCACCCTGTGTTTGTCCTCCTCGCTCGTTAAAAGATCATTAAAGGAACAGCGAAGCAAGAAAATAAAATAAAAAAGAAGTTGGGAAAATTTAAAAAGTTCAAAACCGTTCAGCCTGACGTTACTTTTTGGATGTATTTGCCAAAAAAAAAGTCTGCGGGGAACTCATTAATTCTAAAGTTTCTGTACAAAGCGGAAAAGTCTTAACAGGCAAAAATCCTTAATCTTCGTTATTTTGTATTATTTCAGGCGGCTGGCGGGGGGGGGCTCGCCATGATTTATTTTGTGGGGGTTTTGACGTTCGCCACGGAATATAAATGAATGCAGGACTCTTATCAGGGGTGAAAACGGGGCAACCACGGAACTACCGGGGTACGAGGACTCTGCGGTTTATTAATTTCATATGAAAACAGCTGCTTTTGGGGGTAATTAGCAGGAAAAAAGTTTACAGAGTAGAATAAAAACGTTTATCTTTTATTTGGTGCCAACATATTCTGCAGCGTTGTACAGTTTAAATATGGGGAGGCAAAGATTTAGACACAGAGGCACAACAGGAGATTAGAAGCCGGCCCTGGGAACCTTAAGCCTATCCCATCCATGTTTAATACCCTCACTGTATTACCCTCTACCATTTCTGCTGGGAGGCTGTTCCTCTGATCCACCACCCTCTCAGTGAAGTAAAACTTCCTTCCGTTCTATCTCAGTCTCTGACCCTCTAATTTCAGATTCTGGCCTCTTGTTGTAACTTTTCTCCTCGTCGTTTGGTAGATTTAGAGATTTTATTATTATTTATATGTTTTAGTTCCGACTCTCGGAGCAGGAGGCCAGAAATGACCCGACAGATGGGAACACAAAGACTCCGCCATCTTTTCAGCCGACACATTGAGCGTTTCTTTATACCGCGAGATAACCGGAGAGGAGAAGCTTCATCAGCAAAAACCACACAAAGGCAACAAGTCAAAAGCAAACGAGCGGCGGCCCCGGCGAGCGGCTCCAAAACAATGGCTGCCTCCCGGGGGACGGAAACAACGGAACGGAATTCAACCAAGAGACGGCTGGCGGTGCAGAAGACGCCCGTCCGTTCTGGAGGATACGCAGCTTGGCCTCGGGTTACCCATCACCGGCCCCCGCCGCGTGTAATATAGTAATATAATATAACCCCCCCAGTGCTGTATACAGTAATATAACCCCCCCAGCGCTGTATACAGTAATATAACCCCCAGCGCTGTATACAGTAATATAACCCCCCAGCGCTGTATACAGTAATATAACCCCCAGCGCTGTATACAGTAATATAACCCCCAGCGCTGTATACAGTAATAACCCCCCAGCGCTGTATACAGTAATATAACCCCCAGCGCTGTATACAGTAATATAACCCCCCTAGTGCTGTATACAGTAATATAACCCCCCCAGTGCTGTATACAGTAATATAACCCCCCCAGCGCTGTATACAGTAATATAACCCCCCCAGTGCTGTATACAGTAATATAACCCCCCCAGCGCTGTATACAGTAATATAACCCCCCCAGTGCTGTATACAGTAATATAACCCCCCCAGTGCTGTATACAGTAATATAACCCCCCCAGTGCTGTATACAGTAATATAACCCCCCCAGCGCTGTATACAGTAATATAACCCCCAGCGCTGTATACAGTAATATACCCCCATAGTGCTGTATACAGTAATATAACCCCCAGCGCTGTATACAGTAATATAACCCCCAGCACTGTATACAGTAATATAACCCCCCACGCTGTATACAGTAATATAACTCCCCAGCGCTGTATACAGTAATATAACCCCCCAGCGCTGTATACAGTAATATAACCCCCAGCGCTGTATACAGTAATATAATCCCCCCCAGCACTGTAAACAGTAATATAACCCCCCAGCACTGTATACAGTAATATAACCCCCAGCGCTGTATACAGTAATATACCCCCATAGTGCTGTATATATATCGTTCTGTGTAGAAGTTATAATGTGTCGGGGCGCCGTTATTCGCACAGATCGCTCCCGGTTTAATTAAGATAACGAGGCCGTATGATGATAGCGGTTGGACGATATTTTCACGCACAGCCCGCCGGAGAGGTTATGATTATTTGCAATGATTCATGCGTCAGAATGAAGATTGCTAATAGACTGCTGTGGCGCTAAATGCAACGGAGCCTCTCATTGGCTGTGAGCGATCATTTTAACTGCGAGAAACAGAGCTGAAATCCTCCTGCCAGGCCAGTAACCGCCAAACGAGCCAAAAACATACATAATAAACAGCCCCCCTGTATAATGTATAGATAAATCAGTGACCGGCCCCCTGTATAATGTATAGATAAATCAGTGACCGGCCCCCTGTATAATGTATAGATAAATCAGTGACCGGCCCCCTGTATAGATAAATCAGTGACCGGCCCCTGTATAATGTATAGATAAATCAGTGACCGGCCCATGTATAATGTATAGATAAATCAGTGACCGGCCCCTGTATAATGTATAGATAAATCAGTGACCGGCCCCTGTATAATGTATAGATAAATCAGTGACCGGCCCCTGTATAATGTATAGATAAATCAGTGACCGGCCCATGTATAATGTATAGATAAATCAGTGACCGGCCCCTGTATAATGTATAGATAAATCAGTGACCGGCCCATGTATAATGTATAGATAAATCAGTGACCGGCCCCTGTATAATGTATAGATAAATCAGCGAGCTGGCCCCCTGTATAATGTATAGATAAATCAGCGACCGGCCCCTGTATAATGTATAGATAAATCAGCGAGCCGGCCCCCTGTATAATGTATAGATAAATCAGCGAGCCGGCCCCCTGTATAATGTATAGATAAATCAGCGAGCCGGCCCCTGTATAATGTATAGTTAAATCAGCAAGCCGGCCCCTGTATAATGTATAGTTAAATCAGTGAGCCGGTCCCTGTATAATGTATAGTTAAATCAGTGAGCCGGTCCCTGTATAATGTATAGTTAAATCAGTGACCGGCCCCCTGTATAATGTATAGATAAATCAGCGAGCCGGGCCCTTGTATAATGTATAGATAAATCAGTGACCGGCCCCCTGTATAATGTATAGATAAATCAGAGAGCCGGCCCCTGTATGATGTATAGATAAATCAGTGACCGGCCTCTGTATAATGTATAGTTAAATTAGCGAGCCGGCCCCTGTATGATGTATAGATAAATCAGTGACCGGCCCCCTGTATAATGTATAGATAAATCAGTGACCGGCCCCTGTATAATGTATAGATAAATCAGTGACCGGCCCCTGTATGATGTATAGATAAATTAGCGAGCCGGCCCCGGAGCTGGCACTGCTGTAGTTGGGAGATCGCCTCCTTTACGAGAAGTGACAGAACCCACAAAATAATTACTCACCGAAAGGTCATTCATAATTTTTAAATGAGTTAATTAGCGCCCAGCCAGCAACCTTTATTGCTGTAATTAATAATTGATTAGGCGATAAATTAAACACTATTTTTCATCAAAACCATAATTACCCCCCCCCCCCCTTCATCATGTTGATCAGACCAATAAAACGGTTTTGTAAAAATAGTAAAAATCTGTTTGTTGGGAATGGAACGGATTCATTTGAATTTTAATCATTTACAGAACAATTTGGAAATTATGACCAGAATTATCTGTCATTTTCTACAAAATATATATTTCATACAAAAACTAAAATTTAAAAATAAAATTGTATTCCTTCAAATTTAATGCATTTGGCCAGTAAAAAAAAAATGTTACTTTTGAGAAAAAAAACTAAAATATCTTCAATCTCTAGATTGTAAGCTCCTTTGAGCCGGGCCCTCCTTCCCTCTTGTACAGCGCTACATAAAACAATATTATTATTATTGAATAATAAAAATAATAAATTAAAAAACTTAACATTAATACTAATTAATAACTGAACTAATATTAATACTACTAATAATAATAATTTAGTTATTTAAACCCTTTTTATATATAATTAAAGGAAAATATAAAAGATGGGGGAACGGCTGAGTGAGTGAGAGCTGAATGCTGACATCTTTTAACGCACGTCCATGACATTCAAGCAGTAACATTGTAACAAGCGCAGACATTCGCTTCCATATAGACATTCATTCATTCGCACTCATGACATGGACATTCTGAGACTCGTACACTTGCAGATAATGATTTGATGTCGGCGACCACAAAATAAACCATTGGATGTATCAACAAATCAGAATGCAGATTAAATAGCGGTAACCGGACACCCCAATCTTACCGATGAAGTAGGCCAGGAGGATCACCAGTGTGACGGAGATAACGATGGCGCTGAGGGCGGCGCATTTCCAGTTGCAGTATTTATACGGCTTCTTCAGGTTAAAGGCGGGTCTGGAGAAGGTGCTTCGCGGCAGCGGCCTGGGGGGCGGCGAGTACACAGTGCTGGAGGTCAGGGGGTACCCCGGCGACGTCGTGCAAAACAGAGGGGACGTCCCTCCGGGTTTAAAAAGGAAATGCCTGCAAGAAACAACAGGAAACAAAAAAAAAAAACACATAAACAGGGCAGCTAGACCCTTCCCTGCCGCTAATATAGAACAACTCCCAGTACACTCAGCAAGCGATCGCCGGGTGGTCCCTAGAGGAGGATAAAAAGCCTGGGGTGGAGGGCAACCATCGGGGGGGGGGGGGAGTGTCCGAAGCTCCCCAAGTTCATCCACTTTAAAGCATATTGAGTTTAAAAATTAACAAAACATCCACAGAACTTTTTACATTGCTTGGAATTCTAAAAAAAAAAAAAAAAAAAAAAAAAAAAAACACTCTGCAGCATTCCGTAGGAACGCGCCGCTCGCTCCAGGCTTAGAAAGACGCGGAGACGTTTTCCCAGCAGCGATCCTTCCGATTAAATAAAAACAAAGCTGAAATATCGGGAAAATTATTTAGAAGGAACAGAACTGAATGTAGATATTTATTACAACCCAAAGAAAAAAAAAATAAAATAATTGCATATAATTCTAAATAATTTAAAAAAAAAATCAAATACAATCAATCAGTGTTTCAATTGGTACCGTGCGGGATGTTATTCATTCTTTGAAGCAGGAGTTTAAACTTCTTTATTTTATATCGTTCTGTTAGGGTTACATCCCACAAATCTGTGCGTCTTTTTCTTATTTATA
Source organism: Spea bombifrons (assembly GCF_027358695.1). Classification (NCBI taxonomy): domain Eukaryota; kingdom Metazoa; phylum Chordata; class Amphibia; order Anura; family Pelobatidae; genus Spea; species Spea bombifrons. Next base: position 138,302,373 of record NC_071088.1, on the reverse strand, counting down.
TTTTTTATATTTATATTTCAACAGAGAGCAATCAGTGTTTCTATTTGTGCCATTCAGGATGATATTAAAGTTCAGAAAGTCTCGTTGAGGCCACACAAAAAAAAATAATAAAAAAAAATTACATTTTCATTGAATTCACAGGAAGCGTTAAGTGTCTCTTAGAATTTTTTTTTAAAAAAGGAGTAAAAAAAAAAAAAAAAACATTCCAAGAGGAATTTTGGCCTTACATTTTCTAACATCCCAAAAAAAGGACTTTAATATGATCCTGGAAGTTTCATGATCACGGCTGCGCCCCCCGCCCCCCCGGCGTGACACGAAGGAAGCGGGTTACATGCAGAAATCACAGAGCAGTTAATAGGATGCGTGACGTACCCGTCATTGAAAGCAGCGTCATGTCGGGAGGTGGTGAGAATGTCCATCTCAATGGGGTTGTCCTGCAATGTCTCTACGAATGGCTGCTTTGCTATGTTTCTACACACAGATGAGAAGACGAATGAAGGCCGTGAGTCATGCATCGATGGAGGAAGCCAAAGTCGCCGGGCATTGCGTCGTAGCGCGGGGGGATTAGATGGCTTTGGTCGGTGGACACACACTCGCGCTAACACCTTAAGCGGCACTCGTCACACATTAATACATAAAAACCACTAACAAAGCAGAATGCAGGTTTCAAGAGAAATGACCCAAGACTATAGAAATCATCTGAGCACCGATTCTTAGCTTCTACCCCCCCACTATCAGATATTGGGGTCTTCAAGGTAGATAAGTGGAACAGCCTCCCAGCAGAAGTGGTAGAGGGCAATACAGTGGGATAGACATACGGCTCCTGAATCTAAGACGAGACCAACGACTGATTAAGGTTTGAGTCGTTACAGCAGGAGAAACGGGCAGACTAGACGGGGGCCGGATGGGGGCCGATCTGCCGGCGGGTTCTGGGTTTCTATGTAAGATGCAAAATTCTTACGGTGATCTTGTCATGACAGTGGAGCGGTCCAATCAGAAGAAACTTTCCACCGGTAGTTATAGGACCAGAACGACCCCAGGGGTTAGTTTGTTTGCGGGCTCTGAACACATTGTCACGCCGGCTGTCGGCGGAGGAAGAGGCTGCCGGGTGGGATGACGGATACAGGAGGTGCTGAGATTATTTCTCGCTTTGGATCATTTCTCCGAGGAACATAAACAACAAATCAACACATTCCGCAATAAAGCTAAACATTCAAACAAACACCAATCCCAACCGGCATCGGAATTCCGGCAAACAGAACATTTAACCCCACCGCGGGACGCAAAACCTCGCAGAGCGCCCGCGGAGTCACATTAAATCAGGGGGAAATAATTACGAGGCTCGTCGGCATCAAAGATCGACTCAGAGATAAAATAATTCAGTGACAGAATTTTCCAAACGTCCATTTAACTGAATGCTAAAAACTTCCCAAAATACAGAGATTTAAGGAAATCTGCCTGCAGAGCGTGCAATAAGGAGCCTTCTGGTAAACGATCCCGTTCTAAAGCTACGAAAAACACACCTGGGAAGGACTTTGTTAAGCAGGTCTTTTTAAGAAAGTTTTAAGAAAATTTATTTTTATATATATATTTTGTAATTTTTTTTTTTTTTTTTTTTAAAGACAGGAAATGTCTGGCCACAAAGTTTCATTTATAGAGAAAATTTTTTGTTTTTTTTTTACTAGAATTGAAATATTTTTTCTTTTTTACCGCAAGTCTTCAAATAAAAAAAAAAAAAAAATAACCACAACATTTTTAGATAATTTGCCAAGAAATAATTTGCTAAATACTGGTGCAATTGTTACATTTTTAACACACTTATAACCCAATTGTCTGACAAAGCCTAAAATCTCAAAAATAAATAAAAATGAGATTTTTTTATGTTTTGGAATTGATATTAATCAAATTTCCCATTCAATTTGTATCCAATGAAATGAATGAAAAACGTTTTGATCTGCAGGTTTATAAACGAAAAATGTAAAAAAGAATTGATTTTTATCAACAATTTTTTTTTTACAACATTTCACAATAAAATAAATTAAATATAAAAATATATAAATTCATTTTATTTTAAAATATAATTCCTTATAATACGAGCTTTAAATCTTTTTGTAAATGATTATTCCCAATTTCCGTAATATTTTCACTTTAAATCTCAGGAATTAGAAATCTCAGGCCTCCAGCCCCCCCCCCATATAATTGTTTATTGATTGACACGGGGATATATCCAGATCAACCCTTTAAGATGTTTACAATCTCCATCATCCCCGACCTCCTTGGGAACAGATGCAGAAGAGCTGACAATCGTTCATCACTGCCACAGGTTGACTGATGCCCCCCACCGACCCCCCCTCGGCAGACATCCCCCAAAGAATGAAAGCCAATATGCAGAACGGCCATCTGTCCAGCTCAGCGAGTGACTGATCCACGTTAGGCATTGTCAGACGGCAGATACGCCCTGGAGCTGGGTGGGGGATTTGGGTAAATAATCACTATTTTTGGACACTCGGAAAGAAAAACTTTTAACAATTGATTGTCCGAGTCAAAACTTAGGAGGCGAGCGGCCGTGCATGCCTTCAGGCAGCCCCCCCCCATTACAAAAAGTTTCTACCAGGTCTTGCTCTTCTTTTCTTGATTTTGTGGTGGGATAAAAGCCCCCGGACCCCTCTACAAGTATTTATTATTAATCTGCCCCCCCTTCCTTCCCCAGGAATTAGAAATCAGGAGGCGAAGTCAATGAATTGATCATCGATCAGTGATATATCAACTAAAAGTCTTAAAATGAGTTTTCTGGGCATAGATGTGCTACATATTTACATCCTGCACGGTAAAGATCCTCTTTAGCTCCTCATGACTGGTGCAGGACTCGGGAGAATTAAAATTAAAAATATATATATATATAATTTTAATTATATTTAAATGTATATATTTTATCACATTATTTTAAAGCTGCTGTTCCACCTACTCTCCACCTAGTCCGGCATACTGTCCAAACCTTTCCCAGACAATACTTTGAATCGTGTGAATTTTGGCTGGGAACACTTAATTGTCATGTGACACAAAAGCAGGCACTGATAGGCTGCTGCCATAGAAACTGGCACAAAAAACAAATATCAGATGAAAGAATAAAATGAAAGATTTGGTAAGGTTTATTTGCAATAAATGCTAAGTGGAACAGCAGCTTTAAAGCGATCGTCATTCTCCTTAATATTGATGCAAGCTGCGTCAAAACCAAACCTTGGCTTACCGTGCTAAAATTACACACGGGCACCCAAAAAGGTCAAACGACAGAATTATACAACGCTATTTATTTTAACATTATTATTATTAACCCCTCCGGTTGCAAGGACGCCTTCAAGGCTCTCGAGGTGAAGGGGTTAAAGACCAATTTGCCAGCTAACACAACATAGTCATTTCTTTTCTGAGCGCCATTGGTCATTCCCGGGCTAAATAACGATGCGGAGCCCCGACCCGCGGCCATTCGTTTAGCGATATAGACGCTCCGGCATAATTGGCTAATTAGAGAAAATGGCCCAAGTAATTTTTTCTGATTAATGAGTTCTATTAAACGTCAGATTTAGTTACCGGTCACAAGGAGCGGAAAGAAATCAGGAGAGGGCGTCGGAGTCGCAATCAGGAACACGCATTCCGTGGTATATCAAATACAAACAGAAACCAATGAAAATGATATAGATAAATAGAAATATATATATATATATAATATTCAATTAAGGTATAGACTAGTAAACTTTTTTTGTGACTCCTAACTTTTTTCATATCGACTGACAAAAGGTGAGCGATGGTTTTCCGGCTTTGTGTAGATATTATAATCAAATAAGAATTGTTACAATGCCATTCATAATATATATATATATTTTTTTTATATTATAATTGTTCAGCAATCAGCTTTTAATATTAAAATGTAAAAAACAAACAAAAAAAAAAACTTAGAGTAATACTTTGTTGATTGGGGGAAAAAAACAGGGTTAAAAAAATAAAAGATTAAAAGCAAAAAATGTTTTTCCCCCCAAAATGATTATTTTTTTTTTAATTTCGATCTGATTTGCGTAATCTGTCACACTTTGTAACGTATCGCCGTAGGACTGAATAACGTTTGCGTCGCGGACGGATTCCCCGCAGTCTCGTTAGCGGTGCGTCCGGATACGTTGCAGAATATCCGCCAGCGACCTCTAAACAGCGACCCCTCTGCCTCGCTCGGAATTAATTCGCCTCCCAGATACGGAATCCGCACAGAGAAGCCTCCGTGAACCCAATTCCTTTTCTTTTCAGTATTAATTTTAATAAATATAATGACACGCTCATTTATCTTCTCCCACCAGTCTGTCTAGTAAGAGTTAGGAGGCTCCCTACCCCCTGCGGGGCAAGTAACTAGCCCAGAGGGGCAGGAGGTCATCTCAACAGCCAACCAAAGGACCAAGAAGAAGCAGAGATGATTGACCTGAAGACACCATGCGGATACAATGTAGCACCTGCCCTACTCCGTTTTAACGTTTTAACCCCCGAGTGTTGGGCGAGGGTCTTTCCGCCCCGGTAATTAGCAGGTCACTTGCTTATTTTGATTCTCTTGTCAGCACCTGATGTCAAAACAGCCCCGTGGATTCCCGGCGCAGGCGGAACGCGTTAAATACCTGGTCTCCAGGGGAATGTTGCTGTTGAGAAGCCAGTTTTCCTGACCATGAGCCGGTTCCTGGTTGCCACCGGCTGGCGGCTCTCCGGACAGAGAGTGGTCGGTGGGAGCGGGGCTGGGGTTACTACGCGGGGTGAAATTCCCTCGGTTTAGCGAGTTGATGGAGGCCGCATGGTGGGGGTTCGGTACGTGAGACAGAGGCGGGGGAGGGGTCCTCAAACGCAAGTGATTCTGGAGGCCCAGGGGCTGATCTGGAAGAAAGAACACATAAGGGTTTAGTCGCCAAGGCCCCGGCGGTTAACATGTTAAACATTCAGTTATAAACTATTTAAAGGGAAACCTTTCACAACAATCAGAACTTCCGGAAAATAATTCTAAGAATTTCGTTGGTGCCAAGCACCCGCGCCACGCCGGTAATTACCAGAATAAAAACATTCCCGCAGATTTATCACGAATGAAATCGAAGGGCAAATTCACCGATTCCTGCACCAGTTATAAAGCGAGTTACGCAAATCAAAAGATACCCTTCGGAAGGAGACGTCGGGGACGCGGGGTCTAAAAACGCGACGGGTATCCCAAAAACTGATCCATTAACAAGAAATAATAAAAAAACAAACAGTACTATAACAAAACTACTAATAACACTAATATGCAAAAATATATATAATAATAATAAATAACACTAATAAAAAATATTATGCAAAAATATATATAATAATAAATAACACTAATAAAAATTATGCAAAAATATATATAATAATAAATAACACTAATAAAAAATACTATGCAAAAATATATATAAAAATAATAAGAAATAACACTAATAAAAAATATTATGCAAAAATATATATAAAAATAATAAATAACACTATTAAAAAATATTATGCAAAAATATATATAATAATAAATAACACTAATAAAAAATATTATGCAAAAATATATATAAAAATAAATAACACTATTAAAAAATATTATGCAAAAATATATATAAAAATAAATAACACTATTAAAAAATATTATGCAAAAATATATATAAAAATAAATAACACTATTAAAAAATATTATGCAAAAATATATATAAAAATAAATAACACTATTAAAAAATATTATGCAAAAATATATATATAAAAATAATAATTTGTGAATCTCAACTAAAACGTCATTGAAATATTTGTTCTCAGGTGTGGCTACACAGAATTCCGGCCCGTCTGTGGCCCTTGGGGACTGAAGTTGTATATCCTATGTGATAATTCCCCCAGATGTGAGGCTCTAGAATGAGGACCAAACCCCTCCCCCTCGTTTGACGGAAAATCATCAGCTTATTCAAATTCCGAGATGTTATACGCAGATCGGCACAAAATACAGCCTGATAATGACGTCCGCTCTAACATTACTTCTCTTGTTTGGTTCTTTTTTCTAGTTTTCTTTTTCTTTGTTATTTTGTTTCCTTAATTACCTGCCAGGTGTGGTTTTTCCATTTTATTTTTGGATGTTTTGTGTTCGCTCGGTACCTGCCAGGTGTGGGGGGGGTTATGGTTAAAGCTGGATGCTGATAATGTCATAACTCAGCGTGGGGAGGGGAGAGGGGCACAGATTATATTATACACACACTATGTATATATATCATATATACACACACACACACACACACATTATATATATATAATACCGCGTCAGAGTGGGGGAGAGGAGCCCCCGTCACACTCCACGCGCATTCTAAACGCACCCACTTTCTCCGCCGAGTACATCGGCTTCACGCTCAGAGAAATCAGTATTTATATATTTATATATTTCACGGCCCGGCTGTTGACCGAATTCAGAGCGTTTTCCTCCAATAGCGTTTAAATAAACGCAAAGATCCGCATTAACCCCTTACACGCCAGGAGGTGGGGGGGGATCTAAACATTGAAATGGTCATTTGGTGAGAACTCTCGGAATTTGTGCTGGGGGGGGCGTTTGCCTCCTTAAATGTAGGACGGGAAGGAACCGCGGGTACCTTGCCCTAAACATAAAGCCGGCAAAGTTATTAAGTTATTCCTCCCCATGCAGGGCAGGAGAAGGAACTGATGGGGCTAGGATGCCTCTGGTTGGGGTATATAAGGGAGGGGGAGACATGGAGGCATCCGACTCCTTTATATTTATATATTAACAAAAAGCTTGCAATTTAGGAAACAAAATGTGTTAAAAAGGCAGACCCCCCCCCAAAAAACACAGATAAAACCTGAAAATCCCGAAGAGCAACAAAGTTTCCATCCCACCGAAGGCGAGGAATCTCCCAGCGATCAGCGACCCCTGCAGTGTCAGCCGGTCCAGAATCCCCCCATCAAAAGGAAGAAGCTGAGACCACCGGAGCGTCCCTAATCATCCGAGACCCTCCTTACGCAGCTGAGAGGACAGGTCGCCGAGCTTTCGCTCCGGGTCAGGAGATCGCCGCGGGACCCTCGTGCTAACAGCGGTAGTTGGGTTACGCGGACCCCGCGAGACGGTTCACCAACAGAAACAAGATGCCCCCGGCGCTGGGCATGCGCCAGAAACACAGCACCCTCAAAACAGAACCACCTCCCGGGGTTACATTTATTACACCCAGAACTCCCGGCAGATCGGCCCCATCCGGCCCCCGTCTGGTTGCCCACTTCTCCTGCTGTACAGACTCAAACCTTAATCAGTCGTTGGTCTCGTCTTAGATTCAGGAGCCGTATGTCTATCCCATGCATGTTTAATACCCTCACTGTATTACCCTCTACCATCTCTGCTGGGAGGCTGTGTACGTACCACAAAGTGTTGCCCATTTTTATTTGTTTTCAAGTCAACGACAGGCTACCTTTACCAAGCCGGGGACTGCATCTATCCGTTGTACTGCGCTGCGGAATATGATGGCACTATATAAAATAATACATTATAATAATAATCGGGGCCAGGTTGCTGCATTTACCGACGCACCGTGCCTTCCATCTCCTTATTCCTTCCCAGTAACGGGCGCTGTGGATTCCGTGTTTATGGGGCACAGAAGGGCTCGGCGCCCCGGTAAGGCTGACACCGGAGAGTTACAGACATGCAGTAAATCCAGTGTATCATGAATGCCGGTGCGCGGGGGACGCTACATCAAGGGGAGGAAAAAATCCCACGCCACGAACAGATAGTTAGGAATCGCGTTCCGATAGAATATTCTCAAAGCTGCCAAAAGTCCATTAATATAGGGAAAAAACGCTGATATAAAGGGTTAACGCCCGTTAGGACGGGAAATCTGATAAGGAAAAAGAGCAAAAATATACATGTTCCGGGGCTACTGGACATGCAAACTGTCACTCCAATCTCTGCATCAGTACATGATTGGATAAGAAATGTATAAGGGGCGTGGCATGCCCATACATGGGAACAAGTGGCCCGAGGTATGCACCAGATTATACAGGGGCCCCCGCTGGATGCTGCCAGGGGCGGAGTCTCCGCGTTTAATAATCTCAGTGAATTTTCCAATTGGACGAATAATAACAACAATTTCAGCAAATAGAACCCAAATATCCCGTTTCAGCTATTCTGCTTAACCCCTCGACGCGTTTTCTTCTGATTCCATACAATTTCTGCCCAATCCATTATTTTTGCAGTGAACGCTTCGTTGTCATGTGACACTAATGCCGGCACTGATTGGCTGCGGCCTTAAAAAAAAAAATCTTAAAAGTCTCTGTGTTGCTTTTATACGATTAAACCTTCGGAGGGGAGAATAAATTGACGGATCCGCTGAGGGTTATTAGTTTAACGTGGGGGGGGCAGTTAATATTTGGCTAAAGTGGAACAGCAGCTTTAAAACCCACCGAAAAGTATGAGACGGAAAAACTATTTTTCTGAAGGTTCCGCCTTAAATGAGAAAACGAAACGAAGCGCCCTGCTTCACGGCGGCAGGAAGTGACATCTGTATCGTTCCATTAAAGAACGCAATTATATCCCAAATCCCGCCGGGGAGATTCAATGACAACCGCGCTGCCAACCGATTGGACGGCACGCACGCCGCCCGCGCAGGGATGTGCGCCCCGGTATCTGCGCCTTTATTAAACGTCAACAAGGAAGAAAATAAATGCATTGAGAGTTTTGGGGGATTAACAAGAAAAAAAGAAAAATCCCAACAACAACGGACGCCCCGGCAGTGATGGCGCCAGGTGAGAAATTCAGCCATTATTTGGGTGATATAAGCAGGGTTTTGGGGCTCATCAGTAACTTAACAATAGGGGAGAGAGAGAACTTAACGGGGAGGAATAATCCTGCGGATCCTGAGAACAGGGCATTAATTCTTCGCGCCAAATACATGTCGTATTTGGCGTGAAGAATTAACGCCCTGTTCTCAGGATCCGCAGGATTATTCCTCCCCGTTAAGTTCTCTCTCTCTCCCCTATTGTTAAGTTACTGATGGTTCAGACAGGCTTTGGGGCGAGGGAGGAAGAAAGCAACATCAGGACAGTGATCAGATAACGCTGGCTCTGCCACGGGCTGCCACCGGTCCCGGCTTTTCATGAAGAAAACAATAAACAGCGACCGGGGCAGAACGGCGAGAGCGCGTGAGCATGGACTTCCACGCCTGGAACGCAAAGGGTTAAGGGCCGCGTGAATAATACGGTGTAGGAAGCGATAAAACCCCGGACCCCCCGACACAATAACGGCTAACGAGCGGCGCAGCCGTCACACGCAAATTCTTTTGTCGCCTGAACCCAAAACAGAGAAGACTGAGAAGCGGCAATCAAGAGACATCCGCCGGCCGGCCGCCGGCAGGTAATTACAGTAATCACCAGCCGCCGGGAAACTTCCCGCAGACCTCCTACAACTTTCTGCCGACATCTGCACACCTCCAGCGGGGGAGGGGAGATCAGCGGCCTTATCCGGATCCTTTAATAGATGGGAAGCGGGCTTAAGGAGAGACAGAAGGGGGCGGCCACGGAAATCCACGGACAAAAGGGATTAATCCGGAATTAAAAAAAAGAGATTCAAGAAGACGGCGTGCGGGGGACGTCGTCACTTTATAACAATAACTCTAACTCTCATCAACCTCAGCCTGCTAGATCACAATCATACAGAGATAAGCAATCCAGTGTTTGTTATGTATTTATATACATATATATAAATAATAATTTTTTTTTATTTTTTTAGGAATTTAGGCCTTTTAGCAAATCCCAGACTAACCAATCACAATATATATATATATATACGGTATATATATTCTATATATGCAGCCAGGGCTGGGTTGTAAATTGCATTAGAAAGTGGCAGTGAATAGGGGGGTAGAGATAGGATCCTTGGGCAGGATTGGAGGAAATCGCTCTATATCCAGGCAAAATGTGTTGGGCAACAAAAAAAAAAGTAGGCACTTTGTGTTCTCGCAGAATGTGTGTAATATTAAAAAATAGCTCCTTTATTTTCAATGTTCCACAGGAATTTTCTGAAAACACTAAAGTATCCATAGCGATATAACATTAAAAATGTATAGGATTTTTCTTCTTAAAGCTGGAAACGCGTCTTGACGGACGCTATAAACACTCAGAGCCCCGTTCTCACTTTCCTTCAATCAGCGACGGGCAAGCAACCAGCGGCGATCGGCTCGAGAAAGCAGCGAGTAACTTCTGTCTTAAACGCCGCTTTCTCAAATCTCCGATTGGAAGGATAAGCGGGGGAGGGGGGGTTAGCGAGTATAGGTACCTTAAAAATAATAAAAAAAAATAAAACCTTCATACCCACAGTGGGGTCGAGTTGTTGGCCGTTTTGCTTGCACAACACGTAAACAAATGCATTTTTTATGACTGCCTCCCGTTCTGCTGATGTAGCCGTACAAATCATTAGAAGCCATTAGCGAAGCCGCTACCGCCGGCCGCCGCCTCGCGCAGATTATCCCGTCAGAGCGATGCATTTCTCCGCAGAGCGTCCCACGAACCCAACGTCTGCCCCGTACCGGCTCACGGGGGGTTAAATGCTTAATAAAAAGACCTTTAAGAAAAGAAATGGTTTGGAGAAGCTTGGGGTTTTCTCCCTCATCACTCTCAGCCATTACCGACAGCATTCGTTTGTCTTCTTGCAGTCTGGCTGGGAGTGCTGAGGGACATGACCCCCGGAATTCTCCGGTAATGGAGCCGGATACCGGACGAGACGACGCATTACCCGGATGGATCTTTTATTCCTCTCCAATCATTTTGAAGGTCCATAAAACTTTGCGTTACGAGAACATTGGATAGAATCCATCGGCGGCGCGGCTTCCTCCGCGGGAGGCCGTTTTATGGCAAAATCTTTATTTGGAATCCTAATTAAAATTAGCTTCATGAAAGCAAAAGACCGCGAAGGAAATTGGAAACGCGAACGGAAAAAAAAAAATTGCTGAAATCCGCGGTAATTCGCGTTTATGGTTTATCTCGCGAGTCTCCGCATCGACGCCTCCGGAATTTATTATAAAAATAAAATAAAAAATGCCCATCGCTACCCATTTCTTTAACAAAAAGAATATATATTTATTATTTAGTTCAAAGAATCTCTCCTAAAACGGGAGGACCTGTAACAAAAAAACATTAATTATGTTACTTGGAAAAAAAAACAAAAAAAAAAAAAAGTTTTCTGCCGAAGCCAGACATTGTAACTAAACATTTTATTATAACAATTAAAAACACACAAAAAAAAAGTCCACTTTTACTCTTCTAAGATGCAAAAAAAAAAGGGGGCATAAGCATACCTGCCAACAGCCCCGAACGCGACAGAGTATTTCCCCAAATGTCAAACCAAACGATCAAACATATAAAAAGGGGGTTTTTATAAAAAGAAAAGAAAAAAAAAAAACTAACAAGCCACGGGAAGCCTGCATTTAAATTTAATTTTAATTTAAAACATAAATGCGAGGCTTTAATCTCTTATAGTCTTACGTTTAACTTCACGGCAGCCGCAGAATATAGGGGAGAGCAGTATATAGTGGGGTGCAGTATATAGGGGGGTGCAGTATATAGGGGGGTGCAGTATATAGGGGGCACAGTATATAGGGGGGTGCAGTATATAGGGGGGTGCAGTATATAGTGGGGTGCAGTATATAGGGGGCGCAGTATATAGGGGAGAGCAGTATATAGGGGGGTGCAGTATATAGGGGGTGCAGTATATAGTGGGGTGCAGTATATAGGGGGCACAGTATATAGGGGAGAGCAGTATATAGGGGGGTGCAGTATATAGGGGGGTGCAGTATATAGTGGGGTGCAGTATATAGGGGGCACAGTATATAGGGGAGAGCAGTATATAGGGGGGTGCAGTATATAGGGGGTGCAGTATATAGTGGGGTGCAGTATATAGGGGGCACAGTATATAGGGGAGAGCAGTATATAGGGGGGTGCAGTATATAGGGGGGTGCAGTATATAGTGGGGTGCAGTATATAGGGGGGTGCAGTATATAGGGGGGTGCAGAATATAGGGGAGAGCAGTATATAGGGGGCGCAGTATATAGGGGAGAGCAGTATATAGGGGGCACAGTATATAGGGGAGAGCAGTATATAGGGGGTGCAGTATATAGCGGGGTGCAGTATATAGGGGTGCAGTATATAGGGGAGAGCGGTATATAGGGGCGCAGTATATAGGGGAGATCAGTATATAGGGGGTGTATGAAGCGACACTGGGGGCCAACAGCAGCCCCGCTATAATCCCCGTGATTTTTCTTATTTTATAATGAAATTTGTATTAATATTAATACCGTTTGAAGAATATAATTCAGGGCTACAACTCCTATGATGCACAGCCGCTGCGTTCATTACAGTCTGTACGCAAACAGCCCCCCCCACACAGAAATCACCCCCGAAGAGACCAGATGGGGGTCCCGGCCAACGCGCTATCATTCCTTTCATCCCCCATCGCTTGATGCGGCGGCCGCTTCTCCCGCTATAAAGCGCTCCTTATCGACAGAAAACAAAATAATTGTCAGAAAACAAAGGATTGCAAACGAGCCGCTGGCAGCGCCTGATCTCTGCCCATAACACATCCATATTTCACAATGCAAAATGAACGGGAGACTCCTGAGACGCAGATCCTTTTGTTTATCAGCTTGAAATAATAGACCAATTTAACAGCCTGCGAGGAATAGCGGCGGCGGAGATCCCGGGCATTTTATACTCTGTTTGGCGAGACGTTCCTTCCTCCGATACAGCCGACTGATCGATTGCTCGGCCGCCGCGGTATCGTTCCCTAATCTGCTTCGTTTTGGGGGTAAACGGGGTGCGACGAACGCCCTCCCCAAAACCCGACCCGAGCGACGCCGGCTCCACGCAGACCGCGCGTTACACAGAGCCTCGTCCGTAGAGACGGTCAGACGGACGTAACAAAGTATCGCGAGCCATTTATCACTAAAGGCGGTTTATTTCCTGGGACAATAGAATGGCTCAGTCTTAATAACCCGGCCAGACTCTCTGACTAATGAAAGTCTATGGAGGGACGGACTTCATTAGCATCGCCATAAAGCATCAGCTCAGTGCGGTGATTGAGCCGGGAAAGTCACCCAAAATATCACATGACTGACAGCGAGGTATCGGTTGCGGTGTCACTCTGAAGGCAGATGCTGCTGGCAGGGCAGGAGTTAACATCACTGACACTTCATTTAGGCGACATATCCCTGTCCTGTGGTAAGTTACCCCGTGGTAAGCGGCTTCCCTGTTGCATGAGTTAATTGGTGGATATGATGTCAGCGTTCCGTATCGTGATGTAAACAAGGCGTGTAAGCGGCTGTGAGCAGATGCATGGCGGCGCGGCCGGTTATCTCATCGCGTGCGGCGGCTTTATTATTATTATTATTATTATTTGGAGAAGAAATGGAGGGCGAGAGCAGCGACGGCGATGAACGTTTCCGCGAATAATTAAACCCCGCAGATCATTCCAACAATTAAGAAACGATAAAGGAAACGGCGGCGTTCTGTTTATGCCAGAGTTTGGAATCCCCCGGGACTGCGCTGCACAGCGTCGAGGGTCTCGGCACTGCGGAGAAATTAATCAGCGCTAAAAGAGCTACAAACCCCCCCAACCAGCAGAGCCCCCGGTACGGCTCCGGGCCCCCAGAGACACGCGGCCCCCAGAGTCACGCGGCCGCCATACGACTTTCCAAGACCATGTATGCCCGTGGCTGATTCATACCGCCAACCACCAAGCGTCCCTTTTCAGTTTGACCAGTCCCTCTTTGGGCCCCAAACCCCTGTAAAAGATTAAACCGTGATGATGTCATAGCGAGACCGCGGTACAATGCATTCAGATGAAGGGCAGTGCAGCTGGTTAAGGGAACAAATGAGGGCATTAATTAGGGCAATTTACTAATCAGCGGGATCTGCCCCCGCGCCGGGGCTTATTAATTATATGCTAATGATGCTAAACAGCGCGGCTCCGTATGCAGATTTGGGAAAACGCCGCCCCAGCTGCAATTAAAGCAAATCCATTTTAAGAAAGGACACGCTAACGAGATGGTTAGCGTGTAACGTGCAAGCCTTTAACCCTTTGCCTGCCGCACCCAGCACTTTCTACACAGGTGACCCGAGCCTTTAACAGAGGAAACTCCCCCGTCACAGCTTTTCACTCAGGGAATACGTCCTGTGAATGCTGGGGGTTGCCCCCTCCCCCGGGGAGCCGAGACCGGTGGCAGCGCCAGCATGATCTGATTAATTCTCCCTCCCTTACAAAGGCTGTCTGGACCAATAGGGGAGAGATAGCAACCCCCTCCTCTGGCATTGCAAGGGTTAAACGCAAGAACCCATAGATTGTAAGCTCTGTGGGCCCCTTTAATGATAGATTTCAGGGGGGGGGGGAGCATTCCGGAAAACCCTTTTCATTCAGAAATCGAGACGAATCTCCTGATAAAATCCTTACGAGATCGATCGCTGCCGGGCGTCCGTCTGATACGAAGCGGCTCATTGGCCACGAGGCCTGCGAATTAACCTCTTAACGGCTTCACCTATTTATCAAAGAGAAGAGCAACAAGTCTCTAACCCTACGAAGGAGACGTCAGAAGAGAGAACAAGAGGCGGGAATCTAACGCTAGAGCGTCAGAGGCTGAGACGGAAGGAAGGAAGTTTTACTTTACTGAGAGGGTGGTAGATAAGTGAAACAGCCACCCAGCAGAAGTGGCAGATGCTGATACAGTGAGGGGATTTAAACATACATGACCAATGACTGATTAAGATCATTATAGCAGGAAACATGGGCAGACCAGACGGGCCAGATGGGGCCGGTCAGCCGGCGGGTTCCGTTTGGATACTGGGGATCGGGACTGGCTGTAGGTGGCGCTGCGTCACAGGCAGACATTCGAGGAACGAGAATCAGCGCCAGCCTTACGTGACCTTGAAAGCGAGAAGAGTAGCCTTACCCGAGACAATCCCGCAAGGTGACATCATAAGCAAGGGTTAACTGCGAGGGGTGGCTTTATCCTTGTGTAGAAGGGCATTACTGTGATGCAGAAAGGGTTAAAATCTGTAATTCCCAAGCAATGACCAAAAGGCAAAGAAAACTCTCTTCATCCCAAAAACGTTAGATCACAAGCTCTTCGGACCGGGAAAAACCCCGGGAAACCATCACAATAAAGCGAGTTACAGAAAGACCTCTTCGGTCTCTTCATCAGATTCGTGCGATTTCTTTCTGCATTCCTCAACCCAAAGCGAGCCATCGGAACCTGCACATTCCGCACTACACATCACGCTACAAAACGTATGGATCAAAAGCGCAGACGCTCCTACGGGTTTCCATGGTAACTGCTCCATGTGGCATTTCCAGAATTTCTGGATGTCCAGATTGTTATGCGATGCTCTGCTTATGTCCTGTTTACCCATCGTACAGCGCTGCGGAGTATGACGGCGATATACAATAATAATAATAATAATCACACATTGTACAGCGCTGCGGAGTATGACGGCGATATATAAATAATAATAACACATTGTACAGCGCTGCGGAGTATGATGGCGATATATAAATAATAATAACACACATTGTACAGCGCTGCGGAGTATGACAGCGATATATAAATAATAATAATAACACATTGTACAGCGCTGCGGAGTATGACGGCGATATATAAATAATAATAACACACATTGTACAGCGCTGCGGAGTATGACGGCGATATATAAATAATAATAACACACATTGTACAGCGCTGCGGAGTATGACGGCGATATATAAATAATAATAACACATTGTACAGTGCTGCGGAGTATGACGGCGATATATAAATAATAATAACACACATTGTACAGCGCTGCGGAGTATGACGGCGATATATAAATAATAATAACACATTGTACAGCGCTGCGGAGTATGACGGTGATATATAAATAATAATAACACATTGTACAGCGCTGCGGAGTATGACAGCGATATATAAATAATAATAACACACATTGTACAGCGCTGCGGAGTATGACGGCGATATATAAATAATAATAATAACACATTGTACAGCGCTGCGGAGTATGACGGTGATATATAAATAATAATAACACATTGTACAGCGCTGCGGAGTATGACAGCGATATATAAATAATAATAACACACATTGTACAGCGCTGCGGAGTATGACGGCGATATATAAATAATAATAATAACACATTGTACAGCGCTGCGGAGTATGACGGCGATATATAAATAATAATAACACACATTGTACAGCCCTGCGGAGTATGACGGCGATATATAAATAATAATAACACATTGTACAGCGCTGCGGAGTATGACGGCGATATATAAATAATAATAACACACATTGTACAGCGCTGCGGAGTATGACAGCGATATATAAATAATAATAATAACACATTGTACAGCGCTGCGGAGTATGACGCCGATATATAAATAATAATAACACACATTGTACAGCGCTGCGGAGTATGACGGCGATATATAAATAATAATAACACATTGTACAGTGCTGCGGAGTATGACGGCGATATATAAATAATAATAACACACATTGTACAGCGCTGCGGAGTATGACGGCGATATATAAATAATAATAACACATTGTACAGCGCTGCGGAGTATGACGGTGATATATAAATAATAATAACACATTGTACAGCGCTGCGGAGTATGACAGCGATATATAAATAATAATAACACACATTGTACAGCGCTGCGGAGTATGACGGCGATATATAAATAATAATAATAACACATTGTACAGCGCTGCGGAGTATGACGGTGATATATAAATAATAATAACACATTGTACAGCGCTGCGGAGTATGACAGCGATATATAAATAATAATAACACACATTGTACAGCGCTGCGGAGTATGACGGCGATATATAAATAATAATAATAACACATTGTACAGCGCTGCGGAGTATGACGGCGATATATAAATAATAATAACACACATTGTACAGCGCTGCGGAGTATGACAGCGATATATAAATAATAATAATAACACATTGTACAGCGCTGCGGAGTATGACGGCGATATATAAATAATAATAACACACATTGTACAGCGCTGCGGAGTATGACAGCGATATATAAATAATAATAATAACACATTGTACAGCGCTGCGGAGTATGACAGCGATATATAAATAATAATAATAACACATTGTACAGTGCTGCGGAGTATGACGGCGATATATAAATAATAATAACACACATTGTACAGCGCTGCGGAGTATGACGGCGATATATAAATAATAATAACACACATTGTACAGCGCTGCGGAGTATGACGGCGATATATAAATAATAATAACACACATTGTACAGTGCTGCGGAGTATGACGGCGATATATAAATAATAATAACACACATTGTACAGCGCTGCGGAGTATGACGGCGATATACAATAATAATAATAATCACACATTGTACAGCGCTGCGGAGTATGACGGCGATATATAAATAATAACACACATTGTACAGCGCTGCGGAGTATGACGGCGATATATAAATAATAATAATAACACATTGTACAGCGCTGCGGAGTATGACGGCGATATATAAATAATAACACACATTGTACAGCACTGCGGAGTATGACAGCGATATATAAATAATAATAATAACACACATTGTACAGCACTGCGGAGTATGACGGCGATATATAAATAATAATAACACACATTGTACAGCACTGCGGAGTATGACGGCGATATATAAATAATAATAATAATAACACATTGTACAGCGCTGCGGAGTATGACGGCGATATATAAATAATAATAATAACACACATTGTACAGCGCTGCGGAGTATGACGGCGATATACAATAATAATAATCACACATTGTACAGCGCTGCGGAGTATAACTCAGCGCACTATTCACTCTGTTTCCAGCCCACATTAATTGCACGAAACACGTGAGGCTAAAGAGCTGACAATCGCCCCCAGGCCATCGCTTGCCTGAAGTACGATGCACTTTCAGTGTTTTTGGCTGCTTCGCCTTTGTCTTTATCTTATTCCTCCCCACTTTGTTCCATTAACATTCCATCTGAAGAGACGCACTTCGCAGAACAAACCCGGATTATGTTGCCATTAAAATTAAAAAAAAAAAAAAAAAAAAAAAAAAAAGTAATGATGTTCTGACTTACCCTGACCTACCAGGGGCCGGGGGCCGGGGGCCACTCCAGAAGGCTATTAACATCAGTAATCCCTGGGAGGAGCTCAGTGCCCAGGTGTGTTTAAGGATTACCTCTCCATCAAGCCGCCATTTACCCAATCATTCACAAAAAAAATGTTTATCTGCTCCTAATCTACCAAGAATATGCCCCCGAGCGGCCCTGAGCCGGGGGAAACTCTTACCAGATGCCCCCCGCCTCCGCAGGGGGCAAACGCACGATGCTACGCGGGGACTCGGCTACCGGAGGGCAGCGCGGCTCAACTTGTTTGGTTTTTTTTTAGTTATTAAATAAAAATTTAAAAAATAAATGTAAAAAAATCTAAACATACAAAAAATAAATAATAAAATATATATAAAAACCACACAAACGTAATTCAGCTGTTCCCAAAACAAATCGTATTCTGTAGACGGTATAACAGTTACAAACCTAAAGCCCATCGCTATGTTACAACTCGTAACGTCTCATAATCAGCTAGTTGCTATGGCAACAGCTCCACTTCCAGCACTTTGCACCGGGCTTGCTCTGTAATCCGGACCCCCCCCCCAGCCTTCGCTACCCACATTCCTGAGTTTTGTTTCTTTAAACTGTAGGGAGTTCCTGCTCTCCTATTGGCTGCGTGGTTGCCATGACATCACTGCGGAGCAATCAGCATCTCCCAGAGCCCGGTGCGAGCGGCCAGAGCCGGTGGGTCGCAGTCTGTTAAAGGGGTACAGACCCCCCAAAAACAAAAAGTTATGGAAGAAAAAAAAAAAAAGAAAAAACCTCTCCACTTAACCCCCAGAAAGCCGCGTCTGGTCCTCATTTCCAAACTGGTCATCTTAGAAGCAGATACTGGGAGGACTGGGGGGGGGGGGGGCGGGGGGAGCGGTTCTGCTGCCAATTTAGTTTCACCTTTTTTAATGCTGTTAATCTGTTCCAGTCGCTCAGCAGCGAGGCTGGAACCCGAATCCACGGCGTTTAGTTACATTCTGGGGCGAAACATGGAGTTTTAATAAAGAGACACCTTTTATATTTTATATGGAACCCCCCCCCCAAAAAAAAATAAATCACATCGCGGTGACGCACATCAGGGGGTTTAAAGCGGATTTCCCAGCAAATATTATTCCTCGGATCCGATCAAAATACACTTTCAGAAATATCGCTTTTTTTTTTACCCCAGTTGCAGTTTTTGCCCCATAATATAATGTTTTCAGGCAGCTGCATATCAGCCGTTTGTATGATTCTCGCTCTGTTATCTGACCCCCGATCTACTAAACCCCCCCCCCGACTCCTTATCATACCGCCTGTGGGGAACAATAGAACGGCTCGGTACTAATCACCCAGTCGGACTTTCTAGATAATGAAAGTCTATGGAGGAAGGGACTTCATTAGCATCGCCATAAAGCATCAGCTCAGTGTGGTGTTTGAGCCGGGAAACTCACCCAAAATATCACATGACTGACAGCAGAAATGTATAAAATTAGCGTCGGTTCCGCCGTTCGGAGGAGTGAGTCGGCTCAGTGAGAGCCCCTGGCAGCCTCGCTGACACAAATCTTACTGTAAGGAAATAAATAGAAAGGCACTGGGGGGGAATAAGTCATTCAACTTTATACGTCGCTTATTTTTGCTTTTTTATATATTTATTTTTTTTACCCAGAGGAAAAAAATACGTATAAAATTACAAAAAAGAAAAATAAATAGCCAGGCTTGTTCAGGGGCCGCACGGATGAGATTCAGGATGTATGTCTATCCCCATGCATGTTTAATACCCTCTACCACTTCTGCTGGGAGGCTGTTCGTTATACACCTGATGAGACATGCAAATAGACAGCAGAAACCCTAATTCCACCTCCAACCCGTTATCAAAACTCAGCCCTGCGAGCACACCGGGGGGGGGGGGGGTGATGGCTCAACAGACAGACAGAAGAAAATGATGATGCAATAAAGGACAATAAACCCTGAAATCAGCAGAAATAAATAAACGGCGAGCGAGATGATGTAAAACGATGATGACATAAGAGGGAAATCATTCACTGTGAGGATGTGCAGAAATGCTGCAACAGACGCAGGGTCCAAAGGGATCCGCCGCCCCGCCGAGACACAGCACACCATCCTTAAAGGAACAGGCCACTAAACAATAAATAAAGGCCACTTTTTTTATAATAAAAAAAACATTAAAGAAAAATAAAAAATAACATTAAAAAGATTACGGGAGCCGCTCACAGTCTTGACAATGATGGGGAGGAAAACCGTGTCTGCTTCTATTCATACAATAAGCGTTACTGGCCCTATAAATGTAACAGCGAGTGACAAATCACCTACCAAGGGGGCAAAAAAGGGGTGGATACGGCCCCCGCCCCCCCATCACAGGGCAGAAGGGGTAACATCCCATTGTTAAGGCAGAGATAAGGATTCCAAGCAGCAGCCGTTAGTCTGATCTCAACACAAACATTAGAGGTTAATGAACCCCAGCTTAACCCTTCGTATGCCACAAGACTCCCCCCTCCCCCCCTCCTGCAAAGAGTTAAAACAAACAGCGTGCCTTAACAGATTGCCCCCCCACGCAACCATACAAAATGCTCAAAATTAGATTATATTGTTGAAAACAAACGTAACAAAAAATATATACATTTATGGTCAGAGACACCGGGCTGCATTCACAAAGACTGGACTTCTGAGGAACGGCGGGGCAGTCACCATGGAAACCAGCATGGCATTTTGATAAATCCGCTCTGAGCGCTGGTAATGAATGATTGTGTCACACGCGGTGTATTTAAATTGTAAGCTCTTTGGCCCAGGTGTCAATAACTTTTGCATAACTATTGGCCTTCTGTACTCCTTAACTGCCCCCCCCCGACACCGACAAATACTAATTTGCATATAAATGTTTGGGGGAAATCCCCTCAGCTACTAATTACCCGGATTATATAACCCCCCCTCCGCCCCCACCCAGGCGCAGATACCCCATATACGACATAATGATGGAGGATCTGCGATTCCGCATATAGCACCCAACCCCCCTGGGCTCAGGATCCACGCACCTGTTCCCAGGTGAGGTTTCCCAGACAGGGAGGGGGGGGGCAGGGATGTCCAATGAAGGGGAAAAAAAAAGTGAGAAGCGAAACAAAAGAGGATTGGACTCCCAGCGCAGGCGGTTGCTTTCAGTTACATCACTCGAGTGAAACACACGGCGCTCTTGCATAAGCGAGCAGCTGCACGGTGACATGCGCGGGATCCGTGACTAACGGAGGAACGTTTACCCCGGGAGCCGAGATACGGGGGGTAACAGACTCTAACACATACATGTGCCCCCCTTACAAACACACGAGGGGGGTTCTGCAGGATGCCCCTTTACCCCCTCCCCGGGTATTTTCAGCGCTTTACTATGCGTGCTTC
This sequence comes from Spea bombifrons, assembly GCF_027358695.1. Classification (NCBI taxonomy): domain Eukaryota; kingdom Metazoa; phylum Chordata; class Amphibia; order Anura; family Pelobatidae; genus Spea; species Spea bombifrons. The sequence goes on along the minus strand of NC_071088.1, from coordinate 138,280,770 downwards.
TTTAATGGAGACGTTAGGGCGATGTTAATGTATCGGGGTCAGGAAACGGTCCGCGTTCTGGATACAGTTTGGAAAGAGTTTCAGATTTTACGCTTTGATTTCTTGGCCACAGGAGGGGGGCGGGGAGGACGGGTTCAGCTTCCATGTGATTGGCCGACGGACAGATTGCAACCCAGGACTCAGCATTGCATAATTCAGCTGCTCCGCATGCGCGCATTCCCATAGAGCCAGCCCGGCTAATGAAGAAAGAAGAGGAAAAAAGGGGCAAATCTGCTCAGATCCAGGAGCCGTACGTCTACCCCATGCATGTTAAACCCCCCTACTGTATAAGCCTCTACCACCTCTGCTGGGTGTCTGTTTCACATAACTGCCACACTACATCACCTGGTACCGTTACCCGAAGCTGTATTAACAGGACCGGTAGGGATCATGAATGGCCCACTAAAGGTTCTGTTTTTTGTGAATTTATTGCCCCGGCAGGGTGTGAAAATGCAGGCGACGCAAAGACTTTACAACCCCAGAACTAACACTCTATTAACACTCGATTCCCATGGAATGCCCAAACCGGACATTCTACACGTAAAGCCATGAATAGAGCCGGGTCATCAAGGGGTTAAAACGCGCCAATTAGTTTCTGCCGCCCGTTTGATTCGGAGGCCGTGAATAATCGGAACCGCAAATAGCATCGAGTGGGGATTATTAACTAAACGAGGAGTTATGGGAGCCCTGAAGGGCTAATCCCGGGTTTCTTCTCCGACCGGCCCTGCACAATGCATGGTTCAATCATTGAGTCTTCATGTCAACTCAAGATTAAGTGAATAAATCCCCAAAATCTCTAAAACCCAGCAAACCATGAGATTTGTTTTGAGTCAATCAACGTATGAAGAGCCCTCGACTACCAGCAGCTTCAGATGGCGGATCCCCGAAGAACTGAGCCAATTAATCCATTTAAAGAGGGTTCAAGAGGCTAGCATTTTGGGGGAAAATTGAAGGATTGTGTCATTTTACTGTTTAATCCCCTGGATTATACTAACGCCCTCCGGGGCCCTGGAAACTGAGCGGCGGTGGCAGGCGAGAGGACGTCGCGGACATTTCCCAAGGTCAACAGGGGTTACGTGCTGCCTGCGCTCTCCGCTTATTGGACAAGTGAGGTCATCCCACCGAGACCCTCCAGACACGGCGTCTCGCTGTCGGACACATTTACTACCAAACTGAGCGTTTTTACATCAAGCAGGTTCCTGGGGGACCGCAAAGTGCGCAGAGACCACCCGACGCGCTCCGCAGAGGAGCTCTAAAGGTCGCCTTCTGTCCCAAGGAATCAATATTCCGATATCGACAACGAGACAGTCACCGGCAGCAAGAGACGCGACCCAATAACCCCCCCAAAAGAAATATGGAGGCCAAACCTCAATCAGCTGTTGGTCTCGGCTTAGATTCAGGAGCCGTATGTCTATCCCACGCATGTTTAATCCCCTCACTGTATTACCCTCCGCCACTTCTGCTGGGCGGCTGCTCCACTTATCTACTACCCTAAACCACAAGATTCCATTCTGGGCCAGCATTCCAAAACAGAACAGCTAGTTGAAACACTCTCTTTGGTTTCCATGGTGATTACTCTACTTTGTGACATTTGCAACAGGCTCACCGTTTGTAACCAAGGCCCCAAAATGAGAGCAGCCTCTTATGTGACGGTTAAGGGATTTGGAAAAAAAAAATGTAAAAAATTATTCAAAATTCTGAAATTGTCTATCTAACCTGCGAGCGGTGTGACGCGCCATATTGGAAAATATATATATATTGTTTTAAATGCAGTCAATGCAAATTATATCCCAAATCCAACCCGTAATATCTCGCCATCTTCAGCCGCTCTATCCATTCCATTTATTTTTTTCTTATATATATATATAAATAATTTAATTATTTTTTTTTAAAAAAAATTCTTAAGTCTTTGCCACCAATAATAAAAATACATTTTTTTTTTTTTTTTTTTTTTTACTGCTCGGCGAATTAATTCGGAGACTCCTGAGAAAAGTCAAGAATTTAAATGTGAAACTCGAGACGGACGGACAGAAGATCACAGACAGGAGGCGAGAACCTGAGGGCCGAGGGGGGAAAGCGTTAACAGGGCCGCTTTCCATGGACTCCTTTTTTTTTTTTGTTACATTTAACAAGAAATTGAATTTTACAGAAATAAAAGGAATGCCCCCCCCTTTTTTTCACCATCAGGCTCAATAAAAACAAGAAGGCGCTGAGAGCGGCTCCAGGAAACCAACAAGTGGCTGCGAAATACGCTTTAAAACCCCCCAGACGGTAAAGAAAACACATCGTGAACTTCAGTGGCGGAAAATAGCCCCGTATAACTGAAACAAGGTGCAGTTTGGGCTGAATTAGCACTGTTTACGCAGGAAAAGAAAAGCTCATTTATGATACTCGAGTAAACAAAGAGTGGGGGGGGCAGGTGGGGATGACCTCAGAAAACACTTTTGTGGACTTTGAAAAAAGGTAATTTTTTTTTTCCAGCCTTGCCAGGTTTTGGGTTTCGGCAAACGCAGCCTAGAAAGGGTTAAAAGGTTGCATTCCACGGAAGCCGCCATCCCCGCACACATCAATCCTTCCCAGTATCTCCCAGTATCTCCCAGTGTCACCAGCTCCATTAGCGAGTCTTCAGGTAACACCGGGGCCATCGCAGGAGCCAAATCCTGATCGATTCCAACAGGGGGGGGGGTAAAAATATTTCCTGGGCAAATCATTAGCTGCTGTTTATCCCAAAACAAAGACCTCTGTTTGGGGCGATAAGAGGCTCTTCTCAAGCAAAAGAAGGGACGTTTCTTCCAAACATCGATAAAAAGGGAAATTATGTTTCTCAAGAAACATAAAAAAAAAAAAATATATATATATAAAATATATAAAAAATAAAATGATGTCATAGCTAAAGCACACGTAGCTAGCAAAAAATGTTACTTTTATACATTTGCCTTTAAATTATATTAAATAGTATAAATTATTAGACTGAGAGCCAAAAAACATAAAATTTATATTAATATAATAATAAATAATATATATTAAAAAATAAAAGTGCAAATAAAATTTTCATGATCCCTCTACGGCGCATAATACATCCAGGAACACACATATATACACATATATATATATATATCTCCAACATGTTCTGTAGCGCTGTACAAACAACGGTATATCTCAGGTGGAGGGTCCGCTTGCATACGGAACACGCAGGCTCCTTGTAGCCCCTCAGACCTAGCGTCACGTGCCGCAGAAGCCCTCTTTGCCCCCCACCGGCAGGGCAGGTGTTAAACTTTCCAATTCCAACATCACATATCCCACACGGCACAAAAAGCTTTCAATTAATCAGACTTTTGGGTAAAAGCAGGAACTTGACCCCAAACTCGGAAGAAAGTAAACATTCCATTCCTCGCAGATACCACCAGGAGCCCGAAACGCTGATAATTTCATATCAAAACCTCGCTAACCTTTACTCAGCGGGGCGGAAAAACTCCAATCAGCGCCTCATCGAGCCCCACGCTGACATGAAACAATAACGGGGCGAGAAATGCAAAAAAAAATAAAAAAATTCCAAAATTCATAATAATAAATAAAAGAAAAAAAAAGGAGAAAGCCCCAATAAATGGAAAGAGGTCCAGCACATACCGGGACGCCTAGGACCTGCACGTGGAAGCGTGTAAACATACATACAGCGTAACGTGTTATACACAGCGGACTCAGATATAAGAAGATCCATACGGCCCCCGCTGTTATCACACGGACAGGTCGACCACGGAAACCTCATCCAGTCATCCAAAGCAACCGAGCATCAGCACACGGATACACGCTACATGCACACGGACATTCTATATGTACACATACAGGAATATATTAGCATGTTACTTACATTCTATATGTCTGTATACGGGGACGCGGCGTCACGTCAGTTACATTCTATATGTCTGTATACGGGGACGCGGCGTCACGTCAGTTACATTCTATATGTCTGTATACGGGGACGCGGCGTCACGTCAGTTACATTCTATATGTCTGTATACGGGGACGCGGCGTCACGTCAGTTACATTCTATATGTCTGTATACGGGGACGCGGCGTCACGTCAGTTACATTCTATATGTCTGTATACGGGGACGCGGCGTCACGTCAGTTACATTCTATATGTCTGTATACGGGGACGCGGCGTCACGTCAGTTACATTCTATATGTCTGTATACGGGGACGCGGCATCACGTCAGTTACATTCTATATGTCTGTATACGGGGACGCGGCGTCACGTCAGTTACATTCTATATGTCTGTATACGGGGACGCGGCATCACGTCAGTTACATTCTATATGTCTGTATACGGGGACGCGGCATCACGTCAGTTACATTCTATATGTCTGTATACGGGGACGCGGCGTCACGTCAGTTACATTCTATATGTCTGTATACGGGGACGCGGCGTCACGTCAGTTACATTCTATATGTCTGTATACGGGGACGCGGCATCACGTCAGTTACATTCTATATGTCTGTATACGGGGACGCGGCATCACGTCAGTTACATTCTATATGTCTGTATACGGGGACGCGGCGTCACGTCAGTTACATTCTATATGTCTGTATACGGGGACGCGGCGTCACGTCAGTTACATTCTATATGTCTGTATACGGGGACGCGGCATCACGTCAGTTACATTCTATATGTCTGTATACGGGGACGCGGCGTCACGTCAGTTACATTCTATATGTCTGTATACGGGGACGCGGCATCACGTCAGTTACATTCTATATGTCTGTATACGGGGACGCGGCATCACGTCAGTTACATTCTATATGTCTGTATACGGGGACGCGGCGTCACGTCAGTTACATTCTATATGTCTGTATACGGGGACGCGGCGTCACGTCAGTTACATTCTATATGTCTGTATACGGGGACGCGGCGTCACGTCAGTTACATTCTATATGTCTGTATACGGGGACGCGGCGTCACGTCAGTTACATTCTATATGTTTGTATACGGGGACGCGGCGTCACGTCAGTTACATTCTATATGTCTGTATACGGGGACGCGGCATCACGTCAGTTACATTCTATATGTCTGTATACGGGGACGCGGCGTCACGTCAGTTACATTCTATATGTCTGTATACGGGGACGCGGCATCACGTCAGTTACATTCTATATGTCTGTATACGGGGACGCGGCATCACGTCAGTTACATTCTATATGTCTGTATACGGGGACGCGGCGTCACGTCAGTTACATTCTATATGTCTGTATACGGGGACGCGGCGTCACGTCAGTTACATTCTATATGTCTGTATACGGGGACGCGGCGTCACGTCAGTTACATTCTATATGTTTGTATACGGGGACGCGGCGTCACGTCAGTTACATTCTATATGTCTGTATACGGGGACGCGGCATCACGTCAGTTACATTCTATATGTCTGTATACGGGGACGCGGCGTCACGTCAGTTACATTCTATATGTCTGTATACGGGGACGCGGCGTCACGTCAGTTACATTCTATATGTCTGTATACGGGGACGCGGCGTCACGTCAGTTACATTCTATATGTCTGTATACGGGGACGCGGCGTCACGTCAGTTACATTCTATATGTCTGTATACGGGGACGCGGCGTCACGTCAGTTACATTCTATATGTCTGTATACGGGGACGCGGCGTCACGTCAGTTACATTCTATATGTCTGTATACGGGGACGCGGCGTCACGTCAGTTACATTCTATATGTCTGTATACGGGGACGCGGCGTCACGTCAGTTACATTCTATATGTCTGTATACGGGGACGCGGCGTCACGTCAGTTACATTCTATATGTTTGTATACGGGGACGCGGCGTCACGTCAGTTACATTCTATATGTCTGTATACGGGGACGCGGCGTCACGTCAGTTACATTCTATACGCACGCATATAGGGGATATGCTGACAGCTGAAGGTACATAATGCAGAGATCCAAGCAGACTGCAGGCAGCCCCGTGGCTGAGAGTTCTGAGAGTTGCGCACGGGGGGTCCCGGTTTTACAGAAACTCACAAGTTACAGCACGCAAACCTCTGTCTGTATATCACCCGGGGACTTATACATGCATGTACCCCTATACACCCCGCATCTCACCCCTATACACCCCGCATCTCACCCCTATACACCCCGCATCTCACCCCTATACACCCCGCATCTCACCCCTATACACCCCGCATCCCACCCCCATACACCCCGCATCTCACCCCCATACACCCCGCATCCCACCCCCATACACCCTGCATCTAATGCATGCCTGCACCCCTATACACCCCGTATCCAGACCCTGCACCCCGCATGCATGCATCTGCCCCCCGAGCAGCGCCGAGGCCGGTAGGAAGGAGAGGACTCACCGTTGGCGGACACGGCCAGGGTTCCCGATCCGCTCTTAACTAAGAATGAATTGGGGCCAAAGTCAGCCTCCGAGTCCGAGTCCGGCGGCCTCCCTCCGCCCAGCAGCCTCCGCTGGCAGTCATTGGCTCCCGGGGTGGGGGGAGGGGACGGGGTTGATGAAGCTGATGAACAATGCAAAGTGGGACCTGCGAACCACAAACACACAGATCAGAGAGGGGGGGCGACGGGGTATCATCGGGGCACATAGAGGGGGGGGTCACCCAGAGGAGGGGGCAACAAAGTATAACGAGAGGGGGACACTGGATGATCGGCACACCCTGGCAAGGAAAAGGTTAACCCCATGGCACATTTAACTCTCGCAATGCTGGCCATACACTTGACTTACAATTAACCCCTTAATGCTGGCGAGGCACTGCTACGGTTACTGTATTTTCCCCTTTAACACCTTCAGTGCCAGAGGGCCGGAAGCACAGAACATGCTTTCTGATTAACCTGTTATATGCCGCCCGGTCTGAGCGTGATGGGAGTTGTACTCCACAGTTACAGACCTGCCAGTGGATGCCCATTCCTAGCCATGGCTACTGTGTTACTTGCCCTTGGCCTTGCCGGTAGGGTAACCCTTTCTGTGCTGGGGTGAGAGCTGTTGTGCCCGTTCCACCTTTAGCCCTTAAAAAGCTTAATTTGACCATAAAGCCGGTTGTTGGATTGTTATTTACCCCCTGCCCCCCCCCGGCGTGCCACCCCATCTGGGTGAATTTAAGGGGCCACATAGGACAGGTTTGCAGAAACAGACATGACATTGACACGTTTAATTTACACGGTACATGGAAATAAACCAATGACATATTTTATTAGATATGTCTATCCCGCGCGTTTAAATCCCCTCACTGTATTACCCTCTACCGCCTCTGCTGGGAGGCTTCCTTCCATCCCGTCTCAGTCTCTGACTCTCTAGCGTTGGATTGCGGTCTCTTGTTGTAACTTCTCTCCTCCTTATAATAAATAATAATAAATTCCCTCCTGTTTCTCTCTCTATCGGGGCTTTAACTCCGTGACTCCCGTCTCAGGGCCCGGGCGATACCCAATGAAGATGCTGATTCCGGAGGGGTCCTCATTCCATTCCCAGTGGGGATCAGACCCCGCCGTGGGATGAAAGCCCCCTCGCTGTCTCCTGATGCAAATCCCCCCAGATCCTCCATACTGAGCCGCCTGAATACAGCAGACTTTTCCCACAAAAAGAGATTAGCCTCGGAAGGCTCGGGATCAATGAACGCAGAGACCGGCCCGCCGCCTTCACTCCCGTGTCAGGATTTAGTTCTTTGTTACGCGCCGTATCAGCCACATCAGATCTGGGGCCAAAGCTTGTTTTTTGGCATTTCACGGATGCGTAGCCCTTTAATTACTGAGCCAGACTGATGTGATTGACACCTCTGCCCCACCCCCAAATGGGAGGAACCATTATTATTATGTATTGATTTGTATGGCACCATTATATTCAGTAGCGCTGTGTAACGGGATGCATCATATACCAGATGAATACAAGAAAACCGGTTCTGTGTTATTGTCCGCTCTCGTGCACAATGGGGTATATTCATGGGGTATATGGGGTATACTCATGGGGTATATGCATGGGGTATACTCATGGGGTATATTCATGGGGTTTATGGGGTATATGCATGGGGTATACTCATGGGGTATATGGGGTATATTCATGGGGTTTATGGGGTATATTCATGGGGTTTATGGGGTATATGCATGGGGTATATGCATGGGGTATATGGGGTACTGTTTCAGTTGATCTGGGGGCAGCATCCCAGTCACTCCCCAATGGCAGAATCAGCTGTTTTCCCTACTTGCAATACCACACATGGCCACAGGGGGCATCTAAACTCAGACTGGGTCCTTTCTGGGCTTCTTTAATGGGATTTCTGGTGCACAGAAGACCCCCCCATCACCAACATGTCTGTAGGATCCAAGTACTAAAACACGGTTCACTTATATATAGCGCCAGCACACGCCGTAGCGCTGCTCCATCCACACCGACAATAACATGAATACACATATAACGCAGACCGGGGCAGACTGCTACAGGGAGCTTACAATCTATCAGGTGGTTGAGGGGGAATGAGAAAGGACAAGGGGCTGCTTGGCTGAGGATGATGGGATTGTAGCGAGGGGGGTGTGGAGAAGTGACAGGCTGGAGATCTGGAAGGTGGGGAGGACGGATGGTTTCTTCAGGATGCTGGCTGAGGGTATTAGGAGGGTAGATTGTAATAAGATGGGGGGAGTCTGACATTGCGGGGGTGACATCCTGAGATGTGACATCATAGCCCGGCGCTCCGCAGTGATGACACACAAACGGGGCGGCTGAGGGTGCTGCCAGTGGTGTCACTCAAGGTAAATACAGATTCAGGTTTGGGGGTTATTAACCCTTAAAGACACAGGCAACTCTTGACGCATTTACTTTTGTTTTAAAGGCTGTTTCTATACACAGAAGAATAATGGGGTTTATTTCCCCCCGTTTAATTTATAAAGCCGTTTCCTGCTGTTTCTATACACATTATCGGGGCTTTTAGGGCTGTAGAACCCTGCGATCCCCTCATACCCAGCAAACATTCTGACCTCCTAGAAAAGAGGGGCATCAGGGGGGGAGAAAGGGGGCATCAGGGTATTTGGGAGAGGGACTATCAAAGCTAAGCAGGGACAGGTGGGAGGTATGCTTCTGAATGCTGACTGACACCCCTGTGCGGTGGAACGAGCGCTGCTCTCTGCCGAGGCTCTGGGTACGGGATTCACTCCGGGCTGCGGACCGTTGCGCCAACGAAGTGGTGCTGGAGGTGCCAGGGCTGGTGTCAGAGATTGCCCCGGATACTCTCTGCATGTTACCCCCAGGGCAGGGACTGCGTGTGACGTGAGTGGGGGCCGGCCTCCGTACTCTCCTCTGTTTTAATAATATCCGAGCTTCACGATTGGTGCTTTTCTCCCTGCTATATCACAGCTGGAATCCCTGCTTGAACACAGGTGTCTCCATTCAGAATATCTTCACTTCCTGACCAGTCACGGTTTCCATAACGACCACCATAAGAACCAGTTGGCTGCGCCGTTACCGAGTCGCTGTGGCCATGCTGTGGGGATTTAAAGGGCCGTGGTGGACAGCTGTATGGGAATCCTGTGCGCAGAGACACCATCACCGCAGGGGTGGGGAGCGTGGGTAGATCAGAGCTTCCCTCCCCGCTCCACCCCCTCTACTAATTAATATTCATAGTAACAGAGTATTTTTTTTTTACATAGTAAAACGTAGTAATTTAGGTTGAAAAAAGTCCATCAAGTTCTACCCCCCCCTTCTACCAATCCCTCCTGCTTTTGATCCAAAAGAAGGCAAAAAAACCCCCCCAATTAATCAGTTTTTGAATTTTTACATTTAGGGTGAAAATTCCTTTTTTACTCCAAAAGGCGATCGGATTTCTCCCCGGATGGAGAAGCAAAATATGAATGTTTATTCTGTCATTTATAGCCCCGGGTGTTCCGCAAACATCACATTTACGCTTTTATAGAAAAAAAATCGTTTCTGACTTCAGATAAACTTCCAACATTTATTTAAAACGTATATTATTTATATATGTAAAAAAATATTTATAGATTTAACAGAAAGGGAAATGCCCATCCCCCACTCTCTGATATTCCTATTATTACACGCGATTCATTATTAATTCATTATTAATTCTAACAATAATTCACTCCCCCCCCCCCCCGGATTTCAGTCTTTTACCAATCCTCTGAATTCTTTAATTAGACTATTTGTGTGATTTATAACTTTTTGAATAAAAACAGTTTCAGAAGTGGGAATTTCCCTTAAAGACGTGGCGCGTCCCCAAAAAATGTATTGATTACATCTGGTAAAGCAAGCGTTAAACCTGCCCCGCGCATAATAAAATACGGCGACTCCGTTTCACGTCGGTAAACGGGCAAAATTTTTTCAAACTCTATTTCTGATTAGATTTATAATTAAAATGTTGGAATTCCACTTATCACCGTGGAAACGGGGGAATCAAGATGATTTCTGCACATCTAAAAAAAAAAAAAAAAGGAAGGTTCTCTAGAAAGTAACGACTTATATACTTATAGACTTATATAGAGTCAGATTCAGGAGCCGTATGTCTATCCCATGCATGTTTAATCCCCTCGCTGTATTACCCTCTACCACCTCTGCTGGGAGGCTGTTCCATTTATCCACCACCCTCTGAGTAAAGTAAAGCATCTCATGTGATTCCCTGGCAGCAGCTGTACTTGTAACGAGGTTTCCTCTGGATAGCGCTGACTCGGGGCCGAGGTCCTAATGACTGCGAGAGACGTTTCCTTGATGAAGGGACTCGTGTGACCGCGCTGACAGGGGGTCCCGCGTGGCCCCCGGCCGGCCTCTCGCTGACCACCCGATGAGGGCTCGGGGAAATCGGATACTCAGCAGCCGCTCTCCTCCGCTCCTTCGCATCAGGTGCAGATATTTCTGGATTCTTTTCCTCATCTGCCAAGTGTCCCTCTTTAGTTCGGCCAGTCCCTCTCTAGGCCCCAAATCCCTTGTGCCCCCCCTTCCTACCCGCTGCCCCTCTTTTCCTAGGAACTCACCATTTCTAAATAGGATTAGTAACCCAAACCAAAAATAACTTTAAAAAGTCAGCCTACTGAGAGGCGGAGGCCTGCCAAACTACTACTCGCTCCGAGGACTCTTTCAGAGACGACAGTGTTTATTTATATGGCGGCATCGTATGCAGCAGTGCACAAATTCACAAATTCCAAGGAAAATGTTGTCAGCATGGCCCCAGCCGGGGGGGGGGTATGAGAATGCTACAGACTCGGTCCCGTCAGAGAGCTCGGCGGTCTCTATGTGGAGTTTCTTTAATGAGGCCGCCACACTTATTGGTGATCCAGATTTTCGTAATCAGAAATGATGTTTTTATTAAAGTCGGCTTCATGAATATTTTATGAATATTTGGTTCCCTGACAGAGAATGAGAAGCGACACCGACACCTCCAGCAACACGCAGCGCCCCCCCCCCGCGTCATTTACTGCCCTATTACCTGCTCGGCGGGGTCACGGATTCAGGCGTAAAGGCACGAACCGACCCGTTAGCATGTCGTAGAAACGCCGAAAGCAGGCGATGCGGGCTGGGGCTTCATGCTGAGCGCTATTTATTCTTTGGATTTTTTTCACATTTGCACTGTTTTTGCACTGTTTTTTTGCACTGTTTTTTGCACTGTTTTTGCACTGTTTTTTGCACTGTTTTTGCACTGTTTTTGCACTGGTTTTTGCACTGTGATATTCTGTCGTTTTTATTATAAATCCCTGATAATCGGATATTGTTTTGAATTTTTGAAGCCGCGCTGGAGCTCTGATAAGGGGGTGCGGGATGCTTTATGAGCGGCCCCCTCCCTTCTCACGATGGGATATCGAGTGGTTCTTCCCCTTGCAGGAAAGGACCAGAGAGGATCTGGCCCTCCTGCGGGCCTTTTGGACGGGTAGGGCAGGAACGGTTCGTATATCCCTTTGGAGAATGCAGAAAGCATCTAATACGTTTCTGGCCCTGAACATCGAGCTTCGAAAAAGACGCAGGACAGGAATCGGTAGCCTGAAAGAAGAGGCTCAGACGCTTAGGTGGAAGTTTTACTTTACGGATGAGGGTGGTAAAGAAGTGGAACAGCCTCCCAGCAGAGGTGGTAGAGGGTAATACAGTGAGGGTATTAAACATGCATGGGATAGACATACGGCTCCTGAATCTAAGACGAGACCAACGGCTGATTAAGGTTTGCGTCTTTACAGCAGGAGAAACGGGCGACTAGACGGGGGCCGGATGGGGCCGCCATGGAGCAGAACCTGAATGATTATTATGTTTTTGTGCTGAATATTAATTAGTAGAGGGGGTGGAGCGGTGAGGGAAGCTCTGATCTACCCACGCTCCCCACCCCTGCGGTGATGGTGTCTCTGCGCACAGGATTCCCATACAGCTGTCCACCACGGCCCTTTAAATCCCCACAGCATGCCCACAGCGACTCGGTAACGGCGCAGCCAACTGGTTCTTATAATGGTTGTTAGACGGGGGCCGGTTGGGGCCGATCTGCTGGCAGGTTCTGGGTTTCTATGACTTTGCACCCCGCTGGACACAAATTCAAAGGAACACGCAATGGATCCCTTCCCGGTGGGAATTCCTTAAAGCCGTCATAGAATAACCCGTCGTTAATGAGAAGCAGATCCACTGCATGTGCGGCTGGGGCTTTAACCGCCGTATGGTGCTTCTGAAGATATCTGTAACGGAACAGCTGCTGTCACAGTTCCAGTGTCTCCTGCAGATAACATCGCTGCGGCCCCCCGGACCCACCTCTCCGAGACTGCCACTCAATTTAACATTTCACGCTCTCTTTATTTAACAACCCCCCCCCCAGAAATTATTCTTTAACCGCATAACATTTCTTAGCGCGTTCATATTTTTCCCGGGAACACTTAATTGTCATGTGACACAAGAGCAGGCACTGATTGGCTGCTGTTGTTCTTATGCGATTAAAAATTTAAGTAAGACGGGGGATGAGGGTACTGTGCCCGGGACCAAGCCCCTATTACTCATGAATGATGGCAGCAAATTGAATTAACCCCCAGAGTACCAGGAAGAAAAAACTCCTCTCCGTCTGTGACAGTTAAAGAGTTAAATACGTTTTGGTCGCTGTCCTCGTTGTCTCAGGAGGCTCCGGTTCTTAAGAAAATATTTAGGGCTGAACGTTATATTCTGTGACAAACGAGGAATTACTCTGAGGGCCGTTTCTAAAACCTCCTCCCCTCTCCAGGAAAACGATAGATTTTTCCACTAAAAGACTTTTTTTTCTGCATTCTTAAAAAAAAATATTTAGCTTTTTTTCCAGAATTATCACAATTTGCTGTTCGATATCCTAAAAATTATAATTTTTTGGTATCTACAGTGTTTTCGGAAACATCAAACATTGGGTTATTTGTTTGGCGGACGCGTCGGGGGCAGGGAAATGAAGTGGTTGATACATTGTTCCTTCGACCGGAAACGCAGGAGATAAGACGCCGATCCTCAGCCGGGATCTTCTAGTTATTTATCGATTTACAATTATTTGGGGCGTTTTGAGTTAAATTAGGGCTCCCCGCGGCATAACATGCGCTGATTCTATCCGAGCCGAGAGCTCCAGCCATAGAATATTCTAACGATTCCGAAGGGATGCGGAGCTGCGGAGATCTCTAGTGTTTAAGATAAAAATAGTCATTTTGCGGTATTATGGCATTTTTTTTTTGTGAAAGCCGTCGGGTCGTCATTTAGAAGTCGGGTCTCTGATCAGGGTCTGCCGGCCTCTCTTACTTTACTCATAAGACCAAGCAGACAAAGCAGGACTCGGCGGGCTTCATCTTCAAAACGGTTCTGCGCTCGGGAATTTGACGTATTATCGTCCGCTCCTCATTACGCTGCCAGGGATCAGAGAGCGCGTCGCCGTCCCACCGCCCTGATCCGCCTCGTCTTCTCACTACGTATTGTTTTATATATATAGCGCCATCATATTCCTGAGCGCAGTGCTTCCAGTGAAGTCATTATTCTGGAGTGTGAGGTCATGAAATCGATGATTTTGCTTCTTTAAGGGACACTCCAACCATCGTATACACTTAATGTGTGCTCCCTTTAATGTTCTGTTTTGATGGATTATCCAGCACCCCCCACCTAGGCATTTGCCCTCTTTTTCCGCCCCGAGACCCTTGGCTTGCAGGAGATGGGTCCTGTCAAATACATTGGCTTGCCAGCGCGGTCTAATCTCGTGAGAGTCCCAGGGGGTCTAATGAGACCCTGCATACTTCCATCGATTTCAGTGCGATCACGGATTTGCTAGCGCTGAAGGGGCAGCGCACTGCAGCTTGGGAGCTGCATCTTCTCCTTAAGGCAAGTCATTGATTTTACTCTCCAAAACGCGCAAAGAATGCGACAGCAGGCAGCAGACTCTCAGATGTCGGGGTGAAAACCGATAGTCAGTGTCATTATTATCAGTAACAAATAATCCTGTTATTCCTCCCCGATAGGAGTATGACAGTAATTATACCCGCTGTAGCTGTAATTACCTGGCTTGGAACGTCACAATGCCATAGAGAGGATAATAACGAGGATTACCGCGTATCATGTGACCCGTCCGGCGACACCAACTGCCGCTCACCTGAGAATGACCTTTCCCCGAATTACTGCTTTCACTCCGGGTTTCGTCACCACGAGGGCCGTCGGGGGGATTAGGGGACAAAATGCAAAAGAAAGGAGAACCTCAACCGGTCCAGCCGGCAGCGTCAATAAAAACCATAAAACCATAAATCGTAAATCATAAATCATGCTCCGCGTGCCGCTGCCGGTTTGTAAAGTTATTAGTAATTATTACAGGAATTGCCTCGTTACGGTTGGGGGGAAAGGGCAGCGTCCCGGACCCTCGCGGCCCCATCCTCCGCCGTCGGCCGTCTCCCCCGGCGGGTAAGTCGGGGGTCCTCGCTCTCCGGATCCCCCGTTCTCAGGCGTTATCTGTCGTACGTTCGGTTTTTTTTTATAAATCAATCTACCTGCTGCGTATAACAACGTCCTCTACGTATAAAGCAAGCTTCAAACGATGAGACCAGGTGCATCCTGGGAACTAAGAGGATTCAAAAAATCCCTAATAAAGTTTTTCATTGCGAAACATCACTTTATACTGCAACTCTCTGCCACACTGTATGAAAATATAAAAGAAACAGAGTATATAATAAACGTCTCTTATGTAACAATATTGATTTGCCAGCGGATCCCCCCGACTTGTTTCATACTGCCTGTGGGAAACAGTAGAATGGCTCCGTATTAATCACCCAGCCGGACTCTCCGACTAATGAAAGCCTATGGAGGAACGGACTTCATTAGCATTGCCATAAAGCATCCGCTCAGTGTGGTGTTTGAGCCGGGAAAGTCACCCAAAACATCACATGACTGACAGCGACGGCGGCTCCAGGTCTGCAGATAAAGGGGGTTTATGTCTTTTACGTTTGAATAAGATTGTCGCTGTCCCCTAATGTAGCCGCGCCACGGACTCTGCTGGCGCCATAGAAATGTAATGGAGCCCCGAAACAAAATACCTGTCCAGGCGCTGGGAATTTCTCTGCGTGACTATAAACAGAAGTCGATTTCTGGCCGAGTCCCAGCGCTTTAACCGGGTTATAAAAAGTGTTTATACGTGAATAATCTGCCGGTGAAACATCCCGGACGGTGCCCCCCGGTGACACGGTGTATCCGCCTCGATGTGCTCCGCCGTCCCGGCAGTTTCCTGAACGCTCCGAGCAGATGGAGACGCCGTATCAGGGGTGAATAACTCGCTCCTCGAGGGGGGCGCACAGGCCAAAGCGCGGTGATTTCTCTAATTAGCAGGTAATTAACCAATTAGCCGGTTTCTCTGCATCGCTAAGTACCGTATGCAGCTGTACAGACGGCGGGGGCGCTCAGGGTCCGTCGCCGGTGGTTTCTGTGCGATTCTTCGGTTGCCTCGACTTCCAGCGATTCCACAAAAGAAAAAAAATGGACTTTCCAGGAAAAAATAACCCAAACGATAAAAACCGCGGCGCAAACCGTCCGGGAGAAGAGTCTGCGAGGCCCTCTGCGGCAGCTGGAAACAGATCAGTGGGAATAACACGTATCTCTGCTCCCAGGCTTCATAGAAACTCAGAACCCGCCAGCAGGTCGGCCCCCATCCGGCCCCCGTCTAGTCGCCCGTTCCTCCTGCTGTAAAGACTCAAACCTTAATCAGTCGTTGGTCTCGTCTTAGATTCAGGAGCCGTATGTCTATCCCATGCATGTTTACATTCCCTCACTGTATTACCCTCTACCACCTCTGCTGGGAGGCTGTTCCACTTATCTACAACCCCCTCTGTAAAGTAATATGTTCTTACATTCGGGAGGGAACACAAATAATGTTGTAAGTGCTCCCGTGTGACTTTGCTGTTCTAGGTTGTTACTGTTATGGCATTTATAGCATCTATGTAATATATACCTGGAGCTTAGAAAAGGTGCAGTACTCTTTATAAGGGTGCAGGGCTCTGTATTGGGGTATATGGCTTTATATTAGGGCGCATTGTTCTGTATTAGGGTGCAGGGCTCTGTATTAGGGTGCAGGGGTCTGTTTTGGGGTATATGGGTTTATATTGGGGTGCATTGTTCTGTATTAGGGTGCAGGGCTCTGTATTGGGGTACAGGGCTCTGTATTAGGGTGCAGTGCTCTGTATTGGGGTACAGGGCTCTGTATTAGGGTGCAGTGCTCTGTATTGGGGTATAGGGCTCTGTATTGGGGTGGAGGGGGTCTGTTTTGGGGTATATGGTTTTGTATTGGGATGCAGTGCTCTGTATTAGGGCGCAGGGCTCTTTATGAGCTTTGAGCCGCTCATGTTTTGTGAAAACAGATGTGATTACAAAGATGTTCACTAAGACTTCCGCCTGCCACAACAATTAGACATTTATTTACTTTCCTTTAATAGGACTTAACGAGGAAAGCAAAGTATTCCAGCCATATGGCCGCGATAACGCTGTACGAAGACGGGGAGGAAAAAAGAATGCTTTCTGCTAATATTGATAATGGCAGCTCTCATCTGCCATCACAGAAATATCTACATCAGATGCCAGAATCACAGAGAGCGCTAACACAAAATCACATGACAGAATCAGCACTCACCCGCCATCAACTGCCAGAGTCACAGAGTGTGCCAACTCAACACCAACTGCCAGTATCACAAACAGCCATGGCAGCGCTCACTCACTATCTGCCAAAATCACGATAGCTGTAACCCAACATCAACTGTCAGAATCAGCAATCATCCGCCATCAACTGCCAGAGTCACAGAGTGTGCCAACTCAACACCAACTGTCAGAATCACAAACAGCCATGGCAGCGCTCACTCACCATCTGCCAAAATCACGATAGCTGTAACCCAACATCAACAGCCAGAGTCAGCAATCATCCGCCATCAACTGCCAGAATCACAGAACACCAACTGTCAGAATCAAAACTCATCCACCATCAATGGCCAGAATCATAAACGGTCAGAATCCGCTCCTGGGCCGGACTGGCTCTTGAAGCCAGCGGCCACCTGATGACGTAATTGTGGCTGACGGCTGGATATGGACGGCCCCGTGTGCCAGTCCGGGCCTGATCAGCATCCAACTACCATCAACTGCCAGAATTACAGAAAGAAACAAATCGACATCAACTGTCAGAATCCGCGTTCTCAACTGCCAGAGGAAGACTGGACACCAATTTTAATTCTTTTTTTTTTCTTTGCCTTTGCAGCATGGAAGAGGTTAATAAAGCCTGGCTTCATTAAAACACCTGATCGAGTCAAGTGAAAAACATGAAAAAATGAATAAATGGAAATTTGCAGACTACCTCCTGACTCCGCTCTTAACTCCGCTATTACCGCGATTCATTTCAATCAAAGGTTTGGCTCGGGTAAGCAGAGAGCGCCTCAATTACGATTCAATAACGGGAAAGGTTATCCGCGCCGTACAGAGAAATAACGGGACGCGCGGCCCCCTAACTTCCAGCGCCCGGAATTTACCCCCGAACCGCGGCTTACATTTAACGCCATTTTATTATGTTGTAAAGAACTGTCTTAAATTTGTGGACAAATAAACGATTATGGGGGGTTTTTTCCCCCCGTTTTTGCAATAAAAACTCCCACCGGAGTCTCCGTGCTGCGAAGAATATGTCACATGACCTGCACAGCATCCAGGCGCTTTCTACTAAAAATCCTTAAAAAATGAATACACCCCCCCTAAAAAATAGACATCAGAAAGCCTGAACCTGACTCAAGGGTTAACAGAAGGGGGGGAGGATTAAAATGTTCTAACACAAAGTGAAATAAATGTTTTTATTATTATTATTATTTAGCATTTTATATAATTTTTCCCCATGTATGATTATTATTAGTTATTGATTTATATAGTGCCGTCATATTCCACAGCGCTGTACAACGGGGTGCATTTCTATATTATTTGCTTTCTCTTTAGAAAGAAATTGTGAAAGAAATGTGAGTTTCTTTTAAAAAGAAAAAATACAACAAGGAATTTACTGTTTTATCTTATTTATTTTTTTAACTGGAAGTAAAACATTATAAAAACATATTATACGGAGAAATGGATGTTATTAGGCTTAGTACTTATGTATGTATATATATGTATATATTGAAAGTACGCTGAGTTGGCTGATGTTTATATCGCCTTTGCTGAGTGTAACTCGCACATTCACGCACGTTCACACGCACATTCACACGCACGTTCACACGCACATTCACACGCACATTCACACGCACATTCACACGCACATTCTAGCAGGTAAATTACACAGTTATCATTCAATTAGGAAAATCTCTATTCTAAACATGGTCTCCTGTTTCATAATTGGAGACCTTGTGACTCTCCGTCAAATTATAAATCTCCCCGGGTCCTCGGATTAAGTTACTGCTGGGATTACAGGCAATAAAGCCAGATTGATATATATATATAGCCCTTAAACTCCCTCGCCGTACTACCCTCTACCATTTCTGTGGGAAGGCTGTTCCCTTTATCAACCACCCTCTCAGTAAAAACCTCCTTCCATTCCATCTCAGTCTCTGACCCTCTAGTTCTAGATTCTGTTCTCTTGTTCTAACTTCCCTCCTCCTTTAAAATAAACTTCTCCCTGTAGTTTGTTGAATCCCCTTGTGGGGGGTATATAGTAATACCCCCCCCCACGCTGTATACAGTAATGTCGTTTGATGAGAAAAACTTGGTTTTATTTAATTTTCTCCCAAAAAAACTCCCTTTATCTGCAGACCTGGAGCCTGGTGACCTGGTGACTTTCCCGGCTCAAACACCACACTGAGCTGATGCTTTATGGCAATGCTAATGAAGTCCGTCCCTCCATAGACTTTCATTAGTCAGAGAGTCCGGCTGGGTGATTAAGACTGAGCCGTTCTATTGTTCCCCACAGGCAGTATGGTAAGGAAAAAAAAAATTATTCTGATCCGAAGGATAAAAAAAATGTTGGGAGATCCCCTTTAAAGGAACGGTAATGAGATAAGCGAATCCCAGACGTTTTCCATTTTATCTTAACTTGCCAATTTAGAACCAAAAAAAGTTTTGGCAGCGAAAATCACTTAAACCACCCCAAATAACACAGTTTCTCTACATGCTCTTGGGGAACCTCATCTTTCCGAAAGTTCCGGAGCCCACATCTCCTCGCCGCTCGGAAAATGCTGAACCGGCCGCCTGTAACCCGTAACAGAACAGCGCCCGGCAATTTAGTGTCATTTGGTTTATTTTATCCGTAACAATCAGGCAGCTGCCAATTTTTGGCTTAGTTGCTGAAATCCATTGTAAAAAGCCGGCATTCTGTCCGTTAGGAGAGGGGAGTTGGGATAAAGTGCAGCGCGATCGCCCCGCGTTCCTTTCATCCGTCCGGGTAA
The DNA here is from genome assembly GCF_027358695.1 of Spea bombifrons. NCBI lineage: Eukaryota > Metazoa > Chordata > Amphibia > Anura > Pelobatidae > Spea > Spea bombifrons. Next base: position 138,260,877 of record NC_071088.1, on the reverse strand, counting down.
ATGTCTCTGTTTTATTTCCGTCCCGCTTTGGCAGCCGAGAATCTTAATTTATAAAGTCTGTAATCAGGGAAGGCCCTGGGATCCCGGGTTACCCCGCCGAACCCTGTAATCAGCAAGACGCAGCGAGATAACTCGCTTTCACGGAATCACATTGCAACTGGGAGCGACTGGGACGATTTTAATGGATTTTAGTCAAAGAGCTATATTCTTGTTTTATACCCCAGGAGTCGCGTTCGGCAGTAAAACTCCTAATATTCCCAGCCATGCGCGAACCCTGCGAGGCGGATACCGTATCGGGGTAACTTGTAACATTGTTATGGAATTGGTTATGGATGCGGTTTCTTCAAAAATTCAACATACTGGAAAAAATAGATCTATCTATCTATCTATCTATCTATCTATCTATCTATCTATCTATCTATCTATCTATCTATCTATCTATCTATACACATATTACTTAGGTAGAAGTTTCAGCTCCAGACCTGCAGCTTCCTGCCTCCTCTGAGTCCGAGTTCCTTTGTGGGGGTTTGAGGCTGCTGATTGGTGACAGGAAAGGCTTGGAATCAATGGGCGCGATATCCATTTATTCGCACGGGGGTCTCGTTAGACGTCCCGCCGCATTGGCTGGCAGGCGGTGAGAATATCGTGTGGCAGGAGCATACCTGGGAACTTCCAGGCTCTGGCTCCCGGAGCGCTTCCTCTTTGGGTGGGTCAATTATGTCAGTGGGCGTGGCCAGTGATGTTGCAGGCGGGGCTAGCCCCAACAACTTTATATTTGCATGGGGGTGGGAGGGGCAAATGTCAGGTGATGGGGCGTGTCCACCACTCCCACGACCTGAAGATCTTGGGGCACGACCCAGAGACTGCGACTCCCAGGCAAATGCCGCAGACGCCTCCTGTGCATTTTAAAGGGGGGGGGGCACGTAAATGTAAAAGGACTCTCTGTGTTAAAGTGCTGGGAATGGCTGGGGTGACAAAACCGGAGCGTGGCGTTCTCCTGGATGAAATAAGAAACGCGGACGGACTCGCAGGCGTCTTCTCTCCCTAATTCTCTGCAGACGCGGCTCCTCAGAGACGCTGGTTGTATCCCGAGCCGCACACAGGTGTCCGGGAGCCCGGCACGGCTGCTACAAAAAACACACAGCTGCCCGCTCCCCCACCCCCGTCCACTCACCCCGCATCAAATTACCCAAAAATAAGCTTTTCCATGTATAATTACGCGAAAAAAAAAAGAAAAGCTCCCATAAAGCCCCGGCGAAGGCAGTAAAACCTCGGGGGGCTGCGTATAATTACGAGAAGGGGCTCTGGACTCCTTCTGCCTGTCAGCCTCCTTTCCGCACGAAATGTCACGCCGCTAGTTAAGCGCCTAATGCTCAGGAAAGTTCAAACGGTTAAAGCAATTTAGAACTGAGAAGAGATTTGAGGAAAATCTTTCCTCTTTTCCTTTCAGCTACTTATCAAATTTAGGTATATAATAAACTCATTATTTTTAAAAGGTTTTTTTTTTTATATTGCCAGATTGAGTGAAATTAATCAATCGTAAAGCATGTTTTTTTTTCCACCCCATGCCTCTAAATCATATCCAACTTTTTACATTCTGGATAATATTGGGTTGTTTATTGGCCTTTTTTGTCCCCGTTGCGTAATTATTCTTTCGTCGCTCGGCAATCTCCCTGCTGATTCCTGAAATATTTTTTTTTATTATTTATAGTGAAATAGGTTCCTGGCGTAAGGATGAATTGTGTATTTTTCCGGTGTTACTAAGTTACCGGATAATTCCTAGTAATATTAATAAAAAGTGCTCCCTCTCAGGTGAACGGCCCTGTACTAAAGCGTTAGAAGACGTTTAAAACAAAAGGTCTCTGCTTGATTCTAACATGATATATTTTATAATTTTTATAATAAATGTTATATTTTTTTCATAAAGTACACGCCGACCCACGGCGCAGGGAATGTATATAAAAGTCAATTAACTGTAATTTATAAATATTGGAGATTATTTATAATGAAAGAACATGATGCTGGCATTACAAAAAAGGAGAAAAAAATGTAAGAACGCCCTGTGCCCCCCATTACCCAGAAAAGCAGGGCAGCGGGGTACATAGGCGGAGCAGTGGGACAGTGTACTCAAAAAAAAAAAAAAATCGGGACTGTTGGGAGGTATGCTTTATGTTGAGGTATGATGAGGGGGTTAGTTTGTTGCAATTCCTGTTAACTTTCAAGGAGAGCACTTTCCAGCCACTGATTGGCTAACTAAGCAGCCAATCAGTGATAAGAATTGTCGGTCCACAGAGGAGCAGCTGCTCTGTATCTGCAGCTTCTACCCCAGTTAAGTGCTTCATTTTCTGCTCATTTGCAAACGGTGCATCACAGAGGGCTAGGCAGGGTCCTCCATGGCTTCCTTGTCTTTGAAAGTGAGGCGCCGGGATATGACATCATAAGTAAGGACAGCGGCGCGGAGTCGGCGGCGGGTATTTAAAACCCTTTTCCCACCAAACACCCCTAGGACAAAACCAGAGCAATTTCCCCAATTATTACCCCAGCTGCAACTAGTTAAAACCAGGTAAATGGTGTTGATCCCCCGACACCGGTGGGTAATTTCAGAAGCAAAATTGCTTTATTTTGGCAAATTCTACAAAATATATCAGGAAAAAAAAACAACCCTCAGAAACTTTTTAGGAGGTCAAGTGATTTTGTGAAATTTCAACCCCTGCGATTTTTTTTTTTAGAGTTTTCTCCGACATCTGAAGATTCTTTTTTTGGAATTCTTAAATGTATCCAAATGTATTTATTTTCGTAGCCGCTGGAAGGGTTAATGCGGCGAAACGCTTTATAAAATAAATCCGAGAGCTCCTCGTTAGGGAACGCGCCTCATTATCCTGTCCCGGGATTCCGTCCTATTAACATTATCTCCGAAATGATGGTGAAATTAGATATTGTGGAAATATTTATTTATATATAACAAGAAATCTGTTCTGTTATTGGTGAGGGAAAAAAAAGAGGTCAATTTAACAAATTAGGACAGAAATTAGACCTAAATTTATCAAGAAAATTGTGGGGAACATATGGAATTCATTAACAGGAAAGGTAATTGCAACAAATAGATTCAGGAAATAAGTGAAAAGCGGGGAAAAAAGAAAAAAAAAACGTGAGGAGACAGTAAACAGATCCACGCCGCCGGAATGAGCTTAAACCCAAGGGAATGGAGATTTTGTCTGTTTTTACTTCCCGTATAATTTACGTTTTCAGTTTATTAACAGAAACGCTGAAATATATTAAAAAAAAAAAATTATTCTGTGCAAAAGTTTTATAAAGGGTGCAATCACCATGACAACCGATGGAATGTTCTTTTGGAACGGAATAAACAATTGCACGTTTCAGACCAGAATCCCCTCACTGTATTAGCCTCTAGCACTTCAGCCGGGAGGCTGTTCCACTTATCTACCACCCTCTGATGGCGGGTGCGTGATGCGGCGTGGATGTACGCCATTACGCCGCACCGATCACGGGACCCAGAAAGGACGCTATTGGTCCACTATATCGGATTCCGTTTTGTGGCATCTTGCGCGACACGGACTGACCGGTGACCCCGGCGCGCGGCGTTAGGATGCGGCAGGTGAGTATCCCGTCCGCACTCCGCGGAGACGAGGTGAGCTGCGACGAGATCGATGCGCTTTGTCTATTCATTTCATTGTTTTAAAGCAACTCCTGGACAGCGCGAGGTTAATGCGCGGCGGCGGCGGCAGCGGACACTTCATTAATTGTATTGATCAGGGATAAAAATATCGAATAAAAGGCTGTTATGGAGCAAACATCACAGGCTGGAAACGCTTTGTTTTGTCAAACTTAACGTATTGATCGTTACTCTTTTTATAGGATCGTCAGCTGAGACGGTAACGGAACGAGCAGCGGCCCGCGGACTATGAACGTTCTGTAAGCAATGGGGAAAAAACCCTAACACCAAAAAAAAACCCCATAGTAATGTGATTATTCCTCATATCGGATTACATTTTTTTTTTCTAAAATCTCGCTCTGTTTACTTTTTTACCCCAGTTGTAGTTTTTGCCCCATAATATGATGCTTTCAGGCAGCTGCATATCAGCCATTTGTATGATTCTCGCTCTGTTATCTGATCCCCAATCTACTAAACCCCCCGACTCCTTATCATACTGCCTGTGGGAAACAATAGAACGGCTCGGTCTTAATCATCCAGCCGGACTCTCTGACTAATGAAAGTCTATGGAGGGACGGACTTCATTAGCATCGCCATAAAGCATCAGCTCAGTGCGGTGTTTGAGCAGAGAAAGTCACCCAAAATATCACATGACTGACAGCAACGGCGGCTCCAGGGCTGCAGATAAAGGGAATTTATTGAGAAAAAATGAGATAAAACGAGGTTTTCGACATTATTGTTGGGGGTTATATTACTGTATACAGCGCTGGGTGTTATATTACTGTATACAGCGCTGGGGGTTATATTATTGTATACAGCGCGGGGGGTTATATTACTGTATACAGCGCTGGGGGGGTTATATTACTGTATACAGCGCTGGGGGGTTATATTACTGTATACAGTGCTGGGGGGTTATATTACTGTATACAGCGCTGGGGGGTTATATTACTGTATACAGCGCTGGGGGGTTATATTACTGTATACAGCGCTGGGGGTTATATTACTGTATCCAGCGCTGGGGGTTATATTACTGTATACAGCGCTGGGGGGTTATATTACTGTATACAGCGCTGGGGGGTTATATTACTGTATACAGCGCTGGGGGTTATATTACTGTATACAGCGCTGGGGGGTTATATTACTGTATACAGCGCTGGGGGTTATATTACTGTATACAGCGCTGGGGGGTTATATTACTGTATACAGCCCTGGGGGGTTATATTACTGTATACAGCGCTGGGGGGTTATATTACTGTATACAGCACTGGGGGGTTATATTACTGTATACAGCGCTGGGGGTTATATTACTGTATACAGCGCTGGGGGTTATATTACTGTATACAGCGCTGGAGGGTATATTACTGTATACAGCACTGGGGGTTATATTACTGTATACAGCGCTGGAGGGTATATTACTGTATACAGCACTGGGGGTTATATTACTGTATACAGCGCTGGGGTTATATTACTGTATACAGCGCTGGGGGTTATATTACTGTATACAGCGCTGGGGGTTATATTACTGTATACAGCGCTGGGGGGTTATATTACTGTATACAGCGCTGGGGGGTTATATTACTGTATACTGCGCTGGGGGGTTATATTACTGTATACAGCGCTGGGGGGTTATATTACTGTATACAGCGCTGGGGGTTATATTACTGTATACAGCGCAGGGGTTATTACTGTATATACAGCGCTGGGGGTTATATTACTGTATACAGCGCTGGGGGGTTATTACTGTATACAGCACTGGGGGGTTATATTACTGTATACAGCGCTGGGGGTTATATTACTGTATACAGCGCTGGGGGGTTATATTACTGTATACAGTGCTGGGGGTTATATTACTGTATATAGCGCTGGGGGTTATATTACTGTATACAGCGCTGGGGGGTTATATTACTGTATACAGCGCTGGGGGGTTATATTACTGTATACAGCGCTGGGGGTTATATTACTGTATACAGTGCTGTGGGTTATATTACTGTATACAGTGCTGGGGGTTATATTACTGTATACAGCGCTGGGGGTTATATTACTGTATACAGCGCTGGGGGTTATATTACTGTATACAGCGCTGGGGGTTATATTACTGTATACAGTGCTGGGGGTTATATTACTGTATACAGCGCTGGGGGTTATATTACTGTATACAGCGCTGGGGGGTTATATTACTGTATACAGCGCTGGGGGTTATATTACTGTATACAGCGCTGGGGGTTATATTACTGTATACAGCGCTGGGGGTTATATTACTGTATACAGCGCTGGGGGTTATATTACTGTATACAGCGCAGGGGTTATTACTGTATATACAGCGCTGGGGGTTATATTACTGTATACAGCGCTGGGGGTTATATTACTGTATACAGCGCAGGGGTTATTACTGTATATACAGCGCTGGGGGTTATATTACTGTATACAGCACTGGGGGTTATATTACTGTATACAGCGCTGGGGTTATTACTGTATATACAGCGCTGGGGGTTATATTACTGTATACAGCACTGGGGGTTATATTACTGTATACAGCGCTGGGGGTTATATTACTGTATACAGCGCTGGGGGGTTATATTACTGTATACAGCGCTGGGGGTTATATTACTGTATACAGCGCTGGGGGTTATATTACTGTATACAGCGCTGGGGGTTATATTACTGTATACAGCGCAGGGGTTATTACTGTATATACAGCGCTGGGGGTTATATTACTGTATACAGCGCTGGGGGTTATATTACTGTATACAGCGCAGGGGTTATTACTGTATATACAGCGCTGGGGGTTATATTACTGTATACAGCACTGGGGGTTATATTACTGTATACAGCGCTGGGGTTATTACTGCATACCATCATCTGACTGTTGGGTGACTGTAGGTTGTTGCTACGCTCTGTGCTGAAAACTGCCCTCCTTACCCCAATGCCCCAGCTGCACTGTAATGTTTTTTTCAAATAAAGGAATAAATTATTGTAAAGTTTTATAATTTTTTTTATTGAATAATTGCTGGTTGAAAATCTGCCCCCCCCAACGCCAAACATATCGCCCCCACAATACTATACTGTTAGCTCTGGTGTGTGTTTTGTGTGCCGTCCCGTTTATGTAAAGACATCGATCTGTTTCTCTCAAGAGAAATCCACATAAAGGTGTCAATAAAGTCGCGTCCCCCTCGTGCAGACAGGTTATCATTTATGAGATTTAGTGCCGCTTTGTATACGTGGGCCGCATAAAATCAAAATGAACCATGTGCTCAAGGACGCACCATAATATATGTTGGAGAATACCTACCATTTGCCCCTGTTTAGTCTGACCAGTCCCTATCTCAAACCGCTGAGTCTATCTTTCTCCTTCCCTAAGAGTAACGATCAATACGTTAAGTTTGACAAACTCCTCTGATGCCCCTCTCTCCTTCCCTGATATCTCTCTATTCACCCCTATGTCCCTCTCTCCTCCACGTTTACCTTATTTCCTCAACTATGCTCCTCTTTCCTCCCCTGATGCCCCCTCTCTTCTCCCTCTAATGCCCCCTCTCTCCCCCCGATGCCCCTCTCTCCTCCCCTGGGCCCTTCTTTATGCAATGAGGCCCCCTCTATCCTTCCCTGATATCTCTCTCTTCACCCCTACGTCCCTCTCTCCTCCACGATGATCTTCTTTCCTCAACAATGCTCCTCTTTCCTCCCCTGATGCCCCTCTCTTCTCCCTCTGATGCCCCTCTCTTCTCTCTCCAATGCCCCTCTCTCCCCCAATGCTCCCCCACCTTACCCAATGAGCTACCTGATCTCCATCAGTTTTACCCCAACTACCCCATGAACCCCAGTCACCAGGTCAGAGGGGCAGTTTCAAAAAATCGAGACTGTCCCGTGAAAAGGTATGGAGTATATATAAGATCTAAAAATTAGTTTTAATTCCCACTTTATTTACATTCAAGAAAAACGGTGTGTTTTCCCTTTAAATTCCCGTATCCGCGGCGATTTCATAGAACGCTCTGAGAGCTCGTTATTGATACCCGTTTATTTCCAACAACAAAAACAACAAAATCGATACGTGAAAGTATTGACACGCGGGGTGATTTATGGTGACAGCGATGCTGATATTGCCCCGGGTCCCATAGATCAGGGAATGTTAATCATTAGCCAAGACCTTTGTTATGAATTAAACATTTAACCTGAAGAACAGACTTCAAAGGCTTCTCATCGCTGGGGATCCGCCATTCCTAGCAGACGGTGAGAGAACGGCGGCACTTTCTTCACTTTCAATTAATTCCTTCCAGACTCGCGACCCCGGAAAACAGAAAGATCCAGCAAAGAAAAGGTTCCAGATGCCCCCTCTGTCCTTCTCTAATGCCTCTGGCCCTCTCGCCTCCCCTGATGCCCCTCTCTCCTCCCCTGATGCCCCTCTCTCCTCCCCTGATGCCCCTCTTTTCTAGGAGGTCAGAATGTTTGCTGGGTATGAGGGGATCGCAGGGTTCTACAGCCCTAAAAGCCCCGATAATGTGTATAGAAACAGCAGGAAACGGCTTTATAAATTAAACGGGGTAAATAAACCCCATTATTCTTCTTCTAAATGCCCCACCAAGTTAAACCAATACCCCCGCCCCAGCCTATCCTTTAAACACCCCCCCCATAAAACAACATTCCCCCTGTCTTTCAAAGTTCTCCTCAAGTTTTGGCAAAGGCAAAGAAATAACGGGGGGTATTATTTATCATTTTACCTCATATAACGAGATTCATCGTATCTTAACTTGTCTCGAACAAAAGTATATGTTGGTTTACAAGGTACAGTAATTGCTTTGGGGGCCACAGAGTGTTAGGGGCCCCTGAGCTCCCACCCTGTGGTAGATTTACCTGATTAGTAGTATCCGAGGCACCATAACCCGCGCGGCCTGCGAGCTCCGGAGCAAACGTGAGGAGCCATCGGACCCCAGCAGAGAGGAGCCGCTCTACAGCAGGAGATTACCGGATTAATCCAGTCAGAGCTGCTCCTCCCAGCGGCCATCCGCACCCAGACAGGAGGAGCGGGAGGGCACAGAGTGCGTTCTGATTGGCTGCTCAGCCTGCTTCCTCGTGCCCTCCTTTCCCTCCATTTTATGTCCAGTCACAGGCCGCGCAGGCGCTGATACCCTGCTGGGGAGAGACCGGCGGCCCCCGGACAGCAAGGAAGTGACAGGGACTCCTAACAGGGCTGTTCAGAGGAGACTAGGTGCCTCTCTGAATGTTGTGGGGTAATATTATGCTAATATTATGTTAATATGAACAGGATGAAGGAACGTAAAGAAATCTGCAATTCCCCCTTTTTTTAAAAAAAAAAAAAGGGGCCTTGTCTATTAAGTGCTTCAGGGCCCAAAGATGTTTATTCTGGACATGGCTCGGGGTTTAACTGGCTCTTAATGCCCCTCCAATCCCAGCCACATCCCCAGAACGGGGGTTGCTCCAGGCAGCCGAGGCTATGACGTTCCCAGGTATGGCGCTAACACAGGCAGGGGCTCCCTCCAACCCCCCACCTGAGAACGAAGTTGTGGTGCATATGTCTGCCGATTTCATTAACATATAAACCCATAGCTGCGCTTAGTCGAACAGTCCCTTCAGAGTGTATCCGTGATCAGGTGCCCAGAGTTGCTGGTAGCATCACCTAGTGGTAAAACAGGCGCAGTGCAGGCTTAGGACTGGAAGTGGGCGGAGCTGGGGTATATTTTTAATTACCCCAACAATTATAGCCAAACTGTTACAGGTACATAGTTACTACAATCCATTCCATATTCCCAGATAAAAAAAAACCCTCAGCCGTCAAACAGGGACTCGCCATTTTGCCATGAAAAGCGAATACCCCGGCCTCGTGTTAACATACATTATTACGCCGAAATCTCGAGTAAATAGGTCATTTCACTTTGGTAAATATAACCTTCCTTTAATTTGTAGTGATAAGTAAATTGCTCCTGAGAGTTCCGTGTGTTATAAGCCAAGAAAGTGGAGCGGAGTGGGAACGTGGCGCGCATTGCCATGGTAACGCACCTCTCTCTCTTTCAAGTTGTAAAAAGCTTTTAGAGCAAATTCGAGGTTGGCAACAAGCGGCACGTTCCGCGGGGATTCGCCGTCTAAAAACAGGCCAATTATTCCACAATTAGAGGTGCTGCTGGGCTTTGCTTCTCCTCATATTTTTAATTCCAAAAATTATATATTTTTATCTCCCGGGGGGGCGATAAAACTGGATGGCAGAGGAACTGCTCCTCGACTGGGGGGGGGGGTTAAAAAATAATATTCGCACCTTTTCATCAGAACTGAATTAATTTATTGAACCGAGCTCCAACGTGTGCTTTCTATATGTCAGCATACCTCCCAAATGCCCCTTTTTAAGAGCGACAGTCCCTGTCTGGGAGAAATACCCGAGAGATAACTTAGTGGGGAGGAATAACGCTGCAGATCCTGAGAACAGGAAGTTAACATGGCTGCTCCCGTGGTATATAGGTATGGGGGGTATAGGGGGTTATTCTAATACATATATACTGATTATTTTAATTTTTAGACATTGTTACATGAGTTTATTTAGTGTATAGAACTGGAACATATAGGATTGGGGGGGAAGTTATAGATTATTTTATATAGCGCCAACATAGTTCGTAGTGCTGTACATTGGATCTCATACAATTCATAAAGTTTTGGGTATATTGTAGGATTCGGGGTGGAGATCTGTCCAAGAGGACTTTTTAACTGTTGATTGGTTCAGGCAGCCCGATTTTAATCTAGACCCGCTTTGCTGTCAGTCATGTGATATTTTGGGTGACTTTCCCGGCTCAATCACCACACTGAGCTGATGCTTTAAGGCGATGCTAATGAAGTCCATCCCTCCATAGACTTTCATTAGTCAGAGAGTCCGGCTGGGCGATTAAGACTGAGCCATTCTATTGCTCCCCACAGGCAGTATGATAAGGAGTCGGGGGGGTTTGTGAAGCATATTGGGGCGTCAGATAACAGAGCGAGAATCACACAGACAGCTAACATGCAACTGTTACAAATATTCTGCTTTGCCAAATAGTAATGTTGCAATTGAAGAATAGAACTTTTCTCTCTTAGAAGAGAAAGTTTTTAAATGATATCGCGTTGCGTTAAATAAATTCAGAAACAAACATTACTTGTAAGAGTCACATAATTATTGTTTTTTGGCATAACTGCGGCCCCCCCCCCCCCCGCCTCGGTGCAATACTGAAATATCTTAAAATGACAATTCAAACAAATACGCACCAGCCACGGACTTATAGTACCCTGCAGACTGCCGTAGACAAAGAAAAATGAATTATACGGAAGATCTATGTATGGAGTTCTCCTTTGCTTTTGTTTTTTTTTGTTTTGTTTCGTTAGAAAAAAAAACATTTAAATATATAAAGAGATTTAATAAAGTACAAGAGGGAAGGGGAAGATACAGGGAACAGCCTCCCAACAGAGGTGGTAGAGGGTAGTACAATGAGGGTATTAAACACGCATGGGATAGACATACGGCTCCTGAATCTAAGACAAGACCAACGACTGATTAAGGTTTGAATCTTTACAGCAGAAACGGGCGACTAGACGGGGGCCGGATGGGGCTGATCCGCCGGCAAATTGTATGTTCCTTCTACACAAATAATTAAAAATACTTTTTAAAGATCGATTTGACCAGTTTTAACAAATTCTTACTTCTTGAATAGTAATTTTTAATATCGCCATCGATCAAAATAAAAAAAAAATATATGTATTATTTTTTTAAGAGTAGAATAATTTTTAAAAAAGTTTTTTTTTGGGTTTGTTTACAGGGAGAACGCAGGAAGATCCAATCTCCAACAAGATGGAGAGATACGACACGGTAGGTAACAGATCTCCCCAGCGCCTCATAAAACACAGATTGTATTTTTCATCACGGTTCGATAACACGGTTCTTTGTACGGAGGCTGCGATTCGGGAGTAAATCATCGATGTTTTCCTCTATACTATGAAAACTGGATTTTTGAAATGTTGTGATTAGGATAAAATATGACTAAGAGGAGCCTTGTGATGTCAGAGCCAAGTTTTATGGAGAAATATAATTCTCAATTTGAGGTTCAAGAAAAAAAAAAAAAAAAAAAAGCGTAGCCGAAACATTCTGCCGGCTGAATTTCAATGTGAAATCTTAGAACTTCCATCATACAAAGTGCTTCACCGCACAACACAACTGGCAACGCTTAGCGCCGTCTGCCTCGTTCCATAAACAAAATCTGTTTTACGTATAGCAGGGGCCCTAAAGCAAATTTAAGGATTTACTTCTAACTATATAAAAAAAAAAATCTATGTCCTCTCTTGATCCTTTTTCTTTCAAAAAAAAAAAATAGCATGTTTGGGAATAATTTTCAGTTTACTGAGAAACATGAATTCGCATAAAAAGTAAAAAAAATAAGAAAAGAGCAACAAAAAAAAAAAGAGAAAAGTTGGGAGAGGGGCAGAGTAGGAATGGGCATAAAGAAATGGGTGTGGCTAATATAATGTTATAGATACCATAATAATAATATAAATAATAATGATATTAATAATAATAATAACATTGTGACAAGCTGGTCATTTGGAAAAATAAATAGCGTAATGCAAATCTTTAAAATGAATATAAAAATAAGCAAAAAAAAATAAATAGTCCCCTTATTATTGAGGCTCCGCCTACAATTTAAGATCAAGCTCCACCCACTTTACATTGGCCGCATTGTTCTATGCGTTCCCTGCACGTGCATACTAAGCTTCCAGGAGCCCCTATACATCGGCCCGGTCATCAGAACTACCCTGTACATTTATACCCACTCTGTCGTACTCTGAGTTGATTGTAGTCATTCACAAGTTATGAAAGAATTACTGTGTCAGCATTGAGAGGGTTAAACTTCCTTGGTGAAGGTTTACTTTTGCTTGGCTGCGCATGTGCAATGAAATGAACGGATAACGAATATTCAGACGTTTCCCGTTTGTTTTGTTGGGAGTCTCTCCTCATTTACAGATATTTGTACGAATGCACGAATTAGACAACATTTGTTAAAAAGGAAGCTCTAATAAATAAATCTATATACATACTCTTTTTCTACAGAAAAGAATATTTTCAAGGAAATATAGATATTCTGTATAGGAAAAGATTTTGGTACCTATCTCGGAAAGTGGTTTTATCGCCGTAGCAACTAATGGAATCAACATAACATGGAGCGCCAGTCGATGCTGTTACTCTGTTACAACGCTGTGAAAAGTAACAATATTAAATTGAGAGGGCCCTGCTCCTCGGAGCTTACAATCTATTAAATGGAACGAGCACGGACATTCCATTGGTTGCTTGAGTGATGTCACTTTTTAAAATCACCCTTTTAAAGATAAGCCCGGTGTGCTTAGCCGGCTTTCCAGGCCCCAGCATCTAACCAGAAGGGGAGAACACATTAGAGATCACTAGCAGGAGAAACAGGCGACAAGACGGGGGCCGAATGGGGCCAATCTGGTCTCAGATTCTAAATTTCTATGGATTATCAGCTAACCCTGAGTTTCCGGCATCTCCTCGTATCCCAAGAACATTTATAATTTCCCCAAAAGCTCTCATTCTCTCTCATTCGTTTCTTTCGCAGCTCAGCCTACGCGCTTGGTTACTGTAGCATCGCGTCCGTTCCACGTCGTTGGTCCACAACGCCCTCCAGCTTTCCAAAGAACCCGTCCTGGTGAAAATATTTCTGGGCCGGTGATTATCTTTCTTTTTTTTTTTTTTACGTGTTAAGCCTTTATTTCCCTAACAAAAGGCATTGGAATAAATAGCCAAAGATCTCATTCACAGAGGCATCCGCGAGTGAGGATGAATTAGCGGCACCCCGGTGTGCTTAGAAACATGGAAGGGTAACTTAATTGTTGCTTTTGGGAATAAAAAAAGAAGCCAAGAAATCTTGGTTCTTTTAGAATTCCTTGGATTTCTCCGTAGGATGCCTGGGGTTATTCTCTCTGAATTTAATCAACAAATTGGGTGGGCTTTTTTTTTTTTTTTTTTTTTGAGGTTAAACGCAAAGCTTCGCCACGTCCGATAATTATCGCTGGGAGAGCCACGTACGAATCTATGAAGCAGAAGAACGCCGCGGCATCTGCCAATAGAACGCGCCAGCTGGACTTGTCACCGGATTCCGGCTCCTTTTGGCCGGGAAGACAAAGTAACGAAAAAAAGGAAAAAAAATCAGGAAGAGCCGTCAAAAAATGAAGGTTACGTTCAAGGTCCCCGAAAGACAAATTTTGGAACGGTCGTGTGCGGCTCGGTGCCATTCCGCGATCCGACTCTAGAACGTGAATCCGATCCTGATTTATTAGCGCTCTATTCCCCGATCCGGTGAATTTATTCCTGTGTGTTATTATTATTATTTATTGATTTATATAGCGCCCTAGTATTCCGTAGCGCTGTACAACGGCATTCTCCTCATTCATTGCAGAACCCACTGCCCGGAACACACAAACGTCTCCACGGAATCCACCGCATGATGTCATTTTTCTTAAATCTACCATGAAATGACTTTACTTACTTTTTATCCGACTCCCCTTCAATCAATTTCAATAATTACATTTTTTTTAAAGAAAAAATGTTTGCCCTTAAATGATTCCTTCTAAAAGTTATTTCATTTTAATAAGATCGCTGCCGCCTTCCAGCATTCAGCTCGGGACTCAGACTCCGAATTCATTTCTGATCTCACCTACAGCTAGCGGATGAATTACTCGCGCACCGAAGTTTCGAGTTGATAATCCAATTTTATGTGAAGGTTGATCTGTCTAGGAAAATATATTTATTTGTCCACAAAAATCACACAGCTGCTTGTACTGAAAGAGGTCTATTTACCTTCCGCACTGTTCTAGGCCCGACCTAGGGCCACCCCCTCCGCGGCCGGCGTCTTCCCTGCATTAAAAGGCGCACCTGGACCTAGTCAGCAAATCCCAGGATACCTCACTGCGTCTCCAACCAATATTTTTATTATTTTTTTATATTACTGTATACAGCGCTGGGGGTTATATTACTGTATACAGCGCTGGGGGTTATATTACTGTATACAGCGCTGGGGTTATATTACTGTATACAGCGCTGGGGGTTATATTACTGTATACAGTGCTGGGGGTTATATTACTGTATACAGCGCTGGGGGTTATATTACTGTATACAGTGCTGGGGGTTATATTACTGTATACAGCGTGGGGGGTTATATTACTGTATACAGCGCTGGGGGTTATATTACTGTATACAGCGCTGGGGGGTTATATTACTGTATACAGCGCTGGGGGTTATATTACTGTATACAGCGCTGGGGGGTTATATTACTGTATACAGCGCTGGGGGTTATATTACTGTATACAGCGCTGGGGGTTATATTACTGTATACAGCGCTGGGGGGTTATATTACTGTATACAGCGCTGGGGGTTATATTACTGTATACAGTGCTGGGGGTTATATTACTGTATACAGCGCTGGGGGTTATATTACTGTATACAGCGCTGGGGGTTATATTACTGTATACAGCGCTGGGGGTTATATTACTGTATACAGCGCTGGGGGTTATATTACTGTATACAGCGCTGGGGGGTTTATATTACTGTATACAGCGCTGGGGGGTTATATTACTGTATACAGCGCTGGGGGTTATATTACTGTATACAGTGCTGGGGGTTATGACTGTATTACTGTGTATAGCGTTATAAGATTTAAAGATAATTTAACCCATTCGACATACTATTACTTCCTATAAAACATGTTCTAAATGACCAAGGACGTAAAAGTACACGCTATGGTTTTTCGGTACACAGCTTGGGGTTTCCCCAGTCAGCGGGAGCTTCGTGCAGAGTAATCCAGTGTAAGGGTCCGAGCCCAGAAACAACGCTGAAAGTGAAAGGTTCCGTCTCCTAGGGGAGATCCCTGTCATGAATGGGTTAAGTAAATTATTTTAGAACGTTCAGTATCGTTGTTATTAATTTTTAGGGTAATATGCCGTCAAGTAAACAGTATGATGGTCATTTTATATCCATTCACTAGAGTAAATACTTTTAACAGCATATAAGGACAAAAACACTTTTTAAACTTTAAAGCTTAAAAAGATTTCAGGGGGCAATTCGGGGGTCGATAATGCACCAGATATCAAAAATAAAAAGATTTTTAAAAACCCCATAAACTGTGAGAATATTTCCACTTTGAACCAGGATGAAAGTAGGAATCATAAAAAATACAATAAAAAAACATATTATGCTTTCTGTGGAGTCCATCGTGAAAAGGCCAAGCCACTCGGGATCTGGCATCTGCCACGACGCACGTGGAGGTCCCTGGGACCCCCGGGAGGTTTGGATACGCTGATCTCATACATTGTTCATTCCCACGCTGTGCGTCCTCATTCCCTGACCTGCAGGAGCGAAATCTCGGCGAGCCATTAATATGCATCAGCGGGCGCTGCCTGCGTAATAGAATATTCCAGAAGCTCCCGTCAACTGTCAATCAGCCCTGCTATCACGGTGACCTTTAATCTACCCACCTGCGCGATTACACACAAAGGATCTGCTTACATTTTATGGAACGCGAAGGAAATAAATGCGTGTACCCCTGGGATATAGAACCCTAGAGCCCGCCGGCAGATCGGCCCCATTCGGCCCCCGTCTAGTGGCCCATTTCTCCTGCTGTAAAGACTCAAACCTTAATTGGTCTCGTCTTAGATTCAGGAGCCATTTGCTGATCCCATGCGTGTTTAATACCCGTATTACCCTCTCCCACTTCTGCTGGGAGGCTGTTCCTCTCATCCACCACCCCTGGCTCTCCGAGTGCCTGGATGGGGCATGATGTAAGAGGGGCTATAATGGAATGAACATTTTCTCCTTTGCCCCTCACTGTACCCATGCATGAATTAGTGAAATATGGAACATATCAGCGGAATGCAGTGACTCCCATCCATAGACTTTCATTAGTCACAGTGTCGATGATTAAGACCGAGCCATTCTATTGTTTCCCCAGGCAGTGGATTGGGCTCATCCTGGTAACAAATATATAAAGATGGCAAAGCACCGTCTTAGGTCAAAACGATCATTCCAAAAGAACACAAAGTTTCTTAAACAGCTGTTTATTTAATTGTAATAATAATAATAAAATACATTTCTACAAATTAACCCAGATTTGTAACTGCTAATCTTTGTTGCCCTCGTGCGTTTTCAGGAAGGACGTTTGAAAGTCACATTCAGTTTTGCTGGAGGATTTCTGTTTCTCTTCGCAGTAAAACCCCCCCGCGTTCTCTCTTTCTGTATCACTTTTGTGATTTATTACACGAGCGCGCTATATGATATGAATCTGTTTATTAAATATTTATCATACATATGGCGTTCTATCATATATAATGCATGCGGTCGGTATGGTTGAGGAAACATTTCGGTTGCCCGCTGGGTTACTGAGTAGCCATGGAGTCGTTGACATCTCGTAGATTGTTTACAGCCGGGGGTCACGTGCCAGAATCGGGCCGGAACAGAATGGGACGGCTCATAAAATATCTCCCTCCGCCATTTTTATTTTTACTACTAGTTGGCTTGTTCATGAAGCGCCCTCGATTCTCACATTGTTTCACCCCGGGAGGGTCAGATTATTTTCCACCGATACATTGTTTCAACGCAGACTTTGTCTTTAACCCCTTAATGACAAAGCCCGTACATGTACTGGCTCAAAATGCATTGTTTTCAATGGGTTTAGGGACCGCCCATTGTCCTTAAGGGGTTAATGTATCCTGAAGAACCCAACGATGGGCGAAATCATCCTACCAGACACAGCCTGAATTCATCTCGTAAGGGGCGGAAGATAAAGATTTCATACAGTCAAGTCAACTCAAGTTTAACGTTGGTGAACATCAAGGACTCCGTTTGGTTGGTGCGAGGAGGGTGAATTCTCAAATCAGTTTTCCACCTGAATTACTTTGGGTTCAAACGCCCTTCAAACAAACGTCTTGAGCGATTGGTGCGCCCATCAAAGAAAATCAGAGCATTCTATGATATTCCGCTCTGTGCGATTGTCCGTCGCCAACACCATCAGCCAGTTGGGAAAGAACCTCCACCAACAAGTCTCCATGCGCTCCTCGCAGACTAACTTTTTCAACCAATGCTGTCGGCAGGGCCTACCTCTTTCATCATAGTCCCCTAGGGGGCATCACCTCATAGTTACATGCGTCCATGTCTCGTTCACTGGGCATCTTTGGTGGCGCCATGATGGATCACTCCAGACGTTGCAGTTGGACCTGGAGCTTTGGGCTCAGGGGACTATATAAAGCCAAACCGAGATGTGTATAGCCGCCCAAGTACTGAACCATTCGGAGATGTTTTGGGTGAAATAGTGTTGATTTTGGTTTACAGGTATTCTCGCCCTCAGCTTTCCTTGTGATGCTGCTAAATCCGCCCGGACCTTTTGGCTTGTGTGCTGTGGATGAAGTTTTTAAATCCCTCTGACAAATGACAAGCCGGTGCTTTGCAACCCACGAGCCGGCACAGGGGTTAAATCAATTTTTATATTTAACGATCATCCCGTAAATCCCCTGAGAGTGAGTTTAGCAGATATGTCCCCGGCGCACCTCGCAGATGTCAGCGGAGGATTCCGGAACGTCCCAAACACCTCGGTCAATCAGAGAGCGGCTGTCTGGCGGATTAAGTGCGCGGGATCGGTGGACGGGGAGTTGTTCATGTGAAGAGGAGTAAAGCAGATAAAACCGCTGGACGCAGCTGTGATAATCCCGTCACCTTCTCCGAGTTACTACAACGAGTGCACCTTAAAAGGTTTTCTGGCGGCCGCGTGCTTCGCCGAGGACGGACGTCTGTGGAGCTCGACGCCAGTCGGGTTTATGGTACGACTGCAGAAACATGAGGCGCAGGGGATTCCAGATATTGGGGTGTTCGATCCGAGAATGGTGTACGCGCATGAACGCGTGCAGCTTTCTGTGACGTAGCATTTATTTTATGGTCCTAGAGGACAGGACTTTGGGGACAGCTGCCAGTTATAAGACAAGCAACTGAGATTTAAATATATGCAAATGATACAGCCATCCAGGAAGAGGTGGCCAGGTGCATGCTGGGGTACATTAGAGTCTAAGAACATGAGAAGCGTAATGTCACATTATTTATAGAGATCCCTACAAAAACCAGAGACAAAAAAATGCATTTCTACATCAGATCAGCAAAGCGTTTGATTAAACCTCACATTAAATACGGTCGCCATAACTAATAGTTCTGAACAAATTAAAAAACGGTTATTATTAATTTTTACGTTTTAATTTGGTCATTTTATTTAATTTCCGTCAGATAATTATCAGGATAGACGGCGGTTTCAGCGGCAAATTCCCCGATTCTCTGCGGACGGCTCTTTAAATAATTAGGGGAAACCATCTGGGATTAGGTTTCAAAGAAAGAGACCGTCACCTTTCTAGCACTTCGAGCGAATGAATCATTTATAAGCCTAATATGTGTAAAATGAAACATTTAAGCCAGAGGGGGTCCCCGCCGCTTTGACATCACCCCCCCCCGAGCTGCGAATCTCGACACCCCTATCATCCCCGTCAGTAACTGCCCATCTGAAGGCAATTTCGGGTGGGAGAAATATTAATAGATTTATTCTCCTACCAGCAGGGCTTCAAAGCCTTCAGCGGAACATATATAATAACGCAATATTTAAAGGGGCCCCCCGGAACCTGCTCGTCAAAACAAAGTAGAATAATAGTTTATTTTTTTTAAGAGAAACGTAAATTTTTTTTGGGGGGAGGGGTTAATTTTTGTATATATATATATATGTATATTCTTTTGCAATTTAAATTCTTTACATCTAGAATTGTTTTATAAAAAAAATGCATATAATCACATTTTGTGATAAAAAAATGTTAAACATAATAGATTTTTTTTTAAAATAAAACATACATTTGAAGAGAGAAAAAAGTTGCAAGAATTCCAAGAATGTAGAGGTAACGCGTGCAAAACTCTAATAGTTCTAGGTGATTATTTTGACATTTATGCCTAAAAAAGTAACCGTCGTGATCTTACAATAATCATGAATTATGGTGCAATTCAGATTTTTCGTGCCAACAAGGAGTTAAAGCGGATTCACAGCCCGTTCACGGCTCACCAAACGATTAATGGTGTGAAACGCTCCGAACGTTAATAACTACGATTATTTTAATACGGCCCCTACTTAATTAAAAAAAACAATATGTATTCCTTTAATTTAAATAAAATCATCGCTATCGGACCTTTTCCTGTCCAAACGAGATAAATATGTTCAATGTGATGTTTTATCCGGCGACTTTACTTTGCTACAATGTGGCAACGGGTTTTAAGGTGTGCTCCGGCCCCCCCCCAACACGTGATTTACTTACAAGCACTCAGCGCCTGTGCCGGCTCGGGGGTATAACGAGACCCTGGGTGTGCATGCGCAGAACACGCTCCCATTGATTGTTTTATATTATTATTATTTTTTTTTTTTATTAAAACATGATGTAACACCCCAAAAAGCCGTAAGATACGGAGCGGGGGTGACACGGAGCGGGACGTTTCCTTCTAACCCCGCCGTATTCTGCAGCCTGTTTTCCTTGGCTTATTTATCGCGTTTACCGCCCTTGAGGGTTTTTCTCGTCTATATTTTTAATGTATTGTAACAAGCGTTTCTGTTGCAAAACACGGATGTCTTCGCTGTATTAATATTTACCATCTGGAAAAAAAACATTTATTTTACAAAAAAAAATCACAGATTGTTCCCCCCCGGGGCGTTTTATTCTCTTTGAATCTTTTTAATTTTGCGCAGCAGTTACGGTGAGGATTTGGCAAATCTCTCCACGCGACCCCCCCCTTCCATCTGATCACAAAAACATAGACCCCGCCGGCGGATTGGCCCCCTCCGGCCCCCCTCTAGTCGCCCGTTTCTCCCGCTGTAAAGACTCAAACCTTAATCAGCCGTTGGTCTCGTCTTAGATTCAGGAGCCGTATGTCTATCCCATGCATGTTTAATACCCTCACTGTATTACCCTCTACCACCTCTGCTAGGAGGCTGCTCCACTTATCTACCACCAATTGCAAAAGTAAGAGATTGGAAGAGGTTGGTGTAAGCCCTCGACAGAAGGCTGAATACATTGAATGGGTTTTCTTTTCGAGGCTGCTGGAGAGGGAGCGCATGTGAAATAAAAGGACTTCTGGTGAAGAGGATCAGATCACTTAACCTCTGGGCGCTTCGCCTCGTCCGAAAATCTTCCCACAACCTTTGATTGTGGAGTCCGGCTCTCTGCTGAAGAGCGCGGGGGCATCAGCTGCCAGCTCCATTGGAAGGGGTGAAATAAAGCGGAGATTGTCTGAACGGCGTCTCTTTCCGCTGCCAATCCGGTCCTTAAAGTGTCTCGGACTTCAAAAAGCGGGTCCGTCCGCCGTGTAGTGGGGGGCGTTCTCCGCACCTTTAACTCTTTGCACACACAGCGCTTCTCACTAACAATGGCCTCTTTTTTTGGGCTATAAATTTCCCATATCAAGATTGTTTTTATTAGGAAAGGACTTAGGAGACGTTAGAGACGCCGCGCGTTCCATTTCCAGGCGATGGCGATGAAATCATACATCCAGCCCGCTATCTATAGCTTAAAATTACCGGCTACGTCTACAAAATGATCAACAATTTTAAACCCGCGCGATAAATATAATTAGAGTCTGAATTAAAGCATCGCTAGAATTATAAATAAAGGATAAACAAATCCCAAGATGTTTACCAGCGATCCTCTCCAATGCCCCCCCCCCCGCGGAATCCGACACCTACCATAGCGGGCACGATTCGGGAGACACAGGACCACAGGCATGTATGGAGAGGCAGGGAGAGGCAGGGATGGGTGCTGGGAAGAGGGGTATCGATAGGACCCCGGGGGTACGGAAGAAAGAGGGGTATAGAAGGCTGAAGGGGGCAGGCAGAGGGGTATAGAAGATGAAGGGGGCAGGCAGAGGGGTATAGAAGGCTGAAGGGGGTAGGCAGAGGGGTATAGAAGGCTGAAGGGGGTAGGCAGAGGGGTATAGAAGATGAAGGGGGCAGGCAGAGGGGTATAGAAGGCTGAAGGGGGTAGGCAGAGGGGTATAGAAGGCTGAGGGGGGCAGGCAGAGGGGTATAGAAGGCTGAAGGGATAGGCAGAGGAATATAGAAGGCTGAAGGGGGTAGGCAGAGGGGTATAGAAGGCTGAAGGGGGTAGGCAGAGGGGTATAGAAGGCTGAAGGGGGTAGGCAGAGGGGTATAGAAGATGAAGGGGGCAGACAGAGGGGTATAGAAGGCTGAAGGGGGTAGGCAGAGGGGTATAGAAGGCTGAAGGGGGCAGGCAGAGGGGTTTAGAAGGCTGAAGGGGGCAGGCAGAGGGGTATAGAAGGCTGAGGGGGGCAGGCAGAGGGGTATAGAAGGCTGAGGGGGGCAGGCAGAGGGGTATAGAAGATGAAGGGGGCAGGCAGAGGGGTATAGAAGGCTGAGGGGGGCAGGCAGAGGGGTATAGAAGATGAAGGGGGCAGGCAGAGGGGTATAGAAGATGAAGGGGCAGGCAGAGGGGTATAGAAGGCTGAAGAGGGTAGGCAGAGGGGTTTAGAAGGCTGAAGGGGGCAGGCAGAGGGGTATAGAAGGCTGAAGGGGGTAGGCAGAGGGGTATAGAAGATGAAGGGGGCAGGCAGAGGGGTATAGAAGGCTGAAGGGGGTAGGCAGAGGGGTATAGAAGGCTGAAGGGGGTAGGCAGAGGGGTATAGAAGGCTGAAGGGGGCAGGCAGAGGGGTATAGAAGGCTGAAGGGGGCAGGCAGAGGGGTATAGAAGGCTGAAGGGGGTAGGCAGAGGGGTATAGAAGATGAAGGGGGCAGGCAGAGGGGTATAGAAGGCTGAAGGGGGTAGGCAGAGGGGTATAGAAGGCTGAAGGGGGTAGGCAGAGGGGTATAGAAGGCTGAAGGGGGTAGGCAGAGGGGTATAGAAGGCTGAAGGGGGTAGGCAGAGGGGTATAGGGGCTTCAAGCGTCCGCTTATTGCAGAAACGCTCTAGTATACCCAGTATATGCGTGGATGCACTCCTACAACACTCAGCCTTCCCATTTCACCCCACGTCCAGTGTCAGTCCTGCTCAGCATACAGGGCTATTATTTTATTATATCTATCCCCTTCGTGTTTAAATTCCCTCTATGTATCAGCATCTACCGCGTCTGCTGGGCAGCTGTTCCACTTATCTACTACCCTTTTAGAAAGCGCCTCTAGTGTTAGATTCCGGTCTCTTGTTGTAACTTTTATCCTCCTTTGAAATAAATTCCCTCCCATGCTTTGTTAAACCCCTTTATGTATTTAAATGTCCCCCCTCTTCTCTCCTTGATACCGTATGCGTTAAATTGTTGAGTAGTGGATCCGCTTCCAAGAACAGGTAATTGCTATTAATTTGTGACGAAAGTCCTCTGTCAAATAATGACAAAGTATGTTTCTCGTGGTATCGCTTCTCTCTTTCCATCACTGTCAGGTTGTGTTGATGATGTGACCTGATTGCACACACAGACCTCGGATGTCACCTTGCGTGGGGGGGAATAACACAGAAGAAAAAAGGCTCCATCTATTAGCTCTCAGATTGATGAATTGTTTTGTCATCCATCACTACCAGGAAATTGCTTCTTTGCTGTATTTTCAAACTATAGGGTCAGGGTGTAAGGAAGTTTTACTTTACTGAGAGGGTGGTAGATAAATGGAACAGCCTCCCAGCAGAAGTGGTAGAGGTTAATACAGTGAGGGGATTAATAGAGGTCTGACAGCGGGAGAAACGGGCGACTAGAAGGGGGCCGGTTGGGGCCGTATCTCTTTTTTTTTTTTTTTTTTTAAAGTCAATAAATTCCTAGTTTTTGCTTAGATCCTCATTAGCATTAATTATCTCATCCAATTATCACTGATTATCTCTTTTTTTGCACCGAGGCATTTTTAGAATGGACTGTGAAATAATAATTAGAGCGTCTGGAGCTGGCGGAGTCCGAATATTCCTCCTCCTCCTCCTCCTCCTCCTCCGACGCTTCTAACGGACATGCAGCCTTCAGCAGAAACGGAACAATTTGCCAGTTTGCTTTGGAGAACATGGAAGAGATTTAACAACTTTGTTGCATCTAATTACTTCCTTAGATGTAATGGAAGGCAGTTTTACTTTACTGAGAGAGTGGTATTTAAGTGGAACAGCCTCCCAGCAGCAGTGGTAGAGGGTAATACAGTGATGGTATTAAACATGCATGGGATAGGCATACGGCTCCTGAATCTAAGACGAGACCAACGACTGATTAAGGTTTGAGTCTTTACAGCGGGAGAAACGGGCAACTAGACGGGGGCCGGATGGGGCCGGCAGATTTTACGTTTCCATGAATTTCTCGCACACATAGGTGACTTGGGGGTATGTTTGAGTTGGGGAGGGGGACACTGATGGATTTCTGGGTAGACTCCTTGCCCGCCTGCCCAGCCCCCTCTTATATCTGAGTCACCCTGTGCTCATTGAGGGGCACGGGGTGAACGGGAAACCCGATCTGGTCCACCCTAACCAGAGGCGGCTATGGGGGCTCTATGTGGCCGAGAAGGCTCCATTCACCTGACCGGGACCTAGCCGCAAATCCATGGAACAGCAGAGATGTTCCCACCACGTCGCTCTTTTGGGGGTACATTAAGCTTGTGGTGGGCAGCACTGGGTGGTGGTTGCGGAGACGGAGGTCGTTCGGGAAGCCTGGTTTTATCACCAATCTTTAGGACCGGGGTTTACCAGCCGTGGCTACAGAACTCTGTGCCGGCCACCCCGCGGACTGTTCCCGGGGACGCTTCCGCTACTGTCGCTTAAGGTCTTTAGGTTGGATCAAGTCGCTTTTTGGACCATCTTTGGACCCTGACCTCTCCATTGGTACCCGGGACTGAGGCCGCTTGGGGTGGGCTGCTATGACACTTTATTGCCCTTTTTAGGATAATAGTCACACTGTGTAACTAAACTTTGCCTAGCCACAGTGCCAACGCAGCTCCGGTGCAGCGACATCCCCCCTTCTGTATGGCACTGAAGGGGTTAATCGCTGGTGTCCTGACAAGAGGGAGCAATGTTTGGTGGGAGTACCCATTTGGGGTACAGGGGGTCCCGTCACAGAGAGTATATAATATATAATATGAGGAATATACAGGGATATAACGGGTTATAAGGACGGGATTAGTTATACGGCCGGAGAGTATATAATATATAATATGAGGAATATACAGGATATAACGGGTTATAAGGACGGGATTAGTTATACGGCCGGAGAGTATATAATATATAATATGAGGAATATACAGGATATAACGGGTTATAAGGACGGGATTAGTTATACGGCCGGAGAGTATATAATATATAATATGAGGGATATACAGGATATAACGGGTTATAAGTACGGGATTAGTTATACGGCCGGAGAGTATATAATATATAATATGAGGAATATACAGGATATAACGGGTTATAAGGACGGGATTAGTTATACGGCCGGAGAGTATATAATATATAATATGAGGAATATACAGGGATATAACGGGTTATAAGGACGGGATTAGTTATACGGCCGGAGAGTATATAATATATAATATGAGGAATATACAGGATATAACGGGTTATAAGGACGGGATTAGTTATATGGCCGGAGAATATATAATATATAATATGAGGGATATACAGGATATAACGGGTTATAAGGACGGGATTAGTTATACGGCCGGAGAGTATATAATATATAATATGAGGAATATACAGGATATAACGGGTTATAAGGACGGGATTAGTTATACGGCCGGAGAGTATATAATATATAATATGAGGAATATACAGGGATATAACGGGTTATAAGGACGGGATTAGTTATACGGCCGGAGAGTATATAATATATGAGGAATATACAGGATATAACGGGTTATAAGGACGGGATTAGTTATACGGCCGGAGAGTATATAATATATAATATGATGAATATACAGGATATAACGGGTTATAAGGACGGGATTAGTTATACGGGCCGGAGAGTATATAATATATAATATGAGGAATATACAGGATATAACGGGTTATAAGGACGGGATTAGTTATACGGGGGGAGAGTATATAATATATAATATGAGGAATATACAGGATATAACGGGTAATAAGGACGGGATTAGTTATACGGGGGGAGAGTATATAATATATAATATGAGGAATATACAGGATATAACGGGTTATAAGGACGGGATTAGTTATACGGCCGGAGAGTATATAATATATAATATGAGGAATATACAGGGATATAACGGGTTATAAGGACGGGATTAGTTATACGGCCGGAGAGTATATAATATATAATATGAGGAATATACAGGGATATAATGGGTTATAAGGACGGGATTAGTTATAAAGCCGGAGAGTATATAATATATAATATGAGGAATATACAGGGATATAACAGGTTATATAGGGGCGGGATTAGTTATACGGCCGGAGAGTATATAATATAAAATATATGAGGAATATACAGGGATATAACAGGTTATAAGGACGGGATTAGTTATACGGGGGGAGAGTATATAATATATAATATGAGGAATATACAGGATATAACGGGTTATAAGGACCGGATTAGTTATAAGGCTGGAGAGTATATAATATATAATATGAGGAATATACAGGGATATAACGGGTTATAAAGACGGGATTAGTTATACGGGGGAGAATATATAATATATAATATGAGGAATATACAGGATATAACGGGTTATAAGGACGGGATTAGTTATACGGGGGGGAGAGTATATAATATATAATATGAGGAATATACAGGATATAACGGGTTATAAGGACGGGATTAGTTATACGGGGGGAGAGTATATAATATATAATATGAGGAAGATACAGGATATAACGGGTTATAAGGACGGGATTAGTTATACGGGGGGAGAGTATATAATATATAATATGAGGAATATACAGGATATAACGGGTTATAAGGACGGGATTAGTTATACGGCCGGAGAGTATATAATATATAATATGAGGAATATACAGGATATAACGAGTTATAAGGACGGGATTAGTTATACGGGAGAGAGTATATAATATATAATATGAGGAATATACAGGATATAACGGGTTATAAGGACGGGATTAGTTATACGGGGGAGAGTATATAATATATAATATGAGGAATATACAGGGATATAACGGGTTATAAGGATGGGATTAGTTATACGGCCGGAGAGTATATAATATATAATATGAGGAATATACAGGGATATAACGGGATATAAGGACGGGATTAGTTAGAGGCCATTTGGAGTCACGAAGAAATGTTAACTCCACGACTAGAAATCGCTTCAATGTGGAGTTTTTGCTTCTTCTTGATCAAAAGCGATGGGGAACGAGATGGATTTGGGGTAATTACTGTGTTATTGTGTAACCTGACTTCTAAAGCGGAATTTCGGAGATCTTTGCCCGGCGTCTCTTCATTCTAATAAGCCATTCAGATGCCAGTCCACCCCCCTATTTATTTCATTTGCCGCCTGTTTAGCTCCCCTCGGTATACTTATTTCCCGTTTCGAGCCCGATTGCAAAAACCAATTTGTTTCCCTGGTTATATCACAAAATATCTGCACAAAATGATTTCGGCTTCCAGGCTGCCGGGGACACAGCTGCGGGACGGAGAGTTTTGTCACTGTTAGAATAAAGAGATTTGTTTTTATTTTTCCAGAAAGTTCTATTATTTTCACATCTTCCTTGGGGACTCGTTTCGCCTCAAAAAGATCTTTCATTCAGACAGATAAACAGCAAACGTGAAAGGGAGGAATCGCTTCTGCATGCGCAAGACCCGTTCAGCCCGTCTCTCCTGCTGTAAAGACTCAAACCTTAATCAGTCGTTGGTCTCGTCTTAGATTCAGGAGCGGTATGTCTATCCCGCGCATGTTTAATACCCTCACTGCATTACCCTCTACCACTTCTGCTGGGAGTCTGTTCACACAATAATGGTTGGTGATAGAGGAGTCCCAAATTTTTATCTCTATTAATACTTCCTCACAGAAACCAAGACGGGTGGCAGCCTGTGGCAGAGCCAGCATTAGTGAGCAACTTCCCGTCCTGAAGTTCACCTCCCTCCACCCTGACAAAGGCTGCCTGAACCAATCATCCACAATCAGCAACTTAACAGATAACTTAATGGGGAGGAATAATCCTGCAGATCCTGAGAACAGGAAGTTTAAAACAAGAAAATGCAATTTGTTTCAAAATGTAATAAAAACCATGTGAAATCCATCTGATTGGGGCAAAAATATCACAATCTGCCCCCCCAGTAATATCCCTCCTGCCTTTAGAGAGATTTTTGTAACCTTGTTACCAATTCCTCGTGAGAAAGTTCACCGAGCGTCTTTTTTAATGTGACAGAGAAACAGATTTTATTGATCATTTCTGCATCTGTTGTTGCACTTAATAAACCCAAAGTTTTCATTAAAAAAAAAAAAGACTAATAATATTTTTATCCTCCCAGGCGTTACCCGAATCCTTCACCTTTCAGAAAAGTGTCGTTAACACTTAAGATCGTGAAATTCTTTAATTGAATGAAATTATTATCAGCCGAGAAATGAAATTTCCGTTATTTTTCCGAGTGGCTTGCGGGACACGAAATCTGCGTTTTCCACGGCAATTCTACAATTTTTTTTGGGGTGATGACAAAAAACTCCCATTCTGTCTACATTTGTATCATTCCACACCTGCTTTGTAAAGGCCAGATGGCGATCGCCTGGAAATATACGCAAGAAATATGAATCCGGCTCTTGAGAGCCCGAGACGGGGTCAGGATTTTCACCTGGAAGCGCCTTTTCGATTCAAATTTTTGGAAATTATTGTAGGTTTTATTTATTTTTTAGAAACGACGCGCCTTTATGCGTAATATTCTGCTGTCTCCTGTGTTTGCCTTTTATAATATATTGCGATGATCCCAAATGAATTTTCTTTGTCGGCCGAACCCTTCAATTAATTATGCAGATGAGATACGCAGATAATTAGCTGTCTAATTGATACAAACAGAAGTCTCTCCATCCAGACATTCGAAGCCCTTCAATGCGTCTGATCGCTAAGTGCCCTTCAAATGATCATTTCTAGGCCACGTAAATGGATGGGGGGATTCTGTTAAATCCCCCTCTATACCATTGCATTATTCCCCAGACCCCCAGCTCCTTCGCTGGCTGAGAGCGTGGTAGATAAGTGGAACAGCCTCCCAGCAGAGGTGGTAGAGGGTAATACAGTTAGGGGATTAAACATGCATGGGATAGACATACGGCTCCTGAATCTAAGACGAGACCAACGACTGATTAAGGTTTGAGTCGTTACAGCAGGAGAAACGGGCGACTAGACGGGGGCCGGATGGGGCCGATCTGCCGACAAATTGTTGTGTTCGGCTTTATCTGCTTGCCACTGAGCATGCTCAATACACTTACAGCCGCCCGGCTCTGTGCAGCAAGTGATCCTGTTGAATTCAACGTACACAATTTTACACACGTCAGCGGATTTCCAGTTAAATGATATATTTTGGTAAAATATAGTTTTATAAATACAATCTGTTGGTTTTTTTTTTTAGGAGCTTTTGACTTCCATTTCGGTTGCATACAAACCTCACCGTACAACATGCGCTTACCTGGAGAGTTTACATTTTTATAAGGGAGTGATGGAATTTGGAATGTTTTTTTATTATTATTATTATTATTCCAGATTTTCTGTTCTTGGTTTTAAAAAAATAAATAAAAATATTGAGAATCCTCACAGCGAGCGCCGCAAATATTCATTTAAATGCGTTTCCCAAATCATCAATTTTCATTCACAGCGTGAGAAGGAACCTGGAAGCACCGCTCTGGCAGAAGAGAAAATGACAGAATATCGTTATTTGCTCAAAAAAAAATAAAAAAAAGTGTTTTTCACGCAGGGATGGACAGGCGAGCGTTTTATTCTCGCTGTGAATTCCAAAAACATTGAAACATAGAATTTGCCTGCAGATCGGCCCCATTCCTCGTCCAATCGGCCCGACTCTCCTGCTGGAAAGATGATGATGTTGCCAGCGGAGTGGAATCTCGGGGTTTTCACACAACCAACGATATCTAACGAATCAACCAACACAGCCGAAGCGGATGAAAACTTTATCCCGTATGGTAGATGCCACGTTCCGCCACACAGAAACTTCCAAAATATATATATATATTACATTTCTGTGGCCTGTGACATCATATACGTCATCACATATGTCACCATGATTATGTCATAACAATGTTTCCGAGAGCAGTGTCGTCACACGCATCGTGAAGTCCGCCGCGAGGCTTCTCCGCTGTTTTCTAAGGGGTCTGACGCATTCTTCCCTAGGGGCCGGCTTTAGGTACTGAACCCGGCGGTTTCCCCAAATGGAAAGGGGAGGAGCTTAACGCCCTGCAGAGTATTTCACGCAGGAAGTTCGGCGAGGGGGAGGGGCATAGTTTTTGAATTAATAAAGAATGATTTATTTTAATTACCCTAAAAGGTGGCTTCTGAGTTCCTCTAAGGCACGCGTCGTTGGGCATTGTAGACGGAAGCATACTTTCTGCACGCGCTCAGTATCGCTCCCATCAAAGCCAATAGAATGCATATAAATAAAAGATCAGTGTTTATATAGTGTTTATGTGAGTTTTACCGAGCACATGTAAGGTACTAAGGTATGCTCCCTGCTTTCAGCAGCCGCAGCTGGGGGAGGAGTTACACGAGACGTCTTCTAACTCCAATAACTGAAAAATGCCCGCTAGAGTCCGCATGCCGTAAATGTACTGCGCTCCATGTAAAAAGGGCCCCAATATGCATTTCAGTGGGCCCAAACCCAAGTGATCGTAAAACGTATTATCTGATGGTCAGGACTGGTAACATTAAGGCAACTTTTTGGAATTCAGTTACTTTCTAGCCTTTTCTGTGCTATGGGGGAGGGGGGCAAAATAATTGCTGATCCGCCAAAGATGCGAAGGGTTGAATACATGACATATACATAAATAACAATCCCAACAAGCTGCCTGGTACACACCACCCCGGCATGATTACAGAACACATCATACACAGAATAAAGCCTTTATTTCTGCTGTAACAGCTGCATGTCCTCTGAGACTGAGAAACACAATCAGAATGGAACAAATTATTGAAACTTTGCCAAATATCACAAAAAGAAAACAGCAGAATTTCATTTTCATCAATATGTCAGCCCCCTTTAAAAGCATTCAAACTGCGCAATTATCCCCCCCCCCCGTTTTCACACATCCCGGCAGATTTAACACGTCGGTCTAATCCAGATCTGATATCATTGTGCCAATGGCTTCGGCTATAATTGAAGTGGTACCCCGGATCGGCGGGCCGTACCGAGGGGTTCGCTACAAATACTTTTTACAGCTGCGGAGAGTTTCATGCTGGGGACTTCTGAGCTTTTTTTTTCTTTCTAAAAAATGTTATTTTGTTTGTTCTTTCTTTTGTATAAATACTGTACATAAATGAATAGATTTGATATACTGGTAGTTCCTTTTTCTTGGAGTCCACGGATCCTTTCACGGTTTTATAGGAATAAAACAATTTGCCCTTGAGCCAGTCTGTATCTCTGGCTGAACGTATTAAATGAAATCAGCTGAACAAAAGACCTCTGAGATTCCTGAAGAAGAGACCCAAGGTCCAAAAACTTCCATTTTCTTCTATTTTGGCCAATAAAATGGTATTTGCTTCCACTTAATACTCTCTCATGTCTTGAACCAATATGGCAACATCCAATTTCCTTAATACAAGTATTTAGGGCTGCAACTAACGATTATTTTAATAATCGATTAGTTGGCCGATTATTTTTTCGATTAATCGATTAATCGGATAAAAAAATACATTATTTTAAATTGAAGAAAAATTGCAATAAAAAACGTACAATTTACACTTTCATCTCTTTATTGCAATGGCCTCTCTCTATTCACCTTCTTATTTTACTGACATAATAATAAAAGCTACAAGAACCCAAACACAGTGCTTCTCAAACTAGGTTTTAATACAAAGTTATTAGTAAATATTAATTCACATGTTAACTATTTTTAACCAGTTATGCACATCAGACCCCCAGCTTGCCACTCTGCCCCCATATATGCCTTATACCTCTTATATGCCAGATTCCACTGTGCCCCCTGATATGCCACTGTGCCCCTGATATGCCTTATACTCCTTATATGCCAGTGATATGCAACTGAGCCCCCTGATATACTTTTTACCCCCAGATTTGTTTTATGCCCCCCTGATATGCCTAATATCGATGTCTTATACCCCCTATATGCCACTGAGCCCCCTGATATACCTTTTACCCCAGATATGTTTATGCCCCCTGATATGCCTAATATCCATATGCCTTATACCCCCTATATGCCCTAAAAATTCATAATACCCCCCATACACCACTATAACTCACCCATACACCACTCTGGCTCCTCCCCTACCATACACCACTCTGGCTCCTCCCCCTCCCATACACCACTCTGGCTCCTCCCCCGCCCATACATCACTTTGGCTCCTCCCCTCCCATACATCACTTTGCCTCCTCCCCCTCCCATATACCACTCTGCCTCCTCCCCTCCCATACATCACTCTGGCTCCTCCCATACTCCACTCTGCCTCCTCCCATACATCGCGTTGGCTCCTCCCCCTCCCATACATCACTTTGCCTCCTCCCCCCTCCCATACTCCACTCTGCCTCCTGTGAACCTCCGTTTCTGACAAGACACCAGGGAGCCGGGTAGAGAGGCAGAGTGTCGTATGAGAGGGGGAGGAGCCAGAGTGGTGTATTGGAGGGTGGCTCCCATACACCCCTCTGACTCCTCCCCCCTCCCATACACCGCTCTGCCTCTCTACCCGGCTCCGTTACTGAAGGCACTTTCATTGCAGCTTCATAGAAGGCACAGTGTAAGTGAAGGGCAGTAACGGAGTCTGTCTGTGCGATGCAGAGAGGATGATTCTCTGTCAGCCGGTGGGGGTCTGCATCGCACAGACAGACTCCGTTACTCACCTTCACTTAC
This sequence comes from Spea bombifrons, assembly GCF_027358695.1. NCBI lineage: Eukaryota > Metazoa > Chordata > Amphibia > Anura > Pelobatidae > Spea > Spea bombifrons. The sequence goes on along the minus strand of NC_071088.1, from coordinate 138,228,156 downwards.
ACTGAGGCTTCTATGAAGCTGCAGGGAAAGTGCATGTCAGTAACGGTGCCGGGTAGAGAGGCAGAGTGATGTATGGGAGGGGGGAGGAGGCAGATGGGAGGGGGAGAGAGACGGAAGTGAGAGACCGGCCGACAGTGAGAGGAATCCAGGTCCCCTGCAGCGTTGCGGGGGATCTGGATTCCGGTGTTATAATCCGATCTCTGTTTGAGGTCGGATTATATAAAGAGAGGAGTTTTTCAGAGCATTTGCTCTGAAAAAAACCTCTTTTTATAATCGATAAAAATCGATCCGATTAATCGATGATGAAATTCGTTGACAACGATTTTCATAATCGATTATTATCGATTTTATCGATTAGTTGTTTCAGCCCTACAAGTATTACAATTTCGGCACATAATTCTAAACTGGCCGCCGACCAATCATGTATAACAGTGCTCGGCATGAGTGCAGGTACGCCGTTATATAAAGAATGCCCGATCACATGATCGGGCACTCCCTTCCTGGTGCTTCTCATTGTTGACACTCACCGGGAGATCACTGTTGTAACTAATAATTAATATCTTTATGTCTTTCTACGATTTTAAAACAGGCCATACTTCTCGGGAACAAAACGATGTAAATTTTTAGAGGTTCATCAACTTGAAAAATGAGAATCGTAATTTAACAAACATATAATAAAAACAACAAAAAAAAAACTCCAGCCCTAGGTTAATTTATAAAGCCGTTCCCTGCTGTTTCTATACACATTATCGGGGCTTTTAGGGCCGTAGAACCCTGCGATCCCCTCATACCCAGCAAACATTCCGACCTCCTAGAAAAGAGGGGCATCGGGGGAGGAGAGAGGGGCATCAGGGGGGGAGAGAGGGGGATCAAAGAGAGGAATAAGGGGCATCGGGTTCGGAGAGCAAAGAGGGACTCCATGGACTAAACAGGGACACTTGGCAGGTATATTAGAACATAAATTTAGTGCCATTCTGGTTTTAGTTTATTTTTTCCTACTTCCTGCACTTTACTTAAAACCTTAATGTATTTTAAAGCCGTATTTATTGCTTTGAACTGGAAGCCACGACATGAATTCTGCGGCTTCTTCACAAAAGCAGACGATTTAATGTCCCATTCCAGACAATAGATTTTAGGACTCTCAGCGCCCGAAGGTACATCGGTGCAGACTGTTTACTAAATACGGACATCATTCTTTTGTAAGAAAGTCCATAAAAACCGGGGACAAAGGGACTCGAAAAAATAAGTACGAAAAGACAGTTTTCAATGATCAGTCCTAGCGATACAACTCCCAGGACTCCAGCCGCGGAGCACAGTTACCCTTATTTAAGACCATGTTTGTGCCAAAAATCACAGAAAAAAAATCTCTCTTTTTAGCAAATTTGTGAATAATTAAAAAAAATAGAAGTGAAATAATAATATTAAAAAAAAGCAACCCTAAAATGATCTAGAAACATTTCTGGAAATAAAGTTTATGTTCTTAAGCAGTTTTTCTAGCAATTTTCCCAACATCCTGACAAATGCATTTAAAAAAAAAAAAATTAAATCGAAAATCTAAAGATTTTCAAAAAATCCCCCCCCCCAAAAAATCTTAATTAATACAAACAAATGAAAATAAGTTCTGTAATTTAAAAGGCGTAAATGCTGGCCGCTTAGCAGAGCTTTAGAAACTGCAGATATGAAACAGGGCAGATAAAAGGGGCAGGGGTATGTCACAAAGCGTTTGCCCCCGTGAAGGGCAGTAATATATTACATATGTGCTACTGTTTCGCTTTATTAAATACCCATCTGAGCTGCACCGTTTATTACATGTCCAGAGACACTGTTATTACCGGTATACTCTGTACTTCTCTTATAAGTGTTATATTATCCATTCAAAACTACCATAACACATCGGCCCCATCCGGCCCCCGTCTAGTCGCCCGTTTCTCCTGCTGTAAAGACTCAAACCTTAATCAGCCGTTGGTCTCGTCTTAGATTCAGGAGCCGTATGTCTATCCCATGCATGCTTAATACCCTCTACCACCTCTGCTGGGGAAATGCTCCACATATAAGCTGAATGTTCCAACCAACGACCCCCAGAGATCTGGCATTAATGAAGGCAGAGCGACAACTGAGCTTTTGCAAAAAATACGTTAATTTTCTTCTGTCGAGAAACTAAAAATATGCAAAATAATGAAACTAATGATGACCAGAGCCGCGTCGGAGGTAAATCGTCCTACGAGGCCCTTCGTGGCCCCAGGAAACGCACTGAGCTGCCATCTGCCAGCGACCACCGATTACTCAGCCTGGACACCGACGACTGTCCCGAGGCGCGGACGCGATGATTCTTCGCTGGGGGGAATCGGCTTTCATACGAGGCGCGCCCTCAGGCTCCGGAAAATCTATTCATATTCCAGCTTTATCTATAATTCTCTCCCGACGCCGACAAGTGATCATTATACCGGAACTTCAGATAAAGAGGGTTTTATTTAAACCTAAAGTTAGTTTATAGCGGATTTCCCACCAAATAATTATTCCCTGTATCAGATTCTAAATAAGATTTCTTTTTTTACCCCAGTTGTAGTTTTTACCCCATAATATAAAGTTTTCAGGCAGCTGCATATCAGCCGTTTGTATGATTCTCGCTCTGTTATCTGATCCCCGATCTACTAAACCCCCCGACTCCTTATCATACTGCCTGCGGGGAGCAATAGAACGGCTCGGTCTTAATCACCCAATCGGGGACTCTAACTTATGAAAGCATATAGGGGAATGGACTTCATTAGCATCGCCATAAAGCATCAGCTCAGTGTGGAGTTTGAGCCGGAAAATCCCCCAAAATATCACATGACTGACAGCGACGGCGGCTCCAGGACAAAATGAGATAAAACCAGACATATTACTGTATACAGCGCTGGGGGGTTATATTACTGTATACAGCGCTGGGGGTTATATTACTGTATACAGCGCTGGGGGGTTATATTACTGTATACAGCGCTGGGGGTTATATTACTGTATACAGCGCTGGGGGTTATATTACTGTATACAGTGGCTGGGGTTATATTACTGTATACAGCGCTGGGGGGTTATATTACTGTATACAGTGGCTGGGGTTATATTACTGTATACAGCACTGGGGGGTTATATTACTGTATACAGCACTGGGGGTTATATTACTGTATACAGCGCTGGGGGGTTATATTACTGTATACAGCGCTGGGGGTTATATTACTGTATACAGCGCTGGGGGGTTATATTACTGTATACAGCACTGGGGTTATATTACTGTACACAGCGCTGGGGGTTATATTACTGTATACAGCGCTGGGGGGTATTACTGTATACAGCACTGGGGGTTATATTACTGTATACAGCGCTGGGGGTTATATTACTGTATACAGCGCTGGGGGGTTATATTACTGTATACAGCGCTGGGGGGTTATATTACTGTATACAGCGCTGGGGGGTATTACTGTATACAGTGCTGGGGGTTATATTACTGTATACAGCGCTGGGGGTTATACCGTATTTGCTCGATTATAAGACGACCCTGATTATAAGACGACCCCCCAAAATCTGAATATTAACTTAGGAAAAAAAGAAAAAGCCTGAATATAAGACGACCCTAAAAGAAAAAAGTTTTACCAGTAAATGTTAATTCATGTAAACTATTTTTTTTAATAAAAGCTATGATTGAGAAAAATATTTTTTTTTTGTTTTTATTTCTTGTATTTTCCAACCTGCCCCCCAGTTACGCACATCTGCCCCCAGGCTTGCCACACCAATATGGCACTGTGGCCCATGATATGCCTTTTAACCCTCTATATGCCACTGTGCCCCATGGTATGCCTTTTGACCCCCTATGTGCCACTCTGCCTCCAGAAATGCCTTATACCCCTATATCCCATTCTGGCATTTAGGGGGTTAAAATGCATATTATGGGGCAGAGTGGCATATAGGGAGGTATAAGGCATTCCAGGAGGCAGAGTGGCATTAAGGGAGTTAAAAGGCATTATATAGAGCACTCTGCCTCCAGAAATGCCTTATACCCCTATATGCCACTCTGGCATTTAGGGGGTTAAAAGGCATATTATGGGGCAGAGTGGCATATAGGGAGGTATAAGGCATTTCAGGAGGCAGAGTGCACTATTAAATGCCCCCTTAACGCCACTCTGCCTCCTGAAATGCCTTATACCTCCCTATATGCCACTCTGCCCCATAATATGCCTTTTAACCCCCTAAGTGCCAGAGTGGCATATAGGGGTGTAAGGCATTCCAGAAATGACACACACACACACACTTACCGGTGCTTCCAATTTCCTGCTGTATTGCCGGGGCAGCGGGTTGACGTCTCATTCCGCGGCAGCCGGAAGGAGGTGGAGTTGGCAGCGGGGGTTTGTATGCGTCCGTCGCAAATACCTTCCCCGGCTGTCAGAGATCAGGAACTCTGGAACTCTGATCTCTGACAGTCGGGGAAGGTATTTGCGACGGACGCATACAAACCCCCGCTGCCAACTTCACCTCCGGAAGCACCGGTAAGTGTGTGTGTGTGGGGGGGGGGGGCGACGACAGGAGGATCCAGGTCCCCTGCAGCGGTGCGGGGGATCTGGATCTTAGTCTCCTAATCAGACCTCTATTTGAGGTCTGATTAGAAGACGACCCCGATTATAAGACGAGGGGTATTTTTCAGAGCATTTGCTCTGAAAAAAACCTCGTCTTATAATCGAGCAAATACGGTATTACTGTATACAGCGCTGGGGGGTTTTATTACTGTATACAGCGCTGGGGGGGTATTACTGTATACAGCGCTGGGGGGTTATATTACTGTATACAGCGCTGGGGGGGTATTACTGTATACAGCGCTGGGGGTTATATTACTGTATACAGCGCTGGGGGGGTATTACTGTATACAGCGCTGGGGGTATTACTGTATACAGCGCTGGAGGTTATATCACTGTATACAGCGCTGGGGGTAATATTACTGTATACAGCGCTGGGGGGTTATATTACTGTATACAGCGCGGGGGGTTATATTACTGTATACAGCGCTGGGGGGTTATATTACTGTATACAGCGCTGGGGGTTATATTACTGTATACAGCACTGGGGGTTATATTACTGTATACAGCACTGGGGGTTATTACTGTATACAGCGCTGGGGGTTATATTACTGTATACAGCGCTGGGGGGTTATATTACTGTATACAGCGCTGGGGGGTTATATTACTGTATACAGCGCTGGGGGGTTATATTACTGTATACAGCGCTGGGGGTTATATTACTGTATACAGCGCTGGGGGTTATATTACTGTATATAGCGCTGGGGGGTTATATTACTGTATACAGCGCTGGGGGGTTATATTACTGTATACAGTGCTGGGGGTTATATTACTGTATACAGCGCTGGGGGTTATATTACTGTATACAGTGCGGGGGGGTTATATTACTGTATACAGCGCTGGGGGGTTATATTACTGTATACAGCGCTGGGGGTTATATTACTGTATACAGCGCTGGGGGTTATATTACTGTATACAGCGCTGGGGGTTATATTACTGCATACAGCGCTGGGGGTTATATTACTGTATACAGCGCTGGGGGGTTATATTACTGTATACAGTGCTGGGGGTTATATTACTGTATACAGCGCTGGGGGTTATATTACTGTATACAGCGCTGGGGGTTATATTACTGTATACAGCGCTGGGGGTTATATTACTGTATACAGCGCTGGGGGGTATATTACTGTATACAGCGCTGGGGGTTATATTACTGTATACAGCGCTGGGGGTTATATTACTGTATACTATACTTTTATTTATCGTTACAGAGCGCGAGGATGAGATTACTTTGTGAAATATTGAAATTACTTTTTTTATAGCGGCGGGGATGGAAAAGCACTTGAGAAAAGGTCGCCTCGCGGGCTCTTTTTATGGATACCTACAATACCCCGTTATTACCGCGCGCCTAATAGTATCAGTCAGACGCCGCTCGGCAAACAGGAGAGAGTCGCGTGTGCTGCCGGCGCGATAAACGTGTAATAGTCCCTAATGAATAGATTGAAAGTCGTTCGGAGTCTGAGTTGGCGAATAATTTCAGATGTTACGCTCAGAACACCTTTCATATCCCAAGATCTGTCATTTGCAATTAAACGTCATTATCGCTCAACGAGCCTTTCTCTCCTCTCCCTTCCTCCGCCCTCCGTCCTACTTAGCGCTGTCACCGGATCCTCAAAGGCGCCCGGTGTTTGGACTCGCGAGCCGAGACAATTGCTTGACCTGATCATAACATTCTTCAAAACCGGATGGTAATTGGCTCGTTAGCCTAAAGAACCCCGGAGCGGGAGTCGGAACGCTGATCGCGGCGGTACCGTGCCCCCCCTCCCCCCCGGCACACGAGGGAGGGGGCATCTCATTTTAGAGAAGTCACTTTTAGAATGTTCGCTTTATAACCCGATAACGCCGCGTTCCGTGAAAGCGCGTGCGTTTGGGCTGTTTTGTTTATTTTTAGACATAAAACGCTCTGTAAATATGATTTCTAGAAATAATCGTGACTTTGCTATTTAGCGAGGCGAGCCCCAGGCAGGACGGGCTGAGCCGGTACAATGTATCATCGCCCCCCCCCGATGTATCTACGCGGTTGCTATGTAAATAATCCACGTCGCCTATTTTTTTTCACCCAAACCTGTATTTCTGCTGGCTGAGTGTGATGTGAGTTGGTTTAAGAAGGTCGGGAAGGATGGTAGGAATTGGAGTGCACATTGGCTGGAGTTAGAATCCAACGGGGTGAAAATGTGTGCAGTCACCATAGCAACCAGATAATACTTCACTTTTTGTCACCAGCTTTACTATAAAAATGACTCTAATTCTCAATATCCTCCAGGTCACTGATACCCAGCCCTTCTCTTTATTCCTCTTTCAGGTCCTCTCATTCTTCTCGTGTGATCTATGAGACGTCTAAACGTCGGCAGAACCGTGTAAATAAATAAATAAAAGAACGCGTGTCCTCACTGGTGTTAACGTATTGAGCAAAACAACAGGGGAGGAAAAACCCTGGGGATGTTGAGAATCAGTGATTGCCGAATCTCTATATAGACGGACGCAGAGCGGCCCCGCGTTGGCCTGTCCGCCATCATCATTAGCCAGCGTGTGAGCGTCCGGGTGCGAGTCCCGGGGGATACAAAAAAAACAGAAAATGTCTCTTTCCTGCGATTCTCACACTAATAAGAATCACCGCTCGCTCTCCCTCGGTGCGCAGAGACCGCCGTCCCGCTAAACGCTCTAACCTGTCAAACAATGATGTCACGGCTCACCATCCGGGGGGGGGCAGAATGTTCCCTGTACTATTTCATAGAGCACCGTAAATTACCCCCAGCCGGGGGTCAAATGCACCGTTTGCGGCCGCGTTACGCCGACCCCCAGGGTTTTATTTACCCCAAAGGTCCCTTAACCCTAATCCACAGCAATGTGTATCGGTTTAGCTGGTAGCTATATTTGCTGAGAAGCAGAATTAGATTACAAGCTCTTGAGACAATTTGAGCAGGGTGGTAGAAAAGTGGAACAGCCTCCCAGCAGAGGTGATAGAGGGGCCGATCCGCCGGCGGGTTCCGGGTTTCTATGTAGTTGATCCGGGGCATTTTGTGGGTTTGTGTATCTTTCCTCTGCAGGGATTGTTTGGTAAGCGGGGTTTTGGGTGTCATTTTTCATTCTTCGCGTGAAGTCGCCCCGCGCCGCTCTCCGGCTTTGAATCCAATCGTGTTTTCAATCAGGCTTTTCCGCAAGTCTAGTGTTTTTTGAAGACAGGGAGATTTATCTGTGTGGCTGAAACTTATCCGGAGCTTAAACCGCCCGAAAATCCAGCTGCTCGCAGAGTTATAAATCAGAGCGAACCGAGGCAGACGTACCCCGAAGAAGAAGCGCTGGAACTTCAAAGGGATTTTCAGCATCTTTCAGACACACGCCAACACGCAAACACGCTCTAACACCCGCTCTCTCCAACGCCACACACATACATACGCACACTCTCTCCCTTCCTCCTCTCCTTTGCACCACTAACACTCGCCTTACCCCTCACACTCGCCTGACTAAAACACACATGCTAACAGCTTACACTAACATACACACATATTGACACCAAATACTAACACACACTCACACTAACACCATTCACTCACACACATACTAACCCCATACATTAACACACACACACGCCAACACCATACAGTAACACACATGCTAACCTCATACATTAACACACACATGCTGACCCCATACAGTAACACACACACACGCTAACACCATACAGTAACACACACACATGCTAACCCCATACAGTAACACACACACGCTAACACCATACAGTAACACACACACATGCTAACCCCATATATTAACACACGCTAACACCATACAGTAACACACACACATGCTAACCCCATACAGTAACACACACACATGCTAACACCATACAGTAACACACACACATGCTAACCCCATACAGTAACACACACATGCTAACACCAGACACATACAATCTCCAGTTCTCCACATATATACACATATAGACACTGGACACGTTCAAGCGCCTTTAATATATGTGCATGTGATGAAGCCCAAACACACAGATATTATTATTTATTGTTTTACAAAGCGCCATCACATTCCGTAGCGCTGTACAATCGTTATGCATGAAACGTGCCAAGAACACAATTTTTTTTCCGTAGAGGTCTTATTTTCTGCTGATGTTTTTGGCCCAAAAGAGATGAATATATTTTTTTAGGGTTTTTCCGGCAGCAAATTTCCATTGTAAAGTTAAAAACCGACTCGAGTTTGATGATTTTAACGCGAGAAAAGGAAACGGCTTTTACCGTTCTCTACACAGCGAGTACAAAGCTCCGTGAAGCGAGAGAGCAAACACTCCAACCACACGGGCGAAGCTCGGAGGAACTCGGAACAAAATACATTCTAAACGGAATTTCCCGTGTATCCTCTTTAAAATTATCAGTTATCGGTTAGTTAGTTGGTTAGTTGGTTGGTTAGTTGGTTGGTTAGTTGGTTGGTTGGTTAGTTGGTTAGTTGGTTGGTTAGTTGGTTGGCACGGCTCTTACAATTTCGAGTTATATGAATCCAAACAGAATTCTACGCAGGGGTTAAAGCGTATAAGGACTCTTGGCATGAAGGACCATGTGGTGGCCAACGAGAAGTTTAACTTGGAGGTTCAGGAGGACCTTCGCTGCAGTCATTCGCCAGCTTGGGTTGGAGTCGGTCAGGACTCATCATTAATGAATGCATTCACTGGTTTTGTCCTTGAACCAAGTATGAGCACAAGTGCGAGTGGTAGTAGGGGGACCTGCAACCTCACATGTCTGGGTCCAAGACGTGGACCTCAAGAGGAGACCCCTGAGTCCTTGAAAGCCTTGGTTTGGACGCCACCTATTCATATAAAGCTATCAGAAATCTTCTTTCGACTTTCTTTCCTGGAACCAATATGGCGGTCACAAACGTTTTATTATCTTGGGTTGTAAAACTCAACACTTATCAAGAACACCCTTCTAAGCCCCAAAATATTCCTTTACTATTATAAAAATGGTGCCTGTTAAGTAGGTAAATAATACTAATAATAACATTCGCTAAATCCGCCGCAACACGCCCGCCCTTTCCCGCTCTGCTGTTTCCGTAACGTTCTAAGATACGAGCCCCCGTCCATATTAATGCCCCCGCTAACCAGAATGAAATCCCCTCTCGTTCCGTCAAGCACCTCACAAGCTTAATCCCCCGTCGGCTTGGCGCGCGTCTCTCGGCTCCCTGTAACGGGCATTACATTAGCTTCAGGAATTTGCATGTTAATTCACCGAATTAAAACGCTGTTACCATTAACAATGTATCAGAGCTGATAACACGCAAATCACGCAAATCATACGCGGGACTTTACACACCCGGGAAAATTCATTCCTTCTCCGCGTGTAAATCCGGTCTAAACGATTCAATGCGAAATTCCCAACGCAAACACCACAAATCTCGCTTTTTTAAAAAAAAAAAAATCATTTCTGCGAGCAAACCTCCATTTAAATTCCGCGATCTAGATTATAAAAAAATTAAATTCTTTCAAATATTTGCATCATGAGAGCAAAATAAAATGTAATTCATGGAAATTCCTGACGTTGTCTCTGTGAATGAATTGTCAGGTTCTGCCGATGCGTTAGAATGAAAATTCAGCGGGCTGGGAGGGAACGTTAGCTTCTAACTCATGCATGCGCGGCGCTCTGATGTGCAGATTTGATCACTGAACAGAATCTAGAACTTGCCTCTCAAGGCGCGGGGCCAGCCGAGCAGAACGGAGCGGCGGACGGGTCGTATTGTGTTACCGGATGGATAATAAGGGAGCCTTTCAGCCGCGCTGCCCGCGAATGGGCTGCTATTATCTTACACGTAGATCGGGAACAATGCGTCGTACCTCTGGGTCACTTACTCAACAGAGGCCTTTATACCTATAATACATGCAAGCTTCTCCGGGGGGTTCAAAGAGAACGCGGGGCGAAACCTGACGCTCGGAAACCTTCCTGCTATTCGGTGCAGAATCCCAGCGATAGATCCACCTTTAATACATTTTGGGGAAAAAAATCCATTCCCATCCCCCCCCTAAAAAGCTCCAAATTACCTTTAAAAAAGTGGGCTGACTTCTAGGAAAAAAGAAATGGGGGTTATCCGAATCGGGGAGCGATTAACTCGCTAAGGGGATATGACTGACCATAAAACAAAGGGGTTTTTATGCAGTTGTACATTTTCTAGAAAGTAAAAAACAAACAAAAGGGTCCGTCGACTTTGAAAGAGATTGGTGATAATATGGCCTCCTAAAAAGAGTCACGGGTGGTGCACCTTCCTCAACAACACTTTCTAAAGGGACCCTTGGGACTTCCTTTGAGTATTCTATACAAAAGAAAGCCCCTTTAGAAAGTGTTGTTGAGGTCGGTACGGTGTGTACCAACTGTGACTGATGCCTTTTTAGCTGCCACTGCAAAGACTACCATCTAGATACTTGCGCTTGCCCTAGCGGCTGGGATTTTGGGTTTCCATGAAGCAGCTGATTAAACGTAAATCTCATAGAGAAAACACATAAAGAATCCAGACGTGTTGGAGACGCCAAGACTCAGTGGTGCTCCACACTCCCCCTGTGGCCATATGGGGAACTGCAAGGAAGTGCGCCTACTGCTATCCTGTAATGTAGCCAACATCTCGTTCCATTTGCATATGTGGGACGTCGTGGGAGGAGTGGTTTCATGTAGGGGCGGGGTTAGTTGGGAGGGACCTAGGGGATGAGCAGGGAAAGTGGGCGGGGAGTCAGAGAAAGCAAAGGTTTGATCTGGAGACTCAGAGAGTTCCCCGAAATGGCCATTAGGTCCTTTTTTTTATAGAACGGTATCGGTCACTGGGTGTCCAGCTCCCCATAAATCACAAACAGAGAGAATTTACATTTCTTATGGACCGAAGCTCTGATAACGAAACAAACTGGGATAGACTGGGATAGACTGGTATACCCCCTAATCTGGGAGGCTGCTGGGCGGCCGAGCATTCGGACTCCCTAAATTCCCCCAAAATGTACATTTTGCTGGGCCAACCCCAGATATCATTAACAAGAGCCCCACAGAGATTTACCCTTCCTAATGCACAGTGATATAAGGGGCAGACTCCCTGTTAAGCGAATACACCCCAGAGACCCGCAACTTATAGACGCTGGGGCTCTTTCTCTGGTTCTATTATGTTTAGACAACCGTTAGTAGCCATTAAAGCTACAATCAGTGAAGTTCTATTGGAGGGTCTTCTTCAGACGGACCATATATACGAGACGCTATGGCGCAAAAACCATAATATTTAACTTTGCCGCTAATTATTTCCAATAATAAAGTCGCCGTATTGATCTTGGAGACTGAAGAAGACACCGGGGCAGATCGGCTAAACGGGCAGCCATTCTCTTGGACCAATTTAATTCTGAAATTCCCATTAGAAGCCGGCTTCATACTGGAAGTTAATTGGTTTCTCACCAACGAGATCCCAGAGGATCCTCGCATAGAAACATCTGCCACGTCAACTTAGATGCCGAACCATTCTCCCTGCTGCCTCGGGATCCGAGACCTCCGTCGAGCTAATTCTACGAATCAACCCCAAAACTGGGCTAAAGACTAAACTATCGACGGAAACGAGAATGCCGGAAACTGTCGTTTATTTTTTTTTCCTTTCCATATTCCGGAACACTTCGAAACGTACGAAATTCTTACAAAAAGTAACGATGCCAACAGGATAATAAATATCATTTCTAATTTAAATAAAAAACCCTTTTTTTTTGTTAACGCCTGCGACGGGTGTTCGTGGAATCACGCCGGGCATGGGGGCCGTTAGACCTCACACAGCATCCTCTGTTCGTTTAGTAAAATATTTTCCTTTAATTCTTCCAATTTCTGGATTTTCAGAGGAATGGTTTTTACAATATTATACGTAAAAGCATTTTGTTTTAAGGAAAAAGGTGGGTTTTTTTATGCAACGTTCTGTCCTGGAATCCCACGTTAGCGTTTGTTGAATTCTCTATCATGTAACGCTCCGTCCGTATAAATTAAACGTGTCAATCAAACTGCTAATACCCCTCGGCGCGATTACTGATGTTCAAACACGGAGTCTTAAGTGCTTCCCGATTCGCTTCACGCCGCGGAAATTATTAAATTGTCAACCGACGGCATCTGGCCCGTTTAATGGCAAGCGACGGCATCTCTCCCGTTTAATGGCAAGCGACGGCATCTCTCCCGTTTAATCGCAAGCGACGGCATCTCTCCCGTTTAATGGCAAGCGACGGCATCTCTCCCGTTTAATGGCAAGCGACGGCATCTCTCCCGTTTAATCGCAAGCGACGGCTTCTCTCCCGTTTAATCGCAAGCGACGGCATCTCTCCCGTTTAATGGCAAGCGACGGCATCTCTCCCGTTTAATCGCAAGCGACGGCATCTCTCCCGTTTAATGGCAAGCGACGGCATCTCTCTCCCGTTTAATCGCAAGCGACGGCTTCTCTCCCGTTTAATCGCAAGCGACGGCATCTCTCCCGTTTAACACTCAGCGCGTAGAAACCTCATCCAAGCCAACGCAGCGTCCGATGAGCCCCCAGAACCGGGAGTGGATGAGAAGGAGAGAAGCCGGGGTCACTCACCATGCTCGGTGTGCTCGTGCTCCGTGTCGGTCAGGGTGAGGTTGGAGTTGGCCCGGCTGGACATGCAGGAGCTTCGGCCCGATTTAGTGCCCCGCGCCCACAGCCTGACGGGGTGTTCTGGCGACATGACGGCGTCGCCCTCCGTATCCGCGTCGTTCTCGCCGGTCATGGAGTAGCCGCAGTGCGGGAGGCCGATGTCCGTCCTGTAAAGCGTCCCGTGCGGCGGCGTCATCTCACCGAATCCCAGCTCGTGCAAAGTAAACGTGCCACCTGCGGGAAAAGCGGGGGAGTTAGCGGGTTTCAAAACATACGCAACTAAACTTTGGGATAAAAAACAATTGCCCCCCCCCCCCGGGATACACGGAAGAGAATAAATACGGCTGCATTCATCAGCTGCACCGAGGCTTTAATGGCTAACGGCAGACAGGATTGGCCAACAACTTATATATTAAATCTTCTTCAGCTTCCCATCTAGGAAGGCGTGGAACGGGGGTATATTGTTCTCCTCGAGGTAGAGGGCAATAACTGGGCGGGGCATTTAGAAGAAGAATAATGGGGTTTATTTACCCCGTTTAATTTATAAAGCCGTTTCCTGCTGTTTCTATACACATTATCGGGGCTTTTAGGGCTGTAGAACCCTGCGATCCCCTCATACCCAGCAAACATTCTGACCTCCTAGAAAAGAGGGGAGGAGAGAGGGGCATCTGGGGAGGAGAGAAGGGCATCAGGGGGAGAGAGGGGCATCGGGGGTGGAGAGAGGGGCATCAGGGGAGACAAGAGAGGCATCAGGGGAGGCAAGAGGGGCATCAAGGGAGGAGAGAGTGGCAGCAGGGGAGGAGAGAGGGACATCAGATGAGGAGGAGAGAGAGGGGCATCAGGGGAGGAGAGAGGGGTATAAGAGAAGAAAAGAGTGGCACAAGGGAGAAAAGGGGAGAATCCGTGAACGAAAGTGGGGCATCAGAGGAGGGAAGAGGGACGCGGGGATTTGGGGACCAAAAAGGGACTGGTTCTTCAAAACAGGAAGAGGAATAATATAACCAGTAATAATAAAATAAAATGTTTTGCGTGTAACTGATGAATTGCAACAAAAACTCTTGCCTGATACAAAGTGACAAAGAGCAGCGGAAGAAGCGTCCATAAAACCCCCCGTCCAATGCGCTCAGAGGCCCTTCTATTGCGCAACCTCCAGGTCCGGGTCACTCAACAAGCCCGGCAAAAACAAGCCAATAAAACCGAAATCAGCCATTTTTAGTGACGCGGCACAGAACCCCCGGCGGTGTAACTGGCGTCACGGTACGGGGGGGGGGGGTCATATATTAGAAATGACAAAGCTTCAACGTTTGGGGAAAGATTACGCCTTTAACCTCACACTGCTTTCTAATCTAAATTTCTCTATTTTGTACAATTTTAAATTAAAACAGTTGACATTTTTCGCGGGAAGCTTGTAAGGAGCCGGATCAGAAATACTTTCCAAGTTTCTGGGAACGCGAAGCGGCGCGGGAAGCGGGGGGCACGGCGGCTGCAGAGGGGCTTTTTGTTTGTTTTTTCTGTTTTTCACACCTTTTTAATGAAGTAAGGCAGCTTGCGCTGTGACGGATCTGACAGCGGGGAGACGGAGCCGCTCACAGCTCTTAACTCCGAGCACAGAGCGGCCTGTGATAGCTGCGCCCAGACAGAGGCCGTCGTCGCGCAAGCGCCCCGTTTCAGATGTTTTACCCACGTTTTAAAGATTCATCAACGTGATTTACTGGGAAGCGGGACATTTACCCCGGGCTCTCAACAACGCCAGCTTTCATCCAGTTGCCTAAGAAAAAAAAACCCGGTGAAATGTTTTGAAATAACGAAATTTACGCGGCGAGGGGCAAATAATCAAAATTATTTATCTTTTTAACAACGTATTCAGTTATTTTAAAGACAAATTCTAAACTCCTTGTTCTCGTTGCCGGTTCCCTCCAGGAGCGAACTGAACTGTCATGGATCTCCCTCAATATGAGGGGAGCGCGAGGTCTCTTCCTCCGGTGCTCCCACTCACCCTCAGCGCCAGGGTATGATGTCATATATAACGGCGCTGAGCGCTGAAGGTGTGCGGAAACATGGCGGCTGTTGGGGGGGCACCTTGAGGGGCTGCGTTATTGTCATTTATTAATACAGTATATCATTAACACAATGTATGGGGGTGTAACAAACTGACATAGCGAACGCTTGCAATTCACAGCATCCTCAGCCAAGCCTTAAAGTGAGTTGTTATGGTTACCGTTACCTCCATGCAGCTCTGGGCGCAGATACAAAAGCTGATAGTTAAGGAATCGTTCCCCGGTGCCTCCATTTCACTGGAAATTCCTAATATTGAGTGAATATTGACCTTCTGTTTATCCAGGTCTGTGTTATACAGATGAGGCTGGTAGATAAGCGGAACAGCCTCCCAGCAGGGGTGGTAGAAGGTAATACAGCGAGGGGTATTAAAAATGCATGGGATAGACATACGGCGAGACCAACGACTGATTAAGGTTTGAGTCTTTACAGCAGGAGAAATGGGCGACTAGACGGGGGCCGGATGGGGCCGATCTGCTTACGGGTTCCACAAATCTATGTTATGTTTGTGGAAATGGCTGCTCCTTTATGAATGAAGTTGGACTGTTCGGAGTGTGAGTGCATGTTCCTCGTCAGCAGCTGTCGGTTGAAGGGTTAAACCTCAGCGGCTCAGGTCCAGATACCCGGCATCTCTCAGACAAAGCGATCTCCATCCCCGCAGCGGCTCATAAATTATGGAAAAAACACTTAGTTGCAATTAACTGAAAATCCGATGTATTTGCAATAAACAGCGTGGGACGCATCGATTTTCATATCTCCCGCGCCGTGCGCCCTTTCAGCGCGAGCCCAGTCAATAAAAAGCGAAACGACGAGACGCGGCGAGGAAGTCATCCCCCTCATCTCTCCCACCGCGGGATGCTCCGGACGATAACTCTCATCATGCTCAGCAAGGCATTCATTTTATATTATTTAATGCTGACATGGAAAAAAATGTGACTTGCGGGTCCTGAGCATTTTGTTAACTGCAACTCCCATCATGCTCAGTGAAACCAGTCCTTCGGGAGGCCGTGACTCGTCAGGAGGTAAAGATATTCTGAATGGAGTCACCTGTATTCAAGCAGGGATTCCAGCTGTGATATAGCAGGGAGAAAAGAACCAATCAGGATGCTCAGATATTTTAGAATCTGGGGAGAATATGAAAGAGTCGGCTCCAGACTGTGTGACCGCGGAATCTGCCCCTTCACCCCGAGACTGGGGGATACCCTGAGAATCTGCCCATTTACCCTGATACTGGGGAAAAACCCTGAGAATCTGCCCGGTCACCCCGATATTGGGGTAAAAACCCTGAGAATCTGCCCGGTCACCCCGATACTGGGGTAAAAACCCTGAGAATCTGCCCCTTCACCCTGAGACTGGGGGATACCCTGAGAATCTGCCCATTTACCCCGAGACTGGGGTAAAAACCCTGAGAATCTGCCCATTCACCCGATACTGGGGTAAAAACCCTGAGAATCTGCCCATTCACCCCGATACTGGGGTAAAAACCCTGAGAATCTGCCCGGTCACCCCGATACTGGGGTAAAAACCCTGAGAATCTGCCCGGTCACCCCGATACTGGGTAAAAACCCTGAGAATCTGCCCGGTCACCCCGATACTGGGGTAAAAACCATGAGAATCTGCCCATTCACCCCGATACCGGGGTAAAAACCCTGAGAATCTGCCCTTTCACCCCGAGACTGGGACAAAAACCCTGAGAATCTGCCCGGTCACCACGATACTGGGGTAAAAATCCTGAGAATCTGCCCACTCACCCCGAGACTGGGGTAAAAACCCTGAGAATCTGCCCATTCACCCCGATACTGGGGTAAAAACCCTGAGAATCTGCCCACTCACCCCGAGACTGGGGTAAAAACCCTGAGAATCAGACCAAACCCTAACAGGATGCTCAACAAGCATAGAAACTTGGTAACGTAGCCAACGGCAAACGCGTTTAACGGAATCGTCATCCTTAACGCAGCATTTACTGCCATCAGTCTTATCGATAGCTGAGACTAAGCCGTGAAAAAATACTACTTATCAACCATTAATTGCTAAATAGGACAATAACAACTAAATAATGCGAGTGCCTGTGCAACCGAGATGCAGCGTGAGCTCCCGGTTATCTATTCTCCTTCATACTTGTTTGGATAATTCCTGCTTTGTTTTTGGTTGGGATTTTATGGAATATGGGAATAAAGCCATACATTACAATATTAATTGTAGACAGCGCCCGGCGGCGGCCACTCACCCGATCGACAGAACTCATCAACCTCTTGGTGAACCTTGTCCTTCACCCGGTTGCTGTAGCACAACCTCGAGTCTTGGTCGTAGGCCTTCAGGGTCTCGCTGGAGCTGTAAGATTTCTGGGGGATCTTGCTATCATCGCTATCGGCAGAGGAGCTGGTGTATCGGCGCTCCGCGTCGCGCCGTCTCGTCAGGGATCGGTATGGTTTCCTCTCCTTCACATCCATGGCACACTCACTCTCCTCAACATTGAAGATAATTGTCCCGGGTCAAGACAAGCGATATTCCTGCAAGAGGGACAAGAGAAGAAAAGTCAAGATCTCGTACCTTCATGGTGGACATTGAGGGGGTTCGAGGCGTATCAATGAGTGGTCGTCAGCGCACTAAACCCCTTTGTGACCATAGGATGTATTATTACGTCCTGGAGAAAAATAAATCGCGTCCTACTGAGAACATTCTAAAATCACAACTCGATGGTCCAAGAGACGAATGGGAAGCAGGCCAGAGTAACGTCATCACCAAGTAAACGGATCGCGTGCCTTTGCCTTAACATCGCTTACCATTCATTACATTGTAACAATCTTCATCTTCCCTGCGCTCATTTGGAACTTTTTGCTGTAATAGTTTTTGTGCTGATTTTTGAAAAACATTTCTAGATATTGATTTTTTTTTCTTTCATGTATATTATTTTTGGATACATTGTGTCAACAAAAATATGTCTTGGAAAATAAAATATAGAGTTTGTGCAGGTGCAGAAAAAATGTGAATAAAATAATTGTTAAACAAATGCAAAATGGCTAAAAAGACACCTTTGAGTCTTTTGGTTACAAACGATTATTGCTATTATTATTATTAGTATTATTATTAGTATTATTATTAGTATTTATCTTATTATGTTCCAACCTTCAAACCTTAGTTTGTTCCCCGTAAACAATAAAAACCCCCACATGCGTGTGAGCGGCCACATTTATAACAATTATAGCATTTACGTGCGTTCTACATCAGTGCTACTGAATGAATATTATTAATTAAATATTTACTTATACACAAAACGTCATAAAAAGGAGGAAAAATATTTTCTGTTACAAAACAGATGTTTTGTAAAATGCACAAATATGTAACTATTTTCTCTGCAGTCTTGTATACTTATATAATTATATTACCGTATATATCATATTATAAGGGACACTCTGTGCACTTTAAGGCTTATAACAGCTGAGTGGTCCCTTCTGAGAATTTTGATCCTGCAGATCTATCGCGGGGTATTTGTGTAACTGAGGGGGGGCATTTAGAAGAAGAATAATGGGGTTTATTTATCCATTTAATGTATAAAGCCGTTTCCTGCTGTTTCTATACACATTATCGGGGCTTTTAGGGCTGTAGAACCCTGCGATCCCCTCATACCCAGCAAACATTCTGACCTCCTAGAAAAGACGGGCATCAGGGGGGGAGAGAGGGGCATAAAAATATTACTATATTTTACTGTAAAATCTAAGGAATATTTCCAAATTGCATAACAGCTATAGCAAAATTTAGGGGAAAAAAACATGGATTTCAGTGCCCAGGGCGCCTGCTCGCAGACCGTTGAGGCTTTTCCGTATTCTATAGTATAAAAAAATCTAATAGGAAGCAGATATTTCTGCCAAAAAATTAGCAACATCAGGAATGTAAGAAAATATAAAGTATGCGTCAGCGGTGAGCGGAATGAGCGGCAGCGGATGAGGCGGAATGAGCGGCAGCGGATGAGGCGGAATGAGCGGCAGCGGTGAGCGGAATGAGCGGCAGCGGATGAGGCGGAATGAGCGGCAGCGGATGAGGCTGAGGTAATAGACGCCCCTGAGCCGTTAGAGGGGCAGAGACAGCCGTCTGACCCGCGATAAAACTCCTTCTTACTTCCAAACATCCAAAAGTCAATGGAATTTGTGTTAAGCGGCAATTTAAATAATAAACACCGCAATTTCAGATATTTCACACTTCATTTAACCGGCGCGAGTTACAACTGCAGCGCTTAATCAGCTCCAGGAAGGAATGTTTCCAAACCCACGCTACCGGATCCAAACGGACACCGGCACGATACCCGAGAGCGGTGCAGACACGTCACAGACAGACACGTCACAGACACACGTTACAGACACGTTACAGACACGTCACAGACAGACACGTTACAGACACGTCACAGACACGTCACGTCACAGACACGTTACAGACACGTCACAGACACGTCAGACAGACACGTTACAGACACGTTACAGACACGTCACAGACACACATCACAGACACGTCAAAGACACGTCACAGACACGTTACAGACACGTCACAGACAGGCATGTTATAGACACGTCACAGACACACGTTACAGACACGTCACAGACACACGTCACAGACACGTCAAAGACACGTCACAGACACGTCACAGACACGTTACAGACACGTCACAGACAGGCATGTTACAGACACGTCACAGCACACAGCACAAATCTAGACTTTCCTGCCCTTTCAGTCTTGTCCCAAAAATTGTAATTTTATTTTTTTAATGCATGTTTGGGTCTCATGAGCTCCAGTGCCTCTTACTGCATGCAAATCGGTGCATTCTTTACTCACTGGAGGGAAAAAATAAATATATATATATATATATATATATATATATATATATATATAGGACTTCTGCCTCATTTGACTCCGCCTCCAGCTGCCTCTAATGAAACCAGGAAGTGTACGTAGGAAGCATACTTCCTGCACATGCCCCTCCCACTTTTCCACATTGGGTTCCGCCCACCAATCGGTTGCCCACTGACATCTTTCCGTACAGGGAGGGCTCCGTGAGGCGGGAGTCGGATGTTCCCAGGTATGGAAATTAACAGCAATTTCATACAAAATGTTAATAATCAGGATTTGGGCCCAATCTGAGTCTCGATAAAGTTTCTTTTCCCCCTATAATTTTGCAACTCGTCTGGTCTGGTCAGTGATCCTTCAATGTTTCTTCCCGCTGATCAAAAGCAGAACTTTTCTGTAAAAATATTATTTTCTGGCTCAGAGCTCCCAAATCTGGCTAATATGAGACATGCGCTAATATGATTAATGATTAAGTGCTTCCTGAGCACAGCCGTTCAACCACAGAGAGAACTCAAATATAACACATTATTCCGGTGACATATAATTAATCCAGATTTACTCTCTTTCATTGCGCGCCAGAAAACGCCTCAGTCTGCGGTTTACAGGAATTCTTTCTTCACATTAGAGTGTCAGCTCTTATGACCAAGGAACTCCTTTTATGCTCATATTATGTACCCTCTATGCTCTGGTACCCATTAGCACTAATAATGCAAATAGCACCTGTGTGTGTGGAGTATTCTAACGAAGCCATCATTTTTGGGGGAGAATCATTGAAATCGGGTATATTTGCATTATTTGTTCTCTGGGGCTCCTCCTCTTTTGGTGAAGCTATCATCCCTGGCCAAAAACATATATATAAGGGTTAACCGCGCTCTGCAGAATGTGTTTAAACTATTTAAGTAAATTAGGCTTTTTTTTACCCCAATTTCAGGGTCTCGGGGTGAAGGGGTCACACAGTCCAGAGCCGACTCCACCATTTTCTCCACGGATTTAATGATTCCACAGCTGGAATCCCTGCTTGAATTCAGGTGACTTCATTCGCAATATCTTTACCTCCTGACGCTTTCCATAGGGGCTGTTATTAGAACTATTAGGCTGCCGCCGTCAGCAAATCGCTGCAATAGGATCCGTGCGATGCGTCGTTTAAGGGTTAATATTACGAAGGGTCCCATGCACTGCGATAATAATAATAGCGACGGCTCCTTTATTCATCTGTAAGACCCCCGCAGGCGTGAAGCCTCTGCCAGGACTACCCCGTCCCATTTATCATTCATACAGGAGAATAACAAGGAGTTTACAGAGTGCGGCGCCCAGCGTTTGCCGCTGCAGCTTCTCGCATCGTTACGTTGTTGCCAGAACAGCCTGTTCTCTGGTGTTTTTCCGCCCCTTCCACACACCGCCTTGTCACATCCTTCGAGCTGCATGTTCCTCTCACGTTGAGGGCACTTGTTTTCCGCTGCGGATGATCTGTTCTGCCCCATCCATTGTCCTTCCAGGGCCATGAAGTACGCTGGGAATCTGTAAACAAGTTGCCGGTGCCGAAATGGCGAAATCAGATAAACACTTATAATTTAACCCTTTATTCGGAGGATTCTATCCGTTTCATCGGATCATTCTGTGGCCTTCTTTTCTCCTTGAGATAATCTCTGTGTATTGGTAACAGACAGTGGAGTATTTAGCTTCGGCGTTGCCCCCTACACCTAACCTAGGGCAGATCCACCAGCCGCCCCCCCCAACCCGGGGTAACGTCCTTACTGTCTATATATGATGTCATATCGCAGCATTCCGCGGGGCAGAAATAAGTACGGACGCTCTGCCGACCGGCCACGGTGCTGTACAATGTTAGTGGGCCATTTGGGGAGGTCAGTGGTGCTAAAGGGAACCTGGGCACTCAAGATAAGGGCGACAAAGCTCCCCGATGCCCCCTTGGATCTGTCGCCCTAGGCCAGAATACCCCGCCAGAACTGGTACAGAAGGAGAAGAGGACCCCGCTCTTTGGAGCTTAGAATCCATGATAATGGATCTATTATCAAACTATAATAATTACCAGCCGGCAACATTGTGTCCAATTAACCCATTTTCCGCAGATTCTGGACACATGGAAATAACGTACCAATAAGAACATCGGAAAAATCAGAGCTAATTTCCCCCGGGACCCCCGGAAGCTCCTCCGCATTGTACATCCGGCCTTCTCGGGCGGTATACGTTTACATTAATACCATAATGGCCTCCCCGATGCTATACGCACTAAATATAATCTCATTAAACGTAATCCCACTTGGGTATCTCTGCAAATGGCAAATATTCATTATTATCACGCGCTTTCTCATTGTCGCGTCCGTATAATTTCTGCATTTATGAAGATAGCCGTTTTTTTTGTTCAAATAATTAAAAAAAAATTCTCAGTTTATTCATAAATTATCTGAAAAAAATAAGAAAATTCATAAATAAAAAATTTGGCTGGGAATCATCAGATATTTTTTTTCGGGGGGTCAAAATCTAAAAACTGGATCATGGGCCAGTTGGGTCTCCCCTGAGTGGCCCAAGGAGCTGTAAAATCACTGGCGCCTTGGACACGACCACTTCACAACAAAGTCCCACCACGGGGTCCGCTCCCCCCTATCCAGCAACACCCTCCAAAACGGTGTCCCAGCTGGACACCTGCACTGTTGGGGCATAAATTAAATCACATGAAAAATATATAAAAAAGGAATATGTGCTAGCGCCAAACGCACGACATTGTTTAGGACTCTGACATTCCGGAGTGAACGTGCGTCTCACCGAGCGCCAGGAACTTATTTATTTATTTAAATTTCTCTGCCAATTCCAAGTCATTTGTTACAAATCCTAATTTTTTTTGGTTTTAATATTAATTTTTTTTAATTTTTTTTTTTAATATGTAGCAGAGTCAATTAAATTTTCCCAGACATTTGATGTTAACTCAGAGCTCCAGTGCCAACAAACTGCCGATCTATCATGACGAGAGATTTTTTATTTTATTTTTTTAAATTTTCGTTGCCGGCGATAAAAACGGCCGGTGGCAGCTGACGGCCTCGCTCAATAGGAACGCACCCGCTAAATAATTTACGAGAACAAATTCAAAACGCAATTAGTAAAATAACACATTGGCGACATTTGATATTTTTCGACATGATTTTGAATTGTTTTTTTTTTTTTCTTTTCCAAACTTCTCGTATTTCCTGCGCTGAACTTTATAATAAAGAACCGCGAGGCTATCGGGTAACTCGCCAACTGATTTCTCTGCCTTAGAAGAAATGCGCCGGCTCTATCTGTCAGCACTTAAAAGAGAAATACAGGTTTTTTTTTGTTATATTGCGAGCCACCTGGAGTTAAATATGTTCCCTCTGAAAGCTGTGCTTGTTAGCAAGTCTTAAGTCAAAAAAAATCACACCAAAAAAAAATCCAAAAAAATAAATAAAAAAATAAAATAAAATACAAATTATTTTTTGTGTGTCTGGCCTACACTATATATATCATTTTTTTTTTTTGCCTCTTTCTTTCACGTGGAGCTTTTGTGAGACTAAAAGGAAGATTTATGGAAGAGGTCACATCCTTTGTGCTCACAATAAAAAGGTTTCTTTAAATGAGAAATGTCAGGTGTCGCGACTGCTTTATGGCACTGCCGAAAACAGCCATGTTTTTTTGGTGGTCAGCGTCTCCGACACCTCGGGTTATTAATAACGGAATTTGCTTCTAGGCGAAAATCAAAATACAAAATTCAATCTGACGCGGGAGACGCTAAAAAAAGGTTCTTTGTGTCCGGAGGGAGAGCTTACGTATATCTTTCGGAAAATAAAAGTAAAAAACAAAATTGCCTCGTAATTTAGAATAAACGGGAAAGTCTAGTTTTAAAAAAATAATAAAAACATTTAATGTACAGATTAAATCTGAATATTCAGAAAATAATCTATTAAAATATCTTAATATTTAAGAAATGTTTTTTTTAAGGTTTAGAAATAACATTACTCTGCTGTTTCTTTACTGAAAAAAAAAAGCTTTTATAAGGAATTGATGTGAAAAAAATACCATAATAAATATAAAATACAAACAAAAGTAAATGGGTCAAATAGTGATTGTTTGTGATGCGGGGATTATAGAGGTATCACTAATTGCATTTGGATTGGATTAGGCCAACCTTATTTTTCTCTATATATCTAAAAGCCTTATCAGTCCGAACTTAAACCAAGAGTCTGCCCAATAGTGCAGTGTGTGGGAAGGAGAGGGGCTGCCAGATGGTGGTGTGTGCGTGGGGAAGAGAGGGGCTCCCAGATGGTGGTGCACAGAGGTTGCTGCCAGACAGTGTTGTGTGGAGGGGGAATGAGTAAGGGACTGCTGGATAGCTTTGTTGAAGGTGGACGGTAGAATAAAAAAAAAATAAGAAAGGAAAGAAGAGAAAAGGAGGCAAAAGGAAGAAAGGAAAGAGGAGAGAACAAAAATGGAAGGAAGGAAGGAAGGAAGAGGAAAAAGAAAGGAAATTGAAGTGGGAGAGAAAAATGAGACAGAAGAAAGCAACAGGCATAGAAAGAAGAAAGAAATTTAGAAGAGTGAGAGTAAAAAGACAGAGTAGAAAGAAAAAAAGAGGAGAAATAGTACAGAAAAGAGAAGAGAGAGAGAGAGAGAGAGAGAGAGAGGGAGAGAGAGAGGGAGAGAGAAGAGAGAGGGAGGGAGAGAGAGGGAGAGAGGGAGAGAGAAGAGAGAGGGAGAGAGAAGAGAGGGGGAGAGGAAGAAACAGAAAAAAGTGAACATCATCTTAAATTATTATTGTAATTGTAAAAAGAGTAAATATAATATTAGAGGTTTTGGATGGATAAACATTTTTTCCCCAGTCCAGAATATTTACAAGAAAAGTACATATTCTAAAAACAAATGAAAAATCAGTGTGAGTGGAGGAGAGTCGCAGGCAGCAAATGATATCCCGCTAATTATCCAGAGGCGTTAGTGCTCGACGTGGCACATCGTGACAATTAAACCCACCCTGACTGATCAGCTCCGCACGCCAAAAAACTTCACCCGTCTACAAACTATTTGTTTTAATTAATTCATGTGATTATTCAGAGAAAGGGAAGGGAGCCTGTGGCAGTTTGTGGCAAAACTAGCATTATTCAATTTCCTCTCTGGAAATTCTCTCCCTTCTCCTAACCTTAACCCCCTCCCTTACAAAGGCTGCCTGAACCAATCAACAGCAATCAGCATCTTAACACTAAGGGAGAGATAACTTAATGGGGCGGGGGTAATAGTGCAGATCCTCAGGACAGGAGGTTAGTATGGCTGCTCCCCTGGGATAAATGGGAGGTTCGATAAGAAATACAGTATCGCGAATCCCACATAATATTACATTTAAGGACCCCTGTGGCCAGAAAATCTTAATTATCAGGCCGCAAATTCCTGGATTCCTGAACATCATTTTGTGCTGACTTTAACCTTTAATACACGAGGATGACACCCAGAGACGAAGCCTTTTAAAAGCGCTTAAGCCTATAATCAGTTTTACAAAAATGAACAACTTTGTCCTTCACAGAACAAGAAGAACGCCAACCGAGCACTTCGTTATCTTAGTATTTGTATACAGGCAGATTCCTTTTTTTTAAAAAACTTTACTGAGGGGTGGTAGATACGTTGAACAGTCTCCCAGCAGAAGGAGTAGAGGCTAGTGCAATGTTTCTAAGTTGATCTGCGCAAAAAGTTGGGTGGGGGAGGGGTGGCTCTTCTTCTGTCCAATGCTCAACAATGTATATATATTCCGGATTCCCTATAAGCCTATAAGCTTTTTACGTATACCGCTGGACTATCTGTCATGCACAGGGTTAAAGATGCCCTTTTCTTGAGACATCTGTTCTGGGTTTAATTCCGGGGCACGTAGCTCCTGCCCCACAGGGGGTAAATGACTGTATCCATGACCTATAAAGAAAACTGCATAGTGCTGAGCAGCTAACAGCCGCCTCTGGAATACCGCAGGGCCCGGCGTGACTGTGGGTTATTATATCTGACGCTAACAGCCCCGTAATCTGTAACCGGCATATATACGTCTCCTCCTGTCTACCGTACACCTATATCCTCCATGGAGCTTCCTGTACCGCGTCCCCTATATCCTCCATCGTAAATCCACGTCCTGCACTTCTCTTTTTTCACCTCCTGATTCTGTCTTCTCTCTTTTCGGCCTCCTCTTCCCCAACACCCAGTCCAATATCCCCCCGTTTTAACCCTTTTTACGCCATGCTTTCAGTGGAACACCTATATACCCTCTATGTAGCTTCGTTTTCTGCGTCCCCTATATTCTCCATCAAGCATCCCCTTCCTGATTCTACCTTCTCTTCCCCAACACCCAGTCCAATATCCCCCAGTTTTAACCCTTTTTACGCCATGCTTTCCGCAGCACACCTATATCTTTATGTTGCTTCCTTTACCCCTTTTCCTCCCTGCGCCCGCTATATCCCCATCAGGACCCGGACTCTACCTTCTTTTTATCCGCCGTCTCTTTAACAACATCCAGTCCACTATCCCTCCCATTTAAATCTTTTTTTTCATTCCTGACCCCTATCCTTAACCCTTGCGTTGCTCGCTGGACACTAATCCGCAGAGCTCCCCCATATTATAAGAGAGAACGCAAGGTTTTTAGGCTCAAGTTTTTTTTTAACTCTCCCCTCGTCTTTTCCGTTCCTCTCTGACTTTACTTTTCTGCCGTTATTTCTCCAGACTCCTGACTGTTTGAGGTCTCCAGAAAGTATTCATCATCGTCGCGCAGAAAAGGGCCGGGGCACAGAGCTGGGCGTCCACGGAGCGATTCATCAAAATCCAAGAAATTAGCATGCGGCGAGACCCCCGCGGCGACTCGGGAACGCCACGGTGCGAAGATCAGCGAGATCAGAGGTGAACACATGATTGAAGAGGGTCCGAGTCAGCGAGCAGCAAGACAGCCATTAACACCCCTTTAAATGATAATAATTCTCCAATCTTCTTATTAAAGAAACATTGTAACAATTCGGCGGAATGTTCAAAGATTTGTTTGGGGGGGGTGGCTGTCATCCAACTCTCATCACACTCAGCATACAACTCTCCCATGGGTCAGCCGAGCATAAAAAACCATGTGTTACAATGTTGCGCAATCTTTCAAAACCGCTCAATTGTTAAAAAAAAAATATATGATATAAAATATGAAATAAATATATTAAAATAAATAGGAATAACACAAAATTCACTTTTATGCCCTACATGTTAATGTTTTTTTTTCTTCTGTTTTTTAAAAAATATGCAATTTTCTGGTATTATTATGGCTGTAACCCCCCCCCCCAAAAAAAAAATAAAAAAAATATATATATATAGTTAGAAACTGGGTATTTACAGTCAGGTAAGCGATGTGTAAAAATAAAAATGTATAAATATATCTGGTGCTGGGTGTTTGGACGCGTTTCTCGTACTGACTCATGCTTCTGGTCTCCAAAACATCATTTATTTTTAACTTAGCGTCGTGTCATCTACAGGGGTTGATAAAACTGACGTGACGTAAATAAAACAAATAAAAGCCTTGAAATACAGGAAAAAAAGAGAAAGGCTGTTTTCTTTTTTAAATAAACAGGAAATAAATTAAATCTTGGATATTATTTACAATGTGCCCTTGAACTTCCTGTTCGAGGTTATAACAGGAAGTGGGTGGGTGGATAGGTGGAGCGTGAAGCCACGCCCACAACCATGGCATTAAAGGGGCAGTACCGTTAATCCCCCCGTCATCAGCTGAGAATAAGGAGGGATAAATTAGCCGCCTTGGAGGCAGGCATTGGGGGAGGGGGGCACATTTTTGTATAGTGGTCAGCTGTCCTAATAATATACCTGCTGAGTCCTGTCCAGGCCCAATTCCCGGGAAGAAATGAAGCCACGTGGGGCGCAGGCACTGATATGTTTGGGGGTCCCCTGCGATTACGTGCTGTGCTCAATAAAGGAATTGCGCATCTACTACAGCCTGCTGTTGGGACTGTCCCAGCAAATTCAGCACCATTGGCAGCTATGCCTGCAGTCTCTGTAGTCGAGAGACCCCGTTTTTAGGGTTTCCGCTGCACTAATATTTTTGACATTTCGCCGAACGAAGCAGTCGAGACTTTGCCCTTCACCCCCGGGAGTCTGAGGATGACCGGAAATCATAAAAAAGAAAGAATAATAATAAAGTTCCTGCTTTACGGCGAAGAACATCACAAAATCAATAGCAAATCGGGCGCGCCGGCTGCCGTTAACCGCTAATGCACCGACTATAAACCCGCTCATTAAAAACCGTTATTAGCGCAGCAATAAACTCTGAATGATGTCGGATATATTTATTCCATAATGCATGTGCAATAAATATAAAACTCCGCGCCTCCTGCAGCCTAGAACATTCCGTCAGAAAAACTCGGCCGGCAATGCCGGCCTTCATCGGAGCTCCGTGTACCGCAGCGTACGGAACCGGGACGTTTAAATACCCCGATTCAACAACACAGCACCGAAGGGCGTTCTTTACACGTGTATGTGACAGTATGATGTCACTCACATCATTTTAATGTTTTTAACATAAAGAAGAACTTAATTCTGCCATTTTTCACAAATACTACATTCTGTGTTATATTTGGCCATAATCCCATATATATATATATATATATATACACACATTATTTATTAATGATTATTAATAAAATATTAATTATATATATACATTATTTATTAATGATTATTAATAAAATATTAATTATATATATGTATACATTATTTGTTAATGATTATTAATCATTAATAAAATATTAATTATATATATTAATTGTTTACGAGTAACAGTTACCATTTTAATGTTATTTAAATACTATTTTAAATGTTGTTAAGAATTTTTCACAAATTCTACATTCTGTGTTCTAGTTTCCTTAATATACGGTATATATCAATTAATCCTAATAATTATTATAATTATGAATTAAATATTAATTATATATTTTAATCATGAGTAAAATTTTAACGTTATTGAAATACTTTTGTTTAAAATGCTGTTAAGATGAATAACTTGATTCTGCTTTTTTCATAAATCCTAACTTCTCCTTTGTACCAGTTTTTTTTTATTGAATTTTAATTATTTTTAGTGAATCTGCCGGCGCTACATACATGAATTTAGCGTAATGCAAATTTCTGTGTTTGGCGTACTAGAAATGTTAGTTATGTGGACAAACAATGACTTGTTTTGGGGTCATGGGTTCTAGTCCCAGAAATTGTGGCAACCGGTCAGGACGTGCTACGGTACGAGCATGAAATCGTGATGTCAGGACTGTATCGACAAAACTGGAGACTGTTGGCAACTATGACAACTCTTGCTCCTGCTGCATCATGTAAATCCACCCGTAGGTTTCTTAGTAATCAAGAAATACAGGGAACCGGTTAAGAATGTTCAGAACACTTAAGAATGATTACAAAATAAAAAAAGTTGCTAAAAATTACCAATTTTAATATTTTTAGCCATAAAAAATATAACATTTCCATACAATAGACGTTTTCCCTTTTGCTTCTATGGTTTGCATGGTTGCTAATGGACACTTCTCTGCTGGGTGCCGGAGACACATTATTAAGACTAACGTAACCCTTCTCCAGTAGTTATTCCTCCCCGTGCCGGCCGCTCTGCGAGTATCATTCTCTTGATACTTTGTGTCATTCTGAATGTTCCGGCGTTGTTGTTTTTTTTTGTAAATCCTATTTAGACAGAGAAATCGGCATGGTAGGACGCCGCGTTTATTTTGTATAACTAGGGATTTTCATTTGTCGGGATTTCAGGAGCGAAAATGAGAAAAAAAGAAAGAAATGATGAACGACAATTGGCAGCTAAATTTTTGTTAGTACAATAAAAAGGCGTCACGCGGGGAGACATTTTCGCTTTTCTATCCAGCTGTACTAACAAGCAACGGGAACTTAAGCCGCGGCGACTTTGCAGAGCGATTTATTTTTATTTTTTCTTCATTTTCTGCTAATATTGATTTTTTACATTTTCATTGTAACCAGAGTGCAAGCCCTGTGGCTTCCTGTGTTAAAGGGACACTCCGATTTAACGCACGGCCCCCTTACATTTTTCCTCCTATCTCCCTTGCAAGTGAACGACGGGACCCTGTTTATTCTCCCCTCCCCCCATATGCACACATTGTACGGCGCTGCGGAATATGATGGCGCTATATAAAACAATAAATAATAATCATAATAATAACCCCCCCCCCGGCTCGGGGGTCTGTTCAGAGCCCCATCAGCATGCATACGGGTGCTTTCTTGCCAATGTATCCGGATAACTTGGATGTTAGCTCAGAAAAAAATGTCTTTGGTTGAAGTTTTTTTGTCTTTTATTGGACATAAAGGTTTTCAGGGCCTCAGAGGTCTCTAATTCAAATTATAATAAACCCGGTTCCATCTGAAGAAGAGACCTCTGAGGTCCTGAAAGCTTTATGTAACTTTTTTATTCTATGTTGGCTCAATATAATGGATCAGCATCTGTATCCCTTCATCCAGACGTTGGCTTCCATCTCGTTCGTAGCAGGGACTCCGTAACACCGCGGAGCAAATACCAGCTGTGCGTAGAAACCCAGAACCCACCGGCAGATCGGCCCCATCCGGCCCCCGTCTAGTCGCCCGTTTCTCCTGCTGTAACGACTCAAACCTTAATCAGTCGTTGGTCTCGTCTTAGATTCAGGAGCCGTATGTCTACCCCATGCATGTTTAATACCCTCACTGTATTACCCTCGAGGCTAAATTGTCCTTAAACTACATCTCACAGAGCTGGTCAGGGCGTCCAACCGGCAACCAGCTTGATCTTTAAAAACTTTCCAGCCTTGGCAACAGTTGCTGCCGGTGCTATGATGTGGAGCTGGGAGAAGGACAGTAACTGGTTAAATCTTTAATTTCCTTTTAGGCTGTGTTGAAGGGTTAATTGATCGGAACTTATCGATAAGAAGCGTTTCCTCTGAATGTTTCCCAAACAAGCATTTCCCGCTGACCTATGGATCGTGATTAATGAAAGATCAATCCCTTCCTATGAACATTAATTGGGGAGAACATTAACGTCCCCTTCCCCCGGAGCGGAGGCCGCGAGTCACGTATGGATTTATGTAAAAACCATTATATACAAATATTTCAATAAATTCATGGGGCGTTTCATTAAATTACATGCAATGCGTGAAGGGCCAACACTGGCAGCTTCTCCTGCAGGAAGGGCTGAGCCGGCCCCGGGTATAATGTATAGATAAATCAGCGAGCCGGGACCCTGTATAATGTATAGATAAATCAGCGACCCGGCCCCCTGTATAATGTATAGATAAATCAGCGACCCGGCCCCCTGTATAATGTATAGATAAATCAGCGACCCGGCCCCCTGTATAATGTATAGTTAAATCAGTGAGTCGGCCCCTGTATAATGTATAGATAAATCAGTGACCGGCCCCCTGTATAATGTATAGATAAATCAGCGAGCCAGGCTCCGGTATAATGTATAGATAAATCAGTGAGTCGGCCCCTGTATAATGTATAGATAAATCAGTGACCGGCCCCCTGTATAATGTATAGATAAATCAGTGACCGGCCCCTGTATAATGTATAGTTAAATCAGCGAGCCGTCCCCCTGTATAATGTATAGATAAATCAGTGACCGGCCCCTGTATAATGTATAGATAAACCAGTGACCGGCCCCCTGTATAATGTATAGATAAATCGACCCTAGAGTATCGGGGAAAGTTCCGGAGAGAGTTCAGAGGAGGCTGATAAAAATGATCAGGAAAGACTGAGGGTCTCAATATGTTCGGCTTGGAGGAGAGAAGAGAGGTGGGGGAGGAGAGAGACAAATTAATTGGATTTAACAAAGGACATGAAGAGAAAAGTTACAAGACTAGAAGTTTTATTTTATGTAGAGGGTGGTAGATGAGTGGAACAGCCTCCCAGCAGAAGTGGTAGAGGGTAATACAACGATGCAAAATGTGTTTTTAGCGCTATAGCAACTAATGAACTGGTTGACTCTTCTGGAGGATTCCATTGGTTACTATGGCGAACAGACTACTTTGCACTAGATTATTATAAGCAATAAAATATTTTTACGTCATATTTCAGGATGGGGTTTGCGATTCCAGCCTCAGCAGTCTCCCCCCGACGGGACGGAGGTTACCGCGAGAAAAAACACCATTTCCAAAAAAATGGATTCATCAGCAAAAAAAAAAACCGAGAGAGAGAGAATGTGTGAAGGACGTGGTCACGTGACACTGATTCGCAGATGATTGGAATCGGTTACAAAGTCACCTCCGCCAAACCTCCAGGCCCTGATAACGTTCTGAGAACAACCAATGCAGCGAGTTATACGACATTAACCCTTTCATCTGTCACCCGCGCTACACGGCGGCAACAATCTCACGGATTACATCTCTGGGTAAAATATGAGATATGAACCTCCCAAATGTCCCTGGTTAGTTTTTCTAGTCCCTCTCTCCTCCCCTGATACCCCCGTCTTTTCTAGGAGGTCAGAATGTTTGCTGGGTATGAGGGGATCGCAGGGCTCCACAGCCCTAAAAGCCCCGATAATGTGTATAGAAACAGCAGAGAACGGCTTTATACATTAAACGGGGGAAATAAACCCCATTATTCTTCTAATAAATGCCCCACTCAGTTAGACAAAAACTATATGCCCAGGGCTACCTCACCTGCCAGTGCAGCTCTCCATGCAGCCACCCCTATATAACAGTCCATGCTCTATATATATCTATATGTCTCCCCACCTCCATCTAAGACCCCCTCAGCATCTCCTAATAGATTGTAAGCTCATAGGAGCCGGACCCATTAACATCTGATTTGCCAAATTGTGTCATGTCTGTTTGAATACTTTCGTTCATTTTCACTCTCCCCTTATTGTAACTTCGCTACGGCATCTGCCGGCGCTATACAAAGAAATATAACAGAACGTTGCATTTTTTCGGCTTTTCATTAACCCCCTCCCCCCTTTACACGATAACAATGTCTCATAACAATTGTTTTTAGAATTTCCCCCTAAAAAATGTGATACAATGTAACAAAAAAAGGGGGCAAAACTCCTAAACAGTGCTGATGTTATTTAAACAGAATAATGTAAATGCCAGCGCGGAGCGCGTCGGAGACGTCGCCGGTAGTTAAGGATTATCAATGTTTAATAGAGCCTTCTGAAGACAATATTACGCCGGCGTTACCGTCGGATCTGCATGCTTAATTAAATTTGATTATTATATGGCGGAGGGAAAACACGAGCATATTGAAGAGCGTCCCGCGGGATTCTTTTCATGCTTAAAGTGGCTTTCTTAATTGCCAGCCCTCGACGCGGAGAATGGCGAGATGCTTCCCCGCTCCAAACCGCGGAATCAATGGCTGTTTGTTTTAGTCGGCATCTTGGTTGCCGCGGCAACTCCATCACGTTGCCCGGGCAGATGGCTATTAATTTGCACTCCATCCAAGTTCCGAGGCTAATTTTCCCGTCGCCGACCCGATAAATGTTTTATACGGCCCTATTATTTCCGCGATGCCCTGCTCTTAAATGTTCTGCGCTGCTATAAAACCTCGCTGCAATTGAAAGATATTTTTTTCTCCCCGTCGTTGAGAGCGCGCCCAGGTCTCGATCGCACAACAACTAGGAGTGCGGCTGCGATGTGTAAATTAATATCATTCCCGGCATCAGTCATTTTTACTGGCCTCAGCCGGGGGGGGGGGCTCTGAACGCAGACAATGAAGCAGGAATATTATCCTGATCCCCGCAGAGGACTCTTCTTCTGTATCCGGGGGGAATAGAGGGGGTTTATACCGGGGTTAGATGGTGGTGGGCATTTGGGGCATTACCGTCATCCCCTTCCCACCTAAAGCGTTGGTAGATATATCGGGGAACTGACAGGATTTGCCCCAAGTCTCAGGGTCTTTGACTGAATGGGCAGAATCTCAGAGTCTTGAGGTGGGTGGGCAGATTATAAGGGGGTTTTGCCCCAATCTCAGGGGTTTAGGGTCAACGGTTTTTGCCCGAATCTCAGGTTGAATGGGCAGATTCTGATGTTTTTTCCCTACTGTCAGGGTCTCAGGTGGAATGGACAGGTTCTCAGAGTTGTTACCCCAGTCTCAGAGTCTGGGGGTAAATGGGCAGATTCTCCGGGTCACACAGTCTGGAGCCGACTCCTTTATATCCGACTCTAACTTTTGTTGACACTGATTGTTGACATATATCGTCTTTATGCCAGACAGCCTGCCAGGTACAAGATTTTCATGTTGACTCCATATCACCAGTTGCGTCATTCTACCTATTCTATATAGCCACCTTCTTTCTACCCCATCAAAGGGTTAAGTCGCACGTCGCCCTGAGATATCTGTGATAATAGCGTTACGGAGGGACCTGCGCGGCTGGAAACAATCTCTAGCGCTAGAGGCTCATGCGCCGTCCGCTAAAACAACACGGGGAGAGAACAGGAAGCGGCTTCCAACTTCCTGCTCATGCTGATGGAGGGAGAGAACAGGAAGTTGCTTACAACTTCCTGCTTGGGCTGACGGGAGGGAGAGAGCAGAAAGCCGCTTCCAACTTCCCGCTTGGGCTGACGGGAGGATTCCGACACAGTCCGCACTGTGGGACCATGGGAAACGGAGGGGAATTTGCATGAAATGCCCCAGGGATGGCTTTGGTTGATGTCAGGGCTGGAAATTATAAACCTGAATAATTTAAAAACAGAAATCAAACATATATTAATAAATTAAATGATGGCTTTTCTCATGTGATAATAGAGTGTCAATGTATGACATCATTGATTCTAAAGGACCCCAACCCCCGCAATACGAGAGGTTTTCGTAAGATGAAGTCTGACAGCAGATGACGTGGGGAATATTGGCGGGCGCTATTTATAAAGCCGATCTGAACTGTGTTTCTTAGAAGTATTGAGAAGGACTTTAAATCAATATCGCGTCTGATTACTTTAGTAAATAATTTGATATCGTGTCGCGCAGGAGGTTGGCCTCTAAAACGAGAGAAAGAGGCCTAGGGGAAATCATTTGTACTTGGACGGAAACCCGTTAAACGCCAGGGAGCCACGGATCGTCATAAAGGGAAAGCGCTTCATCGCTGGTGTAGTTGAAAGTAGATTGCCTGAGGGCTCAATTTTAGAACAAATTCTTTTTAATTTGTTAATTTATAACCCTTGTGATAATTGAAATTGCAGAATTATGGGAAACAAAATACAGTTGTGGACTCGGAAAAAAAGGCTATTTCACTTGTTTATGTTGTGATTTGGTGAGATTAGGCAGCGGTTCATCATTGATAAAAGCAAAGTTATGCATTTGGTACAATACTTCTTATTATAAATCTAGTAATTTTTTTTAAACATGCTGAATTTCCAAAAGTGTCGTTTTTTGGGAAAGCTGAAAAGTGCTGCATCTTGGAGGTTTTTGTAGGTAAATCATGGTTGTAATTAAAGTTAGGGACACCGGTGGACAAAGTAGTTTCTATTTCAAAAAAATGGCCAAATATCAGAATTGTGCAATAATTTTTTTTTGGATATTATAGGCTCTGTAATTACACATTCAGATACAAACATTCGTCAGAAAACTACTGTGCTAAGAAACTCGTTAACTGATTGAATAATATCATGAGAATTCCCATACATAGTTACTGCCCGTAGAGTTCCCCGGAAGACTATAAACCCTGGTACGCCCTTCGCTGTAGGGAGATTAGTTTGGTGTCCAAAAGAAGAAGAAAGCACGAAGAAAGAGAGAAGAAAGAGAGAAGAAAGAGCGAAGAAAGATGTCTTTGGCCTGACTTCACTTTCTGGGCAGGTTAATCGCTCTTCTCCTGGTCGTGGTTATATTGTGACCTTGATGGACTTGTGTCTTCGTCAAACCCTCATGGCTACTTGGAGAAGTTATACGACCCGGGATAGGAATGGGACCGAGGACACAGCTTGGACCCCGTCACACGTGGCATTGGGTGTAAGTTGTTTTATGTTCCTCTACGTTATTGCTGTGCCAGCTTCTTGCTTGTCTCTTGGGTCAAGATATATTTGGATTGTGGATACTGGGACAGACTTGATTGAAGGAGGAGACGGGCCGGCAACCTGAAGAGGCTTTTCTCATATCACCTGAGCGGAGTCTAGGAAGCTTCTCCAGCAGCTGAAGGAAGCAGCAAAGGACCGTGTTCTTCTACATCGTCAGTAAGAAGATAGGGTGGACCAGACAGAGGTAAAAGGTCTGTGACCACAGTGAACCACGCACACATTTTCATGGCCCTATTCACTAAGATTTCACATGTTACCTTCACTCCAAACCCCTGCATTGATGACACAATGTCACTCAATTCAACAACGAGAAGGGAAGCCGTTACTGAAGTTCCAGGTGTCCATTCCTGAGGTCCCACAAAAAAAAGAAGGAATCATTGAAAAGGTTTCATTTTGCTTTCAAACACGCCGTGCGTATTCGGTCTTTGTCGGGTTGTGAATAACAGGCGTGGTTTTAGTTTTTGGAGATTTAAAGTCCATCTCGGATTCCTTTTGGGTTTTTTTATCCGCGACACACAATGGAAAACAAGCCTTTATTACAAAGCCCCCTGCGGCTTAGCAAAGTGGTCCAAAAAAAAAAAAAAAAAAAGCTTTGTTGGGGCTTCAAGTTGTTTGCTGTGAAACTTTTCTCGTATATATTTTCCTGTCCTAACCCAGAAATAACCCAAGCAACCTTTCAATTAGTGGATGACGAGGAGAGAGGGTAGACCTTTGAAGAGCTTGCTTGTTAAGGCTGTCACGAGAAGCTGCTGTTGAGTTTTTCGACAGGAATCAAATCAACAGAAAAGAAATAAAAAAAATAAAAAAAAAAGTCAGCCCCCAGTGAGCTGCCAGGTTTGAAAAGCCAAGAACCCTCCTCGGAATGCGTTCGGCTCGTTCTTCGGTTTCCACGTCTTTTGAGATCCGCGCAGTTGGTTCCTTTGATGACTTTGGACGGAATTTCAATTTCTGTGGCTGCGTTCGGGGCGAGGAGAAGCTCGAACATTCAAACCAGCAGCAGGTGCTGACTTCATATGCAAAGCGGGAAGGACGTATTCAGAAGAGAAGAGGAAATCACCATCGTCACCATCTATCAAGAATGCGGAGTTGGTCGTGACGTAGAGTTCGTCCAACTGCTAAATGAATAGCTATTAACTCAAATGAATGTTTCCTTGGGGGTATTAGTGATGTGGGGATTATTTATGTGACGAAAAATACAAAAATATAGACTAATTTGAATATTACAACTTCCTCTTTATATAGAAGAAAGGAAAGGTGCAAAACATGGGGTGGGGGTCGGGGGTTCCTGGCCCTAACCAAGAAGGATACCGGCCACCATGAGACAAAGACACGGTCCGATCAGTAGCAACATCGATAAAAAAAATGATAGGGTTCAGATGACTGAATTTTATCTTTGTGCTTCTCGGCCTTTTGGCTAAGATCAAGTGTAGTTCCCCTTGTGGTGGGGGCGGGGGGGGGTCACACTGGTCCTCTGGCCTTAGGGTTCGGGAAAGCAATGGAGCCCGAGGTGGAATTGCCCCGGCAGAAATGCTGGAGTCACCGTGTGTGGTATTGCACGCCACTGCACACGGTGAGCGTGTGTTCTCACTGGCGGCCTTCCAGCACTACCTTCTCCCCATGTACCTTCTGGTCTTGGGGTTAAGATTTATTTTTGAATCCGGCAGGCCAGAAATGGCTTGTCCTTAAATTATTTTTCTTTAATTTATATAATTCACTTCGTTTTACACGAGTGCCGATTAATTTACCCCTTTTTGAATTCACGGCATGGCCCCCAATATTCTTTGGCACACGTTTTGTAACCACGTTTTTGGACACTGTTTTTCTTTTTAAGAGGCAGTGAAGTCTGGACTTTGCTGGAGGAGGATTGGGAGCCTTCTGGCCCCTTCCTCTCTTCAAGAAGGCCAGCAAGGAGTCTCACTCTTCGGGGTGAGACTCAAGATCCGACCCTCCCATGGGGGGGGGTTGGAATTTGTCCGAGTTCTCCGTGAGGGAACTCGGTATCGTAGTCTGGCTTCTGCTGCCTTGAGCACAGAATGCGGCACCAAAGAAGCACGCACCTCGGGCTAAAAAAAAAAATTATCTTTGTGCCAGAAGACCCCCAAATCTCCCCCTGGAAAACAGATACCATAACTTTTGCCTCCATATGAGCTTTGTTACATTGTATCCATTGAGATATATATATATATATATATATATATATTTGCAATTAAAAGCAGCTTAAATAGAGTAAGGGTAAAAGTCAGCATCCCATTGGTTGCTATGGCGATAGCATCACTTTTATCACTATGCAGCAGAACTTGCTTTTATACAAACAATAAAGAAAGAAATGTTGCTAATAAATGAACTCTGGAACAGTTCGATGGTTTATTTAGTTCCTACCAAGGAAAGACCAGGGAATGTACGGGGTTAAAACTTCATATCCGATTCACTCTTTAGTGGATAAACTGCGTTAAACGGCGCTGCTCAGAAGTGTTCTCCGAAGGTGAGTAAGCCTCGGAAATCCTCCTGGCCTTTATCGGGCTGAGCGGTCATGCATCAAGCGCCCTTAACTCTTCCGTTCACCGGGTCGGCTTAAATCTCCGCGCTTTAATCCAAGTCATTTCAGTCCAATTCTCAAGTCAAGAGATTGATGAGAAGCCATTACAGACGGAGGGGAGATATGGCCGGGCACAATGCTAACCTATTTGCCGAGAGGGGATTTCAGGAGATTGCCAGCACACGGGGTTAACCGGAAAGTCGATTACATCAAAGCAGCTAATCTCGGAGCGGCGCGTATGGCGAAAAGTTTCCAACGGCCGAGTTCACCGCAGACCAGAGGCCGAGAGCGGCCGCGACAAAAACACGAAATGACACAATATTTGTTCTTTTACACAATTTTGTTATGGGTCGCGCTGTCAAAAGAAAAACAAAAAGTTTTAGTCTGTAATCTGTATATTTATAACGCACATTGAAAGCCATTTGGACATTATACTGCCATATCTAAACCCTCTGCTTGAATACAGGTGATTCCCAGGTACTGGCAGCATTTAGTTTCTGTGGGGATCAGTAAGCGGACCATCTGCTTGCCCCATACGTGTGAATAATAACATTGGGAGAAGTTATACCTGTGGAATGATTGTTTCACATTTTAGAACTTTGCATCAGAAATGCTTTAAAGGTTTATTTTTTGAACAGGACCAAGATCCGGTTCCCGTGTGTCAGATCATACGTTCCCGTGTACCAGATCACATGTTCCCATGTATCAGGTTCCCGTGTACCAGATCCCATGTTCCCATGTATCAGGTTCCCGTGTATCAGATCATACGTTCCCGTGTATCAGGTTCCCGTGTGTCAGATCATACGTTCCCGTGTACCAGATCACATGTTCCCGTGTACCAGGTTCCCGTGTGTCAGATCATACGTTCCCGTGTATCAGGTTCCCGTGTGTCAGATCATACGTTCCCGTGTATCAGGTTCCCGTGTATCAGATCATTGCTCATATGTGCTGTAGATACCCCTTCGAATGAGCAATTCTGGGGTGAAGCTCCGAGGTGAAGCAGTCAGCGGAATCTTTGTCATCCAGTCAACGGCTCGACGTCCATGAATTCGGGTCACCCTCGGTGTCCGTTCATCTTTCTCTGCGGCCGGCGGTCATCCTAACCAAACACGTTAATATCTCGTCTTGTAGGAACTGATTCCAGCAGTCCAGATGATTACAGTATTCAGGTCCATCATACCAGCCAACTGTCCTGCCATTGTTGATTCCAGCCAACACAGCTGTGTTGCCATCTCTAAAATGCAAGATTTCCCTGTAAAACACGCATGCCATTGGTTAGCTAGCTTCAATGACCTCTTGGTACTAATTCAGCTTGTCCCATGCTAAAGCGTAGGGCTGAGCCAACAGGGGCCACAGATTTTATTCCTTGGTTGTGGGCATGACTTGTTTCTCAATGAGATGGAGCAGCAGTCCTTAGTCTACTCCATGAGAGGAGGAAAGGAGAAAGCTGGGGACCTTGAGATTTCTCATGGAAGTCACGAGAACCCCTTCGGAAATGGGAGATCTTGACAGCTGCGAATCTGCATTTTCAAAGCCCCGGTGCCGGTGATCGATGGGGTTCAAACAAAAACAAAAAAATAGTCATGCCTGGCTTTACTGGGCATACCGGTCCTCCGCTCAGTCATACCAGTCCGGATCTGATTAGTGGGAACGGGGGAGATTATAACCAAAGCACAACAGATGCTCGATCTCCGCATTCTGGTAACCATGGCGTCTTCTGTGTCCTGTCCCTTTAAACTACAAAGTTATAAACGTTCTATGTTCTATCAGAAGGAAGTCAGTATAAGTTTAGAGAACAAGATATCTTTCTCTGCATCTCCTATCTCATGGCGTGAGGAGAACATCTTGTCGCTGATATATTTTCCCAAACAGAGGATAAATTCAGTAGAGAATTCACAGATTCCGCATAGTTCCTCAAGAAAGAAATCACAGCTGGAGGCCGTCCTGGTTCCCTTATCGGTGACTCTTCATCTGTCACGTTTTTTGGAAAGGAATTGAGTTTGTCGGGAAGATATTATTAGAATGTTGTATAACGTCTTTGACCCACTTTGCGACGGGACCGCAATGTAGAAATATCACTAAAATTAAGTGTCAGCGCGTGAAATTTGTTTCAAAGATTTGGGTTGGCTCATGGGGGGCATTGTCGCTATGTGTGCTCCCAGCAGAGGTGGTAGAGGGTAATACAGTGAGGGTATTAAACATGCATGGGATAGACATACGGCTCCTGAATCTAAGACGAGACCAACGACTGATTAAGGTTTGAGTCTTTACAGCAGGAGAAACGGGTGACTAGACGGGGGCCGGATGGGGCCCATCTGCCGGCGGTTCTATATATCAGATGAAGTCCAGAGAGGGGTCTCTAGTAAACTCCTAAAGGACCTCTCTGGTTGGACAACCTTCTGCCCCCCTCCATTTCTCATATCTATGTTGATTTCATCCTGTTTGAGGAGAAGGAACAGAACAATGTGGACCTTACATCGAGGGACTCGCGTGTTCCATTTTTAATCTTCTCATTGACGACCTCGAAACCTCCAGGGCCTTAACCTTAATAATCAATGACTCACATTATTTTAACGTGTCCATTACCCGAAAAGGCCTTTTATTCACCCCAAAAAAAAAAAGGATGAACGTCGGGTTCGCGTTAAAAAGAGTTTCTAGGTCAATAACGTCGTGACTTACAAGCGATAATGATAATGTTTGATAGGAGAAGACATTGAGAAAGACTCGTTATCTTCCCGCCCGAAGGCTTTATCGCATCGTGTTCTTTTGATCAACACAGAAGGTCGGCGCGTGGCACGTGGAAGCCGAGCCACGCGGTGGCGGTCAGTGACTTGGCCGCCCGAGCCCCGAACGAGTCGCGGCACAACAAACGCGGTGATCTCGCCTTCGTCCAAAGAAAACAAGTTCTGCCCCGCTTCCCGCAGACGCCGGAGGAGTTTGAAATCTGCTCCCGGACTCGCAGAGAGATGTTCTGTCCCGGAGCCAGCTCGGTAATGACTGAATCTTTCATCCCGCTGGGGAGATTCTTGGCAATTACCGGCTGATGGACAAACAGAGAAGCCAAATTCAAGGGCTTTCCACGTTTCCCATCTCTCGGGTTTTTTTGTTTTTTTTTGTGAGGCTGTGACAGCGATAATTAATCTCTCGCTGCCGGCCCTGACTCCAGATGAGAATCTCTCTCGCCCCG
This sequence comes from Spea bombifrons, assembly GCF_027358695.1. Taxonomy (NCBI): domain Eukaryota; kingdom Metazoa; phylum Chordata; class Amphibia; order Anura; family Pelobatidae; genus Spea; species Spea bombifrons. The sequence goes on along the minus strand of NC_071088.1, from coordinate 138,186,306 downwards.
TTGTCAGTGACAGAGGAGATCTTTTGATGAAATGAACCAATCACGATTTGAGATAAGGCATTTGGCCGCGGCGACGTGTCACACTTTACAATCCCACGACAAGCCGTAACATATTGTAATCACGGAAGACGTGTGCGGCACGGAGGAGTTTACAAACATTCTAATTGGTTTACAATGTATGATAATGGAGTACGGCGGCAGCAGCCATATCAACGATTAATAAACACATTATTTCAAATACATGATACAGTGAGATCATTAAATCATTAAAGATGATGTCATCGGTACAGAGTCACCATTTTATTTCATATAGAACCTAGAAACCCAGAACCTGCCGGCTGATCAGACCCAGCTTGCTGATTTATCTATACATTATACAGGGGGCCGGTCACTGATTTATCTATACATTATACAGGGGGCCGGTCACTGATTTATCTATACATTATACAGGGCCAGCTCACTGATTTAACTATACATTATACAGGGCCAGCTCACTGATTTATATATACATTATACAGGGGGCCGGTCACTGATTTATCTATACATTATACAGGGGGCCGGCTCACTGATTTATCTATACATTATACAGGGGGCCGGTCACTGATTTATCTATACATTATACAGGGGGCCGTCACTGATTTAACTATACATTATACAGGGGGCCGGCTCGCTGATTTATCTATACATTATACAGGGGGCCGGTCACTGATTTATCTATACATTATACAGGGGGCCGTCACTGATTTAACTATACATTATACAGGGCCAGCTCACTGATTTATATATACATTATACAGGGGGCTGGTCACTGATTTATCTATACATTATACAGGGGCCAGCTCACTGATTTATCTATACATTATACAGGGCCAGCTCACTGATTTATATATACATTATACAGGGGGCTGGTCACTGATTTATCTATACATTATACAGGGCCAGCTCACTGATTTAACTATACATTATACAGGGCCAGCTCACTGATTTACATATACATTATTCTGAAAGCAAAGTTCATAAAGTAAGATTTCAAGACCTTAGAGGTCCCTTCATCAGATTTAATGAGCAGGTTACACAGAGACAGAACACGCATCCTCATCGGTTGGCAGATATAAGGCGGGAACGTATTCTTAGGAATCGGCCACTTTGGTTAATAACAGATTTTCAATAAAGCTTTATTTTTGTGGCTCAGAATAAAAGTAGTCATAGCATGCATCTGACTTCCCTCTAAGTAGCCTTTTTTTAATCGTTTTAGAAGCCCATGGGCGCTCTTTACTTAATGTATCAGTTCGTCTTAGTCTGTAAATTTTAGTTCTGTCACACCTTGTGAATGTAGGGACTGTAAGTAGCGCTGCAGGAATTTTGGCACTATATGCATTTTTGTGTATTAAAGCTGCTGTTCCACCTCTGCTGAATTTAACGCTTTTGTGACTAATTGCAGAATTAGAAACATCATTCCCGGTCCTGCCGAACACCCGAACCCTTCCCCAAATAATTCTTTAATCATGTCAAGTTTTGCCTAATGCATTTTATTTTGTGGGGAATGCTTAAACGTCACGCGGCACAAAAGCAGCCACTGATTGGCTGTTGCCAATGAACCTGGAAAAGCTTCTGTTTCTTTTCTGCGATAAAACCTTCATTGGAAGGGAAATGAAGGATCTGCTGAGGTTTTTGATGCTTAACTTGCAGGATGAAGCAACTGTTCATTTGTTTATCCAAGCGAGACAGCACCTTTCAGATCACCTTTTTATCTGAAGAAGAGACCTCTGAGGTCTTTATAGCTGATGTGACTTTAGTTCTGTGACAATGGAGTGACTTATAAAGATCTCACGTCAAAAAAACATTTTGTGAAAGAGAATGAAATGAATCCAAAATGGCGAAATCGCTCACGCAGAGACCACTAATTCCGCTTATATGTTTTACGCCGCAAGAGCTATTTTAATTATTACGTCTATCGTTACCTTGGGGTACCTTTATATGTTACCCCCCACGAACCACTTATGCAATTAAAAAGTAGCCTAAGAGGAAAGCTAATTAGTAATAGCAATAAATATTTAATTAATTAGGAACAGATTACCATTTTTTATTTCATTTTATTCAATGGAGTGTATTTTTTGATTTAGAACCAGACATTTAACCATTAACAATGATTTGAAAGCTTAGATGTATGGAATGTAATTACCGAGAGGGTGGTAGGTAAGTGGAAGAGCCTCCCAGCAGAAGTGGTAGAGGCTAATACAGTGAGGGAATTTAAACATGCATGGGGTAGGCATACGGCTCCTGAATCTAAGATGGGTTTATAATTTTAAAATAAATATTTTGTAAATAAATCTTTATTTTTTTAATATTTTATATCTTTTATATTTTTTATATTTTATATTTTTTATCTTTAATATACTTTATATTTTTTATATTTTATATTTTTTATCTTTAAAACACTTTATATTTTTTATATTTTATATTTTTAATCTTTAATATACTTTATATTTTTTATGTTTTATATTTTTTGCATATTTTATATTTTATTTATATTTTATATCTTTTATCTTTTATATTTCATATATCTTATATATATTTTTGTTGCTTGTATTACCTGATTTTTTTTTTTTTATTTTAAATTCGTATTTAACATTGATGTTCACTCCAGAACACAAAGCTGATCTTTGTGCGTGCGCGAGGGGATTACCTTTTGTTGAACCTGACATCTAAACAGTCTGAGTGATTAATTACTTTCTGATCGGATAAAACGAAGGGGGGGATACCAACAGAACGCCCCCACCCCCCAAAAAATAAGGGGCTTAAAAAATTCTTTATTCATTTTCTAAATAAAAGTCGCTTATTTAGGAGGCCACTTTTTTTTTAAACCGTTGGAAAGTTAACTTTGCGGGCGTCCGCCATTAAGGGAAAAGATCACATGCAAATGTTATTGTGAACCCGGGGAACGAGCTGAAAAAGACGGTTTGAACTGAAGGTGCATTGTTCGCCGCACAATAACCCGATCCCCGATTCAGCGGCTGTTGTCACCTGCTTTGCATATCTTTTATTTCCTTTAATTGTCATTATTCAAGAAACTTATCTAGTCGGCCATGGGAACGAAAAAAGGCAGCCCTTTGAACGAGCAAAAAAGTCCAATTAAAGAGCAATTATCTGTCTTTTGCTATTAGGGGCCGAGAGACGCAAAGAAAAAAAAAACGGGTCGTCTAAATTTCTCCTAAAATTAAATGTAAAGGAGTTCAGGAGAGCCGAGCAAGAACGTTCCGGAATGCGAGGATTTTATCGGAAGAGCGCTGCTTCACATTCTCGGTTACTTAGTGATCTGTCGCCTGTGATTGAAACATTCCGCATTAGCCTAAATCTCAATATTTAGAACATTTTAATAATTTTCCCCTTTTTACTTTTATTTTTTAGTCAAGAAAAACCAATGGATGTTTCAGCAGCCGTCTTGTTGCCCCGTCACGGGGTATAAATCGCCCGTCGCCCTGAGATATCTGTGATAATAGCGTTACGGAGGGACCTGCGCGGCTGGAAACAATCTCTGGCGCTAGAGGCTCATGCGCCGTCCGCTAACACAACGCAGGGAGAGAACAGGAAGTGGCTTCCAACTTCCTGCTCGGGCTGACGGGAGGGAGAGAACAGGAAGCGGCTTCCAACTTCCTGCTCGGGCTGACAGGAGGATTCCGATACAGTCTGCACTGAGGGATCATGGGAAATGGAGGGGCCAGCTATATATATGCTATACGAGCAGTCCACCGCATCAGGCGGCTGCCAGGCTTAGAGTGCCAGGGCTGAATGACCATCACCAGTTTGCCCGAACCAGAGATTCCAAATCGCCAACAACCTCAGAAGACCGAGTTAGCCCCAAAACTGGCTTTGTTGGGTTTATATGCATAGATATACTATCTAGAGCCGGTTAGAATTGGCCTGGAAAGCTCGTCGGTCTCCGGAAACGTTTCCAATATTGTCACACCAAATCAGCGTCTTGCAGGCTTTCATCGGCCCAGAGCAACGAAAACACTGCATTAAATTAAAATATGAGACAATCAAGTATTTTATTTGCGACGCGCTGGTCCGAGATGCTGAGTTTTGATAGACACGTTCCTTAATAATTTGTCTTTGGGGTAATCTGCCCGCATCTTGCTCGGGGCTGTAAAAATATCCGAAAATAATTTTTACTAATAAAAAACAATTTACTGCCACTCAATTGTTGAAAGGCTTTAGAGGATTAGACCAGTGCCCTTTTCTCTAACCGTGATGAGGCGGTTCCTGGCAAAGCATAAAGCGTCATTGACACCAGAGGCGAGGCGGCGCGTGCTTCTGGAAGGGCAAGGCTTGGTGTGAGCTCCCTGAAAGAGCGGATAGAAAAGCGAACGGCAGGAGAGGGAGTTCCTCGGCGGCGAGCGTTTGAGTTTGTTGGATTGTTTTGGACGTATGTGAGTGTTTGAAGAGCAGTAGAAGAGACGGAGTGAAGGAGCTTCCTCCCAGCCTAAGAGGCACCGAGCACAGGATGGATTTGAAGCCGGAAAGCCAGCTAACCCAATGGACGCATAGATGAGGTGGATGCCTCCCTTAAGATGTAGCAACAAGGGACACGCCTTGAGAACCACTAGGACATAGACACCGAGAGAAGACCAAGAACCGAGATACTGCTGCCGACTATCATTAAACTGGGCTGATCGGAGGAAATCCCAGGAATAAGCACAGCCGGAGCACCCTGGGAGAACCACCTTTGTGATCAGAGTATCTCACCTATCAGGTAAATATGAGTTGCCATAGAAGATGGTGGGGGACGCCACTTCCACAGCCCTCGCTAAAGTCGTGGTGGGGGTTTTTGCTATAACACTTGGCTCTGTGCAGAACAGCTGCTTGGACGAGGTGCCTGCACACAGGAAATTCCTCATTGTTGCCCTTCAGGAAAAAATCTTCCCGTGTTAAGCTGCGCTGGTAAAATCCAGCATTCCCAGAGTACTTTGCAGCACAAAAAATTGCACGCGGTAGCACCGCCCATCAGCGGGACCTCGCGCCGGGGAAGGATCGTTGAACTTGCGAAGCGTTTACCCGTCGGCGACCTTAAAGCACGAGCCGGGCAACAGGACTTGGCTATTATTTGATGTTGGTACGTAGAACGTTTCCATTAAAGGCTCATGAAATATAGGCAACATTAAGCCCCTCGCGAGGTGTCTATCCTGTTAGGAGTAGGCCTGCCTTGAAAGCTAGTACGACGGCATAGAAGGAAGGACCTCGACGCGGAACAGACGCGGCCATCGAAGAAGCCAACAAACACAATTAAGGCCGTATCCGCAGAAAGCACAGCTCAACGTCACTACGGGAAGTAACCACTCAGCTTGCGCGTTCCCCCTCCTGACCTGCTCTCGCGAAGAAAGGAACAGTCATCAAAAGCAACAGGCAGCCGTTAGCCACAGAATTAATGTATAAAAACTTCTTTTTTTATTTATTAATCAGTGTAAGTTTTTTGTTTTGGGAAATATTTGTATTACGTGAAAGGAATCAAAGCTTCCCCAACCAAACCCCAATAAAAGAAACTCTTTGTTGGAAACAATGTGGTCCACGGCTTTATTATAACATTAAAATAACATAAACTATAAATATTCCAGTGATAAGTCATTGTCCGAACCCCAAAACCATAACAATGTCACCCCCATCGCACCAAAACTCACAGACAATGACCCACGGATAAAACGACAATAAACCATCGCACACCTACAAAGTGCCAATAACTTTCCCAAAAACTCCAAAGTAGGGGCATAACGCGACACCCCCCCCACCCCGAGGTTCTGAGCCGCAGGCCAGCTCGAAACCCACCACACCAACCAATAACACCAATTATTTAACCGTAGCCAACAAACACACCAACTCTACCCCCACCTTACCAATCCAGCCCCGCCGCTGTGACAAAGCGGAGCAGGAACAAAACCCAAATCCCAAAACCAGAGGGAGGGACAAGAACAGGTCTGTAAAGCCAATTAATAATGACAAAACCCTAAAATGTCTGCCTATATATATATATATATATATATATATATATATAACTAAACCCCGCCTATTCTAACCCTGACCAACCACAAACCTCACACAGAAAGCCCTCATAATTGCTCTGTCAAGGCCCCCTCCGCTAAGCTGTGTTGCTCCATGGGCTGCAATTCTCAAAGGCTGCCTGAACCAATCAGCAACAATCAGCAACTTAACAATGACAGAGAGTACGAACATGCACAACATTGTCTGATTTTAATAGTAGGAGTCTTTATATAGACTTTGGTAGTTGGATTGATGACATCATAATATTATTTATCATATTTATAGAAACGATAAATTAAACTTCATGATGTAATCGTTTCATGTGATCATCAGGACCTTCAGGCTGGGAGAGTTCGGAACGAGGGTAGTAGATAAATAGAACAGTCTCCCAGCAGAAGTGGGGGCAAAACAAGCACGGTATAGATCAAAACTAGCCCTATCAGGCGACCTTAAAATGCCAAGGCCTCCTGACTATTCTGGCGCTGAGAGTGAGCGCCGTGTCCCGCGCATGCTGACCGTTGAAGAAGAACAGGCAAGGCTCCTGATGTCTGGTCAGATGGGCTGTCTGACAGAGAGGAGGACGGAGACCTGGTAGACGGCCATTGCCCTCGTTTACCCCCTGCCTTTGCAGACAGGGGCACGGCACACCAGCTCCTAGAAGTACCAGCGCGTTCTTGGAAATGGGAGCTCGAGGTGTCGCCACCTGGAAACCCCTCGTTTCCCCAAATATATCCTTTTATCAACAAGCGCTACCCATTTAAAGAGCCCCACCACGTGCGCCATCATTCTCCTGGACCTGCTGGGTGGAGGTTGTTTGGGAGGGGTATTAATGGACGAGTAACTACATAGTCATTCGTAAATTAATACCCCCCTGCTGTTACTGACATGGATATCCAAGCTGTTATCTGTCTGGGGGGGGGGATAGACCCCCTTTCTCCAATTTACGCAGGGGCTCAGGTTCCCACTGTACCCACCAATAAGAGACTGGTATCTGTGGCGCACCCAACCAAAATGGTGCCACATGAACTCTACCAGCAGGTAGCGACCGCCATCAGAGTTCCGTTACCTCATAGAGCGCCATCATACCGCGCGGCGCTATAACCAGAACCGCTTATTTTTTAATGACATAATTTCCTGTCGGTTGAGTAAAATTGATTTTATCAAAGAAGTCATTCTCTAACGCAACCATTTAATTAGCATTTCTAAGACAAAAGTAGCGACTGGGTAACGCTTCTAAAGTAATCCAGAAATCTATATAGCGAAAGAAAAATCAATAATTAATTAAAAATAAATTGAGGGGGACGGTTCTATCGCTTACCTTTTCTGTGGTATCTATGATTGGCCCATCAAGCAAACGTCGGCGATAAATCTCTCGCCGGTACGAGAAGGCGTTTTATCTACCTGAAAAAAAGACAATGCGGTCAGTTCATTCTTTTTAACTTCCCTTTTTAAAATAAATCACAGCATTTAAAGAAAATCCATACGTACACAACCCCCCCAGCCCCCCCAATACAAAGTGGTGCTGTCAGCATAGCAACCTATGGAATGTCCAAATCAGCAACAACATTCCATTGGTTGCTACGGCAATAAAACCGATTTGAAACAGCACCAGAATCGGTTGTACTTATACCCCCCCATCAGAACCTGACTTTTCGTCCCAGAGGCACTTTTGGAGGTGGGTGCCCAATGGGGGTCACAAGACGAGACGTAACAAGAAGTGCCCGACAGGTAAGAAGAGGTGCGGCTATAGAAAAATATTCAAACTATTTCATTGAAAACTATAAAAATTGAAAAACGAAATAGAATTTTTTTTTCCTTAAAAAAAAATGCGTTTATGAGCTTTTATTTACTTGGTGGTTAAGCCCATGCCGGTTACCGCGCCGTTGCCGAGTGGCTGGTACCGGTGACAAGGTTGACCGTTTGTTTTTTTCCGCTATAATCGTCGCTGATCCCGGCTCTAAATTGTAAGCCCGCGAGGAGACTGTATCTACTAAACACGCCGTCGCTTCTTTAAAGACTGTGAAATACCAAATATTGGGTTTTAAATAAAATATATCCACAAATACAAACTTCAAAGGCCGGCGGTCTCGGCGCCGTTTGACTGACACTCGCGTGATTAGGAGGCGTCTAATCCTTTATGAGTTTCGGGAACAATTAGATCAAATAACCATTTCACATATTTTTTTGATGAATTTCATTTCCTCAGCGCTCGGAATATTACTTTTTTTTTTTTTTTTACATATTTTTTTTGGGATATATTACCGTGTAATCGTCACAATAATTTCGCGGCCGGATTTATATTTCATATTGATACCTAATTAGGAAATATTTAAATTAATAATACTAAAAATAGTTTCCCTGCCTAACTTAAATGGGTGCAAGAATACAGTTTCTATCCTAAATTTGACAATTACTTTTCACTTGCCAAAACTCAAAAAAATCCCCATGTCCCTATATATTTTTTATATTATTTACCAAGAGTGGCGTTCTTGGGGGAGGGGCAGGGGGTGGTCCGTCCTGGGTTGCTCTGATCAGGGGCCACACAGTCTCCCTGAAATTCCCTCCACCAATCTATTCCTTGGTCCGGTCTCCTTCTCCTTGCCTCTTCTTGTTCATGATCTTCTTTCTTCCGCTTCTCCTCATGTCTTCTTTCTTCATTTGCTTCTCCATGAACTAGGCCCTGGGAGCACTTCCACAAAAGGGTGGGGCCTCTGGGCACACCCTTTCCCTGATTGGAGGAACAGGGGAAGAGGCTGTCCCTGTGGCTCCGCCCCTTTGCGGTCCACAGAGAGGCCACATTCGTGGAGAATGAGATGTGCAGAAACTCTTCTCTAGCCTCTTGGAGTACTTCCGCAAATAGGGTGGGGTCACAGGGACAGCCTCTCCCCCGTTGCTCCAATCGGAGGGAGAGGGTGTGCCCACAGGCTCCGCTCTTTTGGATAAGTGTGCCGGGTGGCCTGGTCCACAGAGAAGCGAAGACAAAAGAAAGAAGACAGAAGACCAAGAAGAGGCAAGAGAAGAAGCAGAGCTGCGGGAAAGGAGACGGGACACGGAAGGGGTCGGCAGAGAAGGTAGGGAGATGTTGAGAGAGAGGGGAAGATTTAGGAACTGCCCCGGGGTAAACCCCTGTTTATCAACATCTCCGTTGAGAGGGTGATTTTACTGCGGGCAGTAGTGTGATGTCACAACATGCTGTATTATGTGGGCGTGAATCTATAACATGCCCCACCCACAAATTTCCCTGTGTCTGCGGTGCTCGGCGCACAGAAAACAGTCATGATGGCTGCATGCCACCACTACAGCTCAACCATCAGGACTGTCCGAACAATTATTATTGGCAGCTATGACACGCTTTCTCATCTCATTTCTCCATGATTACTTCTTTTTTTAGATTATGTCTCGTTGTGAATAAAATGATGTCGATAAACCCCGAGCTGGCTTTTGGAGTCAAAACTGAAAATAATATTAATCATAATCTAAGTTTTTTTTACATGTTTCTTTTCTGCCCCCCCCCCCAGTAATGCTCGTTATGCTGCTCCCTGCGCATCGCGGTTCCTGCGTGTAACGAGGCCACCGAGGAATTTCCTGAGCACCGACGAGAGAGAAATATGGAGTCTCACCCGGAGAACGAGCTCATTATTTTGTGCTCCTGCGGAGGACAGAAAAGTCTGAACTTAAATTATCTTCGCTAAACTAAGAACATTTGACCAAAACAGCGGAGAACCGGAAGGAAAGGTTACCGGCCCCGCAGAGGGAAAAAAAAAAGTTCCATCCAAACAAAAGTTGTTTTTCTTTCCGTTATCTTCTGTAGTCGCAAATACTAAGAATTTCTCTGTAAATCACCGGCGTCTAGTCGCCCGTTTCTCCCGCTGTAACGACTCAAACCTTAATCAGTCGTTGGTCTCGTCTTAGATTCAGGAGCCGTATGTCTATCCCAAGCGTGTTTAATACCCTCACTGTATTACCCTCTACCACTTCTGCTGGGATGCTGCTCCACTTATCTACTACCCTATCTGTAAACTAAAACTTCCTTCCTTTCCTTCTCCGGGTCCAGCTGAGTCTTTGTATGGGAAACACTCTGCAGAGCTGCTAAGCCCCGCCCCTTCCAGTGACCAAATGTGGGATCCAGCCCCTCCTTCTGTTTGAAAGGGGTGGGAGGAGGCGAAGTCGAGTGACGCAGAGCTAGACAAATAGCGATAGGTTTTGATGGGGTGGGGAATGGGTGGAGCCTGGACAGTGAGTAGGCTGGGCCAAAATGCCATCCCCGCTACCAGTTCTGATACGCCATTATGGCTGCCTGAACCAATCAGCAACTTAACAATAGGGGAGAGAATGTAGAATGTAGAATTTGCTGTAGTGACGGATCACATTTAAAAAAGAGACAGACCTGAGGCAGCAGGGGCAGATGGGGTGGGAATCCTGTCACAGGTGGGGCAGGAATCCTGTCACTGGGGGGCAGATGGTGTGGGAATCCTGTCGTTGAGGGCAGACGGGGTGGGAATCCTGTCTCTACGTGTATATAAGTAATTCCCCCTCGTCGGCAAAACGGCAAAGTGTGGCCTGTCATATCCAGCATTCGGCCGCGCTTACGCCATCAGCCGGCCCTTGGCCTTAAAGTGACAGCGCCGCCTCGTGATCCCCAGTCCTGCCCCTGATTTTACGCTTAGAAATACAGAGATATTTGGGTTCATTTCCAGGGATCAGCGAGCGAAATATATTTAAAACCTAAAAATAATAACACATTAGCAGGCGATGCGACGTAATTCTGGGTACTTTGGGCTTTCAGGGCGTTGCGGCCGCGCTGACCGCGGAAGTCTCCGGATATTTATCCGTCCCGGATACTCTGATTGTTCCTAAATGGAAGAGTCGATCGGGTTTCAGAGATATTCTCCGTGCGGATCAGATTCCCGCAGCGGCCTTTTAAACCGGCCATCGATCGCTTGCCAATATTTTTTTTGTAACTGATGGACGGGGTTATTAAATTTGTGGCAGCAAACTGCTGAGCAGGAGGAAATTTTAACGCTCCGCTTTATTCTGTTGTTCGGCAGAAATTTAAAAGGGCGATTGTTATTTTAACAAAGCGTGTGCGGAACTCACGGGGGCCGGGAAATGGCCGACGATGGCGACGCCGTATACAGGAGGGACGTTTCTCCTGCTGTAACGACGCAAACCTTAATCAGTCGTTGGTCTCGTCTTAGATTCAGGAGCCATATGTCTATCCCATGCATGTTTAATACCCTCACTGTATTATCCTCTACCACATCTGCTGGGAGGCTGTTCCATTTATATACCACCCTCTCAGTAAAGTAAATAAATGTTTTTTTTTTGCTCATTCACTAATGATTAAACATTTAATGCCGTCTGTACATATGCCGGGGGTTACTGTTTTCTCAACAGATCTTTTAATTCTCTCCAATTAACCTCGTTAACGCAGAACCCCCCCCGTCCCGGGCCGAGCGATCAAACGGAAAATCTGTTAATTGCGAGTTAAGGTTCCTTGTAACCCAAGGTGTGCGGAGTGCATCCGGGGTCTCGCTCTGCGCGGAGATAATAGCCGGGCGAGTCTCTGTGTGATGATTTATCAGGGATCCGGCACGTTCCCCGAATTACACGCGAGATCAGAGCCGCGCAGAGCTGTGCAACGGGTATAAATTATAAAATGATTATTACTTCCACATAGCGAATCCCGACAATTAATTCTTAAAGCACAGCGGCCAAGCGGCGACGTCGTTTGTAAGCGAATTGTCACATTCTAGAATATCCTCTGTCCCTATTCTCACTGTTTATATAATAGAATAATATATACAGTAATATAACCCCCCAGCGCTGTATACAGTAATATAACCCCCCAGCACTGTATACAGTAATATAACCCCCAGCGCTGTATACAGTGATATACCCCCAGCACTGTATACAGTAATATAACCCCCCAGCGCTGTATACAGTAATATAACCCCCAGCGCTGTATACAGTAATATAACCCCCAGCGCTGTATACAGTAATATAACCTCCAGCGCTGTATACAGTAATATAACCTCCAGTGCTGTATACAGTAATATAACCCCCAGCGCTGTATACAGTAATATAACCTCCAGTGCTGTATACAGTAATATAACCCCCCAGCACTGTATACAGTAATATAACCCCCCACGCTGTATACAGTAATATAACCCCCAGCGCTGTATACAGTAATATAACCCCCAGCGCTGTATACAGTAATATAACCCCCAGCGCTGTATACAGTAATATAACCTCCAGTGCTGTATACAGTAATATAACCCCCCAGCACTGTATACAGTAATATAACCCCCCACGCTGTATACAGTAATATAACCCCCAGCGCTGTATACAGTAATATAACCCCCAGCGCTGTATACAGTAATATAACCCCCAGCGCTGTATACAGTAATATAACCCCCCACGCTGTATACAGTAATATAACCCCCCAGCACTGTATACAGTAATATAACCCCCCAGCGCTGTATACAGTAAAAACCCCCAGCGCTGTATACAGTAATATAACCCCCAGCGCTGTATACAGTAATATAACCCCCAGCGCTGTATACAGTAATAACCCCCAGCGCTGTATACAGTAATATAACCCCCAGCGCTGTATACAGTAATATAACCCCCCAGCGCTGTATACAGTAATATAACCCCCAGCGCTGTATACAGTAATATAACCCCCAGCACTGTATACAGTAATATAACCCCCCAGCGCTGTATACAGTAATATAACCCCCTCAGCACTCTATACAGTAATATAACCCCCCAGCGCTGTATACAGTTATATAACCCTCCCAGCGCTGTATACAGTAATATAACCCCCAGCGCTGTATACAGTAATATAACCCCCAGCGCTGTATACAGTAATATAACCCCCAGCGCTGTATACAGTAATATAACCCCCAGCGCTGTATACAGTAATATAACCCCCAGCGCTGTATACAGTAATATAACCCCCCAGCGCTGTATACAGTAATATAACCCCCTCAGCACTCTATACAGTAATATAACCCCCCCAGCGCTGTATACAGTAATATAACCCCCAGCACTGTATACAGTAATATAACCCCCTCAGCACTCTATACAGTAATATAACCCCCCAGCGCTGTATACAGTAATATAACCCCCCAGCGCTGTAAACAGTAATATAACCCCCCAGCGCTGTATACAGTAATATAACCCCCAGCACTGTATACAGTAATATAACCCCCCAGCACTGTATACAGTAATATAACCCCCAGCGCTGTATACAGTAATATAACCCCTTGAGTGCTGTATAGTGTAATAACCCCCAGCGCTGTATACAGTAATATAACCCCCCCAGCGCTGTATACATTCATATCAGTTGGTAACAGAAACCTGCTTTTATCTCATTTTCTCCCAATAAACTCTTTATCTGCAGCCCTGGAGGCGCCGTTGCTGTCAATCATGTGATATTTTGGGTGACTTTCCCGGCTCAAACACCACACTGAGCTGATGCTTTATGGCGATGCTAATGAAGTCCGTTCCCATAGACTTTCATTAGTCAGAGAGTCCAACTGAGTGATTAAGACTGAGCCATTCTATTGTCCCCCACAGGCAGTATGATAAGGAGTCGGGGGGTTTAGTAGATCGGGGGTCAGATAACAGAGCGAGAATCATACAAACGGCTGATATGCAGCTGCCTGAAAACTTTATATTATGGGGCAAAAACTACAACTGGGGTAAAGACTGCACAATATGTATAAAAATGTATTTTTAATCTAATAAGATAACATGGTGGGAGTGATTTTTTCTCCTGTGAGAAATGAATGTAGTTCTGTGGGGGGTTGTGACTTTCCCCTTTAAGGAAGTTATTAATCAGGTGGCGCAGAACACGCGGCTTCAATCGCGCCCCAAACCCCGTCCGGGCGGCAGCGTCACTTTCATTTGTCGCTCTCCCCCGTAGGTAGCGGCTGGATTCTTTCTGTTGAGATAAAGCTCTGTCACATTTTTGGTTTGCATAAGCCATCCATCCAGTGGAACAATTAGCCCCCTGCTGCTCGTTGAGAGGGGCTCGTGCCTGCGCAGCTGCTCCCATAGACTTGCATTAAATATTTCAAAGCAGATAAACCTGAACAAAACTCTTTCATCTTTCTCATCTCCATGAGGGGATTTCATGCCTTGAAACTGTAGCTGCGGCTTTGATTCGGACGTCCTCGCTTCTTTCTGAACGGGCCGCCCGCTTGTTCCAGAACGCCGGCGTTTAATCTGCTCCAGAACCTCGTCTTTGGAACACGTCTGTGCCGTCTGCACCCACCCCGAGCTACGCAGCCAGCCCGAGACTTCAAATAACATATCGGATATGATATATCTCACACAAATAACCTCCTATTCTCCAAGAATTCCTAGAATTGTTGCATCGTCAACAATCTGTGAACATCGGAAGATCCTTCCCACTGAAACATGTTAAATTATCGTAAACGACGTGAAATAACTTTTGCTTTTTTTTGTCTTTTCGTTATTTTTGTCTTTTTGTATTCGTCAGCGATCCAAAAAAGATTTTTTTCTTGCAAAAATTCTTGTTACCAAACATCATCCGAGTTCCGTTACCCAGAATACTTGGAAACTAAATATATGTTTTTTTCCATTCAAATTTAAAATGTAATTATTAAAAAAGCAAGATTAGGGAATGATGTAGTATGTACAGAAGGAAGAGGCATATAATAATAATAATAATAATAATAATCATATATATATATATATATATAATATATGATATATAATAATATATATCTAATAATAATATCTAATACATATAATAATATATAATAATGATATATTATAATAATGATATAATATAATAATATATACAATAATAATATATAATATATAATAATATATACAATAATAATATATAATATATAATAATATAATAATATATATATACAAGTCTGAGTGACAGCAAACAATTTTCAAAATATAAGTTATAAGAATCGTAACGTGGACCTCCCCCGATAATGAAAAAAAGCTAGTTATGTGCGTGCAAATCATATTCCGTAATAAACATGTAAAAACATTCTGTATTCAATAAAAAATATATTTTATTTAACTTTATTTAATGTTATTTTCTATTATTATCGTTGTTATTAATATTATTCTTATTTATTATTTTATAATCATGTATTTAATTTTTATAAGATGATTTTATGACACTTTTTTAAATAATTCTATTATTTTATGTAACATTATACGAATTGGTCTTCTATTATAAAATAAGCAACATATTTTTTTTTCTTTTCTACACCAAAACCTGCTGATTTTCTGTGTGTAAGTAAAGCTCGGAATGGTCGTCGGGAGGCACCTGTCCGGATAAATGTCGAATTCCTCTCCCATTTATCCATATGGCGGTGACAAGGTGCGCCAGCTGGGGAGAGGCTCGCAATCTGCTCGCTTCTCCCGTCGACGACACGCGGAATTATCCCCTCCATTAGCATGACAGAGATCCGTCGCTGGAAACCGACAGACTGAATTACCGTCTGAAGCTCCAGCGACGTTCTCGGAATCCACGGCCCCCGAATCCAGGCCCTGAGACGGGGTTTGGGGCAGTTTAGGGGTATTTGGGAGGTCTCCCTGGGGACATTATGGAAATACTGCCGGCTGATACTTAGTGTTGATGACCGATATAAGAGAAGCCTCTGAGAACTTTAGAATACAAATATATCACAATATTCCTATAGAGAAAAGATAGCGGAAGAGGACGGAATCTAACACTAGAGATGGAACAGAAGGGAGTTTTACTTTACTGGTAGATACGTGGAGCAGCCTCCCAGCAGAAGTGGTAGAGGGTAATACAGTGAGGGTATTAAACATGCATGGGATAGACATACGGCTCCTGAATCTAAGACAAGACCAACGACTGATTAAGGTTTCAGTCTTTTCAGCCGGAGAAACGGGCGACTAGACGGGGGCCGGATGGGTCTTTTATCCCAATACATGTTTAAATCCCCTCACTGTATTAATCACTTCTGCTGGGAGGCTGTTCCACTAATCTACCACCCTCTCAGTAAAGTAAAATTCTCACGCATCCCGGCTGATCAAACGGTTAATAATATCTGACGTAGATATTTGCCGCAGAGGACACTCTATAACAATCTGCACGTGTTACCGGCGGGTTATTTTTCCTCCCCGTCCCTGCAGTTGTATCTTTATTTAACTGGATAGGCAGTTAGGAACCGGAGCTCCCCCGGGGACTGTTAATCCTGGCGTTTTTCCGCCCCGGCGTTCGGTGTCCGCACTGGATTAGGTAACAAAGCAGGGAGGCAAAAAAAAAAAAAAAGAAATCCAGCAGAAAGAGGCAGACAAAACCACACGAAACCCAACAACCCCGGTTACAGAGCGGGGGGCCGGCGGGGAGCAGCAGATGTACTTCCTGCGGTTTACTCGTGTCATGTGAAGGACGCATTATCGCAACATCTGTATTGTTCATATGGAGAGGTGTCTCGGCCGCGGGGACGTCTGATTCGCCTGCGCTTAGAATAGAACGCGGCCGACCCCGCAAAATAACGAGAAAACCACTTAAAAAGCCCCGAAATCCTCTCTGCCCCTGCTTATGGCATCTAGAGCTTTACATCATTTCTGTCGGGCAATTAAATGGAACGTCTTAGCACATTGCCCGGCATTACGCTGCACTATATTCGTAAATAGATTATTCAGAATGGATTCGATATTTAAAGTGACTACATGAAGGTCATAAGACGGTCTCGATTTTATGGCCAATGCCCCGGGTAGATGCCCCACTGTCTGATCTCCATTAACTGGCCCGGGGAGGTAGGTCTAGGATGGGTGCCTCGAATTATCTGACATACCGGAGGGGGGCAGCCAACTGACAGAACCTCTGAGACAATCCTTCCAACCTCTAGGTTTTACTCCACCTGACTCCCTCTACTTCCTATCTAACCCTTTTCCCTAATGACTCCCATAGGCTTAACAGGGAACCTCCGACAGTTTGCCTCAATTGCCTGCCAGAGCTCCCCTCTATAGGAGACAGGGGGGGGGTGGCTAATATAATGGGTTTGGGTAAATATGCATTTGGGAAGGAATAGCCTCACGTAGTCTCTTGGAAGTTGGAATGCAGTACACGAGAAGGAAGAATGCTGGGCGAGGTAGAGGTGTGATCTGCGAGAGAATGAGGCGTGCGAGAGAGTAAGGTGTGTGAGAGAGTGAGGGATGATGTGTGAGAGAATGAGGCGTGCGAGAGAGAGTGAGGCATGATGTGTGAGAGAGTGAGCCGTGATTAATACACTGAGGTGTGATGGCATGAGTAGTGTAAGTGTGTTTTAGAGTGAATGTGTTAGTATGTGTATGTGTACGAGTATGTGTAAATGTGTGTGCTAGTATGTAAGTTAGTTACTTGCCGGGGAGGGGTACGAGGAACTCAGATGTTCCTTCTTCCATTGCCAAAAGGTGCCAGCCCTTCCCTGCTTGAAAGTGTCAGTGAACAGGCAGAACCTCGGTGTGGAGTGGGCTCAATGTTGGCGAGGAATGAGTATGACCTCCGTATCAGTTGAGCATACTGACATGGAGTCCTAGGGGGTCGGCTGTGGATTCTGGTGAATCTGGATGGAGGAGGAAGGTGACGCCTTCGGAGTAACCAGGACCAGAAGCCGACTACGGGTGACATGCTGTACCTGGCACCAGATAACACAAAACGACGCATGAGCGTCCGCCGTCTGGGGCCACCCGGCCACGCGTTACGTTCTCATCCATTGTGCACCTGGACCCCAAGTATAGGGCGCTGTCGGCATCGGCCCGCCGTTCATTTGGCAGATGGCCAGTCCGGGCTCACCACGACATGTTCACCCGGATCCCACTTGGAGTGACGCAAGCTGGGCTCCCGATGAGCATTAAGCCCAAAGCTTGCTTGTTTGTAACAATGTAGCCGCCGTATCAGCGTAACATCTGATTACTCAGTCCTTTTAGAACATTAAACACCAGAATTCTGGAATCGGCCGATTTGATCTCTTTCAGCGATCGCGGCGGCGGCTGGGATTCATTTTCCGCCTCCTTTTATCTGCCGCCGTTAATAATTATTGCTCTGTCCTTGCCGGGATTGTTTGGAGATGACCTTTCAGTGGTAGGGAAATAAATTAAGATAAATTTAGAACAATCCAGCCATGTTTCTCCGCTGAACGACCTAATGAATGTTTCAGTAGCTGCGAAACCCACTAGGGGAGCAAAAATATCATCTTTTCATATTTATTATCAATCAGAACTCACCTTATTTGCATCACGATCACCATAACTTATCATTTGCATCCAAAAAAAAAAAACGCTTACATTTCACGTGGATCTCGCAGATTTCTACACGTGAGTTGAAGCAAAGTGCGCACGATCCGGCACAATCGCAGCTAAGTGCGAATTTATTGCTTTTTATATCGTCGATTTTTATTAATTTTGCTGATTTTTTTTTAAAATTGATGAAAAAAAATGTATAATAATTTTCTGCTCGGTTTGCAGCTTGATTGCTGCTTTTCACGGCAGGAGAAAAAAAATCCTTGATTTTTCTCCACTTGTAATATTTGTGTCGAGTAAAAAAAAAACGTATGGAATGTCGGAAGTTGGATACAGAAACGTTTTTTTTTTTTTTAGCGGTTTGGAATTATATATGCACATTTTTAATTTATTTAACAATAAAAGTGTTTTGCTGCTTGCGATTTTCTTTCTGTTCCCGAGGCGCGAGAACAATTCGTTAACGTGAAGCCATTAGCGTGCCGGCTTGACAGTTCGGATAAATATATAACCTGTTTGCTGAATAGAGCTCGCTGCGCTTTTTGGTGACCTTTTTCATGTAAAAATTCTCTTTTTTTGGAGCCCCTTAACTCCAACGACTGGTGAACGGCGTCCTAGCGAGGGAGCCCCGTCGGCGAGATTGCTTAACGGCTGCTGTAAAGGTGTCTCTACTACCGGGGGGGAAGGGGCCAGGGATTAAAATGGGCTCTGCCGCTTTAAGGCCACGTGCTGCCCATGCGCTTGTAATTTTTTTTCATGCATGGAGCTAGTGGGCACAAACTGAAGGGCATGATCTGCCTTAAGAGCAGCTGTCAGTGCGTCTAAAGTGCCCGAAGTGCCCAATGGCCAGTCCGCATCTGTCATGCGCTGCTTTTTGTAGAAACTTTGGGGGGAAAATGCCCAAAAAACAAAAAAATATATAAAAAAATCACAAGGCTATATACTAAATAACTGATGCGTTAGAGGTATACTATGTATCGCTAAAACAATTTGCGTTAAGAGTCCTCCCCGTTAAGTTGTTCCGCCTGTTTTGGTGGAAGCTGATTGGCTCCCGTAGCTTGTGGGTGGAGAATGAAACAAACCACGGCCTTTACAGCGACCTTATAAGAAAAATAAAATCGCCTATTTTATAATCGGCACAGATGATATTTTATGGCTGGAAACCCCATTCAGTGAACGTTTCTACTTGAAATATTATGCCAATAACGCGAGTGACTATGGAGAAGGCTCTCCGTGCTCCACAATGAAGACTTGGCAGGCGCTCCCAACACCACCGACATCTGGAACGCGAAGTAATTAGATGGATCGCGCACGCTCACCTCCGTCGCTGATACATTATTTATCCACGTGGCACGGTATCCACGTTTCTGGTCCTTAGCGGGACCTTCGCCAGGATTAATGAATCCGTGTAAAGGTTCCATGGGGGATTAAGCTGACGATAGAACGCCGCGTTATTAACCGCTCTTAGACGTGCCTGGATTTACCTTTTTTGTGTGGAATATTAATATACCGCCGAATAGTTTGATTCCAACAGCTTTTCATGGCTTTCAAACGCATGAACGCAATTTTAAATTATTTTTCTGTTGATTATTTGGGGGATTTTTCTTCCCCTATTTATGAGAATTATAAGTATAATCAGATTTTTGAGGGCAAAAGGTTTCTTTACATGCAGGCGTCACACGAGTCGATGTTAACAATATGTTTCTGGCTATGTTTACGTTTTTTTGCAATACCTGGGAACTTCCCAGGGCCAGCCCCCGCAGAGCCTTCATCTCCTGCTCCTTGTAGGAGGGGTTGAAGAGGGGGTGTGGTCACATCTAGAGTAAGGGCTAGCCATTAAATAAGATGGTGGCAGTCATGCATAGGGGCACCAGAATAACACACTTATATTATATATATATATATATATATAGATATATATTATATAAGAGAAATATGGAATTTTAAGAAGAAATATATATTTAATGACAATGTAAGTGTTTTTGTTAAAGGTGCATAAAAATGGCCCCCAATTTTGCTTAATATTGAAAACATGGTTTTCCGCTGGAAGTCTAATCCAGGTATCTCCTACCCTTGCTGTAAAGTAGAATATTCTCGCTCTACTCTTTAGTTCTCCTCTTTGTATTAAAATTGCTTCCCTCTCAGGCTTTATTTAATCCCTTGATGTATGTAAAGGTTTTCATCGTATCTCCCCACTTCCGTCTCTCTTCCAGGGTGTACATATTACGCTTCCTTTGATGTGCGCCATGTCTTTCGTTGGCTAGTTGCTTTCCTCCTCTTTAGAAGGAATCCATTACACCTGAAAAAATACCATCTGAAGAAGAGACCTTTGAGGTCTTGAAAACTGATGAGACTCTAAATCTATGAATGTTGGTCCCCTTACTCCTTTTCAGATTCTTGAGAATAAACCAAGAGCTGTGATAACCCCCCCAGCGCTGTATACAGTAATATAACGCCCCAGCGCTGTATACAGTAATATAACCCCAGCACTGTATACAGTAATATAACCCCCCAGCGCTGTATACAGTAATATAACCCCCAGCGCTGTATACAGTAATATAACCCCCCAGCGCTGTATACAGTAATATAACGCCCCAGCGCTGTATACAGTAATATAACCCCAGCACTGTATACAGTAATATAACCCCCAGCGCTGTATACAGTAATATAACCCCCAGCACTGTATACAGTAATATAAGCCCCAGCGCTGTATACAGTAATATAACCCCCCAGCGCTGTATACAGTAATATAACCCCCCAGCACTGTATACAGTAATATAACCCCCAACGCTGTATACAGTAATATAACCCCCAGCGCTGTATACAGTAATATAACCCCCAGTGCTGTATACAGTAATATAACCCCCCAGCGCTGTATACAGTAATATAACCCCCCAGCACTGTATACAGTAATATAACCCCCAGCGCTGTATAAAGTAATATAACCCCAGCGCTGTATACAGTAATATAACCCCCCAGCGCTATATACAGTAATATAACCCCCCAGCGTTGTATACGGTAATATAACCCCCCAGTGCTGTATACAGTAATATAACCCCCCAGCGCTGTATACAGTAATATAACCCCCCAGCGCTGTATACAGTAATATAACCCCTCCAGCGCTGTATACAGTAATATAACCCCCAGCACTGTATACGGTATAACCCCCAGCACTGTATACAGTAATATAACCCCCCAGCACTGTATACAGTAATATAACCCCCCAGCGCTGTATACAGTAATATAACCCCCCAGCGCTGTTTACGGTAATATAACCCCCCAGCGTTGTATATGGTAATATAACCCCCCAGCGCTGTATACAATAATATAACCCCCCAGCGCTGTATACAGTAATATAACCCCCCAGCGCTGTTTACAGTAATATAACCCCAGCACTGTATACAGTAATATAACCCCCAGCACTGTATACAGTAATATAACCCCCCAGTGCTGTATACAGTAATATAACCCCCAGCGCTGTATACAGTAATATAACCCCCCAGCGCTGTATACAGTAATACCCCCCCAGCGCTGTATACAGTAATATAACCCCCCCAGCGCTGTATACAGTAATATAACCTCCAGCGCTGTATACAGTAATATAACCTCCAGCGCTGTATACAGTAATATAACCCCCAGCGCTGTATAGAGTAATATAACCCCCCAGCGCTGTATAGAGTAATATAACCCCCCAGCGCTGTATACAGTAATATACCCCCCAGCGCTGTATACAGTAATATAACCCCCAGCGCTGTATACAGTAATATAACCCCCAGCGCTGTATACAGTAATATAACCCCCAGCGCTGTATACAGTAATATAACCCCCCAGTGCTGTATACAGTAATATAACCCCCCAGCGCTGTATACAGTAATATAACCCCCAGCGCTGTATACAGTAATATACCCCCAGCACTGTATACAGTAATATAACCCCCAGCGCTGTATACAGTAATATAACCCCCAGCGCTGTATACAGTAATATAACCCCCAGCGCTGTATACAGTAATATAACCCCTAGCGCTGTATACAGTAATATAACCCCCAGCGCTGTATACAGTAATATAACCCCCCAGCGCTGTATACAGTAATATAACCCCCCAGCGCTGTATACAGTAATATAACCCCCCAGCGCTGTATACAGTAATATAACCTCCAGCGCTGTATACAGTAATATAACCCCCAGCGCTGTATACAGTAATATAACCCCCCACGCTGTATACAGTAATATAACCTCCAGCGCTGTATACAGTAATATAACCCCCAGCGCTGTATACAGTAATATAACCCCCAGCGCTGTATACAGTAATATAACCCCCCAGCGCTGTATACAGTAATATACCCCCCAGCGCTGTATACAGTAATATAACCCCCAGCGCTGTATACAGTAATATAACCCCCAGCGCTGTATACAGTAATATAACCCCCAGCGCTGTATACAGTAATATAACCCCCAACACTGTATACAGTAATATAACCCCCAATGTGATGTATTGGATGATTTTCCATCCTCAAACATGTATATACCGTTGTGTGTTTATCTATATATGTATATTTGTATGCATGTAAGTGTGGATGTGTACTTGTGTGCGCGTGTGTGTGAGCATGGATGTGTAAGTGGGGTGAGATGGAGTGTGTGTTAGTGAGTATGAGTAAGTGTGTGTAATTTGTGTGTTTAAGTATGTTTTATGTTGGAAGGAGGGGGCAACGAAGAAACTGTGTAGCTGTTGAAGTTGGCGGGCCGGGGGGGGGGGGATTTTCACATCCTACATCCCCCTACATCCAAAGGGTTAAAATATTACAATCCACGCCGACGCACGTTTTCATTAAATAATTTATTTTACAAGGTTTTTGATAGAAACAAAAAATGTCACTCCTTGTAATTAGAAGCAGAATCCTGAGTTTGGCCTAAAGAGATATTTAATTCAACTGTGAAATGAATCCCGAACACAAAAATAAAGATATAATGTAAATTTCCATTCCGAGTGACGTCTGCGCATGTTGCTAACATCACCTTGATTACGAAGCGGAATACCGCAGACCGGTCACCTGTCTCACCCTAGGGCTCGGTTTTCATTAATTAGACGACGTTTCTGCCGGAACGGATTTGATGCTAATTATTCCATCAAATCCTGTTTTTCTTTTTTTTTTTTTATTATTTGTATCTATTTTTAATGCAGCGTGTTTCATATAGACAAACGGGGAGGAATTACAGAAACAGCAAAAATGTTTGCATCCAATCATTTGGAGGAACGGTCCAGCTCCAAGTTATATATCCATAGCTGGGAACTTTATGGCTTCGCCCCCCCCCCACACATGCGGGATGCGGGCAGGAAGTCCCGCTGATGTCAGTGGGCGGTCTCGCTGATGTCATGGGTGGCCCCCGTGACCTCAGTGGTGGGTGGTCCGGGAGGTCAAGGGACACTGTGCTGTTTAAGGAAGCACTCATAAGCAACTTCCTGTCCTGAAGTTCTCTTCCTCCCCCTCGCTTAAGACTGCCTGAACCAATCAGCATCAATCAGCAACTTAACAATAGGGGAGAGATAACTTAATGGAGGGAGGAATAATCCTGCGGATCCTAAGAACAGGAAGTTAAGAAGGCCGCAGCATACATATAAAGGAGGGGGGTTCTTCCAGATCCCGGCGACCGGAGAAAGCCCCGCCTGCCTATGTCATCAACCGCCAATGGATGTCATCGGCCCACCCTTGGACATCATCGGCCTGGCAATTGACGTCATCGACCCTGCCCACAGACGCTATTAGTGGCCCCGAAGAGTGAGGTCTCGGGGTAGTTGGACAGCTATGGACAGGGCCTCGGCGAAGACTAAAAGTCTTACACCCCAAAGGAGCATCGCCCGCTTCCGTCTGTCCTGTGATTTAAGAGGCAAGTAAAATAAACCACTGAAAAGACTTAAAAAACCTGATTTATATCCCAAAACTGAGTTTCCTACTGTCTCAAAATACCTTTATTGTAGTCTTATATTGATTGAAGGAACTAGCACAAAATGCTGTTTTTTCCCAGCTTCCATTGTTTTTCTGCTGCTAATGATATACGGAATGACCGCGACGGCAGCGCATTCGGCATAAGAGATTTACGACCAATCAAAGATCCCCACGCCGGGTTTAATGCCTTCTGTCACGCTATAAGACGGCGTTACCATTAAGGCATCCGGATATTTATGACGAGATTCCAACACCCGAGGGGTAAAATACGTCACAGACCAAAAAGGTTATGTATAAAAGTTATTCTGGTAGAAAGTCTGAAAAGTGGCCTCATCACCATAGCAACCAATTCACAGGTCCAGTGAGCAGGAAGATTCTGTTGGTTGCTCATAACTTTTGCATCCCTTTTTACACATAAGATATCCCTAGGATTGTCACCGTCTGCCCGGACGTTTCCTGGACACTCTTTGTGAGGTTCCATGGGGCTGGTGGTGACAACTAAAGTGTTTGGTTTAGCAGAGAGAAAGGAGAGGGGAGGGAACAGAGAGACAAAAAGGAGAACTGATAAGAAAGAAGAGAAGATATAAAAGAGACAAAGAAGAGGAGAAAGAAGACAAAAGGAAAAGAGTGAAAAGGGAGAGAGAAGAGAGGAAGGAGAGAGAAAGAACTGGAACGAAAAGATAAAAGACAGAGAGGAGAACAAAAGAAGAGAAAGGAAAGAGATGAAAAAGAAGAGGAGACAGAAAGGAGAAGAGAGAGAGAGAGAGAGAGAGAGAGGGGAGAGGAATCTTGTACTGAGATTGGACAGATCACGAAAAAAAGACAAAGAGGAGCAAATAGAAAAGAAGCGAGGAGAAAAGAGTGAAAAGAGAATGAGAGAAAGAATAGAGAATAGAAAGGAGAGAGGGGAGAATAAAGAGTAAAAGGATATGAAAAAGAGACAACAAAAGAGATTAAGAAGTGGGAAAGAGATAGAGAAAGGAGAGAGAAGAGAGACAGAATGTGCCAATCCATTGGAAGGAGCATACACTCAACATCATTGACTTCAATCACACTGTTTCCATGAAATTAATTTACCAAGACTGCTCACAGCTCGCGCTTTTCATTTTAAAATTCAGTTTATTTGTTGCCTGAACCAATCAGCAGCAATCAGCAACTTAACAATAGCGGAGAGCTAACTGAATGGGGAGGAATAATCATACAAAACCTGAGAACACAAACGGGGGGTTTCTAAAACATGCATATTGCTATTTTTAACCTATAAACACTGTTACATGGGAGTTAATTCGATCGTAATGCCAGATGTATCAATCGGAGGAACTGTAAACTTGTTTCAATTTCATTGATACATCTGGTGTTACAGTCTTTGTACAGAAATATGAGTCTTTTCATTAAAATACTTATTATTTTCCGCCGAGTTCTGGAAAATCAGGGTTCTGCCATACCGTCCCTTAAAAGCCTCCCCCGTCTTCCTTCCCGGGACTTACAGGTTCCGGGGCCGTCACCAAATATATCATCATTCCAAATAAGTTTCCGCGAGGTCATAAAACCAGCGCTTTGATTTATTCTGCTCTTTAACCACAGAATTCCGCAGCGCTCAGCGATACGCGTCAATCAGCGTTTTATACATCACCCGCCAGTCGATAAAAAGAGCGAAATATTGGTCAATAACCATAAAACCGTTTTTTTTACTGACTTTGCCTGAAAGCTAAAGATTTAAAGGGCTAATTATTTGCAGAGGAGCTCCCCGGCACGTTCCGTTATTAGAGCTCCTTCCTGCTGGATGAGCGACAGATTCCCGTTCCCTCTGATGTATTTCTCACAATCCTCAGAAAAAAAAACACCTCTCTGCATCCATTTTAATGGGAAAATTAAGCCATTAAGCTAAAAATTAAGAACCACGCCGGTTTCCGGCTTTCCGCGGTTGGGAGCGCGGCGAGGATCCGAAACAAACGGCGAGGGGGGAAAAAAATAGCCATTTACCAAAATTGGCGGGTTTATCGATGGAAGTTCCCCGCTTTCTCTTTTCTCTGTATGCCGGGAGGAGCCACGAGACGTCCTGGCCGTCTGTCTATCCGTCCGCGTAACGGTCCCCTTTAATTCTAAAGGCACGTTATATTTCAAAAACAACCCTTTTTTTGCTTTAAATTCCATGAAAAGGTATTTTTCGGTAATCACTGGCATTATGTACCTGGATTTCATTTCAAAAGTCAGGTCAGATTATTGTTGTTCATGATTTACGTCCCCTGATGTCACTCTTTGGTACCCAAAACCCTTGCGCCCCCCTTTCCTCCCCGATGCCCCTCTTTCCTCACCTGATGCCCCTCTTTCCTCACCTGATATTACTCTTTCCTCCCTTGAGGCCCCTGTCTCCTTCTCCGATGCCCCTTTTTCCTAATCTGATGCCCCTCCCCTCCCCTGATGTCCCCTCCCCTTCGCCGATACCCCTCTTTCCTAATCTGATGCCCCCTCTCCTCCCCTGATGCCCCCTCTCCTTCGCCGATACCCCTCTTTCCTAATCTGATGCCCCCTCTCCTCCCCTGAGGCCCCCTCTCCTTCCCGATACCCCTCTTTGCAAGAGCTCAGAGTGTTTGCTGGCTATGAAGGTATCACAAAGTTCTGAAAAGTGAGTCCAATGAGAGCGTTTTCATATATATATATATATGTGTGTAAAAGTCTGGGGTTCCAGCAGCCGCTGTGATGTCATCAAACTGCAGATGATGAAACTTCCTCTTTAAAGCTCACGGGATAACGACGTTTCCAATGGAATTCCTCTTTCATTTTCTTTAAGGTTTGGGGATTTCCCCCCTTCATTTAAATCCATTAAATGCTTTCCGTGGCCCTAAGGAGAGCCTGAGGACCTGGAAACCCCATTGCAAGCATTGGACGGGGCAGTGGGAGGAGCGTGGGGGAGGCGGGGCAGAGAGGGGGGTCCGCCTTTGTACTGGGCCCTATGATTTGCGATGGGGGCCCCTGGCTACACATTTCAATAAACTCGCAAAGTGGAACCACAGCCACGAGATTCTTCTACGAATGAAATACAACCATTTCCGCGTCACGAAAAGCAAGCGTTTTGTGTTTTAATTGGTACATTAATTTCGGGAACAGCTTTTAATTGCCAATCGATGGATTTTTAAATATTTAATGGCAAGACGGAGAGAATGTGAATAAATCCACCGTCAGCAGCGGCCGGAATGAAGTTTTTTCTGATTCGTAAAAAACCTGCTGTTTTCCTTGAAATTATTATTTAAAAAAAAAACTCCTTAATTCTCATATTTTGGCGGGATCGATACGGACACTAAAGCTACTCAGCACCAGATTCCTCCATATCGGGTTAAAAAAAATATCTATTATTTGCTGTTCCAGTTTCTGAGTCTGAAATCCTGGCCGTGAAATATTTTTGAGCATCAAGTTTGGAATCTTAAAAAAATATATATTCAAAAAAAGTGAGAATTTTTATTTATTTTGTATGTAAGTGTAGATTATATAACAATTCAATTAACCACTTCTTAGCCACTCAGATCCTTTCTTTATTCAGCCAAAAGCCCTATTCTTATCTGGGGTTCGGGGTTAACCAGAATTTTTACCCAAAACACTTCTAAAATATCCACCATAAAATAGCACTTTTTCCAAATGACCCTTTATTGTCACATTCGCACCCAAATAACAGATAACAAAGAACCTGAAGTTATAGCTATTTAGTACATAATATCTGTGTAACAGAAAGTCATGGAAAATAGGAATTTCATTGATAAGTACATTTTAAAAAAATTCTTGCAATGGAAAGAAAATTATATATTTTTTGTAGATAATTCTTGCCATTTTGAGATTTTGTTCATCTAGTACTTTAGAATTCCACACAGAACACTCACGCACATATGATGTCATGGCCAGGTGTCGCCGTGATGTCAAATTACGGTCCGCCCACGCTATGCGTGCAATTCTGTGATGTCATAACGCCCCTTCTCCACACCGGTTTTAGGAGGTTTGAGGGGGGGGGGATTTAGTGTTTCTCTATAAAAATAAGAAATATTTCTAAGCCTTGATTATGAAATAATATTTGGGGGGAGATGAAATACGAGCCGCCGCTCTCACGTGGGGTAATTGTGATTTAGGGTCCTTTTTGTCGTTTTTTTTTTTATTTCACGGAGCCGTCTGTCTAACTTCACGTTATCACGAGATCTCGCAGCGCGTTTACAACAATAACTCGATGCCGAGCGTCGGAACAAAAGGAGACGGCCCTTTGGCTACAACGCGATCGCTTCCTACACAAAGCATGAAATGTCAGATTTACATGTGTAAAACACGCTGAACCGACACAAATATGATGTAAAAATGTATAGAATACAGAGAGGGGATTTAACCATGCGCGGGATAGACATACGGCTCCTGAATCTAAGAATCTGCTTTACTGAGAGGGTGGTAGATAAGTGGAACAGCCTCCCAGCAGAAGTGGTAGAGGGTAATACAGTGAGTGTATTAAACATGCATGGGATAGACATACGGCTCCTGAATCTAAGACGAGAATAATTGGAAAGTAAATAATGCATGATTCAGCTTTTTGGTGATTTTAGACTTGCGCAAATGGACGATTTGGAGACATTTTTGGTTCCATTTATGGACACAGAATCCCGTTTCCAGGACTTTCTTCGTCCGCGAATCCGCCTTCATTATCCTGGCCTCTCGGAGCTATTCCGCAAAAAGGGCGGGGCCAAACAGACAGCCTCTCTCCCATTGCTCCAATCGGGGGGCGAGGGTATGCCCCGAGGCTCCGCCCTTTTACGGAAGCGGAGATGCGGGAAAGGAGATGGGACACTGAAGCGGTTGGTGGAGAAGGTAGAGAGACACTGACAGAGAGTGTGTGAGCGTCAATGAGAGAGAGTGAGCGTGTAAGAGGGTAAGCGTGTGAGAGTGTGTAAGAGAGTGTGAGCGTGTAAAAGGGTAAGCGTGTGAGAGTGTGAGCGTGTAACAGGGTAAGCGTGTGAGAGTGTGAGCATGTAACAGGGTAAGCGTGTGAGAGTGTGAGCGTGTAAGAGAGTGTGAGTGTGTAAGCGTGTAAGAGAGTGTGAGCGTGTAAGAGGGTAAGCGTGTGAGAGTGTGAGTATGTGAGCGTGAGAGCGATTGTGTGAGAGCATGCGTAAGTATGAGTGAGAGTGAAAAAAAACTAACGAAGCACAAATGAAAATTCGGAGCTCTCTGCTTCTTTTTCCTTTGGGTCTCTCCTCGTTTTCAGGCGTTTTCAGGCATTTTTGTTAATATGGGAAGGCCTGACTCTATTGCTTATACCTCTTTACTTGGAATTCTTCTGTAAACCCTCGTGTATGTCTTCGTGCCGCAGATCACACGCACCGTCGTCGGTGACGCCTCGCACACCTGAGCAGATGGCAGCGGAGCGTTTCACATTAGAGCGTCTCCGCTGCATAAATCATCCACCAGCGGGAAGAAATGCTTAAAAATACTCCTGCGAGCGGCCGATCAAATCAAATAAAAACCCGCGATTCGGTGTCAGATAAGATCCACGCCATCTGTGCCTTCTTTCCTGCTGCTGGATGGCCTCCTTAATCAGTCGTTGGTCTCTTAGATTCAGGAGCCGTATGTCTATCCCATGCATGTTTAATACCCTCACTGTATTACCCTCTACCACCTCTGCTGGGAGGCTGTTCCACTCATCCACCAGCCTCCCAGTGAAATGTCCGACTCTTCTGCCGCTTCCTGGTTCACACACAATGTAACGTAGATTCTGGACTCGGGGTCAGAGAGGTTAATAGACGAAGATGTTACAGACAGACAGGAGCAAAAGTAAAACTGATTGGATGTCAGATCCCTGACACAACGTTACAAACGCTCGCTGTTAAGTAATCTGTTTGCGACAGAGAGAGGAAGATGAAGGATATGAGCCTCGTAGGATCTGCCCGGAGATCGGGGGGGGGGGATACAGGAATGAATGAATGAATAACATGCGATAAACGGCGCCTGATCCCCGGCTGGGAGGAGTGAGGGGGATGCAGGGGGATCCCGGAGCTTTCATTTAACATATTATTGTATCCAGTTCCCAGCCAATGGCCCAGAGCTGTCGGCCGGCGGCGAGGATTCTCCTATCGCGCTACAACAAAACCTCCTTCTGTCTCCGGGGGGATGAGGGGTCTCTAAAACCAAGCCTGCCGTTACAAGCCTTTTTAATGGGGGTCCGGCAAACCCTGTAAACCCTTCTAATCGCCAATCATTTGTATCAATTTTCTGATACAGTAGCTTCTTAAAACCTCGTCTTCTGTTGCGATGGCCCGGACGGGTCCGCGTGATCCTGGCCCCTATCGGACAGGTCTGTATGGCGAAGCCTCTAACGGCCACTAAAATACGTTTTTATGTCATCTTATCCCACTTGGTTCCCTTTTCCCAACTAATGTTCTATCGCCTCGCACTCAGAAGAATTTTTTTTGTGAATTTTGTTTTTCTGGAAACGTACATTTTTTTTGTTGCTAGAAAAATCTTTCCGGGTCCCGGTGGTTTATCTCGGCTCCGAAAACGATTACAAAAAAACAAACAAACTGCCACGAGACCTCAGAATCCCCCCCCCGACGCACGGACCCGCTGGAAGCGTCATAGAGACACCGCGAGGCTCGGAAATCGCTGATCCGCGAGCGCAGCCTAGAATATCAATTCTGCCTCCCGCTCCACGTTCTGGGAGACGGAACAGATGCCACCTTCTTCCAGCTCCCTCTCCGGGATAAAATGAAATACTGAAACAGAAAAAGAAGAGGAAAAGGACGCTTCCGTCAGGTTTAGGCACAATCCGGGGAGAGCGGCAGGGAATTGGCAGAACGCGTCGGGTTTATCGCTCGCTGGGAAGTATTGATAAGAGGCAGGATTGGAGTTGGCAGAAGAGTCACTCGACGGCACGAGAGGCAGCAGCTGCCGGCACAATGGACTTCAGCTCGGCCAACGCCACTCGTACAACAGACTGAACTCTAAAGAGCGCTAAAGAGGAGAGCTGGCGAAAGGTCGAGAGGGAGAGACCCTACTAGACAAACACCCCGACTCCTTATCACACTGCCTACGGGGAATAGAATGGCTCGGTCTTAATCATCCAGTCAGACTCTCTGACTAATGAAAGTTTATATCCAATATTCTCCAAGTTCCCCCCATAGAATGAGATATGATTTAATTCGCTCCGAAGCTCCGTGTTTCAGAATTCTCTCGGCAGTTTCGCCAGTTTTTACGGATCGCTCGCACCTGTTACTCGGGATCAGAACGAATGAAAACGTCGATTTCCTTAAACCCCCCTTTTACTGCCTGCGTAAACGCGGAGATTTGGGCTCGTATTAGGTATTTACAGACGTCGTGCGCCGCGGCAACGAGGGATAAACATTCGGTTTTTATTCGAGGACAAACGAGGAGGAAATGACTTCTGTGTTGACTTAGTAGATGATGCGTTGTGTGAAAGAGAAAACGTGCGCGATAAATCCCTCCAAATACCCCCCTGCAGCTGAACAAACCTTGGACCATTTGGTGCGCTAAACCCCCGAACGGGGAAAATATTACTCATCCAGAGCCCGCGGTGTAACACTCGCTTAACCCTTTCAGCCACACACGCATAGACAGTCTTGGGAACTGTCAGGGTTTTTAGCCCACTCTCGGGGTTAATGGGCAGATTCTCAGGGTTTTTACCCCAGTCTCGGGGTTAATGGGCAGATTCTCAGGGTTTTTACCCCAGTCTCGGGGTGAATGGGCAGATTCTCAGGGTTTTTACCCCAGTCCCGGGGGACGAAAATTTAAAAAAAAAGTTCCTAAATCCCCAGATCTGGGGACAAAAAAAACCTCCTAAATCCCCAAATCTTTAATTAAAATGCGAACTATTAATCAAACGCTGCCTTTCGCTCTGTTACTGAAATGGTTAATGGGGAAGTAACACGAATCCTGAAGATTTAAGATAAAAATGGGGAAAATTCATTGCTAACCATCTGTTGTTGTTGATCAAATAAATTTACTAAAATAGCCGGTTTAGTCACATCGGTGAATTACGTGGCGGAGGGTTTGTTTCGTTACGGATACGAGAATTTTAGGTAAGAGAAGGCGGCAGAGGGGGAGGGGAACTTCTATTTTTTTTAAAATATTTTTATTTTTAAAAACGTTTAAAAATCTTTATTTTTCTTCTCCGCTGTTTATGATAATTCTATATTTTCAGACAGCTCGCCCCATATGTCTGACGGATGCTGCACGCCAGGTAACCACCCACAGGTGCTGGGAGCAGCAATTTGTTTACAACTCTCAGTACTATAAGCCAACAAAATGAGTTGTTTTCAGGATTTCGGGGGTTTAGCTCGTTAAATGGTCCAAAGTTTGTTCAGCTGTATGTGATATCTGTAGGGATCATTTTTCACGCAATGCTTCGCGTACTCAGCTCGGCCCTTTACCGAGGAATGCAGGGGTTAATCCTCGGCCCTATTTTAAGGCAGGGACGACCTAAGGCAGGTCCCGCGGGTGCAGTAATAGCACAGAAAGTGTGAGCTGCAGTGAAAATAAGTGTGTGGTGTAAGTGTGTGTGCTAGGGTGTGGTGTTTGAGAGTGTTTGTGTATGTGTTCGGTGTGTAAGTGTGTAGTGTTAGAGTGAGTGTGAGCCACTGTATGGCGTTAGAACTTGCATGGGTTAGTGTAATAGCGTGTACGTGTGTGTGTTACTGTATGGCTTTAGAGTGTGTTAGTGTTTGGCGTTAACATATGGGAAGTATATGGGAAGTATGGTATTAGCATGTGTAAGTGGGTGTTAATGGCGTGTATGTGTATGTTACTGAACTGTGTTAGTGTATGGTGTCAGCATTTGGGGACTGTCTGGTGTTAGTATGTGTGACAGGATATTATTAGCGTGTATGTGTGTGTGTTAGTGGTGTATGGTGTCAGCATGAGTGTGTGTGTGTCAGTATATGGTGTTAGTATGTGTGACAGGATATTATCAGCGTGTATGTGTGTGTGTTACTGGTGTATGGTGTCAGCATGAGTGTGTGTGTCAGTATATGTTGTTAGTATGTGTGACAGGATATTATCAGCGTGTTTGTGTGTGTGTTACTGGTGTATGGTGTCAGCATGAGTGTGTGTGTCAGTATACAGTGTTAGTATGTGTAACAGGATATTATTAGCGTGTTTGTGTGTGTGTTACTGGTGTATGGTGTCAGCATGAGTGTGTGTGTCAGTATACGGTGTTAGTATGTGTGACAGGATATTATTAGCGTGTATAGCGTGTATGTGTGTGTGTTACTGGTGTATGGTGTCAGCATGAGTGTGTGTGTCAGTATATGGTGTTAGTATGTCAGGGTGAGTCTAGGGTTAGTGGTGCAACAAAGAAGGAAATAGTGTGTATGTGTGTTAAAATGAGAAGCAAAATCACCCCCCCAATGCCCGTCCACCCATACGCTCCAACTTGTACTCTTTTTTCGCCAGCTTTGGGTCCGTTTCATCCAATTCTCTGTAACGCTGATAATAATACCGTTTAGCTCGTGATTGGATGTTTAGCTCCTGGATGCCGCGAGTTTCAGGACGCGGAGCGATTGCACGCGAGAAGCCATTTACCTCGTGAGGAAGAATCCCATATCGGTCCCGGGCTGGCCGCGGCTGGAGATCTTACTAATTTACCGGCAGCGGCTGAGCTGGAATTCTGCAAAATACAATTAAAAACGAGAGATTTTTTTTACAAATCACAATAATAAATCATAGTTTTCAACACAATGACTTAAAGCGGCAGATTTCATTTTTCCAAACATTCCAGGTTCCTCAAATAAATACATTTATACCGTTTTAATCTCTAAACAGCGTTCCCTATGAATGCGGGGTCCGCCTTAAAGATGCTGTTCCACTGAGACAAAAAAAAACTTTTTTAAGACGTTTTTTTTTAGTTTCTATGGCAACAATTCATCAGCATACCTGGGAACTTTAAGGTTCCGCTTATCCGGAGCCCCCTCCTCCCCGCTGACGTCAGTGGGCGTTCCCGTTGATGCCACCGAGCACACCCCTATTTAAGGGGGAAATGGGTAGGGAGCGGGGTGTGTCAGGACCCCCGCATGACCCGGATGTAATAAATCTCTGCATTCCAAAGATTATAAGATATTCAATTTTAAATAATTTATTTTCATTATTAACATTTATTTTAAATTTGAATCTGTTACTATTTTTTTAGTGATTTTTATTATATTTTTTATTCTCGCCCGCGCACCGTTTATAAGGAATTCAGTTGCATGCTGGCATAACACGTTACATTTTGATTGGCTGCATTTCTGGGCCAATCGGTGACCCCAACCAGTGACGTACCAAATGGGCTTCGCACATGTGAGAGTAACAGGGGCGGGGTTTAAAAGGACTTCTTCATTGTTAATGTAAAGTGGGTGGGGCGTGAGACATCACAGCTCCGCCCACCTATTCTATCACTGCCACATTATTTCTGAACGCTGCGGAATACGGTTGCTAGGCAGTTTTTTTTTTCCGGACTGGAAATTCCAATTTTTTGGCATTGTGTCCAAAAAGAAATTAAAAAAAATGGCATGATTTTATATTTTAAAAAAATCCTGCTTATTGCGCCCAATTCTCCAACGTCGCACGGTGCTTAAATTCAAGACAAAGTACTCAAAGCGCACGATAAAAATTTATGTTGCGTATCGTAGTGAATATGCATTTATTACAACGCGGCTCGCTGGCTGAGAGATCGCTAATAATTATAAGATAAACGCCTCGTAAAAAACACCCTCCTCGGCGATGTTTCTCATAATAGAAGGATGTACGGAAGAGGAAAAAAAAGGGTTAATTACAACTTTCCGGGGAAAAAAAATAAAAAAAGGTTAATTGCAAAATCCGGCAGAGCCTCGGGGAAAGCGGAACGGGCCCAAAATCCACGCTCCGGATTTAGCAATAATAATAATAATAATAATGGGAGCGGCAGTCCGGCCCCGGCCCTTATTGTCGAGGAATTCTCTCTCTCGTCGCCGTGATCCGTCTTAACGATAATAATCCAATTTAGGATTTGGTGAATCCGCGATTGCCATTGCATTATGTCGGCCCCCGGAGCAGGGATAATGAGTATCCTACACGAGAGACACATAACGCTCTAATAGCGGGCGGGGGGAGCCAGACTCCGACGCTAATAAGCGGTATTTTAACCCAAACGCAGCAGAGGGATACTTTGTAACCATTTCATTCCATCTGCGAGCGTTAGGTGCGATGCGCTGCTGGTCGGCGGCTCGACAGCCCAATTATTTGCCGCCGTTTCATGCGCCGCCTGCCCTGACCTCCGACTTGTTAGGAGTCTCTCTTCTGGTTACAGGAAAAGGTTTGGCCCCCAACGAGTAAATAACGGAGAAAAAGATGTGAGCCGAGGTAGTTATTAGGCGGAGAGGGAGGACGGGTGGGAAAGGGGTGATTAAGAAGATACAGGGATGCTTGGAAAGGTAATTGGAGATGGGAGAAGGGGCGGGTAGAAGGGGTAATTATTTAGGTGGAGACGCAGAAGACGCAGAAGAGGTGGAAAGAGCAGAAATTATCAGGATTTATTAATTAGTTGGCAGAGATAGAATAATAGAATGAATTGGAATTTAAAGATGAAGCAGCGTCCGTATTATTATTATTATTATTATATAGGAAATAAATGGCTGTTACTTTATATCATGAAAGCATAGAACCTGCTGGCAGATCGGCCCCCGTCGGCCCATCGAGTCTGCTCAATTTTTCTATTGTAAAGACTCAAACCTTAAACAGGTTGGTCTCGTCTTAGATTCAGGAGCTGTGTGTCTATCCCATGCATGTTTGATTACCCTCTACCACTTCTGCTGGGAGGCTGTTCCCCTTATCCACCACCCTCTCAGTAAAGTAAAACTTCCTTCCATTCCATCTCAGCCTCTGACGCTCTAGTGTTAGATTCTGGTCTCTTGTTGTAACTTTAGAATAAACTTCCCTCCTGCCTTCCTCTCTTCTCTCCAATCCTCTCTTCTCTCCGATCCCCTCTTCTCTCCGATCCTCTCTTCTCTCAGATCCCCCTCTTCTCTCCGATCCTCTCTTCTCTCCCATCCCTTCTTCTCTCCGATCCCCCTCTTCTCCCCGATCCCCTCTTCTCTTCGATCCCCTCTTTTCTCCGATCCCCTCTTCTCTCCCATCCTCTCTTCTCTCCGATCCCCTCTTCTCTCCGATCCCCTCTTCTCTTCGATCCCCTCTTCTCTCCGATCCCCCTCTTCTCCCCGATCCCCTCTTCTCTTCGATCCCCTCTTTTCTCCGATCCCCTCTTCTCTCGGATCCTCTCTTCTCTCCGATCCCCTCTTTTCTCCGATCCCCTCTTCTCTCGGATCCTCTCTTCTATCCGATCCTCTCTTCTCTCCGATGCTCTCTTCTCTCAGATCCCCCTCTTCTCTCCGATCCTCTCTTCTCTCAGATCCCCTCTTTTCTCCGATCCCCTCTTCTCTCGGATCCCCTCTTCTCTCCGATCCTCTCTTCTCTCCGATCCCCTCTTCTCTCTGATCCCCCTCTTCTCTCCGATCCTCTCTTCTCTCCGATCCCCCTCTTCTCTTCGATCCTCTCTTCTCTCCGATCCCCCTCTTCTCTCAGATCCTCTCTTCTCTCCGATCCCCCTCTTCTCTCCGATCCCCCTCTTCTCTCCGATCCCCTCTTCTTTCCGATCCCCCTCTTCTCTCCGATCCCCCTCTTCTCTCCGATCCTCTCTTCTCTCCGATCCTCTCTTCTCTCATATCCCCCTCTTCTCTCTCTGATCCCCCTCTTCTCTCCGATCCCCTTGTCTCTCCTCCACGTCACCGAACGGTCCCCGTCTTCTCTTCCGGCGTTACTTTTTCCTGCGCGCCCTGATTTGCTTGCGGACGATTATTATTTTTCTCTTCGCCGCGAGGGGTTTCCGAAAACAGAAACAAAATGTCATATGGCGAAAGTCGCGTAAAGCGGTGCCAGCGCCAACGTTTCTGTGTCACCTCTATGCTCGGGGAGAAAAAAGTCCTAATAATATAATCTTATTTGGGATCCGGCAATTTACAGAAGAGGAAGAAAAACGCCCCCGATTATCCCGGCCTTCGGAGCTCCGCTCGCGCAGGATAATGATTCCGACCTTTTTGTTTGCAGAAAATTAAAAAAAGGAGAGAGAAAAAAATAGAAAGCTGAAATATGGGAAGGGGCGACGTCGTCGGGTTGGCTGTTAACCTCGGGCCAGAAAAACATGATTTCAAATCAGACGACGCGCAGGAAACAAACGCGGCGTGGGGGGGGTTAACTTAAAGGAATAACGCGCTTGGAGCCGCCATAATGTACGATACGCCTGCGCAGCCGGGGGAAGGGCAGCTGCTGTTGGGCCAATAAAGCTACAATGTAATATTGTGCTGGAAATTGTAACACAAGACTAAGCAGCTTCATCAAACCCGCAAATTCTGTGCGTGGCCGCCCAGCAGAGGTGGTAGGGGGTAATACAGCGAGGGTATTAAACATGCATGGGATAGACAAACGGCTCCTGAATCTAAGACGAGACCTGCGACTGATTAAGGTTTGAGTCTTTACAGCAGGAGAAACAGGGCAGTCCAGGTGGGCTGACGGGGGGCCGATCTGCCAGTGGGTTCTGGGTTTCTGTAATTCTCTGGTCTTTGTGAAGCTGGACTGGAGGTACGATGAGCGGAGTTTATACCTGATCTTATATTCACTTATTCCTCCCCGTTAAGATTTCTCTCCCGTATTGTTGTCGCTGATTGTTGTTGATTGGCCCTCCGAGCTTTTGTACTAAAAGGGTGGAGTTTTCTGATCCCCTTCCGGTCGTCCTGAGAATCGGGACACTGCCACTACACGAGATCCAGTCGTTAGGACTGCGATGGCCATTTTCGGGACTCTTGGCAGCTACACAGTATAGATTTTCCACCCAGATTTTACCAAAAAGAATAAAACTATAAAATATAGAATTTTGGCAAAAGGCGAGGCTTCTATTAAGGCCAAAACACCGTATTTACAGGAAAAATAAAATTGACCTAGTTTTGTAGCCGGAAGATGTCGGTGAATAAAAAACACATTTTTTTGGTAACTAAGACCAAATATAACATTAATTCTCTGTTAATATAAAACCTGCGAAGCGTCTGCGGCGAGCGTTTCCTCCGACGGCCCCGGTGCCCGCATAAATTCCTGCCGGGCAGGAGACCCGACTAATTATTAATAACATTCTATAATTATACAAAATTCAACCCTTTTGACATTTTTTTGTCTTTTTTTTTTTTTTTTTATAGCTAACTCTGATTCGCTAAATAAATAAATAAATAAATAATAGATTTTCGGAGCTCGGCGTCATTCAGATAATAGAAAAACGCACAATTACAATTTATAATGAAAAAAAAATGTTTCAAAGAAATTTAGTAAATCCGCCCGCGTCGGATCCGATTACAACGGCAGGATTATTACTTTCTCATTAAAAATGCAGCGATTTAATTCCCGCGAGGAGCCGGCGCTGCTTGCGTTACAGAAATAACCGAAATAAGGGCAATTCATTCAATACTCCTCTGATACCCCTTTTTTCCTTCCCTGATACCCCTCTCTCCCCCCCCCATGCCTGTCTATCCCCCCTGATGCGCCTCTTCCCTCCCCTTTAAAGGTAAGGGGCGATCCTTTAAAGGTAAGGGGCGGTACTTTAAAGGTAAGGGGCGGTACTTTAAAGGTAAGGGGTGGTACTTTAAAGGTAAGGGGCGGTACTTTAAAGGTAAGGGGTGGTACTTAAAAGGTAAGGGGCGGTACTTTAAAGGTAAGGGGCGGTACTTTAAAGGTAAGGGGCGGTCCTTTAAAGCAGGGAGAACCAACCCCAGCCGGTGGAATGTAATGGGAAGCGTATTTTACACAAACAGTAACGCTAATACCTGTTTTTTTCATTGCAAACATTTGTATTTTGGTCGATATCTGAATCCGTTGGATTTTTATGACATCATGGATACAGGTGAACCCCAAACGCCTCACTTAACTTCCTGCTGCTTCCTCTGCCTCTTCAGTTTCAAGGTTTGTAAAACGCTCGTGATTTGGTCAGTTACCATTTCAAACAAATAATAATCATTCCGGCCGTTATTCCGCCCCGTGCTCTGTTACAAATATAACTGATACAAATAAATATATTATAAATATTATAAATTATAAATAAAAATATAATGTCAAAAGCGTTAACTGGGGAGGGAAAGAAAAAACTAACCTTCCCCAGATGTGTGGGCGCACCCCCACTCCTATCACCCCCATCATCTATCCTTTCTTAACCAAATACCCTCATAGCCAGCAAACATTCTGAGCTCCGAGAAAAGAGGGGCATCAGGGGAGGAAAAATGGGTCCTTGTGGGAACCGGAAGTGAAGACATTCTGAATGGAGTCACCTGTGTTCAAGCAGGGATTCCAGCTGTGATATAGCAGGGAGAAAAGAGCCAATCGGGATGCTCCTGGATGCTCCTGACTCCCGGATTTCACGCATCGTTAGCGAGATGTTCAGAAGCCGTTTGATTCTCTCCCGTTGTCCGCCTGGCTGCTTCTCCAAGCCGTGATCAGCAGCACCTCCTCATGCGCATACTGATCAGCGTTCCAAAGCCCAGCACTGGGACGCGCTAGAGCGAAAACTTCATGTTTATTGAAAAAGTCCAAAAAGGTTATTTTTTTGTTTAAAAAAGAGGTGCTAATGGGAGAAAAGTCCATTTTACAGAAAAAGTAGCAGATACCCGGAATAGACTCCCAGCGAGGAGGGATTCAAGGAAGGCGGATTTATTTTCTTTGCTATAACAAGCTATGTGTTTATGAGATTAGCCCAGATGGCAGGACTCTCTCAGAAAACGTGGGGTTGTTAGCAGCTATAAAATCAGGACCCCCCCCAAAGGACACATATTTCACAGTAAAGAACAGCAGGACTACAATTCCCATCACTCCCAGACAGCACGGGCCTGTCCGCTTTTTTAATATTTCCTTTTAGTGCCTTGTATTTCATCATAACAATGACATCATCGCTGGGATCTCCGTGTGAATAACGGGGGATTCGAGTTTTTGGTAAAGCTGCTGATTTTGCAAAGTCCTGAACGTCCTCTATTTCTGTAAACCTAGCAGCTTATTCCGCCCCTGGCCTTCTAGGCAGGGTGGCCGAGCGTTATTTATCGTCTGCCGGGGCCTTCCCGGGGAGGGTGACCTAGTTTGGCGTAAAGTACAGTCTGACTTTCTCTAGGAGGCCACGTAAGGCTCAGCGACGTTGGCACATGCGCGGTCACGGGGACAACATTTCCACTCTACCAAGGGCATTCCCTGCGAGAAAAATGCTGATTATTATTATTATTATGATTTCAGCCTGGCAGAGAGGACAGAAACATGGAGCAGCGGAACAGCCGCCCAGCAGAGGTGGTAGAGGGTAATACAGTGAGGGTATTAAACATGCATGGGATAGACATACGGCTCCTGAATCTAAGACGAGACCAACGACTGATTAAGGTTTGAGTCTTTACGGGCAGACCAGGTAGGGCCGGACGGGGGCCGATCCGCCGCCGGGTTGTCACGGTAAAATAAACCCCAGTAAAGGCAAAAAAACAATTTCCCACACGCGCCTCTGCGAACGGAAAACACATATATAATAATAATATACATAAAGCGGGTGCCGTCTGCATGCGCGGCCGCGATCAGCAACGCATTTACCGAGAAGGAAAAAAAAATCCACAGCAGAACCCGCAGCGCTCGATCCCCCGACCCCTCGCTTCCCACCGCACTCCGTCATTATCCACGGGGAACGTGACCTACATCACAGAACCCCCCCTCCGTTATCATACGAGGGGCTTCTCGCCTCCCTACTTATGGTGAAAAGGTAGGTCCTATTAACCCCTTAAGGACAGAAGGCTTTTTTTTTGCAGTTTCCATGACACCCACCAATAATTTGATTATATTATTATTATCATCATTATTATTATTGTTGTTATTATTATTATCAACATCTAGATTGTAAGCTCCTGTGCGCAGGGCCCTCCTCCCCTGTTGTCAGTTTGTTATGTTACATGCTACTTGTTATGTCCTGTCTACCCATTGTACAGCGCTACGGAATTTGATGGCGCTATATAAAACAATAAATAATAATTATTATTATTAACAATAATAATACTATTATATTGTTATAATTATTACTGTTATTATTTTTAATATTATTGTTGCTATTATTATTATTATTATTTTAAATATTGTTATTATTATTAATATTATTATTATTATTACTTTTCTCTTAGGGAATAAAGTGTATTTATTATATTTTTAGGATAATTGTAGCTTTATTTGGACGCCGTACCCATTATAATAAAAACACCTTAAAATAGATAAATTTATTGGTCTGAAGTGGGAGAAGATCTTCCGCGTCCCGTAATATATTCTGCCCCCCCCACTACTACAGCCCCCCCCCCACTGTGTACTGAGCCGGAAGAAATAGCTCCACCCCCACCACCCTTTTAACCACACCCACTAGAACCAAACTGCCCCTCTCTGGCCATTTAAAATCTCATTTGGCATTTCCAGGTCTAAATACTATTCAGGAATCATATTTATTTTTAACGCAATCATTTCAGAAAATAATTTATTAAAAATAAAGAAATTTAATTATTCCAGAAAATCTCACAAGGCACGGATTACACGTCTTCATTGATAAAGCCCCATTTACGTTTTTTTCATTTTATTTCCAGGTCTAAATAGTATTCCAGGAATCATATTTATAATTACATTGTATTTATTTTTAATTAATTATTCCAGGAATTATATTTATATTATATTTATTTTTAATTAATTATTCCGGGAATCATATTTATATTATATTTATTTTTAATTAATTATTCTGGGAATCATATTTATATTATATTTATTTTTAATTAATTATTCTGGGAATCATATTTATATTTATTTATTTTTAATTAATTATTCAGGAATCATATTTATATTATATTTATTTTTAATTAATTATTCAGGAATCATATTTATTTATTTTTAACACCTATAATTTGTTAAAAATAAATATTCACGAAATAATTTGTTAAGAATAAATATCTATAATAAATAATATTGCAGGAATCATTATAATTATTTTTAACGCACTAATTTCTTAAAAATAAATATCTATAATAAATAATATTGCAAGAATCATTATATTTACTTATTTTTAAAGAATTATTGCGTGAATCTTTATTTTTTATTATTTTTGATC
The DNA here is from genome assembly GCF_027358695.1 of Spea bombifrons. NCBI lineage: Eukaryota > Metazoa > Chordata > Amphibia > Anura > Pelobatidae > Spea > Spea bombifrons. The sequence goes on along the minus strand of NC_071088.1, from coordinate 138,143,892 downwards.
CCAATGAATTATCGGGGGAAGGGCTGTAGGCTACTTTGTAGCAGAACGTACGAAGACCTGAAAACACCAGTCACTCTGGCACACCGGCAAATTGTCATTAATAACGGGAATGACAGGTGAACCTCGGGGAAAAATTCTGCAGAAAAATATCTTTTATCTTGTTTTCTATTCTCCCCTTAAGGTATAAAAAAAAAGCAACAACGAAAAACAAGCAATTTAGAGAAACAAAACATTTTTCTATTTTCTATATTTTCTATTTTTTTATGCGGTCATTCAGCGATGACATCATAACGTCTCCTTTCTAACCTTTGTGAGAATTGAAAATGGTAGCAAGGGGTCTCTGGAAAGCAGGTTAACCCCGTCAGCCTGTAGCATTGAAGGTCAAAGATGCTCCAAAATTCATCTATATATATACAGAATCCTGTCCATAAATATACATCGGGGTCTAAATGCCTTTGCTGAGAGTAATACAGCCACCGGAATTCTGATGCACTTATTCATATTTTGAAGTTTTTTTCTCTTCCTTTGTATGTTTATTTTTATATATTTTTTGTTCAAAGACTCTGCATAAAAGGACCCGGGAAAAGTCCATCAAAGATAACACATTTAGAATTCTGTCCATGACGGCACTTTGTGATCTAAATGTATTTTCTGAGAGTGATGCAGGCAACGGAATTCTGATGCACTTATAAATTTATGAGTTTTTTTCTGTCTTTATTTTTAATGCATACTTTTGTTTTTTATTATTTTTTTATAATACTTTTATATTATTTTATGTATTCTTTATTTATTATTTTTAGCTATTTTTAATAAATAAAAAGAAAACACTTTTTCTGGAGAATAATCATTAAATGCACAAAGCCCAGAGTATCATCCTTGAAAATGCAAAACATTTTTTAATATTATTTTTATATTTTTTTATTAAAAAAAATAATAATATATTCCATTCCTGACTTTTTCTGCCGTGTTTGCGGACCGGGTCCCAAAGTATAGAAGTAAAACTCCGCTGTTTGTGAAAATTCCATCACATTTGGGCGAAAGCTGCGATGACAGATCGTACCGGCTGAACACATTTACCGGACTGCTAATTAAACCCGAAACCGCGCATGAGCTCATGATGCAGAAAGCCTAAGATTAAACGCAGCCTGAAACAAAAAGCGATGGCGTCCGAGGTGTAAGAAAACGCCACAAGGTGCATCAATATTGACTTCTCGGTTTATTTAGATTTCTGTCTGGCAGCAATGACCTCTGACATGTCATCTGAAGAAGAGACCTCCGAGGCACTGAAAGCTGAGGAAAAGCTTAAATAGGTGCCGTGTTTAGATTGAAGGTTGGGCAGGCGTAGACAGATTGGGTACCTTGGGCAAATCCTAGCGTCCTTCTTAGCAAAATAACCAGTCAGGGGTAGTTCCGAGGGCGCCAAACCAGTGGATGGAGCAGAGGGGCACTGGGGTGTGTTTCTGCACCAATGGCACGAAGCATGGCCCTGCCAATAGGAGGCTGCCACCTAATTTCATCACAGATATAACGCCATAGGGAAGTATGTATTAATTTACTCATTTTACCATTTCCACATTTTTTTGACAAAATATTGCAAAATGTATTGTTTTTACATTATTTGACTTAAAACACCCAACATGTATATCGTTAGTGCAATGACAAAATAGTAAAACCCATTCGAATGACAAGCTGCCCTGCAGTACCGGTCGCTTCCAGCAGGGGCTGGACCGTCGCCCCCTGCTGGAAGCTAACAGTACTGCACAACATTTTGCGTTGAGAGAAATTTCTTTGGATTTTTTTTCCGGCTGCCTAACGACAGATTTAAAGCGAAGCCCCGCTGACGGTAAACACCATTACTTAAACAAGCGCGAGCAATTAATCTTGGGAGTAAAAATAGACTTGGAATGAAATTAATGGATGAAGCATCTTTACTCAATGTCAATGATTATGTAGGTATCTGACTGCTACATGCATCATGCACTCTTTCTAGCAAAGGTTCACTAATAATGGCTTTAGATTTATTTAAGAGAATAATGATGAATTATTACCCCGATACATTGTTTCCATCTGCTGGTTTTATCCGGCAAAATAGGAATGGTGATCCGTGCAACGCGGAGACCTAGAACCTGCCGGCAGATCGGCCCCATTCGGCACGCGGCTTTTATCTCATTTTGTCCGAATAAACTCCTTTTATCCGCAGACCTGGTGTCCGACTGGGTGATTAAGACTGGGCCATTCTATTGCCTCCCACAAGCTAGCAGGAAACGTCTTTTCTCTCTATTTTTGTAAAAATAGCAAATATTTTTTTATATTGAATTTGTTAATTTCTTTTTTTTAAAAAACACAATTCCCTCGAAAAATTCAGAGTTCAGTTTAGATTTTTCTGGAAATATTTCTTCTTTCCGTTTCTGGCCCATAACATTTAAATTATGTTCGATTTTATGACTTTTAAAACCAAATAAAATAATGTAAATTGGGGAGAATGGCTAAAAACACAACTCTCGATCGATTGCAGGCTAATTATTAAATTTTACAAGAAAAAATAAAAAACAAACAAACCCAGAAGAGTCCCTGGAATAAACACTAAAGTAAATCTTTCCACATTTAAACCATTTTAAGCATTATTTATTTATTTATTTTTAATAATAAGCATAATTTTAGATAATTTAGTAAAATATTACCGGAAATTCTCAATTTCTATAGCAAGCCAGGTTACATTTTTTTGGTCGGTTTGGGAAATCTGGCGCTGTAAATTCCTTCTTTTTATGGCTTCTTCAAGGATAATAACATTTGGGTTTTATGTTTATTTCACAAAAGGGAAAACCCGATACCTTAAATTTAACAAAGAATTACAACCGCCAGGCCATCCATAACCGTTACGGGGTTCAAACGTTATCTGCACCGAGCCGTTATTACGAGACCGTCGTTAAACTCGAGGCGGAACTGAAGTCGTTTTATTTTCTCGAGAAAATTCTAAGACAAGAAAACTTCAAAGAGTTTTAACTTACTGAGAGGTTGGTGGATAAGTGGAACAGCCTCCCAGCAGAGGTGGTAGAGGGTAATACAGTGAGGGTATTAAACATGCATGGGATAGACATACGGCTCCTGAATCTAAGACGAGACCAACGACTGATTAAGGTTTGATTCTTTACAGCAGGAGAAACGGCGACCAGACGGGCCGAATGGGGGCCGATCTGCAGTTGAGTGTCCCTTTAATAATAATAAGTATTAATAATATTAATAATAATTACGCCTTCGTAGGCAGCGTCAGCAAAGTGCGATATTTCAGAGGTTTGCCATAGAAACCGGCGGCGCGTTTCTAAGTCAAACTGAAAGAATTCAGAGCTAATCAACAAAAAATATATATTCTCCAAAAGAAACGTTGCTTAGTAAATACGGCCCTCACAGTCGCATGAACGGCGCGTTAACGAGAGACTCGCACGACGCTCATGAATCTTATACATTACTGTTTATTATTGCGAATCACTTTTCATTTTCTAATAAAGTCATTCTTTTCCTTTAGATTGTAAGCTCCATGTGTCAATTTTTTTTATTCTTATGCAATATATTTACACATTTTTTTAATAGTAACGTTTCCGACGATTACTTTAATTACTTTTATTAACTGACGTCTTCTGTAACGAAAATCCAAACGATTGGCCGGCTGAGCGTCGTGCATGCGCCAAGTGAAACCCAACCCAGCAACACAAAAAAAAAAGGGGTAAACGCTGTGCAGAGACAGGATCGGGTCAGATGGAAGGTCCTGCGCGGGATCATGTGTCTGCAGAGCGTTTACCCCTCTTTTTTTGTGACTCCTCGGAGAGGACTTGACACCAAAAATAATGACTCTTCGTCAGACTGTCTGGCACTCGGCGGCCCGCCGGACCCGGCTAGCGGTGTCAGAGATCTGACCTCCGAGGGTCTAAGGAGCGGCGCGCAGGGCTAAACGGTCTGCGGGGCTTCCTCGGGGCTGATCGATGCCGGGAGTGAGAAGTGCTTAGCGGCTGGAAGGTGTTTGATTCTCACGTCTCGGCTCCTGATTGATCGGACGTCTAAATAATTCATCGGCTCGATTTGGAAAACTTTTAGAGAGGCTCCAGAGAGCTGCGCACGTTCTCCGCGCGCCAGCCGCCGCTCACCTTCCTCCTTGATACAATTATCCGCGAGAGCGACACCTTTATATATCTTCCCTTATCCTCGCAACTTTGTATCAGCGTTTGGGTTTATAACCCCTCCCCCCACCACCACCGGCAGGTAACGGGAGACGCCAGGTTTGCCAAGGTTAAAAAAAAAAAACTATCTTAATGGGGATTGGACGGGTTATTCAGGGAGCGTAGGGTTAAATAAACGCAGATCGGCCCCCGTCGGCCCACCTAGTCGCCCAGACTCAAACTTTAATCAGTCCCTGGTGTTGTCCTGCTGGTGCGCATGTGCAGTAGCGCTGCCTTCCGAGCTACGTCCCACCTGCGCCCCGATTCCCCCCCCCATGCGGGGGCATGTTATATTACACAATATATCTCCAGGTTTAAAAAAAATATTTCCCAGCGTGTATCTGGCTCCCTCTTCCTGATTGGCTGCCCTCGTATGACATCACAAAAGGCGTAACAACCGTCAGCGGGGGTGTGAAGGGGCAGATTATATAATCACCACGGGTGGGGGAGGGTTGGTGTATTCGTAGACTTTTATAGAATAATTATTTATTCAGTGATATAACTGAGTTCAGGTCCCTTATTGGCTGACGGGCAGTGACATCATCAGGTACTTTAGCGTGCATGAATGTTTCATTCCGACGTCTTTCTCCCAATAAGAAGGTCAAACCGTTCCGCTTTTCTCCTGGTTTGGATTAAATAAACGCTTCGCTCCCGCCAGCCGCTGATTAACACGCATTTTACTGCATAATTTCCCGGAAAAAAAAGCCCAATATTTTAAAGCAAATCGCTGAGAACGAAAAATGAAACATTTCATTAATAGGCATTTTGGGGAATTTTTTCTTTTTTTTTCATCAATGATATTTCTTTTAGAAAAGGTTATCTCGCCCCTTCACGTCACAAAAGGAAAGCGGATTTCATTTCTCTACAGAAAATGCTGCCTTTTACTTTTACTCAATGCCTGTTTAACTCCCCTCACTGTATTACCCTCTACCACTTCTGCTGGGTGGCTGCTCCACTTACCCACCACCCTGTCAGTAAAGTAAAGCTTCCTTCCATCCCATCTCAGCCTTGGATCCTCTAGTGTTAGATTCGGGTCTCTTGTTGTAACTTTTCTCCTGTACTTTATTCTATACACCCCGCACCCCGCTTCCTTTTTCCGCCCCTTTGTTGCATTGTCCTCAATTAAAGATTCAACTAAGACATGACACGGCACAGACACAGAGTCATGGCTCGGTATGATGGGAGTTGAAGTGCAGAAGCCGGTGGGGAGCCTGAAAGATAGATGGGCAACGTGCCCGGCTCCACCGGCCCACCGCAATCTCTCACATGGCAGCTTAGCGTGATGGGAGTTGTGTTCGGCATATTTTCCCGCCAAGATCTCAAACCTTTGCAGACGTGTGAAGCGAAGCCGTCTCGGGTGGCGCATGATTTATAGATAACCCTGGCCAGGAGAACACACGGATTTCCACACCTGAGTTCAATCACGATCTAATTTAACCCATTCAGCCAAGATAACGAAGGAGGGAGGAGTAGTTCTTGGCACATTAATCACTGGCGACCAAGGAGTTAATGATAATACAATACCTGCCATCTATCCTGTGTCCAGTTACACCAATATTTTATTATTATTATTATACTTTATTTATAAAGCGCCGACAGATTCCGCAGCGCTGTACAGATAACGACAAGGACAAAATGACAAGCAATTGATGTACAGATACAAGAGGAATGGACAAGACAGAAAGAGCAGCTTTCACTCTCATCATCCTCAGCCAGTCAAGGGCATTACGATGTGAAAGATTTGCAGCTGTAGTACCAAAGGGTCACCTGCCTGGTTCTCATGGGGTTAATCCCAATGAATATAAAGCATTGTTCTGTTCTGCACGAAGCCCCCACTTCTCCAAAATACCCCTCTAGCCCCCCCCATGCCCGGGGCACCCCCGTCATTTAAAAAAAACAGCACTTTAAAAACTCAGGGTAAAAACAAAAATGTAAAAATTCCTTTTTTTGGGGAATCTGACCCAATTTATTATTTTCATAAAAAAAAAAAATCCCATTTTTAAAATATCCTCATTCTCCCCCCACTCGGCACTCACCCTGTTCCTGTACTCCCCAGGCTGCCACCTTCTCCGATCCACCCATCCCTGCGTTTCACTTCAGATTTGCACAGCAGGCGCTCGGCGCTTCACCCGCCATGAATTATTCACAGAAAACTTTCAACAAAAGAGCTCATTTTCACGTATAATCCGGACTGTAATGCAATAAGGCACCACGGACGGGGGGTAACCGCGGCACTGGGGGCTCCCGGCTGGATCCGCCACCGGCGCCCATACAACCCAGCCGCCCATACAACGCCACGGAACGTGTTAGCGCTTAATAAATAAAGGATAATAATATTATAGAGGCGGGGGATGGGAGAGAGACGTTTAAATACATAGAGAGATTTAACAAAGGACAGGAGGGCCGATTATTCCAAAGGAGAAGAAAAGTTACAGCAAGAGACCGGAATCTAACACTAGAGGGTCAGAGGATTAGATGGGATGGAAGGGAGTTTTATTTTACTGAGAGGGCGGTAGATAAACTGAACAGCCTCCCAGCAGAAGTGGTAGAGGGTAATACAGTGAGGGGATTAAACATGCGCGGGATAGACATACGGCTCCTGAATCTAAAAGGAGACCAACGACTGATTAAGGTTTGAGTCTTTACAGCGGGAGAAATGGGTGACTAGACGGGGGCCGGATGGGGCCGATCTGCCGGCGGGGTCTGGGTTTCTACAGTAAGGGGGAATACGGCTTTAAGGTAACAGAAGATGAGAACGTCCGGAGATGAAAGAGGAAGGTTATTTGTTAGTTAAGATGGTGATGATGTGATGGTATCAGGAGGGCAGGTGTCGGGGAGGGAGGAGAGCTGAGATTAGATGGGGGGGTGAGGAGCCAGGTGAGGGGGGGCAGTGGAGGTGATGAGCTTTCCTTTCTTAATGTTATTGTGTGAATTACAATCATTTTATTATAAACCGGGTCCTCGATTCTTACGTTATCGGGAATACATTAACTATATAAATACAGGAAGAAATAAGCAGAAAAAACAGCGAAACTAAAGTATATTCCGTTATACGAATCCTATAGATTCCGGTTATCAGGATGTATGGATCAAAGATTTTTATGATTATATTATAATAAATGACATCGAAAGCAAAGAGTCATGTATTAATAATATAATCATAAAAATCATTATCTTTTTATTTATTTTTTATATTCATTGATATTATGTTACTTTTTTGGCTTCCCTGCTAACTAATCTGCCTCCAAAAAAACTTTAAAAAAATTGTAAATTTAAAAAAAAAAAAAAAAAAAAAAAAAGCCCCACTGTCAGCGCCCGGGGATTTTCACCCATCCCCCCCCCCCCCCCCCGGCTAAAGCTATTGTTCCGATGATTGCAAATACTGCAGAGAATAAACTCATTTCCCAGGAATCGTCGAGTCGCAGCTTTTTTTTCTATAAATCCTGCAAATTCTAATCTCCAAAAAAAAAAAAATTCCAATTCCAGCGGAGGCCGCGATGTACGGACACCGAAGCCTCCAGCGAAAATCCTTCATATCCTGTGAACCTCCCCAAAAAAAAGCCCTAATCCCTTCTCACCGAGGGATTAACATTCCTTTCATCTATTGTTTATTCCGTAGGGGTTCTTTAACCCTTTAGTGGGCGGTATCACCATTGGAGGGTCTGCTACAGAATTTAAATTTTATTTATTTATATATTGAAATTTTCCCGCCGCGCGGATCAGATATTTGAGGTTCGCAGGCACCTGATGGCGGAGCCGCATCGATCGAGTCGTTACATCATCGCGATCTCGTTATATTTAAACATGGCGAGCATTCCTTTGTACGGCAATATACAAAGATATGTCACGACAGTTAAGCATCACAGGAGTTATGATGCTTAGCCAGATTGGCTGGGTTAATAGAAAGCAATCATGCACATGCAGCAATAATCTTTTTTTTTTTTCTTGCTTTACAAGGTTGTAGATATGTGGAACAGCATCCCAGCAGAAGTGGTAGAGGATAATAAACATGCACAGTATAGACATTTGGCTTCTGAATCAATACCAACTACCTGGTCTTAGCAAATAGGCCAAAGGGCTTCCCCACATAAGAAGCCAGAATCCATATTGAAGTAAAACAAAAACAGACTTCTTTGAGGAAACAATCACCACCAGCCTCCAAGAACCTTTCATTAGACTTGTGGTGACTCATGACCAGCATGCATCACACCATATGGAAAACACAATATGCAGATCATATGCAAAGTAGTTATACCAGAAAATCACACTAACTTACACAATCCTGCCATCAGCACCAATAATAAATTCCTCAATCAGACAGGAAGAATCTCTGATCCTAAGACCTTCAGTGTGCTTGCTGGTGCCACGCTTAGAGATACCCTGGTCACGAAGGGGCTACTTGGTCTTTTGGCTAAGATCAAGTGTAGCATTCTTAGAGCTGGGATCGCAACGAGCCTGAGTTGTAGATTTGCCCTGGCCAAGTGCTGGAGTCCTGGTGTGCATAGCCTGCGCCCCAACTGTGCATCATGAGTGTATGATCTCACTTGGTGGTTTTTCCTCCTGACCCTTATGGGCTAATATTTTTGAATCTGGTCAGACAAGGAATGGCTGACCCCTGTTAATTTATTTATTTAATCACTCGGTTTTTGCTCGAGTGCCCATTAATTTGGGTTTGAATTCACGGTTATCAGACCCACGGCGAGGCCACCGCTTGTTTTTGGTCACGATTTGGCATTTTGTTTTTGGCTCCCTGTTTATTTTTAAGCTTGTTTAGTTGGAGGAGGTGCAGGGAGCCTTATGGCTCTTCCCTCCATCCGAGACAGGGTCGACCCAAAGTTAAAGGAGTCTCACCCTTTGGGGTGAGACTTGAAGATCCGGCCCTCCCGTGGGGGAGGGAAGGAATTTTGTCTGGGTTTCCCCAGAATAGTCTTCAGGCTTCCCCTGCCTTAAAACGCACCTCGGGCACCAAAAAAAAAGTTGCCACCCTGCACCCCCCCAATCAGATACAGGGTGACAACATAAATCCAAGCAAAGGATCCAGATACTGTGCTGTGATTAGTATCTGCTGGAAGTATGTAATGCAATCCAGGGGTCCGCCGTCTATAATAGCAAATACAGCCTCCAGGTGCCCCCCAAGCCACGGAGGCTCCTGTGACAATAATAACAACACACGTTGTACTGCGCTGTGGAATATGGTGGCGTTATATAAAACAATATATAGATCCCGATAAAACGCGGACACGCGAAAAAAATATTCAATATACTGTTTTGGGATAATTTCAGAAGGATTTTTGGGATTAGATGGAATTGACGGGCCGACATTTCTCTGTACAACAAGCCGTAACCATGACGCCAGAATATAAACAAATCAAATCCTGCCCCTTACGCATAAAATCAGCGAGGCCGAAGCCTCAAACGCATCGCCTCGGGAAACAATACAGCGCTGGGGGGTTATATTACTGTATACAGCGTTGGGGGGGTATATTACTGTATACAGTGCTGGGGGTTATATTACTGTATACAGCACTGGGGGTTATATTACTGTATACAGCGCTGGGGGTTATATTACTGTATACAGCGCTGGGAGGTTATATTACTGTATACAGCGCTGGGGGTTATATTACTGTATACAGCGCTGGGGGGTTATATTACTGTATACAGCGCTGGGGGGTTATATTACTGTATACAGCGCTGGGGGTTATATTACTGTATACAGCGCTGGGGGTTATATTACTGTATACAGCGCTGGGGGTTATATTACTGTATACAGCGCTGGGGGTTATATTACTGTATACAGCGCTGGGGGGTTATATTACTGTATACAGCGTTGGGGGGGTATATTACTGTATACAGTGCTGGGGGTTATATTACTGTATACAGCGCTGGGGGTTATATTACTGTATACAGCGCTGGGGGTTATATTACTGTATACAGCGCTGGGAGGTTATATTACTGTATACAGCGCTGGGGGTTATATTACTGTATACAGCGCTGGGGGGTTATATTACTGTATACAGTGCTGGGGGGTTATATTACTGTATACAGCGCTGGGGGTTATATTACTGTATACAGCGCTGGGGGTTATATTACTGTATACAGCGCTGGGGGTTATATTACTGTATACAGCGCTGGGGGTTATATTACTGTATACAGCGCTGGGGGGTTATATTACTGTATATAGCGCTGGGGGTTATATTACTGTATACAGCGCTGGGGGTTATATTACTGTATACAGCGCTGGGGGGGTTATATTACTGTATACAGCGCTGGGGGTTATATTACTGTATACAGTGCTGGGGGGTTATATTACTGTATACAGCGCAGGGGGTTATATTACTGTATACAGCGCTGGGGGTTATATTACTGTATACAGCTCTGGGGGTTATATTACTGTATACAGCGCTGGGGGTTATATTACTGTATATAGCGCTGGGGGTTATATTACTGTATACAGCGCTGGGAGGTTATATTACTGTATACAGCGCTGGGGGTTATATTACTGTATACAGCGCTGGGGGGTTATATTACTGTATACAGCGCTGGGAGTTATATTACTGTATACAGCGCTGGGGGGGTTATATTACTGTATACAGTGCTGGGGGTTATTACTGTATACAGCGCTGGGGGGTTATATTACTGTATACAGTGCTGGGGGTTATTACTGTATACAGCGCTGGGGGGTTATTACTGTATACAGCACTGGGGGTTATATTACTGTATACAGTGCTGGGGGTTATTACTGTATACAGCACTGGGGGTTATATTACTGTATACAGCGCTGGGGGGTTATTACTGTATACAGCACTGGGGGTTATATTACTGTATACAGTGCTGGGGGTTATTACTGTATACAGCACTGGGGGTTATATTACTGTATACAGCACTGGGGGTAAATGCTGTCCCATTTTGGATAAACCCAGTGGCCTCATTACCATAATATAATTTTTTATGTGAAAGGAGGAGAAATGTTAAATCATTAGAGGATAAGAGGTTGAGATGGAATGTAAGACATTTTTATTTTATTGAGAAGGTGGGAGATAAGTGGAACAGCCTCCCAGCAGAAGTGGTAGAAGAGGGACTTTAAACATACATGTGATATATGGGGAGGGAACATACAGGTGCTTCCTGGGACAACACTCAGAAAAACGAGTTTGAAAACGAGGCACAAAACCCTCTAATAAAGCGAACGCTTTAGAATTGGAAGTTTAAGGCTCCGTCACGTTCCATTCCTTCCTCGCCGAATCCCTTCTCCATCTATCATTTACCAAAACTCCAGCGTGAAGCGAGCAGAGCAGTTAATCAAAACCGCCTGAAATCTACGAGCAATTTCTTTGAGAAGCCGTTCCCATTATAATGATAAAAAGTATTATTTTCTCCCCACGACTTTAACGATAAATCACGGGCTCCTCCGGAATGAGAGATTAGAATGCTGCGGGTGATTATCACCCGGTCTGATTCCGCTCCGTATCAGCTCGTCTCCTTATCAGATAGAAAGTAACTCGTTATCACGCAGGGGGTCCAGCACCTGCCCCCCCCGACCACCGCGACGATGACATCATACGTGGGGGGCTTTTTAAAAAATATTTTTTTCTGATTTTATATGCTATTATTATATATATATTGACTCTTTTTCTTATTTGTAACATTGTTGCTGTACTTGCAGTAACGGGGCAAATCCTGACATCACCATAAATGGATTTTGTTTCTCAAAAGTTGCGAAATTTACTCCAATATGCTTTTTAAAATCATTCAAAAAATAAACAAAAAAGTTCTTTTTCCATCATTTATATGAAAAGGGGCAGAAGCACAGGTAATTCTTCCATTTGTATAGGTTTACGGTTCTTAGTGTTTGAAAGGTTAATTGGGGAACTCCTAGATACGTGTAACAGCCTCCCAGCAGAGGTGGTAGAGGGTAATACAGCGAGGGTATTGAACAAGCATTGGACAGGCATACGGCTCCTGAATCTAAGACGAGACCAACGACTGATTAAGGTTTGAGTCTTTACAGCAGGAGAAACGGGCGACTAGACGGGGGCCGAATGGGGCCAAGTCTAGCACCAACAGATTCCGTAGCGTTGTTACAGGGAGAGCAAAAATTTACAATAACATGTTTAATCATAAAAAAATATATTATATTCGTTTAGATGAGGACATGTGGTGTAGCCGCTCTTTTTATGATAGACAGCCAATCACCTTTCAGCTTTAGAAGTTTGACCCCACCCACTAGGGGCCCTTGACAGATCATCCCTATATCTTCCCAGCGCTGGGTTAGTGATTTCATCTTCTTGTCTCATAAGTTTTAACAGAATTTCCTGTTTATAGAAACATATTTATAAAAAAATGCAGACTTTCATGAAATTTTTTTTTTTTTTTAACATCTGTAAACGAGTTAGTCGGCTGTCAGAACCAATCGAGGGGAGATCGGAATGATGGATCCCGGTTACCAGACGGCGCGGTTCTGCTTCCTAATCACATAAAGCTTGGCAAATGTTAATATTCTCTGCGGTAAAGAGACGGGGCAGCTGCCCACTCAGAGTCCTCTCAATACCTGCGAGACCCAACACATTCATACAAAATGACAGCAAATACAAGTAAAATGAGACAGATAATCACTTAAAACAGTGCTGGGGGGTTATATTACTGTATACAGCGCAGGGGGTTATATTACTGTATACAGTGCTGGGGGGTTATATTACTGTATACAGCGCTGGGGGGTTATATTACTGTATACAGCGCAGGGGGTTATATTACTGTATACAGCGCTGGGGGGTTATATTACTGTATACAGCGCTGGGGGGTTATATTACTGTATACAGCGCTGGGGGTTATATTACTGTATACAGCACTGGGTGTTATATTACTGTATACAGCGCTGGGGGTTATATTACTGTATACAGCCCTGGGGGGGTTTATATTACTGTATACAGCGCTGGGGGGTTATATTACTGTATACAGTGCTGGGGGGTTATATTACTGTATACAGCGCTGGGGGGGTTATATTACTGTATACAGCGCTGGGGGGTTATATTACTGTATACAGCGCTGGGGAGTTATATCACTGTATACAGCGCTGGGGGGTTATATTACTGTATACAGCGCAGGGGGTTATATTACTGTATACAGTGCTGGTGGTTATATTACTGTATACAGTGCTGGGGGGGTTATATTACTGTATACGGCACTGGGGAGGTTATATTACTGTATACAGCGCTGGGGGGTTATATTACTGTATACAGCGCTGGGGGTTATATTACTGTATACAGTGCTGGGGGTTATATTACTGTATACAGGGCTGGGGGTTATATTACTGTATACAGCGCTGGGGGTTATATTACTGTATACAGCGCTGGTGGTTATATTACTGTATACAGCGCTGGGAGTTATATTACTGTATACAGCGCTGGGGGTTATATTACTGTATACAGCGCTGGGGGGTTATATTACTGTATACAGCGCTGGGGGGTTATATTACTGTATACAGCGCTGGGGGGTTATATTACTGTATACAGCGCTGGGGGGTTATATTACTGTATACAGCGCTGGGGGGTTATATTACTGTATACAGCACTGGGAGTTATATTACTGTATACAGCGCTGGGGGTTATATTACTGTATACAGCGCTGGGGGTTATATTACTGTATACAGCACTGGGGGTTATATTACTGTATACAGCGCTGGGGGGTTATATTACTGTATACAGCGCTGGGAGTTATATTACTGTATACAGCGCTGGGGGTTATATTACTGTATACAGCGCTGGGGGTTATATTACTGTATACAGCACTGGGGGTTATATTACTGTATACAGCGCGGGGGGTTATATTACTGTATACAGCGCTGGGGAGTTATATTACTGTATACAGCGCTGGGGGGGTTATATTACTGTATACAGTGCTGGGGGTTATATTACTGTATACAGCGCTGGGGGTTATATTACTGTATACAGCGCTGGGGGTTATATTACTGTATACAGCGCTGGGGGGTTATATTACTGTATACAGCGCTGGGGGGGTTATATTACTGTATACAGTGCTGGGGGTTATATTACTGTATACAGCGCTGGGGGGTTATATTGTTGTATACAGCGCTGGGGGTTATATTATTGTATACAGTGCTGGGGGTTATATTACTGTATACAGCGCTGGGGGGTTATATTACTGTATACAGCGCTGGGGGTTATATTACTGTATATAGCGCTGGGGGGTTATATTACTGTATACAGCGCTGGGGGTTATATTACTTTTAACACTAAAAGGCGCCCCCAGATACTTCACTTTTATTGTAATTCAGATTGTAATTCAGATCGGCACAGGCTGATAGGAGTTAATTAAGCCTGAGGATCCCAGCAGCCATGATTGGCGTCTGCGACGCAGTGAGATGACCTTTATGTTATGAGTCGAGTTTCTCTCTCTCTCCCCTCTGATTGCAGCAATTAATCCGGGATCATTAATTGGGGGGGTCTCTCCGGTATGAATGAATGTAATGAATGAGTTGTATCGATGAGTTATATGGAGGGGGATAGAAGGGGCGTACGGGCAGTTATTATACATCCATTCACTTTACAGCAATTCACACCTCCATTCTGGACAGGGTCTCAAGTTACATCATGCTAGAGTCAGACTTACATCACGTCAATATTCTTTTTGCCAGAAATAGTAATGCTTCCATCCGTTCCCATATTGGTTTTGGGGGGTATTTATCGGGGTGTGTGACCGGACCGCGACATTCTATCCATAGAACGCGGCAGCAAACCCACAGATCCAACGTTACCGGTACTTTCCTTTGTGTATCAACATTATCTTTTGGCGGTGTGATCTCTCCCCTCCCCCAGCCTTACAAAGGCTGCCTGAACCAATAAGAAACAATCAGCAACTTAACAAGAGGGGAGAGATAACCCATTGGGGAGGAATAATCCCACAGATATGAGATGTTGAAATGGTTAAAGTTTGAAAGCAGGGGATGTGGCTGTAAGGAGACGAAGGACTCGGTGGACTCGCGGCTTCTAGCCGGGAAGGAATAAGGAGCGGTCCGTATTAAGATGGCATTCGGTTTGCTTGACACACAGATGTCTCCCGTTTAATCCGCAGACGTGTATCCAAAGGCATTTTCTAACTGTGTCGGTATCTGTCAATATTCATTTACTGTACAAAAAATTCATTTTATATCATTTATAAAACCTGGAGCCTGACGGCAAATCGGCCCCATCCGGCCCCCGTCTAGTCGCCCGTTTCTCCTGCTGTAAAGACTCAAACCTTAACCAGTCGTTGGTCTCGTCTTAGATTCAGGAGCCGTATGTCTATCCCATGCATGTTTACATTCCCTCACTGTTTTAACCTCTACCACCTCTGCTGGGAGGCTGTTCAATTTATTTAATGATGTTGAGAAGCTCCAGGGCCACCTAAAGACTCTTATCAAGAAAAAAACTTCCTTCCCAATCACAGGGTTCCCGTAAACCAGGTTTTTCTACAAACGCTTCTCGCGTCGTGTTTTTTATCTCTCGTCTCTCGCCTGCTGATGAAAAAGCGAGTGGGAAGTCCATCTGTTTCTCTGGATTTTGTGATATAGAGGGACTGGAAACAGGCCTGTTGGTAACACGTTGGAGGAGACGCAGCAGAACGTGTCATGCCAATTATAAAAAAAAAAAAAATAGGAAGAAAAGGATTTGGGGGGAAACGTCCCAGAAATGAGCTGCCGATTGTTTGTTTTTCCGTTTTATAAAGCGCCGTCACGTTGGACATCGGCCAATTTCTCGCATTCTTTGTTTCTTTTGGATGTATTTGTTTCGAACACGGAGCGGGGTTATGGATACGCTGCGCTGATATCTAATGATCCACCCGATTCACTTGGATGAAGAGGTAAGCTGATTGGTGGACGGTTACCTCTGATCTACCAGATCCATCTGGATGCATTGGCAAGCTGAATGGTGGATGTTACCCATGATCAACCGGGTGCAGCTAGACCCGGAGTCAAAATGATTGGTGGATGACTGCATACGACCCACCAGATCAAGCTGGCCAAGAATAAAAAGCTGATTGGTGGATGGTTACCTGAGATCAACCAGGTCCAGCTAGACGCAGAGTCAGTTGAGGAGCAGCATGCAGACACGACCACGCAAAGCCTTCTTCATGACCCAAAGGCTTTATACGGCGTGGACTATAAATGTCATGTTAATCACCCGTTAAAATATTGTGCTATTCCTTGGATGATTATACTGCATCGGTGAAGGGCGATGAGTTATTTTATTATAACCCGTACCCTCCTCTCGGCTGAGACCGAACACCGACACACGATTCCGGGCCGTGGCAATAAATGAAAAGCCTTGTGTTCCAATTCAACGATTATTGACCGAAGAGCAAAATGGCGGCCGCCCTCTGACTTCCCAACGTCCCGACAAATCACCACGATGGAGCTTAGAAATCAATAACATCTGAACGGATCTGCCCTGGGCTGATTCCCCCTGGAACCCGGAAGAGATAAATCCACACGGCTTCGAGGGCGGGTGACTCGAGGCTTAAATAAGTGAAACAAAAAACCCCCCAAAAAACAGATTAATCAGAAAAAAATTTGCTAACTCAACCTCATACCGCACTTGATGATGTCAGGCTATTCACGTAGAAACAAATAACTCTGGATTCCGATTCTCACAAGGTCCATTCCACGCAAGACGTATCTCGATTCGACGACGAACGTTTCCAGAAGAGGCCGTTGAGTTGAGAAGACCCCCCCCAACCACCACATAATTAAGATTACGCTTAAGAGATGAACTCTCAATGAACTTGATAGGGAATTGATTCCGTAGAGATTAATCAAGATAAGGGGAGCCACCGCGGGGGTCATGTTTAGGATCATTGGGGTTTTGGGGTTTTTTTCACCAATTTTAATAAAAAAATCGATTTTATTAAATAATGTATGAAGTATTAAGCGTCCTACAGGATGGCCTCTCGACTCACCGTCTTCTTTTTTTGGCCAAGAATGGAAAAAAAAAACCCCCAGCGCCGTGGACGTTGTTGTTAAAACGCTGGATATATGTTCCATGATAAAATCAAAATGATTTTTCCATCAATCTCATCCGAAGAGAAAACCACCGAGGCTCTGGGAGGATTTTCACATTAGAGGCTGCAGATATGACAGGCATGAAATAGGAATTCTCCGTGGGATCGCGTTAACAGGAAACACAGGCAAATGAAACACAATCTAACGCTCTCGGAGGAGCCGCGGAGTATCGTAAAGGTTAAAAAGATCCCTGCTACGTAATACAAGCTGACATAGAGAATGGAGGATGGGGGGGGTGGATATTATATTAGGGCAGGCAAAACCACTCTAGAAGCAAAAGGGAAGCCAGGCTATTGATACTCGGACCTTTCTACAATGGGCTTCAGGAAATCATTAATGACATTATCGTGTAATTCTTATCATCTTTTATTTCTATAGCGTCGGCAACGTCCGCAGGGCTTCTTACATCCGAGGGGACAAACCGAGAACATTTGGTAAAGAGGGTCCGACGCGCAAGCTTTGGCTTGTTTTGAAGGGTTGATACCGAGATTGTGACTTGAAAGGAATCGGACACAATGTTGGGTCTGATAAATTATTCGGCCCAAGGCCCACGGAGCCACCAGATTTTCTATAATACAGACTGGCGCTTGCTTAGAGAACGGCTGATATGGCTGGGCCAATGGGTTCAGTGCTGAAGCCCACCAGTAGTTACAATGCGTTAAGGCCGTGTGAACGTGTCCTCTTAATGTTCCAACGTTCTAACAAGTCTTCTTAATGGTTGTTTCAGTGTTCTAATGTGTGTCCTCGATGGTTGATGCGATGTTCTAGCACATGTTCCTAATGACTGTTCCAATGTTTTAAGGTGAATCTCCAATGGTTGTGCAAACATTCTAACGTGCGTCTCCAGCGATCGTTCCAACATTCTGACGTGTTTCCAAATAGTTACTCCAACATTCTGATGTGTTCCTAATAGTTACTCCAACATTCTGATGTGTTCCTAATAGTTACTCCAACATTCTGATGTGTTCCAAATAGTTACTCCAACATTCTGATGTGTTCCTAATAGTTACTCCAACATTCTGATGTGTTCCAAATAGTTACTCCAACATTCTGATGTGTTCCAAATAGTTACTCCAACATTCTGATGTGTTCCAAATAGTTACTCCAACATTCTGATGTGTTCCTAATAGTTACTCCAACATTCTGATGTGTTCCTAATAGTTACTCCAACATTCTGATGTGTTCCTAATAGTTACTCCAACATTCTGATGTGTTCCTAATAGTTACTCCAACATTCTGATGTGTTCCAAATAGTTACTCCAACATTCTGATGTGTTCCTAATAGTTACTCCAACATTCTGATGTGTTCCTAATAGTTACTCCAACATTCTGATGTGTTCCAAATAGTTACTCCAACATTCTGATGTGTTCCAAATAGTTACTCCAACATTCTGATGTGTTCGTAATCAGAATGTTGTAACAACTATTTGGAACACATCAGAATGTTGGAGTAACTATTAGGAACACATCAAAATGTTGGAGTAACTATTAGGAACACGTCAGAATGTTGGAGTAACTGATGTGTCCCCAGTGGTTGTTTCTATGTTGTAATCTGTGTTCTAACGTGTGCAGTTGAGGAGAAGAAAAGGTGCAATTTGTCCTTGTCGAAATAATCTACAATGCTACTTATTTGAAATTTACATAAATTCAATAATTAACCCTATAACTGCAGAGGAAACTCATTCACAGTAATGGGCTGGAGCTCGGGGGCCACTGTCAGAAATTTTTGGACCCGGTCTCAATTTAAGGCCCTCACAGCCCAGTCTTAGGTAATTAGAATTGTTGTTCGAGTGATAAAGGCCACATGACATATGGTGTGAGTGGTTTCCACACATACAGATGGAAAAAAATACTAAAAAATTATTTTTATAAAAATATATATTTAAATTCATAAACATTTAATCCAATACTTACTGAAAACTAAAAAAATATATATTTTGCTGTCATTTGTGATGCTGCCGGATTACGATCTTTATCCAGTCCAGAAATACCCCAAACCAAACCAGAACTCAATGGCCATTTGGGTTTAAAAGGCTTTACTTTTAGCCAATTTCCATAATCTCAGATTCAGCATTTCAAGTCATTTTTTGTGATTTTTAGCAAAGCCAAGCATTTTCCCACCCAAATATTTTAAGAGAAGGCTGATAAAAAGCGCTTTGCCGTCAAATGACCGCAGATAGGAGCCCCGAACATGCGTTTTTATCTCGGCTTTGCAGGTCCTACACGTGTCGACACACAGTAAGCCGAGATCAATACTTCTATTGCGAAATAATTCTCCAAAACGTGGATAAAATGCTAAAGGTGTTCGGGGAAAGGTGAAATCTATCAGCTCTGACAGCGGCGAGGATCACAGCCGCGCAGGGGCGACGCCAGGGGACACGGATGTATCGAGCTGCGCGCCAACATCTTCCACGCAGATTATTGTTAAGGAGATGGAGCCCTCGTGGAAACGGTTTTGGACCCCCATGGAAAGTTCATTTATAACTCGATGTTTAGTGAATAAACCCCCTGGTCATCCAAGTTTTCCTAAATTGGACCCAAACAATGCTAATGATGATGATTTTATTTCTACAGTGCCAGCAATTCCCGCAGCACTTCTTACAGTCCCAACATTCTAAAGGTCTGACAAAACTAGAACTGATGGACAGGGACAAATCGATACATTAGAGGGTCCTGCTCAAGAACTTACACTCTAGAGTGTTTCTGGTGCAAAGTTTGAAAACTGGTTCTATCACCATAGCAACGATTGTGCTTAATTGAAAATTCCATAAGTTGATATGGCAATAACTTTTAAAACCTTGCACCAGAATCATAGTAACCCAGAACCCGCCGGCAGATCGGCCCCATTTCGGCCCCCGTCTAGTCGCCCGTTTCTCCTGCTGTAAAGACTCCAAACCTCGTTGGTCTCGTCTTAGATTCAGGAGCCGTATGTCTATCCCATGCATGTTTAATACCCTCGCTGTATTACCCTCTACCACCTCTGCTGGGTAGCTGTTCCACTTATCTACCACCCTCTCAGTAATGTAAAACTTCCTTCCATCCCATCTCAGTCTCTGATTCTCTAGTGTTAGATTCCGGTCTCTTGTTGTAACTTTTCTCCTCCTTTGGAATAAACTTCCCTCCTGTCCTTTGTTAAGTCCCTTTATATATTTATATATCCCGCGTCTCCTTCCTTCCTCCAAGCTATAATAATGTTTAATACATAACCCCATTAGTTAACGACCTTCTGGAACATGCGCGCTGATGTTCATGATATAAGTAGATTATGATCTGCGCTCGATACGTTATATTTCCCCGTATAAGTAAATGGCGAGCAGACCGCGGGTACGGCGCGGCGTTTTGTCTTCGGGCTGCTCTGCCCGTTGTTGGCTATTACTTCTAATCCTCTAAATCTCTTCTTCTCGTGCACCTAAATATACTAATGTAAGATCAAAAGCCTCAATCACTTCTACAAAGCAGCGACTCCTCGGCGCACGCTAAGCCGCTTCTGCAGTTTAACCGTTTCCAATATCGCAGATACTGGCCGCACGGCCATTGCCATGGATACCGGGATTTCAGTGTTTTTTTCTGAAAAAATCTATATAAAATTAGAAATTATAGAATACCTACCTACCTTAAGGAACCGGTCTCTACCATTTCTGCTGGGAGGCTGTCCCACTTATCTACCACCCTCTCAGTAAAGTAAAACCTCCTTCCATTCAGTCTCAGCCTCCGACCCTCTGGTTTTAGATTCTGGCCTCTTGTGGGAATATTATTATTCTAGTGCAAAGGTGAAACGTTTTCTTATTACCATGGTAACCAATGAAATGGTTCGGTTTTCAAAAATATTCCATTGGTTGCTACTTAAAAGACACACGGTATTTTTTTATTACACATAACCCTTAAAACATACATTCCAAATCTGTCAAGGTGCGTGATGTGATGATGCGTGATGTGATGATGCGTGATGTGATGATGCGTGATGTGATGATGCGTGATGTGATGATGCGTGATTTTATATGGCAAAATCACACAGCAAATTTCTTTCTATTTTTTTTAATTTAAGCTCTGCCCCTATGATGTCACATTACGTGATGTCATTAACCTCACATTACAAAAAGGCCCAGAGCCCAGGAGAAGAAAAAGCTGCAGATTTTTACCACAGCAGAAGCTCATTACCAATGTGAACGTGAAAACCTATCCTTGGATAAGAAGCTGGCCCTGTGCAAGTGAAATTAGCTAATAATTAAGTCTATGTAACTCCCAGTTCCGGGGCAAATAATTTACGGTTGGACAGCACAGTCATATACGTTTTTTTGATACATTCCATGTGTTGAAAGAGTTACATTGTCACTAGATGTCCCGCTAAATGTATCATTTCAGTGCAGTCCCTACAAGCATGGTTGGGGCTGGGCAGTCAATAAACCTTTGGAAAAGTTACACATTCTCTTTATGCTTCTGTAGAGCATCACTTGTTACTTTACTGAGAGGTTGGTAGATACGTGGAGCAGCCTCCCTGCAGAAGTGGTAGAGGGTAATACAGTGAGGGTATTAAACATGCATGGGATAGACATACGGCTCCTGAATCTAAGACGAGACCAACGACTGATTAAGGTTTGAGTCTTTACAGCGGGAGAAACGGGCGACTAGACGGGGGCCGGATGGGGGCCGATCTGCCGGCGGGTTCCGGGTTTGCTCATTCACCATAACTATTTATAAAGGAACGGCATGCGCTGCCGTTTCAGATGTCAGTAAATGTGATTATTTTATGACTACTTTTAAAAATGTGTGACATTCAGCGTCGGGAAGGAAATGAATCTCGATATTTAAAGAATTAATGGAGATAAACGGGCGGAATCTCCGAGCGACGCTCACACTTTATTTATTTGTGTGAAGGAGTAAAGGCAGAAGAATCGCGGTCCGGTTTATTTCTGATTCTAGATATATATATTTATCAAGTAATAATTACATTTTCCTTTTTAATAAAATTTCCTCTGTTACCCCCCCTCCCACTTCGCTGTATGCAGGAGCCGCCATCTTGCTGCCCCGTCACGGGGTATAAATCTCCCCGTCGCCCTGAGATATCTGTGATAATAGCGTTACGGAGGGACCTGCGCGGCTGGAAACAATCTCTAGCGAGTCCTCGTTCTGCTTGTCCCACCGCCGGTTCCTCGTCCCATGGAGACATCGTTGGACCGTTGATGAATCCGACGGCCGCGTTTCACCCACCAGCTCCTCATCTTTATGGTTTTGTTATTAGGAAGGAGCCTTTTGACCTCAAAGAGGGGGGGGGGTTCTTGGTCGGCTTTCCACATCTTATGACACATACATGGTCCGGGTCCTGCACAGCCTGGAAGCTGGTCTAGCTAGTCCAAGTTAAAATGCTCCACTCACAGGGGGCAGGAACCCAGCAGGGTCACATAACGCGATGTGATGTATGTGTGTGAGTGTGAGTGTGTGTCTATTTTAGTTAGTGGATGGGGGGCAGGGGGCCAATGGGGCTAATTGGCTTTATCTGTCCCCCCAGGCCAGAAGGGGCCAGCGCTCCCCGGCACGTGCCACACACAGAAATAAATAAGAAATAGTAAAAGTTACTATTTGTGAGACTTTAGATTAAAAAAAATATATATATTTAACCCATAGAAAAAAAACAGAAGGATATAAATGTACGGAGAGAGATGGAATCCAATTATTCACATTATATGTAAAATTACTTTATAAGGACTTTTGAGGGGTTTCGGTGATAAATTTGAGTGAAATTTGGTAAAAATAATAATAATAATAAAGAATTGTTTGTAAAAAAGCTAGTTTTCCTTCAGATAAAACAAGAGAATGTGGGGGGGGTATTTATTACAGTTAGCGCTCGTACTCCAAGGATTGCCCCCAAAAAACAAAACCATCGTCAGGGAAAAAATGAAATAAAATAAATCCGCATCTGTAAAATAATTAAACGCCTAGCAGGCGACGATCGGGGCGTCATTTCACATCGTCGCCGGATGTTTCACCCGCGATTCGTTACAGTAACAATTCACACGCTCGTTCATGCGCGGAACGCGACATTTACAAACACCAATCATTGTCAGGGTTCAGCGATCCCAAATATAGATTTAAGGCGGTAAATAAAGCCGAGGAAAGAGGTTTCCGAGAAGGAAAAGCGAAACTAAACTGCGGCCGCCGATCGGTGCAGCCGCGGTCAGAAAATAGAATATATATATAAAAATATCAGGGTTTTATAATATATATAATAATCAAAACAGTGAAAATGCAGGAAAAATAAAGACTTTTTTTTTACATTAAAGCCAATATAATAAAATTTATCATTTTAATGTGAAATTATATGTTTCTATATAATATTAATTTAATTATTAATTGCCTTAAAAGTCAGAATGTGAGGAAATCTGGACTACGGAGCGCAGAGAGACTCAGGGAAGGTTCAGAGCGATGGACGAGGATTGGATAAGCGAGGAAGAGGCCTCTGAGGTCTTGGAAGATTAGATGATTTGTACGCTTTAAACGCCGATCATCAAAATGTTATCAGAAACAGAAATAACTTCCGGCGCCCCCAGTGGCCAAACATGAAACTGCATGGATGAAAAAAAGGGGGTATTCATGGAGCAGAGTGGAGATATAGCTACCAAGTGTCCCTGTTTAGTTGGACCAGACCTTTTTTGAACCCCAAATCCCTGTACCCCTCTCTCCTCCCCTGATGCCCCTCTTTTCTAGGAGGTCAGAATGTTTGCTGGGTATGAGGGGATCGCAGGGTTCTACAGCCCTAAAAGCCCCGATAATGTGTATAGAAACAGCAGGGAACTGGGCACTTGCGCCTTTACAAAGATTTAACAACATACAAATTGTGATGCAGCTTCAAAATAAAAATAGCATTTTACATATTCCGGGAAAATATCAAATTTTTTAATTTTTTTTTAAATAATTTTGGAAAAAAATCCAAATTTGTTTTCAAAATAACAATAATTGATTTTATTTTTCCAGATCCAAAGCATCATTAGCCTAAATGGACCCAGCTTTCAGCCCCGTGTCACACATCGTATTTATTATAACAACACTATTTACGACAAATTATTAATATTTATTCCTAATAAATATAGCAAAATAAATCCATTCCATCGAAAACAGCGAATCCCGTTTGCACATTAAAAAAAAGGGAAAAAAACAAATTAATGGCAGCCCTGGGAGTTTTCAGTCCCTGCCGCTGCAACGAAGTCAGGGCGTACCGGTACGTCCTAATGGGCTTATTGGCTCAAGTTTTAAGGATGGCGGGAGTGAAAGGGTTTATAGAATTACAAAAAAAATTTAATAAAAATTATATATATATTTTTAAAAAGCTCAAGATGTTCTGAGGATCTCCAGGGACGGGAAACTGATCTGATGATGCTGGATCTGCCACGAGCTGCCACTGACGTCTGCTTTTACGCAGCAAGCGTGATATCTCTAAAGCGATAACGCAATCCGATAAACAGAACCACATTATAGTTTTAATAAAGCTAAACGACGGTTTTTCCGTTAATATCATAAATATAAGTCTAGGATAAACGGCGTCTTCCGCACACGCCCCTCGCCGGTGAACGACGCGTAACCGAGGATGATAATCCTTCCGTCTGATCTCATTTCCCCGCGCTCCGAGACGTTTCCGCCGCCGTTATATCATCATAACCGATACAGGAGCCAGCGGGAAGGACACGAGGGCCGATGCGTCAGCTCTGGGGGCAAGAGCCTCAACCGTCACCTATATCTGCATTAAAATACCCCAAAGATAGCAAAATGAACGCGGATTCCCAACATTCCTGTATATTTAGAATATTTAAGAATAATAAGCGACCGGCAGCCATTTCTCCGGCGTCCCCCCTGCCGAAAAAACCCATCCCTTACCAACTTCATGGGGGTCTAACGAGACCACTGTGCGCATGTCCGCAAACTGCCCCCATTGCTTTAAAAAAACAAAATCACTGATCGTAGAGGATGCAGGCCGCTGTAGCTTCTACTAAAGTCAATAATTATTATGTGTTTTTAACTTTATGGAAACAGCATATTACGCATTATTCTGTGGAAGAGCCCCCCCCCCCCCCGGACATTAAACTGTCCTGTGGATTCGCGGCTCGCTTTCTCCCTTAACACCAACCGCTGTACAGCGCTGCAGAATATGACGGCGCCATATAAATCACTGCTTCTCCATTCACCTTGCAGCCAGTGGAGGGCGGGTAACGTTCACCCCTGTGGGGGGCATTTTCTGCTAAACAGGGAGCAATAAAGGCCAAAAGTAAGTTTGGCAGGGAAAACCTTCAATGCATGCACTACCCTTGCCAACCAAAACACACTAATGTAAAAGTGGATTCGATCTCTATAGAAACGACAGCTAAAGTCCTTTTTTACTGTAGGTATCCTGGAGAACACAGAAACCTTGAACCCACCGACGGATCGGCCCCATCCAGCCCCCGTCTAGTCGCCCGTTTCTCCTGCTGTAAAGACTCAAACCTTAATCAGTCGTTGGTCTCGTCTTAGATTCAGGAGCCGTATGTCTATCCCATGCATGTTTAATACCCTCACTGTATTACCCTCTACCACCTCTGCTGGGAGGCTGTTCCACTTATACACCATTTGACTGCCACCATTAGTGATGGGATCTGTGTGACAAGCCATTAATGGGTTAATATTAAGGTCAGAATATCTAGAACGTTCCCCGATAAGGTAACAATGTAACAACCGATGAAATCCATGTTTCCAGCTCCCCCTGTTATGAGGTCAGATTGAGGAACGTCGTCCCGACCCCCGCGATCCTCCACGTGAAACGATCCGCCGCCGGTTCCAGCTTTCCCGGGAAGCCACAAGGGGTTAATTATGTCACAATGATGAAAATCGTTTGCAATTTCATTTTCTTGCATAAGATTAAGCGACATCTGATGAAACAGCAATCGGCGAGAGGAGCCCTGGGGGGGAGGGCCAAATAAAAGGGAAAAAAAGCCGGTTTTGGGTGATATCGCTATAGGAAATGTAATTGATAAGCGTGAGTTACGGTATGTTTAACTCTTTGAGGGCCGGGGGCCTGAGCTTCGCACGGCTGGGCTGACACTTCTGGTTCTTTCAGGGCGCTGAACGTCTCTCTGCTTCCAGAGGATGTTAACCCCTTAATGACAAAGCCCGTACATGAACAGGCTCAAAATGCATTTTTCAATGGGTTTAGGGACCCATTTAGGTTTAGGCCCATTGTCCTTAAGGGGTTAAAAGAAGAGACATGACCTCGTTTCTTACCTGTCTCTTTTAGCCCCCTCCTTTTGGCTGAATTTACCTGATTCCTCCCCGGCCGGCCGCGTCTCTCAGACACCTGCCTAGTGGGGAGGTCTGCGGGGGATCGGGTGACGATAGTCTGCGGCCGCACACAATAGTCTTCCAGCTCCTTCCCGGGGGACGCAGGCAGAGGGGCATTTTATAAAAGCAGCCGTGGGGGTAATAAGCGAGGAACCCCCCCCTCTTCCTACGGCGAGCGAGAAACTGTAGATAAGTATGCATTATATCTCTAATAGAGTGCAAGCTCTGCAGCGGGGTAACAAGCAAATAAAATCCCCTCTTCCTATGGTGAGGGGGTGATTGTGGATGTGTATGCATTATATCTGTATTAGAGTGCAAGCTCTGCGGTGCAGTAATAAGCAAGTAAAAGAAACCCTGTTTGTATCCGTTCTCTATAGATTAGATTGTGAGCTCCAATGGCGAATCTGTTACATTGACCCCCCCCCTTTGTGCTGCAGAATCTTTACCCGGGGTAATTACTTTCCGGGGTGCGATGTAACTGAGGAGAGTGGCAGCTGTGGGGTTAATAGCTCGGAGGCTACGGAAAGATGTTGCCCCTCTGACTCCCGATGAGTCTGCACGGAGCCCAGAGATTCCTGCCCAAGGCCACAGCGACCCCCGGCACACTATCGTTACCTACGGGGGGGGCGACATAGAAGCCCCTCTGCCCTGCTGCCCGTTGTGGGGGCTACAAAGACCCCTCTCTTGTGTGGCGGCCTCGTTAAGACCCCTCCGGTTTTAGCACGTGGCTCTGATTAAATTATCCATGCATTATCTCGGGGGCTCAAAACCGGACCCCAACCCGGTGAGTGAACGCTGATCTCCGAGGAACACGCCGGCCGCGCATGCACGCAATAAATATCTCCTATTGTGAGGAGCAGCTACTTTCTGCTGGCGCCTCGGAAAATAAACCTATTCTTTCCATATCCTTGAAGAAGCTTTTAGCATTTATTTATTTTTTTCGCTTAAAAGCAGGAAAATCACCCCAAAGATGCCTGGGTGAAATTCCACCCCCCCCCTTCCTCCTACGCGCCGCTCCACATAGATACGAGAAACGTTACTGACCTCGGCTCTCCGCGGCCCGGCTTTTAGCGGCTGAGTCTCTGCTTCCTCGCTTCACGCGCGCGGCGGGGTCCGCCAAGCCTCCATTTAAAGACCCCCGACCCGTCCAGGCGGAATCCTTAGAGACAATCCCCGGAATCTTCTGTCCAAAAAACGGCAATTATTAGATGTCCACGAAAAAAAAAACGCCAAGAAACATCCATTCCGGACCCAAAAGTTAAATATCTAGAGCCGCGTCTCGGAGCGGCCGGGGGGGCCGGGGTAGCGGGTGGTCCGGGCAGCGTTACACGGGCCGACGCCGCGTGTTCCCTGGAACATGTTTCCTCTGCGTGTGAAACGCGCTGATACTTTGATGAAACGTTTGAGTAACGCTCGCTCGCCACGCAATCGCCTGCAAGCGGAAGCCTCCAGAGGTCTCGGAGGTGGAGATGAGACGGAGCGGCTTCCAGCTTCTCAGTTCAAAGCCCGTCTCTGGAGGAAGGCGAAGCACAAGGCGGAATATTTCACCAAAACTTCCACAATTTACATGATAATTTTTTTCTATCCTTAAAACCGTTACCGGCGGCGTCTCCATCCGGCCACCCGAGTTCAGCGAAAGGACGCAGCCGGCGAGCTTGATCCAGAACGTCGGGCGAGGGAGCGTTAAAAAAATAAACATTTTTGGGAAAAGTTTTTTGGGAAAAAATGTATTTAGGTTTATGATCATCGGAATATACAAAGAAAGATCCCCGTTACCTAAGAAACCGGGAATCTGCTGGCTGATGAGACCCGTTCGGCCCCGACGGGGGTTCTAACAAGACAAAGGGGGCAAATCCAGCCAGGTGGGGAGCAATAAAGACGCCCAAAGAAACGCCACGTAAAGTCCTTCCACCTGTAGAGATGCTGCTGGGAAACTGGCCTGCACGCTGCAGCTGCCTCCTCCAGTCACCCCAGAAGCCGGGTGATGAATACGGAGAGGGGGGACGAGTCTGGAGGTCTCAGCGCGTTTCTTCTATAAATATAATATAGAAGCTTAAAAGCATCATATTTAACACTGTTTACTACGACCGGTCCGGGCTGGCCATCCGCTGCAGTGGGGGGAATGTCCAGGGGGGGGGGCACTGGCCGGCAGCCCCCCAGACTCATCAGATCTGCCGCTCCAGGGGGCTGCCGCGTGCAGCCAGGGGCTGGATATGTGAGCATAACTGTAGCGTGCGGCCGCGCACACGCAGCTATCACCGGCCGCGGGCATTACCACCAGCGCCAGGACCACCACGTCATGGCCATACATAGAGAGAAGTTATGAGGTAAATCAATTACCATGGAAACCACTGGAATCTTCCTGTTGCTCCACATTCAGCACTAGAAATGCTACATTCAACACGCTGCTATGGCGATAAGACCACTTTGCACCAGAACCCCCCAAACCTACGATGCTTTTGAAACCAAGACTTTGCCGACAGACCGGCCCCCATCCGGCCCCCGTCTAGTCGTCAGTTTCTCCTGCTGTAAAGACTCAAACCTTAATCAGTCGTTGGTCTCGTCTTAGATTCAGGAGCCGTATGTCTATCCCATACATGTTTAATACCCTCACTGTATTACCCTCTACCACCTCTGCTGGGAGGCTGCTCTGCCCATCCACTACTCTCTCAGCAATGATGAAATCCAAGCATTTGTTAGATTCCTCTCTCTATAAATACCCGGGGCTCTGGCTGCTTATCCCAACCACAGCGTGAAGGAAAGAGATTTCGTTCTCTCGATAGGGGATGAAAGAGGCGGACGGGTACTTGTTACAGTCGGAGAGCTCAGCGAAGCTTATTAAAAGTCCGTTATTAGCTAGGGCAGCAGAATTATGTCTTTAAGGCTTATTTTCTCCGTGTGAGCGGCCTCCTGAGGCTTCTCGGCTTCTATAAGGTCACCGATCCCATTTAAGGGACTGCATTGTTCCGCTGGAACGTGTTACATTGTAAACGGCGTAACGTATCACGCGTGCAGATTTAAAGGGACACTAAGCGTGTTACGTTGTTTCAATTAAACATTCATTGTATTCTTTTCTTTTCAGGTTTCATCGCATGAAAACGCCGAAACTTTTCAGATGTTTTTTTTCCCTCAGTTTCTATGGCAACAGCCAATCGGTGCCTGCTGTTGTGTAGCTTGACGACGATTATGAAGGAGACAACATTTTACATGATTAACCCCTTGATGACAATTGCCGGTCTGGGCACGTCACGGAAAAACATGTCGTTAACGACAAATGACGTGCCAGGACCGTGATCGATTTTTTTACCCAAACGGCGTTGCTGAAATACCTCGACCTCGAGGCATTCAGCAACGCCACGATCGGCATCAGGGGCCATGTCTGGCCCCTCCCCGGGGCGTCAACATCCGCCATACAATGTATGGCGGCGGACGCCCGTTTTAAAAGCGTTTAGGAGGTGATCAACGATCGCCTCCTAAACTCTCCGTTCCGGAGAGCGGTCACAGCCGCAGCTGCCGGTGATCTTCGCCATCAGCAAGATGGCGGCGGCCCGGGAAATAAAACAATAAAGGTGAAAAAGTTCGCTAGACGGTCTCCAGACCCTCTAGAGAACTCTGGCTCCACTTGCAGGTTGAATACAGGTACTGCATTCACCATGCAAGTCAATGGAGCCCAGCTTTCTAATCACAGTGTGATTAGTAAAAATAAATTAAAAAATAAAATAAAATTAATAATAATTAGAAAAATATAGTAAAAAAACCAGTACAATGTAAAAATAATTTCCCTCTGATGTCACTATCAGGGGAACCTTCAAATTGAAAATTTTTTTTAAAAATGTTTTAAAAAAAAGGCAAAAAAAAATTAAAGCTTGAAAGTCTGACTTAGTGATGTTACCACAGGGGCGACCCTTTGTTCCGGGTCGAAAAGGCCCTTTGTAAATAATTTTAACCGGACACAGGGGCGACCTCACGGTGAAACACACTAGGTGAGAGGCAAGCGGAGGAGGGTGTGTGTGTGTACATGTGTTTGTATATATGCATGGGTGTGTGATTGTGTATGTGTAAGCGGGGTGGGTGTGTGTATGTACATGTGTTTGTATATATGCATGGGTGTGTAATTGTGTATAGGTAAGCGGGGTGGGTGTGTGTATGTACATGTGTTTGTATATATGCATGGGTGTGTAATTGTGTATGTGTAAGCATGGATGTGTACGTTTGGTGAGATGGAGTCAAAGTGACCAAATCGGCCATGTTTTCCATGTAATTTTTACAGCCCAGCCCAGATGATGTATAAATTATATAGGTCCTGGAAACCATGGCCGATGTTGTCACCATAGATGGAGTGTGTGATAGAATGAATGTGCCTGGTCTGACTCAAAGAGTCCTAAATCTTGATCTATTTAATCTATTTAAGGTTTTTAGAACTCCAGCTTTAATCTCTATTGGCTGAGATGAAGTGATTCTAAAATCTCCGAAGTCACGGAAAAAAAAACCCTCGACAAGACTCGAGAAAAAGAACATCTCAGAAGAACATCTCCCGGAAACGAAAGTTCCAAAGATTCTCTGCAGAATAATAAAAAAATGGCCAATTATCAAAAAATGTAACTTCTCGTGACGAACGTCCGGGGGGGGGGATAACAACAAGGTAAAAAGACGCAGAAAACAGACGTTGACACCAACGCACTCGCACGAAGCGCCGGTACCCCCCCCAAACGTGTCCATCACCAAAAAGAGGGCGGAATAGGAATGGGGAAGAAGCACAGCCGCCTTCTGCGGAGCAATCTGTTCCCGTTGTTGGTCCTTTATTGAAAACGCCAAAAATTTCAGGTCTGCCAAAAAAAAAATGTAATAAAATTGAAGGTAATTAGACTGGAAAGACGCTCCTCAAGTCGCTTTTTACGAGGAGTTTAATAGTTCGGAACATGGCGAACTATTTAAAAGAGAATTTATCGCACAAAGACGGGTTTTTTTATTTTTGTTAAATCATGCGCATTGTCAGGGAAATTTATTCTATTATTTTTGTATTTTTTGGGGGGACTGTTATGCACCGGGGGGCATTTTTGTACTTTTAATATATATAAAAAAAAAAAGCCTGTTATGCGCTTGTAGTTGATAATAATTTACCGCGGGGCACGCCGGCGACCTCCAGCCGACGGAGCGGTCACAGCGGATAATGTCACCGAGCATCCAGCGACACGGATGAAATTGGTTGGGAAAAGGGTTTTCCGCGGATTTGCGGTGTTGGGGAGGTAGTAACGTCGTAACCGTTAATCCGTTCTGCGTTTCCAGGCGTCTGGACTTCTCTCGTTATATGTAAATAACCAAGGCATTCATTTTCCGGGAATTCTCCCGCCCCCTCCGCTTATATCCTATACATGCGCGGGGTATGCATGTTATTTCTCAGTGTTGGAGCTGTCTGTGTCACCCCTCGCAGAGCATTGCGCATGGTGCAAGTAAAAAGTCCAAGGCGAGTCGGGTTAAAGCTCCCTCCGCCAGTTAACCCCCGAGGCTAAAACAGCAACATATTTACTTTCACTGCCCATTTATCATCAATCGTGAAACGGCCGCCACGTGCAAAGCTCCGGGGGGGGGGTACAAGGTCTTCGAGGGGCGACGCAGCGTTGCAGCCGGCCGCCCGCAGTAATTATAGAAGAAACGCCGTTTCCAATTACGAATCCTGAAAGCTCGGTGACGAGGAAACCGTTTAAATGACCTTTAATTAGCAAACTTTAACCCTTTGGTTATTTGAAGTTTCTGGGGGCTACACCCCGTAATACAAAAGGCCCCCTTTTTTTGTGCCATTGAACATGCGCTAAGCGTGCCGTAATTAGGATTAATGCACATTAATTAGGAGTCATACGTGTGCTTATAGAAACGGAGCAATAAGAATTAACCCTTTGGGCATAAGAATACTCTGTTACAATGCATATGAGGGCATGCAAGAGGTTAACGTCAACCCCACCGCTTATAACACTTCAAGGGTTCCTAGATAGGGGAGCATTTTTGTCCCCCCCAGGCTGTCTTGTCATAACTTTAATAAAAATCATCCTCTGTGGGACACACACTCATGCTAACGCCGTGCAGTAACACACACACTCATGCTAACGCCGTGCAGTAACACACACACTCATGCTAACACCGTGCAGTAACACACACACTCATGCTAACGCCATGCAGTAACACACACACTCATGCTAACGCCGTGCAGTAACACACACACTCATGCTAACGCCATGCAGTAACACACACACTCATGCTAACGCCGTGCAGTAACACACACACTCATGCTAACGCCATGCAGTAACACACACACTCATGCTAACGCCATGCAGTAACACACACACTCATGCTAACACCGTGCAGTAACACACACACTCATGCTAACGCCGTGCAGTAACACACACGCTCATGCTAACACCTTGCAGTAACACACACACTCATGCTAACACCGTGCAGTAACACACACACTCATGCTAACACCGTGCAGTAACACACACACTCATGCTAACGCCGTGCAGTAACACACACGCTCATGCTAACGCCTTGCAGTAACACACACACTCATGCTAACACCGTGCAGTAACACACACACTCATGCTAACGCCGTGCAGTAACACACACTCATGCTAACACCCTACGGTAACACACACTTCAACACCGCATGCTTCCACACAGTAACACTACACACTAATACACATAAACATACACTCCTTCTAACACAATACACACACTTTCCAACATCATACACTAACACCCCCCTGCAATCTAACACTATACACATATACACTTACACATACATAACCACACACACACACATAACCACACACACACACACTCTCTCTGCCCTCCTAGTCTCTCATTATCTGCACAGTTCGATCTTCTCTATCTCCCTCCCTCGTTCCTCGCACAGGGCTCTGGTGTCACGCAGCTCACACTTGATTATCGAGCGTCATGCACCTGCTGCACTTGCCTAAGCGCGTCCTCCGCCGCTGGCCTTAAAGTGCCGGCGCTGCTAAAAGGCATCCCCAGTCCAGCCCCGATTGGCGAAGGTGACCTCAGGGCTTTTCAGAGTCAAACGGACTGCTTTTTGACACGAGATACGGGCAGTAATATAAAAGTTGTTGATCCGAGGCTTACTCTGACTGTCCAATAAAGTAATTTTCCCTCCTTCCAGGAGCCCAGAATGTTTATTTTTTCCTTCGTCAGGATTGGGTCGGAGTAACTTGGAACGGCTGATGTTGATGAATGATGTTAGTTATTATTACGTTATAATATCATGTTATTCATATTCTATACATTTCGCTATCAGAGGTTTGTAAATTGGCAGAAATGAAGCCGTTAAAATACTTTATATTCCCAAAAAGGGCATTTCATTCACTCGCTGACGCCTCCTCATGCATTGTTTTCATGTTCGCTTGAAAAAAAAGCGATTTTCCGCGCCATTCATGAGTAATAAAGTTATCAGCGGAAAGAGTCGGTTGGCGCCGCGTCCTGCTGCTTCGGCCATTCCTGCCGCTTCTGCCGGCTCTTTAATGCGTCCGAACCGATTCATCTCCGAGAAGCGGCCGATATGTATCCTCCCCGCACAGATACATTATTACCGCCATTATTCCGCAGGAAGACGGCTCCGTTCCACTCATGTTTTTTGCCTTTTGTTATTTTAGTACCAAGCCCGCCGAGGCGTGCGTCGAACAATCACCGCATCGCAATAAGGGAGGAAAAACAGATCCGGACAATAAAATCAGGGATTTTTACTGCAGTTATTATAACATCTCTTTCCTACGTTTTATATCAGCAAAAAGATGCAAAAACCCCGCCGGATTTAATGAACGTTCATCACAGCCACCTAAAAGCCACCATAACACCCAAGTATCACTGTTTAGCTTGGCCAGTCCCTCTCCCTGATTCCCCTCTCACCTCCCCGACATCCCTCTCTCCTCCCCTGATGCCTCTCTCCCCTCCCCTGATGCCCCTCCCCCCCTGATGCCCCTCCCCCTGATGCCCCTCTTTTCTAGGAGGTCAGAATGTTTGCTGGGTATGAGGGGATCGCAGGGTTCTACAGCCCTAAAAGCCCCGATAATGTGTATAGAAACAGCAGGGAACGGCTTTATAAATTAAACGGGGGAAATAAAACCCCATTATTCTTCTTCTAAATGCCCCACCCAGTTATATGCAAATCTCCGCAACACGTTATTTTGGGGGCACATCTTCCCCCCCTAAAAACCAAGGGGAATAGGTACGGATTCTGTTGAATTATTTCTCCCCTGTTGTTGCTGATTGGTTCAGGCAGCCTTTGTACTTCAGGACAGGAAATTGATCAGATAATGCTGGCTCTGCCACGGGCTGCCACCGATCCTCCACTTCCATGAAGTTAAAATAAAAGATTAATTAAGCATGGGATAGACATACGGCTCCTGAATCTAAGACTCTACTTTACTGAGAGGGTGGTAGATAAGTAGAACAGCCTCCCAGCAGAGGTGGTAGAGGGTAATACAGTGAGGGTATTAAACATGCATGGGATAGACATACGGCTCCTGAATCTAAGACGAGACCAACGACTGATTAAGGTTTGAGTCTTTACAGCAGGAGGAACGGGCGACTAGACGGGGGCCGGATGGGGCCGATCTGCCGGCGGTGATATATTGCAGGCGGCCGATGTAGCAGGATGAGTACAGAGCGCATTTCTTTTACAGACTGGCGGTTTTTATGAAGTTAAATAATATCTCCAGTAATACAGATTTTTCGTTTCGGGTCCTGGGGCGGTTTGTAAAATAAATCTCAGTCCCCGGAACGATGTTGTTTATTTGTGAAGCCATCAAACTAACCGGCGGAAGTCTGTCGGCCTGGCCTTGGGTCCGGAGCACTAAACAGCGCGTCGCCGCACCAAGTGCACCCTGGGTAATACGGGGTAAATTATTTGCGCGTGCGAGACGAATGCCTCGCCCCACGTGACGCTCGCAGCGTTCTCGCCATTCTGTTCGGAGCGCGCGGCGTCGGCTCGCAGGAAGTCGCTGCTTCCCGGTTCACGTTAAACGATCAGCTTTTCTGACTTTGATTAAACCCGAGGCAGCCGGCGTCCCCGAGACGTTTCGCATCGTGCCGTACGTGAAAACACCACGAGACGTACGGGAGTAACGAATCCTGCGAGGGAGCGGCTCACGTCTATTATTACAATCAGATTAAAAATATATGTTTCCAAAAATAGCATTCATTTTTATTTTTAAACCAGGTTTTGCCCCATAATATAATGTTTTCATTATACAGGGGGCCGGCTCGCTGATTTATCTATACATTATACAGGGGGCGGCTCGCTGATTTATCTATACATTATACAGGGGCCGGTCACTGATTTATCTATACATTATACAGGGGCCGGTCACTGATTTATCTATACATTATACAGGGGGCCGGTCACTGATTTATCTATACATTATACAGGGGCCGGCTCGCTGATTTACCTATACATTATACAGGGGTGGCTCGCTGATTTATCTATACATTATACAGGGGGCCGGCTCGCTGATTTATCTATACATTATACAGGGGCCGGTCACTGATTTATCTATACATTATACAGGGGGCCGGCTCGCTGATTTATCTATACATTATACAGGGGCCGGTCACTGATTTATCTATACATTATACAGGGGCCGGTCACTGATTTATCTATACATTATACAGGGGAGCGGTCACTGATTTATCTATACATTATACAGGGGGCCGGCACGCTGATTTACCTATACATTATACAGGGGTGGCTCGCTGATTTATCTATACATTATACAGGGGGCCGGCTCACTGATTTAACTATACATTATACAGGGGGCCGGTCACTGATTTATCTATACATTATACAGGGGGCCGGCTCGCTGATTTATCTATACATTATACAGGGGGCCGGCTGGCTGATATAACTATACATTATACAGGGGGCCAGCTCACTGATTTAACTATACATTATACAGGGGGCCGGCTCCCTGATTTATTTATACATTATACAGGGCGCCGGCTCACCGATTTATCTATACATTATACAGGGGGCCGGCTCACTGATTTAACTATACATTATACAGGGGGCCGGTCACCGATTTATCTATACATTATACAGGGGGCCGGCTCACTGATTTAACTATACATTATACAGGGGGCCGGTCACTGATTTATCTATACATTATACAGGGGCCGGCTCGCTGATTTATCTATACATTATACAGGGGGCCAGCTCACTGATTTAACTATACATTATACAGGGGGCCGGCTCCCTGATTTATCTATACATTATACAGGGGCCGGCTCGCTGATTTATCTATACATTATACAGGGGGCCGGCTGGCTGATTTATCTATACATTATACAGGGGGCCAGCTCACTGATTTAACTATACATTATACAGGGGGCCGGCTCCCTGATTTATCTATACATTATACAGGGCGCCGGCTCACCGATTTATCTATACATTATACAGGGGGCCGGCTCCCTGATTTATCTATACATTATACAGGGTGCCGGTCACTGATTTATCTATACATTATACAGGGGACCGGCTTACTGATTTATCTATACATTATACAGGGGGCCGGATTGCTGATTTAATTATACATTATACAGGGGAGCCAGTGGCTAAAGGTGCAGCTCCCCTGCTTTAGTGAATAAGCCCCGTTAAAAAACTGTTGCAACCAACAATAATAACAACATTATGATTATTTGTCATATTCCTCGAATCACACTCACGGGGGTGAACGGCACATATGGAATCTATACATTATACAGCGTCACTCTGCACCGACCCCCACCTCCACGCCTGCATTCTTACAGAGTGCGAGACCCTGCATGCTATAAATGCTAAGTTTATGTTTCTGTGTTGAAAGGATCTTGAAATGTATAACAAATCATTTATCATTATTATTATTAGCATTATTATTATTATTATAAATATTGTCGTCATCATCATTATGTTTTATTTCAATGCAGCGTTTCTTACGGTCCCAACATTCCGAGGGTCTGACAGAACTAGAACCGACACAGTAGGTAAAGCGCTGATCAATAAACAATAAATAAACACACAATCGGATGCTATTAGGTTTCATAATCTAAACTAATCTAAACTAGGGAGCAAGAAGCTTGGATGTAATGGCAGGACATTTTACTTTACTGAGAGGGAGGTAGATAAGTGGAACGGCCTCCCGGTAGAAGTGGTAGAGGGTAATACAGTGAGGGTATTAAACACGCATGGGATAGACATACGGCTCCTGAATCTAAGACGAGACCAACGACTGATTAAGGTTTGAGTCTTTACAGCAGGAGAAACGGGCGACTAGACGGGGGCCAGATGGGGCCGATCTGCAGGTAGGTTCTAGATTTGTATGTTCTCGATCAGATTAGTAAACGGAACGCTGCATCTTCCTGGCTTCCTCGTCTGTTTCTATGTGATGAATCCTGTGTGAAGCCCCCGTCGGTTGCGCATGCTCGGTGCAGATATTGCAGTAATCGGGTGTTTATTGCGCGGCGGCCGGGACACGGTAGGATTTTTTTTATGTTAAAACGCTCCGTCTCTTCATGCAGACTCTGTCCCGCGCATGTCGCTGTTTGCTTTCGGATCACGCTGTGCTCGATGAAACACAGAAAGCCAGGCGAGTTCCAGCCCTAAAGTAAAACTTTGCCGCAGTGCTTCCTTCCTCATGCTGAGGGAATTGGAATTTGCTAGATACATCTTCACGACTGCCGAGACAGCCGCCGGTCGGACAAGCTCTGGGACCCTGTTTAGATGTAACGGCAAGAAGTTTAACTTTACTGAGAGGGTGGTGGATAAGTGGAACAGCCTCCCAGCAGAAGTGGTAGAGGGTAATACATGGGATAGGCATACGGCTCCTGAATCCAAGACAAGACCAACCTGCCTGGTGGTGTAACGGGTAGCTGTGATACCTACGGTGCTGTGGAACACAGGTTCAATTCCCGGTAGAAACACTTTACCTGTTACCAAAGACGAGACTAATGGCTGATTAAGGTCGGCTGACGGGTTCTGTTCTGAATGGGTCCGTTAATTAAATTCTCAGATGTGCGATGCTCTGAAAATGGTCTGATGGACTCAGCAAAAACCTGATAGTATAATGTTTGTACGATTCTCACTGTTATCTGATCCCCGATCTACTAAACCCCCCCAACTCCTTATCTATTGGGGAACAATAGAATGACTCAGTCTTAATCACCAAGCCAGAATCTCTGACTAATGAAAGTCTATGGATTGTATGTATTATGTATTACAGTGCTGGGGGGTTATATTACTGTATACAGCGCTGGGGGGTTATATAACTGTATACAGCGCTGGGGGTTATATTACTGTATACAGCGCTGGGGGGTTATATTACTGTATACAGCGCTGGGGGTTATATTACTGTATACAGCGCTGGGGGTTATATTACTGTATACAGCGCTGGGGGTTATATCACTGTATACAGCGCTGGGGGGTTATATCACTGTATACAGTGCTGGGGGTTATATTACGGTATACAGCGCTGGGGGTTATATTACTGTATACAGTGCTGGGGGTTATATTACTGTATACAGCGCTGGGGGGTTATATTACTGTATACAGCGCTGGGGGGTTGTATTACTGTATACAGTGCTGGGGGGTTATATTACTGTATACAGCGCTGGGGGGTTATATTACTGTATACAGCGCTGGGGGGGTTATATTACTGTATACAGCGCTGGGGGTTATATTACTGTATACAGCGCTGGGGGGTTATATTACTGTATACAGCGCTGGGGGGGTTATATTACTGTATACAGCGCTGGGGGTTATATTACTGTATACAGCGCTGAGTGTTATATTACTGTATACAGCGCTGGGGGTTATATTACTGTATACAGCGCTGGGGGTTATATTACTGTATACAGTGCTGGGGGTTATATTACTGTATACAGTGCTGGGGGTTATATTACTGTATACAGCGCTGGGGGGGTTATATTACTGTATACAGCGCTGGGGGGGTTATATTACTGTATATTGTATTAATATAACCCACGTCACGTCTGATGTGGGTTTATTGCCCCTCTGGCTGGTGGAAGGAGGTTTGTGCGATGATTCCCAGTTCTATTAATGGAATATATTTACAGATTATCGCCTTCTCTTCGCTTTCGGCTCATTTTACGGTTTCCTTGCGGACGATTCACTGATTTTGTTGGACTTTTGTTTTATGAGCGCTCAGACTCGGGAACGGGAATTCCTAAGTTTAATAGTCCAATAAAAGGATAAAACTCCATATTTTTCAAATTAACCAAATCCGTTGGCTACCAGAACTAAACCTCGGGAAAAAAGAGCGATCAAACTAACGGTACACGGAACGAGGTCGCTAAAAGCCGAGTTTAAAGTATAAAACTATATTACAAAAAATACATTCTAAACTTTTTTTCTTTTTTGATCGATACATTCACACGTAGTTGTTCTTTTGATCCATACGTTCACATTGTTAGTTTAAAGCTCAACAAATGTTTGCGTTGCAGTTATTGCGCACAACCTATAGGTAGAGCTGATAAAGAAAGACATGTAGCGATGCTGAACGTTCAGATGGTTACAGCCCCTTCCTTATGGCTGCTTTTTGGTGCTTATATGGTTGAGTGGAGAAGGCAGGGAGGGAGGGTAGGGAGGAGAGATAAAGAGAAAAAAGAGAGAAGGGAGACAAAAAGAAGAAAAAAAAAAAAAGGCGAGAAATTATCTTTTTTCCCTTCTTTTTGTTTTCTCTTTCTCCCCATCTCCAGAAGAGAGCGGGAGAAAGGAGAGACAGTGGGGAGAGAAAAAGGCAGACAGTGGGGAGAGAAAAAGGCAGAGAGAGGGAAGATAGAGAGAGATAGAGTGAAAGAATAAAGAGACAGACGAGAGAATAAAGAGGGGTGGAAGAGAAAGGAGAGAGAGACAATAAGGAGAGTGAGGAGATCGAGAGAAGAAAGAGCAGTGACATGCGCTATCTAGTTAGCCATGTTTTTTTTTTTAACCACACGTGAGCCATGACATGCTACATTATACACGATGATCCCGGTGCTCTTCACACAGGGCTAACGACACAAGCGAATGCCCCCGGATATCCAGAACACCTCGGCCGCTTCCAGCAGATTTCAGAATCTATAAAACAAACTGTGATAGCGAACGCGTGTTATTTAGTGACGGCTGGAGGACGGCGGCAGCGAGAGCGCCGTCTGATCTGTGCGGAATATTAAACGTACAGCGCTCAGATATGTCAGGTTACACGGAGCAGAAAAAAAATGTCAGATTACTTCTGAAAATGCTGTTTTTGCTCCGTCCTAACCGGTTCTGCTTGGATTGCCGCTAATTCAAGGACAGATGTCACTTTACGCAACACGAAAACACAGCTCGTTCCTGCTGCTAAAAACTCTACAGCCGAGCCGGGAAATATCACTTCAAACATACCCCCCCCCTCCATATTCCAGGTGTCAAAATCAGGGAGGTGGCTGGGGGGTAGCAGCATAGCCACCTCCTTCCCTATCTTAAACTACTAACCATAGGCTCACCCCTGACACTCTAACACCATACACTAACACACACACAGTCATGCTAACACCATACACTAACACACACACAGTCATGCTAACACCATACACTAACACACACAGTCATGCTAACACCATACACTAACACACACAGTCATGCTAACACCATACACTAACACACACAGTCATGCTAACATCATAGACAACACACAGACTCTCTACCCCCATACAGTAACATATACTCACGCTAACACGATACACTAACACACACAGTCATGCTAACACCATACACTAACACACACAGTTATGCTAACACCACAGACAACACACAGACTCTCTACCCCCATACAGTAACATATACTCACGCTTACACCATACACTAACACACACAGTCATGCTAACACTATACACTAACACACACAGTCATGATAACACCATACACTAACACACACAGTCATGCTAACACCATACACTAACACACACAGTCATGCTAACACCATACACTAACACACACAGTCATGCTAACACCATACACTAACACACACAGTCATGCTAACACCATACACTAACACACACAGTCATGCTAACATCATAGACAACACACAGACTCTCTACCCCCATACAGTAACATATACTCACGCTAACACCATACACTAACACACACAGTCATGCTAACACTATACATTAACACACACTACCCCCATACAGTAACACATACTCACTCTAACACTATACACTAACACACACTCCACCCCCATACAGTAACACGTACTCACTCTAACACTATACACTAACACACACTACCCCCATACAGTAACACATACTCACTCTAACACTATACACTAACACACACTCCACCCCCATACAGTAACACGTACTCACTCTAACACTATACACTAACACACACTACCCCCATACAGTAACACATACTCACTCTAACACTATACACTAACACACACTCCACCCCCATACAGTAACACGTACTCACTCTAACACCATAGACATATACCAAGAAAAAAAAGGACTGTTGGAAGGCATGCTCAAAGTAAAATGCTAATAAATGGCCTCGCAGACTGAAACATACCACAGCAATGAAAGGGTTAAGGAGGACCTTTCGGGGAAGTATCTGTTTTCTTAATTATGCATTTCATTTCATGGTGAGTTTTGCTTATTTTGTCTTCTGAAGAGTAAAAACGGTAAATTAGTCCTCAAAATCCTTATGCCCGGTTTGCCTGCTGTACAGCGCTGCGGAATATGATGGCGCTATATAAATCAACAATTAATGACTATTATTATTATTATTGTTGTTATTTCCCAGAATCAAAAGTATTCTAAAAAGATAAAGCAGCCAATTTACTTTATTGAACAGAACCCTTAAAATATCAGCTCTTGATTGTGATAAAAAAGTTATGGTTC
This sequence comes from Spea bombifrons, assembly GCF_027358695.1. Classification (NCBI taxonomy): domain Eukaryota; kingdom Metazoa; phylum Chordata; class Amphibia; order Anura; family Pelobatidae; genus Spea; species Spea bombifrons. The sequence continues at coordinate 138,101,409 of NC_071088.1, read as the reverse complement.
TTTAGAGAAAACAAAGTTTATTCCTGGTGCCGTTTCCTTTATTACGGATACATTTTTCCTTCGTCCCCCGGGTACAGCGTATCCTTCCTGCCCCTCCGCCTGGAACCGTATCAATAAAGAATTAAAAACGTCTCCTTTATCTGTAACGGTTCCCAGAAGCCACTCGAGAACGTGTTTCTGGTTATGCGTCGAAGGCGTCTTTCCGAGGAAGGACCGGCGTTACTAACGCAGACAACGTGCAGCGCTGCCCAGGCTGACGGGGGTCGTCGGATACTTTGGGGTTTGTACGTTTCTCTCCGGGGGGCCAACACCAGTATTAAAGGAAATAAAGTCCAGTGATCGCGGGGTAATATGATTCTCTAATCGTGAATAGGGCTCATTGTGCGAGGAGGAATTGCACGCAGAGTCTGTGAACGTGAAACGAAGATGAACTGATGGAATTAAAGGGAAATCTGGAAAACAGAGACAAGGCAGCAATTTGCGGTAAAAAAAAACAAAAAACAAAGACGTGATAGAGGGGGTGATATAAGTAAAATAATCTGAATTATGGATGAATTTGTGGTGAACTTGGCTCTTTATAGCAATAAATATAAAAAAATACGCTCCATATGAAAAACGAGAAGAGGAGAGGAGGGAAAGAGACAGTGACGGCTCCGGTGGCGGTAGGAACGTAATATTATGTGACCTCGCTGTAATAGTGAGGCGGCTTCCATAGTGTGTGAGCAGCCAGAAAGAAAGCTGTGGGTGAGGTGAGGGAGTGAGAGAGGAGGTGAGGGAGTGAGAGAGGAAGAGAGGGAGTTTATATGTATGTTACAGTGAGAGAGTGTGTGCAAGCATGAATGTGTATGTGTAAGTGTGTTAGAGCATGAATGTGTATGTGTAAGTGTGTTAGAGCATGAATGTGTAAGTGTGTTTGAGCATGAATGTGTATGTGTAAGTGTGTGAGCAGAAGAATGTCTTAGCATGAGTGTGTAAGTGTGGGTGTTGGCATGGATGTGTATGTGCTAGTGTACATATGTGTGTATGTCTAAGTGTGTATTAGCATGAATGTGTTTGCATAAGTGTGTTTTGAGCATGAATGTGAATGTGTTGGCTTGAGTGTGTAAGTATTAGTGTAAATATAAGTGTGTATAAATGTGAGAGTGTGTGTAAAAAATGTGAATTATCGGGGGTGGGGGAAAGGGGCCAATGGGGCCACTTGGCTTTACCTGTCCCCTAGGCCAGAAGGTGCCTGCCCTCCCCTGTCACTGGCCCAACATTTCCAGGACATAAAGAAGTAAATCCAGGATCTGTAGGGAAATGTCCAGGTAAAACCCGGAGAGTCAGCAACCCTAGCCCTGATAGAGTGTAAGCTCCTCTTGTCCAGTCTGTCTTGGTGTCTGTTAATCTTATTATGGAATCTGCTGGCGCTCTATTAAAATGAGGTCACTTCCTACTATAACACGTAGCCACCACCATGTCAGTAATATACCGTTCCTATATGCTGTATCTGCTAGTCTTAGACCATTGGCTGCAGTTGAATCTGCTTATTTCCTTTTTACAAACTAATGACATCAGAGTGACCTCATCCAAGCCAAATCCTCAGAATTACTCTTTTATTGGCACCGTCTGTGTATGTGTGCTTATTATTATGGGGGATGCTTATATAACCCGTTGTACAGCGCTGTGGAATATGCTAGCGCTATATAAATAAAATAATTTTCTGAGGAAGTGGACAGGATAGGACTACATGTATGATCACTGTAGGTGATTATTCAAACACACTCAGTATGTTTAAGTGTCACAATTGTCACATGACACTAAAACAGGCTCTGATAAGTGATAAGCTGTTGCCATAGAATCAGAAAAATGTTTTTTTAAACATTCAGATGAAAGAATAAAAACACAGACGCGCTAAAAATAATTCTTTAATCTCGTAATATTTGGCCTCATTCATCATTATGGCCGGGAACGCTTAACAGTCATGTGACACAAAAGCAGACGCTGATAGGACGTTGCCATAGAAACTAAAAACTGCTTTTTAAAAGATTCTGTGTTGTTTTTATGCGATGAAATATTCAAAGGAAAGAATAAAATGGCAGATCTTTTAAAGTCTTTTCTTGACATGATGGGGGGGTGATATAAATTCAGAAAATAATACAAAATAAACAACAACAAAAATAATAATCTGATGTCATAAGAGAGTCATACAAAGCGATATGATGTCATTATAGGGAAAGAGATTCTAGAATAATCTGATGTAATTCAGCTGACACACAATGATAACGAAAGAGGTAAATGGCGTTCCCTTATACACCCAGCACGGCTCTTTTTAAGGACAACCTGGCAAGGGCCGCATCTGAAGGACATCAAGGTCAATAACCCAGTTATTACCCAGACCTAGCCAATCTCAAAATTAAAAAACAATCTGATATTATCTGGTTAAAGACTCGTGAACGCGTTATTCGTCGTAATCATAGGGAGCCGAACGTTGACTTTTTTACTTTGCTGGTTTTTGCTTAGCTGAGAGGGTGGTTGATAAATGGAACAGCCTCCCAGCAGAAGCAGTAGAGGCTAATACAGTGAGAGGATGTAAACAGGCGTGGGGTAGGCAGGTTCCGGGTTTCTGGTTAATGCAGGTTCCGGGTTTCTGGTTAATGCAGAGGCGCAGATGATGAAATAATTTTATGGGGCGCGGAATAAGCTGAGTTTAACAGATTCTACAATCCAAGGTAACGCCGAGACGTCCCCAATGACTGCGCCGTGAAGCTGATGTAAAGGACCAGCAAGAACAGCAAATAAGTTAACTGCGTAGGCGTCGCGGGAAGAGAATAGCGGTAATTCATGATTTGCAAAAAAAAAAGTTCAAAAGAGTAATTTATTGTAACAAAAAAATCAGATATTTCAGAACTATTATTTATGGGGTTTTAGATCGTTCTGCCTTTACGAGTTTAAATTAAGCATAAATTCTATTTTTTATTCCAAATTTATATTGGACGGTAACCCTTTTTATGGAACCAAACAGTGGGCGGACCTAGTTCCAAGAGGCGTGCACAAGATGAGGCTATCCTCCAATGGGCAGCGGCCACACACATACAAATATCTGAATATTCCGTTTCTACTGTCTAAACCATAAATAAATTAAAACAAATGTATGTGTTTTTTTGTTTAAAAAAAGCCTTTTTTGTGCACGTGTCTGGTTACTATAAGGATATTGTACGTTTTCTGCACTTGTGCTAATATTTTGTGTATTGTTGCACACGATAAACGTGAAATAAAAAAATAAAAAAATACAATAGAAGAATCTTGGTTTTATCTATTTGTGCAGTTATACAAAGTGAACATCAGTTAAATATTTTACATGTAGCAAAAAACTAAATTTAAAGTTAATATTTTCCATTTTTTTTTTTTACTGCAATTTATATTATTTGTTTTTTTATTAATTTTTCTGAGATGGTGGTGGATATGTGGAACAGCCTCCCAGCAGAAGTGGTAGAGGCTAATGCAGTGAAGGAATTTAAACATGGATGTGATAGACATACGGCTCTCTGTATGGTTCCCGGACTGTGATTAATGTCCCCATTCCAAGTCTCAGGGTCTTTACGTGGTTAGCCGTGACCTTCGGCTGACCTTGACATCTCTCCATTTAGTAAAATTGATCTAAGGCTTTTAAATGGTCCACTGGATGCTGAGTTAACCCTTGAGTACACCGACTACGATTCATGTATAATAACTGTCAGTACACTCATCTGTCATGTACACAAATTGTATAAAAATTAAAAATATCACTAAAAAATTCAGAAAAAAATAGATTTTCATTTGTAATTTTTATTTATATTTTAATGATTATTATATAAGAAGAGAGTGTGTGTGTAATCACAGTGCATTGTTTCAGCTTACTTTGTCTTCAACAGGAGTGCAACTGAGCATGTGCAGGAAGTGTACCGGTGAACGCTTCCTGTTTCCCGTGGAGGGAGCTGGGGGGAGGAGCTAACCGAGACTCCAACGAACTCCAATAACTAAAGAACGCCTGCACCGATTTGCATGCAGTAAAATGCGTTGGAATCCGAGCAAAATGGGCTCCAATCTGCACTAAAAAATGAAAAATGCAATTTTGGGACTAGACTGTTTCTTTATTTGTAGAAATAGCCTAGAACTTGCACATGATAACCAGGATTCTATAGATCTTATACTATATATATATATATATATATATATATATATATATATAAATATATATACACTACTATATATATACACACTGTATAACTATATATATATATATATATATATATATATATATATATATATATAGGTGCTACATGTTGGATAATTTACTCGGCATGGAAATATGGAAGCAAACGACAGAATATATACGTCTCAAAGGCTGTCAGCAAACGCCACGGGAACAATATTATTATATTTTATATCATAACAGCGACGGCTCCGCAGAAACGATTCCCAAAGCCGTTTCTTGCCGTACAAAATATCCCGGTTTTATGTCATGCTCTGTATTTCCCGGAGAAGTAAAATACGGAGTTTTATATTACAGTCAAAAAAATAATAAAAACAAAGTCTGGAAATTCATAACAAAAATGCGCAAAGAGATCCAAACGCAGTAACAAACTCTTCTCTGTGGTCATTTTTTCCTGATCTTCAGGGTTTTTTTGTAACCCGATGGAAGTTGCATAGAAACCCAGACCCCGCCGGCAGATCGGCCCCTCCGGCCCCCCGTCTAGTCCCCCGTTTTTCCTGCTGTAACGACTCAAACCTTAATCAGTCGCTGGTCTCGTCTTAGATTCAGGAGCCGTATGTCTACCCCATGCATGTTTAACCCCCTCACTGTATTACCCTCTACCACTTCTGCTGGGAGGCTGTTCCACCCTCAAGTTACACCAAAGAGAAAATTGAAATATTCACCGATTATAGAGATTGTTTGAGTCAGGATTGAGATAGTTTTAACATTGCAGCAAATGCCTAAAGGGAAATATTTTGGGAAACTTCCAAATGTGGGCACAACCCCCCCCCCAATGACTAATAAGAAACCAGGACATGTCCAGCTGCTACAGACATCATTTATGTATACCTGCTAAGTGTCAGTGTTTAGATTGGACAGTCTCTTTTTGGGCCCTCTCTCCTCCCCTGATGCCCCTCTCTCCCCCCCTGATGCCCCTCTCTCCTCCCCAGATGCCCCTCTCTCCCCCCCTGATGCCCCTCTCTCCTCCCCCGATGCCCCTCTTTTCTAGGAGGTCAGAGTGTTTGCTGGGTATGAGGGGATCGCAGGGTTCTACAGCCCTAAAAGCCCCGATAATGTGTATAGAAACAGCAGGGAACGGCTTTAAAAAGTTTTTTTTAGGCCATTTAAAACAATAAACACAATAGAACTAGAGGAATAAATGCTCCTTGCAGCATCTTTGCTTTTTCGCCAACGATAACTCAAAACACCATTACTCCCCATCGTTATTAGTGGCCGTTTCCCGCCATTAACGCTCCTTAATCACCGAGCCCGAGATACAGACGGCGGCCGATGATTCCGTGACTTGTGAGGAAGCTGCAGCGGTTTATTTCCCGGCTCTCCCGAGAAGAACCCAAGAGAACAAAAGTCAGTCTGCGGCTCTTTGTCTTCCTGCAGCCGCGGGGTTAAACCGGCCATTCACTGTTAATTCCGCCGTTCCCCGTCTTTAATTTTCTCTCTTTTGTTTCGGTTTAAGTGCTTTTGTTGGCGCATCGACGGCTTTCGCCTGGTAGACCGTTCAGCGTTATCGCTCTCGCTCTTTTGTTTTACTGTTAAATAGCTAAATAACGTTAATTTCCACCAGCGCTTCGTTCGCTGGTTTTCAGTTTTTACAAAGTCAAAAACTGAAGGCGCGAGGAGCTTTGTGCCGAGACCTCCAGTACAAGACCCCCAATTGTGGTTAAAATGGGGTAACTGGCCGAGACCTCAAGTTTGATCCAATTGTGAAAATTTTCAGCTTTTTTTTTTATATATATATATATATATAAATGAGGGGCCCGGTCCTCACATTTCCCCGGAGCTTGCAGGCTGCGCATGTTATGGTGGGAGAGGGGCAGCCATGGGCGGTAATTTGAACGAATGAATCGTGTTGCAGTTTCCCTGCAGCTTCTCCTTTAGTGAGCTGAAAGGAATGACTGATGTGCCCTCGACGAAACCAAAACTGGGTGCGTTACCAGGGCAACAACTACCAAACTGAGGCACATAGGGGCTGGGCTATCCCCAGATAGCCCTTAGTAGGAGGAAAGCAGGCAGAGAGAAAGAGGAAAGCGGACAGAGAGAAAGAGGAAAGTGGGCAGAGAATAGGAGATCAGAGAATAGGTGGGAAGAGGGCATAGAGCAGGGGAATATGGACGGGAATAGATTAAAAAATGGGTGGTGAGTGGATGTAACCACTACCCTGACCTGTACCTACACATGTCTGGAAAAGACTGCTGTGACCTCTCACCCCCCCAAAAAAAAAAGGGAAGCAAGAGGGATGGTTGTATACATGGAAATTTACCACTAAAAACCGCAGCGCAGCGGTATCGTTACGATCTGTCAGGACCGATTTCCTTCTACGCTGGTATCTGACAGGAGATATGTGCATGCGCGGCAGACTCTATTAAGCAGTTCTCGGGTGCTCTCTCTCTTTGCGTTAAGCGCCATTAATACAAGCGCGTCCGAGTCGGCCCGGCACAGCCGTCCTCGTGTCTCCGAGGGGATCTCCGTAAGATTTGCAGATGTACGAACACTCGCATTATTTGCATACAAATTTCTTTGTCGACAAAATTGACGAGGCGGCCGTTGGCGGCGGGGACACGATTCTCATCAGGGTTTTCCGGATGAAGCTGCTGAGTTTGTCTGAACTTATTTATCTCAAACTCTGCGGCGCAAAAAAAACCCAAAAAAAAACGCTGTTCGCTCTCAATACCCGGAATTTCGGTGAAACGCGAAGGGTCCCCCCCCCCCGATATCCCTCTCCTCCCAGACGGACAATAAAATGTGTAAACTTAAAACAGTGACATATACCGTATTTGCTCGATTATAAGACAAGGTTTTATAAGGTTTTACCCCTCCTCTTATATTCAAGGTCATCTTCTAATCAGACCTCAAATAGAGGTCTCACTACAAGACTAAGATCCAGATCCCCCGCAGCGCTGCAGGGACCCGGATCCTCCTCTCCGGTGGACGTCTGTGCAACACAGACAACCTCCGCTGCTGCCGGCACTTCCTCCGGGGCTTCAATGATGGAGCGCCGGCGTCACATGACCTTCCGGTGCTCATTCGTAGAAGCCTCGGCAGAAGTGGCGGCAGCAGCAGCGGAGATTATCTGGGCACATACAGGGGGGTATACGGCATATCTGGGGGCAGGTTGTCAAATAAAAGGAAATAAAAACAAAAAAATTCATTTTTCCCAATCATAGTTTTTATTAAATATGAAAAAATAGTTTACATGGGAATTAATATTTACTGGTAAAACTTTTTTTCTTATAGGGCCGTCTTATAGTCAGGCTTTTTCTTTTTTCTAAATTAATATTCTAATTTTGTGGGGTCGTCTCATAATCGAGCAAATACGGTATATTATATTTAAAATGGAAATATTTACACACATATAATAAAAATATATTGTAAAGAATATTATTTCTAATATATATATATTCATTTCTTATTATATTTTCAGTAGATCCGTTTAATATTCACTTGTTATAAGATTTGAATGAACCAAAAGTAAAAATCTATCTTCCCGATAATACAAATGTTGTTAGAATTTTTGAGCAAAAGGAAGTCACGATAACCTTTGTGAGGAGTTCTGTGTCCTCTGAAGATTATTTTTGTTACATTTCAGCAGCAAATCGCATTACATGCGGAAACTCTGTCCGGTATTAAGAGAAAAAGAACATTGAAGTCCCCGAGCAAAGCTTCGCGGAACGCTGGAAAATGTCAAGGAGCTCAACTTCTTACAACAGACTGCAAGGGAAAAAACACACGCGCGCGCACACACATACTCACATACTCACACACGCGCGCGCGCACATACTCACATACACACGCGCGCACACACACATATACTCACACACACGCGCGCGCACACACACATATACTCACACGCGCACACACACACATATACTCACACACACACACATATACTCACACACGCGCGCGCGCGCACATATACTCACACACACGCACACACACGCGCACACACACACACACATATACTCACACACACGCGCGCGCACACATATACTCACACACACATATACTCACACGCGCGCACACACATATACTCACACGCGCGCGCACACACACATGCGCACACACACACACATACTCACACACACATATACTCACACGCGCGCACACACATATACTCACACACGCACGCGCACACACACATATACTCACGCACACATATACTCACACACACATATACTCACACACACGCGTGCGCACACATATACTCACACACATATACTCACACACACACACGCTACCCCTCACCCAAAACATCTGTGTTATATATATTCATATGTCATAAATATATGCAATAGGATTGTAGATATAAAGAATGAAATAAAAACATAATATATATTTTGCTATGAAGGACTGTACGACTGCCAGCCGCCGATCTTGTCTGTTTGATATCTTCATAGTGATAGGGGCTGTGACACCCCGTCTGGATTATTGCAACCCCCTATTATCCGGCCTCCTGTCCCAATCCATCCTGAGCGCTGCCGCCAGGCTAATTTTATTCTCCCCCACGCTCTTCATCTACTGCCCTCTGTGCCGCTCTCCCCACACCCTCCAGAACAGCCATGTGCCCTCCCATGTCCCTGCCCTTATCTGCAAATACCCTCCTGACTGCCTTCTCACTCACCCCATATCTTCCGTCTCTCCAGCCGCTTTCACCCCTCCCCACTCCCGTCCGCGCTGCTCCCACCCTCTGGGATTCCGGGCTCCATGTTGCCCGACTCTCCCCTAAGTATTCTAACTTTAAACCCTCCCTATAAACCCACCTGTGCAGAGAAGCTTACAATCTATCCTCCTCATACCCTCAGCAAGCACCCCGCCTTCGAGGTCTCCGGTTAAGGGTGAAGGGCTGGTTGGCTGAGGGTGATAGCCGGAGATCTGGAAGGTGGGATGCTGGCTGAGGGTATTGGGAGGATAGATTATAAGCTCACAAGCCCCCCTCTTCTTCTTCTGCCCCACTCTGTATTAACCTGTTTTAATTTTTTTGTAAAAAGATTGTCACTATATTTTATATCCTCCGTTATCGTAACAGCGCCATGGTGTCTGTTGGTGCTCTTTGAATAAAATGTAATGCAACAGGGAAATCTGCAGCCTAGAAATTAAAGTTGGGCTAAAAAAAAATTGCCCCTCTCCAAAAATGAGTTGAACCTTTTTTATTCTGCAATTGAATTTATAACTCAACTGCATCAAGACATATATCACCTCTTATGACATCACAAGGCAGACACTATTTCATACTGTTACGTCATGTGATGTCACTGGCGGTCTCCGCCCACTTTCACGCTCATCATTGTTCCCCATAGAGTCACTGCAAAATCAGGTTTTTTGTATTTCTGCCAACTTTATTAGAAATATCATATTCTATAGCATTTTTACCATTCTATAATTTTTTTTTTATAAAAAAACATTTCAAGGAACTCAACATTTTTTTTTTTTTTAAATCCACTAAATATATATATTTTTTAGCCAATACAGCCTTGTGAGTATCTGTTCTGACAACCAACGAATTAATGGAACCGAAGATCAGAACCAGTAAGGCTCAGAATATCCGTGTCTGTCACCGAGTGCCGGGACGCGGAATTTATTTGACAGGTTTTTATTTTATTTTTTATGCGATTAGTTTTCATATACAGGAAATTTAAACTGGCAGCAACACATGATAGCGGCCAGCATCACATGTCTCGCTGATTTTATGAATAAATCTGTAGCAAAATCATTTTTTTTAATTTAATTTGAAAATATCAGATGAAGATTATGTAAACCTTTCATTAAATAATTTTTTTTAAAAAAAATTCGTATAGCTTGTGAATTTTTGACTTTTCTAGAAAGCCTCCACATTTTTGGATTATTACACAATTCCTGTATTATTTTTTAAATAATAATATAATAAAATAAATGAAAAATCTAATAATAATAAAATATAATACAATAATAATACAATAATAATAATATTATTAAATTATTTCATAATAAATTCAGACATTGTGTATCCTCATTTAATTTGGCCAGTTCTTCTATTGAGTTCTTGATGCCCCCTCTCTCCTCTCCTGATGCCCCCTCTCTCCTCTCCTGATGCCCCCTCTCTCCTCCCCTGATGCCCCTCTTTTCTAGGAGGTCAGAATGATTGCTGGGTATGAGGGTATCACGGGGTCCTACAACCCTAGATGCCCCCAAAATGTTTAGAGGATCTTTGAAACGCGTTATTTTTAATGGAAAAAAGTTTTGTCCCAGAAAACTGCAGAATTAACTTTTTTGAGACATAAATCAAAAATCTTTCAAAAAAAGGGAAAATTCGGGGGTTAAGTCAAGTGTGAGTAAGTTAAATCATCATTTCTAGACACAATGGTAGAACATTCACTCTTGACTGATAACGTGGGCTGAGCGGCTCCCACGCGGTGCCAATCTGATAAAAACCTCCATCATCAGATTCAATACGCTTCCATTTACCATTTATCTCACTGTCACCTTTATATCATTTTATGTAAAAACCCAAAACAAAAAAAAACTACCTAAGATATGTTTCAGATTTCAGAAAAGCTTCGGGCAAGCGATTTACTTACAAGAACATTCCTAATCTGATTTATTCCCTTAACATTCTATTTATTGGTTAATATAGATGTCATCATTTCGGTAACAGGTTGATTTAAGGTAAAAATATAAAAGTTTACAGAATTCCGAAACAATTACGAAAAAATGTTAAAATATATCAAATAATATTTGAAAAATAGTTTCGTTGGTCAAGATTAGTAATTAGAAAAAACATTGAAATGTAGCTTCCAGGATTTTTAATAATAATAATAATAATAATAATAATACATTATTAAAAAAAAGCAAAAATCTGATCTATAAATATTTTGCAGGAATTTTCCCTTAAAAAAGGGGAATATTTGTAGTATTCAGTAAGTAATAAAAGCAGTATTTCATGTTATCCTTTGTAGGGACAAATCACACCATTTATTTTATGCTTCTAAAAGTAAGAAAATAAATACTTTATGAAAGTGTTCAGTAAAAAAAATATATTAGCAAATATAATTAATTTAAAAAATATATATATTTGTAATATTTATATTAAAAAATATATTAAATAAAATCACATATGCAGCTTTGGCGCATAATCAATCAATGAAGATTTTCAAATTAAGCACAAGATTTACTAAAGTAGTGTAAATTATTTGGGTGGAGAATGTCTTTCTTGATCATCCCAATAAACAGAAGAATTTAAAGAATAAAAAGTTAGATGCAAACTCTAGAACCCGCAATGATCATTAACGTCATTCATGGTCACTGGTGCATCAGGGAACCCCCCCCCGGGTTTGACCTGGAGTCTCCGGGTGACCCTCCGCTTACTTGTGTCTCCAGAGAGATTTCTTCGTTGTCAGGTCAGGAGAGCAGTGTATGGCCACTCCCACTCCCCACCCACTCCCACTCCCCGTCTCCACCCAGTCAAGGCTCTTTGATTCTAGCCCCACCTGCCATGAAGCTACTCTCCTGGGGAAAAAGAACTGCTCTGGATGTCTGGATGGCCTACCTTGGGTATTTTCTAGGTATGGACTTTGGTAATATTTCAGATTGTTTATAAGGTTACAAAAAAATAATGTTATGAAAAATGTTGACAGTCTCCCTAGACCAATAGAAGTAAGTTTCTGGGAGGTTGTTTTTGGGGTCAATGGGGCCACTTTAAGGTGTCCTCAGCCAACAGGAAGTAATGCCATTATTTTGGGGAGAAAACACAAAAAAACTAAATAAGAAATACCGAGAATGTGGTAAGTAAGTAGAATGGCTTACCAGCAGAGGTGGTAGAGGGTAATACAGTGAGGGGATTTAACATGCATGGGATAGACATACGGCTACTGAATCTAAGACGAGACCAACGACTGATTAAGGTTTGAGTCTTTACAGCGGGAGTAACGGGCAACGGGATGAACTACATAAAACACCAATTGTTTAGGGCTAAAAAAACATTTATGATTAAAATAAAAAAAATAAAAAAACGTAAATCTGCCCATAACTGTCCCTTTAAGGAACGATAGAAACATTTTTTATGTAAGATCTCCAGCCTAGGGAGAGACGTGAAAAGAATGCACGGCGTTCCGGAATCTTCTGATCGTGAATATAATGCACCTCGCCTGTCGAGGATCCCGACGCAGCGCGTTCCCCGGCGAGATCAAAGGCGAGCGCCGACGCATCAAAACAATGTTTCTTTTTGATGAAATATTAAACGTGACACTCGGCGCTTCCTGATGGAACGTTCTCTGTGTATCACGCAAACGACTACGGAAAACCTAATATACGACAAATCCGCGGACGATATTTATACCATTTTATAATTCGGTAAATTATACCGCATGCTCCAAATGGTGCATTTTAGTTCATTCTTCAATTTATAAAAGCAAAGGAACCAGGATTTGTTGACTGTTTTGGAGAAAGCCAAACGATTTGATCCACGTGATGACATCATAGAGGCAATGATGATATATTTGGATTCTCAAGTGGACCACGACCACCATCTCCGTGCGTCCCTTAGAGGACCGTCTTCTGCGCACCGAGAACAAGAGCGCCGGTCACCGTTACCGGCAATGACAGGCCCCGTCTATCTGCAGGAATGCATCTCGTTAATCCCGGTGTCTCCCGAGGCAGCTGTCGGAGTCGGCACTTGGCTGACGGGCAGCAGCTCACGTCCAGATAGGCAGACAGGATTGTATCCAACCGTGTAATTATCTCGATACGAGAATTTAAATAAATTACCGCAAACCGAAGTCAACAGGAAGCCCAATCCCACCCCAATGACCCGTTTTACCCTCTCAGACAATTTCACCCCCTTATTGGAAATCTCTGATTCATAACATCTTACAAGAAGAGCTTTCTTTACAATTTAAAAAATATTTAATAAATATCTTAAATGGAAAATCCCAGTAATAACCCCCAGCGCTGTATACAGTAATATAACCCCCAGCGCTGTATACAGTAATATAACCCCCCAGCACTGTATACAGTAATATAACCCCCAGCGCTGTATACAGTAATATAACCCCCCAGCGCTGTATACAGTAATATAACCCCCAGCGCTGTATACAGTAATATAACCCCCAGCGCTGTATACAGTAATATAACCCCCCAGCGCTGTATACAGTAATATAACCCTCCCAGCGCTGTATACAGTAATATAACCCCCAGCGCTGTATACAGTAATATAACCCCCCAGCGCTGTATACAGTAATATAACCCCAGCGCTGTATACAGTAATATAACCCCCCAGCGCTGTATACAGTAATATAACCCCCAGCGCTGTATACAGTAATATAACCCCCCAGCGATGTATGCAGTAATATAACCCCCAGCGCTGTATACAGTAATATAACCCCCAGCGCTGTATACAGTAATATAACCCCCAGCGCTGTATAGAGTAATATAACCCCCCAGTGCTGTATACAGTAATATAACCCCCCAGCGCTGTATACAGTAATAACCCCCAGCGCTGTATACAGTAATATAACCCCCAGCGCTGTATACAGTAATATAACCCCCCAGTGCTGTATACAGTAATATAACCCCCAGCGCTGTATACAGTAATATAACCCCCAGCGCTGTATACAGTAATATAACCCCCCAGCGCTGTATACAGTAATATAACCCCCAGCGCTGTATACAGTAATATAACCCCCAGCGCTGTATACAGTAATATAACCCCCCAGCGCTGTATACAGTAATATAACCCCCAGCGCTGTATACAGTAATATAACCCCCAGCGCTGTATACAGTAATATAACCCCCCAGCGCTGTATACAGTAATATAACCCTCCCAGCGCTGTATACAGTAATATAACCCCCAGCGCTGTATAGAGTAATATAACCCCCCAGTGCTGTATACAGTAATATAACCCCCCAGCGCTGTATACAGTAATAACCCCCAGCGCTGTATACAGTAATATAACCCCAGCGCTGTATACAGTAATATAACCCCCCAGCGCTGTATACAGTAATATAACCCCCCAGTGCTGTATACAGTAATATAACCCCCAGCACTGTATACAGTAATATAACCCCCCAGCGCTGTATACAGTAATATAACCCCCAGCGCTGTATACAGTAATATAACCCCCAGCGCTGTATACAGTAATATAACCCCCCAGCGCTGTATACAGTAATATAACCCCCCAGCGCTGTATACAGTAATATAACCCCCAGCGCTGTATACAGTAATATAACCCCCCAGCGCTGTATACAGTAATATAACCCTCCCAGCGCTGTATACAGTAATATAACCCCCAGCGCTGTATAGAGTAATATAACCCCCCAGTGCTGTATACAGTAATATAACCCCACAGCGCTGTATACAGTAATATAACCCCCCAGCGCTGTATACAGTAATATAACCCCCAGTGCTGTATACAGTAATATAACCCCCAGCACTGTATACAGTAATATAACCCCCAGTGCTGTATACAGTAATATAAGCCACCCAGCGCTGTATACAGTGATGTCGTTTGGTGACAAAAACTTGTTTTTATCTCATTTTGTTCCAATAAACTCCCTTTATCTGCAGCCCTGGAGCCGCCGCTGCTGTCAGTCATGTGATATTTTGGGTGACATTTCCATCTCAAACACCACACCGAGCTGATGCTTTATGGCGATGCTAATGAAGTCCGTTCCCATAGACTTTCATTAGTCAGAGAGTCCAAATGGGTGATTAAGAGTCATTCCATAGTTCCCCATGGGCAGTAGGATAAATCAGGGGGGGTTAGTAGTTTGGGGATCAGATAACAGAGCGAGAATCATACAAACGGCTGATATGCAGCTTCCTGAAAACATTTTATTATGGGGCAAAAACTACAACTGGGGTATCTGCTTTAAAGGAGGAATCCCACCAAAGCTTTTAGTTTCCAGTATCATTTTTTAAATATCTTTTCCAAACTAATATAGTGCTCGCAAAGTAAACATAAAACCTGGTATTACCCTCTACCACCTCTGCTAGGAGGCTGTTCCACTTATCTATCAACCCATTAGTAAAGTCAAAAGTACAGTCTACAATATATCTTCCACTTTAAGACAAAATATGTTCAGAAATAAGTCAATATTTGGATTTTTCTTTAAATCTGGTCCCTGGATTTTTCTTAATAAGCTTCCTTTTTAAGCGCGCTCGGTCTCTTTGCTTTTCATGCCGCGCGGTGATACAATTACACAGGATAATCGCGTGGCGGGGTCTAGCACTCCGGAGATAATATGAACGCGCTCTCATTCCCCGTTCTCCGGGTCTAACCCGCCGTTATGCTGTCTGAAGTCGGCTCTTCTGTTGTTACCGCATCGGCGGAGCGGCTGGCGCCGCAGGCCACGTAAATAAACGTATAAATATCTCTGGCCGGTGATTTCTGTTAAACGGGCCGGGAAAAGGTTCCGTAAAGCGAAGCATTACCCCCCCCACCGGCCATCGTTGGGCCGACGCATTCAGCGTAAACGCGTGTCTCTAAATTGTTCCCAATGTTGCAAGCTGTAGGCGGCCGGTCGGAAACTTTTGCTGCATCGATTAGAGAGTCCGTGTCTGCCGAGAGCGCCGGAAATAAAGGGAAGCAGGACCTCACCCGCAGACTCCAGGAAGCAGGGCCTCACTCAGAGACCTCAGGGAAGCAGGACTTCACCCAGAGACTGCAGGTCAAACCTGGAACATTCACAAGTACGGCTGCCAACCAGAAGTGACCCTGCAGAATATCACCCCTAGGCTTTACCTGCAGTTCTATAACACGCGTTCATTTCCTGCTTTGAGACCCAACCCTACGCAGATCTGATTACCCGACGCGTTCACAGCGGCTCCGTCATAACCAAGTTCTGTGACAATGTAACAAGAGCTCAGCCAACGTTACAAAAAATGAAAAACGCTAAAAATTATAATAATAGTAAAAAAAAAGGCAGAAACATTTTTTCTCTATAAAAATCACGGAATACTAACAAAAGCAATTTCAATGCTATATATATATATATTCAAAATACCGAGGGAACCTTCCACGGGCCGGGAATACTAAATGTAATTACTTTTTTCCACGTGGGCTTATACAAAGAACACATTATATTTTCTCGCACGCGTCTGTTTTTGATAAAATCCAAGTGAAATAAAACATATGTAAAAAATAATAATAAAATATATATATATATATATATATATATATAAAATCATAAAGTTTTTACCATTTAAAGCATTCTGTGTGTCCATGTTCCGCGTTCCACGTCTCCGTGCATTTCAGCATCCAGAGGGCCGCTCTTCACAAGCGACTCGGGCTGCAGCCTGCAAAAGAAATGATTTTATTATCAATAATTCCAAGTGGTTTATTAATAAATACCAAATCATATTTTTTTATGGCTTATAAACAATGTATCGAAAAAAATATCAAATTATTCAGCGATATGCAATTTGCGCAGATTTTTTTTTTCTCAGATATGTAATTTAGATACTTATTTGCAGGATCTGGCTTTTCCATTTTTGCTTCAAATAATAAATATATTTTTTTTTTTTACAAAATACTCAAATTTACGAGCATCACGAGTGATTTATGACATGCAAAACTATATAATTAGACAAATAGAGAGTTGAGTAAGCATGTAAGACTTCAGAGGTCCCTTCTTCACAATTTTTTTACTATATTTTACTAAATTTTTTTACTATTTTAAAACAGAACCCGCCGGCAGATCGGCCCCATCCGGCCCCCGTCTAGTCGCCCGTTTCTCCTGCTGTAAAGACTCAAACCTTAATCAGTCGTTGGTCTCGTCTTAGATTCAGGAGCCGTATGTCTATCCCATGCATGTTTAATACCCTCACTGTATTACCCTCTACCACTTCTGCTGGGAGGCTGTTACACTTTTCTACCACCCTATATGGTATACATTATCTAAATTTTCCAGACACGCAGAGATATTACTCCCTGTCTCCATCAAAATTTCTTAGTAGTCTTATTTCAGTAAAACCAAGAACGCACGTGTAATCGCCACAATGCAACATTTGGATTAAATTAACGTTCTAATAAAAAACTGCGTCGTTATCAGATAAAATCTACAAACCAGGTACAAGTTTCAAATTATCGCCGTATCTGTCAAGCAGGTTTTTTTTTTCTTCCCGGTTTCTGTAAAAATTTAAAATTTGCAGGAAAACCTTCCAGCAAATTGCCTGCATTTAATTTGCAAAAATCTGAATTTACAAATCGCTGACATTTATCCCGAAGGAAATGAAGGGGTTTGTTTCTTCCCCAGGTAATAAATCCAACGTATCTCAGGAAAGGTCCGGGGATTTTTTTAATTACATTTTCTTTATATATTTTTTAAATTATATATTTTTTTACTTTTTAAATTAAATTTAAAAAAAAATTTTAAATATTTTTTTTTTATTTTTTCTTAAATTATATATACCATATATATATATAAAAAAACCACAAAAAAACAATCACATTCGCTGCACTTTTCATGTTCACAGAAATAAAATAAAATAAAAAAACACTTGCGGAACTTTTTTTCTTCTTGCATTCATTTTCGGTAGATACATTTCTCTTTGAAATAGAATATTGCTGCCGCCTGTTGAGATGTTTTTTTTTAGGTGAGGTTTTATTATAATAAAAGTAAAGTTTTAATATTTTCTTTTGCTTTAGTTTCAGTGAACTATTAAACTTCACGGGGAGGAATAATCCTGCAGATCCCGAGAACAGGAAGTTAAGATGGCGGTTCCCATGGTTTACACATAAGGGGGAAATTCATCTTAGTTAGAATATATAAGGGACAAAGCATGTCAAACGGCCAGAGAAGGGGCGTGTTTTAGGGGGTGTGGCTATAGGTGTGGCTGGGGCGGGGCTAGTTGCGCAGTTTCTATAAAGTGATGCTCACAGGCAGGGATCGGAACATTTTTTTTGGACGGGGGATAGTCGGCAGTTTTTTCTCAGACGAAGCATGCAGTTTTAAATGTTAGCGTGTACACGCGTGTGCGTTTAGACACGCAATGCTTTGAGCCGAGCCAAGAGAGCAGGCTGCTGATTGGCTCATTCCCACCTCATTACTGACAGCCTTCAGCCAGTGTGGATCGGGGGATATTGTGGTTGGCTTCCCGAGTATCAAACACGTGGTTGTGACATAAAGAAGTAAATAAGAAGGTTCGATAAACGCGATTTCAGTCAAGTTTTAACTAAAAATGGCGGAATTCGGATGGATAAGCCATAGGGCCTCTTTAAATAGTTTTTACGTCTTTATTCTATGCATTATTCCAAAAAAATTCTACTAGATATAAATCGGTCATTTTTGGAATTTTCACGTCGGGGAAAAAACTCACCTTTGAGGTTTTAACTCGGTGGCTTTTCAGGTAAATTCCGATCTCTTTCCGGATCTACGCTGGGAAGCAGATTGTTCGCGGCATTGAAGGCTTAATTTGATTTCCCATCAGGGAACGGCCTCCTCTCTCTTTATCGCACTCTCTTCAAACAACAACGCCGTCTCTGACATTATTTGCAGAGCTCCTTCTGACGACGCGGCTGTCACGTCCACTGTCCCGGGGAGGAAGACGCGTCGGGGTTTTTTTTTTGTTATCTGAATGATATCTTGCCGCTCAGCAGAGGAGACGATCGCATTGCCTAATCCATAGGAATCTGATTAAACACATTTCTTTTTACTTTACTAAGAGGGTGGTGCATAAGTGGAACAGCCTCCCAGCAGAAGTGGTAGAGGGTAATACAGTGAGGGCATTAAACACGCATGGGATAGGCATACGGCTCCTGAATCTAAGACGAGACCAACGGCTGATTAAGGTTTGAGTCTTTACAGCAGGAGAAACGAGCAGACGAGACGGGGGCCGGATGGGGCCGATCTGCCGGCAGGCTCTGGTTTTCTATATGTTAAAAGGGCTGAAGGAGGAGGGCTATTAATATAAGTTGCCGAGCAGTAAACGTAAACCAGTTTAATAATTTGATCTTCACTCGGATGACGGCACCAATCGCTCCGGAATCTCCCGCGACCCGGCCGCGCCATTTTATTTCTCGCGGGAAATCTATACTTTGTTCATTAACGGCCCTTTGACTTTTCTTTCATCAATAGAGCGAGTTCTGCAGGTTCTTTCTAATAACTTTAGAACCTTCCCGTCGCTCCCAATAACCGCCGTACCGCAAGAGCAGCTTCAATGCCGGTCGGGGGAGGGGATGCCTTATGGGCAGTTATCCCCGGGGCTGGAGGCAATTCCCTGCTGTTTCTATACACATTATCGGGGCTTTAGGGCTGTAGAACCCTGCGATCCCCTCGTACCCAGCAAACATTCTGACCTCGTAGAAAAGAGGGGACTCAGGGAAGGAAAAGAGAGGCACAAAGGTTTGGAGAGGGACTGGACCAACTAAACGGGGACAGTTGGCAGGTTTGACACATGTGCACATCTTGTTAATGTATGTAATACACTCATTTACTGGCTAATTTTTATTATCCTCGGTTTCTTTGCTCCATTAAGAACGGCAGCCATTGATTCTCCGGATTTTAAAGATAAATCTTCCTGAGTGACTTATATTTTGACCTTGAAGGCGGCCATAAACTCCAAGGTGGCGGCCGGCAGGAGCCGTTTGCACCGGACATGCGCAGATACACACTGCTGGCCGCCATTCACACGGGAGGGGGTCTATAGATAGCATCGAGACAAAATCATATTAAAATATAGTTAAAGCGCCTGGCGTCGGAGTCATTAAAGCGCGGCGAATCGATCTCTTTTATCCGCTGTTCTTTTTTTCATTGGAAGGTGAATGAGACGAACGAATGAATGAATGATGGGAACAAACACCGATATAGGGTTAAACTGTATAGGATATAAACATCCGTGTCCTCTCCGCATTATCATTTATAAAAATGGAAGCCATAGAGCTCATTATTCTCCGGGCAGGATGGGAGTCCCCGTGTTCTACCCTAATCCTGCCAACGATCTCTCTTTCATGACATCATGACGTTGGTGACACGGATGCCACGTAGGTCATGTGGGTTTCTTATGAGGTCAAATCACTCTCCGCCAGCCGAAGGCTTTGATTTGACTCTTTTTCCCAATTTTTTAGCTGCTGGTGGGATCAGGGCACTGCTCGAGCAGTCAAGAAATGTCTATGCCTAATCATGACTGTTGGCAGCTATGGTCTATCTAGATGCCCCTGGTGGTGCTTGGTGGCCCCTCGGAGGAGCACTTAGATGTGACCCGATGTGCGGGGGAATGGTGGAGATCTCACTTTTGGTTGCTCTCATGCAGTCCGCGTTCTGCATAGTAACAGGAAGTGTTTAGTTATGACATCATCACCACAACTGACCAAATAGTTGAAATACTGAAGAAAGTTCTTTACTGACTGTAAGCCAGCACTGTGACTCTCCGCCACGGCCAAAGAGCAGCTAGAAATCAGGAGAATAAATATCGGCCTCCCACCAGACTCCATAGACCACCAAAATAGCCTCCCCTAAATGGGGAGATGAGAAGCCCTCCCAAGGTGCAGGCACCCGCGTCCAAAGACGTTTCACAGACCGCAGGCAAGGAGTCACTATTTGGTCAAACTGGATTCCGAGTGGCCCCCAAACCTCTACAACTAATATAAAAAGACGACCATTAAAAATTAGAGATCACCTCCCGTTTCCCCCAATCTCGCCCCGTTACTCCTAAAAAGCCCCATTCGTTTATCCGTCTCGTTTCATCCTTTCTTCTCCGTTCTTAATTGAGCTCACGGTAATTACAGTTCGATAACCGAGGCTCGTTCCTCCGACGTTCCTCCATGTGATCAGAGCGATTAGATTTCAGAGCCGACGCGTTTCATGTCGGTTTATTGTTTAAACTTTTTTTTCACAAAAGGTTCTCTCAATCCTTAAAAACCAAAGAATCCCGCGCTCATTATCTTTACCGTTTATCACATCAATATCAATTATTTTACATTCTCGCTGCCGACGGAATTTTTCTTTTAATTACGACAATCTGATTTCAGTTTATTTAAATGCTGATTTATGTTTATATGATCCCCTGGTATCAATTTTATTCCAACTAGATCTCAATGTAACTTAATTACTTCTACTTTTGCCTTTGCAAAGCTAATGCTAATTAAAATGGTTTTATTACTGTAAGGTATGAAAAGATTAACCTGTTTCGGTTTTTTTTCTTTCTTCTTGGAATTAAACATTTGCCCCATCCCCCCCAAAAAAATGCCAAGAAAAACAAATACACGGATACATTACAATTCACCAAACTAATGAATAAAAATACAATTCTAACATAGAATCTAAGTTAGAATAAGTGCTTATAGTATAGCATACTTAAGTATGCGCTAAGGATTCTGGGCTGAAGGCATTAAGCGATACATAATGCAAAAAAATATTTTTCTAGAAAATATAAAATATATATATAATTATATTTAATAATAATATAAATATATTATTTCTATAAAATATATATATTTTTTACATTTTCTAGCCATACTTTAGATATAATATAAAATATATAAACATAACATAAATATAAAAATATTATTTCTATAATATATATTTTTTTTTTACAATTTTCTAGCTGTACTTTATATATATATAGAATGTAAAATACATAAACATAATATAAAAAATATAAAAATATTTCTATAAAATATATATATTTTTGTACAATTTCCGAGCCGTAATTTATTTATATATATATAATGAAATATATAAATATAATATAAATATAAAAATATTTCTATATATAAAATATAAAAATATATGTATATTTTTAAATGTTCTAGCCATATATATATAATATAATATATATAAATATAATATAAATAATATACATATAAAAATATTATTTTTATAAAATATATATATATATATATATATATATATATTTTTTTTTTACACTTTTCTAGCCGTACTTTATATATCGTCATCCGTTCCTCCAGCAGTAATGTTACTGTTAATTTTCACGTAGTGTAAGAGCGCTACAGTCTACTGGAGCTCTATTAATACAACATCATGTAATTTATGCATAAGTGATGTATAGGTTGTGTCAATATATACATATATATATAAATAAATATATGTTCCAAAATAGAACCGGAGCGAGCTGAATCCGGAATCATTTTGAAGCGTATGAAATGCGCGTCGGAGAGGTGTTAATAGATTCACTGATACCGACGGCGTCTCGGGTAATTCCCTGCGCGTCTCTGCTCCCCGCAGCACGCCTCCTGTCTGTTACCAGGCAACCAAACCTCTTTTTTTTTGTTCCACGTGCCGAAGCTATCATGCTTTACTACTTAATATTATTCATTTTAGGTCTAAAATTAGACAGCAGATAAGACCTTAAGTGATATTTTTTTTTCTTTCTATGAGCGCTGGAATCTGTCATCCGGCGGATGGATGGAGATCGATTCGCAGAGGACCGGATACTAAGTAACAAAAAGTATTTATTTACTCGCGCTGACAAATAATTATAATAATAAAAAAAAAATTGTTTTAAAGAAATGTAAAGTTCTGCATAGAAAGGAAGCAGGCGCAGCAGGGGTTAAAAGAGGAATGTATGCTCGGAGTGTTATAGAAAGAGCTTCTATTAAAATTGTAGCTGCCGGATATTAACCCTTTAATAGCCCGTCACACAGATCCTATCGGCAGCCAAATCGTTCCATTAACGGTCCTTATGGAAAACATGACTTGTCAGGAGGTAAAGATATTCTGAACGGAGTCACCTGTTTTCAAGCAGGGATTCCAGCTGTGGACATCATTAAATCAGGAGGAGAATGTGAAGGAGTTAGCTCTAGACTGTGTGACCGGGAGAATCTGCTCCTTCACCCAGAGATTGGGGTAAATAATAAAAACCCTGATAGTCTGCCCATTCACCCTGAGATTGGGGTAAAACCCAGAGAATCTGCCATTCGCGCCGAGACCCAGAAAATGGGGTAAAAACCCTGTTATTCTGTGCGTCCATCCTCAGACAGTGGTAAATACCTGAGAATCTGCCCATTCACCTCCCGAAGCTTGGTATAAACACCAAGAATCTGCCCCATTCACCCAGAAACCGGGGTAAAAGCCCTGATAATCTGCACATTCACCCTGATTGGGGGGGAACACATTGAGAATTTGCCCATTAACCCCCGAGAATGAGGTCACATTACCCCAAGACCCCGAAATTGAAGTAAAATCCCTAAGGATCTCTCTAAAAGTGGGGTAATTAGAAACCCTGAGAATCTCCCCATTCCAATATCTCCCCCCACTCGGTGTTTCCGGCGGGTAAGTCTGTAATCATTTTGCCTGGGTCACCAATAATGCCCAAGCGCCCCCTACCTTAATACCCCCTCACTGCGCGGCGAGTGTGATGGGTAACGATACCCGCTTCCGGTAGAACGCGCTCATAAATATTAACACAACCTGCGCTGTCACCGAGAAGATATATGCTGCCTCTTTAGCCTATAAACTAACTCAGAAAAGAGAGATTTGGAGCATGGTGAGTGAACCATTTATCAAGCGATGGCTGCCTGTCAGCACCAGGTGAGGCGGGTTTGCCGCGCATGCTGTGCCTTTCAGGTGATCTCCGATGCCTCGTTTGAATATGATCATTGTGTGTATTCAGATGGGGGTAACATATTGCTGCGCGCGGCACAATATGGGAGACATTTGGGTAAGTGACAAACACGAACAGCCAGGGTCTTACCAAAGTGGAACAAATGACAGGGACGGCGGGGAACATTTATCTTAAAAGCCGAGGTAAAAACACACAGACAGCTAATCATAACCCCGTGTGCCGAGAGATCGCGGCACAGGATCTTTGATGGAGAAATAAGGAGAAAGGAACAAAGAAATTATGCAGAGTTACATGAGCTTTAGGAGACCTCAGAGGTCTCTTCTTCAGATAGAATGGTACAGAAATAGAAGGACGTAACAGCCACTTGCCTATTGATTTGTATATTGTATACGTTTGTATGCCAATTTAGGCTCCAAGTGTGCAGATAAAGGGGGTTTATTGGGAGGAAAAACTTAGATACAACCAGGTTTTTTATCACCAACCGTCATTACTGTATACAGCCCGGGGGGAGGGGGTATATTACTGTATACAGCGCTGGGGGTTTATATTACTGTATACAGTGCTGGGGGGTTATATTACTGTATACAGCGCTGGGGGGTTATATTACTGTATACAGCGCTGGGGGTTATATTACTGTATACAGCGCTGGGGGTTATATTACTGTATACAGCGCTGGGGGGTTATATTACTGTATACAGCGCTGGGGGTTATATTACTGTATACAGCGCTGGGGGTTATATTACTGTATACAGCGCTGGGGGTTATATTACTGTATACAGCGCTGGGGGGTTATATTACTGTATACAGCGCTGGGGGGTTATATTACTGTATACAGCGCTGGGGGGTTATATTACTGTATACAGCCCGGGGGGGTATATTATTGTATACAGCGCTGGGGGTTATATTACTGTATACAGCCCGGGGGGGGTTATATTACTGTATACAGCGCTGGGGGGTTATATTACTGTATACAGCGCTGGGGGGTTATATTACTGTATACAGCCGGGGGGGGTATATTACTGTATACAGCGCTGGGGGTTATATTACTGTATACAGCCCGGGGGGGGGTATATTACTGTATACAGCGCTGGGGGGTTATATTACTGTATACAGCGCTGGGGGGTTATATTACTGTATACAGCCGGGGGGGTATATTACTGTATACAGCGCTGGGGGTTATATTACTGTATACAGCCGGGGGGGTATATTACTGTATACAGCGCTGGGGGTTATATTACTGTATACAGCGCTGGGGGTTATATTACTGTATACAGCGCTGGGGGTTATATTACTGTATACAGCCCGGGGGGGGGTTTATATCTGTATACAGCGCTGGGGGGTATATTACTGTATACAGCCCGGGGGGGGGTTTATATCTGTATACAGCGCTGGGGGTTATATTACTGTATACAGCCGGGGGGGTATATTACTGTATACAGCGCTGGGGGTTATATTACTGTATACAGCGCTGGGGGTTATATTACTGTATACAGCGCTGGGGGGTTATATTACTGTATACAGCCGGGGGGGGGGTATATTACTGTATACAGCGCTGGGGGGTATATTACTGTATACAGCCCGGGGGGGGGTTTATATCTGTATACAGCGCTGGGGGTTATATTACTGTATACAGCGCTGGGGGTTATATTACTGTATACAGCGCTGGGGGGTTATATTACTGTATACAGCGCTGGGGGTTATATTACTGTATACAGTGCTGGGGGGTTATATTACTGTATACAGCCCTGGGGGTTATATTACTGTATACAGCGCTGGGGGGGTTATATTACTGTATACAGCGCTGGGGGGTTATATTACTGTATACAGCGCTGGGGGTTATATTACTGTATACAGCGCTGGGGGGTTATATTACTGTATACAGCGCTGGGGGGTTATATTACTGTATACAGCGCTGGGGGTTATATTACTGTATACACCGCTGGGGGGTTATATTACTGTATACAGCGCTGGGGGGTTATATTACTGTATACAGCGCTGGGGGTTATATTACTGTATACAGCGCTGGGGGGGTTATATTACTGTATACAGCGCTGGGGGGGGTTATATTACTGTATACAGCGCTGTTTTCTGAAATGCATGAGGCAGGGTGTCCGGGGTGGAAAGCTTACTTATAAATTAAACCATAATCAGAATTTAAATATCTCTCTACATGTTTAAAATATCGCATTCTTCTGTGACAACCACTTTCTCTTTTCTTAAGTATGAAAAAAATCCTGAGTAATATTTTACATCAGGGATTTAAATGCAAATTATAATATTTTACGCATTCCTCTCGGAATTTCCAACTTAACTAATAAGAGAACCCTGTATTAATAAACGTATACGGTGATTAAAACGCCTAAATATGTAATTTAGAGTTCTTCAAACTCTTCTGCGTGGCGTAAAAGATTATAAAGGATTAAATTAAAAAAAAATGCAACCTGCTAAAATATCTGGTTAATGCCCTGATCTTTGCGTTTGAAATTATAGCAAATAAAAAAAAAATAGAAAAATAACATTAAAATAATTGACATTTTTACAAAATATTTTATATCAATTTTAAATATGAATATTAAATAGCCATATGATAATATATACATGATTAATTTGTGTTAATTATTAATATTACGAACATTTTAATAGATTAAAAGATTTTTGTATTATTTTTTGTATATTTTCTTTATAATAATAAAGAAAAATGTACAAATATTTTTAATATTAATAAAAACATCCCAAAATTTTTATTAAATATCAATACTTTATCCTTCTGTAAAGGGAGATTTTTTATTTTTTTTTTATTTTTTTTTATACTCCGCTTTATACAATGTGACGGAAAACTTCCTTGGGAGAATATTTAAATCCCCTTCTTACCAGACTAAGACGGCTGCTTAATGCAAGGCTAACTAAACCAATATTATCTTTTAATAAAAATTCCGAAAGTATTCAAACTTTACAATAACACGAGCCAACAGAAAGCGGTATTTTATGGGGAAAAAAAAAAAAGCTCAGATCAAGGACCACAGCTGAACAGATTAGCGCGTTCAAATATTTGAGCTCATAAAAATGTAAATGATAAGAATCATTTCAGTGAGAAAATTGAAAAATGAGGGGGAAAAAAGGGAGCTTTAATTCACTAACTATATAACAGCAAAGTATCGAGAAGTCTGGTGAGAAGCACCAGACGGAGTTTATTTAAATTAAAACTAAATTACTATTTTAGGTCAGGGAAGCTGAGATCGGTGGCAGCCTGTGGCAGAGCCAGCATTTTCTATATGATTTGTTTCCTGTCCTAAAGTTCTCTCCCTTCCCAAGGCTGCGTGAGCCAATCAGCAACAATCAGCAACTTGACAATAGGGGAGAGGAATACTTGTGGCAGATCGTGGGAACAGGAAGTTAAGACGGCTGATCGCATGGGATCGTTCCTGGGGACTCTCCGGGGTTCAACACCCGAGTCCTCCAGGCACGCCCCACTCCCCGTCCATTTCCTTCTTAAATGGGGGTGTGCCCCGTGACATCAGCGGGAACGCCCACCAATGCCAGCGGGTAGTCCTGGCCGCATCCCGCAAGGGGGGCTCCGGGAAGGCGGAGCGTAAAAGTTCCCCCGTTTGTATGGGATACACATCCCAAGGGCCCCTAGGCACAAAGCGCCGACAAGCCTTATAAACAAATTGGCCCGGCAGAAACAGGCGTTCCTCACACCTACATCGGGGAAGGTTCTATTGAAGGCGATGTAAAATGAAATTTAGATTAAAAGAGGAAAAACTAATATAAACATTACAAGACGTTACAAGAACGAATACCTAAAAAAAATGTAAAAACAAAAGAAAACCGGGTGAGAATCCCTACCTGTCCGAGAATACGATTCACACTCCCTATTTAAATAGATTTCTAATAATTTATTCTTTGCTACTAAATTCCATATCAATTTTATTTAAATGCGAACTGAATATTTTTTCAGTTTCTAAACCCCTATCCTTTGGGAGATATTATCATAATAATCATCATTTTATAAATAAATTATTATAACAAAACGTAATGTTAAGAATTTATCTCCCATTTAACCCTGGTCGACATTTGAGGAGATTCTGTCTTATTAAAATATAATAACACATTACATATCTGTAATTAGTGAATTAATGAATATTTATTAATGTTAATAAATTAGTAATATCAGTCTCTATGAGTCAGATGTGTAAAAGAAATGATAGCTCATACCCAAATTCTATTACGCCCTGAGTAAATGTAAATAATCAGACCCTAGTGATGTCACCATGACATCATAAGGAATATCATCTGGTTACAACAGAGATCCTTGAGGTCTATTTAGACCCCTAATGACATCCAGCCAAAATATTCTAAAAAACAATAATAAGTAATAATAGTACAAAAGTGACATTTATTAGAAATTTCAATAAAAAAAATCCCCCCCTGCCCCCTCTCAAAAGGTTTTTAAAAAAAAGTATTTTATGCCCTGACAAAAATGTAAAACTTAGGCAAGCGGGGCATTATTCTACTCGGCGGGTACGTTGCTGAACATGCGTCAGAGTTTTTTCATCATGGCATCTAACTTGTGGAGAAAGGTTTTAAATTTTCCGCCATTCCCGCCAAGGTTATGTAGTGAAAACGCGCGTCTCCGGGGAAACGTTCAAAGAAAAATGTCATTTTACCGTGGAAACCATTATTCTCTCGTTATATATATGGTTTTATGGCCATTATTTAACGTTCCCTTTTTTCCCACCTGCTATATTTTTGTCTCAACGACATATTTGCGCCATTCCCACCTCCTATTTGTTATGGCTGCGTTTCGATTGGCTGCCAAAATAAACTGCTGACAGTCACGCTTTATGGCTGCTGCTGTGAAAAGAAAAAAAGTAGCGCTGACAGCTTTCAGTGACACTCTACTTCCCAAAAAAAATTATCCCATATGAAGAAGAGCCTTCCGAGGTCTCTTTTAGCTCTCTATGAAAGGTTCATCTGGAACCGCAAGTCCGTATTTTTGTCAGATATTGTGATATTTGTCCTCCATAGATGAAGAACAGATTGACGGCTTTTTTTTTTTTGACACCTACCATTAGATCCCCGCGAGAAAAAAAAACAAGAAGTTCATGTTATTTCAGTTTAATTACTAGTCGTGAAAATCTTGGCAAGTGTTTTCAAAAAAAAAATCTCATCAATGAGTCAAAAAGCCCAAAAATAGCATTTTTTTAATTCAAAAAACAGGTTCTGTATATGGAGTGAAATACCGTTTTTTTTATACATATGGTAACTGCATAGAACAAATATTGTAAAAAAATATTGTAAAAAAAAAACAAAAAAAAAAACATAAAAACGTATTAAAAGCGCACTTAGCGGCGGTTCGAGAGGTTTTAATCTGAATATTACCGTACGAGCGGAAAAGCGGGGGAGGGGGGAGCAGAGGGAATGTATGGGAGAATAAAATATATTACTCCGAGCCAAGAAACAGATTTATTAAGGTTTTCGAATAATCCGTCGATGGCTTTTTGTTAACTTATTACATTTCTAAAATGTTTCTTTTATAAGCAGAAGTCAAATTTTTGAGAAGGCTCAGAGTCATAGGATTAGGAGTAGCTTTCTGTGTACGATTGATGGAGTTGCTATAGGGTTCTACTAATAAAAGTTTTGGGACTAAAAAATTTTTTGGCACGAAAAAGATTTTTTTAAAATATTTCGTTTTATTAATTCCTTTCCATTTTTGTATAGGTCACGCTTTGACTCAACTGGTATAAAAGGGGTTAAGTCCAAAAAGTAACCTGTTTAAAAAAAAGTTTGACAAGTGTGCTAATCACCATAGCAACCAATGGAATGTAACACTTAATTTGGTCGCTATGGTGATAAGACCCATTTACAAATTTTGCATTAGAAATTCTCAGATCCATTCCAACGATCTGTCTGAAATCTAGATTTTTCCACTTACTGACGGGTAAAAAAAACAAAAAAAAAAAAACAGATTATAAATCTGAACGGCTCAGATGCACGTAGATAATACCCGCCCATTATTCGTGAATTCCACAATTAAGCCACTGCGAGTCTAATAAGGTAAATGGAAAACACCTAATAGCCTATAGTGCAGGTTGCTGCCACAGAAGAAGCTCAATACAGCCAATATAATGCAGCCACATTAGAAGCTCATTACAGCCAATATAATGCAGCCACAGCAGAAGCTCATTACAGCCAATATAATGCAGCCACAACAGAAGCTCATTACAGCCAATATAATGCAGCCACAGCAGAAGCTCATTACAGACAATAGTATGCAGCCACAGCAGAAGCTCATTACAGCCAATATTATGCAGCAACAGCAGAAGCTCATTACAGACAATAGTATGCAGCCACAGCAGAAGCTCATTACAGCCAATATTATGCAGCCACAGCAGAAGCTCATTTCGGCCAAGGTAGTACATTTATGTTTGCCGTTTGTTTTGATCTCTCTTTTCTTTACCAATTCCTAAATGTATTTGAGTTATTTATACAGCTGATGATTGAACTGATATTAACACCTACTTATTTTTTTTTTTTTTAAAAATCCAAATAAAATACATTTATTTGTCAAGTATTAGGATGAAAGTCTATAGGATGTATGATTGGCTGTATGATTCTTGTGATATTGCCTCTTGCACACTTAAAAAGAGGATTGCAAACATATATATATATATATATATATATATATATATATATATATATATATATATATATATATATATTATACCATATAGAGCTAAGGAGAAAAAAATGTAATAAAAATTATTATTATTTTTTTTATTATTATTATTTTGGATTCTTTAAGTTTCAGGTGAGTTTGGGCATAATGCGCCAAGGAGCTGGCACTCCTTTAGCCTAGCTGATACCCTGTTAATAGCAATGGTTCAGAGGTTTTCAAGCAGGTGTTAAAGATATCGTTCTACTTAATTACACAGTCTAGTATATTAAGCAAATACAGTATTTGCTCGATTATAAGACGACCCTGATTATAAGACGACCCCCCAAAATCTAAATATTAATTTAGGAAAAAAACAAAAAGCCTGAATATAAGACTACCCTATAGGAAAAAAAGTTTTACTAGTAAATATTAATTCATGTAAAAAAAAATTCATATTTAATAAAAGCTATGATTGAGAAAAATATATTTTTTTTATTTCCTTTTATTTGCCAACCTGCCCCCCCCAGTTTTGCACATCTGCCCCCAAGGTTGCCACTCTGCCCCCAGAAATGCCTTAATCCCCCTTTATTTGCCACTCTGCCCCATAATGTGCCTTTTAACCCTCTATATGACACTCTGCCTCCAGAAATGTCTTATGCCCTCCTATATGCCACTCTGCCCCATGATATGCCTTTTAACCCCCTATATGCCAGAGTGGCATATAGGGGGTTAAAAGGCATTTCTGGAGGTATATATATATACCTAACAGCAATCACACTCCTATCAAACCAAGGCAACCAGTACATTCTGGAACCTGGGGATGATAGGAGTGTGAGTACAGCCTCCCTATGCCATGCTACCACCCCCCCCTTACACATCCATGCTATCACACACACACTCATTCACAAACATTTAAACACTCATTCATTCCATTAATCACACATACACACACACGCTCAAACCCCCCACCCCCTTACCTGAACTGCAGATCTCCCACTCGCAGACTTCTGCAGGGGCCCGGCTGTGCGAGCAACTTCTCTGGCCCCGCCCCCAGAGGAAGGAGGGGGAGGCAGAATTATGTGACACTCTGCTAGCTTCCTGCTGCTAATAGAAGAGACGCTGCTCGGGACCAAAGCACCGGTAAGCAGCCTGGCCCCAGCAGACATTTTTGAGGTCTAATTAGAAGACGACCTCGATTATAAGACGAGGGGTATTTTTCAGAGCATCCCCACCAGATCGGTCATTTTATTCTTTTATATCACATTGAAAAAAACAGAAAGTTTTTTTATGGCAATAGCCTATCTGTGTTTTTTTTGTGTCCCATGATAATTAAGTGTTCCTGGGAAAAATTATGAATAAGTCTAAATTTGACATGAATGAAGAATTATTTCTGGCAAGGGTTTGGACGTTCAGCACTAGTAGGAAATAGGAATGATGTTTCTAATGTTGTGTTTCTAGAATTTTTTTTTTGCTAATATTGACCAGTCCTGAAATACTAAGCAAATAATACAATTAAGCAAAAAAATAATACTAATAATTTAAAAAAAAAATGATATATATAAACATATTAAAAATTCATTACGCTTAAGTGTTTCCAACGTCCTCCACTTTTTTTTTTTAATTAGCTAATTGTTCATGTTGCTAAAATCTGGCATCACTTCAAAAAAAAGTTAATTTTGCAAAATTGCCTTTTTTACAACTGATTTTAAAAATGCAGTTTTTTTTAGCGAATTGCTGTTTTAATGTAAAATAAAACCCCAAAACACTTGCAGAAGCTAAAAAAGCCCCAATCATTTTTTTTTATGTTTTTTTTTTCAAGCCCAACTCATTTTTCTTTAAGGCTCTTTCAGTTTCCCATCATGCTTCAGTCAACTGATCAGAGAGTCGGGCAAGAAGCTCAAGTGCCTTCAAGCCGAACAAAGAAACTCTCAATTTTTTTTCCAGCAAAAGCCATTATTCCAAATTGTAGCAGAACTAAGGGCCCTGGGGCAACTGCCCTGGTCACCCCGCCCCCAAACCCCGGGCTTGCAGGGTCACATTTTAGGAAGCTGTGGCAAGGTTTGTAATAATAATAATAAAAAAAAAAATATGAAGATAACGGAATCCAACTCCTCGCAAATAACTGCGATACGCTTACAATCCCATTCCAACACAGTCAACTAAACACGTTCCCGCTAATTCATTACAAATTGCTTATTGTTCGGCAACAGTGAAAAAAAAAAAAAAAAGTAATTTCAATGAATGTGCGACACCAAAAAAATAAATTAAAACATTTTGCTCCGTTTCTTATTTTGTGCAAAAAAAAAAAAAAAGTATAAAATCAAACAGATCATTGTTTAAAATTATACAAGCAAACGGATAATTACGCGAAAAATCGAGAGTTTGTTTGGATGCTTTAGTTTGGAACTATGTGTTGCATGTTACGGTGGATCGGAGCGGTACTGCTGTAACGGGTCACGTTACACAAACACACAAACACACTAACACACCCACATTCACATTAACACGCACACATACATTCACACTAACACGCAAAGACACAGTCACTGACACACCTACATTCACACACACGCACACTGACACTAACACACACGCACACTGACGCTAACAGACCTACATTCATAGAGACACACTGACATACCAACATTCACACTAATACAGAAACACACACTCACTAACATACCCACATTCACACTAACACACTGACACTAACACACCCACATTCACACTAATACACAAGCACACTGACATTAACACACCCACATTCATACAAACACGCAGACACACTGATATACCCACATTCACACTAACACAAACACTGACGCTAACATACCCACATTCACACTTACACACAAACACACAGACACTGACACTGACACACCCACATTCACACTAATACACAAGAACACTGACATTAACAGACCCACATTCATACAAACACACACAGATATTCCAACATTCACACTAACACTAACACACCCAACATTCACACTTACACACTTACACTGACACTAACACACCCACATTCACAGTAACACACAAGCACACTGACACTAACACACACTGACATACCCACTTTCACACTAACGCACACACAGACATTGGCACTAACACACACATTAACATATGCAGACACACAGACACCTTCACTAACAAACGCACACCAACACAATCAGCCACTTAACACTAACATTCACACACAAACTAAACATACTTAGACATACACAGTCACACACAAACCAGCCCAAATACGCAGGAACACACTAACATACCCAAGCATACTAACATACTCAGACACTCCTGCTAACACATACCCACACAGACGCATTAACACACGACACACACTGACAATAACACAACTGGACACTTACACTTGGACACAAACACACCAACACACCCCGACACACACATACATTTTATGAGATTCCACCTACTTCTCCAATAAATAAATAATATTCTTGGCTGTTGTTCCGTCCACCAATAATAATAACTGAATAATAGCGAATATCCCCAAATTCTATGGATGGAAACATATAATATATAACATATAGCATAACCGGCACTTTCCGTACAGAACACGGCGTAAGAGACTAATCTCGACCGTTTCACGCAAATCTTTCCACTGATCATCGGCTACAATATCGGGAGGCAAAATATTGATGGGAAAAGGAGATGTATGGAAGAATCCCAGAGTACAACATGTAGAATATTATGGTATAGATTATAGATTCAATTTCATGGAAAATTAATTCTGAATATAAAAGTAAAATAGATTATTATGGAAAAGATTCCGAGAAAAATATTAGTATGCAAATCGGTAAATAATATTTACATGTTTCAGGAGGAGGAGGCAAAAAGCAATCCCGTGACTCCCTGCCTAACTGAAATCTGGCTGGGAGCTATGGGGCAGAGATCAGCAATTTACTTTACTGAGAGGGTGGTAGATGAGTGAAGCAGCCTCCCAGCAGAAGTGGTAGAGGGTAATACAGTGAGAGGATGTAAACATGCATGGGGTAGACATACGGCTCCTGAATCTGAGACGAGACCAACGACTGATTAAGGTTTGAGTCTTTACAGCAGGAGAAACGGGCGACTAGACGGGGGCCGAATTGGGCCGATCCAGCACAGTACAAGACACTGAATTTCCATTGGATCCGTCGGAGGAAGGAGTTTGAGCAGCAACAGCATTTTAAATATTTAAAGAGTTGGCTACTAAATACATTTTTAAATTGAAAAAGATCAATTTTTATATAAAAAATGACCTGCTGCTGCAGTCCCAGTAAATCAATAAAAACAATGCGTTTCTGCGCTGCTGGCACTTGCTGTGTGGCAGATGAGACTCGGCGCTGTCACTGACCGTCTCTCACTCCAACTCCCATCAGTCTGTGGCTACTGATAAGGGAAAAACGGCGTGAGCGCACCTATATCTCTGCTTGTCCCCTCCCCTAGTAAATGCTGATTGGCCAGAGTGAAAAAGTAAGAAAACTCCCACAGGTTGTTGGACCCATCAATCACAGCCAAGACCATCAATGAGACCCCCCCTCCGATTTGTTTTGGCTACATCTACCTATCGGTGATTGATATGCACCGTCCCACACACAGCCCCTCCCACTATACCTCATCAACGAGCGCCAAAAGGGCGAATAACGGCGGCAAAACGCGCAAGCGGACCGTAACGTCGGGGGCCCCTCCTCGTTATCGGAGATTGGTACGACCCCACAAAACTGGCAAATTTCAATCAAAATTTGATCCTTACGAATCGGAACGTCTAATAAACATCATGAAGCATCCCGCGAAGCCGCGCGTCGCTTCCAATGAATTCCCAATTAAACTGTGGCAATCATATTCAAAATAATAATAATTATATATTATATAATTATGGTCACCTCTGCTGGAAGGCAGTTCCAATGCAAGTACTCTTATAGGAAATCTATGTAAATGTTTTCTTGCTCCCTGGGGTGTATCTGCCAACCCTTAAAGATTAATCTTCTTACCCCATTGCTTTTTCACCTACAGATGCCCTTAATGCCCCATATCTTTGCTCGCACCTCCAGTTACTCCCCTAATTGCCCTCTTCTGCTGTTACCACCCCCTTCCCCTTGCGCCCCTATTCTCTGCAATCTCCTGCCCCGCTCTGTCAGACTCTGCCCTACCCATTCTAACTCTAAACACTCATTATACCACCCTACTGTTCAAAGGAGCTTACAATCTACCCTCCTAGTACTCTCAGCCAGCATTCTGAGATCCTACATCTCCCTCAACATCCTCACCCTCCTTCTGTCTCATTCCCCCTCATATTTATTATAACCGTCTATCTATAAAGCGCCAACATTTTCCAAAGGGCTGTACAGCAGGAGATGAGAACCCGGTCTTACGGTAAAATGATAATGGCGGCTCACATGTCCCTTTGCCATTTCTTGGATATTCCAGGGAGCAGAAGAAATTCTTTTTTGCTATTTACTTTACTGAGAAGGTGGAACAGCCTCCCAGCAGAAGTGGTAGAGGGTAATACAGTGAGGGTATTAAACATGCATGGGATAGACATACGGCTCCTGAATCTAAGACGAGACCAACGACTGATTAAGGTTTAAGTCTTTACAGCAGGAGACGGGGGCCGGATAGGCCGATCTGCCGGCAGAGTCTGGCTTTCGATGCATGTAACGTGACTTTCTTTTAGGAAGAAC
Source organism: Spea bombifrons (assembly GCF_027358695.1). NCBI lineage: Eukaryota > Metazoa > Chordata > Amphibia > Anura > Pelobatidae > Spea > Spea bombifrons. Next base: position 138,065,341 of record NC_071088.1, on the reverse strand, counting down.
AAAAAACTATCCGTGTATCTGCCGCTAACGAGGTGTCTGGTTTGAAAAGCTCACGTACAAATCAAACAAACAACATGTATTATTCATGCGCTGTGCGAGATTCGCGGCTGATCCGCCATTCATCACCGTCAGGGGGCTTTTTTTTTTTTTTAAATTATTCTATTAACACCAAAAACACAAATTTTATTAGGTTTTTTTTTTAACGCGTTCCAATCATTCGGTGACTCTTCTGAGTAAATATCGACCAGGGTCCGAATGAAACGCCCTTCCCCCGAGATACGTTCCTCTTGTAACATTCAAACACGTGCTACGCCGCTGGCCGCATTCGCTGAGAATGAATATCACGTGTAGTTCGTCGGAGGCTTTCTTGCTGATTGCATCACTAGCCGGCTGATGTGAGTTAAGAGCGGCGTAATACGTTTCAATACCTGTTATTTAAAGACGGAGTTGTCATCGAGGTCTGATGAATCCGGATTGCAGACGCTCGAGAGGATTCCGGAGTAGCGCCTTGTGCCGAAAAACTCAAAAAAAATATAAAAAAAATAATCAATTAAAGCAGGCTCCGCTCCTTGGGGACAAAGTGCCCAGAGGACATCATCATGTAAAAGAACCAAAAATAACTAAAAATTAAAATAAACACTGGGATTTTAAAAATATTTTTATATTATATATATATATATTATTATTATACATTTTATTATTACTATCATTATTATATATTTTATTATATATATTATATATTTTATTATTATTATTATATATTTTATTATTATTATATATATTATTATTATTATATATTTTATTTTATTATTATTATTATTATATATTTTATTATTATATATTATATATTTTATTATTATATATTATATATTTTATTATTATTATGTATGAAATTGAATCACCAGAGGCCCAACAGCAGCTGAATTAAACAAAACATCTAATTTTTCTAATATTATCTAACATTCCGGATACCTCTATGTCTGTCCCACGCATGATTCAATCCGCTCACTGTATTAACCTCTACATCTTCCGCCGGGAGGGGTACAAAATGAGACAACAGACGTCTTCCTGACCACAAAACATCCTCCGGCCCTGTCCGCAGAGAGCCGGTTGGTTTCTTACCGGGATAAAGGGCATCAGGAGAGGCAAAAGGTTTTAAGAGAGGCAAAGGAGGCATCAGGGTTTTAGGTACCAAAGAGGGACTAGCCAAATTTAACAGGGACAGTTGCCAGGTACACGCATAAATTGTCGGACCAGGCAGGTGTCCTGTGACGGCACCCGGTTGTGTGAACACGTGACGGCTTCCGCGTCAGGGACAGGGACGTGTTATGATTTAGCCTGACAGCGATCCTGTGAATACGGAGAATCCTGTTAAGAAAGTGAAATTTAACCCCTTAATGACAAAGCCCGTATATGTACGGACTTAAAATGCATTGTTTTCAATGGGTTTAGGGACCGCCCATTGTCCTTAAGGGGTTAAAAAGATTGAAATAGCGTGTGTGAAATGATCCTGAATATCCTGAATCGGAAAGGTGAGAACCTGCAGCTGTCAAAAAAACTTCCCCTGAAGTATTAATCCTGAAGTGCCGGCTGAGGGTTATGGGAGTATTTCTACAACCTCTCAAACCATCAGGAAAAAAAGCCAAAAAAGTATACAAAGTTTTTTTGGTATTATTATTAATAAAGAATAATCCAGACATTCTTGTCCTCGTTTGACCCGGCCTCGCTTCGGCAGAAAATGTCGTGAATTTGAATTAAAGGGGATAAATATATACACGGACAGATCGAAAAGCGAAATTCCGCCTGAAAATAAAAACAGGTCATTTTTTCACGCGGTAAATTGCGTTCACATCCGGGAAAAATAAAAACAAAGACAGAGAAGTAACATCTGGTTTCCGGAGAGTCGGCGGATCCTGCGCGGTCAGCGCTGCGTCTCTGATTTATCCCGAAGGAATATTCCGGCACTCTGAGCAAAAGCAATCTGCAGACCCGTAAGAAATGAAAGAGACGCGATACGGATCGAGCGGACCCCTTAATCTATGACGTCACTACCTAACACAGAGGCCGCGGGTTACTCTATCCATACAGAGACCGGGGAATATGAGTAGGGCAGGGGAGCGCGATCTCATTGTTTGGAGAATGAAAATGATCAGGAGAGACTAAAGCATCTTAATATCTAGAAGAAAGAGAGGGGATGGGAGGGAAGAGAAAGAGAGGGGATGGGAGAGTAGAGCGAGAAGGGGATGGGAGAAAAGAGAGAGAAGGGGATGGGAGAGAAGAGAGAGCGAGAAGGGATAGGAGAGAGGGTATGGGAGAAAAGACAGGGTATGGGAGAGAAGAGAGTGGAGAGAAGAGGGGATAGGAGAGAAGAGAGAGAAAGAAAAAGGGATGGGAGAGAAGAGAGAAAGAAAATGGGATGGGAGAGAAGGGACAGAGAAAGGGGATGGGAGAGAAGAGAGAGGGGTGAGAAGAGAGGGATAGGAGAGATGAGAGAGAGAGAGAGAGAGAGAGAGAGAGAGAGAGAAAGGGGATGGGAGAAAGGAGAAAGAGGGGAATGCAGAGAAACATTGGAGGGAGGTTTATTCCAAATGAGGAGAAAACAAGAGACCAGAACCTAACACTAGAGGATCAGAGGCTGAGACAGAACGGAAGGACAGATAAGTGAAACAGCCTTCCAGCAGAAGCGGTAAAGGCTGATACAGTGAGGGGATTTACACATATAAGGCACGGTACTCAGACAACATAGAATCAATAAACAATATAACTCTAGCCAAGCGAATAATGAAAATCCTTGAACAGAACCCAGAAAGCGCGATGCGATATTTCCATAGAAGAGATCCGGCGCTCAGAATGATTACATTATACAGGTTACATGGTGAAGGGTTCACCCCAGGGGCCGTGCCTGCCGTTATTATTATTGTTTTATATAGCACCATCAGATTCCGCAGCGCTGTACAAAGGGTAGACAGCCCATAACAATAAGTATCTAACATAGCAAGATGACATACAGAAACAACAGGTGAGGAGGGCCCTGCGCACAGGAGCTTACAATCTAGAGGATTTATTTTAGAGCAATCTAGATATATCACGGTTATCAATCTTAATGAATGACATGCTGCCCGGAAGTCTAAGAGTGATGTGAGTTGTAGCCCACAAGAGAACAGATGTCCCAGGAGGTGCCCTGCGGCCACACTCATCATGAGACTATATTGGGGCTGTCCAACTTATTCCAAAAGGGCCAGCATCCTGGAGGAATATGACAGGCGGACTCTGGAACGATATACTACTACAGGTCGGCTATAACTCCCACTAATCTCAGCCAGACAAAATCAAGAGTGCATGTGGATTTCCAGGGTCAGGGATTCTTTAGAGTGATATTTTAAGACCACAACCCCCAATCAGCGGTAAGTCTGTTCTGTATCGGGGTCCGTGGGCATAGGATGACATCACAGATTTATTTCTGGCCTAGTGCAGCAACCCCACTGCCAAATAATTGGGGGCAAAGCACCAGACCAAGGATCCCCCAAAATTACCCCCACCCCCAAAAAAATGCCCCTTTAATAATCAATCACTAAATTAAGCCGAACAGACAGTTCCTCTGCCGCGTCTCTGATAACCGCTCATTAGCGTTATTTCCAATATCCAGCGCCGAACAATCACCGAGCGGCGAGAGACCCGAATAATTCCCGATACTCGCAGAATACGCCTGATTTTCATTAACGTTTTATTAACGGATGCCACCGACACATGGACATCCTACGGAGATAACCCCGCAAAACGTGGCCCTCAGCGCCCTGACAGCAACCTCACAAAACACGGAAACACAGAGCCTGCCGGCAGATTGGCCCCCATCCGGCCCCCGTCTCGTCGCCCGTTTCTCCTGCTGTAAAGACTCAAACCTTAATCAGTCGTTGGTCTCGTCTTAGATTCAGGAGCCGTATGTCTATCCCATGCGTGTTTAATCCCCTCGCTGTATTACCCTCTACCACTTCTTCTGGGAGGCTGTTCCCTGTATCTACCACCCTCTCAGTAAAGTGAAACTTCCTTCCATTCCATCTCAGCCTCTGACTCTCTAGTGTTAGATTCCGGTCTCTTGTTGTAAATTTTCTCCTCCTTTGAAATAAAAATGTCCTCCTGTATTTTGTTAAATCATTTTTCTTTTCTCCCCATCTCTCTATCTTCTCTCCCATTCCCCCCATTCCCTGCCTCACCCCATCTCTCTCCTCCCCCCCCTCTACTTTAATTTTTAAAACCAATTTTCTATGTTGCAAATAATTCACTTTAAAGGGAAACCGCTACCCGTATCTACTACTTTTCCGTTTGTAACCGATTGTAATTGGTTGAAATATATATTACTTATATTATTGGGGAGGAATAATCCTGCAGATCTCAAGAACAGGAAGTTAGGATGGCTGCTCCCATGTGATACACATAAGGGGGGGGTGTTAATACACATATATTGTATATTTTAACCTATAAACATAGAAATAAAGTTTGCCAGATCAATTCTGCCCCATTTTTTCTCTCCTGTAAAATTATCTTGTTTTTTTTCGGGTTACAAAACTGTAAATTGTGGATTTACTCTTAAATTTAAAGTCTGCTTTATATGTGTTTTAAAGTCATAGCAGAGGACCTTATACTGGGGGGAAATGTATAAATTGAGGCAATATATATAAATTCTACAGCCTATTACTTTTGTGGCTTAAACCACCTGACCCCGTATGCAAATTAAGACCATTTTCCTCCTAATCCACCAATCTGCTGGCGGTTTTTCTGTTGACCTCTGACCTCTTTTTCCTCAACTAGTTGCCACTTTATGAGAGGAATTATATTTTAAAGCAAAAAAGTACAAAAAAAATAATGTTTATGCCAGAAAAACGCACACAATAATTTTCCTTCACTTTCAGCAAAAATATTTCAGGGATGAAGAAGAAAAATACATTTTGCTTCTGGGGAAAAATGTAGCATTAAGTAGGATAAATTATGGGTAAAAAAACAGCTCTTTTTTATATATATATATATAATTTAATATTTTGTTACTAATTTCCTTTTCTATTTGCATTAATTGTATAAAATTGTTAATTGTGAAAAATGTCTTATTTTTCTTTTTGCCCACTTTTTATACTTTATTCCCAATAAATATTGTTTTATACGTACGAATATGGTTAAATATCATAAAAGACACCACCTGAAAAAATAAAGGAAAAAGTAAAAAAAAAAAAAAAAAAAATACAGGAAAAAGAGAAAAAAAAACAAAAAACGATAACATATGTTATAGTTACCCTCTAGAGTGTAAGCTCCTGTGGCCAGGGCCTGCTTCCCATGTTGTTTCTGTAAGTCAAACTGTTATGTTATATATAACTTGTTTTGTCCTGTTTGCCCATTGTACAGCGCTACGAAATATGATGGCGCTATATAAAATAATACATAATAATAAATTACTCAAAGAGTACCTGGAGTCAGCGATCAAGGATTCACTTTAATAATGCATATATTGGAGAGACTGTGGGTGGACCATAAACCGGGAGGTGTGGTCTCAGTGGGAGTGGCTAACCCTAATCCACACCCACATGTTTTCTTGTAGCCCCCCCAAATTCACTAAAGCTAAAAAAAAGGGAATACATTACTTAAGGAGAAGCTGCAGCTCAAGTAGAATGAGCCCTTCGTGCTCCGACGTTTTGTGTCTCTGATTGGCTGCTTCAAGCAGCCAATCAAGGCCAGGAAAATACTCCCGTTGGGAGCGCTTTCTGTGCATGCACACTGGGGGGGTCTCATTAGTCTTCGATGGCTGGACTGTCCCTTTAAGCTTGGTTATCTAGCAGGGAGTGTGGCTGTTTGGTCGAGGGCCTGCACGGACCACCCAAGTAGCAAAGCAGATTTTTGGGTATTAATCTGAATTTTAGAAACGTCTCGCGTGGCGCTCCAAACCCGAGGAAAGCGCCCAGCTGCTTGCGCGTCTTTAAAGTCCTCTTCCAATAAACTCCGTCTGCTAATCACCATCTCTAATCGAGAGGATAAGAGCTTGATAACAGGCTACGAACGAGACGGGGAGAGACTCCTTTACTTCTCGAAGAAGACGCTAATTCGATTTTCCATAGAAAATGGGAGTCTGTCCAGAAATTATAGTTTTTCAGCAGGCTCTTGACGCTAAATTGTTTGGAGCTATTCTGGGAGCTAAAATGTTTATTTTAAAGCGTTCCCGGCAGGCAATTTTTATTTTTTTAAACAAAATAGAAAAGCACTCTGATTAAATTGGGAGAAAATCCTGCCAAAAAGATGGAAAAATTTGGGTGATTATATACGCTTTTTACTCTTACTTATTTACTCAAAAATACTGTGACCAAAAGTATAGCGTTTGTTTCTTTACTGTGCATTGTGGGTGGTGGATTCCCCATCTTTACTGCTCTTACTGTAAAGTACCTTATTTTTAATTATTTGGGTTCTGAACAATATTTAATTAAAATATTTGGTCTAAAAAACATACTCTCCCTGAAACCTAGCTTTTATTTAATTTATAATATTTTATTTTTATTATAATGCCGATAAGAACTAAATGCCATCACCATCACACCTAGACCTTCTCTGTTGGTAACCCTTAATTGTCATGTGAAACAAAAGCAGGCGCTGATAGGTTGCTGCCATAGAGACTGAAAAACCTTCTTCTGTAACGTAAATAATAAAATCACACCAGAGAGTGCAATTAATGCAAGTGAAATATTACAGTTTGTAGTTATTTGTTTAATTTGTGTAATTACAATTTTTTACACTTTCCTCATATTTAGCTCATTTTCTAAGAAATATATCATGATTAATGCAAGTAAAAAAAAAATAAAAATACTATAATTAATTGCATTTTGGCATTTAAGTGCTGGGTAAAGACTAAAATTAAGCAACTGTAGAAAAAAAATTGGCAGTTTAGCAAATACACAAAAAAAAAATAAAAAATGAATAAAAACATTTGGAATCGAACCGCTCCAAGTGCCTGTTTCTGTGTCTTGAGATAATAACGTATAAATCTGAAATATCCAAATACCAAAGGAATCCCGAATTCCAGAATATCATTGTACAGTGCTACGTACTATGATGGCGTCATTTAAAATAATAATATATATAATAATTAAATACCATTGGTATTGGTGTATTGGTAATCTTCCACGGAATATTTTTGGGTCAGAATTGACAAACTCGTTAAAAAAAAATGTTACAAGCTGGCGTTTTATGTCGCGTTACTACCAGTTTCTTACAACTCGATAATACGTCGAGGTCTGTCCGCCTCTCCGATCCAAGCCGACAGACTTGTGTGGGTTGGCACGTGGAAGCGCATGGACTGGTGCCACGCGTGAGCCGCGCTCTTCTAAACCCACTTCGGGTCATGAGAAGATGAGCCGGTCCTTCTGGCCACACGAATCGCAAAGAGGCAGATCATATCGATGTAAAGTAACAAGAACAGTTGAGGACTCGAGCTTCCTACCCCTCTCCGGCCACACGACCACACATGTCCTCCAATGTGTTTAGGTGACACTTTTTGTTGGACCTTAAGCATTTTGTTCATCTCAAGGAGTGCAAGACACACCATAAAGCTTAACGTAGGGGGGTTGGAACTCATAAAGACAATGGACCCTTTTTTGGCCACAGTTCTTTACCAGGAGATCTGAGGAATTCCAGAACCAGTCTAGGAAGCTTCTGATGACTACAAATACCAAAGAGAAGTCTACACAGCAATGTCGGACCAGGACCTTCCCGTCTCCCTTCCACCGGGACGCAAGTGACCACCCGCATCTCAAAGAGCTCCGATGGCTCGTCTGGACAGCACGTGTTCCTCCACCAATAGCTGAGCGCAATTATTCACCTTAACATTCTTGGTTCAGTCTTTGTAGTTAAGAAGACGTGCGCCCTCCATTATGCAAAAATGTTGAGTTATAGGGAATCGATAAAAAGTAGGATATTGGTTAAATGGTTCCAAATCCTTTCAATAAAATGGGAAATAATCAGTCTCTCAAATGTAATTTTCTTTTTTGCTGAATAATTATTTTCTAATTCATTACACACACTGAAAACTGGCAGGAGCTGGAGCGGCCAAAAGTCGCTGTCATTGAAGACACCAACGTTCTAGAACATTTGCAAAATGTGTTTAATATATCGGGCCGGATTTCACCAAAATGTAAAAAAAAATGTTTAAATGTAGCTTCACCCACCCCATTTAGAAACTTGAATTTGATGGCCGATACGAGCCTTTGGGTCCATCTAGTCTGTCCAATAATATTTTTGGAGCATGGTGGGTTAGGAATAAAGCGGATAGTCTTTGCATTGACATTTACCTGGAATATGTCCTTTTTATGAACAAAATTCCTTCTCTTTTTTGTCATGTATCTTTTGCAGTCTTGGTTCCTTTTCTGGATCGTTCTAGGCTTCTACTCCCAGGTTCCGTCCCCTCGTTTCCTTCCGACGTTCTCCGGTTGCGTTCTTCCCACAGAGTGGCATTACTTAACAGTTACATTACGCCGATTGCTGGAAAGTCGCGTGAATAATTTAAATTACATTTCACATGATTACTCTCACATGCAGGCTTTAAGAGCCTGAAACTGGAGAACCTCGAGACATTGTCTAGACAGACAAACCAACCGATGTCCTGCGCCTTCCCACCGCTCTAAACCGCTACGTGCCTCTCCGTTACAATAAATATATGGACTTTTTATAGTTAAAATATGCGGGGCGCTACTAAAATTATTTTATAGAGTTCAACTATTTACAAAATATATTCGACTTTAAATAATTTTACCGGAATCGATGATCTAGAAAAAAATATATATTTTTTTTTCTAGAATTTCTAGACGTTCGAGGATTATTGGTTATTATTTAAACTCCAGAACAGCAGTTATAGAGTTAATCCGAGTTTCTCCTTGGTGAAAGGCTGGAAACTTTAATGTAACCTTACATTTCACTTATACGCTTTCTAGAAACATTAAAACAATGTATAGGTCACTATTAACCCTTTCATCACATGTCATCTTTATGACGCCTGGTGCATTTTAAAATTGGCCCCTCATTCCTTATTGTTATTCTTGCACATTATTTGTGGCTATTCCGCATTTAACCGTCTTTATTTGTCCATCGGCTAAATATTAAATCCCAGTTTTATCTGTGAAATTCTTGGCATCTATTAATCCTCCCCATAACGTCAGTCTGGCACACGCCGCGCGCATGGACAGAGCTTCGTACACGCTGCATCTGGCGGCTCTGTTTCTGAATATAAAAACTCTTCCCAGATGTCGTGGGGTTGGTTCATCTCCCTTTGACCTATTTATTCTACAGTTCTTGACTATAATATCTAAAAATCTAAATTTCACAGTTTTAATCAAATTTTATCACCTCTCCATAAACCTTTTTTAAGCAAAATCATCTTAAAAAGTTTAGATCCAAATTTACACAAAGACAGATCTTATGTCCTTCTATAAAAGGAAGGTGTGCCGGGTGCTAATCACCTTATCACAGGACAGCGATTATAGAACAAAGAACAAGAGCTTGTCTTTTCAGACTCGGAGAAAGAGATTTTCACCCAAAGCAGTGAAAAATGATTTATGGTAAGAGCCGTAAAGATGCGGAATCCGCTCCCCACAGAGACTGCCCTATAAGATCCAATAGATGCCTTTAAATATGTATATAATGTATAACATGAGGAATATACAGGATATAACGGGTTATAAGGCTGGGATTAGTTATACGGCCGGAGAGTGTATAATATATAATATGAGGAATATACAGGATATAACGGGTTATAAGGACAGGATTAGTTATACGGCCGGAGAGTATATAATAAATAATATGAGGAATATACAGGATATAACGGGTTATAAGGCTGGGATTAGTTATACGGGGGGAGAGTATATAATATATAATATGAGGAATATACAGGATATAACGGGTTATAAGGACGGGATTAGTTATACGGGCCGGAGAGTGTATAATATATAATATGAGGAATATACAGGATATAACGGGTTATAAGGACGGGATTAGTTATACGGCCGGAGAGTATATAATATATAATATGAGGAATATACAGGATATAACGGGTTATAAGGACGGGATTAGTTATACGGCCAGAGAGTATATAATATATAATATGAGGAATATACAGGGATATAACGGGTTATAAGGATGGGATTAGTTATACGGCCGGAGAGTATATAATATATAATATGAGGAATATACAGGATATAATGGGTTATAAGGAAGGGATTAGTTATATGGGTCGGAGAGTATATAATATATAATATGAGGAATATACAGGGATATAACGGGTTATAAGGACGGGATTAGTTATACGGCTGGAGAGTATATAATATATAATATGAGGAATATACAGGATATAACGGGATATAAGGACAGGATTAGTTATACGGCCGGAGAGTATATAATATATAATATGAGGAATATACAGGATATAACGGGTTATAAGGACGGGATTAGTTATACGGGGAGAGAGTATATAATATATAATATGAGGAATATACAGGATATAACGGGTTATAAGGACGGGATTAGTTATACGGGGGAGAGTATATAATATATAATATGAGGAATATACAGGGATATAACGGGTTATAAGGATGGGATTAGTTATATGGCCGGAGAGTATATAATATATAATATGAGGAATATACAGGGATATAACGGGTTATATGGACGGGATTAGTTATACGGCCGGAGAGTATATAATATATAATATGAGGAATATACAGGGATATAACGGGTTATAAGGACGGGATTAGTTATACGGCCGGTGAGTATATGATATATAATATGAGGAATATACAGGGATATAACGGGTTATAAGGACGGGATTAGTTATACGGCCGGAGAGTATATAATATATAATATGAGGAATATACAGGGATATAACGGGTTATAAGGACGGGATTAGTTATACGGCCGGAGAGTATATAATATATAATATGAGGAATATACAGGATATAACGGGTTATAAGGACGGGATTAGTTATACGGCCGGAGAGTATATAATATATAATATGGGGAATATACAGGATATAATGGGTTATAAGGACGGGATTAGTTATACGGCCGGAGAGTATATAATATATAATATGAGGAATATACAGGGATATAACGGGTTATAAGGACGGGATTAGTTATACGGCCGGAGAGTATATAATATATAATATGAGGAATATACAGGGATATAACGGGTTATAAGGACGGGATTAGTTATACGGGGGGGGAGTATATAATATATAATATGAGGAATATACAGGGATATAACGGGTTATAAGGACGGGATTAGTTATACGGGGGAGAGTATATGATATATAATATGAGGAATATACAGGGATATAACGGGTTATAAGGACGGGATTAGTTATACGGCTGGAGAGTATATAATATATAATATGAGGAATATACAGGATATAACGGGTTATAAGGACGGGATTAGTTATACGGCCGGAGAGTATATAATATATAATATGAGGAATGTACAGGAATATAATGGGTTATAAGGACGGGATTAGTTATACGGCCGGAGAGTATATAATATATAATATGAGGAATATACAGGATATAACGAGTTATAAGGACGGGATTAGTTATACGGGAGGAGAGTATATAATATATAATATGAGGAATATACAGGATATACAGAATATGTATAAAATGTATCTTGTTAAAATGCACTTTATTCTTCTAGAAGTCTTCAGCGCTCTATCCCTGGAGTCAGTCACGACGTTCGCTCACATTTGTACTTTGACAATAAAACCTCACAATTGTGTGCATTTCTCACGCTTAGAAGCCGAACGCCCCATAATGTAACACCTGCTTTTCCTGCGCGGCCGGCGTTCGCTGGATGCCGCCTCATCTTCCCATCTAATCAATCAAAGAGATGTCCTGAAGTTTGCTGCACGGAGCCCACCCGCGAACATCGACAAAATCAAACCCGTCTGAGTGGATCATGTGACAGCGGGAGCTCTCGCCTTTATACAAGAATATTGTTAAAACTGGAACGTTACAGAAGAGCAGGAGCCGCGTCCCGTATTTACTATCAATAACCTGAATGCCATTCGTTTCAGATCAAAGACGCTATTCAGAGGCTCGAGATTTATAACAATTCTTTCAACCAAACAATTACAAAGAAGTCTATTATCAGCTGGACCCTTTTTACACATGTCAATGAAACCGAGGAACACGTGTGTTAAACGGAAATAGTGCTTAAAATCTTTATAAATAATTATAAGCAATCAAACACACTTTAATGCACATGACAGTTACGTGTCCTCTTTAACCCCTCCATAACTATTGACATAACAGGTCCTTGAGGACCTGTGACGTACCTGGTACATCATCGGGATACCCGGGAGCTCTAGAGAAGAGGCGCTCCTTCTTATGAGGGAGTGGCTTTGTGAGGAGGTAGGGCTGGTCATGTACAAGGGCAGGGCTAGCTGTTCAAGGGGACGTGGTTACCTCTCAGATAGACGAGGCCTGATGCAGACAAGCACAGGGATATTGAGAAGTGGGTGTGGTTAGAGGCCACTCCCTTGCCCTGGAGAACCAGCACAGGGACTCAGAGACCCAGGGAAGAAGCACTTCACCCAGAGACTGCTGGTGAAACCGGGAGAGAGTTCCCTGGTATGGCCATTGGTTTTAATTCCGTCCGCGCCGCTGTGGAACGAGGAAAGGGGGCGTGTCTTCATGGAGAGAGCTGCTATTAGTTATATAAATTATAACTCCACCTCCTATGAACTCAAACCACGAGCCATTGGTGGTTTTATTGAAGCCAAAATCTGTGTAGGTAAATTCCACATTTACCTTTTTTTTTTTTTTTTATAATATTTTTAACGAAAGATCAGATTCACGAAAAGATCTGAATCACCTTCTCCGATTTAATAAAAAAAATTAGAGCATCAAAGATTTGCCGCAGAAGTATGAAACTGGGTATTTATTAAGCGGAACCTTTGAAAATTTAGGAGACCTCGTGGTCTGAAATGATCTAGAAAGAAGAAGTTCGTTTATCACAAATTCCGTTACTTGATGAGACGGTTGACGGCCCGGCGCCCCCGCGTTCCCGAACCTTCGCGTATAGGTAAGGCTCATTGTTCCGACGACTTCAATCCGAAATAGATTGTTTTATTTACGGGGTTCCGCGGGTAATTGACACGGTTTCCGGAACAAACCGCCCTAATCAGAAGAGGAATCCGGCTAATTGACAGATAATGAGAATCTCGAACCTCCGGCCGCCCATTAATATTTCAATTTCCAAAACTAATAAATCGTGTTACAGTGAAATCAAAGCAAATGAAAATTCTCCAAATTACTCCAATAACGGCGGAGCGAGACAGCAGCCGCGATTTACCAGAACCGGTAAACAGAAATTCGTAGTCGAGCAACTTCTTTTCCGTTATTTTATTATAATCTTTTAATTTGTTTTTAATTTTTTTTTTTATGAAAATGCACACCTGTTCGGTGAATTATTCCTCCTCGTTTCCCTCTGTCACAAACCATTACTTAGATATTTCTGGGACAGGTAAGATTTATATCCCGTGTCTTATCTGATCTGCCTTTGGCATTTCAGCTCTAATTTGTGGGTTCACTGGTGCATGGTTTACGTTAAAAAATGTTCTAGGACAAAAAAAAAAAAAAAATTGTCATAGAAACGAGAAGTAGAAGATAAAAATGAAATATATGTCTCGATGCAGCCAAAAAAAAAGGTCACATTAAAAGTCGTCACTTTCTGAGGTCCTAAAATCTGAATATACTTTGTAAACCAATAAAGATATGATTACTGGGTGCGATAAATGTAAGGACCCCCCTGCTTAAAAGTATCACATGGGAGCTTCCATCTTAACTTCCTGTTCTCGGGATCATGCGTGATTATTATCTTCCCGGAAGAAAAGATTATTTCAGAGGAGAAATGTTACGACAAAAGGCTTATCATCTAAAACTAGAGGGTCAGAGGCTGAGATGGAATGGAAAGAAGTTTTACTTTACTGAGAGGGTAGTAGATAAGTGGAGCAGCCTCCCAGCAGAAGTGGTAGAGAGTAATACAGTGAGAGGATGTAAACATGCATGGGATAGACATACGGCTCCTGAATCTAAGACGAGACCAACGACAGATTAAGGTTTGAGTCTTTACGGCAGGCAGACTAGACGGGCCGAATGGGGCCGATCTGCCAGGAGGTTCGCACTGTATTTGTTTGTGTCAAATCCTTTTAAATTAATGGGACAATCATGGACTTTTATTAGAAGATAAAAAATGTCCAAGTCTGCAAACACTTCCATTTCAGTTGCTAAATATTTTATTAATTTCCCCATCAATGTTTAAACGTCTGTCTCAGCAACACTTAAGGAAGAAAATATTAACAACCATCCATTTGCTGAATTATAACACTTATATACTGTAGATAGATATATATATATATTATAGACACACGTTCAAAAGTTTGGGGTCAAATTTCGTCCATTAAAATAACATGAAATGGATCAGGAATCCAGCGAAGACGGGGTTAATGCTGCAACTGAATATTGTAGCTGGAAACGGCTGATTTTTAATGGAATCTCTTCATAGGCGTACAGAGACCCTTTATCACTCCCATCACTCCTGTGTCCCAATGACCCTTTATCACTCCCATCACTCCTGTGTTCCAACGGCCCTTTGTCACTCCCATCACTCCTGTGTTCCAACGGCCCTTTATCACTCCCATCACTCCTGTGTTCCAACGGCCCTTTATCACTCCCATCACTCCTGCGTTCCAACGGCCCTTTATCACTCCCATCACTCCTGCGTTCCAACGGCACGTTGTGTTTAAGTTTAAAAGGCTGATTGATGGTTAGAAACCCTTTTGCAATTATGTTACAGCCAGAAATGTCTTGTTTTCCATGGAAACAGCTGAGTGACCCCAAACTTTTGAGCAGTAGCGTGTGTATACAGCCTTTGTAATATTAAAATGTCTGCAATCAGTTAAAGTGACTGTTCCACTTAGACATTAATTGCGTTTTTTTAGCATGTTAAGCACATAAACCTGGACAGATCTGTCATTTTATTCCATCATGATTCTCACATGAAACAGAAACATTTATACGGGGCTTTTGGTCCATGTGATAATTAAGCGTTCCTGGCAAATATTATAAATAAAACAACAATTTTGATGATTAAATAACTAATTCTGGGAAGGGTTTGGGGCGTCCAGCAGGACTGGCAATGATGTTTCTAACGCTGCATTTAGTTACAAAATAGTTAAATAAAGGCGAGTAGGTGGAACTGGATCTTTAACGGGATGTATGGGTCTCTAGAGCTCCATAGCGGGCCGGTCCACACACAGATCCCGTATACGACACACTTATTGCTCTGCGAGCTAGGAACATGACCCACCTATCGCCCCGTCCCAGGTTCTCAAAGGGTTAATATGTATAATATGAACAATAATATAAAATACAGCAATTTATGATTATAAATATATATTTGCAACCCACAAAAACAAGCTTTCATAATATAATATATATAGTTGCAAAGAAAGGGTTAAAGTGAGAGAACAGGAAAGCAGCCCGATACCCCGTACATGCGCGTCTCTGTTGCTCTCCGCAAGTCGCAGGAGAGCGGCGCTGACACAGTAAAATGCTAAATAATTCAAACCCACTTACATCAGGTCTGATGTATGGATAAAAATAGTTAGCAGCCGTACAGCCGCGCATGGTTATGTTACAATAGCTTCTCAGAGGAGGAAATAAATATATTTCGGCGTCTTGTTTTGCTGCCGATTATTTATCCTGACAAATAAAATATCTTATAGAATACGATGTGTACGGAAAATAGTAATTGGGGGGGAAGAACTGCCGTGTCATTTAAAGGGGAACTGTCACATTCCACAGTACTTCCAATCCTAATACTTTAACATTTACGTATTAATATAAAACCCCCTCTATTATTCCCCGCCATCTCCCTCCCCGTCACAGGGTATAAATCGCCCGTCGCCCTGAGATATCTGTGATAATAGCGTTACGGAGGGACCTGCGCGGCTGGAAACAATCTCTAGCGCTAGAGGCTCATGCGCCGTCCGCTAAAACAACGCGGGGAGAGAACAGGAAGCGGCTTCCAACTTCCTGCTCAGGCTGACGGAAGGAGAGAACAGGAAGCGGCTTACAACTTCCTGTTCAGGCTGACGGGAGGGAGAGAACAGGAAGCGACTTCCAACTTCCTGCTCGGGCTGAAGGGAGGGAGAAAACAGGAAGTGACTTACAACTTCCTGTTCAGGCTGATGGGAGGATGCCAATGCGGCTCCATCAGCCACCTGCCCGTTGGCAAATGCCCACTGTGGCAGAAGGCCAGTCCAGGCCTGAACACTATTCCCCTTAAGTGCCTCATCGAGAAGCGGAGGGTATTAATGAGGTTGAGGAGGACATTTCTATGGTTTATGGTTCCTCTCTTTATGGTTTATGGTGCCTCTCTATGGTGTTTTATGTCCACCAACAGGAACAGAAAGGCCTCCAGCTCTCCCTGACACAGGAAGTAGAAGCTCAGCAGAGGATTTATCTCTATACTTATGAAGTTTATGCTGTCCAGGACACTCTAGCTCATCTTACATCACAAAACTTCCCCGTCTCGTCCACTTTCCCAGCATGCACAGTGATGGATTTGGTCAAGATAGGATTATATAAGAAAATCTGGTACTGTTGGCATAGAAGGAACATCAGAATTGGAAAAAAAAATGTAATTTGTATGTTTTTAATGGTTTTTTTTCATTTTCATGATATTATTACATTAATTTCAAAAAAAAAAAAAAAATTAAAAATGAATGAAAAAATTAAGCACTTTTTCGGTGCAAAACAAATGTCTTCCTTTTTTTTTTAACTTTACCGAGAGGGCAGTAGATAAGTGGAACAGCCTCCTTGCAGAAGTGGTAGAGGCTAATACAGAGAGGGGATTTAAACCCGGGTCTGATCTGCTGATAGATTCTGGGTTTCTATGATTGAGGATTTCAAGGCTCGTGAGATGGATTTCTGCAGAGACAAAGCGAGTGATTTGGAGCTGAAAACTTCATTTTTTAGCCACAAAAAAAAATAATGAAAGAAAAAAAAAACAGCATTAAAAAAACCATGAATACATGAATTATCTGGGGTTATGGATTTTTTTTTAGTAAATTGAGTCGAGCGGCTTGGTTACTTACATTAAAATTGTCATGTTTGCAAAATTAATCGATGCGACAATAACGATCGAGAGAGATGGTAATTAGTATCTGTTTGGGGATCAATAAAACGGTCATTGTAACAAAGATACTCCAAAAGGACAACGGCCAGCGCTTTCTTCTGAATTACAAACGGTTTTTCTTTCTACCACCGCTAAAACATAAAAAAAAAAAAATTCAGGTTCCCTTTTTTTCACGTTAGGGGTAATTGGGGCAATTTAATTCAAACTGCCCAACCCCACAGAGGAATGAAGCCAGAGAATCGTTTTTCGGTACTGAGTGTAGTCAATAAATGGAGCAGCCGCCCAGCAGAAGTTGTAGGGAATTTAACCACTTCATGGCCAGTTAATGAGAACGTGTCCCTATAGGACCTGTGACGTACCTGTTACGTCGTGGGTACAAGATACCTGCCAATCGTGGCAATTTTTTAATGCATAATTATCACACCTGTCAATATTCCAACTTTAAAAACTTTAATGCTCGTGTTCCAAATTTAACCCCGCAAGGTCCTTAAAGCCTACCCTAGCCACCACGCATGTGGGGTATTTCTGTACCGAGGGTGTTTCTGAATACAAATCAGGAGTTGTCTGTCTACCTGCACCTCCTCTGGGAGAGAAATCTACTGAAATATGGCTGCAGTGTTGCAACTGGGGAAAAAACACTGCAATGTTTGGCAATGTTTCCAAAATCAGGACAAATACCTAAATACATTTTGTTTTTTGTGTGCTGGACATGTATACTTTTTAAAGATAAAACTGTGAAAAATGTTTAGAGAGTTTTTCCCAGTTTTTTTTTTTAAACTAAACGGATAATATGTATAATAATGATTTCAAAGGAAAGCCCTACTTGTCCTGAAAAACCCCCAAAATACAAAGGACGAGACCAACGACTGATTAAGGTTTGAGTCTCTATAGCAGGAGAAACGGAAGACTAGACGGGGGCCGACGGGGGGCCGATCTGCCGGCAGGTCCTAGGTTGAAATGACGGGGTGGGGTATTTATTAAGAGGGCTAAACATAAAACCATCTATCTGGCTAGGACACATATAATAACGACACTTTGGGGCTGGGGTTCCATTTTTTTCCAAGGCGTAAAAAAAGTTTTTTAATGGATTAAAGCTAAAGGACTATTTAACTTTGGCGAAGTAGTAATCTGTGGCAAAGCGTGGCACAGCTAGTGTTACGTGATCAGTCCTGCCTGACCTTTCAGGCTAAGGGCTGTCTGAGGATGATGGGAATTTTAGCGACATGCCAGAGTCAGGGCTAATGAAGCATAGCTAAAAATCATACTGGCACTTACAGGGTTAAGCAGGAGGAGGGGGCAAAGGTCAGCCGTAGAACCCTATAAATACTATAATCATAATAATTACATATTCCTTAAATCTATTGATATGAAAAAAAATACCTATAAATCGTCTGTGGTTTCGCCTCATGTAACATTGAGGAAAAAAAATAAATATAAATAATATAAAAATTATATACAGAAGGCAAAATGTAGCAAAATGCCCCTCCCCCGCCCCAGGCACCGTACGTATATGAGTGCATTAGACGGCGTCTTTATGTAACGCCGACGACGCGCCCGGCGACTGCATGATGACATTTCAATGAAATTAGAACAAAATATGGCCGTCTTGTCAACAAGCCATTAGGGACACGAAGATGTGACGGGACGGAGCGGCCCTCACGCAATCGCGAGCTCGCACTCTCAACACGACGATTTACAAAAAAGAAATCCATTATGTATTAACCTCTTGGGCGCCCAATGAACCCCAAGGAACAACCTCACTCCTGGGGTGGGCTCAACACGGTACTCTTTTGTGCTTCCAAAGGGTTAAAATATACGCCAATTGAAACGAAACAACTACATGCAGCATTAGAAACATCATTCGTAGCTCTGTTGGTTTCCTTAACCCTTCGCAGAAACGATTCTTCCACCATGCAAAACTTTGCCGCATTCACGCTTTTTGACGGGAACCCTTAAGTGTCATGTGACTGTAATTTATCATCATAGCCTCTTGTTGTAACGTTTCTCCTCCTTTAAAATAAACTTCCCTCCTGTCTTTTATTTAATCCCTTTGTATGTATTTAAATGTTTCTCTTTCCCATGTCTCCCTCTCTCTTATCTCCCCTCTCTCTTCTCTCCCATCCCTCTTTCTCTCGTCTCCCATCCTCTCTCTTTTCTCTCCCTCTGTCTCTCTCCCCTTCACTCTTCTCTTTCTTTTCATCCCTATCACTTTCTCTCCCTTCTCTCTTTTCTCCCCCCCCCTCTCTTTTCTCCCCCCCCAGGCCAGACATACTGATATCCCTCACTCTTCCTGATCATCTTTATCCTGCCATCCATTCCCCATTAATAAACCTCCCCAAAATAGACTCTTCGTGTAATAGGTACGCGGCACCGCTATACATTTTATAATCTGTCCTAATCGCTGCTTAAATTGTTGGCGCTATATAAATAAACGATAATAATAATAATAATAAATAATATTGATAAAAACAGTAAAGTCAGCAGCCTCCCGTTTCTTACCCCCCAAAATAGCTCATCATGTATCTGTGGCGTAAAACGCGTGGGGCGGAATTCTGTGTTTCTACACAAAAGGGAAAAAAAAAAGGATTGGTGACCTACATAAAATTCAAATGACTGCAAAGCCCTACGGTTTAACCCTTTAGGTGCGACATTTCTTTAATAAAATCTCTATTTAGAGACGGGGTACGGTCACCCTCAAATTAGAGGCCTCCTGGTCGAGTGCCTCCCCACGGTCAGGGGCCGGCTATTTTATTTTGTTATCTATTATTGTTATTTTATTTATTATTATTATTATTATATTTTTTTATTAATTTTGCAGTAAAAGCAGTAAAGCGCTCCGGGGGAGTCTGTGTGCCCTCTGGTGCCCGTCTCAGCCCAGCGAAGCCAATAAAATGTCGCACGAAGTCACTTTCCACCGATAACTAATGTCTTAAAATGTCGGGTTCTGACCTTTGGGTAAAGTTACCATTTTTCAGCAGGTAATGAGCTCCCCCCCACCCCGCTCCGCATGTCTGACCCGCAGCGTCCGCTCTCCACAGGGGGTCTCGCTTTAAAGGGTAAATACTGAGCAATAAGATCTCCCTGGAGAACTGACCCCGGATTATAACATCTAACCTCAGCGCTAGGAGCCTCATGGCGGTCGGGGAGACCCCCAATTTCTGGATTTCATACAGCCCACCAGCATCATCACACAAAATACCGGGACCGCCTCGCCGTGTAGGTATCACGCTTTATCTAGAACATGTCATTGCGCATGTGTGAAACGAGAATTCCCTTAAAAAACATTAAAAAAAATATACATAGATTTTTTTTTGTGACTAGTTCTAAATTAGGCGATATGTGATTTCTGTCCGTGTATCAATTGAGCTAACTACTCCAAATTCCATCAAAAAACATTATAAAACATTAACAAATGTAACAGGCCCAGTTATGCTGCCGGTGAATTCAAAAGGCCGGACGATCCAATCAGAGCCCAAAAAAATGTAAAAATTAAAGAAAAAAAATAGAAAAAAATTATTTTACAAAATCTGTCTCCCTACGGAGGAGAAAGCGCTTTAATGAATTAAAAATACTAAGAAATAGAAATAAAAAGGAGAAAAAAAAGCAGATCTTCAAAATTAACCATCTGAGCGCCTGGAGAGCGAGGGGGATCCGTTTCCTCTGGGTGTTATTGGGTTAATTAAAAAGTTGAAGGATGTTCTAGAGTTAAGAAGACTTGGTTTGTGATTGGCTGGAACTGTTGCTATGTTTGACGGATGCACAAAAAACACTGAATAATCCCACATAACGGAGATTACAGATTACAATATTTCTGTATTAGAAACCCCCCCTCATGCGTATCCCATGGGAGCGGCCATATATAATTCCTGTTCTCGGAATCTGCAGGATTATTCCTCCCCAATAAGTTATCTCGCTCCTATTGTAAAGTTGCTGATTACTGTTGATTGGTGAAGGCAGCCTTTGTAAGGGTGGGGGATGGGAGGGAGGGAACTTCATGAAATTAGTTTTCACAGATTTCTCGATCTGAACATTAGAAACAAATGTAGTCTAGCGCTAAGAGCGGCGGCGGGAAAGCGCACCAATCAAGTCAATGGGAGCACTTTCTGCCCGAGCACATGAGGGTCTGATGAGACCCCCGGAACCCTTGCCGTTGGTCTCGTCTTAGATTCAGGAGCCGTATGCCTATCCCATGCATGTTTAAATCCCCCTACTGTCTTACCCTCTACCACTTATGCTGGAAGGCTGCTCCACTTATCTACCAACTTCTCTGTGAATTAAAATGTATCTCTTTAACACATCTTTGGGTTCTGCGTGACATCTTTACATGTATTTTGGTTTTAGCGGGCAGCCTTTTCACAAAGCAAGTCACGTAAACTTTGAAGTCCCTACTGGATGTCCTAACCCTTCCCAGAAATACGGTAATTATTTCATTTTGTCAAATTTTGCCTCTAAATATTCTGGGAACACTTAATTGTCACACGACACAAATCCAGGGTTTTTTGGTTGCCTTTTTTTAATGTTGATTAGATCTGCTGAGGTTTATTTGCTTAATCAACTAGAGGGTGCAGAAAACGTTTTGTCTAAGTGGAACAGCACCTTTAACCCATTGCCTTATCCATGCGCGATGTGCGTCCCCAGCTGTTTCTCTATTCAATATCCCGAATACAACTCTACAAGGAGCAGGCAAAGTAAAAATGTATCCAGAGACAGAAGGAGGGGAGAGTGAGCGAACACTAGACTGCCTCCTCTCCCAATAGCACTCGCATTCTATTATTTACTGGCAGGTTAGATCTAGAACATTCATGGTTAGATCTAGAACATCTAGAACCCTAAACCAACCCCAAAATAAATGTTAGAATATTAGAAAAAAGATCCAGAGCGTACGCCGATCGGGGTCCTTCTATGAAGGTCGTTACTTTTCTTTAATTTTTTTAAATTTATTTTAATTTTTTTTTCCCCAGCCATTCAAAAAGCACAATTAAAAAAAGACAAAAAAATAAAATAAACAAAAAACACAGAAACCGAGTAATAGATTTTGGGAAAGTCTGTCAAATCTATTTTTTAACAGATGGCCTGTAAGGCGCCCAGCGTAGATTGTTGGCACTATAGAAATAAATAATAATTATAATAATAATAAAAAAAATAAAAAATAATAATAATAATAAAAAAGCTGCGACATGCATTAAGCTACTTTACAATAGAAAAAAGGAAGACTCATTCAACCATTTAGTTATTTTCTATTGTCACTATCTATGTGTATATATATATATATATGCACAATAAATTTTAAGATGCGTACTGATTTATTTATTTTTTTCAAAAAATCCTATTTGCCTTTTTTTAATTTGCTTGCCAAACTTGTTTCAACTTATTTATGCAATCTGTATTGGAACAATTCCATTTACATTTAGATAGGACAGGGTCCAAACCGCAAGGATCAGCTGCCTGATTCCTACGGAAAAAAATCTCTATGCAAAAAAAAACCCCAACAAGAACAAAAAAATATATATATGTTCGTCAATAAAAAAACATGCATTTTAAATCATAATAAAATGAATAATTTACCGTTTACTGTAATTTTAAGGTTCAGTTTTAAGTAGTGCAGTGCAAGTAATTATTCAAGATAACCTAATATCCAGGTCTGTCCAAAATTCCCGAAACAACTAAATGAAAATTATGCAGTAATATGACATTAAAAAAAAAACAATTATATATACCGGTATAATATATATCTATTATATATATATGAGCCTTTGAATGTATGTATAAACCAAAATCCAAGGCTTTTAACAGAAATACCAAACACAGACCCCTTCCTCGTCCCAGATTGTAATGTTTGGGTCAGTATCCTTTCCCGGATCAGATCCATCATTAGGATTCTAAACCCGCGAGTGTTTCCGTGCTAGAATGTAACGGAACACGTGTCGTTCTAAGACTCTAACCTGCCCCAGTATTGACTCTCTCTCTCTTTCTTTGTGTTTCAGATCAATTTTTGTTAAATCTGTTTGTTTCCCAGCAGGGTCCCTGCCGATATTACAGGATTCCGGGATGTTCTTACATGGCAGGTATAAGGAATATCTTTGAACTGGATTTCCTGTTCACCCGAACTCTCGCCGATACCCGGCGCTCGGATTATCGCCTCTGGACACGACTGCTGTGTTTTCCAACGTAGACTACGTGCGTGGACGTCTAATCGGCTCCCAGCTCACTGGTTCTTTTAAGCCACTTTATGATTTATGTAGCGAATCATGCCCACGCAACATTTTAAATGACCCAATGGTGGCACGTTTACACGCGCTACACAGTTTAATGTATACATTTCTTTCTGTTTCTATACACATACTAAAAAAAAAAAAAGGAGGCCCAATGCACCTTTTTTTTTAAAAAAAAAAATTCTGAAAATCAAGGCAGTAGATTGTAGATAGCCATCGGTTGCTTGGGATTATGTATATTTATACTTCAGTTCACCAGCGGCCCCATGTGGTTGGAGGATGCATTGCATGCTCCTATTTACTTGAATGAGCCCATTCTAGTCAATGGAGGCTGTAATACATCCTCCAACCACACGGGGCCGCTGGTGAACTGAAGTATACGCATTCAAATACGCTCATTTCCAGCAAATATTCTGAGCTTCTAGAAAAGAGGGGCTTCGGGTGAGGAGAGAGGGGCATCCTGAGGAGAGAGAGAGAGATGCCAGGGGAGGAAAGATAGTCATCAGAGGAGGAGAGAGGGGCACAGAGAGGAACTGCAAACTAAATGTTAAAACAAGCCACATGTGGCCGTTAATAATAAAACTTTTGCGGGCTGTAAAAATTTATATAAGGACACAGGGCCACTCAGGGGGCAAACTAAATTTCGGGTCCCCTGTCTCTTGAGTTTAACGTGAATGGGCTACAAAAATGGCCGCAGCAGTGATCCTGAGGGTAAGAGCAACAGAATAACCCACTAATACACCCACAAAATAATATTTAGCGTTAAAAGCAAATGATTCCACAATATAATTACATATGTATATGGATCACCGAAAGGATCCAGTCAGGGTGTAAATTAAGATGTTACTGTAACCATAGTGTCTTTTATTTGAAAAAAAGGGGGGGGAAAAAAGAGTATTCGCACGGACCAAAATTTCAGATTCTGCTTTGCAATGAAACATCACGTGATCATCTGGGCAAGTTTACGAATACATTTCTTACAACGCAAATAATTTCCCCATCAGCCGCGGGAGAACAGCGAGACGAAAATTCAAATGAAGCACTTTCCCCCGTCCCCACCGTGAAAATGAAAGCAATAAAACGGTTTGCAGCGCCACTTCTCCTTGGCTAAAAAAAGCCTGGGAATGGATAAAAACTCAGTTTTGCATCTTTTTTTTATTTATTTTTATTTTTTTTTGCTTTGACAAAGTGAAAATTTATATTTCTTTAAAAATATTTCATTCGGAGAAGCCTGTGCTGATGAAAATATATTGGTTTGGGATTCATGAATACCCAATTCTCTGGCAAGCGGTGGCGTTCTCGCTGTCACCGTGCCCAGATATTGCCAGTCTGTCAGTTCGCGGCAGAAACAGAATACTTACGCTTTCAGTTAGAATTTACAGAACTGAACGGCCGGGCAGCTGACAATCAAACGTAAATGTAAAAAAGACAATGATTTATGAATCTCATCCCATCTACGATACGAGCCGCGGGAGCCGCCGGGTATCATGGATCGGCCAATTCTAATATACGTTAAAATATGTTTAAAAAATTATAATATTTAGTGTTAGCCATTTGTGCTTATTTGGAAAGTCCAGTAGTGATGGTCTCTAGCCACACCCACTTCACTGTGGCTCCACCCACCTCCCATTAATTTGGTGCATTCATTTGCTGCTAACCCAGCCTGCTAAGAGAAATATAGAGGAAGCCCCATATATGGTCATAACCAGCGATTGGGGCTCATCTAGATACCAGTTGGGACTTTCCTGTGAAAATTGGGACAGTTGGCAACAATAGTAACGCTGATAAGTGGATCTTCATCCTGTTAAGCCCATCAAGAAGTAACATTCTTAGGTGTTGGCGTTCAACAGACATGTTTTAAATACACAATTGGTTTAATTAAAGCGACCTCCAAGCAATTCTATACAATATTATCATGCCCCCCTAACTGCACATGCACAGGGGGATTCCGCAGAATCCCTCCATGCACTTGGCTGCTTCCACTTTATTAAACGCTCATTAAAAGTACTTTAACATGTCCCCTTAAAGCACCTTTCCTCAACCCTAAATGTTACATAAATAAGCACATGTAATATACTGTATACAATATGTGTGTGTGTGTGTGTTTGTATATGAAGCCCAGCAGCAGTCTGCCCACACCTAACCCCCATTCACATTAGAAGAGCGCTCAGAAATCCCTAAAACATTGCATCCGGTCCTTACATTCTGCCTAACAGCTTTCTAACACCCCTAGTGGCTGTATGGGGAATTGCATGAAAACAGATAAAAACACATTGTGTGGGGAGCACCCCTACGTTCATTTCTGTGCCCCTGGAGCTCATGTGATGCTCCCTCATTGCATGCACAGGATTCCCAGGCCGGGGGGGGGGGGTAGCATTCAGCCCAAGGGGAAAGTCCAATCAAGTGCCCAATAATAAAGGATCCGGCAAATCTGGTCTCAATGCACGCTACTCAGTTCTGTCCAACGCACACTTACAGAAGGGAGCCCAGCTATGATTTGGTACAAATCAAGATGCCCTGGAGGCTAGATATAGAAATGCAAGTAAAGCGCCTGGGAAAAAAAAAGCTACTGGTAGTGTCCCAAAATCCTAAACTGTTCCCACTGCTCCCCTTGCCAGCCCATCTCTGGTAACCAGTGAGAGCTTTACACTAAGGCACTGTTCGGTTCTTTTTCAGAGTGAAGCAAAAAAAACTAAAAATGGTGCGACTACCCCCTTTAACCGAGAGGGGGCGGACAGACTTGCACCCTGGGCCGGTCCAAAATTTTTGAACTGGTCTAACTTGGACTGACCCACGTAATGCTGTAACGAAGGTCTCGGGTAATGTAACAGTGTCAGGTGGGAGGGAGTGATGAGTGATAGGTGTGATGGGAGTGATGTGTGATGTTTTAGTGAGTATCTGTTGTGGTGAGTGTGGGTTCTAGTTTGTATATATTAGTTACACAACACTTCTATGTTAACGGGGAAGCGCAGCAGTATAGAATCCAGCCCCCTAAAGCTAAACAACTGGTTTACTGGTTTAGGGCCCATTCACGTTTTATAACAATAAATATAGTAAATGATGTTCTAAGCCACAGGATGACTAAATGCACTCTAAGCTACATGTACTGCTAACCGGAGGAGGCAGGGTGATCCCTACGGCCCCCAACCCTTCTAAAACACAGGAAGCCAGGGAACCATTGATCCCCCAAGGGTCCAGAACCTCCACCCCATCATAAGCTCCATCTACCTTCTTGGACCATTTGCTGTAAAAGTCTTGATCCGCCCTTCATTCACCCTGTAAATCAGCACCATTTGGTATTTATTTTATGGTGCCTTAACGCACCATCATACTGACTGTACCTACGGTTAATAAAGTATAAAGGCCATATAGGGGGGTAATTGCAGAAATTAAGCCTTAGTTAAAAGCTTAGATGTAATGTCTTCACTGAAAGAGCGGTAGAAAGGTGGAACAGTCTCCCAGCAGAAGTGGGCAGTTGAGGGGAGACCAGGTCCTAACCACCCTGTTGTTAGAGATGGTCCCGATCAGCCACTTTAGACTGGATTCACAACAATATGTACCCTCTTCCCATATAGAAGTCTCGTCTTCGATTCAGGAGCCGTATGTCTATCCCATGCATGTTTAATCCCCTCACTGTATCACCCTCTACCACTTCTGCTGGGAGGCTGTTCCATTTATCTACCACCACCCCCCAGTAAAGTAAATCTTCCTTACATCTAAGCCTCTGACCCTCTAGACCCAATCTATTAATAAGGTGACCCCCTCCCCACCCTCATACCGACGATTATTCACCCCCACTAATTAGATAATAATGATAATAATAATATGACGTTCCGCTCCAAAAAGGAACCGCGATCATCTTAAACAGATTTTCTCAAAGAGATGCTTCCTGTGTTTATTTACAGTCTATCGGGTTATGGAAATTATGTATCAATAACCAATATTAGAATTTTTTAACCCCCGGTTAACTGTCCTCACCCGCTACAAACGAGTCTTTTATTGTCCTGCTAGGATGGCGAATCAGCGCTGCGTGTCACTACCTCTGCCGCCTGGACCGAACGGAGGCTGTTATATAACGGTATCGTTTTCTTAGCCGTTTCGGGAGAAAAAACAGCAACAAAAAGGTTAAAATTAAAATAATAAATAAATCCAAATGCAATAAAAAGTAGCAACCGTAGCCGTGCATAACGAAGCGCCCCGCGTCAAAACGTATCAATCACAGAAAACCACATTAAGGACTTTAATTAATCATATAATTAAATGTGGCCCCAAAAAGTCGAGGGGGGGGTCGGAGATTTAATTAACATTCTGATCTGTCATCCCGACACCGTCCCCACACTCGATACACTTTATAATGTCATGATAACCGTGACGAGGCAAATTATAGCGTGAAACGCGTCCAACTACCAAAACCCCCCCCCCCCGGCATTACCGGTCACCGAGGCATTTTGCCCTTGTGCTGTAATCCGTAACATTGGGGGTAACTGCGCCGCACAAGTTCAATGACCCCCAAGATCACGCTTAGAATTCTAATGGGGGTGACACGCCTGGCTTTCACACCAACCAAACCGCACGTCCGTTTGCTGCGTCTCGTGTATATCTCTTACTTAATTACCCCTGATGACCACGTCTGATGAGTAGGCCTACTGCCTGCTGGTAGCCAAGGGGTTAAAGTATTTGCCTATACATGACCACTCCCATAACCCCCCCCAGGGCATATAAATATCTCATACCTTTACACACTTGAAAAGTCACACTGGGGCACTACCAGTTTAGCGACCCCCCCAACTATTATACCCCCCCCAGCTGCTTATTTACCCTCCTAAATCTGCCCCATCCGCAGCTGCCATTAAACCGGTCCAGAAATCTTTTTTTTTTTCCCTCCAGCTGAGACCCCCGGTGTCTCCGACAGGTGCTTGTTTGATACCTTAACCCCCCCCCTGTCCCCACCTTCCTGTGCACTACCCCTCCGGTGTTGAAAGGGTTACCACCAGTTTCTGGCGTGGCTAACGAGACTTCAATCGGCTACAAACATGCTCGGGGTAAAAAGCTGCAGAGGAGCAGCGGCTGTAAATTGTGTCAGGGTAGCGAACGCGCGCGGCCCCCGGAACGTTGAAAAATTACCCTACTTGTCTTTCAACCCAAGGCTTTTCGTGTACCCTTACTATGGTCTTAGGACATACGGGGAGGAAAAAAAATACAAAGCAGCCCTTCTGACACCCAAACCCTCCAACCCCCCCCAACTACCACCCCTTCGACAAACACCGTATCGAATAAAAATCCCACCAGGCGTTTTCCTTCCACCAACGCCGTTTCCAAAATGCCCAGCTCAGCCCCGAGCAAATCCAGAATCATCAGAACGATCAAACGGAGCAGAGGAGGACGTCGGGACATCTCCGGCGGAGCGCAAAGCACCGGCCGACTACCCCGACGGGGACGGCACCGGCGCGCACAACGCTACCAGGCGCTCCTTCCAGCCTTCGCAGCTCGCTCGACGGGGAAAACGAAGGCGGACGAGGTCGCCGGTTACATGGCAAGCAGACGCCGGAGCGATCCCCCTGCTAGCAGGCGGCGATAAGAAAAGCTCGGGAGAAATCTTACCATTCCGCAGCCTCCAAGATAACGATTTCCTCCTATTTTTTTTCCCCCACCAAAGATCCAAAATAAGACAACTAGGATTTTTTTCCAGTCCCACCGAAAACCCCGATCCGATGTCCTCGTCTGCCTTTGTGTTTTTTTTCCTTGGGAGACGGATGGGGTTATCGCGGAGGCTGAGGCTCCTTCCCTGCGTGGTTATTCCTCGCTCTCCGCTCGATACATTTTATCCATTTCCAGCGAAGCCCCGCACACACACGCGAGTGACATGAATGGGAAGAACCCACCGATCCTGCAATGCCTAGGAGCACAGCTCACACATGCATTCAAAGCCGGGCAGTACCACTGACGCCGGAAAAGAGGGGAGGCTGGATTTTTTTTTTTTTGGAATTTTCATCCTTTTCGGAGACGTTGCTCTCTCTCTCTTTGGTTCTCGGTGGTATTTACCTACAAGATGTTCGCTTCCAGATCTATCTTGTGGCTTTACTATGCCCTGGATCCTTCATACATGCTGTGGTCGCGTGTGGGTGCTATCTACCTGCGCGAACGGACGTCTTGTATCAGTCTGCTGCACCTGTTTGCAAGGAAAACTATTATTCTGAATCCTTTTAAGGATTTTAATTCAGATTTAAAAAAAAAAAATTGAATCCTTTTAGGGATTTTAATTCAGATTTTTTAAATTCGGATTTTTTGGAAGGGATTTTAATTTGGATTTTTTTAATTCAGAATTCTTTTAAGAGATTTTAATACGGATTTTTTAATTCGGAATTTTTTTGAAGGGATTTTAATTCGGATTTTTTAATTCGGAATTTTTGGAAGGGATTTTAATTCGGATTTTTTATAATTCAGAATTCTTTTAAGGGATTTTAATACGGATATTTTAATTCGGAAATTTTTTTGAAGGGATTTTAATTCGGATTTTTATTTCAGAATTCTTTTAAGAGATTTTAATTCGGATTTTTTTAATTCGGATATTTTTAAAGAGATTTCAATGGAATACATGTTTTTTCTAAGGATATATAAACCGATGTATAACCAATTATGTGCAAGATCACAGGATTTTTATTTTACACTTACACATTAAAATTGTGCAAAAACCCTAGATTTTTCCGTGAAAAAATTAAATACATTTAAAGTGCATCATTTACATGCCAAAATGGAAGTTTTCTTTAAAAAAAAAAAAATCCTCAAATTAAAAACAATAGCTGAACTGATGTGATTTTTCTAAGATTTTGCATAATATCGATCCCGGCCACCGATATCTTGGTCATTTTTTCAGCAGTCGGGGAGACTGTGGTGGGTTTTCTTTTAACCCTTTAAGTGCTGGGAATGTGTGTGGGGGCTGGCAGCTTCAGGTTATTGGGGTAAATTCACAACGCCCCAGGAATGTGGCTGTACTGGATTTAACCCGTTTTCAGCTGGTCCGTTTCCGCCAATACCCCCTTCTACAATGTGTTATTTTTTGTATGGGAGGTGGCTGGCGGTATTATGTCTCTTCTATGAATCGGGCCCTGTCTCAACGGGCCACATCTGCTGTCCTATACAATGCCTGCTTGGCTAACATAAATTACCCCCAAACATGTCAAATGACTGGAGAGGTGCATTAGGGGGTGTTGTTAGAGGCATGGGGGTATTTGCATAACTGAGTGGGGCATTTAGAAGAAGAATAATTGGGTTTATTTACCCTGTTTAATTATTAAAGCCGTTTCCTGCTGTTTCTATACACATTATCGGGGCTTTTAGGGCTGTAGAACCCTGCGATCCCCTCATACCCAGCAAACACTCTGACCTCCTAGAAAAGAGGGGCATCAGGGGAGGAGAGGGGGTATCGGGGGGGAGAGAGGGGCATCAGAGGAGGGAAGGGAGGCACAGGGTTTGGGACACTGAATGCAGAATATAACCTGCGTTAGGATTTGTAGATTTCTATGTTCTGTATGAAGGTCTATTCTGGTACAACGTGGTAAAAGTGATGCAGTTACCATGGCAACCATTGGAATGTTTCTGATCGTCGTTCCGCTTTCGCTTTGCACCAGGCTTCCTCTTTATATTAAAGCCTTCATTCTTAGTAACATTTGAATAGAGGACATCTAAGGTCTCAACAGCTGAACTGACTCGACATGCGACGTAAAACGTATCCCTCACGTCCTCGGGACCCCCGGAGCTCTGATAGAACCGCGTGCTCTATACGCCGCTCCCATATTACATATAATGGGGGGGGGTCAGCAAATTGAGCCTTCTTCATCCAACCAACCACACCCTCTTATTAATGTACAGCTACCAACAGTACTGAATTTTCTAGGACTGTCCTGACGACGGGCTGGGTTACTGAAATGTTTTATGTTGGAACCATTTCTTTTATAACGGTTTGTAGACCCCTTATTACAGTAATAAGCCTAACATAGTTTAAAGATGTGGCCAAAGGCTAAAAGTAAAATCTGGGACCTAAAGAGGGACTGACCCGAATTAACCAAGGACAGTTGGCAGTTA
The DNA here is from genome assembly GCF_027358695.1 of Spea bombifrons. Lineage (NCBI taxonomy): Eukaryota > Metazoa > Chordata > Amphibia > Anura > Pelobatidae > Spea > Spea bombifrons. Next base: position 138,033,835 of record NC_071088.1, on the reverse strand, counting down.
AGGATAAATGCCCCTTCACAAACTATTACATATTTTGTTTTATTGCGCTGGGTAGGATTACTTCCAATTATCTCATCGGGATTTGGATCTTTACCCAGAATTGTAACCCGAGCGTCTCCGCGTTCGATTTCCCAAATTCCCTGTTATTTGAGATCTTTTTTCTTACATCCTTGCGTAAAAAAAAAAAAAAACTATTGAAAAAAAATCCCTTTATAACGCTCTGCCTGCTTTCTATTCAACCTTACAGGAAACATTTAACCCTTTACATGCCAGAATTGGCATCCCATGTTGTGCTGCTGGCACATCAGGGGTTAACACGGCATTTCTAAAACACTTTTTTTTTCTTTAAAGATCTACCAATTTGTGATTTCTATTTGCTACAAAGTGTTATTTTTATATATTTTCCCCCAAATATCCAGAAAATTTGAAACCCCCTGCACTTTCTTCTCATTGAAAATTAAGCTCCGGGGGCTCCGATGATGCGTTTGTTTGTTTTTTATTAAGAAATGGCTGGTTGTCCGACAAGCCATTTTGGCAGATTGGCCCCATTCGGCCCCCGTCTAGTCACCCGATTCTCTTGCTGCAAAGACTCAAACCTTAATCAGTCGTTGGTCTCATCTTAGATTCAGGAGCCGTATGTCTATCCCATGCATGTTTAATACCCTCACTGTATTACCCTCTACCACTTCTGCTGGGAGGATGCTCCACTTATCTACCATGTTCTCTGCATAGTAAAACACTCCTTACATTACTGGTAATCAGGATCCGGATGCGATTTCCCTGAGAAGCCCTCTGCTGGCGGATGGAGAGCACACAAAAAAATGTGCCAGGCGCAGAACGTATGCATATTTTATAAATCCCTTTAAATAGAATTCTGACATTAATGTGAAAATTCTTTATGATTTAGATCTGGAGCCAATTAAGTCGTTCCCGTAAACTGACAAGATTAAGGGAGGAGAAAGAGATGACACAGACCTTAACCCTTTGAGTACCAGGGGTCGGGCACATCCCCCCCCTCACACACACAATTTTTGGAATTTTGCTATATTTAGTAACTCTGATAAGAAAAAAACGATACGTTTACTGAGTACAAAGTTAAAAAGTACAATGCACATGCAGCTCATGTAGGTGGCAGTACCAAGCATATAGCAGGGTACCGCAAATGCCTGGTGCCCGTGGAGGGCTCCATGAGCACGCCAGCGGCATAAAAAACAGTATTTCCATACAAAATGAATAAAAAAAAAGTGAAATATTGTAAGAGTGGAGGACACTGATTACTTTTGACACTTTTGTACAAGAAAATAGTAGTTGTACATTGTACAGAGCTGCAGAATATGATGGAGTTATATAAAACAATATAATAATAGATTAACAATGTAGAGGTAAAACCAAGGCCTTCACTCCATGGACATCGCAGATGATGCGAGACTACATACTATGGTAAATTCTTAGCAGTCAGGGCAGTTAAGCTCTGGAATGCACCGCCTCTATACTGCCAAGAGTTATAAGGACAGAATAAGTTGTACAGGCCGGAGAGTATATAATATATAATATGAGGAATATACAGGGATATAACGGGTTATAAGGACGGGATTAGTTATACGGCCGGAGAGTATATAATATATATGAGGAATATACAGGATATAACGGGTTATAAGGACGGGATTAGTTATACGGCCGAAGAGTATATAATATATAATATGAGGGATATACAGAGATATAACAGATAATAAGGACGGGATTAGTTATACGGCCGGAGAGTATATAATATATAATATGAGGAATATACAGGATATAACGGGTTATAAGGACGGGATTAGTTATACGGCCGGAGAGTATATAATATATAATATGAGGAATATACAGGGATATAACGGGTTATAAGGATGGGATTAGTTATACGGCCGGAGAGTATATAATATATAATATGAGGAATATACAGGATATAACGGGTTATAAGGACGGGATTAGTTATACGGCCGAAGAGTATATAATATATAATATGAGGGATATACAGAGATATAACAGATAATAAGGACGGGATTAGTTATACGGCCGGAGAGTATATAATATATAATATGAGGAATATACAGGGATATAACGGGTTATAAGGACGGGATTAGTTATACGGCCGGAGAGTATATAATATATAATATGAGGAATATACAGGATATAATGGGTTATAAGGACGGGATTAGTTATACGGGCCGGAGAGTATATAATATATAATATGAGGAACATACAGGATATAATGGGTTATAAGGACGGGATTATTTATACGGGCCGGAGAGTATATAATATATAATATGAGGAATATACAGGGATATAACGGGTTATAAGGACGGGATTAGTTATACGGCTGGAGAGTATATAATATATAATATGAAGAATACACAGGGATGTAAGGACGCGGTTAGTTATATGCAAGGTTTGTAGTGGGGGGGCAGGGGGCTTGTAGTGGAGGGCCCACTAGACCTGTTCCCCCCACTACTAGCCTCTATTCCCCCACTACAGTCACTGTAGTGGGGGGACAGGTGCTTTAGCGGGGGATAGGTGGTGTAGTGGAGGGGATAGGTGCTGTATGGGGTGGGATAAAGGATATAATGGCTGAGGGAAAATTAGTTGATTATAAAATTCAAAATGCACACCGTCACATACACATAAAATACATTATATATATATATATATCACATACACCCTGATTCACATATACTATTATACATTAATTATTAAGAAGCCTTGGAAACCATGTTGATTTCACATTTAATAATATGCATACACTCATTACAGACATGAGTAGATATAGAATGTTAACCCCTCTATTACCAGGCATGAGCAGATTCAGAGGATTAACTCCTCTATTACCAGACAAAGCACACACAGACAGACACAGTGACAAACAAACACAGTGACAAACTGTCACACAGAGTCAAACATACCTGGTGCTGGCTGCAGCTTACTCGGAGTTGGTGTGAAGGAGGAACTCAGCCTATGCGGAGAGGCTTCTGAACTCTCAGGCAATCAGGAGAGTTGAGAAGTCTCTCCTGATTGGCTGAGACTTCCTTCACTAAAACTCCTCATCCCGTGACAACAAGGCATTTTCCCGGGCAGTTATACGGTTGGTGAGTGAATAATATATATAAGTCAGAGGTCATTTTGGAAATAAATTTTCCCATTTTTAAGGCACAATTGGAAATCACTTTAATGTGGGTTTTTTTCTGAATGTAGGAAAGGTTGAACTTGATTGTCATGGGTCTTTTGTTCAACCTAAATTCTAAATAGGTTTGTTTTCTTGTGGACAGAAATTATGTTAGCCAACACTTATCTAAATCATTACAAACAGCAATGTCTTCAAAGGTTAAATAAGAAGTCCCATGGATAAATGGTTTTATCTCATGTCTCCCAATAAGCTCCCTTTATCTGCAGACCTGGAGGCAGCCATTGCTGTCATATTTGGGGTGACTTCCCCAGTTTAATCACCACACTGAAATTATGCTTTATGGCGATGCTAATGAAGTCCGTTCCTCCATAGACTTCCATTAGCCAGAGAGTCCAACTGGATGATTAAGACTGAGTCATTCTATTGTCCCCCACAGGCAGTATGATAAGGAGTCGGGGTGTTTAGTAGATCAGGGCTCAGAGCGAGAATCATACAAATGGCTGATATGCAGCTGCCCGAAAACATTATATTATGGGGCAAAAAACTACAACTGGTTTTAAACAGAGAACATAGCAAGATTCTTGAAAACCTATTTATACTCTGATACTAGGAAAAAAAAACATTGGTGGGAGATCCCCTTTAAAGTCAACGGACATCAATACCTTTCTTGTCTAGACTTGTGAAATAAAGCGGTGCCCGAGTCAAAATAACCATAGAATATATTTGCTGACGGTTGAAATTCTGTAGCCAATATTTTATTGGGCACGGTGATATATTTCTCCTTAGCTCCCCTAACATGAAAGAATTCCGTTTTATTTTTTTTGGAACTGTTAAATGCGGAATATGCGGTGAGACCGGAGGATTTATTGCATGGTTAGTTACTATACATAATGGTTGTTTGTTTTTTCTCTTTTTTTTATTTTTTTTCAGTTGAAAAGTGATATTGTTCTACACGGTGATTCAGCGCCCCAGAAATTCTCCCTGCAGGACATCATGGATGAGGTTGTTACACAGTAACACTGAGCCGTCCCTTGGGGGTCTTCAGCACTGAAGATACAGACGGGCAAAAAATGATGCTGTCACGCTCTTCCCGTTACCAAGGTGTTTTTCTGTAAAATGGGTAAATCAAGATAAATACAGAGACTGGAAAAACCGGCACAATATTTAATGTTACAGATGGAGAGGTTTGGAGAAGAAGCCTTCAAAATCGTTTGTCCAAATGAAGACGGTATAACAGCACAGACATTGGGCTAACAAAATAAGTTAGTAAACCCTTATTTTTCTACATTCTACTTAATTTACTGAGATTATGCCTTTGGAACACTACAACTTCTGCTGGGAGGCCGCCTGTGAAAGCAAACCCCATTCGGCCCCTGTCTAGTCACCCGTTTCTCCTGCTGTAAAGACTCAAACCTTAATCAGTCGTTGGTGTCGTCTTAGATTCAGGAGCCGTATGCCTATCCCATGCATGTTTAATACCCTCACTGTATTACCCTCTACCACTTCTGCTTGGAGGCAGTTCCACTTCTGTTCCACCCTCTCTGTAAATAAAAAAAGATGGCTGTTCCCATGACATATGCAGGGTTTACAATACATATATCACTTATTTAAACCTGTTTCTTCAATGTCTGGAACCATAAAATGTGGGATGGATCTGCTTTAAATTAGACATTTTTTTTTACTGTTAACTACAATTGTCTCTCACAGCTTTACATATCATTAATAAAATATCATTTAAACCAGAATAATATATACATATATATATATATATATTTATTTATATATATATTTGTTTCTGTGTTTTAGGTTTGCAAAGTTACTTGGCAGGAAAAGTAAATGATCACAATGTTTAAACTAAAGGAACACTCAAAATTTCAATAATTCTAATTATTTTTTTATACATAAAAATGCTACTTTTCCTCTTCAGATTTCAATGGTTCCCAGCTGACATTTATTTAATAGAATTCTATAAGAATATTAATTGTGACCTGTGTTGCCAACGTCCCCCCTAGTGGTGACTTTGCATAAGTGCACCCAACATGGCGGCAGTCAGAAAACCTTGTGTTGCAGTCAAATGCCCTTTGGAGACAGAGCCAGGTGATCAGAGACCGCATTGCTTTTCAGGGGTAGCAAACTCAGTCTGTTACAAGATGGGGTTCAGCCAAATGCAATCAAGCAGCCCAAACAGGGCCAAACCTATCATATAGTCAAGCTACGACACTGAGCTGGTAGTGTGCGCCAGTCATGCCTAAGTAACATGGGGAATTTATTTGTGTCCTGGAAAAAAATGGCTGATGCGGATTCCCAGAAACACTCCAGGTTTGAGACCCTGCTTGCCCAGAGCTGCCTTTTTTTTATCAGTTTCCAGGAATGGAAACATTCAGTCCGCCTCTCTCCATCCACTATCGTCTACTCCCCATAAACTCTCTCTGCATGAGGAATGTGTTTTAGTGGGAATGTGTATGTATAATTGTGTCTGTTAGCATGAGTGTACAAACGTGTGCTGGAGTGTGTATTAGCATGTATAAATATGTGTTAAGTGTGTGTTAGTGTGTGTAGCATGAATATACGTGTAAGTATATGTGAGTGGGGATAATGATTGTGGTGAGGAATAGGAATGAATTATAATCTTAATGGGTATGATGATGGTAAGGAACAGCTCTACACTTACACATACATACACGCACCCACTATACTTTGACATACATACAAACATACACACAGCTGCTCAAATACCATACACTTATACATACATACACACACCCACTATAAGACCCGTCACATACATAAATACATACACACATATATACACACATACCCACACAAACCATACACTTATACATACATACACACACAAACTCTCTAACACCATACACTTATACATACACACATATACATACACACACTCTCTCTTTTAGCTCAAATTTTGCAGGTTTTTTCGTGCTGCTTATTATCTACTTTTGAAGGGGATTTCCGTGCTTTAAAAAATTTGTTCTCAGCAATTTATTTTATTTATTTAAAAACAAAAACAACGAAATGGTTAAATTAGTTTTTACGTTATTCACACTACACCACTGCTCTCCTAGTTGGTCCCAACCCATTACACGATGTCAGGGGTCACAGTGATATTAGGCACTATATGTATCTTATTTATTATTCATGCAGGGTTTGTCCTTATTCTGTACAAAAAAAAAAAACATTGGGTCTGGGACCTCACATATGTAAAGCCCAGAACCTGCCAGCAGACTGGCCCCATTCGGCCCCCATCTTCTCTAATGGTTTCTCTTGCTGTAAAAACTCAAACCTTAATCAGTCGTCGGCCTCGCCTTAGATTCATGAATGAATAAGGGAACATTGTGGGTTAATCGTCGGTTTTGGGCCAAAACACAGGTTTGCTAATTATTCCAAAACACTTGAAATAACACAACCTGCCGGGACCCGTATTTCCCGGCACGAATGGCTGATGCGGCGGGAAACATAGTAATTCCTTAATCACCTGAATGAAACACTTTCTCACGATGGCGTCGGGATTAAACGCTCGGCCTTTATTCACAGAATGTATCTGTTATTATTGAAACATTTAAGTACACTTTGTTCCGCTCCACGATAAAAATAACCTGGAAACCAGATTCTCAGCGCAGCGGAATATTTCATACCACATAATGGAAATAAATGGCATTCGGTGTATAATATATTATTCCATTATTCTATTTGCTTTAAATAAAAAAAACACTTTAACTTGTTAATTGGAAAAAAAATATTTCAGATTAAAAAAAAAAAAAACAACAACTTTTGTATAAATACGATATTACAGATTGTTTGCCCCAAATTCAATGGAAATAGGATCCTTTTGTACGATGCATTTGAATGGAATGTGAATATTTAAAATGTCATGATATTTCTTTCTCCATTGTTATCGCATACGGGGACAAAGACCTTGAACTAGGCGAAGGACGCTAACGGTTGCCATGGCGTATGTCATTTTGCCAAATACCATCCGTTAAATAAAAAATAACTAAACGAAAAAACAGGAGGGATTGGACACATAATTAATAATGTAAGGGTGTTTTGTCTGCAAACGATTCCATAAAGAGACTCGTGTGACATTGGGTATAATTGCAATGATTGCTGTCAAATTCTGGACGTGCACAGCAATGTTTTAGCGTCTGTACCTGTAAATCCATTTTTATTCTTATATCTATCCGCAATACATTAATCATGGTATAAATCTTTTATAAGTCTTCTGTTCTGGATGCGGGAGCCGCCATCTTGCTGCACCGTCACAGGGTATAAATCGCCCATTGCCCTGAGATATCTGTGATAATAGCGTTACGGAGGGACCTGCGTGGCTGGAAACAATCTCTAGCGCTAGAGGCTCATGCGCCGTCCACTAAAACAACGCGGGGAGAGAACAGGAAGCGGCTTCCAACTTCCTGCTTGGGCTGATGGGAGGGAGAGAACAAGAAGCGGCTTCCAACTTCCTGCTCGGGCTGACGGGAGGGAGAGAACAGGAAGCGGCTTACAACTTCCTGCTCAGGCTGACGGGAGGGAGAGAACAGGAAGTGGCTTCCAACTTCCTGCTCAGGCTGACGGGAGGCTTCCGATAGAGTCTGCACTGAGGGATCATGGGAAATGGGATGACATTTGTGTGAGATGGCTTTAAAGAGGCAAAAATACTGCAGCCGCCCGTCCTGTCATGTAATTGTTGGTCATTATTAGAATATGGACGAGCGTTGTCAACCTCCATTGGCTGGTAGTAGTAGACGTGTCCCAGACGCCATGTTAGAAAAATGATACAGAGTCCAACTTCGATATAATATGTCCTCTGGTGGACGTCTGTTTAGTTCAGTTACCGCCATAGTGCCATCCCATTGGCTGGCCCAGGAAGCGGTTGTACCCAACGAGAAAAAAGTAAACAATTGAGGTCAGAAATCATTGGTTACTTTCCCTATGGAGAAAATGACCTACAGAAAGACATTAAAGGGTTAAAATTCACCAAAAACTGGTTTCTAGGTTTCTTAACGCACAAAAAAATATATATAATTTTCCTGCTGTGTTAACATTTACCGCAGATGGCTTTCCAGGGATTGGCTCCCGGGGCTGAGAGGATTTTATGTAGTAGGAGAGTATTTAATAAGATGCTTGAAGATTTGCCAACTAATTACTGCCCTATAAATAAGACGGTATTTTTACGGAATCTATTTATAACGATAATTACTACCTTAGAAAATTATACCTCAATTGATCACCCCTAGTGATTAAATGTCATACTAACATATCTGTGGCCAATTACTGCTCATTGAGGAACAATTACTTCCAATTCCTTTCTGATCACTTTATTAATCATCGGAGTGAAGTTTAAACTTTATTAAGTGTCCGAACAGATCTTCATTCTCCTCAAATTCTGAAGGGTTTTAGTGTTTTATCCCCCCCAGATGGATGTGTGACGGAGCAGGTAATATAACCCCCCAGCGCTGTATACAGTAATATAACCCCCCAGCGCTGTATACAGTAATATAACCCCCTAGCGCTGTATACAGTAATATAACCCCCAGCGCTGTATACAGTAATATAACCCCAGCGCTGTATACAGTAATATAACCCCCTAGCGCTGTATACAGTAATATAACCCCCCAGCGCTGTATACAGTAATATAACCCCCTAGCGCTGTATACAGTAATATAACCCCCAGCGCTGTATACAGTAATATAACCCCAGCGCTGTATACAGTAATATACCCCCCAGCGCCGTATACAGTAATATAACCCCCCAGCGCTGTATACAGTAATATACCCCCCAACGCTGTATACAGTAATATAACCCCCAGCACTGTATACAGTAATATAACCCCCAGCACTGTATACAGTAATATAACCCCCAGCACTGCATACAGTAATATAACCCCCCAGCACTGTATACAGTAATATAACACCCAGCGCTGTATACAGTAATATAACCCCCAGCACTGTATACAGTAATATAACCCCCCAGCGCTGTATACAGTAATATACCCCCAGCACTGTATACAGTAATATAACCCCCAGCACTGTATACAGTAATATAACCCCCAGCGCTGTATACAGTAATATACCCCCAGCACTGTATACAGTAATATAACCCCCCAGCGCTGTATACAGTAATAGAACCCCAGCGCTGTATACAGTAATATAACCCCCAGTGCTGTAAACAGTAATATAACCCCAGCGCTGTATACAGTAATATAACCCCCAGTGCTGTATACAGTAATATAACCCCCAGCGCTGTATACAGTAATATAACCCCCCAGCGCTGTATACAGTAATATAACCCCCAGCGCTGTATACAGTAATATAACCACCAGCGCTGTATACAGCAATATAACCCCCAGCAATGTATACAGTAATATAACCCCCAGCGCTGTATACAGTAATATAACCCCCAGTGCTGTATACAGTAATATACCCCCAGCACTGTATACAGTAATATAACCCCCCAGTGCTGTAAACAGTAATATAACCCCCAGTGCTGTAAACAGTAATATAACCCCCAGCGCTGTATACAGTAATATAACCCCCAGCGCTGTATACAGTAATATAACCCCCGGCGCTGTATACAGTAATATAACCCCCAGCGCTGTATACAGTAATATAACCCCCAGCACTGTATACAGTAATATAACCCCCAGCACTGCATACAGTAATATAACCCCCCAGCACTGTATACAGTAATATAACCCCCAGCACTGTATACAGTAATATAACCCCCAGCACTGTATACAGTAATATAACCCCCAGCGCTGTATACAGTAATATAACCCCCCAGCACTGGATACAGTAATATAACCCCCAGCACTGTATACAGTAATATAACCCCCAGCGCTGTATACAGTAATATACCCCCAGCACTGTATACAGTAATATAACCCCCAGTGCTGTAAACAGTAATATAACCCCAGCGCTGTATACAGTAATATAACCCCCAGTGCTGTATACAGTAATATAACCCCCAGCGCTGTATACAGTAATATAACCCCCCAGCGCTGTATACAGTAATATAACCCCCAGCGCTGTATACAGTAATATAACCCCCAGCGCTGTATACAGTAATATAACCCCCAGCGCTGTATACAGTAATATAACCCCCAGCGCTGTATACAGCAATATAACCCCCAGCAATGTATACAGTAATATAACCCCCCAGCGCTGTATACAGTAATATACCCCCAGCACTGTATACAGTAATATAACCCCAGCGCTGTATACAGTAATATAACCCCCAGTGCTGTATACAGTAATATAACCCCCAGCGCTGTATACAGTAATATAACCCCCCAGCGCTGTATACAGTAATATAACCCCCAGCGCTGTATACAGTAATATAACCACCAGCGCTGTATACAGCAATATAACCCCCAGCAATGTATACAGTAATATAACCCCCAGCGCTGTATACAGTAATATAACCCCCAGTGCTGTATACAGTAATATACCCCCAGCACTGTATACAGTAATATAACCCCCCAGTGCTGTAAACAGTAATATAACCCCCAGTGCTGTAAACAGTAATATAACCCCCAGCGCTGTATACAGTAATATAACCCCCAGCGCTGTATACAGTAATATAACCCCCGGCGCTGTATACAGTAATATAACCCCCAGCGCTGTATACAGTAATATAACCCCCAGCACTGTATACAGTAATATAACCCCCAGCACTGCATACAGTAATATAACCCCCCAGCACTGTATACAGTAATATAACCCCCAGCACTGTATACAGTAATATAACCCCCAGCACTGTATACAGTAATATAACCCCCAGCGCTGTATACAGTAATATAACCCCCCAGCACTGGATACAGTAATATAACCCCCAGCACTGTATACAGTAATATAACCCCCAGCGCTGTATACAGTAATATACCCCCAGCACTGTATACAGTAATATAACCCCCAGTGCTGTAAACAGTAATATAACCCCAGCGCTGTATACAGTAATATAACCCCCAGTGCTGTATACAGTAATATAACCCCCAGCGCTGTATACAGTAATATAACCCCCCAGCGCTGTATACAGTAATATAACCCCCAGCGCTGTATACAGTAATATAACCCCCAGCGCTGTATACAGTAATATAACCCCCAGCGCTGTATACAGTAATATAACCCCCAGCGCTGTATACAGCAATATAACCCCCAGCAATGTATACAGTAATATAACCCCCCAGCGCTGTATACAGTAATATACCCCCAGCACTGTATACAGTAATATAACCCCCAGCGCTGTATACAGTAATATAACCCCCAGCGCTGTATACAGTAATATAACCCCCAGCACTGTATACAGTAATATAACCCCCAGTGCTGTATACAGTAATATAACCCCCAGCGCTGTATACAGCAATATAACCCCCAGCAATGTATACAGTAATATAACCCCCCAGCGCTGTATACAGTAATATACCCCCAGCACTGTATACAGTAATATAACCCCCAGTGCTGTATACAGTAATATAACCCCCCCAGCACTGTATACAGTAATATAACCCCCAGCGCTGTATACAGTAATATAACCCCAGCGCTCTATACAGTAATATAACCCCCAGCGCTGTATACAGTAATATAACCCCCAGCGCTGTATACAGTAATATAACCCCCAGCACTGTATACAGTAATATAACCCCCAGCGCTCTATACAGTAATATAACCCCCAGCACTGTATACAGTAATATAACCCCCCCAGCGCTGTATACAGTAATATAACCCCCCAGCGCTGTATACAGTAATATAACCTCCCCAGCGCTGTATACAGTAATATAACCCCCCAGCGCTGTATAAAGTAATATAACCCCCAGCACTGTATACAATAATTTAACCCCCAGCGCTGTATACAGTAATATAACCCCCCAGCGCTGTATACAGTAATATAACCCCCCAGCGCTGTATACAGTAATATAACCCCCCAGCGCTGTATACAGTAATATACCCCCAGCACTGTATACAGTAATATAACCCCCAGCGCTCTATACAGTAATATAACCCCCAGCGCTGTATACAGTATTAACCCTCCAAGATAAAAACACTTTTTAATAATAATTATGTCACACAGAATCCTATATTATTATTTTATTCATAAAGATTCCATAAACAATGTATGAAATGCTGACATGGTTGTAACATCAGTTTTTTTCATATATAAACAAGTGATGATCCCACCCTTATGGATCCACATTTTAATTGCTGTAAGGCGATACATCTAACTATAATTCATTTGTTTCACTGTCTGATATAACCACGTTCTATACATAACCTTTAACACTTCTAACTGGCATATGATACTTCGCCGAGCCCCGCTTTACAAACTGGTTTCATTAGGAAGCTACAGAAAGCACATGAATCAGATCTAATCACATCTTTTTTTTTATAGGTGACCGAAGTGTTTTCCTCCGACTATCATGGATTTCACTTGACTCCCCCCCATCTGCCCTGCTGTCACTTTGTTTCAGCAATAATTATTATTACTCACTAATAATGTGTGTGGTTATTTAGGCTGTATTAAAATTCATAGGAAAGGGACGTTTCTGAGACTTCTCAACATCTACGTACAACAATCTGAATGTGAGTGCTTGATATTAAAAGGCCAAAAACGCACCCTTTTTATTTTGAGGACATTTGTCCTTATAAAGTGAGTTTGTAGCCAGTTATTGTGTTTTAGAGCTGCTCTACATTACGTTTAGTGATAATTCCTTGTTTAATTGTCTCCGTGCAGTAAAAAATCTGCTTTACCCTGAGGGCATACAACTTTAAAGTTAGCAAGTTACAGACGAGGTAATTCGAGTTCAGTATGAACTTGCATGTCCTCGCCTGAAACAAGCATTTAAAATTAAAAAATTAATTTAAAAAATAATAATTCAGAGGCTCAAAGGAGGTTTTAACTTTTAAAACATAGTACCAATTAAATGTACCAAATAAAAATTGGACAGCATGTTCATGGCTTGAAATTATCCTTCCATGTAGACAGTTCTCATAAAAGAAGTAGACGTAAAGACTACGAGAGAATGGATAACCCTGTGACAGCGCATGTACAGCGGATTATAAAGAAAGTACTTTTCTGATTGTTAACATCATGTCGATGCGAAGTACAATTTTCATCTGCAGAGTTATTGATTATACAGTGAGCTGCTGCCACATCAATCAGCTGTAAATTCATGCTCTCTGCCTCTGTAAAAGTAGCTGAAACATTATTAAAAAAAAACACAAAAAGTGTAAAAAAAAAAAAAAAAAAAAAAAGGACCGTGAACTTAGATATTTGTTGTAGAAAAAAAGGTTGGTTTTGGATATCTATTGAACAGAACAAAGATATTTTTAAGACAAGCAGGTTAAGGTTTTTGGAAAATCTCAGCAAAAAAATCAGATCCTTCAGTCTGAGGAAGCAACTCATAACTTCTCCGGTGCAGACTGCTTTCTAAAAGTTTTTGGTTCAGCATAGATATACTCGTGTCTCATCTATCAAACTTTATTTGTCTTTTCAACTATATAAACAGCCCACTTTTTTACCCCGCCAGTTTTACCCCGTGTAGGGTAGGCAGAACATATCCATTCAAACCATTATACTCAATCACCTGCGTTATTTTTTATATTCCATAATTTCAATTAACTGTGCTCTCCTTCCTATTTGCCTTTCCCTTCCCATAATGCATCTACAAAGTCTTTTTTTTAGTAAATAGATAACTATTTGCTCGAATATACGACAAGGTTTTTTTCCAGAGCAAATAGAGGTCTGACTTAGATCCCCCGCAGCGCTGCAGGGGACCTGGATCCTCCTCTCTGGCAGCCGGTGATCGTCTGCGCGACGCACGTAGACAACCTCTGCTGCTGTCAGCACTTTCGCTGTGGCATCTATGACGGAGTGCTGGCGTGACGTGACCTTATATAGGGGAGTATAAGGCTTACCTGGGGGGCAGAGTGGCATATAGGGGGGTATAAGGCATATCTGGAGGGCAGAGGGGCATATAGGGGGTTTAAGGCTTACCTGGGGGACAGAGTGGCATATAGGGGTATAAGGCATATCTGGGGGGGGCAGAGTGGCAAACCTGGGGGCAGATGTGCATAACTGTGGGCAAATAAAAGTAAATAAAAACAAAAAAATGCATTTTGCTCAATCATAGTTTTCATTAAATATGAAAAAATAGTATACGTGTGATTTAATATTTTCTAGTAAAACTTTCTTCCTATAGGGTCATCTTATATTCAGGCTTTGTACCCCCCCTTAATTAATATTCAGGTTTTGAGGGGTCGTCATAATCGAGCAAATGAGGTAAATAAATAAAATTGGGAAATACGTTTCATTTTTTTCAAAAAATAGACCTTCGGAATTGGAAATCTGGCCCTTTAAAGAATTCAGCAAGTTAAATAAACCATGTGATGAAGTTAAAAGACGCTGGAAGCTGAAAACAATCATTAGTTCTTTACGCAAGGATTTTAACAACATTCTATTTCCCATCAGCGCCGAATAACATATCAGAAAATAAGTGAAAATGTCAATAACGTGAAATCACCGCGGTAAATGCGTACAAGCTAATTACAGCTATTTAGATCACGCTCACAATGATATAGAGGATTAAACTTCCACGCAGCCGCTTTGAAAAAGAGACCTAAGTTTTATCCGTCCATTTAATATGCAAGGCGACGTGGATACGGCGGAGACGGGCCGCCTGCTTCTCGAAGATAAGGCTACAAAACACTAATAATCCGTACTTGCGCAGGTAGATTTTCCTGTATTATTCACCGCTGGGTGAAACTGAACACAGAACCCAGAGCTCGTATAATGAGAAAGCGTTTATCCAAAGCAGGGCATGGAATAAGGTGTGAGGCACGTTTATTTTTCTCTTTTTTTATAGCATACGCCGGGGTTCGCTGCAGCCGGAATCTTCAGGATCTTTAGAATTCTAAATGAAGGCATATAACGGTATCAGCTTCTCAAACCATGGCTCGGAGCATTGTTTCGGGTTAACAGGCAGGAATTCATATTTTTGTTACGTTACCTTAATTATTATTCAGAAGGATACTTTTTGAGTGTTAGCACTAACCTGGGTTCCATATCCCTGGCCTCCCCTTCTGCTAGGGGAGATCCCTGGGCTACCCCCTCCGCTTCGCTGTGTATTATTATCGGTATTGTCTGTTATGTATATGGCGCCAACCATTTATGTCGAGATTCTTACAGGGGCTGCCAAAACAAGAGCCGACGGACTAAGACGAATAGATACATTAGGGAAAGCAGCGTTGGCTCCTCTTTTGAAGACAGGACCTCCATGTATGATGCCCTCATGACTTACTCTTGCTCTCTGCTTCAGTAGTAAGTTTGACTTGTCCTTTTGTGTTTGACCTGACTTATAGAATCCTGATCCAGATTGTCCTGACTCCACTATTTCTACTCCACTGTTTTTTGGTATCCTGACTCGGATTGTTTTATCTCCACCGTTTCCGCTGTATTCTGGTATCCCGACCCAGAGTGTCTTCTGGTATCTTGACTCTGTTTGTCTCAGGTCTGCTGACTTCTTGTATCCTGGTCTGGTTTAATCTTAACGCCGCTAATTTGGTGCTTCCTAGCCGACTCCTACTGTTCTTCCTCCTCCTGGTCCTCTCTTTTTGTTAGAAAACATTTTTTAATTAATTGATTTATTAACCCCTTAATGACAAAGCCCGTACATGTACGGGCTCAAAATGCATTGTTTTCAATGGGTTTAGGGACCGCCCATTGTCCTTAAGGGGTTAAAACTACCCATAACTTGTGCTTTTTGGGTGTTATTTAGTGTATTAGTTTACCTAACGGGAGTAGAGATGGGTGGCAGTCTGTGGCAGAACCAGCTTTATTGATAACCTCTCTCAAAATACCTCCTTTCTTCTCCCTTCCCCACCCTTAAAAAAGGCTGCTTGAGCCAATCAACAACAACCAGCAACTTAACAATAGGGAAGAGATAACTTAATGGGGAGAAATAATCATGAAATGTAAGTTAAGATGGCTGCTCCCTTGCTAAACACTAGACTTGTGCAATCGGATTTGTTGAATTGCAAATTTACTGGTAAATTGGGCGATTCATAAAAACAAAAACCCAAATTTTCATCCGAAATTCCTGGGTCCACCTTCACTCACACTCAAATGGAAAATTTGGTCCATTTGCACATGTCTACTAAACGCATAAGGATTTCCTCCTACGATTATTATAGTCATCCTAGCCTGGTAAGAACCCCTCGGCAAAACCTCTACGGTAGATGAAGACTCCAGAATCCAAACCTTCCCCCACTCACACTTCATTCCCCCCCCTAAAAAGTGATTTTATCACAAAAAGTCTCAGTTTTGTCAATGGCGAATTTCTTTCACTTTGGGATGAGAAATCTCTCTTTTGCATTTCCCAGGTCTAAAATAAATAAATAAATAAAAATAATAACACGAGTAAAAATTGAATAGCACATTGATTTTTCTATACAATGTTACAAGCACAACAATTCCGTTCATTTCCCGACAAAAAGAGAAAAATATTCTTTAAAGCTTGTTACAAAAACGTGGTCAGCAATTTGCAAGTTTTACTGCGATTTCCACCAAGCTTTTGAAGAGCCTTGATTTTTTTTTTCTTCTGTTTGGTGCTTAACAAAAAAAAAAAAGAAAATGCTATAATTTACTTTTCTGCTGTTAAATGAATTTTGTATCTGATATGATGCCCCCGCTCACAATGCTACCCAATGAAGCAGAGCATTAAATCAATGGGACCAGTGAGCCATCGCTTCTCTATAGCCCAGATAGATGTATGGCGGATATTTCTATTAATTCATTTGTACCGACTCCTTTTTTTTTTTATATTTCAATTGGTTTTCTTTCGACATCTAGCCACATAAAGCACAAAGTGATTAGCACTTCTGCAAACTGATGGAGAATCCATTGTTCCGCTCTTTAAAAGGATTGTATCTGGTTTTAAAGGATTTTGTAATGAGATGAAAGTTACATTGTTGCCGCTTGAAGAAACGTATCTATCCCGTGTGCAAAAGAGATGGGGGACTTCCGTGGCAGGCGCTCTGCGGGATGTCCCAACAGCACCCATTTAACATGGGCAAGGTCACATGTGACATCACACCCCTGTCTCTAGTCACAGTATGGACACTTGTGTCCAGATTTTGGAACCATGAACGCAGGGGAGGACAGGCACTATTGGTCCCTCGCCTCCCCAGCAACTCACGTATGCACGGGTACACATATTTACACTCACGCTAACACACTCACATATGCCCTCATGCTAACACATACACATTTGCCGTAACATGCACATACTTATGCTAACACACACTTACACATTGGTGGTGATACACATTACCTCAAACACCCACTTACACATACACATTCATGCTAACATACCCTCCCTCTAACACACACATACACACTCACTCTAGCATACATGCATACATTTTTCACTGTATTGGGGGAGGTTTATATGCAGGTCTGATTCATGTGCAATTACTACCTTTCTACCGGTGGGAAAGGAAAAAGCAGCACATAGGAACAAGAAGTGGGGTCTGCATCCCATAGTGGTCCCTATCACAATTACATTGCACCCAGGGCCGGCCCTATAATGGGGCAGACTGGGGCAATTGCCCCAGGCTGCACTTTAGAAGGGGCGGCACTTTGCCGCCCCAAGCGCTTTTTTTTTTGTTTTTTGTTTTTGAAGCGGAGGAGAGAGAGAGGGGCACCGAGTGGTTTTCGCTTACCCGCTCAGCGCCCCTCTCTCTCTCTCCTCTGCGGTTAGTCTCCCTGTTCGGTCCCGGTGCCGGCTTGTAATGCAGAGCGCCGGAAGTGACGTCAATTTCCGGCGCTCAGCATTACAAACCGGCACCGTGGCAGAGCAGGGAGACTCGCCGCAGGACTGTTTAAAGGTAAGTACCGGGGGGATCGTAGATTATGGCGTCGGCGAAGTTTAAAATGCCGCCCCCCCCCGGCGTCGGCGGGGGGGGGGGCGGCGTTTTAAACTTCGCCCCAGGCGGCGTTAAGTCTTCAGCCGGCCCTGATTGCACCCTTGGCTCCATTTTCCCATTTGTCATATGTCTTGTGTGTCCCATCCTTCTATGGACCCCAAATCTATGTGTTCCTGTCCTGATGCCTCTCTCCCCTTTTCTAGGAGGTTGGAATGTTTGCTGGGTATGAGGGGATCGCAGGGTTCTACAGCCCTAAAAGCCCCGATAATGTGTATAGAAACAGCAGGGAACGGCTTTATAAATTAAACGGGGGAAATAAACACCTCTAACACTTGAACTCAAAAAAATTTAAGAAATATTGCACCCAAGTGCCATTAATGCGAGGATCATAAGGCAGGGCAATAGGTGGAGCATGGGTGGAGTGGTGGAATGAACATGGGACGGGTTGGTGAGAGGGACATGGGGTCCCAGGATTTAAGTCTAATGGCAACCCTGGCTACAACCAATCTTGCCCATGTAAGCAAACCGTACATCCGAAAGGACCCACCACAAATTTCTATTTTGTTGCTTCAAATACCGAAGATCAATCAGGGACATTATTACCTTTATCATTACTTTATGCTTTTACTCATCCAATATATATTTTACTTATTTTCTAGAGAACTAATGGATAAAGATACAAACGTAATCAAACACAAAGTAGAGAAAAAACCCTACAAACCCCAAAGGTGTAACATATATTCTTTAAAATATAATCTAGAACTTTGGACCAAGAACAGATGCCGACAAAGACGTTCCAATAACTACAGACACAAGGATAGCAGTACTGCTGGAATTAAACTGGAATAAAACAGAGGAATTCGAGAAAATACTGTATGAAAAGGACAGAAAAATTAACGATAAAATGTATCCTATAGCGCAGCGCAATTTGGACTTAAAGAAACAAAAGAGCTTCCAATCTAGACTTCGATGGAAACACACTGGATTTGGAGAGTGTATTTTCACTGGAATGGAGAGTTGGTTGAAAGACACAGAGGGTTACTGTAAATGGAATTGTTTTTTTCTGGTTGGACAAATGTTTTGAGCGGCCCAAGGATCTGTCCTTCGTCCCATTCCTTTTAATTTATTTATTAATGATCTGGAACCGAGCACCGAAAGCAATATCTCAAAGTTTGTGGGCAATATTTTTCCCTGCGGAAGGAATTAGACAACATAGGAGGCTGAGCAGTAAGATGCCAGATACATTTTAACACTGAAAAATGTAAAGTTATGCATTTGGGGTAGAAAACCAAGCAGGCTAGAGCTAATTATGAACGGAATTGCTACTTCTTGGGGAAATCCTCTATGGAGAAGGATCTGGGAGCCAATAACAGACTCTCCAGCAGTACACAGCATCTCGGGCAGCTGCTACGGGAATCATCGGGTATTAGAATGAGTGTATGCGTGAGAATGTTATATCCACCCTTCAAAGATTATTGGTGAAGACTACACCTGCAGTCATCATGGAACTGGAAACGTTTCAGAGACTGGCAACAAAACAAATCATAGGAATGAAAAATATTATATTACTAATATTATACATTATTATTACTACCTTTTATTTATCAAGCACCAACATAATCTGCAGCGATGTACAATTTAATTGGGACAGTAAACACATAAGAAACATACATTACACTGCACTGGGGGGTATATTACTGTATATTATGGGGGGTTATATTACTGTATACAGCACTGGGGGTTATATTACTGTATACAGCGCGTGGGGTTATATTACTGTATACAGCGCGGGGGGTTATATTACTGTATACAGCGCTGGGGGGTTATATTACTGTATACAGCGCGTGGGTTTATTACGGTATACAGCATTGGGGTAATATATATATGAGAAGACTCGGACGAGCTCTCGCTACACAAAACCTTGCATGCCACTCTACCTTAAAATAGATTTACTTTCCATATTAATATGACGGCTGCCGGCTTTTATTCTGTTAATTAAACCAAAGAGTCTCCTCAAAGCAACCTTGTTTCATCGATTCGGAACATTTCAAATGTGCACATCAAAAAAAAAAAAAACTGAAAAAAATCTGGCATCGGGACACGCTATAGATTTTTGAAAAGATAATTATTCTGCGCATAGATTTCTGCTATAATTTCCATTTAATATCCCTTATTAATGATCCACATTCAAGAGTTTCGATGTTGGCGCAGAAATATCAGTCCAACTTCTCAACAATTCAGTAAAAAAAAAACAACAACAAAAAAAATGAATTATTTATAACACTTATTAAAAACACTTTGCAGAACAATTCCCCTCGTTTCTGTGCGTTCATGAACTTGATAGGGAAATAATTGAATTTACATTGAATCCTAGGACTGGATACACGGAAAATATCCTTCATTTAGCGATCTATTCAGTTCCCTTTTTTTTAAGTAAATAATAGCTTTGTTGACAATTTGTGCCATTTATTGCCGTACGTGCGCGACGTGCTACGGAGAGGAACAAAGAACTGTAATTATATTTCTTTTCTTTTTATCGAAATGCTTTATGAAAATCCACTTTTGAGGAGATAAAATGACAAAGCGGCACTTCTGCTGAGCTGTAAACAAGACAGGTAACCTCTGATAACGTATGGTTAGAGAATGAGCCTCTTCCTCAGGTAACCTCTGATAACATATCCTTGGTGAATGAGCCTCTCGCGCAGGTAACGTCAGATAACGCACAGTTAGAGAATGAGTCTCTCGCGCAGGTATTGTCTGATAATGTATGATTAGAGAATGAGTCTCTCGCGCAGGTAACGTCAGATAACGCACAGTTAGAGAATGAGTCTCTCGCGCAGGTATTGTGAATAGAGAATAAGCCACTGGCGCGGGTAACCTCTGATAACATATCCTTAGAGAATGAGTCTCTCACGCAGGTATTGTCTGATAATGTATGATTAGAGAATGAGTCTCTCGCGCAGGTAACATCAGATAACGCACGGTTAGAGAATGAGTCTCTCGCGCAGGTATTGTCTGATAACGTATGGTTAGAGAATGAGTCTCTCGCGCAGGTATTGTCTGATAACGTATGGTTAGAGAATGAGCCTCTCGCGCAGGTAGTGTCTAATAACGTATGGTTAGAGAATGAGCCTAATGGCACAGGTAATGTCTGATAACGCACGGTTAGAGAATGAGCCTCTCGCGCAGGTATTGTCTGATAACGTATGGTTAGAGAATGAGCCTCTCGCGCAGGTATTGTCTGATAACGTATGATTAGAGAATGAGTCTCTCGCGCAGGTAACATCAGATAACGCACGGTTAGAGAATGAGTCTCTCGCGCAGGTATTGTCTGATAACGTATGATTAGAGAATGAGTCTCTCGCGCAGGTATTGTTTGATAACAAATGGTTAGAGAATGAGCCTCTCGCGCAGGTAGTGTCTAATAACGTATGGTTAGAGAATGAGCCTAATGGCACAGGTAATGTCTGATAACGCACGGTTAGAGAATGAGACTCTCATGCAGGTAACCTCTGATAATGCACGGTTAGAGAATGAGTCTCGCGCAGGTAATGTCTGATAACGTATGATTAGAGAATGAGCCTCTCACGCAGGTATTGTCTGTTAAGGTATGATTAGAGAATGAGTCTCTCGCGCAGGTATTGTCTGATAATGTATGATTAGAGAATGAGTCTCTCGCGCAGGTAACATCAGATAACGCACGGTTAGAGAATGAGTCTCTCGCGCAGGTATTGTCTGATAACGTATGATTAGAGAATGAGTCTCTCGCGCAGGTATTGTCTGATAACGTATGATTAGAGAATGAGTCTCTCGCGCAGGTATTGTCAGATAACGCACGGTTAGAGAATGAGTCTCTCGCGCAGGTATTGTCTGATAACGTATGATTAGAGAATGAGCCTCTCGCGCAGGTAACGTCTGATAACGCACGGTTAGAAAGCGCCGTGAGCCGGACCCTGTATAATGTATAGCGGAGAGATTTCTTGAAAGTCATCTCACTGATTTTACTATACATACCGCTAAATGCACCTTAAACATAAATTATATGTCAAAAAGAAACTTTTTGATGGTTGCTGTAGTGTCATTAAAAAAGCCCCCAATAACACCTGTGATACAAAGAAAGAAAATGATTTTATTTTACTGATCTCTGTTTGTAAAGCAAGTTTATTTGTGATGATGCTTCCTTTATTACATATCTTTTTATATTCCGCCAAATACAGCCTGAAACGCGATGGAATAACATATATAAAGCATTAAATATGTCCGCAGACAATTCCTGCCTTAACTGCAAACAGGAACACCGGACCCCCCCCCCATTTACATCCAGCCACACCCCCATTTACATCCAGCCACACCCCAATCCCATTTCTAACACCAAGTCAAGCTCTCTGCTGCCTCTCAAACAATTTACAGGGAGATCAGCGCAGGTACAACTAATTCCATATAACGGATGACTGCCCCTAGTGGCAGAAAGCAATAACTGCAATCATTACCCTCAAAACTAAAATTTCCCCTCTAGGACCATTTAAAACGTTCATAGATTTTAAAAAAAGGCACATGCAGCAGCCTACATTGTTTATTTAACAGTATTTTCTTAATGTTCAAATATTTGCAGAATAAAATAGACTTTGTATTTCAATTAATGTACAAAGAAAGAGAAATATGTCAAATCCAAATGGGAATAAGTCTCACTTCTGGTGCACCCGTATGCCTGCACATTCGTTATGAACAAGAGGCCATAATATAAAAACAAAGGCTTGGATGGGATGTAAGGCCATTTTAGTTTACAGAGAGGATGGTTATTATTATTAAAAAAAACCCTCATCTAAACATTAATGAAGTGGTTAATTGAAATAAACCTTTCAGCTCGATATCAAGTTAGGAAGTCAGAATGTTGCTTTCAACGTAATTGGAGGTATCCAGAATAAGGTAAAATAATTAGTCTTAGCTGACCTTTCTTATAAAGTGAGATTTATTGTATCCCTCCGAGCCGCACATGGACGGCGGCTACAATTTTATAATTTACCCAGATTGTAAAAAACTTAATTAATTGCTTCAAATTATACTGGGATGTTTCTAATTCAGGCAAATGACTTTCATTTATACATGGATGCTATTTCCATATTTACAGGGGGATGTCAGCCATATTATCGGAGGAGGTTCCCAGATTACGGGTCGGGTATAAACGATAAAGTTCTCATGGAATATTATCTGATTTTTGGAAGGTGATAAATCTATGGTAGAATGTTGGGTTCTTTTGTATTCTGGAATTGTTTAAGGGAATTGATGGACAGGATAGAAGGAAAAAAAGTGGGTGGGGATTTGCAGAGGGTAGGCAGGGCACATAGAGGAGTGGGTGGAGATATTATTTAACCCATTCGTAATGGTGACTCAGTATAGGAAGTCAAGTAAACCGGCAAGAAACCCGATCCGCTATAACTTTCCACAGCAGAAGCTCAACAGGTAAAGTATCAGCGAGCGAGGAATTCAGGCTGGAAGAAGGTGTAAAGGATCTCCTAAACAGGTAACAGGTGCCGTGATCAGTACTCATCGTCTGCAGGTAGTAATACCCTGAGTGCAGACAACAAAACATGGGGGCAGGTAGTAAAACGTGTCAGGAGCACGGCTTGGCAAGCGGCGGGTAGAACTGAGAAGCTGCTTTTAGACAGATTCCAGTCCTGTGCCGGGGATGTGCTGTCCGCAGGCCTAGAATCCAGGCTGGGGCATAACTGTAACGAGTCGGCACGCTCCTCCATACTTTACTTCTGCCCGGTGGTCAGTCATAAGTAAGGGGGCATGCCTACCTTACATACATCACTGCCATGTGTTCCGGATTTGCTTGGCCAGTCCCTCTTTGTGAGCCAATCCCCTGATGCCCTCTTTCCTCCCCTGATGCCCCTCTCTCATCGCCTGATGGCCTCTCTCTCCCCTCTGATGCCCCTCTTTTCTAGGAGGTCAGAATGTTTGCTGGGTATGAGGGGATCGCAGGGTTCTACAGCCCTAAGAGCCCCGATAATGTGTATAGAAACAGCAGGAAACATTGTTGCCTCATCTAAGATTCCATTAAAATAAATGCAAAGAGCATCACGGTGTATACCTGCCATATACAAGGCCTCATAACCACTTTGAGTCACTGGATGTCACTGGCTAACTTTCATGGTTTTTAATTCCATTGTGAAGCATTTTTTTAACGTTTCATCCAATTTAGCTAATCGCACCCCAAATCTCAGCTGTATCTGTTTCAATCGGCGATACTCAGTTTCAAGCAGAATATGCTGGTTCATTATAAAAAAAATAAGATAATAAAACCGGCTTTAATTTACGGGCAATAATGATCTCACTGGCGCGTATAAAAAGTTTCCCAACCTTTTCCCAATTTTATGTGAATTCCGTTTTGAATTATTTCTCTATTTTTTTACACGATTGACAAAATAATTTCTCTCCACTAACTAGACAGAAAATTCCGATCATGACCGTGACATTTACAATAAAAAGAGAAAAAAAAAATCACTGATATAAAAGTCATAACTAACGCGCGCCATTTGGTGCAGGAACGGAGCTACGGTTTACGGAGAACTTTTGAAACAGAGAAACTTCTTGAAAGGAAAGTGTGAATGATTGATGGCGGTAGATACCGGGGAGGGTGGAGAAGACATTCCTAGAGGTGTAGCTGCAGTCAGGTCCCAGTAGCTGGTGGTTGCACGACTTGGTGGCCTATTGGGAGTGAACAGAGACGTTGCAGATATGTAGGTGATACTCATCTGCCTTATGACATCATATCGGGGGCCCTTCTACTACAGCAGAAAACTGTGATGAAATAAGTTACGTTGCATCAGGGGCAGAATATTACTTTCTCCTTCTAGACCTAGTGGGAAAGGACAGCCTCCTGAAGCCGTGTCATGTGGCTTACTTGCACTCCCATTTATAGCCACCAGAGGGACTCTAGACCAACAATAACCAGGATTTTCCCTGAGACTGCGTCCTTTTTGTGCTCCTTTAATAAGTTTTCTATGCATTCCCTTTTTGTGACCCATGACCCATATTATTTTTAATAATGTAAAAATGGGGCCATGAAAATGGATACAACCACATAAGTTCAAAAGAAAGTGGAAATTTATATATTTTTTTATTATTACAAAAGATGTAAAGTTACATAAGCCTTCGGGACCTCAGAGGTCTCTTTATTGGGTTATAGAATAATGAAGTATCAGCTTCAGCTGTTCTGTGCATAAACATGTGGACCCTTTATAGCTGGGCGATCCAGCCAAGTCCTGTCTCCGGAAGAGTTGAGGGCTTAGAGCCAGAACTGAATCATCTCAAACTCCTCCTGGTCTATGGCGTTGTGTGCTTTTGTGTGTACGCACAAGCGCATACAATGACCCTCATTCAAGGCAGGCTCAGCACTAAGACATGTTCTTTACAGGTAGACTTTTGAAAAAAAGAATTGTTTTTTTTAGCCTCGAAGAAAGAAGACACGAGGGAGAAGTGGATGAAGAAAGAAGACTGAAGAAAGAAGACAAAAGAACAAATAGAGGCAAGAGAAGAAAGTGAGCTGTGGAAAGGGGACAGGGACATGGAAGCAGTCAGTGGAGAAAGCTGGAGAATATTTCAGACAGTGTGAAAGAGTATGAATAAGAGTGTGAGAGCATGAATGAGAGTGCGAGAGAGCATTAGAGAATTACTCATGATATAACATAATAGACGTGGGTGTATTTGTGGTGGCGGGGGGTAACAATGCCTTGGGCTGGCCCTCCAGGCCACTGGCCAGCTCAAACGCTTATAGGTGTGTTTCTCTCGCTTGACATTTTACTGGGTCAATTGAATTTAATTTTTCTTTATTAAATTCAGAATTTTATTAAAAATATATTGTATTCCATTTTTTTTCAATGCAATATATTTGAATTGCTGAAATTGATGGCTTTTTTTTTTTAAAAAAAATGTAATTAAAGAACCTTCTAGCCACGTATTGCCGGTACCTCGCCATTAATATCTTGCCTCTCTCCTTATGGCAGCGGGACAGAAAATGCTCGCTTTTAAAAATAATAATTTGGGAAATACGCGATCTGTTGGCTGCTCGCGTTCGAAATATTTTTGTTATGACAGCTTTTATGGTAATAAGAATGAGCAAAATAAAGATGTCAAACGCGCCAGCACATGTTTGCATTGTAATGAGAAGTGATTTATAATTATGTTTTAAGGGCTTCCCCTTATAAACCAAATGTCAAACGGTTGTGTAAATGTCACCACGTTCACATCTACTCACCCCAGGGAGACAGGTGCACAACGTCTTGTTCTTCATCGACAGCTAATGGGTGAAAAGTGAGAAAAAGCTTATGTTTAAATCTGCTTCTGTAAAGGGGGCGAGTAAATAGGCGTTGATGTGGCTGGAATCGGAGCTGGAAATGAACATGACGATGGCATACGTCATTCCATCCAAATGACCTCATACCCCCCCCCCGGAATAAAGACACAACGCGTGACAATTTGGAAAGAAGTGGCCACGGCATTTCTTCACAAACATAAGTACATCATGTAACGAGCATAAACCAGGGTTTCCTCCCCATGCAGGGGCGTAAGTAGACGCCTCAGGGCCCGGGTGCGAGAATCTGTTAAGGGCCCCCCACCTTTAAAAATAATAATAAAAACTCAAGTTTTTAATAAAAGTAGGTAACACACAATTGGACAAAATTAGCAATATGACTTGGCATGATAGGAGTGTGATTGCTAACAGCAATCACACTCCTATCATACCCAGGCAACCAGTAAATGCTGGTACCTAGGCATGATCGGACTGTGCTCGCTGTGATTGCTGTTAGCCCCCCTGCCGCCGGGGCCCGGTCGCAGTCAACACAAGCAACCCGGGCCTTGCAACCCCACCAGCCAAGCCTTGGCACTCCATGTTAACTTTGCCGCCACTTAGCGGCAACCACACCAGCTAAGTGGTGCTTTCTTCATTACCAAATCGGGAACCAGTGTACTAAATCACCTCAACACCCTGCAGGCCCCCCGTCTCTCCCACACCACCAGGGACCCCCGGATTCCAGTACAGCAGATATAGCCAATGACGTTCAAATGAAAGGACCACCGCCATCTTCCTCCAACTACTACTACACGAGTGTAACCTCAAAGTCACCACCCATGTATCACTAAAATATCAGCCAGATTGGCGTGACTGGTTCTCCTCATCATCTCAAGCAAGATGTTCTGCCACACTAGGCCACTCAATCAGATCCATTCCATGAAGACCGTTGATGGAGGTAAGCCAAGCTGCCTACCCTACGGGCCACCCGGCGAAAAAGGCAAATCTCAAAGGCTGGCAGACACAACGATGGTCAGTGTACCCCAAGTTTCATCAGCAAGGAGAATGAAACTGGACTCCATCTATCCTTGACCCTATAACCCTGCCTGTATCCTTTGAGAGCTTGATGCACACAGAGACTTTTGTGACAAAACCAATAAGCTGAAACCCCTCGGCGGGTCTGCCCAGGAAGAGACAAATTGGGAGAGAAGTAAGCCCCATTCTCCCCAGATCCCACTATACGCCTCCCATGTGCTTGCCGTCATTGACCTCTTGATTAACCCGCGCAGCCCCATGTCCATAGCCATGCCGGAAACGGATCCTTCACCTGTTGTGCCAGCTGAGCCAGCCTCCAAAAAGCGATTCCACTGAGACCGGCCATTGCAATCCCTCAAAAACTCATCCCACACCCTCAGGTCTTCTCTATGTACTTTGGTGATCCGGATGAAGTGATGGGGAGATCTAACCCCATAGGTCGATGGTGACAAAAAATTCTTCCCATTTTGAGGATCCTAAACATGGACTGTATCCATCTTACATGCGGCTCCCACAAAATCCACATCTGCCCTCAGATCCTCTGACTTGTCTTGCGGCAACATGGCGGCCCCTGTATCAATTTCAATGGAGAGGAACTGCAGACGGGTCACAGGACCCACCATCCTACAGGGAGCAAGAGGTACCCCGAAACGCCTTGGAACCCCCTGCAGTGCCGCCAACATCACAGGAATCTGACCCTGCCAGATCAACAGGAAATCGTGAACCCGACCCTGACTCCTCCTAAACAGGAATCCCACCTTTTGTGTATAGATTGGAGCAGCCATCTTCACTTCCTGTACTCTGGATCTGCATGGTTATTCCTCCCCATTATGTTACCCTTATTGTAAAGTTGCTGATTGTTGCTGATTGGTTCAGACAGCCTTTGTAAAGGTGTGTAGGTGGGATAATGCTGGCTCTGCCACAGGCTGCCACCAATCTCAGGTTGCATCAGTCCCTCCCTCTAAAATCATATCTCCAAAACAACTAAAACCCACAAAAAAGTGTTTTTTACTAACTTTAGTTATGCTAAAAGCTCCGAAACCGACATTTCTCTTTAAAAATTGTTCATATGTATTACCGTTTGATGTAATAAAGTACGCACTCTTTCAAACTGTTTGGTAGATGCCTGTTTTTATTATGTAATAGAATATTTCCAAATAATGATAATTTATTTTTTTCTATAAAATGCTATAACTTTTTAATAGTGTATTTGGAGAATTACGCTTTGTCTTTCCCTTTTACCTTTGTCGGTAAATCACCTTTATAGCGTAAAATCATTATTTAGTTTTATTTATGCCACGGTTTATATAGCAGCGCTAGCGGGTAATTGTTTTTTTTTCAAAGTTTGCAGTTATAAAGTACTGTAAATAAGATTTTCCGGATAATGCGGGTTTTCTAAATATAAGCTCCGGCTAATTCTGGTAAATCGGGCAAATTAAACAAGTATCTTTTGTGATGTGTCAAAAAAAAAGTATAACGTTATCACTAGTATATAAAATGTAATACAATTAATAAAAGTGTGATCAAACCCCTCGGGCCCTCAAAAGGGTGGTGGATACGTGGAACAGCCTCCCGGCAGAAGTGGTAGAGGATAATACAGTGAGGGTATTAAACATGCGCGGGATAGGCATACGGCTCCTGAATCTAAGACGAGACCAACGACTGATTAACGTTTGAGTAGGAGAAACGGGTGTCTAGACGGGGGCCGAACTCCTCTTTGACTTCAGTCTTTGGTCTTTCAATACACAGCGGTCTTGATCTGTGACAGTCTCGACAAACCAGGACCCGGCGCGGCTTGTTAAATGTCGCCTGCTGGATCGACCAAATATAAAATAACTTTAAAAACGTTAACCCCTTAATGACAAAGCCCGTACATGTACGAGCTCAAAATGCATTGTTTTCAATGGGTTTAGGGACCGCCCATTGTCCTTAAGGGGTTAAAACCTGACACTAAAACACCAAAGAACCCTGAAACGTGGCACGCAGCATAGTTAAGTTTGGGAAAGTGCGCGAATTTTGCAACAAATTAGATTTTGCCATTCGTGACCTTTTAACGAATTCATCAGTTCTTACAAGCTTGTGACAGTTTTCCTGTAAATTGCATTTTTTTTTTCCGTCCTCCACGATGTTGATGAAATTTCCAAACTGTAATAATATTCTTTAGCGTTCGGAACTTTTATGTGATATTCTTGAAAGGCCAGCTTTGAAAAATTGAGCTCATCGTATTTCAAATAATTACGCATTGTTAAAGTCTGTTTAAAAAAAAAAAAAAAGTCTGTAAAGAGAAAATGCCCTTTTATACCGGGGAAAAATCATCATGAAAAAAAAATTCTTTGTGTGCCGAGGTAGATTTCATTATACGGAAGACCTCGTTCACCTCGGGATTCTAATTGGCAAAATAACGTTTCAAGCTTAATGGATTTTCTTGGAAAGCAGCCCACAGATAATAACAAAAAACTAGAACCTTCTGTATTTTAACAATTCATGCCAAAATCCATTATATATATATATATATATATATATATATATATATATATATATATATATATATATAACCATCTCATTTAACATTTTGTTTGTCAATCAATGGGACGCTAGGGTTGGTGGCAGCCTGGGGCAGTGCCAGTGATGTATGATACATTTCCTGTACTGTTCTCTGTCTTCCCTTCTCTTGCAAACGTTGCCTGAACCAATCAGCAGCAATCAGCAACTTAGGAGTAGGAGAGTCCCGCAGAACAGGAAGTTAAGATGGCTGCTCCCATGGGACACACATAAGGTAGCTTTCTATAATAGAAACAGGCCAGGGCTCGCCATCTGGCACGCTGGGCAAATATCTGGTGGGCCACCGACGGATAGTGCCATACGCTCTGGACCCGATATCCAGCCGTCGGCTGCACTTTTCCGTCTTCAGGCAGCCACTGGCCTTAAAGTGCCAGAGCCACCTTGTCATCGCCAGTCCAGCCCTTCACATAAATACTTAAAGGGATTTAACAAAGCTCAAGAGGGAGTGTCAGGGGCACGACTAGGAGCGTAAGGCAGGGAAGTAGGGCCTCGGAGGGGCCTGACGGACCTCATTAAGGTCAAACAAGCCGAGGTCGTGGGGCAGAAGATAACCGGGGTATTCTAGAGGTGAGCACAGAAGACAGAGGACAAGTCACAGGACGCGGCACGCAAGGCTGGGAATGCGGCCTACCCCGCGAGCAATCACCGCTATCTCGGCCAGGAGCAGGTAGAAGATCCCAGCTCTGAGCGGGAGGAGGCATCGAGGCCGGAGGGGGAGTTTGTTCCAATGAAGGAGAAACATCTGCTCTAACCTCAAAATACTCTCCTAGCTGCCCTCGTCAACCTGCCCATGTCTTGCACCTCTTCCCATCTCCATGATGTTGCCCGCGCCGCTCCTGTTATCTGGAATCCCCTGCCCGCTCCTGTCAGACTCTGCTCTACTTATTCACACTCTCCAAAAACCCATCTGTTCAGGGAAGCTTGCAATCTACCCTCTTAATGATCCTCTTAAGAACCAACAGACCGACTCGAGTTTTTTCGGCCGTGGAGCTGAACGAAACAACTCACTCATCTTGGAGAGAATGTGGAACTTTGTGGCAAAAGGGACTTTAGCGCTTGCTGTTGCTTCCATGAACGGCTTTTCGTTGTAAAGTGATTTTCAATATTTTACCAAAAAGAAAAAAAACTCTCCATGTAGCTTGGCCGTCCCGGTCAGGACTCGAATCATCCAGAAAATGTATTGGCCGGGTCTACGCTGAAACCGGAAAAAGCGCAGACATTTATTACGGGCTCGGTTGTTTAAAACCGGAGAAAAACCGACACGGAACTGGGTCTTATTCTTCTTTATAAGTCCGTTGAATCCATATCGAGAGACAAAGTACGTTCCTAAAGACATTCCCACCGGTTTACGACCCAGTTTGTTTTAGTAATGTCGTCATATTTAAGATGCTACGGATTGACATTCATCAAGGCTTACAGAATATTAGCGTTATATGTGTGTTTTCGGATGCAGTCTTTGTTAGTTATGTCCCCCCCCAAAATATTTTTTTTTAAATATAAAACAACCGTAAACCCTATAAATATCCTTGTATGTTGACCAGCGTGAAGTCATGGACAGTTCATCCAGCTAGGGATCATAGGTCGTGGGGACTTATTTGAATTTATTGTACTTAAATTATATATCATATATTACAAATACTACAATATTTGTATTTATATAATATATTTATAGTATATTGTTATATTTTGTTTATACATAAGTAAAATTTATTATACATTTAAAATTAATTATAAATTATATTATCTAATTTATTATAATAACAATAATAAATCATAATTTATAATTATAATACATTATAAATTATAATTTAGTATTGTTATTATTAGACTTGGGCGCCGGCCGACTCTTCTTGTTCGTCTTCGTGGGGAAAAAAATCTTCGTATCCCGCGAATATTCGCCCATTCCGGTTCGGTTCGGGAGAATATTCGTGTACATTCTTCGTGTTCGTTTTTTTCCATCGTTTTTTGTAGTAGGGGTTAATACGGGGTTAACGTGGTATGCACTACACAGCAGCTTTGGCGCCAGGATTTTAAAGGTCCGTACGAGCAACTCTATAGGTCGCTGGCAGGGGCCTTCTCTGCCAACATGCCCCCTGCTGGCAACCAATAGAGTCGCTTGTACAGAATTACGTAAAATCCTGATGCCGCTACTTGGCCAGGGGAGACCACTGGTCTCCCCGATCCAAGAGTTAAAGGGCTGTACAACCGGCCAATAGAGTCACTCGTACGGACCTTTAACTCTTGGAGCGGGGAGACCATGGTCTCCCCAGGCCAAGTTCCACTGTCAGGAGATAAAGGGCCGTGCAAGCGACCAATAGAGTTGCTTGCATGGCCCTTTAATTCCTGACGGGTAACTTTTGCCTATCCCCCGCTCCAAGAGTTAAAGGTCCTGATGGCGAACCTGCGGATTTCCGCTCCCATTATCTACGCAGCATCGCAGGAGTTAAAGGGCCATAAGAACAACTTTATTGGTCGCCAGCAGGGGCCTCCTCTAGCATCAACCGATTGCTTGATACCAGAGGAGGCCCCTGCAGGCGACCAATAGAGTTGCTTGCATGGCCCTTTAACTCCTGACAGCAATTTAACAATAATAATGAATTATCACGCCTATCCAGGAAACAGGAAGTAAAAATAACGGCTCCCATTATTATATATACTTCTTTAATGATATGCACCGATCAGCCATAACATTCTGCGCACTGGCAGGTGAAGGAATAATGCTAATAATCTTGTTATCATGGCGCCTGGGATACATTAAGCAGCGAGTGAACATTTATATTCAAAGTACGAAGCAGGAAACATGGGCAGCGTAAAGATCTGACTGCGTCAGAGCATCTCCAGAACTGCAGCTCTTGTAGGTGGTTTCCGGTCTGCAGTGGTCGGTATCTATCAAAAGGGGTCTAAGGAAGGAAAAGGGGTGAACCGACGACAGGGCGGCCGAGGCTCATTGATGCACTTGGGGGGCGGAGGCTGATTCGTGGGGTCAAATCCAACAGAAGAGCGACTGGAGCTCAAACTGATGAAGTGAGTGAGCAGAAGAACTGGACCACGTAGCAATGGAAGAAGGTGGCTGGTCTGATGGATCACGTTTTCTTTCACATCACGTGGATGGCCGGGTACGTTGCTTACTTGGAGAACACGCGGCACCGGGATGCACTATGGGAAGAAGGCAAGCCTGTGGAGGCAGGGTGATACTATGGGCAATGTTCTGTTGGGAAACCTTGGGTCTTGCCATTCGTGTGGATGTCACTTTGACACGTACCACCTACCTAAGCAGTGTTGCAGACGATATCCAGCCTTTCATGTATTCCCTGAGTTCAAGGTGTTGACTTGGCCTCCAAAGTCCCCAGATCTCAATCTAATCGAGCATCTGTGGGAGGTGCTGGACAAACAAGTCCGATCCACGGTGCCGGATCCCACAGCACACCTTCAGAGGACTAGTGGAGTCCATGCCTCGACGGGTCACGGCTGTTTTGGAGGAAAAAGGGGGACCTACAAAAAATTAGGCATTTAGTCAAAATGTTATGGCTGATCGGTGTATAAGAACCTTTATGTGGATTTATAAACTTTAGAGAACTAAAAAAAAAATTAAGATTTGGGAAAAGTTACAGATCCGCTATAAACCTGCGATTAATTGTTTAGCATGTATCCGTAGAACATGGTCCCAAATCTTTTTTTAAATACACCTATGATGGTGAGACGCTGATTTTGGCAGTGTGCACTGATACACTAACTAAACGGATGAAGCATGGACCTCTTACAGGCTGTTGGCATTATTGTTACTGTATCACACTAGATCTAAGTCGTGAGATTCTGTACCCGGAGCTTTACAGATCCAGACGCGTTCTGTCGCTGCTCCATCTCGTCAGCCGCTTTGTTATTGATTGTGTTTATTTTAACAATCTTCTCTCTACCTCCGTCTTCTGATTCCCCCCCATATATCATTCCGGAATCCAAAACCATGTCAGCGCTTGGCAGGGGCTGAATAACAACATTTGCTCTCCATCGCGGCTACGAAAACCTTAAAATAAATGCATTAGCGGGAAAGCGATTTTGGTTTCCTTGGTGACTGTTACATATTTAAAACCCATTTAGTGAATATGGCCCACTGCATCTTTGTTTGTATCTGTAAAGGTTAGTTTGTTAATATAAATGTCACGGAGATGTGCAAAGCTTGGAAGGTCTTATTACCGTGGCAACCAATAGAATTCTGTAGAAGTTTTTGTTAATAAGGGCCACTATTTGAAACCAAACACAACTATTATTTATGTACACAATCTGTATTTATTTTGTAAATTGGTCATTTTTTTTACATATTAAATTCATGCTAAATTCCTACAGTACAGTATTTTCAAAATGGGCATCCAGAGAGGGGACCAAGAGGGGGCACTTGCCCTCCCCCTGGAAATTCAAAGAGGCCCACTTGTGCAGCAGCAGGAGAGGGAGAAACACTAGGCTGTTTAGCATATTTAACTAGACAGAGGTAAAAACACCTGTTAGTCAGCAAAGAAAACGTTTATTTAACTCTGTTTTACCCCCCTGTTGTCAGAGTGGTTTGGTCTGCTTTTTCCCTGTAGCTGCTCTCCTCCCCTTCACTTTGGCAGCTGCTCCTTCACAGGCACAGAGTCCCCGCCGGGGCAGAGACACAGTTTGCAGGCTGCAGGCACAAAGTAGTTTATATCAAACATGTATTGCAGTGTTTGGTATGTATTGTAGGGTTTGGTAGTTCCCATTACTAGATATTACTATCGCTCATACCACTTTTCCCATTAATGGGTAACTAACATTTGCCTCTCACCAGAAAACCATCTTCTGAGCTAATAGGCAATGGGTATGTGGCAAGGAGGTATTGAGGTGGGGAGGATATTTTGTGTATGTTTTTCCACGTATGTTGAGGCAACAATGAAGTCAGGACTTAGGGAGGGCAGGGGTGCCTTTAGGTCTGTACAAAATCTGGATATTATGATATCATATACCAACGTTCTGCTTCACTCAGACCTGGAGAAACCTGTGGCAGCTACCTGTGGCAGCCACTTTTTGGGCATTGGAGGCATAGCTGAGCTCTCCTGCTCTTTATAGGGGAAGGGAAGGGATGTGATAGAGGTAAGCAGGTGGAGCATGAGTGATTCAGAAACTCATCAATGAACTAGATTCAGTGTCTGATTATGGGTCACATACTTGGATTAAAATTAATTCTGCTAAAACAAACAGAATCAATCAGAATGAGGTTGGAAAGTTCGAATTCTTCTACAGAATTACAGGTATAAGACTAAGAGATCAGGTAACGCTTGACACCTTAAGATGCTATAATCAAAGAACTTTGGGTAATTAAAAGTAGATTTTTTTTTCTCCTTATGACCAAGAGCTTTGGAAGACATGACTTCATAAGAGTTTCATCCTAGCTGGATCTTTTCTGTGCTCTCTGCTTCCTAAACAAACAATGAGACTCTGGTGTCCTCTTTGATGATTCTAAGTGTCTGTTGGACTGGAGTGGCCAGTGTGAATCGACGAAGGGGCTATTTGAGAGATTTCCTGGTTTAGAAACATATTATGCACACTAAACCCATCACAAGTCAGCCTCGTATCACTTGGTATTAAATCAAATGAATCATTCATTCTATACATTTATTGTATTTATTGTCACCAGTTGTATCAGGGTTTGGGTACTAAGATGCACTCACAATGAGGAGGTTCAGTGAAAAGTCCTTCACAGAAAAAGTCTCCAAAGATGGCAAGCAAACCATTGAGTAGTGGGACCAAAGGGTGGTCCAAGGTCCCAAATGAAGACAAGGTCAGGGCAGACCCGGAGCAGATGCCATCAAAGCGAATAAGTCAAGCGAGGAACCGAGAAGACATCAGACCAAGGCATAGGAGAAAATGGCTCAAAAAAATGATGACGCCATATTCTTCCACGTAACCCAAAGGAGTACCCTCTTGACAATGGAGACTTGACTAGTGACATGACCAACCACCTACTATGGGGTACAGTTTTGATGTTCAGCATGCATGGAGAGGCAGGTGATTATGTAACAACCCGCGTTTTCGTTTTCTTTTTTTATTAATCCTTCTTTTATAAACTTAATTTTCCATCTTTTAATTACTTTTGTCTTTCACGGAATTTTTTGATTACCATTATGTCCAGCAGTTAAGTAGCTGTCTAAATTTAGAAAAACAATTTGAATAAATCATTACATTTTGTGATTCATTTGCATTTTTATTTTCCGTCTTACAAGAAAGAAGTTCTTAACTTCTCTAAACTTAACGGCATGAAGCTGGATACTGAGCGAAATTCCCTAATAACTGGTGCCGCTGCTGTATAAACTGGTTAAACAGGGCTGAATAGGGTCATCAGGGTAATCTATGATGTGTCTTTTACTGCTGATTACATCATCATTTCATGTTGGTATTTGTAAAAAAAAAAAAAAAACCACGAATATTTGTCCATTACCGTGTTCTTTTCAGGCGAATATTCTTGTATGATCTTCAAATTCGTTTCCCCCCCCCCTTTTTTTAAGTTTTTTTTTTAGCAGGGGTTAATACAGGGTTAACGCAATAACAATACGCAGCAGATTTGGCTCCAGGATTTTAAAGGTCCATAAGAGTGACTATTTTGGTTGCCGACAGGGGCCTCCTCTGGCACCAACCAATGAAGGGCAGCTGCTCTTCATTGGTTGATGCCAGACAAGCCCCCTGGCAACGACCAATATAGTCGCCAAAGCCATTAGTCTCCCCAGGCCAAGATGCTCCGAGGTGTACCTTGCCTTGCACTTTGGGGGGGCTCAAATTGACGTTCCTCTGAGGCCAAGTTGCTCAGAGCGGTTGTCTGAGTCTTAGACAACCGCTCTGAGCAACTTGGCCTCAGAGGAACAGGGATTTTAGTTTCCCTGGCAAAGGTACTGGCAGCTGCCCTTCATTGGTTGATGCCAGAGGAGCTCCCTGTTGGCAACCAATAGAGTCGCTTGTACAGAATTTTAACTCCTGACGCCGAGACTTGGCCTGGGAAGGCTTTAGGAATTCGTACAAGGTCCGTACGAGCGACTCTATTGGTCGCCAGCATGGGCCTCCTCTGGCGTCAACCAATGAAGGGCAGCTGGTGAAAGAGATCCTTTGATATGAATATAGACCTGATATGGTCTATATGGAGAGTTCAGAGTTCAGGAAAGGCTAAGAGATCTCAATACATCCGCCTTAAGGGAGAGAAGAGAGAGAGAGAGAGAGAGGATGGGAGAGACATTTAAATACATAAAGAGATTTAACAAAGGACAGGAGGGAAGTTTATTTCAAAGGAGGAGAAAAGAGAAAAACAAGCATCTAATGCTAGAGGGTCAGAGCCTGAGATGGAATGGAAGTTTTACTTTAATGAGAGAGTGGTAGATAAATGGAACAGCCTCCCAGCAGAAGTGGTAGAGGGTAATACAGTGAGGGGGCTCCTGAATCTAAGATGAGACCAACGACTGAGTAAGGTTTGAGTCTTTACAGCAGGAGAAACGGGCGACTAGACGGGGGCCGGATGGGGCCGGCCTGCCGACCAACTCGAAATCTCTATAAAAAAAGGTATACAGAAAGTACAAACATAAATTTTCGGGCAATCGGTAATAATTTTTAATACATACAAAGCATCGCAAATGTCCATGAATGGATGCATCACGTCGAGCTTTCCTTTGTTTACCGCTCAGGATAAGAGAGCAGGGCAAATGAGCGTAAATGTTTTATGTGGCCCAATAAGCTTTATCGCAGCCTGCGTTTAGAATAACATCCCGTTCCGCGCGTTTAATGACACATCCAGATAAGCCGCTCCAATTTCTGTCGCTCGGTTTTGCTCAGAGAACACTTGGAGCAGCGAGCGAGGTCGTAAAAAAAAACTTCCTCTGAGTTATTTCTGCCCTCCACGTACGTTTAATAGAATCGATTACGATATTGTCGACAGACGGGGGGGAAGAAACCTCCAAAGTATGAAGAATGTGTATCATTTAATAAAAGGAAACATATCAGATGAAGATATTTCAGAAATCCCTGTTTTTTTCTTCCTTAGGCAAAGACGAGCCGTTTAAGGTTATCCCGGGAGACTCTTGGATAAGCGAATTACCTTTTTCCATTGCGTTTGCTGTTTTGTTGATAAGATTCCGATCTCAATTGTTCCTTATTGTTTTCATCTTATTTAACTGGCTCGTTCCGCGCGGTATATATATTTCATCGATTTATTATTTTTCAATTCAACATTTCATCTTAAAATATTTCTTATAGATCAATAATGATAAAAACTGACATTTGTCCTTCTGTACGGTCATCGATTTTTATTTTAACCCTTTCATGCCAGCTAATTATAAGCGACAGACCAACAGCAGCCAATCCCCTGTGCTTCCACGCATGTGATCGTTCAATAAGCCAATCGCATGCAGGGTAATTAACCATTGGCTCTTTCCTCTGTTAGTTACGGACGGGCAGGGAAAGTATGTGCGGTTGATGGCTTCTGTGATCTCTGTGTGATCAGCAGGCATTGGGGATTAGAATAAGAGGAGTCTGTCTCTTTAAGAAGTTTTTTTTTAAAAAAAAAATTAAAAAAATATTTATTGTGCCCACTTTATGCCATCAAAATGTCATCAGGGGTTACCAAGTGGATCACTAATAATGAACAGTAGAGAAAAAAAAGATAACAAAAGGTTAAAGAAATAAAACTGTTTTTAACACTATGTTCTCCTTCTAGGAGACATTTAAAAAACAAATGGCCCCCGTTGCTATCCAACAAACCAAAAGTTTAAAAAAAAGATTTCAAATCGTATAGTAGTTAAGGAAGCATTTCGACCTTCTCACACATAAAAATTCACTTTTTTCTAACTTTTGCACCAGAATCTCTTTTTATTACCTTACCCCCCCACCACATGGGGACATATTTATAAAGAGCTATTATTGGGCAGTATGTTACAATTCCCATGGCAACCAAAATAATAATTCTGCTAATGTTTCTACTTTTAGCAAAAATTGCATATTATGATGGGGTTTTTCTTGTTTTTAATGTTAGAACGCGGGTACTGTAATTAAAATGATTATTCGCCCTGTCCCTGCATTATGTGTTTGGCTTTAGCCTTTACTTCTCAGATTTCCAGGCCAAACATTAACTCCAATTATATAAAAATGCTAATGAACCTTTGTAGCAAATGTGTTTTTTTTTTCCAGTAAAGTAAACACATAAAATATAATTATTACTGAGCGTTAAAAAAAATTAAAAAGTAAATATGTATATAAATGATATTATATTATATATATATATATATATATAATCTCAAAATTCCCAAAACTAATGCAATCTGCCAAATAGATGAAAAATATTTCAAGTATATTATTTTGACTTTATTTGCATCAATTAACTATTGAATAGAAAATGAATCTTCATCATTATGATAATTAAATACATAATTTATATACATATTCTACCTGTTTTTTTCAGTGGTCCCTGGGAAGTAAAATATGGCTTTAATAAGTATTTATAGATTATATATATATATATATATATATAGATAGATATTAATATATAGATATAAAGATCTATATCCATAAAAATATAAATATATACAGTTACTGCAATATTCATTTTATTAGTTTTTTTTTCTTTTATTTGGGGGTGATATATATGATTTTATTGTTAGATTTGTTTATTTTTCTCTTTATTTTTGTCCTCAGTTCTGTAAAAGTCACGTATATTTGGATGAAATACAATTTCGATAGAGATATGATGTACAATTAAAAAAAATTTTTTTTTTACGCCTTATACGTTGTGTTTTTAAGCCTTCCTAAACAAAGTCCATTATTCTGCCAATTTCATATATTTGTTTTTATTATTGTGTGAAAATACTTTTTTTTTTTAAATGTATTTAAAGTATTTTTGTAATACTGCATTTTGACACAGCCAACAGGTCACTTTAAAAGCAAAATTAATAAAAAAAATAAAAAAATATATAAAACACCGCGGTTCCGTAGTTTGTAAGCTCTTATGGGTAGATCATCAGCAATAAACAATGCACAGGCGCAGATACTGAATTCTACTGTAGAAATATTATTACAGCATAAAAAATGTATTTGCTACAAACTTCTGAGTATTATTTCCCAGAATCCTACATTTCCCCCCCATTCCGTGTTCACTCACTCATTGTGCACGCGTAAGACATTTTCAGTAAAGGTTTAGGAACGCAGTCGTTGTGTGATGTACATACCTGGGAACTTGTGAGCTCCGGCTACCCGGAGGCTACCCTGGCGGGATGCAGCCAGGACGGCCCACTGACGTCGGTGGGCGGTCCCGCTGTTGTGGGGGGGGGCGGTCCCACTGACATAGCGGGAATCAGCCCTATTCAAAAGTGAAATGGGCGGGGATTGGGGGGTGTCAAGACCCCGCTCCCGCGAACCAGACGATTCGGGTGTTGCCCCGGAGAACCAGTTAATGGGCGATTCACCCAGAGAGGTCCCAGGTACGGTAATGTGTCCCCCCGCGTAGCGCTGGCCGCTGTACATTAATGGCTTGTTTTGGCGGTGATTAAACTCTGGATACGGATCATGGGCACCAAAGTCTGGGAGTGAGCCGTTCACAGAAACATGCGCGATACATAAACACTCTGTAACCAAGTTCTTTTGCGAACTGACGCAGTAACAGAAAACAGCCGAAGAAAAATGAAAATGGGTGCAAAAAGAGCTTTTTCGCTTCACTTAAATACAATTCTCCGGTTCCGTTTGTGTTGTACGGAGCCTAAAGTGAATGACGGCGTAATATGTTTCTCCGTAGGGTGAATCCAGCTCACACCGTCTCATTAAAAGAAATCGCTTTAGCTGATCACGCTAGGTGACCTCTTTCCTTATGATTCATCGGAATGAGTGACATTTGTAAATGTCGCTTGTTGGCAAAGTTCAGAAGAGAAACATAACCTCGCACTCAGTAGATGTCTTCTTAATGTGATCAGGGGGTCGTATTACTAACAAAACTCACTTCTGCTGAAAGGTTGTTCGCTGTATCTACCACCCTCTCAGTAAAGTAAGATCGGAACGCCGATCAATGTATTTTTAATTATATATATTAGCCGTGTGTCATCGTAGCTAAAGCTTGTAGATAAACACATTCACTCCTCTCCATACTGCCTTGTGCTAAACAAAAGGAATGTTTCAGTCTTATTTACCCAGAGGGCCCATCTGACTCAGGAGAGAGGAAAGGCATTGATTAGATTAATGGTACTTCATTAGTCCGGCCTTGGTATTTCATCCGAGCAGA
The DNA here is from genome assembly GCF_027358695.1 of Spea bombifrons. Lineage (NCBI taxonomy): Eukaryota > Metazoa > Chordata > Amphibia > Anura > Pelobatidae > Spea > Spea bombifrons. Next base: position 137,992,592 of record NC_071088.1, on the reverse strand, counting down.
AAAAAGTCACCCAGAATGTTTATTAGAACATAATTGGGTCTATTTACTAAGCGCTGCGCTGAGTTAAGCGTTTACTTGACTGATCAGACTCAGGTGAGATTGCGTGCCCTGGCATGCTCATTATTGTCAAGCAAGTTGTATATGTAGGACCAACATATGCCCTAACCCAACCCTAACCCCTAACCCTAATCCCAACCTCAACCCCTAACCCAACCCTAACCCCTAACCTAACCCTAATCCCAACCCCAACCCGTAACTCAACCCTAACCCTAATCCCAACCTCAACCCCTAACTCTACCCTAACCCCTAACCTAACCCTAATCCCAACCTCAACCTCTAACTCTACCCTAACCCATAACCTAACCCTAATCCCAACCTCAACCCCTAACCCAACCCTAACCTAACCCTAATCCTAATCCCAACCTCAATCACTAACCTAACCCTAATCCCAACCTCAACCTCTAACTCAACCCTAACCCATAACCTAACCCTAATCCCAACCTCAACCCCTAACCCAACCCTAACCTAACCCTAATCCTAATCCCAACCTCAATCACTAACCTAACCCTAATCCCAACCTCAACCTCTAACTCAACCCTAACCCATAACCTAACCCTAATCCCAACCTCAACCCCTAACCCAACCCTAACCCCTAACCTAACCCTAATCCCAACCCCAACCCGTAACTCAACCCTAACCCTAATCCCAACCTCAACCCCTAACTCTACCCTAACCCCTAACCTAACCCTAATCCCAACCTCAACCTCTAACTCAACCCTAACCCATAACCTAACCCTAATCCCAACCTCAACCCCTAACCCAACCCTAACCTAACCCTAATCCTAATCCCAACCTCAATCACTAACCTAACCCTAATCCCAACCTCAACCTCTAACTCAACCCTAACCCATAACCTAACCCTAATCCCAACCTCAACCCCTAACCCAACCCTAACCCCTAACCTAACCCTAATCCCAACCCCAACCCGTAACTCAACCCTAACCCTAATCCCAACCTCAACCCCTAACTCTACCCTAACCCCTAACCTAACCCTAATCCCAACCTCAACCCCTAACTCAACCCTAACCCCTAACCTAACCCTAATCCCAACCTCAACCTCTAACTCAACCCTAACCCATAACCTAACCCTAATCCCAACCTCAACCCCTAACTCTACCCTAACCCCTATCCTAACCCTAATCCCAACCTCAACCCCTAGCTCAACCCTTACCCCAATCCCAACCTCAACCCCTAACCCTAATCCCAACCTCAACCCCTAACCCAACCCTAACCCCTAACCTAACCCTAATTCCAACCCGTAACTCAACCCTAACCCCTAACCTAATCCCAACCCCCACCCGTAGCTTGACCCCAACTCCCTGGTCCCTTCCCCCCATACAAGTCACTGCCTCCAGCCTACCTTAAATCTTCGTAGCATAGCAGGGGTTAACGGGAACAGGAATCTGTAGGATTGCTCCAGGAGCAGCTGGTTTTATCTCGTTTTGTTCTAATAAACACAGAGCTGATGCTTTATGGCAATTCTAACGAAGTCTGTACCTCCATAGACTTTCATCAGTCAGAGTGTTCTGTTGTGTGATTAAGACTGAGCCATTCTATTGTTCCCCACAGGCAGTATGATAAGGAGCCGGGGGGTTTAGTAGATCGGGGATCAGATAACAGAGCTAGAATCATACAAACGGCTGATATGCGGCTGCCTGAAAACATTATATTATGGGGCAAAAACTGCAACTGGGGTAAAAAATTTATTTTGAATCTGTAATTGGGAGTTACTTCCCTGCACTATTCTTAAATTGCACCAAACTTTGAAAAATAATAAATAAACAGCACAATAACATGTTTACTCTTAAACCATTTTCCGAACAACGTGTACGTAAGATATCCTGAAGCCGCGACTTTCTGCCAGCGACAGATCAAATAACCTCCATTATCGCCTCTTTTTTTCAAATTAACGGTTTTCAAAGCTATATTACCGTCCTGGCTATTCTTTTGCCCCTCCCCCACCCGCTCTCCGCAAATACCGAAAGCCATTGTTTGTAGAGAAAGGGCAACCGAATGAATCGAGGAGTCGCTTCCCTTGCAGATAAAATTTGCCCTTTTGAACGATGTATCAGTGAGATTTGGTAAGTCACAGAATGTCATTCAGATAACGCCAACCAAGATCGCTCCGACAGAATAACATCAAAGGGGGTGGAGGGGTGAAGATCTGTGGTAACCATATTAAAATTTACAAAAAATGTATGATCTGTAACAGTTTCAGGTTAAAACTGAGTTGATGTTAGGGGTCCCGTTGATGTCAGTGGGCTACACTCCTGTGTCAAGACCCCACTCCCATGACCCGGAGAACTCAGGTCAAACCGGGATGAGGTCTTGTTACTTTTGCAGCAGACGGAGCTTTTTCTTCGCTGCTTCTGCTTAGATATAACAACAGTTTGGAAAAGGTGGAACAAGAGAGTATGAGATCTTCCAAACATGTCTAATAATTCTACTTTAGTATTGCTCGTGTCCTCTGTTCGTCATCATCATCATCAACATTATCATCATCATCATCAACATTGTCATCATCTTCATTGCATCATGAACACGCTCCCAGCGCTCAAACCCAAACCTGCGAATCTTACATTAAATAACCGCAGGTGTATTTGGATAATGAAGGAGGTCCTTCTCCATCATGGTTTGAGGTCCTCACAATGGGCTAATTGGGTCAGACAAATAAAGCCGACCCTCTTTTTTTTTTTTTTTTTTACGGAAGCCCAAACCATTTCATGTTAGTTTCAACACGTTTTAACCTTAGGACTCGCCTCACTTGGGGCTCCTTGACGTGGTGGGTGAACTGGAGCTCTTTGGCCAACAGCGATGAATCCAACCATTTCTTTCTTCTTCTCCTTTTGTTTGATTATATGTTGTGTATATTTAACAAGTTAATGGTATGGAAAAAAAAATCTAAACAATGCTTCTGTATCCATGGAGAGAACGTTCCAATCATTTAAAGCAAAGCTAGTGTCCTCGCTCATAATGCGTCGAGCACTCAGACTCTATGAGAATACACAAACCATTCTATGTCCCAGGCTCTTATTGTAAATGTTAAGAATAAATACATTATGCTATTGAAAAGGAACATAATAGAAATATGTATCCGTTTTGGGTGTAGTTTTATATATTTTCAGCTTTGTACTTGTAAAACCTCGCTAAATGAAATCAAGAATGTGAAAGAATGAACCAAACACAATACGGCAATCCGGTCCCACCCGATAAAGACATGGAAGACCGATGTTCGTTTCTAATGCAATCGGCGGCTCGCCGCCAAAAACACAGAACGTACAAAAAAACATAATAATATATTTTAACACAAGATGTTGCTGGGTGTATTAATATCCAACAAAGCAGCCAAAACCACCGCACAATTATACGGGGAAAAAAGTATAATAACGGCCCAAATTAGTTGTGTAATGAATAATATATAAGCTGAATATAATAATTGAAATAAATGTTTAAAGCAGACCAGTCATTCCAGATGTTTGTTTGGAACATTTCACACGAGGCAGCAAAATGTAATCAATGCATTTGGGTGGCCGTGATACAGTATTTGCAAATGATATTTGCTACCTTTTCCCTTCTTATGTGAGTTTGCGCAGTGCATTCTGGGATAATGAAGTGTAATGTCCTTTATAGGGACCTTTTTTAATCCGGGAAGAAAATTTGTTGCCCACATTTACTCTCATTCACTCTCTCACACGCTCATTCTCGTTTACTATCCGTCAAATATTTCCCTGCCTTCTCTGCTAACCACTTCCGCTCCTGCCAACAATGTCCGCTTCTGCATCTTCTTGTTCTTTATCCTCTCTCTTCTAGCTTCTCTCTCTTTCAACTTTTCTCACCGCGGACATAACCTGGCACAAAACTTCCACCTAAATGGCGGCGCTTCCAGTGACGTCCTCTCCCTCCATCTTCCAGTCGGGAGAGAGAACATCACAGATAGCACACGATAGCTCCTGCCAAAATCAAGAAGAAGGAGAGGCTGAAGCGGAAGTGGTCAGCAGATAAGGTAGGGAATCATTGAGAGACTGTGAGAGAGAGAGTTTGTATGAATTCAAATGCACAAATCTACTGTGTAATATACAGTAGATGGATAGTTTCTGCCTCATGCAGGTGTCTTACCATATACCCCAAGAAAGCAGTGATCTGGCTACTGCACATTTTACACAAGTTTTGTCTAAAGGCTGTCCTGTACAGGGGGCAATTAATCTCAAGGGATCCATGTATAAAGTGGATATAGCGGCAAAAGGTGATCATTGTTAACCTTATTTGCATGCGCTTACGCCCCAGAATCCCTTGTGGTTGTGGCAGCACCATGAGATTTCTGAGGGAAAAACAAGCCGTCTGGTGTCTGTAGATGAGTGCTTAATAATAATACTTCTACTAACTTCTCAATACTAATGATGATCATTCTTTGACTAACTCAGAAATAAGTCAACAGTATTGCAACTCAACCCTTCTTGAATAGACTTTATAAGCGAACCGTTGCAAGGTCTGAACGGTGAATTAAACAGTAACGCACAACATCACAAAAATAATTTTCTTTAACAAAAAATAAGCAATCCTATGGTTTTATTTGTCTCTGGAACAGCATTCTCATTCACTTCTGTGAGTCCCAAAGTGAATTCTTGAAGGCCTCTCGCAGGAGCCGTATAAAACGGTAGGGAAGAGAGACGGAGTAGATCGCTTTCAGGAGACATTTCTAAATAGAGCAAGAAATGAACTTCTTCCCCGGCGACTGAGAATCGATACCGACGTCCCAACGAGCCGGTGAAACCACGGGACATTGCACTTCTCTCTGTAATCGATGGCGGTCTCGTTGGGATAAAGGTTCCGCCAATGGCAAGTGTTTGATAAGCCGCGTGCTTCTCACGTCTGCTAACTTTTAGCTTCAGTGCTAAGGAAGAGAAAAGAAAAAGCGGAAAAACAGGTTTCCGAGAGAGGATTGCAGGAAATAGGCATCTCTGGGAACTTTATGGCTCCAGAGCCCCCCTTGTGGGATGCGGACAGGAAGTCTCGCTGATGACAGTGGGCGGTCCCGCTGATGTCACTGGGCAGCCCCGCTGATGTCAGTGGGCGGTCTTGCTGATGGGCGTTCCTGGCAACTGTTTAAGGTGGAAATGGGCGGGGTGTGGGGCGTGTCAGAACGCTGCTCTGGTGGTGACCCGAAGACCCGGTGATGTGACGCTTCTCTGGGAGTCTCCGGGCGAAACCCAGAGAGTTCCCTGGTATGGAGATTGGCCACAGAATATGACCTGACTACTAAATATGCAGCCCTATATGCCAGTGCCGCACCAGGCATTTGCCCGATATGTGCCGTCTGGGCTTGCACCCAACTGGGCTATAGCCCTCCCTGGCCCAATGTGTATAAGGGAATGTATGTATTGTCATACCTGGGAACTCTCCGGGTCATCTTGCTATGTCTCCGGCAGGGGCGGGGCTGGGCCAGGGGGCAGGGGGGCAATTGCCCCCCAGGCCGCCCTAAATCCGGGCCGGTGGGCCGGACAGACGACCGGCAGACGAGCATTCAATGCGGCTGCGGCCGCAAAGTTAAAAACTAAGCGGCCGCGAGCAGAATTGAATGCGGCCATCATGTGTACCTGGCGGGGGGGGAGGGGGCGGTTCGCCCCGGCTGCCGCTCATCTGAGGGGTGCCACCATGCCGGCACGCCTTCAGAAACGATGCGCGCAGCAACTGTGGCTGTGCGCCGGGACTTGATGTCAAATCCCAGCGCACAACACTGAAGCCACGCCCACGGGCGTAGGAACCGGGGGGGACGGGGGGGACGGATCCCCCCCAGAAAATCATGCGGGGGGGACCGATAATATAGAAATCCCCCCCAGGGTGAGCGCACTCGGGTGCAGCTGTGAGGGTGCTCACAGCTGCCCGATCGGCAGCTGCAGCCTGCAGGACTGGTTAGGGAAATCCGTGATCTCCCCAACCAGTCCTGCAGCTGCATTAAGGTCACACTCACCAGCTGTCTGTAACTGAGCGCCGGGGCGACGGGATATGACGTTTATATCCAGCCCCGGCGCTCAGCAGAAACAGCTGTGCGCAGCCGCACTGCACAGACTGCGAGCGGCAAACAGAAGGAAAGTTAGAACAGAAATCAGAAAGGAGGAAACAGAAAGCAGGAAGCAGGAAGGAGGAAGAAGGAAGAGAAAGCAGAAAGGAGGAAGAAGGAAGAAAAGGTAAGATTTGTGGAGAACCAAGGTGGGTGGATGGTTGATTATTGGGGGGTCTGATGTGGAGAACAAAGGTTGTGGGGGGGTCTGATGTAGAAAACGAAGGTTGTGGGGGGGTCTGATGTAGAAAACGAAGGTTGTGGGGGGGTCTGATGTAGAAAACGAAGGTTGTGGGGGGGTCTGATGTGGAAAACAAAGGTGGGTTAGGGGGGGTCTGATGTGGAGAATGAAGGTGGGTGGGAGGGGGTCTGATGTGGAGAACAAAGGTTGTGGGGGGGTCTGATGTGGAGAACAAAGGTGGGTTGGGGGGTCTGATGTGGAGAATGAAGGTGGGAGGGGGTCTGATGTGGAGAACGAAGGTGGGGGGGTCTGATGGTAGATTTGTGTGTGTATATACATATGATAAGGCATGTGTATGGGCACTTGGGCAGGCATATGTGTATAGGGCAGCTGTGTATATGTGCGTGTATGTGCATACGTCTGTATGGGCAGTGTATATGTGTATGTCTGTATGGGCAGTGTATATGTGTGTATCTGTATGGGCAGTGTATATGTGTGTGTATGGGCAGTGTATATGTGTACGTCTGTATGGGCAGTGTATATGTGTGTATCTGTATGGGCAGTGTATATGTGTATGTCTGTATGGGCAGTGTATATGTGTATATGTGTATGGGCAGTGTATATGTGTACGTCTGTATGGGCAGTGTATATGTGTATGTCTGTATGGGCAGTGTAAATGTGTATGTCTGTATAGGCAGTGTATATGTGTATGTCTGTATGGGCAGTGTATATGTGTACGTCTGTATGGGCAGTGTATATGTGTGTATCTGTATGGGCAGTGTATATGTGTATGTCTGTATGGGCAGTGTATATGTGTATATGTGTATGGGCTGTGTATATGTGTACGTCTGTATGGGCAGTGTATATGTGTATGTCTGTATGGGCAGTGTATATGTGTACGTCTGTATGGGCAGTGTATATGTGTACATCTGTATGGGCAGTGTATATGTGTATGTCTGTATGGGCAGTGTATATGTGTATGTCTGTATAGACAGTGTATGTGTGTATGGGCAGTGTATATGTATATGTATACGTGTGTATAGGCAGTGTATATGTGTATGTCTGTATGGGCAGTGTATATGTGTACGTCTGTATAGGCAGTGTATATGTGTATGTCTGTATGGGCAGTGTATATGTGTACGTCTGTATGGGCAGTGTATATGTGTACGTGTGTATGGGCAGTGTATATGTGTACGTCTGTATGGGCAGTGTATATGTGTATGTCTGTATGGGCAGTGTATATGTGTACGTCTGTATGGGCAGTGTATATGTGTATGTCTGTATGGGCAGTGTATATGTGTACGTCTGTATAGGCAGTGTATATGTGTATGTCTGTATGGGCAGTGTATATGTGTACGTCTGTATGGGCAGTGTATATGTGTACGTCTGTATAGGCAGTGTATATGTGTATGTCTGTATGGGCAGTGTATATGTGTACGTCTGTATGGGCAGTGTATATGTGTATGTCTGTATGGGCAGTGTATATGTGTATGTGTGTATGGGCAGTGTATATGTGTGTGTATGGGCAGTGTATATGTATATGTGTACGTCTGTATAGGCAGTGTATATGTGTATGTCTGTATGGGCAGTGTATATGTGTACGTCTGTATGGGCAGTGTATATGTGTATGTCTGTATGGGCAGTGTATATGTGTGTGTATGGGCAGTGTATATGTGTACGTGTGTATAGGCAGTGTATATGTGTATGTCTGCATAGGCAGTGTATATGTGTACGTCTGTATGGGCAGTGTATATGTGTATATGTGTATGGGCAGTGTACATGTGTATGTGTGTATAGGCAGTGTATATGTGTATGTCTGCATAGGCAGTGTATATGTGTACGTCTGTATGGGCAGTGTATATGTGTATGTGTGTATGGGCAGTGTATATGTGTGTATCTGTATGGGCAGTGTATATGTGTATGTGTGTATGGGCAGTGTATATGTGTACGTGTGTATGTTCATTGTATACGTGCACGTCTGTATGGGCAGTGTATATGTGTGTATATAAGGAGTGTATTTGTCTTATAGTGTATATGTCTGTGTAAGTATGTGCAAGGGCAGTGTATATTTATGGGGAGGCATGTGTGTGTGTGAGCAGATTATGTATGTTTGGGCAGGCGTGTATAAGGGTAGTGCATAAGTGTGAGTACTGGCAAGTGTGTATGTGCAGGCAATTGCAGCGTATACGTGTGTTTTTGTGGGCAGGCATGCGTAAGAGCAGTGCATATGTGGGTATGAGCAGGCATGTCGTACTTAAAGGGAAGATTATGATTCCCTGTAACACATGTTTAACCCATTGTGTGTGTGTACGTAAGTGTGTGCATGCGTGTGTATGTTATTCAAGTGTTTAAGTGTGTGGATATGTTCCTGTGTGTATGACGTGTTAGGAGTCTTAGATGGTTCCTTCAATACATCATAGTAGTCTCTGTGGCCGTGTCCAGTGGGGTCCATCTGTGGTTGTAAGATTTTTCTTTTTTTGTGAGTTTCTGTGGGAATTTTCTCCCATTCATCCAGTAGAACGTTTTATGAGCTGAAGGCGATAAACCAAGACATTTTGGACAACACTATGCTTCTAACTTTGTGGGAACAGTTTTGGGGATCATGACTGTGCCCCAGTGTGCAAAACAGCTACTTTGCACCATAACCACTACAGTGAGTTGGTTGTAGGGTCTTACTCTGCCTGCAGTTACTAAAATATTTCTATAAGAGTATTTAAGTGTTGTCTGCTCCCAGACCACAAATGCGGAAAGGGTTAATTGCATCATTGTATTTCTGTAGGATCTTTTGTTACAATGTTGGCAATTGTGCATTACTTAAAGTATTATTACCAGTTGTTCTAAGTGAAATAACTGAAATATAGGCCAAACTTTTGGTTAATTTTCTTTGACCTGTTTGTTTAATAAAGAGCTTCTCTGTGAAAACTGAACATGATACTTTTTTTGTGCGGAAATTGCACACACACACCACACATACATTTATATAAAATTTGCCATGAACAATTCCCAGTTTACTGAACAAGAATATACCCTACCAGTAAAAATGCTATCCCCCCCAGATTTTTAGGGGTTCCTACGCCCATGGCCACGCCCACCGTCTTCTGCGCTCAGTGCACAGGACACCCATACAGACTTAAGCTATCTTAATTGGTCATTTAGGTCATGTGACTTCTTACATCACGACATCATGATGTCACAATATCCACAATGTTTTATAGAACGATAGCACGCAATGTGATGACAGCAGCTGGATCTCTTTGGCTTCCTTACCTTTAATTCCAGGAGCCTTTTACGTCACAATTATTGAATTTCAATCTAATGCCACGGAATGAAGATGGCGCCTTAATGACGAGCGTTTCACCGAGAGCTTTTCAGATGGATTGGGAAAATGTATAATTAAACTACCATTACCAACAAATGTCTGTAACGGTGAGGGCTATTTGCCGGTACTTCTTCTATTTTATTCTTTTTTTGTCTTCAACTAATGCGTTTATTGAATTTTTCCAATAAATTCAATATAATAAAAAAGTTAGGAACGTCTTCACCCAGAACAGCACATGTGTTATGAATGCCTCAAAATCTATAAAAGAAAAATTTCAAATTATATTATATGTTCTGCTAGGCGATTGCTCCACAAATTCATTGGGCTGACCCTGTATAATGTATATTTCAATCAGTATAGTGAAATGTTACTAATGTATAAACTATACATTATACAGGGCATCTCACTGATTTATCTATACATTATACAGGGGGCCGGCTTGCTGATTTAACTATACATTATACAGGGGGCCGGCTCGCTGATTTAACTATACATTATACAGGGGCCAGCTCACTGATTTATCTATACATTATACAGGGGCCGGCTCACTGATTTATCTATACATTATACAGGGGGCCGGCTCGCTGATTTAACTATACATTATACAGGGGCCAGCTCACTGATTTATCTATACATTATACAGGGGGCCGGCTCGCTGATTTAACTATACATTATACAGGGGCCGGCTCACTGATTTATTTATACAATATACAGGGGGCCGGTCACTGATTTATCTATACATTATACAGGGGGCCGGTCACTGATTTATCTATACATTATACAGGGGGCCGGCTCGCTGATTTATCTATACATTATACAGGGGGCCGGTCACTGATTTATCAATACATTATACAGGGGCCGGCTCGCTGATTTATCTATACATTATACAGGGGCCATTCACTGATTTATTTATACATTATACAGGGGGCTGGCTCGCTGATTTATCTATACATTAAACAGGGGGCCGGCTCGCTGATTTATCTATACATTATACAGGGGGCCGGCTCGCTGATATAACTATACATTATACAGGGGGCCGGTCACTGATTTATCTATACATTATACAGGGGGCCGGCTCACTGATATAACTATACATTATACAGGTCCTTTCATGCACCTCCTGCCGCAGAAGCTCTTTATAAAGTACAGTAAAGTCTAAGTATTTGAAAAGCATCAACTATGGACAAAGAAAATAATATTTTAAGTGAATTTTATGTGACTCTTCTTTGAAAGGATTCTTCCTTAAGACAAGGAAAGCAAACTGTCGGCCGTGCATTCTACCGAACCTTTAAATATAGTTATATAGTTTTCGACCGGATAGATGTTTCTGAATATTTTAGTTCGTAATATAAGAAAATCTTGTGAAAAAAATGTAATTATTTTTTTACAGAAATAGATATTGGGGAAGGAGGTGCTAAATGGGATTTTAAAAAAAATCAGTTTAAATGTATAGTTTAAAAATGTAAACGTGAGAGATTTGTATTTGCCAACGGATCTCAAAAACGCAGTCTGTTTAACATGGTTAAAAATAAGTGAATGCATTTGCAGTAAAAGAAACTCAAAGTATAGCAGCTAATGCTAGATATTCACATGATGGGAAATGTCCAAATGCCGTGGATTAAGCAGTCATTACTTCTGGAAGGGTCTGGTACAGCACCCGCTCCGCGCGTGCGCTAACAGGGCTGCCCGTATCCGTCTAGACGCAGATGGATTATACGAATATGTTAAATATGTTATTGTTTTAGGGCATCTTCCTACATGGAACCCATCATTTTCGTTAAAGCCTAAAGCAAAGAAATAAAAAATTAATTATTGTAAGCATTTTTATTTAATTATAAATGTAAATAAAAAAATCTAAATAAATAAATACAAAATAAAGTTAAAAAAACACCTTTTCTGAATTCTACATCCAAAATCCTATTAAAACATAATTGTAATTATTGAATTTGCATAATCTGGATTAACAAATGTAGTTATTTTATTTTTTTTTTTGGTCCCTTTTATTTGATGATTTAATTACTGAATAATTCATGGTAAAATACGTTTTATCCAGAGATATTTTTTATTCTTTATTTATTTCGATTCCGACGCGTTGCAGGCAAAGGAGCCGGAACGATACAATGTATCTGGCCGAATGAAAAAGAAATGTATCTATAACGAAGAACGCGGCGTCAGAAATAAACTCGCCTTCTCTGAGACATAAAGAGAATTTAATCAGATTTATCACGTTCCATGATATTATATTTTAGGGTTGTAAAATAAAATATATGCAATTTAATACATTTACTGGTGTTTAAGTCATCATACGTAATTTATTGTGTGGCAAGAATGAACCTCCAAGGTTCATTCTTGCATTTCCTGCGCATGTGCATAGGGGGTCCCAATAGACCTCCTGGAAAGCTCGCTGAGCCAAGTGGGCAAACGGGCAAATGGAGGGGGAATTCTGCAGGACCCCCCCTTATGCACACCCCGATAATTTAAAGGGACTTCCCAGCTGTCATGAGCATTAAGGTGTATATGGTAGGCGTCCCTTTGTTCTGCTAGAAGCTATTTTAATGACTGATTCTGCCGTGGACTACAGTGCGGTTTTCCAATTAGCATAAGTAAAGAATTATAGTTTGAAACACTTCAAATTTTTCACTCTACCAATTACAGAGGCACAAATTACACGATAAATGAGCCCGTGGGATAGCTATATGTTACATGTCCTCGCCCGTTAATAACACTTTCTGTCTCCGCGTTTGTGATGACTCACGCAGGTCAGAGGATTGAACTTCACGCTCGTGGCGTGCGCGGCGCTCTCTCTCGAGCAGTAATAATGATATGAATATAGTCATCCCGCTTCCCAGTCTGAGGGAATTTCGAATTCACCGGTGAATACCTACAAATTCCTACACGGGAATCTAATGAGACAGCTCATTAACGCGCCGGTAAGAAAAAAAAGGGTAACACCGTCAAATTTCACCACGGAGGGGCACTAGGGATCCCCCTACCAGTTACATAACTTCCCCCGGGACATGCTTAGTTTAAATATTACCCCCCGACACACATGGTTGAGTGATTTTGTTCATAATCTAACATTTACGGAATATTTGAGTTTCTGGTTGAATGGATACATTGTGTGTAAACTCTTTATCCGAGTGGGCCGTTTGGACCGGGCACGGATTGGCCATCTAGCTCACTGGGCAAAAGCCTATCGGTCCACTGCGGGCTTCAGAGGCAGATCGAGTGCCGTCCATCACACCTATATTATCAATTGCCCGCCGGCCTTAAAGTGCCAGAGCCGCCTCGTTAATCCCCAGTCTCGCCCGGATTTAGCCCTCGAGAAATGGACCCCTAAGTGTCAGACAATATGTTTGCATGTGCTGAAGGCCCTTCCCGTGATTTCAAGTTTCAAGCAGCCGACAGTGGCTCAAAAATGGAGCGACGGGGGAGGGGCGGGGATAGTTGGAGCTGCAGCTTCTCCTTTCAGTAATTAATTTTTATGAAAATTTAAAATAAGGTAAACTACTTACAAATGCTTTAATACGTATAGTGGGAATGCATGGGGTCAGTAAGATGTCTCTTTAAAATATACTATTGAATTTTGGCACCCGAATGCCCCTTTGATCCTCACTTAAGTAAAATATCAGTAAGAATCAGTAACAATAGAAAAATATTAATTTCTTAAGCCTCTAAAACATACTCCCCTCTATTATTATTTAGATCTGGTACCTTTTTTATCCCTTGTCGTTCCTAGTAGTTATTGAGAGAGATCCCGTAACAATGTATAGATCAAATCTTTTTTTTTTTTTTTTTTTTACTTTTTAAATGGTACAACTGTAGTGTTTGCACAAAGAAACTCCTATAAAAAATATTTCTTCTGTTTCTTTTCTTGCAACTTTAAATTAGACAATTTAATCACAGAAACGCTTAACTTCAAAAGCTAAATTGCTTTAAATTGGAATGTATTCAACATTTAAATTATTAAGCGCCTTCGAAGTGCAATTTAAATGTCATTTGATGAGTCTGTGTAAACACTATCGGTTTCAAATTGTTACCAAGGACGTTGCTTTTGTATGAGTGATGCTCGGTTTCAAAGAAAACAAACTTTTTGATGCTATATTATTCTAAAAAATAATAATTTCAGTTCATCGGTCAAAACATAATGAGGGAAAAAAATCATATTCGATTGTTAATCTTCAAGCAAAATGTTCAGGTCATAGTGACGTGTACGAAATGCACTGTATAAAATTATAAAAATAATAGAGGGTCATAAGTTTAGACGGAAAGTAAGTTTTACTTTACTGAGAGGGTGGTAGATTAGTGGAACAGCCTCCCAGCAGAGGTGGTAGAGGGTAATACAGCGAGGGTATTAGACATGCATGGGATAGACATACGGCTCCGGAATCTAAGACGAGACCAACGACTGATTGGGGCACTGCAGATCAGTGAGACTGAAAGAGTCAGGGCTAGACTGGCGATGACATGGCAGCCCTGGAACGTTAAAGCCGGTGGCCACCTGATGACATAATTACGGCCAAAGACTGGATGTGGGCTATTGCCTTGTATGCAAAACCGCCAATCCGGGCCTGGGAACAATGGTCTATGTACACCAAGGCTGAGTAGGCAATAACAGAGACCCCGGCAGAGGATGACGGCAGCAACAATGTAGCAAAGTCGAAAACCATAATCAAGGACGGCAACATCAATTAAAATTAGGTCAGGGGACTGGATGGCCCTTGCACTCGCAGGCAGACTCCTAGGGAACAAGCTAAGCACAAACAGCTAAGCCCTAGGGTCAGGAGTCAGAATTTTAAGTAGCTGGTGTAACGGGGGTTAAATGAAGATCCTTTAGCCACCTAAGAACCCTAAGACTGAACGCCTGTCACAACCATCCCAAGTGAGTGTGTGTGTCAGTGTACGGCGTCAGGGGTGAGCCTCGGGTTAGTGGCCCCTGGGAGAGAGTGTGTGTTAATGTAAATGTATGGTGTTAGAGTGAATGTGCGTGTCATTGTACTGTGTGAGGGGCGAGCCTAGGGTTAGTGGCCCCTGGGAGAGTGTGTGTGTGTGTTAATGTAAGGTGTTAGGGTGAATGTGTGTCAGTGTACGTGTGTGAGCCTAGGGTTAGTGGCCCCTGCAAGAAGGAATTGTCTGTTAATGTATGGTGTTAGAGTGAGTGTCAGTGTAAAGTGTCAGGGGTGCGCCAAGGCTTAGTGGCTCTGGGAGAGAGGGAGAGTGTGTGAGTGCATGCGTATGTGTATGATATTAGAGTGTATGCTTGTATTTGGTGTTAGAGTGTGTTTCCATGTTATTATGTGTGGGGGGGAGGGTGCTGAAGAAATAGCGCACCCAGGCACCGCTAGCCCTTGGCTTACCATAAGGGTAGGGGCTCCGCACTTCTGCTACGTTACATAGGGATACTCTGCAGGAGACGGAGGGAGCTTTTCTTTTAATTGGAAATAAAAATGTAAAGAAAATATGTGTTGACACAGCTGACCGTCCAGAATAGCAGAGATTTCACATGCAGAAGATATTTCTGTAAAGTGCGCGTTTTATTCAGCTGTGCAACAAAAGGTTTTAAAAAGCCTCCCAAGAGGCTTCAAATGGAGATTAATTGCACCTTGATTTAAAATAATTATAGAGCTCCTATCACAGTTTCGGTTTTCAAAACTGCATTAGTGTCAGTCCTTACATTCAAACTATTAATTGCGAAGCTGATTTCATTTTAAGTACTTTTTGCCATTTAGACCATAAATGCAGACGTTACGAGCTCTAAATAAAAGCTTTTTATTTTTTTTTTTCTTACCCCAGACGTGGGGACCCAGCAGATAATTTCAGGTCAGCATTAGACGGCAAGTATGGAAGAATTCTGGATCACTAAAGCTCCATCTCGCTTCAGGAATTTATCAAGCATATAAAGTGCTTTTTCGCACCATACTGCTCGTCACATCTATATGGCGATACTCTTAAGTGGCACGTTAAAGGGGACTTTCCTCCCAATTTTATTCATGCTGGTATTTGATAAGAATATGTTTTCGAAATCTTCCGCTGGGTGTTTTTTTTTATCCCAGTTGTAGTTTTTTGCCCCATTAACATTACATTTTCAGGCAGCTGCATTTTAGCCATTTGTATGATTCTCGCACTGTTATGTGAGCCACAATCTACTAGACAAACACCCTGACTCCTTATCATACTGCCTGGGGAACAATAGTATGGCTCAGTTTTAATCACCAAGTTGGACTCTCTGACTAATGAAAGTCTATGGAGGAACGGACTTCATTAGCATCGCCATAAAGCATCAGCTCAGTGTGGTGTTTGAGCATCTGTTCCGTCTGCTCAAGGAATAGCTTGGGTGGCCCTGAGTAATGTATATTTGAATCAGTAACAAAATGTTAACCTCCTAGTTTAGTGAATATATCCCAATTTCCTTATAGACAACAGACGTTTATCAAACATTATTTTAAGGCAGCCCATTATCCTTCACAGCTTCATAGGATTTAAATTGTAACAACAGCTAAAGAGCCTAATGCACTCATCAGACGAACCTCGGAGTTTAACCGGCAACTTTTTTTTTTTTTTTTTTGCTGTAAAACAAAAAAAATGAATTGGGACGAATTTGTTTCATATTTTCAGAATTTAATTCCATCCAAAATATACTCAACGTGCCTTAAGAAAGAAAAACATAATAATATCAGTTAAATAAACTGCTTTGTTATAAATAGGCAATTATGTTTTTTCTGGAAGCATTTCATATTGTTAGCATTTTTTTCGAATGCAATGTAAAAAAAATAATAATAATAAAAAAAAAAATAAAGACTCCGTCTTCCGTTCCAAGCCTTCCGAGCTGTTACCGCCAAGAAAATGTGAGTATAACCTCTGGCCTTATTCGATTTAATGAGAATCTGTTTTCTCCCCATTCAGACTTACATAATTCAGGGCATTTTATTGTAATTCTGAATACTTGGTCGACTTGGGGGTTTTATGGAAATGCAAATGTGTACCGCGTGCGCTAAAAATAAAGTTGGCAGGAAATAGGATTTCCTATCCGCGCGGATACAGTGTATCAAAATGAAAATGAGAAGAAAGAAAAATATACCATTATGAGCTTTCGCAGGACAAAGCGTGGTCACCCCCCCTACACAAACAATATAAAATGGGTAATATATTGAAAAAATTAATATTTACATAATAATAGCTGTTGAGAGATAAAAAAGGATGAATTATAGTTGGTAAGATAATGTGTTTCTAATATATATTTAGCACCTGGATGGGGATATGTAACGAGTTAAAAGAGGTCCCTTTACATTTCCGTGGCACCCCCTTGAAAATGACGCAGAAATTGCATATGGCGGCTGGAGTGTCCCCATTAATTTTTGAATTGTCAGGGTTATTATTCTATAGAAACTTAGATATGCGTTTGTCCCTTTCCCCACCCTCAGCTATTTGCCCTAAACCTGAACGTTAACTCTAGAGCTGGTTCAACAAGGATTGTAGAGACACCCCGTGGCCATCTTCAAAAAGTTGTGTGGAGGAACACGAGTGACCTCAACCCCATCGAACACCTTTGGGATGAACCGGAACGGAGATTGAGGGCCGGGCCTTCTCACCCGACATCAGTGCCTGACCCTACAAACACTCTTCTAGAAGAACAGGCAAAATTTCCCAGGGAAACTACCCAAAATCTCGTGGAAATCCTCCATAGAGGAGCAGAAGGCATTATAGCTGCAAAGGACCAACTCCATATCAATGCCCATGGTTTCGGAATGGGACGTCCAACAAGGGTGTTGATGGTCAGGTGTCCACACACTTTTGGTCTTGTTAATATGTATTCTTTGATTGCTTTTTATTGTTGCTTTATGTTGTTTAGTGAATATACGCTGTTTAGTTATATTCATGGTTTTATGTAAATTTTATTCTAAAGTCACAAGATTTTGTGATTCCGATATTTAGTAAATAATGTATATAGGATGGATGATAATGGTCAGATCCTCTGATTAAATACAAATCAATGTATTACCAGAAATGCCTTTACATGCCCTCGCCTGAAACATGCAATATATACATGTATTATCTCCTTATGTGTACTGTATAGGAGCAGTCATCTTAAGTTGCTGATTGCTGCTGATTGGTTCAGGCAGCCTTTTTAATGGTGGGGGAGGAGACGGGAGAGAACTTCAGAACTACACATTTAATAATTGAATATAAGTATTTTACATTCCATTAAAATATTAAAATAAGCTATTCTGTGGAAAATTTATAAGAAAATAGTTAAAGTTTCTTTCTAGGAACATCTTCTGAACCCGAAAGGAAGGCGAGGAAATAATCCTCAGTCTAAGTAGATGCTTTAAGTTACGTTCCTCTCGGATTTATGTCTCCATAAAATGATTTTGTGTTTATTTTAGCTCAAGGTGAAAACTTCTCATCAATTATTTAAGAAATGTGGCTTACTGTTTATTCTGTTTTGACTGCTTTATTTAACATCGACCTTATTTATTTATACACCAATTACATTTTAGAAACGGTAGATCATTTTTCTGTGCCTTCTAGATATTAAACATATTAATACCTTAAGCCGTGGCCGCCTGCAGATCGTCAACACAATTATATCGAGAAAATGCATGAATAAAAGGATAACTGCCCTGTTCGAGTAGAACGTTCTATAATAAAGACATGTAACAAACTTTTTTGTAGGAGAGGCGGTCTGTATAATGTATAGATAAATCAGTGAGCCGGCCCCCTGTATGATGTATAGATAAATCAGTGACCGGCCCCTGTATAATGTATAGTTAAATCAGTGAGCCGGCACCCTGTATAATGTATAGATAAATCAGCGAGCTGTCCCCTGTATAATGTATAGATAAATCAGTGATCCGGCCCCTGTATAATGTATAGATAAATCAGTGAGCCGCCCCCTGTATAATGTATAGATAAATCAGCGAGCCGGCCCCTGTATAATGTATAGATAAATCAGCGAGCCGTCCCCTGTATAATGTATAGATAAATCAGTGATCCGGCCCCTGTATAATGTATAGATAAATCAGCGAGCCGGCCCCTGTATAATGTATAGATAAATCAGTGATCCGGCCCCTGTATAATGTATAGATAAATCAGCGAGCCGGCCCCCTGTATAATGTATAGATAAATCAGCGAACCGCCCCCTGTACAATGTATAGTTAAATCAGTGAGCCGGCCCCCTGTATAATGTATAGTTAAATCAGTGAGCCGCCCCCTGTATAATGTATAGATAAATCAGTGAGCCTGCCCCTGTATAATGTATAGATAAATCAGTGACCGGCCCCCTGTATAATGTATAGTTAAATCAGTGAGCCTCCCCCTGTATAATGTATAGATAAATCAGCGAGCCGGCCCCCTGTATAATGTATAGATAAATCAGTGAGCCGGCCCCCTGTATAATGTATAGATTAATCAGTGAGCCGGCCCCTGTATAATAATATTTTTTGGGTGCTATCGCAGGATGTTGGTAGCAATAGCTGTTACTTTTATAATCAGTTTATGCAGTTATTGCTTTTATCACTTGCGGATTCCGGCTTCAGTATTGATTGTCCTCAATTTTTTCCTTCGAAGGACATTAAACTCCAAAAATGTATTCAATAAAAAAGATACACAAAGCAAAGGGGGGCCGTTACAAGTGTGCAAGAGCCCCTCTCCGGGCAATTCTTTAAGCTGAATGCATCCCTGCTGAATTAATAAGTGTGAGCACACATTACAGGAGTCCATTGGTGGCTGAAATCGCGCAGCGTCTCATCATCCAGATCTCCATTAACCCATCCTCCATAACCTTCCTTGTTGTTACCTGAGACGCGGCTTCCAAGTCTGGACCTCCTTAAGCCAGTTCTGTCTTGGTTCTGTCTCGTGTTCCTCCACTCCGAGACTAGACAGACATTGGACCTGAGTCTTCATCAGCTCACCTAGTGGATTATGCCATGATAATGACCTGGTTTGACCCATCACTTGGTCCCCCAAGCATCTTTTGGTTGCCACCTGCCCTGACCCTCTCCCTGCCTTGGTTTGATATGAGGAGAAGTGACGGGCTGTCTAAGGGGGCGAGTTCTGCCAAATACAATTTGTTGGGCCAGTGATAAAGAGTGGGTCCTCTGTAGGAGCCCACTTAATATTCTAAAGGCCTTTGATTACTAGATGAGTGTTTGGTGTGGCGGGAACTACTAAAGATATCGGATCCATATGGAGGCAGAGATTCCAGAAGACCCCCAATGTTGCTTTGTGGCAACAACGGTAGGCGCATTACCCTCCCATAAGCGGGGTTGCTCGTTCAAATCCTGTGGTACCTGAAAGCTGCCCCATCTGGTGACAGCAATGGCTCAACCACAAACTTCATGGGCACAATTTTTTGTTGTATTTCTAAGCATGTGTGAATTTTTGTATTACACCCGGCAGTGCAGCCCGGTCCCCCGAAAGCTCAACTTTTTGGTGAGGGGAGGTGGGCTGCGACTTTTGGCTTCCATCCCCCTACCTTGGGACCATTAGAATATCCTTAGGCTTTGGCTCCTGCGGGGATTGCAGTCCCATAAGAGTGCCTGGTTTCCACCGTGGCCCTTGCCGCCTTTGGAGAACCAACCACAATTTTCGAGCTTCACGGGTAAGAGAAAAAACAGAGATATGACATCATATACATGCATGAAGGAGACCAATCGAGTGGGCCCTAGTATGGTGACCCATGGGCTACCACCCTACATCGTGCTGGCCTAGGCCACAATAAACCTCTGGTTACTATGTCATCATCACATTTATTGCATTGCCGCGTGTACAATATAAAATGAACGTATGAATCGATATCTAACAGTATTTGAAAACATTCTGACCTAGAATTATTCTGTTCCTGCAGAGTTTCAGATGCATTTTCAGATCCGAGCGGGATTCATGAATCACTGAATGCTTTTAAAAGTCTGTTTTATGAGTGCGGTCCCGCTAGGATTTATCAAAATAGCCTTTTTTTATTAGAGGTTAGATTTTTCCTTGTTATTCACGCTGGCGTTTTTTTTTTTATATGAAAAGCTTAATACAAAGAAGCAATGAGTCAGGAAAATTAGAGGCTGTAAACCCATATTAACTAAAGCAACTCGGAGTAACACGGCCGCACGCTTTATTAAAGAGCAAACCTCATGAAAGAAATGTTTATGCATTTTACATATAGACCTAGTGGGGGACTTAAAAGAGTTGGTTTTAAGCCAAAATAAGGGCAAGTGTGACATAACCAGAGCATGCTGGCAACGTTTGGGTTAGGTGGCCAGTGATATGGGGACCAAAACATGGAATCAGCCCCAAGTCACTTAATATAGAAACCTCAAATTTGCTGTCAGATTGGCCCCATTCGGCCCCCGTCTAGTCGCCCGTTTCTCCTGCTGTAAAGACTCAAACCTTAATCAGTCGTTGGTCTCGTCTTAGATTCAGGAGCCGTATGTCTATCCCATGCATGTTTAAATCCCCTCACTGGATTACCCTCTATTACTTCTGCTGGGAGGCTGTTACATGATTCTACCACACTTTCAGTAAATAAGAAGCAGATCGGGTTCTGTCCACACATAGAATTGCACACAAAGGATCCAGCTAAGGTAGAGAGCAGGATGCGTCTTGGGATAGGTTCTTGTCCCATCATGGTTCTTCACATTCAAGCTGTCATGCAACGTACATACGTCTCAATGCTCATGAAGTAGGTCTTTGGTAGGAACTCAGATACCGTTTTTTTTTTACCCTGTTCCCCACCCCCAAGCTCCTCAAAGAGGACAGAGAAACATGGCGGGTGGAAACTAAGACACCAAACTTCACACTCACTTGGCCTTTGGAATCATCTCTTTTTTTATAGCTCGTTACTTTGTACGTGGTTCATCTTGGCCGTTGAGTTCTGAAGGCCAAATAATTCGAAGGCGATGCTGAACCCGAATCATTAATGTCCATCGGTAGACCGACGGGGATTTCAGGGCAGTTGGTTCCAGGAAGAGCATTTTACATTCCAAAGAGCAGTGGAATGAAGCCTTATCTCCTGAGGAAAGACCTTTGCTGAAGTTGAAGACCAGATCATGGGCAATTTCTACTTTTTTTTGTCTCCAGCGACATCAACGCGTCGAGGTGATGGTGGGGAGCGACCTGCTTATAGAATTTATAAGCAACGTTATAGAATCTGTCAATGGAAGTAGAACGCTTATTGCTTCCGGTTTGTCTGTGCCGTAACGATGCCATAACGACGGTGTAACCGATAACTAAGCTTCCTCTTACATAAAAAAGGTGGCTTTCAGTAAATCCCATGAATGGATGTCAGATAACTCTTAAGAGTGTTTTAATTGTCTGTTGGAATTTTATATGTCAGAATTTCTGTGTTTAATTAATTATAGCCGAGTGAAAAACGTAACTGTCCAGAAATGACATTAGCCGCCTCGGGCTAAAAGGCAAAAATGTCACCAATTAATATCTAAAAATCTACTGTAAAAACGTTATGGCGTCTGCTGGATACCGAGTTGCGCAGTCTTACTCATTCTCACGCTTTTATTATTTTATTTTTTTATTTTAAGTCATTTTAAATCAAATCTTATTATGTACTGGGGGTAATAGAGCGGCGTATGATGATAAAATCCAGCAATGCAGGAACACAACATGGAAACATAGAATTAGGGCGGATTAGCCCTGTTTGGCCCACCTTGTGTGCCTGTTTTTCCTGCTGTAAAGACTCGCTGTATGGACCTCTACCACTTCTGCTTGGAGGCTGTTCCATTTATCTACCACCCTCTCAAAAAAAAGAAATAATGGACGGAAGATGTTTCTATTATTATCGGAAGCTACTACTGTCCTTATATATATATATGTATACAGTATATGTATTTATTTACATTTGTACATTTCTATAGCTTCTGTTCCCATTTTCTCTGTTTCCGTACACATAATTCTTTGTTTTACGGGTCTGTATTTTCTCAGTTGTTACGCTGAATAAATAATGATTTTGTGAATAAAGGAACACTCATTTGCTGTGAATTTCTCCAACTCAAATATACACGGATGTAAACAAAAACAAATAAACAAAACAAAACTCCGACTGCATTATTACAAGCAAAATAAGGGGAAATAAAGAACAAGAGCCCAACGCTGTACAAAGAGGACTTAACAAGTAGTGCATCACAATTTGGACAGAAGCAAACGATCCTCAAAACATGGACTTTCTTTTGTGAATGCACGTCATCACCTCAGTCACTCTTTCCTGCTCAAACACCACACTGAGCTGATGCTTTATGGCAATGCTAATGAAGTCCGCTCCTCCATAGACTTTCATTAGTCAGAGAGTCCAACTGGGTGATTAAGACTGAGCCGTTCTATTGTTCCCCACAGGCAGTATGATAAAAAGTCGGGGTGTTTGTCTAGTAGATTGGGCTCAGATAACAGAGCGAGAAGTCATACACATGGCTAATATGCAGCTGCCTGCAAACATATTAAAAGGAAAGAGCACAATATTTTTGCAAACTGATTTTTAATCTGATTCTAGGAATAGGAACATTTTCTGGCAGCAGGATATGATGTCATACTGAGCAAAAAAGACACAAGGAGGCTGAATTTTAACACCCCAGAATGCCATTTTTTCCGGGTATGGTGCTGGCATTGAATTTGCAGTGACCCACGTGGTCAGTAGGTGGCACTAAAGCACATGGCAGTTCCCAACAGTCTTACTCTATAATAAGACAGACATAACATATAATACAGAGCTATAATAAATAGTGTGTATTTAACAGTGGAATAACATTTTTTTATACTGTGAGCAGCATTTTGGTCTGTCAGAGCTTTGCAGAAGAACCTGCTCACACAATAGGTAAGATCTACGCAATTTATGTACATCTATCAATATTATTTTATTTTTTTATTCGTAGGGCGCTAGTAGATTCCGTAGCACTGTTACAATGACTGGAGTATACAGATTAACAGCGAGAATGGATTGAAGAAATACTGGTACACAAAGAGGATCCTGATCCTAGGATCTTACAATCCATTAGGAGGTTGAGGGAGATGAAGGGGCAGCTTGAGTCAAGGATGATTTTTGTATACATGTATATATTATATAGCAGCTTCCAATGTAGTCTCCCTCATTCTCATGGTTTCTGTTTTTTTTAATTATTATTATTTAAAAAGAATAAAATGTTATCTTAGGATCAAGGAATATAGTTTCAATACTTTTTTTAATTTCGTTTTGGGCTCTTTTTCTTTATTTCCCCTTTTTGTGTAAATAATATCCACTGGACTTCCCTGGAAGCCTTCGCAAAAATTTGTAGACATATTTCTGAAAATAAAGGGAAAAAAAAGCGTAACAAATGAAAGATCTTTGTCACAGCAGTACTGTGTATCCCTGTCTCCTTTACACTTCCTACGCAATACCCCAAGGGGCATTACCTAAGCAAAGCCTCGTCCAAAAAAATAATATCTCAACCAATTATTAGTATTGGTTTTTATAGTGCTATCGTATACCATAACGCTGTAAAATGGGTTAAGCGCCTCCAAAAACCCATAAACTAATCCGAGCTCTCCCTAGCATTGAGCTTGAGTCGGGGTTTCTCTATGGTTGTCGAGTAAGGCATGAGCTGTAATCTCTGTCTGTTGCGGCCTCTAGTGGCCATGATCTGAATTGCACTTGGATATCACATCCTATCCCAGCTCTCTTCTCTATTAAGCGGTACCTTAAAGCAAACCTCTATCCCACCTATGGTCAGCTGCACCCAAAGCATGCTGCCCCTCTCAGGTGGTGAAAAAAGACCATCATACACCCCCGATGAGCAGCTGGGGATAGTTTTTTTTTTGTAAACTTCTAAGGGTGAGGTTAATAGCAAATCATTTTACAATCCTACTCGCGCTACTGACATGTTGACAATTTCCCGCACCAGCATAATTTGCGCTTGCATAATAAGCCTCTTAGTTTAAAACCCGGCACACTGCTAAATTCCTGACTGTGTTATGACTCTATCTAACATGCAAAAGGTTTCTAGAACTAAACAATTACTTTAATTTTACATGATGGTGTTTTTAGATTAATCAGGAATCATTATATACATTGAAGGAAAATGATTACTTAGACAGGGTAATTACCCCGCTAACATACTGCAATAATCGGAGAATGCTCACGAACTGCTTCCTATAGTTTATTTCATTAAAAGAAAGAAAAATAACAAGTTAAACATTTGAAATCATATATTTTGTTTAATGCTCACGTATAAAACGATGATGTCAAAGAATGCAAATTTAACCTAAGAAATTGCAGCAATTATAACAATTTGCTGGAAAATAGGTCTTTCTTGAGTTATCATTGATAGGAAGCCGGTGTCATAAAAATTGTTAGAGTGTAAATTGAATTTTCTGCTTTAAAAGAGTTTATATGAAGAAACAATATCATATGGTACCAGCTTGTACAGTAGTGACCTCCAGTCAGCTCATTGAGGGATTTTGCTGGGATGGATCTCAATGTCTAGCTCAGCTCAGCTAGTGAGGTAAGAGCGAGCTAGACACTTCTGACGTCATATGCCCCACCACTGCACTAGGTGGCGCTAAAGAGCTACTATGGAGCTAGAATTTCAGCTGTTCAGTAAAAAACTCACCTATTCAGAGAAGCGTACAAACTTTCCTCTTAATGACCTCTACCAGCATGCCAACGAAATCATCCGCCATGTCCATCTGCAAGATCAACACAGTTCCCCATATTGCCCTCGCTAAAATCAACTCATCCGCGCCAAAGCAGTCCTCTCCAAAAGTCTTCATTCCCCCTCAACCACCAAATAGATTGTGAGCTCATAAGAGCAGGGCCCTCTTCTCCTTCTGTATCGATATGTTCAATGTCTATTAATGATGTTTCAATTGTTTTACTTTCTTTCAAAGTACCTTATTGTAACAGTGCTATGGAATATGCTGGCTCTATATAAATAAATGTGATGACTGCACGATCTCCGAGGATAACTTAACTGACTTTTTGGATCTTTGATCTCTGAAACAGTCTCATTGAAAGCTGAGGTAGGCTAGGGTGGCCAAACGTCCAATGGGGTGATCGGCTCTTGGTGGTCCAGAGGCCACCAGTGCTTCTACCATCTAGTACTCTTCTACCTGGGCATTTTTGTATGGACACATATGATATGATATATATGATGATATGACTCTGGTAAGTCATCACCAAGCCTAGCTAGACTGGTCCATGTATCTTGGTTATCAGCACTACCTGAATCCCTGGATGAAGAACGCCAGAATCTTTATCGTATGTATAAGGAGCTGGAGATGGGGTGTTTTTGGGGCAGAATATCTACCATGATCACAATACCGTCCTGGCGTCCACATGATGGTGAAAAGCACCCACATTTTGTGCTCAGACTTCATGTGGGGGCCCTTCACCTCACTGTACATTTTTCCTCTTTCACGGAAAACAAATGAAGGGTTTTCTGCAAATTTTAATATTTATTTTAATATTAGTCTCATATGATTTTTTTTGTAGACTGGATCTTGGCAGTGATGACTTTCCGAGGGGGGTCACACCAAGCTGCTGACCTTGATCATTTTCTCTATCTTTTCATAAATACCAAACATAAAAAAAAAGGAATAGAATTAAATGTTTCCATCACATTGGACCCAAGATCTGACTACTGTGACCGTCAAATGAAATCAAGACCCTCTGCAAATATGGATAAAAAAAATCGTAAATGTAATGTTCTCGTAAATGTAAAATTATGTTTTCCACGCTACTAGGGGAGAAGGATTCCAAACATTTATTTATGAAAACCCATATCATTAGATACAATTCTTAAGATAAATAAGTAAGAATTGAACTAAAAGCAGAACTTTAAAAGATTGTCGATAAGTTTGTCAACAGCAAACATCGCCGATAATTTGTTGTGTGTGTGGGGGGGGGAAGACGAGCATCTGAGACATTGTTGCAAAAATGTTTTTTGTCCAGAAATGAGTCCTAATCAAATAGAGTCTGTTTATTAGAACTCTATCCACTGCTGTTGTCCATCCTTGAAGTTTATGACGCCTTTTTGAACGCCTCGGGGCTTTGCGTCCTGTTAACTTTGTCTGTTTCAGCGTGGTAAGCAAATAGACTCTTGTTTTAAGTGAACAAAGCAATATTCCCTATTATCGTTGATATGCGGCTCATTGCCTCCTTCAAATAGCTGTCTCTCTCACGAAGGTTTCCAACTATTGATCTAATAAGGACGTTCGCAACTAAAGATTTTAGAAACTCTTTGTCTGGAGTGATAAGATACTGATTTTTAAAGGGTACTAAGTTTCAAGGATTTTAAGTGCTGCTTTGTGGCTGCTTTGTGAATTTCAGTTGGGACACCCAAAACTTTTCCCTTTTTGACCTCTAAGATTTAAACAAAATTTAAGGTCATAAACACTATTTGAAAATGCAAACATTGACCTTGGAACGGTTACCTCTGAAGCTTTTCTTTTCCAGAGCCTCTTCTTTCTGAAGCTATACCTTGGTAGCTTTTGTGTTTGGACCATCAACTTCTGGATTGTCACTGCTGGAGACCACAGATGATGATCTTATCTGGAGAACTGCCCCATCACCTTGGATTATGTCCTCTAAAAAGCTTCTCCGTTGGAGACG
Organism: Spea bombifrons; assembly: GCF_027358695.1. Lineage (NCBI taxonomy): Eukaryota > Metazoa > Chordata > Amphibia > Anura > Pelobatidae > Spea > Spea bombifrons. The sequence goes on along the minus strand of NC_071088.1, from coordinate 137,965,393 downwards.
TGTTCTTTGGAGCCTCACTTCGGGAGCTGTCTTGTTTGGAACCCCATCTCAGGAGCTGCCTTGTTCGGAACCCCATCTCAGGATCTGCCTTGTTTGGAGCCCCATCTCAGGAGCTGTCTTGTTCGGAGCCCCATCTCAGGATCTGCCTTGTTCGGAACCCCATCTCAGGAGCTGTCTTGTTTGGAACCCATCTCAGGAGCTGTGTCCTCTGGAGAGAACAATCTCAAGGAGTTCTTTCTTCTGGATCATTACCTTAAGGGTTGTCTTTTTGGAGCTTCACCTCAAGAATTGTGCTCTCCATCCTCTCTAACATCTTTTTAAACAAGGGAGTGGGGCCCTTTAATAGTAGACCTTGTCAAATGTCCACACTACCCAATGATTAATGTTGTCCTAACAAGTTATCTTCTAAACTATATATATTTTGATTGATCACCTGTTCCCTGGTCATAATCGAGCCCACTGTTTGCAGACGTGAGCCGGGGCGAAGCCTGACCCCAGCCTTGGCTTGTCAAGTCCCACACAAGCTTCGTCTGATGGTTACATGAATGTATGATCCGTCCCATGGTCCCACGTGCACCACACAAGCGATTGTTCACTTGAATTCGATGTATATATCCCTTCAATGATTTTTAATGTTTTTCATTTTTGTTTCATTTTCAAATGTTACATTTTCTGTGAGTTTAGTATATTTGGAATTTAAATTAATTTTTTGGGGAAAATGTTTGCATTTTATCGCCAACCCCCAGTATGTCTTTTTAAGTCGACGACAGAATATTTCCTCATAATGAAAGTAAATTAATATCAAATTTAACCTGCAGCTAAATGGACACATGGGTCAGAAATTGAATATCTGAAGAGAGTGGCCATAAATAACACCGAAATGGAAAAAATGTTCAATATAATTCATGAATATTAAAATTATCCAGTCATATCTATTAAAAGTGAGAATAAAAGAATTGGCTAAATTTTAATATTTAAGAGACAATTCATCAAAAGTGAAATAAATAAAATATTTTCTGAACTTTTCCTTAATAGATGTAAATTGTATCAAAGTTTTAATGGGAATCAGAAGATGATGTCTGATAATGTATAGTTAAAGGAGAATAGACCCCCAATTTCTTTTATTACCAGTATGAGATTAAAAATACATTTTACAAAACCTTTTTTTTTTACCTGGTTGTAGTTTTTGCCGCATAATTATCTGAGGGAAATGTCTTTTAACCGGTACATTACGGCGTAAATGTACATTTCATTTTCAAAATGTATATATTGTGAACCCCCATTGGAATTACCCACCAGCCGCCACTGGCATTATATTTAGCCACTGGATTTAGTTGAGAACGATGAAGATGCCACCCATGTCTTTATGGAGCTTGTTGGGGCGCAGTCATGCTGGAATAGAAAAGGGGTCTCCCACAAACTGTTCCCACACATTTGGAAGCCGAGCATCGTCCAAAATATCTTGGTGCTGAAGCATTCAGATTTCCTTCACTGGAAGTAAGGGGCCAAACCTCTGATTTCGATAATTAAGAGGGGTGTCCCAATACTTTTGTCCATACAGTGGTACACACAGCAAGGTCCTTAAAGACACGGCTGGTTGAGTTGGGTGCGAAAGAACTTGAACGGCTGTACAGAGCTCTGACCCAAACCGCCTTGAGCCGTACCTTCTCACTCAACATCAGCGCCTGACCTCACGAACGCTCTACTGCATGAACGGGCGAAAATTCCGACAGAAACTCCCCAAAATCCTGTGGAAAACCTTCCCAGAAGAGTGAAAGCCGTTATAGCCCCAAAGGGGGGGTAATGTGTATATATTTAGAATGAGATGTAGTCAAAGTCCTTATTGCTGTAATGGTCAGGTGTCCCAATACCTTCGTCCATATAGTGTACATCTTTAAGAGTGCATAAGTGAATCGGCTCTATGGTGCCCACATTCTTGATTCTTCTTTCCATCCCTGTGTCCATTTTTTCTCCCCCGATTCCTATCTTTTCTAGGAGCTCAGGATGTTTGTTGACTATAAGGGTATCACAAATTCTCTCTTCCCTCTTCTTTCTTCATCCGCATCTTAGGACATAACCTCTCAGGGAACCTCCAACAGAAATGGTGGAGACATCCTCTTCCTTGATTAGGGCCAAGGTGGAGTACGTCACTGGATGCTCTGCCACTTTGCCCTAAGAAAATCCTGTGTAATCTTCCACCAAAATGGCCGAACTTCCCATGATGTCCTCTCCCCTTAATTGGAGGAACGGGGAGAGGACGTCACCAGAAGGGCCGCCATTTTGCCTTAAGATAACCCTATGTAAGCTTCTGTCAAAATGACAGAGCTTTTGGTGACAGCCTCTCCCCAGATTGGAGAATGGGGGGTCACAGAAAGCTCAGTCATTTTGGCAGAAGTTCACCATGAGGTTATGTCCAAAGAGATACGGATGAAGAAAGAAGAGAAAAAGAAAGAGAAGAGATATAAGAGAGGAGAAAGTACAACAAGGAGATGCAGAGCAATCAGACGGAAGACATGGAAGCAGAGCTGCAAGACACAAAAGAGGAAGGCAGAGACGATAGGGAGACATTCAGAGAACACAAGAAAGTGAACGAAAATGAAAGAGTGAGAGAGTAAATTTTGTTCCCGAAATTAAAATAGCCACGATTTTCATCCAAAACAAAGCAATGAAACGGAATTTGTTGACCAAAAATCAATAGGTCAAAACGAACCAAAAATTTGACTCATTTGAGTCAATTACCGACTGCTTCAAAAAACGGTGTTTCACAAACTCACAAGCCGATAACTGATCATTTCCTGACTTTTTACTGTATTTTGCACATTTTTAAAATGTATTTCCAAAATAAAACCGCATTTGCTACCTTTGGAATCTAAATGATGTGTCGGGCATTTTAATTGCATCCTGTTATAGCTAAATTATACTCATTTAATCAATTTTATTGCACCGCAGTTATCCGTTTTAAAAAATCTGCCAGGATAGTTTTGTTAAAAAAAAACTTGCCAATTTCAGGGTTGTCTGAGTCATTTTCATTGTTCTGAAACTTTTGATTATAAAACCTAAAACGTAATCTCTGAGGGGCAAGAATTTTCTTTAATTAGATCAGAGATCTGTGATACAATAAGTCTGAGTATAATTATTTCCGTTCTACGTAAAAAATCCTAATTTTCTTTCATCTCTGATGAAAATGTGATTTCTATCTATTATTGTTAATCAATGACAGGAAGTTGACCTGGTCTATAAACTAAAGTTTGTTCCTGCAGACCTCCAATATCCCACATGTAGCTCCAGGGCAACTTTAAAATCTCTCAAAAGGGGGACCGGAACCCACTTTCTTTTGTCTCCCAGCGTGGTTTATGGGCAGCCACATTCTACGCAGGTACTTGCACCCGACGACTCCTCTTTGTCAAACAGAAAACATGTTATTTGAAAATGTCTCTATTAAGTGATCCTTCATGTATACAGTAGGCAGGCTTTTATTGAGTGGAGAATGAGTATTTTATTTTACTGAGAGGGTGATAGATACGTGGAACAGCCTCCCAGCAGAAGTGGTAGAGGGTAATACAGCGAGGGTATTAAACATGCATGGGATAGACATACGGCTCCTGAATCTAAGACGAGACCAACGACTGATTAAGGTGTGAGTCTTTACAGCAGGAGAAATGGGCGATCTGGCAGCAGGTTCTAGGTTTGTAGTAGTGTATGTGGTAATAGCGGTTATAGTAGCTCTATAAGCAAACGAACTGTATTATAGAACTATAATGACAGGCGCTTAAACCGAGCTAATGGAGATAAGTGGTTTTTAAATCCTATCCAGGTAGCTAAGAGGGAAAAGCTGAGTTTGAAGCCCTTGCTGTGTTGTTTTCAGTTTGGTTTGTTTTGCCAGTGAGTGGCCCCCCGGTATTATTCAGGGGCCACGTTCATTCAGTGAGAGCGTCGTTTTTGCTTATGGTCCTTTGTTTTCTTTTTACTTTGTAAATGAGAACTTTTAAGAAAACTATTGGAAAAGATTTGAGGGCTTTGCTGTTTGTTACCCTCGTAGACTGTGCTAAACTTCCCGTATCCGTGAGCATTATATATACCGTATTTGCTCGATTATAAGACGAGGTTTTTTTCAGAGCAAATGCTCTGAAAAATACCCCTCGTCTTATAATCGGGGTCGTCTTCTAATCAGACCTCAAATAGAGGTCTGATTAGGAGACTAAGATCCAGATCCCCCGCACCGCTGCAGGGGACCTGGATCCTCCTGTCGTCGCCCCCCCCCCCCTCCCCACACACTTACCGGTGCTTCCGGAGGTGAAGTTGGCAGCGGGGGTTTGTATGCGTCCGTCGCAAATACCTTCCCCGACTGTCAGAGAACAGAGTTCCAGAGTTCCTGATCTCTGACAGCCGGGGAAGGTATTTGCGACGGACGCATACAAACCCCCGCTGCCAACTCCACCTCCTTCCGGCTGCCGCGGAATGAGACGTCAACCCGCTGCCCCGGCAATACAGCAGGAAATTGGAAGCACCGGTAAGTAAGTGTGTGTGTGTGTGTGTGTGTGTGTGTGTGTGTGTGTGTGTGTAATGCCTTACACCCCTATATGCCACTCTGGCACTTAGGGGGTTAAAAGGCATATTATGGGGCAGAGTGGCATATAGGGAGGTATAAGGCATTTCAGGAGGCAGAGTGACGTTAAGGGGGCATTTAATAGTGCACTCTGCCTCCTGAAATGCCTTATACCTCCCTATATGCCACTCTGCCCCATAATATGCCTTTTAACCCCCTAAATGCCAGAGTGGCATATAGGGGTATAAGGCATTTCTGGAGGCAGAGTGCTCTATATAATGCCTTTTAACTCCCTTAATGCCACTCTGCCTCCTGGAATGCCTTATACCTCCCTATATGCCACTCTGCCCCATAATATGCATTTTAACCCCCTAAATGCCAGAATGGGATATATAGGGGTATAAGGCATTTCTGGAGGCAGAGTGGCACATAGGGGGTCAAAAGGCATACCATGGGGCACAGTGGCATATAGAGGGTTAAAAGGCATATCATGGGCCACAGTGCCATATTGGTGTGGCAAGCCTGGGGGCAGATGTGCGTAACTGGGGGACAGGTTGGAAAATACAAGAAATAAAAACAAAAAAAAAATATTTTTCTCAATCATAGCTTTTATTAAAAAAAATAGTTTACATGAATTAACATTTACTGGTAAAACTTTTTTCCTTTAGGGTCGTCTTATATTCAGGCTTTTTCTTTTTTTCCTAAGTTAATATTCAGATTTTGGGGGGTCGTCTTATAATCAGGGTCGTCTTATAATCGAGCAAATACGGTATATATATATATATATATATATACAGTCCCCCAACTAACAGGGCAAAAAGGATCAAGAGGAAAGTCCTGACTGCCACATTATAAATTATTACCTCCCTTATGTCAAGAAAGAGTCAGGGTTCAGTGTGTAAGAGTGAGTCTGGTTGTGTTAGTGTTCTTTTTTATTCTGTTTTGTGTATAGCATTGGGCAGAGGTTCTATGAACTCCCATATGTATTATTATAGGTCCTTGACCCCACATTGCCTTGGTATATAATTCCCAACAGAATAAATTATTTCATTTATTAACCACACCTGCCTATACATGAATTTAACCCAGAAGTTGACCCGTACTAAATTAAACCAAAGGTCCCGTATGTAACATCAAATGCCACTCTGATTTTGGGCCTTGTACATACATTAGCCTACACGTCCCAACGTGATAAATAATTTAATTTTAAATATCAAAAATATTTTATATAAATTGATGTAACTTTTTTTTTTACACATTTCAGTAGAAAAAAAAAATATTTGAAATTTCTGTATTTTAAATCGATACAGTTAGAAAAAGCTATATATTTTTTTTTTTTGAAAGGGGCAGTATAATTTGTCAACTTTTTCTTACTGTCGTCCATAACACACGCTGCTGACTTGCATTGTGGTTAAAAAAGAAAAAAAATCTGATAATTTCCCATTTCCCATCCTCTCTGCAAGAAGTTTAAAAGCCTTTGAAAAAAAAAAGAATAAAAAGAAGTTGTCAACAAAGAGAAAGAATAATAGAAATATTCAGAAGATGCTGAAAAGAAGAAAAACGGTTGTCTTTGGTACGTCAGTTTCCATTCAAACAATAGGCTGATGACATTACCCTTTCCAAAGATTTAACGTTCTATTCTCCGAGAATCAAAGAGATGCTTTGCTTTTGTAGTGACATTTTATCCATGGGGATTGCATTCCAGTTCCTTTTACACTTACGACTTTTTATTTATTTTTATTGCAGTTCCAGCGCAGATGCGTATTCCACCAGGATAGGAAGATAAAAGGATCGTATTTTCTTTAAAGTTGCCTACGAGTAAATGTTTTATTTATCTTCCCGCAACATGAAAGAATATCAAAGAGTAAGGAAACTGTAGCAAATAAATAAAAATTCTAAAATGTGGATTTCCACTAGCATTTGGGCTAATCGTGAAGGTTATGTTTACACAGTTATCCATTGGCCGTTACATGTCTATACAAAGTATCGGACTTCCCGGAGTCTTCATTCATTCGGCTTACGAATGACATACCATGAGCTTCCACCTAAAGGAGAGATAACTCAATGGGGAGGAATAATCCTGCAGATTCTGAGAACAGGAAATTAAGATGGCCGCTCTTATGGTATAGGCATAATTGGGGTTCTAATACTCATGTCTTAGAAAATGAATGAATTATAAGCAGACCAAGTGGTAACGCCACATTCCAACACTTTTCTTTCATTTTCCTTTTTGGCAACGTAACCGTTAATTTTTTTTATATACATAGCGGGGAAATTATTACAACATTGAAATCCTGATTTAATTGCCCCTTAGGATGGAGGCAGGTAATATACATTTAATGATACAGTTATTTCCACTCCCATGGATATCATTTGATCCACCGACTGTGACAGAGCAATATCTTTCTATAAATACTCAAGAAAAGAATCTTCCGGGAGGAGAGCGCTACCAGCGTCAAGCAGCTTCAAAGCCTACGCCGCTCCAGAGCCCTAAAAAAAAAGGACAGGTACAGAACTCGAAAGACTAGGCGTCTGCCTAGCCGGACATTCATAAAGATACGGAATAAAGAACTCCATATAGGTAGGGAGACAACCTGAGAGAGCGTGAGAGAGAGCGAATGAGAGTGTGAGAGCATGAATGAGATTGAGAGAGAGTGTGAGAGCATGAATGAGATTGAGAGACAGCGTGAGAGAGTGAATGAGGGTGAGTGACAAAGAATTTTGGTTCTGAATGTAAAAAGCCCCCCGATTTTCATCTGAAACAAATGGACGGAAAACAAATGGACCAAAAAAACCTATATATATTATACATGCTATAGCACCCAGTTAGTGATATTGTTTTCTGAATCAGCATTAGAATTGTTATCAATTATTTTGTGTATAGGGCAAATCATGTTTTTTTTATATAAATCTATTATAATGCGATCATGTGCAAACCCCACACACGAAAATAAGACAAATATTAAGCTGCCTTGAATATTAAATCATTGGAAATTTTCCAGATCTTAGTTTGTGTCGCTGTATAACAAGGGCACGCGGTACCGGAACACAGAGACAGAATTTACACCCCACAAGTTTATTTAAAAAAAGGGAATTATGTAAAGAACCATTTCTGATTAATTTAGAAATTGTTCTATTTATTGGGAAAGTCCGAAATCTCTTGTTACCAGCAAAACCTCCATAGCACGCAGTATCTGCCTTTAAGAGGTGAAGTGCTGGCATATGGCGGCAGCACAGAGGTGAGCACTGGCAGATGGCGGCAGCACCAAGGTAAGCGTTGGCATTTGACAGTAGCAAAGAGCTGAGCGCTTGTATATGACGGCAGCACAGAGGTGAGCGTTGGCATATGGCGGCAGCACTGAGGTAACCGTTGGCATATGGTGGCAGCACTGAGGTAAGCGTTGGCATATGGCGACAGCACAGAAGTGAGCGCTGGAGGGGTGCTGGGGTGCAGCCCTGGGTCAAGCATAGGGTGGTCTATTTTCTTAATATGCCAAAATATTTTACAAATACAATAGTAACACCTATGCATGCACATTAGACTCCGCCAGACACAATGTGAAATGTTTGCATCACAAGACTGCTCATGATGTCATCATGTGTAGAGCATCTCAAAAATAATTTCCATTCATCTTTGCCCCTGCGGGAATTTAAAATAAAATTGCAGCAGACAAACGTAGACCAGAGAAGCCACTCTCTTGTGTTGAAGATACATGGGAATCCGCTGACAAAGAATCATAAAATATTCATAAATATTATAGCGGAAAGGTTTGGAGAAACCAGGAAGAACAACTAACAAATACTAGAAGAGACAGCACCGAGTTCCACGAAGCTTACGGAGCGGCAGAATCAGGGACAAAACAGATTATAGAAAATTGTTAAAATAAATAAGATAAACCGGCGAAAATAAAAAATGCACAATTTTTTATTAAAACCCAGCTCAGGAACTTACAGTCCCAATATACAAAAAAACCTAAAATATAATAAATTAGTTATAATAAATTTTGCAAATTTCCATGTTTTTTGCAGTGCGCCCTGCATGATGCGAAAATCCAACTTATATACTATGTCCCCGTTGAAAAGTTTGGGATTTTTCTGGCCGCAAAAAGGGTTTCCAACTGTCAGTTACCTTTTAAACGTAATCTTGGATCAGCGAAGACAGCGTGCCATTGGAACACAGGGGTGATGGGAGTGATAAAAGGTCTTCTGTACACCTATGAAGAGATTCCATTAAAAATCAACCGTTTCAACTACAATAGTCATTTACAACATTAACCCCGTTGGTGCTGGATTTCTGATCCATCTCATGTTATTTTAATGGACAAAATTTGCTTTCCTTTCACATACAAGGACAACAGCAACAAATAAACAGATATGGGAAAGGCTGAACTTGATGGACGCATGTCTTTTTTCAGCCTATCTAACTATGTAACTAATATATAGATATAGATATATATACTCACTGGCCACTTTGCTAGTACCGGGTTGGACCCTCTTTTGCCTTCAGAGCTGCCTTTATTCTTTGTGGCATACTTTCTACAGGGTGCAGGATACATTCAATTCGTACTAAGGGGTCCAAAGTGTGCCAAGAAAATGCCCCCCACACCATTACACCACCAGCCTGAACCGTTGATACAAGTCTGACCCGTATAAGGGGTATAAGGCGTATGTGGGGGGGCGAGTGGCATATCTGGGCTAAAAAGCATATCAGAGGGCAATATGGCATATGGGGGTAAAAGGCATTTCTGGGGCATGAGGCATATCTGCAGGATATAAGGCATATCTGGGGGTATAAGGCATATCTGGGAGGCAGTGTGGCTAGCCTGGGCTCAAATCTTAGTCTTATAGGCAGACTTCTATTTGAGGCAGTATTATCAGAAGACCCCGAATATAAGATATTTCTCAGAGCATTTGCTTGGAAAAAAAACCCTTCTTTTATATACGAGTGAATACGGTATTTCTTCCAAATGTATTCCTAAGAGTCAAAGAGAAGTATATAATGTCTTACCCCAACGGGGTTAACAGATTTGGTTTGGATCTGGAAGTCAGAACTCATACAAACGGCGAATATGCAGCTGCCCCGAGTATATAAAGAAACCCCAAAAACAAACTTTTACTGTAATACCAGTGAAGGATTTTTAATGCCACGACGACAAGGAGATTAAAGATCTTTTGGTCTAAAAATTGGGACTGCCCTGCAAAATCCAGGATTGTGCAGTATTTCAATTCATTTTATATGACAAATACAAAAGCGCCACATCAATATATTCAAAGAAATCCACTAAAGTGTTTACGTCGATAAAACAGTAAAGCAGAAGCACGGAACCCTCGTGCATTGTGACATCATAGAGTCTGTGACATCACAACACAGTAAAGCCGGAGCGCGCTCCTCTGCTTGCTCAGTGTAGTTGGGCGCTCGCACTTGTAAGCAGCTATTCATAGCGGACTTGAAGTGTTGTTACCAACGGCATCAGAGATTGAGGAGATTTAAAAGAAGAACCTTTTAAAAAGGAGAGCTATGGGGGACTGCTGTCTACTCCATGGACTGAGGTGGGTTGGAAGGAGTTGCTGCCCCAGAAAAGTGCGGAAGTTTTTCAAAAGAGTGAAAACAGCTTTCACCAGAAAGAGTGAGGACCAGAACAAGAAGCACTTGGCCGGTGGAGACCGGGTCCCGAAAAGGAAGAAAGAGAGTAGCAGTACAGAGGAAGAAAGAGGGAGAGCGAGGAAGAGGATCAAGCGTACTGCTAATGAGACGGAGGAGAGTAGCCTGTGTCTGAGGGCAAAGGAAACAAAAAGACGCCGAAGCAGCAGCACAGACAGCTCCGAACATGAGAAAAAGCGCTGCAAATACAGCGAGAAAAACAGCCAGACTCTGGGGCAGCAGGAGAAAGAAGGAGCGGAGGAACATCTGGAGGAGCGCAGAAGGGGAAAGGTTCCCATGAAGAGACGCAGGAGTGAGGTAGAAAGTGGTGTTGCTGCGAAAAAATTTCGGAGCCTTCTCCCCATGACGCCCTCCGGCTTCATCTTCCATTCAGTGCTGGGTGAAGGGGGGTTTGGAAAAGTCATGTTGGCTTCTGTACCTAGAAGAGACTCTATGGTAGCGGTCAAAATCATCCGCAAGAAAGCCATTAGGCGCCTGTACCTACTGAAGGAGAGGAGAATCCTGGAGATGGCTCGGGACAGCCCGTTCCTGTGCCACGGATATGCAGGCTTCCAAACGCAGACCTGCGTGTTATTCGTGATGGAGTATATGGCAGGTGGAAGTCTCCTGTCATATTTGAGTAGGGTGGGCTTCCTCCCCGAGAGCGCAGCTGCATTTTATTCGGCTGAATTAATCTGCGGCATCCAGTTCCTCCACGCTCGCGGAGTTATACATCGGGACCTGAAGCCGGAAAACATCATGCTTGACGGAGAGGGCCACGCCAAGATCTGCGATTTTGGTCTTGTTGCAGAAGGCATTTTTGGAGCAGCAGAGACAAAAGGACGCTGCGGAACAGTCAATTACACGGCCCCGGAAATGCATCTAAAGCAAGCATACGGTGTTGCCGTGGACTGGTGGTCCTTCGGGGTGATTTTATTCTGCATGCTTAACGGAAGGTTACCGTTCTATCACGGTAACTGCAAGGAGGCGACAATCCATGCCATTGTAAATGAAAGCCACCGGAATGTCAAAGACATCTCAAAAGAAGCTGCGGACATCCTGAGGCATCTTCTGATGAAGGATCCTGACTTTCGCCTCTGGATCACGGGGTGTATCAGGTGGCATCCATTCTTTCAGGACATTAATTGGGAGGATATAAAGAGCCGCCGTTCAACTCCCCCGTACCGGCCGACACCAGCATCAGATCTCCGCTTGAAGACACTTCAGGGGAGTCCATCAGTCTTGGTGAGCAGAGAGGACACGTTCTCTTCATCATCCTCTTCCTTGTCATCGAGCAGCCAGACGCTTTCTGGCTTCTCCTTTGTGACTCCAGACTGGATGGTCTGAAGGATGGACTAAGCTCCGGCCAAGTGCAGAAAACATAATATTCAAGAAGGGATTTTTTCCCCAGTTTGTGGCAAAATTGGAAAAAGACACAAACTGGGGTTTTTTTTCCCTTCTTTCCAAATAACATCATAACATCATAATAAATTCGAGAAACACCTACATTTTCTGTTATTGTTTCCTTTGTGTTGTATATACAGGTGTCATTGTCCACAGATAGCTCTACATACATATGACACCACAAGAGAGCTTCTGTCTCTATGACATCATAAGCAGACAGTATATTGTGATTTATGGAGACAGGAATGTCCCAAACAAAAGTACATTTTCAGTAATCCACTTTATGTAACCCCAAATGTAACTTAATTCATGTAATATCAGACCCTATAATTCTCCATTTCTAAAGGTTTTTTTATTTTTCCATAATTAAGAAATTATGGATTTTGAAATAACTTCCGCTACTCAATGCTGTTCAGTCTTTGATTCCTTAGCATATCTTTAATAACTTTCAATATAATCCATCACCTCCTTCCTCGTCAGCATCTCCCAGTCCCGGGGCTGAACCCGGTATCATTGACCTCGAGTGACACATTTTGGGGGCCACATCCCTGCTATATGTATTCATTTAACTAGACTATAATATTCACAAATCCATCACAGGTGTCAATTCTATTCCCCCAACGGCCGTGCAAACCGGTAACAATTTACTACAATGTAGAACCTTATTACATCACAACCTCTCTCCGCTGCACATCATCCCAACAGCTCGCAATCACCAAACAGAGCTCACAGGACTCATCTCTAGCATTTAGCCTTAATCTCTACCCCGATGTTGGGTATAAAACAGGAATGTTAAGGGCTGGGGCTTTAGCAAGCATTTGGATTTACTGGCCTAGAGATCTATGTACACGGAAAACATTTAAAAGAAGGATTATGTTTTTCATTTACATTTGATTTTAACTGAATTTGGAAGTGGGACTGTCCCTTTAATACAGGGTGTAACATAATTACAAAAGGGTTTTCTAACCATCAATTATCCTTTTAAACTTATACTTGGATCAGAGAACACAACGTGCCATTGAAACACATGAGTGATGGGAGGGATAAAGGGCCACTGGAACACAGGAGTGATGGGAGTGATAAAGGGCCATTGGAACACAGGAGTGATGGGAGTGATAAAAGGGCCATTGGAGCACAGGAGTGATGGGAGTGATAAAGGGCCATTGGAGCACAGGAGTGATGGGAGTGATAAAGGGTCTCTGTACAACTATGAAGAGATTCCATTAAAAATCAGCCATTTCCAGCTACAATCGTTATTTACAACATTAACCCTGTCTGCGCTGGATTTCTGATCATCCCAATGTACAAAATGTCCTTTTCTTTCAAAAACTATTACAAGTGACCCGAGCATTTAATGAGAAGTATATATATAAGCAACGGAATTTTATTTTAGGAAACTTATGTTATTTTGTCTTACCTCCATTTCTTCATGTAAGGCCGATGGCCGATGATGGCTTCCAGAATTACCCGCTTCTGTAACGTCAAGAAGTTCTCTTTGAAGTATTCTAAAGATGGGCAGTGGAGCTTTGGGATCGCAGGGTCTAAATCCACGGCAGGAATGAGTGAATGAAGCATTTTCTGTCAGGAGACAGAACATGAGTTATGTCAAATTACAGATATACTGAAAAAGATGAAGACAAAAGGCTCCGTGCATTCTGCTTCTCGCCGCTCTAATCCATGAGCAGCTGCCCGAGGCTTCTGCACCACTCCGGGTCCCGGTCATACAGACAGACCCCGGCGTCCCACACACCATACCACCCTGGCTTTCACCTCTGGGCCCAGATCAGCCGGGAACAGCAGAGACAGCAGCAGAGAGCAATTTTAACAGCATTGTATACCCTCTTCAAAAAAAATGCACTGGGGCCCGTACACCCCCCACGCAATAAAAAAATACATGATTTACTCATATATATATATATATACTGCCCTCACACAAACATATACATACACTGGCCACTTTATTAGGTACACCTTGCTAGTACTGGGTTGGACCCCCTTTTGTCTTCAGAAATGCCTTCATTCTTCATGGCATATTTTCTTCAAGGTGCCGGAAACATTCCTCAGAGATTTCGGTCCATATGGACATGATGGCATGATGCGAATCTACCGTTCCACCACATCCCAAATGTGCTCTATTGCATTGAGATCATGTGATGTGGAGGCCATTGGAGTGAACTCATCGTCACGTTCAAGAAACCAGTTTGCGATGATGTGAGTTTTGTGACAGGGTGCATTATCCTGCTGGAAGCAGCCATCAGAAGATGGGAGCACTGTGGTCATAAAGAGATGGACATGGTCAGCAACAACACTCAGGTTGGCTGTTGTGTTTAAATGATGCCTAGAAAATGCCCCCACGCCAGTAGATCAGCAGTTTCTGAAATACTTAGACTGTCACGCACGTACCGGCACGCAGGGTCGGCGCCGGCTTTCTCCCGGATCCCTGGTGCCGGCGTTGTCTCGGTCGGCTGCTTCTTCGCTCCCCACGTCCACGCGGGGAGCTGGGGAAGATGGCGACGGAAACGGCGTCGGGTGCCAAGAGAGGCTTCTACACGCCGCTCCGGCACCTCCTTCTTCTGCCGTCTGTGTGCAGGAGAGGGTGGGAGGTGACACTGAGGAGGCTACTGCTAGAGGGGCGGCGCTTCCCACGCCGTCTCCCTCTAGAGACTGTGTGAGAGGCGGTACTAGGGCTGGATCTACAGGCTTGATGTCATACGTCACACCTGTGATCCCTATAAAAGCCTCAAGCTCCCTCTCAGCGGTGCTCAGATATTCTGAGACGCTCTGTGTGCTACATAGTGTCCCAAGTGCTGTGCTCCTTGCCCTATTTTGAACCTGAACCTGTGTCTGCACCTGTATCGTTACCTGCACCTCTGCCTATACCTGTGCCTGCACCTGTATCGTTACCTGAACCAGTACCGTTACCTGCACCTGCGTCTATACCTGTGCCTGCACCTGTGCCGTTATCTGCACCTGTGCCGTTATCTGCACCTGTGCCTGCGCCTATAACTGTGCCTGCACCTGTACCGTCACCTGCACCTCTGCCTACGCCCATATCTGTACCTGTGCTTGATCCAGACCCTGGACTGTTACCTAGTAAAGTTCACCAGTTTTTGCTTCTCTGTTCCTTTGGTCGTCCTGCATATTGGGCTCCTTCTCTGAACGGAACACAGACACCTAGTGGTGTCTGACATAATATCTGAGCCTACAATGGAGTCCGCATGAGTGGCATACGCCATTACGACCATGGCCCACCAGTTAACCTCCCTGTAGGGGAGCTCCAAGCAGGCCTAGCTGACCTCCGGATGCAACTCCAGGACCTACGGTCCGAACATACAACACCTCATGTTTCAGTTCCACCTGAAGCTACGCCACCCACAGTTCCCGAGGGAGTCGCTGTCCCTGAACCCCAGGTAGCCATGCCGGACAAGTTTGCGGGGGAGAGACACCAATTCCGGACCTTTCTTACGGCATGTCAGGTGATGTTTACTCTCCGACCGCGCACCTATGCCTCAGACCGTATTAAGGTCCACACTGTTATAACATTGCTGACCGGGGAGCCACGACAGTGGGCCCATCATCTCCTAAGAACCAACGATCCCGTCCTTGAGTCCTGGTCTTTGTTCCAGGCCGCGATGAGCAAGATCTATGATGATCCCCTGAGAGCCGCCACAGCCCAGAACACCCTACGTGGAATCTCTGTGGAATGAGGCCGCCCTCCTTGACCAGTTCCGGCTGGGTCTATCGGACTCTTTGAAAGACGAATTGGCACGCACTGGCATCCCAACCTCTCTGGAGGCCCTCGTGGATTTGGTCATCCAGATCGACCGATGCTTACGGGAACGTAGACAGGAACGTACCATGGGCTCCAGTCCTCCACGACGCCGTGCCTACCAAAGTCCCGCTCCCGCCATTACCCGGTCTCCAACATTCGCCACGCCTGCACCTGAGGAACCCATTCAGATAGGTCTCTTCCGGGGCATGCTTTCGTCAGTGGAGCGCTCTCGGAGGAGATCACTGAACCTCTGCCTATACTGCGGCAAGGCCGGCCACCTGCTTCGTGAGTGTCCCGTGAGGCACTCCAGGCTCGGAGGTAAGCTGTCCACAGAACACACGCCAGAGAGACTCGCGGTGTTCCGTGCTGCTCCTCATTTTTCCATCTCTGTCTCCCTACAGTGGACTGAGGAACCCATCACCACAACAGCAATGGTGGATTCCGGTGCCAGCGGGAACTTAACAATAAATAAGATAAACCGTCGAAAATAAAAAATGCACAATTTTTTGTTAAAACCCAGCTCAGGAACTTACGGTCCCAATACACAAAAACACCTAAAATATAATAAATTAGTTATAATAAATTTTGCAAATTTCCATTTTTTTTTTGCAGTGCGCCCTGCATGATGCGAAAATCCAACTTATATACTATGCCACCGTTGAAAAGTTTGGGATTTTTCTGGCCGCAAAAAGGGTTTCCAACTGTCAGTTACCTTTTAAACGTAATCTTGGATCAGCGAAGACAACGTGCCATTGGAACACAGGGGTGATGGGAGTGATAAAGGGCCATTGGGACACAGGGGTGATGGGAGTGATAAAAGGTCTTCTGTACACCTATGAAGAGATTCCATTAAAAATCAACCGTTTCAACTACAATAGTCATTTACAACATTAACCCCGTTGGTGCTGGACTTCTGATCCATCTCATGTTATTTTAATGGACAAAATTTGCTTTCCTTTCACATACAAGGACAACAGCAACAAATAAACAGATATGGGAAAGGCTGAACTTGATGGACGCATGTCTTTTTTCAGCCTATCTAACTATGTAACTAATATATAGATATAGATATATATACTCACTGGCCACTTTGCTAGTACCGGGTTGGACCCTCTTTTGCCTTCAGAGCTGCCTTTATTCTTTGTGGCATACTTTCTACAGGGTGCAGGATACATTCAATTCGTACTAAGGGGTCCAAAGTGTGCCAAGAAAATGCCCCCCACACCATTACACCACCAGCCTGAACCGTTGATACAAGTCTGACCCGTATAAGGGGTATAAGGCGTATGTGGGGGGGCGAGTGGCATATCTGGGCTAAAAAGCATATCAGAGGGCAATATGGCATATGGGGGTATAAGGCATTTCTGGGGCATGAGGCATATCTGCAGGATATAAGGCATATCTGGTTGTATAAGGCATATCTGGGAGGCAGTGTGGCTAGCCTGGGCTCAAATCTTAGTCTTATAGGCAGACTTCTATTTGAGGCAGTATTATCAGAAGACCCCGAATATAAGATATTTCTCAGAGCATTTGCTTGGAAAAAAACCCTTCTTTTATATATACGAGTGAATACGGTATTTCTTCCAAATGTATTCCTAAGAGTCAAAGAGAAGTATATAATGTCTTACCCCAACGGGGTTAACAGATTTGGTTTGGATCTGGAAGTCAGAACTCATACAAACGGCGAATATGCAGCTGCCCCGGGTATATAAAGAAACCCCAAAAACAAACTTTTACTGTAATACCAGTGAAGGATTTTTAATGCCACGACGACAAGGAGATTAAAGATCTTTTGGTCTAAAAATTGGGACTGCCCTGCAAAATCCAGGATTGTGCAGTATTTCAATTCATTTTATATGACAAATACAAAAGCGCCACATCAATATATTCAAAGAAATCCACTAAAGTGTTTACGTCGATAAAACAGTAAAGCAGAAGCACGGAACCCTCGTGCATTGTGACATCATAGAGTCTGTGACATCACAACACAGTAAAGCCGGAGCGCGCTCCTCTGCTTGCTCAGTGTAGTTGGGCGCTCGCACTTGTAAGCAGCTATTCATAGCGGACTTGAAGTGTTGTTACCAACGGCATCAGAGATTGAGGAGATTTAAAAGAAGAACCTTTTAAAAAGGAGAGCTATGGGGGACTGCTGTCTACTCCATGGACTGAGGTGGGTTGGAAGGAGTTGCTGCCCCAGAAAAGTGCGGAAGTTTTTCAAAAGAGTGAAAACAGCTTTCACCAGAAAGAGTGAGGACCAGAACAAGAAGCACTTGGCCGGTGGAGACCGGGTCCCGAAAAGGAAGAAAGAGAGTAGCAGTACAGAGGAAGAAAGAGGGAGAGCGAGGAAGAGGATCAAGCGTACTGCTAATGAGAGGCAGGAGAGCAGCCTGTGTCTGAGGGCAAAGGAAACAAAAAGACGCCGAAGCAGCAGCACAGACAGCTCCGAACATGAGAAAAAGCGCTGCAAATACAGCGAGAAAAACATCCAGACTCTGGGGCAGCAGGAGAAAGAAGGAGCGGAGGAACATCTGGAGGAGCGCAGAAGGGGAAAGGTTCCCATGAAGAGACGCAGGAGTGAGGTAGAAAGTGGTGTTGCTGCGAAAAAATTTCGGAGCCTCCTCCCCATGACGCCCTCCGGCTTCATCTTCCATTCAGTGCTGGGTGAAGGGGGGTTTGGAAAAGTCATGTTGGCTTCTGTACCTAGAAGAGACTCTATGGTAGCGGTCAAAATCATCCGCAAGAAAGCCATTAGGCGCCTGTACCTACTGAAGGAGAGGAGAATCCTGGAGATGGCTCGGGACAGCCCGTTCCTGTGCCACGGATATGCAGGCTTCCAAACGCAGACCTGCGTGTTATTCGTGATGGAGTATATGGCAGGTGGAAGTCTCCTGTCATATTTGAGTAGGGTGGGCTTCCTCCCCGAGAGCGCAGCTGCATTTTATTCGGCTGAATTAATCTGCGGCATCCAGTTCCTCCACGCTCGCGGAGTTATACATCGGGACCTGAAGCCGGAAAACATCATGCTTGACGGAGAGGGCCACGCCAAGATCTGCGATTTTGGTCTTGTTGCAGAAGGCATTTTTGGAGCAGCAGAGACAAAAGGACGCTGCGGAACAGTCAATTACACGGCCCCGGAAATGCATCTAAAGCAAGCATACGGTGTTGCCGTGGACTGGTGGTCCTTCGGGGTGATTTTATTCTGCATGCTTAACGGAAGGTTACCATTCTATCACGGTAACTGCAAGGAGGCGACAATCCATGCCATTGTAAATGAAAGCCACCGGAATGTCAAAGACATCTCAAAAGAAGCTGCGGACATCCTGAGGCATCTTCTGATGAAGGATCCTGACTTTCGCCTCTGGATCACGGGGTGTATCAGGTGGCATCCATTCTTTCAGGACATTAATTGGGAGGATATAAAGAGCCGCCGTTCAACTCCCCCGTACCGTCCGACACCAGCATCAGATCTCCGCTCGAAGACACTTCAGGGGAGTCCATCAGTCTTGGTGAGCAGAGAGGACACGTTCTCTTCATCATCCTCTTCCTCGTCATCGAGCAGCCAGACGCTTTCTGGCTTCTCCTTTGTGACTCCAGACTGGATGGTCTGAAGGATGGACTAAGCCCTGGCCAAGTGCAGAAAAGAAGGGATTTTTTCCCCAGTTTGTGGCAAAATTGGAAAAAGACACAAACTGGGGTTTTTTTCCCCTTCTTTCCAAATAACATCATAACATCATAATAAATTCGAGAAACACCTACATTTTTTTGTGATTGTGTCCTTTGTGTTGTATATACAGGTGTCATTGTCCACAGATGGCTCTACATACATATGACACCACAAGAGAGCTTCTGTCTCTATGACATCATAAGCAGACAGTATATTGTGATTTATGGAGACAAGAATGTCCCAAATAAAAGTACATTTTCAGTAATCCACTTTATGTAACCCCAAATGTAACTTAATTCATGTAATATCAGACCCTATAATTCTTCATTTCTAAAGGTTTTTTATTTTCCCATAATTAGGAAATTATAGATTTTGAAATGACTTCCGCTACTCGATGCTGTTCAGTCTTTGATTCCTTAGCATGTCTTTAATAACTTTCAATATAATCCATCACCTCCTTCCTCGTCAGCATCTCCCAGTCCCGGGGCTGAACCCGGTATCATCGGCCCTTGAGTGACACATTTTGCAGGCCACATCCCTGCTATATGTATTCATTTAACTAGACTATAATATTCACAAATCCATCACAGGTGTCAATTCTATCCCCCCGACGGCCGTGCAAACCGGTAACAATTTACTACAATGTATCACCTTATTACATCACAACCTCTCTCCGCTGCACATCATCCCAACAGCTCGCAATCACCAAACAGAGCTCACAGGACTCATCTCTAGCATTTAGCCTTAATCTCTACCCCGATGTTGGGTATAAAACAGGAATATTAAGGGCTGGGGCTTTAGCAAGAATTTGGATTTAGTGGCCTAGAGATCTATGTACACGGAAAACATTTAAAAGAAGGATTATGTTTTTCATTTACATTTCATTTAAATTGAGATTGAAAGAGGGACTGTCCCTTTACTAGCGTTCAAAAGCTTTTGGGGTCACTCGGCTGTTTTCATGGAAAACGAGAAAATTATTAGCCGTGACATAATTGCAAAAGGATTTTCTAACCATCAATTAGCCTTTAAAACCTAAACTTGGATCAGCGAACACAACGTGCCATTGGGACACAGGAGTGATGGGAGGGATAAAGGGCCATTGAAACACAGGAGTGATGGGAGGGATAAAGGGCCACTGGGACACAGGAGTGATGGGAGGGATAAAGGGCCATTGGAGCACAGGAGTGATGGGCAGATATTACCCCAACAAGCCAAGAGTCGTAGACCTGTAGGTGCCATAAGCCACCCAAGGGACATGCCTCCCCAAGCCCATTATGGGCAAATTTACCATGGTTCTTTGTAACCCACGCTGGCCAGGGTACCCAGACCGCCAACGCGACCGGGGGCCAGAGTCTACTCTGGCCCGGAGCGCGCCCCCGGCCCCCCCCGCCACCAGCGATTCCTCAATGCCAGACTGAAGGCCCACATTAAATATGTCCAACCCTCTGGGATTAAGATGAGCCCCGTCAGCACGCATGAGATCTGCATTATCGCCTTCCAAATCCTTGTGTCTAACCGTAAATCCACCTATCCTGCGAACAAACTTAGAAATGACATAATTGATCTTCCTACGACACCTTTCCAAAGCCTTACCATTGGAATGGAGACTCCAAACAGGCCGGGGAGCCAGTGGCGTCTCCAGCTTTCATATTTAGGGGGGGCACATGGGGGGCCAGGGACCAAAGTAGGGGGGCCATTATAAAACGGTACATATACACTATATATATATATAAAATATAATATATATATATTGTGACACTGTCACAGGGAGTTGATTGGCATGGCATCTGGGTACAGCTGCTATGCAGATTATGCATATGGGTCCCTGGGGTGGAGCAATTGGAGAGCAGGGTGGGCCAATGCTCCATTTCCCCATTTTGTGGAAATTCCATGCCGGGTTTTCCAGGAGGCAAGAAGTCCACAGGATCCGGTCCGGGATTCCTATGGGGCCAGCATCAGGCACAGGTGCTGGACATTAAAAACCCCTTGAGCCTGATACTCAGAGAGACTGTTGGGGGAAGAGGAAGTTCCCTGAGCTCCCAGGGCAAGGAGAGGCCCTGAAGAAGACAATCCCTGAGCGGAGCGAAGTGAGGCAATACCTGCCTGGACATTTTGTGTGTTGTCTGGGGCAGGTTTTCCAGAGCCTGGCGTAGCTGGGTCTGGCTGGGAGGTTGAGTTAGTGGGTGATTAGGCTGGTCAGTCTGGACCAGCATAGTTAAGTTAGAGAGGGCTCCAATTGGGAGCTAGGTTTTCTTTTTATGATTTGGTTTTGGGTGTGAGCAATTAAAAATAAAGCACTGTTTTGTTACAAACTGGTGTTCCTGACTCTGATTGCCCTAGAGTACTGTGCTTAAGACCCCTAACTATGATGTTTATGGCCCTCGTGCTATAGGCTTTGTCACAATATACACACACACACACGTTAGACGTAATAATATGTACTTAGTTATTTTTCATTCTTTAATATTAGAATATATATATATATATATATATATAAATATTAGACCCTGCTGCCGATATATAGAAATATTACACCCTGCTTCCGATATATATTAATATTAGCCCCTGCTGCGGATATATACCGTATTTGCTCGATTATAAGACGAGGTTTTTTTCAGAGCAAATGCTCTGAAAAATACCCCTCGTCTTATAATCGGGGTCGTCTTCTAATCAGACCTCAAATAGAGGTCTGATTAGGAGACTAAGATCCAGATCCCCCGCACCGCTGCAGGGGACCTGGATCCTCCTGTCGTCGCCCCCCCCCACACTTACCGGTGCTTCCGGAGGTGAAGTTGGCAGCGGGGGTTTGTATGCGTCCGTCGCAAATACCTTCCCCGACTGTCAGAGATCAGAGTTCCAGAGTTCCTGATCTCTGGCAGCCGGGGAAGGTATTTGCGATGGACGCATACAAACCCGCGCTGCCAACTCCACCTCCTTCCGGCTGCCGCGGAATGAGACGTCAACCCGCTGCCCCGGCAATACAGCAGGAAATTGGAAGCACCGGTAAGTAAGTAAGTAAGTGTGTGTGTGTGTGTGTGTGTGTGTGTGTGTGTAGGGCATTTCTGGAATGCCTTACACCCCTATATGCCACTCTGGCACTTAGGGGGTTAAAAGGCATATTATGGGGCAGAGTGGCATATAGGGAGGTATAAGGCATTTCAGGAGGCAGAGTGGCGTTAAGGGGGCATTTAATAGTGCACTCTGCCTCCTGAAATGCCTTATACCTCCCTATATGCCACTCTGCCCCATAATATGCCTTTTAACCCCCTAAATGCCAGAGTGGCATATAGGGGTATAAGGCATTTCTGGAGGCAGAGTGCTCTATATAATGCCTTTTAACTCCCTTAATGCCACTCTGCCTCCTGGAATGCCTTATACCTCCCTATATGCCACTCTGCCCCATAATATGCATTTTAACCCCCTAAATGCCAGAATGGGATATAGGGGTATAAGGCATTTCTGGAGGCAGAGTGGCACATAGGGGGTCAAAAGGCATACCATGGGGCACAGTGGCATATAGAGGGTTAAAAGGCATATCATGGGCCACAGTGCCATATTGGTGTGGCAAGCCTGGGGGCAGATGTGCGTAACTGGGGGGCAGGTTGGAAAATACAAGGAAATAAAAACAAAAAAAATATTTTTCTCAATCATAGCTTTTATTAAAAAAAATAGTTTACATGAATTAACATTTACTGGTAAAACTTTTTTCCTTTAGGGTCGTCTTATATTCAGGCTTTTTCTTTTTTTCCTAAGTTAATATTCAGATTTTGGGGGGTCGTCTTATAATCAGGGTCGTCTTATAATCGAGCAAATACGGTACTTATATTATACCCTGCTGCCGATATACATAAAAATTATATCCTGCTTCCGATATATATTAATATTTGACCCTGCTGCCAATATATATTAATATTAGCCCCTGCTGCCGATATATATATATAAATATTAGCCCCTGCTGCCAATATGAATATAAATACTAGACCCTGCTGCCAATAAATAATATTAGCCCCTGCTGCCAATATATGTTAATATTATCACCTGCTGCTAATATATATTTTAATATTAGACCCTGCTACCAATGCATAAAATGCTGCCAATATATATAAATATTAGACCCTGCTGCCAATATATTTTATAGTGAAAAAATTGGACCCTACCCAAGCATTTCCTTGGGCCCCGCTCAACGCTCCCTTGCATGCAATCACTCCCTCCGCTACCATACTAAAACAAAAATATTTGCCACACTGACTGCAGATCAGGGGAAGACATTGAGAGTCAGTCCTACACCGAGAGGTCCTCTCCCCTGTAATCATCCCCAGAGTCCCTTTGTCCCCTCATTCACTAAACCATACCGCTCTTTTACTTACACCGTATAGTTCAGGTATAGATCAAATAAACAACACATGGAAACAGCACATGCAACTGAATAAGATTAAAAAAAAACTTGTCTTTGTGGGTATTCATAATGTATGGAAACATAGCATTGCAGGTATAAACCAACAGAACACACAAACCCAGCATTGCAGGTATAGATCAACTGGAAATCACATGTACACTTAGCACTGGAGGTATAGATCAAATAAATAACACATGGAAATAGCCCTTAAGGTATTGATCAACTGAATAAGACATACAAATCCTATATTTGCAGGCAAACATAAATAATGTATGGAAACATAGCCGATACAGATCAACAGAATAACACAAAACCCAGCTTTGCAGGTATAAATCAATTGGAAATTACATATAAACTCTGCATTAAAAGGTATAAACCCCCCTAAATTACAGGCATAGATCACTGGTCGCACACCCCAAAGCCAACCCTGGCGTCCACATTGCCCACATAGAACCTGACCAGCACCTAAATTACACATACATAGGACGTGCCATCTTTGTCGCCAAACAGCCCAGCATGAGTCATCATTGTCCACAAACAGCTGAACGTACGCCATGTTTGTCCCATAAACACACTACCTGTGCCATCTTTGTCCCCAGTGCCCACCCTGCTTATCCCATCTTTGCTTTTTTGACAAATCAATAATACACCTATGATTCACACAAACACTTTTACAGTCACTCACTAATTCACTTTCATTCAATCATTTATTCTTTCACACAAATTATTTACACATATTCATTAATGCATCCACACATTAATCCATTCATTCTCTCTCTCATTCTGACTCTTTATTTCAATATTCTTGCCACCCTCCCTTCTCCCTACCTACCCCCTCTTCCTCCCTCCCTATCTACCCCCTCTCCCTCCCTATCTAGGGAATTTAGAGTTTACTTCTTAGAATTTAGAGTTTGTATGACCTGCACTAAGGGGCACTAATATCAACTTCTGCTCTAGTGATACATATATTGTACTTGCTTCAGCAAACCAATATTTAAATGCAGTTGTTGTAATCCAAGAAAGCAACTACACAAACACTAGATAAAGAAGGTCAATAACTAGCACTGGAGGGTCATTACAGCACAGAGGACAAGTATGACCGACATGTTCAATGTGCACCATCCAACCCTGTCCAGAACACATTTACAGAAAATGAATACCGGTACATAGAAAGTCCCTCACAATGGGGGACAGAAAGGATCCAGTCGTGCATGCCTGTCTGGAAGCGTTGCAAATGGAAAATGGGTTAGCAACAACCTATCTGCCTCTTCTCACTTCCCACTACCCTCTCCCCCCTTTGAAGTTCACTTACCTTGTACAAGTCCAGTGGTGGGATCGCAAGGCCTCCGTCTCCCTGTTCTGCCGCAGTGTGCGCGGCTTCACTGCTGAGCGGTAGATATGACATCATATTCTGGCGCTCAGCTTGAAATACTGGCACCGCGACCAAGGCAGAGGCCTTGCGGGGAACAGTGAGAGGTGCCGAACGGTTGCTGAAAACGCTTGCTCAGCGACCGCTCGGCGCCTCTCTCTCCACCGTCTCCAGGGGAAGGCTGGCAGCCTAAGGCCTGGGGGGCAAGTCTAGTCCACTGGCCCATTGCGCCATCAAAGCAGCTGCGAGCGACATTGAAAGCGGCCGCTGTGCGGCAATCACTCCACCAGCGCCTAATGAAATTAAAGCGGCCGGCGTGCACTCACCGCGCCGCCCAATGGCCGTGCCTCAGCTCTTCATCCCGCCCCTTTTAAGACATGGGACGAAGAGCTGAGGCATGGCCATTGGGTCTGACTGCCGCACGATGCAGGGGCGTACCTAGAGTATTTGGCACCTGTGGCAGATCCTGTATATGGCACCCCCCCACACACACACTTTAAAACGGCATAGTTTCTATGGTTAGGAAAACATTGACGGGGTACAGAATAATTGTTGTCATTATATACTTAGGGATTATGCAGTACCACCGTCAATGTGTGCCTATACATTGAGCCAGACACTGACAATACTGCAGTACAACCCCTATCACTATATACTAAGCCAAACATTGATGTGATGTAGGCTTACGACTTTAGTGACTGGCATAGTATATAGTAGGGATGCACCGAAATGAAAATTCTGGACTGAAACTGAAAATTCAGCATTCACTTGGCCAAAATCCAAAAACAAACAAAAAAAAAAAAAACAACTTTAAAATACTTTATTAAAAGTAACACCAAAATTAGACACAAAAAATCAATAACAATATTAATATATACATATATATAACAACAATCACAATCCTATCATGCTCAGGTTCTAGCATGTGCTAGATGACTTAGCTTGATAGGAGTGTGATTGCTGTTTGCAATTATATATATATATATATATATATATTAATACTGTTATTGAATTATTCTGTGCAATAAAAGTGATAACACACCAAAGTTGGACCAAAAAAATAATTGATGACAGCAATCACACTCCTTTCATGCCTAGGCAGCCACTACATGCTGGAAACTGGGCATGAAAGGAATGTGATTACAGGCTCCCTATGCCATGCTATCCCCCCACACTTACACATCCATGCTATCTCAAACCCTCATTCACAAACATTCAGCATAACACCTATCACTCTCACACACTCACTAATCCACTCTCCCTGAATCTTGTCCTACCTTTTCTTCGGTCACTGTCTATTACAAAACGCGTCTATTACAAAAAAAAAAAAAGCCGTTTCAACTGGGGGGCACACGGAGGGGGCACAGCATGATGTAGGGGGGGGCATGGCCCCCTCTGCCCCCCCCTGCCGACGCCACTGTGGGGAGCAATCTCAGACCAGACCAGAAAACAGGGCAAGACATCTGCCAGATCATTCTTAATGCGATGAATTAAATCAATAGATCGAACCTGACCAAGGTCATTCCCGCCGGCATGAATAACCAAAACTATATTAGAAGGAACCAACCTGCGCAACAAATGCAACTCACGAGATAGCTGATCCCAGCGAAGATCGCGAAACCCCCGCCA
The DNA here is from genome assembly GCF_027358695.1 of Spea bombifrons. Lineage (NCBI taxonomy): Eukaryota > Metazoa > Chordata > Amphibia > Anura > Pelobatidae > Spea > Spea bombifrons. Next base: position 137,938,972 of record NC_071088.1, on the reverse strand, counting down.
ATGGATGCGGACTCTGTCATAAGGGAAACTTATATTACGGCCATAAAGAAAGGGGAAAGAGGTAAGATTCACCTCTTGCACCCAATCTAACCCTTATAGCTGCAACAATGTTGCAGCTACCCACCAATGAAAAGAGACCCTGACTGCAGCCCTGTGCATGGGCCAGCAGTCATGACCCCCTTCCCTATTGGTCCAGGGGGCCCCTTTTCTTTCACATAAAAGGGCAACAGCAAGAAATAAACAGATATGGGAAAGGCTGAACTTGATGGACGCATGTCTTTTTTCAGCCTATCTAACTATGTAACTAATATATAGATATAGATATATATACTCACTGGCCACTTTGCTTGTACCGGGTTGGACCCTCTTTTGCCTTCAGAGCTGCCTTTATTCTTTGTGGCATACTTTCTACAGGGTGCAGGATACATTCAATTCGTACTAAGGGGTCCAAAGTGTGCCAAGAAAATGCCCCCCACACCATTACACCACCAGCCTGAACCGTTGATACAAGTCTGACCCGTATAAGGGGTATAAGGCGTATGTGGGGGGGGTGAGTGGCATATCTGGGTAAAAAAGCATATCAGAGGGCAATATGGCATATGGGGGTATAAGGCATTTCTGGGGCATGAGGCATATCTGGGGGTATAAGGCATATCTGGGGGTATAAGGCATATCTGGGAGGCAGTGTGGCTAGCCTAGGCTCAAATCTTAGACTTATAGGCAGACTTCTATTTGAGGCAGTATTATCAGAAGACCCCGAATATAAGATGGGGGATATTTCTCAGAGCATTTGCGTGGAAAAAAAACCTTGTTTTATATACGAGCGAATACGGTATTTCTTCCAAATGTATTCCTAAGAGGCGAAGAGAAGTATATAATGTCTTACCCCAACGGGGTTGACAGATTTGGTTCTGGAAGTCCTCTTGTTTTTCCGTCCCCAATAATGTTTTTATTTTCATATATTACCCCCTGGACTGCAGTTAAACAATATTTAATTGGGCAACACGACAAAAAAACAAATCTTCATCCGGTGCTGCACCACTTTGTACAGTTTTTGTAGTTTCCTATGAGACCGTATTCATGGTAATAAATATTATTTATTAGCACCAAAATATAAAGAGTAACACACAAAAATGGGTCTCTGGACCGTCAGCCTCGGCCACAATACGTCACGGGCCGGATATACAATAAGGCTGCTTAGCATGGAAGAAAAGTAGGTTTTATCTCACATTGTTCTATGGGCCGATTATTTGTGGCAGGGGAACTAAAGCCTTAATATCTAAAAGTCCAATTCCTCATTTACTGAAAGTCCCTGTAAGACATCGTCTGGTTCCCCGCAGGCCGTATGATACGGAGTCCGGGGGCTTCTAAAGTACATTGTCTGAAATAACAGAGACAGAACTCAGACAAACGGCGAATCTGCAGCTGCCCCGGCATATAAAGAAACCCCAAAAACAAACTTTTACTGTAATACCGTGTTTCCCCGAAAGTAAGACAGTGTCTTACTTTCTTTTTATCCCTAAAAGCCCCACTATGTCTTACTTTCGGGGTATGTCTTATATTGGGAAAAAATTGTCCATATATACCAATCCACACGCATACCAATCCACACATATACACCAAACCACACACATATACACCAAACCACACATATACACCAAACCACACACATATACCAAACCACACATATATACTAATCCACACATATACACCAATCCACTCTCACTGTCACTCTATGCTTTCCTACCTTTCCTCTTTCAGTTTCTTTGCCGCCTCTTCGCTCTTCTTCTTAGTTCTTCTGTCTTCTCTTCTTCCGGGTCAGAGGGCACGGAGACCGGTGGGCGCGGCTTCAGTGCTGTGCGCCGGGATCTGGCAGCAAACCCCGGCGCACAGCAGCTGTTGCCTTGGGGATCACAAGGGAGCGGTATCGGAGGTCTGTTAAAGACCTCCGATACTGCTCCCTTGCGAGCCTGCTCCTCCAGCGGCGGACATTACTGTCCGTCTCTGGAGGGGCGGCAGGGGCGTCGGACCGCGCTGCGGCGGACCCCGCGACGGCAGTGGCGTCGGACCGCGCTGCGGCGGACCCCGCGGCGGCGCCCCCTGGAGTGTGGCGCCCTGTGCGGTCGCACAGGTCGCACACCCCAAAGGCCGGCCCTGGTCCTGATGGACCACGGAAAACATTATTGCTGCTCCAGCAAATCCCCCGTGTTTCCCCGAAAGTAAGACATATGTCTTACTTTCGGGGTACGGCTTATATTAGCCGACCCCTCTGAAACTCCCGATACGTCTTACTATCGGGGGTGTCTTACTATCGGGGAAACACGGTACCAGTGAAGGATTTTTAATGCCACGACGAACAGGGGATTAAAGATCTTTGGTCTAAAAATTGGGACTGCCCTGCAAAATCCAGGATTGTGCAGTATTTCAATTCATTTTATATGACAAATACAAAAGCGCCACATCAATATATTCAAAGAAATCCACTAAAGTGTTTACGTCGATAAAACAGTAAAGCAGAAGCACGGAACCCTCGTGCATTGTGACATCATAGAGTCTGTGACATCACAACACAGTAAAGCCGGAGCGCGCTCCTCTGCTTGCTCAGTGTAGTTGGGCGCTCGCACTTGTAAGCAGCTATTCATAGCGGACTTGAAGTGTTGTTACCAACGGCATCAGAGATTGAGGAGATTTAAAAGAAGAACCTTTTAAAAGAAGAGCTATGGAGAATTGTCGTCTACTCCATGGACTGAGGTGGATTGCAAAGAGATGTTGCCCCAGAAAAGTGCGGAAGTTTTTCAAAAGAGTTAAAAAAGCTTTCACCAACAACGCCAAAAAGAGTGAGGACCAGAACAAGAAGCACTTGGCCGGTGGAGACCGGGTCCTAAAAAGGAAGAAAGAGAGTAGCAGTAACGAGGAAGAAAGAGGGAGAGCGAGGAAGAGGACCAAGCGTACTGCTAATGAGAGGGAGGAGAGCAGCCTGTGTCTGAGGGCAAAGGAAACAAAAAGACGCCGAAGCAGCAGCACAGACAGCTCCGAAAATGAGAAAAAGCGCTGCAAATACAGTGAGAAAAGCAGCCAGATTCTGGGGCAGCAGGAGAAAGAAGGAGCGGAGGAACATCTGGAGGAGCGCAGAAGGGGAAAGGTTCCCATGAAGAGACGCAGAAGTGAGGTAGAAAGTGGTGTTACTGCGAAAAAATTTCGGAGCCTTCTCCCCATGACGCCCTCCGGCTTCATCTTCCATTCAGTGCTGGGTGAAGGGGGGTTTGGAAAAGTCATGTTGGCTTCTGTACCTAGAAGAGACTTTATGGTAGCGGTCAAAATCATCCGCAAGAAAGCCGCTAAGCCCCTGTACCTACTGAAGGAGAGGAGAATCCTGGAGATGGCTCGGGACAGCCCGTTCCTGTGCCACGGATATGCAGGCTTCCAAACGCAGACCTGCGTGTTATTCGTGATGGAGTATATGGCAGGTGGAAGTCTCCTGTCATATTTGAGGAGGGTGGGCTGCCTCACCGAGACCACAGCTGCATTTTATTCGGCTGAATTAATCTGCGGCATCCAGTTCCTCCACGCTCGCGGAGTTATACATCGGGACCTGAAGCTGGACAACATCTTGCTTGACGGAGAGGGCCACGCCAAGATCTGCGATTTTGGTCTTGTTGCAGAAGGCATTTTTGGAGCAGCAGAAACAATAGGACGCTGCGGAACAGTCGATTACATGGCCCCGGAAATACATCTAAAGCAAGCATACGGTGTTGCCGTGGACTGGTGGTCCTTCGGGGTGATTTTATTCTGCATGCTTAACGGAAGGTTACCGTTCTATCGTGGTAACTGCGAGGAGGCAGCAATCCATGCCATTGTAAATGAAAGCCATCGGAATGTCAAAGACATCTCAAAAGAAGCTGCGGACATCCTGAGGTATCTTCTGATGAAAGATCCTGACTTTCGCCTCTGGATCACGGGGTGTATCAGGTGGCATCCATTCTTTCAGGACATTAATTGGGAGGATATAAAGAGCCGCCGTTCAACTCCCCCGTACCGGCCGACACCAGCATCAGATCTCCGCTTGAAGACACTTCAGGGGAGTCCATCAGTCTTGGTGAGCACAAAGGACACGTCCTCTTCATCTTCATCGTCCTCTTCCTCGTCATCGAGCAGCCAGAGTCTTTCTGGCTTTTCCTTTGTGACTCCAGACTGGATGGTCTGAAGGATGGACTAAGCCCTGGCCAAGTGCAGAAAAGAAGGGATTTTTTCCCCAGTTTGTGGCAAAATTGGAAAAAGACACAAACTGGGGTTTTTTTTCCCTACTTTCCAAAAAACATCATAACATCATAATAAATTTGAGAAACACCTACATTTTTTGTTATTGTTTCCTTTGTGTTGTATATACAGGTGTCATTGTCCACAGATAGCTCTACATACATATGACATCACAAGAGAGCTTCTGTTTCTATGACATCATAAGCAAACAGTATATTCTGATTTATGGAGACAGGAAAGTCCCAAATAAAAGTAAATTTTCAGTAATGTACTTTATGTAACCCCAAATGTAACTTAATTCATGTAATATCAGACCCTATAATTCTTCATTTCTAAAGGTTTTTTATTTTCCCATAATTAGCAAATGATGGATTTTGTAATGACTTCCACTACTCAATGCTGTTCAGTCTTTGATTCCTTAGCATGTCTTTAATAACTTTCAATATAATCCATCACCTCCTTCCTCGTCAGCATCTCCCAGTCCCAGGGCTGAGCCCGGTATCATCGGCCCTCAAGTGACACAGGTTGGGGGCCACATCCCTCCTATATGTATTCATTTAACTAGATTTTAATATTCACAAATCCATCACAGGTGTCAATTCTATCCCCCCCGACGGCCGTGCAAACCGGTAACAATTTACTACAATGTATCACCTTATTACATCACAACCTCTCTCCGCTCCACATCATCCCAACAGCTCGCAATCACCAAACAGAGCTCACAGGACTCATCTCTAGCATTTAGCCTTAATCTCTACCCCGATGTTGGGTATAAAACAGGAATATTAAGGGCTGGGGCTTTAGCAAGAATTTGGATTTAGTGGCCTAGAGATCTATGTACACGGAAAACATTTAAAAGAAGGATTATGTTTTTCATTTACATTTCATTTAAATTGAGATTGAAAGAGGGACTGTCCATTTACTAGCGTTCAAAAGCTTTTGGAGTCACTCGGCTGTTTTCATGGAAAACGAGAAAATTATTGGCCGTGACATAATTGCAAAAGGATTTTCTAACCATCAATTAGCCTTTAAAACCTAAATTTGGATCAGTTGGGAGTGATAAAGGGCCATTGGAACACAGGAGTGATGAGAGTGATAAAGGGCCTCTGTACCCCTATGAAGAGATTCCATTAAAAATTCCAATCGTTATTTACAACATTAACCCTGTCTGCGCTGGATTTCTGATCCATTTCATGTTATTTTAATGGACAAAATGTCCTTTTCTTTCAAAAACTATTACAAGTGACCAGAGCATTTAATGAGAAGTATATATAAGCAACGGAATTTTATTTTAGGAAACTCACGTTATTTTGTCTTACCTCCATTTCTTCATGTAAGGCCGATGGCCGATGATGGCTTCCAGAATTACCCGCTTCTGTAACGTCAAGAAGTTCTCTTTGAAGTATTCTAAAGATGGGCAGTGGAGCTTTGCGATCGCAGGGTCTAAATCCACGGCAGGAATGAGTGAATGAAGCATTTTCTGTCAGGAGACAGAACATGAGTTATGTCAAATTACAGATATACTGAAAAAGATGAAGACAAAAGGCTCCGTGCATTCTGCTTCTCGCCGCTCTAATCCATGAGCAGCTGCCCGAGGCTTCTGCACCACTCCGGGTCCCGGTCATACAGACAGACCCCGGCGTCCCACACACCATACCACCCTGGCTTTCACCTCTGGGCCCAGATCAGCCGGGAACTGCTCCAGAAAAAGCGGCAGTGAGCAGGGCCATCTTAACAGCATTGTATACCCTCCTCAAAAAAATCCACTGGTTTTTTTTATTTAACGTCCTCCATGTTAAATAAAGTTTTTTTTTACTTTATTTAACATCCTCCATGTTAAATAAAGTTAAAAACAAACAGGAAAAAAAGAAAACAAAACAACAATGTTTTAATTTAAGTCCCGGGCGGGGGTGCCGAGCATTCGCTCGTGAAGTTTTCAGCAAACGCTCGGAGCCCCGTCATATTCCGGCGCTCAGCTGTGAAGTGCGCACCGCGGCAGAGTGGGAAGACGGACGCCTCCCGCTCCCACCGCAGGACTCCGGCAACAAGGTAAGTAGGAATAATGAGCAGTAGAGAGAGGGGGTAGATAGTGAGAAGGGGCAGTGAGAAGGGGCAGAGGGGATAGATAGTGAGAAGTGGGGAAGGGGGTGCATAGTGAGAAGGGGGTACATAGTGAGAAGGGGCAGATAATAAGAAGAGGAGGGGTAGATGGGGAGAGGGGTAGCGAATGAATGAATTAATGTGTGGATGTTTACCAACAAAGATGTCTTACACTGGGCTGTTAGGGGACAAAGTTGGCTCAGGCTGGACTGTAATATGTGTTTGGGCCCAATTTGGACATTTCCACCCACAGGGGTGTACTCACTTTTGTTGCCAAGGTTTAGACATTAATGTCTGTGTGTTGAGTTATATTTGAGGGGACAGTAAAGTTACTCTGTTATACAGGCTGTACACTCACTACTTTACATTGTAACAGAAATCATTTCTTCAGTGTTATCACATGAACAGATATAATAAAATATTTACAAAAATGTGAGGGGAGATCCTGTATGTGGCACCCCCCCACACACAAACACTTTAAAACTGCATAGCTTCTATCGTTATATAGTGGCGCAGACATTGAAGGTGGTACAGCATTACTGTTATCATTATATACTGAGGCAGACATTGACGGTGGTACAGCATTACACCTATCACTATATAGTGAGGCAAAATAAAGAAGCAGAGGCTCAGCACTCAAATGATAAGGTGAGTTTATTTCACGCAGGCAACGTTTCGACACACAAGTCTTTCTCAAGCCTTAGAAACATTAGTGCACACATTCAAGTATTTATGCAAGTGATTAAGGGGTCGGACACACCCGACCGTACATAACAATTTAAAGTGACAGTGCAAACTGACCAGTCTATATATAAAGTGACAGTGCAAAGATAGCCAGTCAATGTGTATATATAAATAAATAACATTATATTAAAAATATGAATAAATATGAAAGTGAAGTGATAAATATACTACATATATATATATATATATATATATATATATATCTATTATATAAAAAAAGTGTACACAATTTATTATAATTTATATAATATATATATATCAGGGCTTGACAAATTTGTTGTGAATCTAGGCGCCAGGTAAAAAAGTTAGGAGCCAGGATTTTTTTAAACTAACAGTTGGTCAGGAGTGATCTGATCATCATCAGCCCAGTTACTAAACTCACAGCATTTGACCTGGAAGCACCCTGGACTTTCAGGTCAGTGCTGGTTTTTTTTTTTAATTTTTTTTTTTTTTAACCCTTTCAATGCTGATGTTCCATTGGAGCACAGCATTGACTGATATTTAGTCCCCACAAGGTTGTGGGGACAAATGTTAACCCCTGCAATGCCACGAATGTGTCATACACAATTGTGGCATTGAAGGGGTTAACGCTGCACTGTCGCTCTCAGGGAGCGATCAGGCAGCAGGGGAGGGTTGGGGCTGGTGTCCACCCTCATGTGGAGACCGAAGAACCCTCTCCCCTGTCCCTGAAGCTGCCTCTGGCAGCTGGGACTCAATTGCTGGTCTATAGACCAGCCATTGCAGGGGGGAGTCTCTGATGACTGCTGTAGGCTTCCATGCCTACAGGAGTCATCACAGGGCTTGTGGGGGCTCGTTTTTGCTGTTGCTGGCCTGCCTGGGCTTCTAGGCAGACCACCAGCAGCAGAGCCCTGTACAAAACGGGAATTAACCCCTAAATGCCGCGATCGCGGCATTGAAGGGGTTAACGCTGCACTGTCGCTCTCATGGAGCGATCAGGCAGCTGGAGGGTGTTGGGTCAGGTCCCCACACTTGTGTGGGGGCCCAATCAACACACAACCCCCTTCCCTGAAGCTGCCTGTGGCAGCTGAAAACACGATTGCTGGTTTTGCAGCAACCGCGTTTTCAGCCTACAGGCTCACTCTGTGGGAGTGATCTCAGGCTCGGGGGCGGGCTCTGAGTGGCTGTGCTGTCTGCCCAGACTCCTGGGCAGACAGCAGCAGCAGCGCCCTCGTGTGGTGACTCAGCCTCTTACAGCCACAATTTTTTCTGGATGTAAGAGGCTGACAAAATCTAGGCGCCAGGACAAAATTCTCTGTCGCCATGGCGACCTGGCACCTGGGATTTGTCGAGCCCTGTATATATATATATATATATATATATTTTATATAATAGATATATGCTTCTTTATTTTGGATTTATTGAGGGACTTGGTGGTACCCTGGCTCGTGCACCATTTCACTGCTGAGAGCTGCATTCCAACCTTTTTTTTTGTGTGTAGATAGTGAGACAGACATTGATGGGGGTACAGCAAAACACCTATCACTATATACTGAGGCCGACATTGACGGGGGTACAGCATAACACCTAACACTATATACTGAGGCAGACATTGACGGTGGTACAGCGTAATCCCTATTACTATACATTGAGCCAGACACTGATAATAGTGCAGCATAACTCCTATCACTATATACTAACCCAAACATACAACCCAAACACTGGAGATAATCCCCTCATCCAGTGATGAGATGATACCGCTGGGGGTAGCCACAGAAGCCTTTATAAACCCAGGGCCCATAGTCAATAGGGAGGAGGCTGGCAGTCAGGCTTCTCCAGTGGTCCCAGTGATGGAGGCTTCCCTCACACTCATTATCTCCCTCATTCAGACAATTCATCCACACATTCATTCATTCTCTCACTCATTCTCCCTATCTACCTTCCCCCTTTTCTACCCCTTCTCACTATCTACCCCCCTTTCCCTCCCTTCTCACTATCTACCCCCTCCCTCTCTTCTCACTATCTACACCCCTCCCTCCTCACTATCTACCCATCTCCCTCCCTCCCTCCTCACTAGCTACCCCCTGTTGCTGAGCGCCACCGCGACAGAGTTAGAGACCTCGTGAAGGAGACTGAGTGGCGCCGAGCGGTTGCTAGGCGCTCCTCTCTCCTCTGTGTAAAAAAAAAGTGACGAGGCTGCCGGGGATCCGGGACATATGGTCATCCTAGCCCATGGCACCCCCCAGGGCGTACTCCCCCCCCCGCTAGGTACCCTACTGTATATCCTCACTATCTACCCCCTCCCTCCCTCCTCACTATCTACCAATCTCCCTCCTCACGATCTACCCCCCCACCTCTTCCTGCTCTGTCACTGTTTCTTGCTTTGCCACTGCGCTGCTTCATTGCTGAGCACCACCGCGACAGAGACTAAGGGGCGCCGAGAGGTGGCTAGGCGCCCCTCTCTCTCCTCCATGTAAAAAAAAAAAGTGACGAGGCTGCCGGGAATCCGGGACATGTGGTCATCCTAGCCCGTGGCACCCCCCTGATGAGCATCACCCGTCATTATCTACCCATCTCCCTCCCTCCTCACTATCTACCCATATCCCTCCCTCCTCACTATCTACCCCCCTTTCTCCCTCCTCATTGTCTACCCCCTCTCCCCCCACTATCTACCCTCTCTCTCCCCTCCCTCCTCACTATCTACCCCCCTCCCTCCTCACTATACCCCCCCCACACTAGCTACCCTCTCCCCCCCGTCCCTGCTCACTATCTACCCCCCTCTCCCCCCCACTATCTACCCTCTCCCCCTTTGTAGATAAAGGTTTTGGACTTACCATCCAGAAGTCTTGCGGTGGGAGCACGACGCCTCCGTCTTCCTGCTCGGCCGCTGCTTCCTGCTCTGCTGCTGCGCTGCTTCATTGCTGAGCGCCACTGCGACGGAGTTAGAGGCCTCGCGAAGGAGACTGAGGGGCGCCGAGCGGTTGCTAGGCGCCCCTCTCTCTCTTCCGTGTAAAAAAAAAAAAAAAAAAAGACTGCCGGGGATCCGGGACATGTGGTCATCCTAGCGCGTGGCACCCCCCTGACGAGCGTCACGACCCGGGGCTGCATCATTTAGAAGAGGTTAGTGGGTTAATGGCTATTTTGTTTTCGATATGTTTTTTGCTTTTGGAATCTATTAAATTAATAAATAAAGTGTTATTAAATAAACGTATTTTGTTCTATTTGTTTGCTGTTTAATTAAAATGCTGAAAATGTTGCTATTTTCTGCCCACCTCCTTTTTTTTTTTTTTACTTAAGCAAATGATTAAATATAATTATGCGTATCCCATAGGAGCGGCCGGCTTAACTTAAATCAGCGGTTTCACCAGCGCTCTTAATATTTAAGACTAAAGCAGCATATCCAGACAGGGATTTCTGCTTCCTCAGTAAAATCACTCAGCCTTTTCTAATGTAAATTATTCTATTAATTACATCTTTACAGCCTTTATTAAAGCAAATCAAGGTGCTGCATCATTAAAATTCTGGAAGTTCCGTTACGATAGCCATTATGATATCTGAAAGTCTTATTTTTCATAGTAAAAATGCAAAATCATGATTTTTTTCCCCTTTTTGACTTTCTTGTGTTTTTTTTTTATTCAGTCTGCAAGTCTCTTCCAACTCATATTCATAAGTAGTAAATCATTAAAAGAAAACCAAAAATGATAGAAAGGCACTTTATTGGCATTTATTTATGTTATTGAACTACTGGCTGATTTTATAGGGTTAATTATATATATATATATATATATATATATATATATATATACACAATCACAAGATATTAACACTAAATCATTATGCCATCAAAGCAGTAAAGCAATAAAATCCATTTGGTATATTAGGTGCCTCTAGGGGGCAGTAAAGAAAACGTTTTTTCCCCCAAAAGAAACCGAATCCAGAGAGGAAAAATAGTACTAAAGATGGATCAGCTTTTAACCCCCGGTTTTTGGTCTATTAATAATGATAATAATGTGTATCCACATATAAAATGAACTCAGAGCATCAGATATTGTCTCTCGATATGCCAGAATACACTCTTTTGTTTTGTCCTACCCGTGACTGGAGACATTAGTTGCTGCCTTGTCCAGGGCCATGTTAACATAGGGGCTGATGGAGCTGCAGCTCCAGGCCCCTACCAGAAAATAGGCCCAGTCAGGGCTGGACTGACTGGGCCTATGCGTGGCCGATGCAGCCACCAGGGCATTCTTTAACGCAGGCAAAAGGGGCAGCTGCCCCTTGAGCCCACAGTTGCGACCTGGCCCGCGACTCTAGAGGGCCCAGGGTAACCCCCATGAGCACTTCCGCAGAACCCCGCTACTTGCCGTCTCTCATACCGCCCATAGCATGCAGGAACCCAGCAGAGTCACATCAAGTACGTCACATGACCCTGCTGCGTGTCTGCTTCCCCTGTGCGGTAAAACAGAAGTGCGAGCAACACAGAAGGAAGCAGCGAGACATCTGCCGTTCAGGTAAGGGGGTGGGGTAGGTTTATTCCTGCCATTCAGAGGCGCACTATGAAGTACATGAGATTATACTCACAGGTGTATATTTGATATATATATGTATGTATATGTATATATACCGTATATATATATATATATATATATATATATATATATATATATATACACACACACACACACTGATTTACATATACACACACCATAACATACACATAAATACACATAAACATTTTATATATATCTCACATACATACTGATTCACATATACTATTTTATATATATATATATATATACCGGTGTGTGTATATATATATATATATATATATATATATATATATTAATTATTAGGAAGCCTTGCAAACAGATTTCATAATATAAATGCAATCATTACAGACTGAGAGAATTAACTCAGCCATTGCTAGACATTACACACACAGTCACACAAACTTCCTTGGGCCCCGCTCCACGCTCCCTAGCATGCAATCGCTCCCTCCGTTCCCGCACCAAAAAAAATATTTGCCACACTGACTGCAGATTAGGGGAATACTATGAGAGCCTGAGGGTATAGAGGGTATATTCCACACAAATCATTTATTCATAAATGCAATCTTGCAAATTCATTAATTCTCTCACTCATTCACACAATGCATCCACACATTAATTTGTACTCTTACTCATTCAGACAATCAATCCACACATTAATTACTTCATTCTCTCACTCATTCACACAAATCATACACACATGAACTCATGATTATTCTCACTATTTATTTGAATATTCTTACTACCCCCTTTCTCACTAGCTACCTATCCTCCCTTTTCCTACTAAATACCCCCTCTCCCCTTCTCACTATCTACTCCCTCTCCCCTCTTCTCACTATCTACCCCCTCTCCTCCCATTCTCACTATCTACCCCCTCTCCTCCATTTCTCACTACCTACCCTCTCCCCTCTTAGTATTTCACTTTGCAGAAGGCCTCTGTCTTGCTGCTCTGCCGCAGTGCACACTGCTTCACTGCTGAGCTCCGGAATATGACATCATAGCGACCTAGCTAGAGGCCGCCCAGAGGAGACTGAGGTGTGCCGAGCGAGTGCTTGGCGCCCCTTTCTCTCCTCCACGCCAATCAGTGCTCCCTCGGCTCCACACAAAAAACGACGGCGTTTCAATCTGACCCCCCCCTGCAGCCGGCGCCACAGATTGAGGATTTAAAGTCCCATTGCCGGGCAATCCAGGACATGTGGTCACCCTACAAACTACTGGTACTTGCTTAAAACAGAAGCTTAAAACATCTTCTGTTTATTAAATTTAGATTCATTGATGGTTTTTCTATTTTAAAAAAAATCCCCACTTTTTATTGTTGCTGCAGGAGAACGATTTTGGAATAATTTATGTAAAACCTAATATCCCGTTCTGTCTTCAAATAAAGTATCAGTCGAAATCCTTTTAGTTACAAACATAAACCCCCCTTTCCTTGTGTCGGGATCCGCAGTAACCCAAAGGTTTATAGGAACAGTTAAAGAACAGAAATATCTGTTTCTATCGGGCCTGAATCACTGGCTGCTCCATAAAGGGGAATCAATAACATCCATTCACATTAGAAGTGTTTATGGCCGACTAAACATGATTTAAGCAGGTAGCACTCGAGTAATTATTGGGCTGCCCTAGAAATACCGTAGTCATATTTTGTTATATATTCACTTTACAGAAACTGAAAGCCAAGCCGGGGGTGTGCGGAGTAATACAGAGTTCTCAGCGCACTTGTAACGGAGCTGTTAGCTCCAGGGGGCAGGTAAAGCCAAGTGCCCCCATCAGCCCCTTGCCCTCCCATAAGCTAAAATAGATGACGGGACACGTACCGATGTGCTCGATTATAGGCCGCACCCTTAAGGTTTGGTGCTATTTTAAAGAAAAAAATATTTTTAAAGAAAAAATACACATGAGTGGAATGGTAAAACAGTATTTTATCTAATGAACAGGAAAACCAACAGCCACTTTAAGCCCCCCTCCTTAATTCATAATGCTCCTTACATATAGATATGCCCCTCAGCCCCCTGATATGCCACTTTGTCTGTCTGTCTACCTGTGCCACCGCTGCCCCTAAAACAGCCTGTCTGTGCCACCACTGCCCCTCTAAACAGGCTGCCGGTGCTTATACATACCCGAGTCAAATTATTTGCTGTTAAAAGGCATATCATGGGACAGAGTGGCATATAGGGGGTTAAAAGGCATTTATAGAGGCAGAGTGGCATATAGGGGGTTAAAAGGCATTTCTGGAGATAGAGTGGCATAAAGGGGGTTAAAAGGCATATCATGGGGCACTCTGCCTCCAGAAAAGCCTTATGCCATCCTATATGCCACTCTGCCTCCCTGATATGCCTTATACCCTCCTATATGCCACTCTGCCCCATGATATGCCTTTTAACCCCCCTATATGCCACTCTGCCTCCAGAAATGCCTTGTAGCCCCTATATGCCACTCTGCCTCCAGAAATGCCTTATACCCCTATATGCCACTCTGGTATTTAGGGGGTTAAAAGGCATATCATGGGACAGAGTGGCATATAGGGGCTACAAGGCATATTTGGAGGCAGAGTGGCATATAGGGGGTTATAGGAGGATATAAGGCATATCAGGGAGGCAGAGTGGCATATAGTGGGGGCATCAGGATTTTAGATAGAAAAATATTATACCGTTTGTTCAAAAAATAAATTAGTTTACTGACCTTCTACTTCCACTTTGGGGCTTTTTCCTCTTGACCTCCGTCCTCTGGTAGCTGCAGGCCGCCGTTTTCTATGGTAACAGGAAGTCACTGACACGACATCCATTGCTCCAGCAGTCTGAGTGCGAGGGGGCGGAGCTTCCACCTCACGCTGCTGCCATCACTATGCGGCCATCAGATTGCTGGAAATGTAATCTAAACATTTAATCCTTTTGTTTTTTTAAATTTAGTATGCCGGATCGGCTTGCCATATTAAGTAAAATAAAAAAAAAGAATTGACGTAGCTCCGGCCGGTGGCATCACCAATCTGATGGGCGCATAGTGATGGGAGCAGCGTGCGGGGCGAAAGCTCCGTGCGAGGGGGCGGGGCTTTTGCCCCTCATGCCACTCCCATCACTAGGCAGCCATCGCACACGGCCGCTGGGTGCTGATGCCGCCTCTGGCCGGCGCTACTTTAATACTTTTTTTTTTTTAATTTAATATGGCAAGCTGGTCTGGCTTGCTATATTAAATGTAAAAAAAAAAAAGAATCAAGTAGCGCCGGCCGGCCGCATCAGCACGCAGTGGCCGTTTAGATTAGATTTCGGGCGGCCTGGGGGAGGCAATTGTCCCCCTTCCCAGCCCGCCCCTGGTGCAGGAGGAGGCTTCCAATCCCGCTCACAGCGGCTCAGTGGCTGTTTTCAACATTAGTTTGCCCGCTGCCCTGCCCACGGATCTGCCGGACCACCCGGAAATTTCCCAGTATCCCGGTGGACCAGTATGGCCCTGCCTGCAGCTAACTACTGTGGCGCCCATGCACTCTGTGAGAAGACTCTTTCCCCCCTCAGATTCCTGGTGCCACAGCAGTGATGTTGCGGCACCTCCCTGATGATCGGCTGCCCAGCGCCCAGAACTGCATGTCCCGGGCATTGGGCAATACGAATTGCGCATGCCTGCGCTAAACCACAATTATAGGCCGCACCCCCACTTTAAAGAGTTAAGGGGGGGGTGGCCTGTAATCAGCCAATATGGAATTAATACATATGCTAACGGATATGCTAACACACACATATATACTCATGCTACGCATACTTATATTAACACAGCTACACTTACACATACACACTCCCCCTAACTCCTTTACCCCATTACCTTCCCATAGCCTTTTTTATACCTTCTCACACACAAAGTTCTGCTTTCACATTAAGCAGCCTGGTGTTATGTCTACCTTGTCCGCCAACGTCCCGCGTTGTCCTGGCGCTGGTGCCGCTCGCATGTCCTCTCCGTGTACTGACGTGCGAGTGGCCCACCACATAGAGACAGCTCTGTTCAAGGCGTTGCATCGTTAGTTTGTTAGTGTTACTGTTACTGTTGTTAGTGGTACTGTTGCCATCGCGATGACGTCATCTTGCCTGCCATTGGTCCGTTCCCTGTTGTCCCGCCCTTGGTTCCTATTTAAACTTCCCTGTCCTGTTCTACAGTGCCCGCTCAACGAGTCACTATTGTAGTGCTCTGGGTAGTTACTTTGTGCATTATTTCCTGTCTCTCCCTGCTTGATATTACGTGCACCAGACCTCGGCTTTGTTTCCTGACACTCTTCCTGCGCTGCCTGCCCCGACCTTGGCTTGTTTCAGGTTCTCCTTCCTCTGTCTCTGACCCTGCTCCGTCTCGTTGCCTCAGGGGTCCTGCGAGTACGTCACCGTTCCTGCATAGTGGGTACTACCCCTATCCCGCCTGGGCCAGCATAACACTTGGGGGTTAAAATTGCTCCGTCCCCTGTCACCCGGGCCAGTCTGCCCCCAGTATGAGCCTTGAGATGTTATCCTTACAAAATATAAACGTATAAATCTATGTTGGGTCAAATCTATGGTAAATTAGGAAAATTAGTGAATAAATGTAGTTTTATAACTTTGCAAGCGAATAAAATTTATATAAAAAAATACAATAAACATTTCATGTCTAACACGCACATTTATTTTTGCACATTTGGGGTATATGCCACTCTGTCTCCCTGATATGCCTTATACCCTCCTATATGCCTCTCTGCCCCATGATATTCCTTATACCCTCCTATATGCCACTCTGCCCCATGATATGCCTTTTAACCCCCTATATGCCACTCTGCCTCCAGAAATGCCTTGTAGCCCCTATATGCCACTCTGACATTTAGGGGGTTAAAAGGCATATCATGCGGCAGAGTGGCATAAAGGGCCTATAAGGCATTTCTGGAGGCGGAGTGGCATATAGGAGGGTATAAGGCATATCAGGGAGGCAGAGTGGCATATAAGGAGGGCATCAGGATTTTACATAGAAAAATATTATACAGTTTGTTCAAAAAATAAATTAGTTTACTGACCTTCTACTTCTTCCACTTTAGGGCTTTTTCCTCTTGACCTCCGTCCTCTGGTAGCTGCAGGCCGCCGTTTTCTATGGTAACAGGAAGTCAGTGACCCGACATTCGGTGCTCCAGCTGTCTGAATGTGAGGGGGCGGAGCTTCCACCTCACGCTGCTGCCATCACTATGCGGCCATCAGATTGCTGGAAATGTAATCTAAACGGCCGCTGGGTGCTGATGCCACCAGCCGGAGCTACTTTAATACTTTTGTTTTTTTAAATTTAGTATGCCGGATCGGCTTGCCATATTAAGTAAAATAAAAAAAAAAAATTGAAGTAGCTCCGGCCGGTGGCATCACCAATCTGATGGCCGCATAGTGATGGGAGCAGCGTGCGGGGTGAAAGCTCCGTAAGAGGGGGCGGAGCTTTCACCCCTCATACCGCTCCCATCACTAGGCGGCCATCGCACACGGCCGCTGGGTGCTGATGCCGCCCTCGGCCCTACTTTAATAATTTTTTTTTACATTTAATATGGCAACCTAGTCTGGCTTGCTATATTAAATAAAAAAAAAAAAAAGAATCATGTAGCGCCGGCCGGCCGCATCAGCACGCAGCGGCTGTTTAGATTAGATTTCGGGCGGCCTGGGGGAGGCAATTGTTCCCCTGCCCAGCCCGTCCCTGGCGCCGGAGGAGGCTTCCAATCCCGCTCGCAGCCGCTCAGCAGCTGTTTTCAACATTAGTTTGCCGGACGCCCTGCCCACGGATCTGCCGGCCCACCGGGAAATTTCCCAGTATCCCGGTGGGCCAGTCTGGCCCTGCCTGCAGCTAACTACTGTGGCGCCCATGCACTCTGTGAGAAGACTCTTTCCCCCCTCAGATTCCTGGCGCCACAGCAGTGATGTTGCGGCACCTCCCTGATGATCGGCTGCCCGGCGCCCAAAACTGCATGTCCCTGGCATTGGGCAATACGAATTGTGCATGCCTGCGCTAAACCCCGATTATAGGCCCGAATATAGAGTTAAGGTGAGGGGGGGAGGGCGGCCTGTAATCAGCCAATACGGAATTAACACACACATATGCTAACACACACATATACACTCATGCTACACATACTCATATTAACACAGCTACACTTACACACTCCCTAACTCCCTTACCCCATTACCTTCCCATAGCCTTTTTTATACCTTTTCACACACAAAGTTGTGCTTTCACATTAAGCAGCCTGGTGTTATGTCTACCTTGTCCGCCAACGTCCCGCGTTGTCCTGGCGCTGGTGCCGCTGGCACGTCCTCTCCGTGTACTGACGTGTGAGTGGCCCACCACAGAGAGACAGCTCTGTTCAAGGCGTCGCATCGTTAGCTTGTTAGTGTTACTGTTACTGTTGTTAGTGGTACTGTTGCCATCGCGATGACGTCATCTTGCCTGCCATTGGTCCGTTCCCTGTTGTCCCGCCCTTGGTTCCTATTTAAACTTCCCTGTCCTGTTCTACAGTGCCCGCTCAACGAGTCACTATTGTAGTGCTCTGGGTAGTTACTTTGTGCATTATTTCCTGTCTCTCCCTGCTTGATATTACGTGCACCAGACCTCGGCTTTGTTTCCTGACACTGTTCCTGCGCTGCCTGCCCCGACCTTGGCTTGTTTCAGGTTCTCCTTCCTCTGTCTCTGACCCTGCTCCGTCTCGTTGCCTCAGGTGTCCTGCGAGTACGTCACCGTTCCTGCATAGCGGGTACTACCCCTATCCCGCCTGGGCCAGCATAACACTTGGGGGTTAAAATTGCTCCATCCCCTGTCAGTCTGCCCCCAGTATGAGCCTTGAGATGTTATCCTTACAAAATATAAACGTATACATCTATGTTGGGTCAAATCTATGGTAAATTAGGAAAATTAGTGAATAAATGTAGTTTTATAACTTTGCAAGCGAATAAAATTTATATAAAAAAATACAATAAACATTTCCTGTCTAACACGCACATTTATTTTTGCACATTTGGGGTATATGCCACTCTGTCTCCCTGATATGCCTTATACCCTCCTATATGCCTCTCTGCCCCATGATATTCCTTATACCCTCCTATATGCCACTCTGCCCCATGATATGCCTTTTAACCCCCTATATGCCACTCTGCCTCCAGAAATGCCTTGTAGCCCCTATATGCCACTCTGGCATTTAGGGGGTTAAAAGGCATATCATGCGGCAGAGTGGCATAAAGGGCCTATAAGGCATTTCTGGAGGCAGAGTGGCATATAGGAGGGTATAAGGCATATCAGGGAGGCAGAGTGGCATATAGGGAGCAGTCTGAGTGCGAGGGGGCGGAGCTTTCACCTCACGCTGCTCCCATCTCTATGCGGCCATCAGATTGCTGGAAATGTAATCTAAACGGCCGCTGGGTGCTGATGCCACCGGCCGGAGCTACTTTAATACTTTTGTTTTTTTAAATTTAGTATGCCGGATCGGCTTGCCATATTTAACAAAAAAAAAAAAAAAAGAATTGATGCCGGTGGCATCACCAATCTGATGGCCGCATAGTGATGGGAGTAGCGTGTGGGCTGAAAGCTCCGTAAGAGGAGACGGAGCTTTCACCCCTCATGCCGCTCTCATCACTAGGCGGCCATCGCACACGGCCGCTGGGTGCTGATGCCGCCCGCCGGCGCTACTTTAATATTTTTTTTTTTAATTTAATATGGCAAGCTGGTCTGGCTTGCTATATTAAATTAAAAAAAAAAAAAGAATCATGTAGCGCCGGCCGGCCGCATCAGCACGCAGCGGCTGTTTAGATTAGATTTCGGGCGGCCTGGGGGGGGGGCAATTGTCCCCCTTCCCAGCCCGCCCCTGGCGCAGGAGGAGGCTTCCAATCCCGCTCGCAGCATCTCAGCAGCTGTTTTCAACATTAGTTTGCCCGCTGCCCTGCCCACGGATCTACCGGACCACCGGGAAATTTTCCAGTATCCCGGTGGGCCAGTCTGGCCCTGCCTGCAGCTAACTACTGTGGCGCCCATGCACTCTGTGAGAAGACTCTTTCCCCCCTCAGATTCCTGGTGCCACAGCAGTGATGTTGCGGCACCTCCCTGATGATCGGCTGCCCGGCGCCCAGAACTGCATGTCCCGGGCATTGGGCAATACGAATTGCGCATGCCTGCGCTAAACCCTGATTATAGGCCGCACCTCCACTTTAAAGAGTTAAGGTGGGGGGGGTGGCCTGTAATCAGCCAATACGGAATTAACACACACATATGCTAACACACACATATACACTCATGCTACGCATACTCATATTAACACAGCTACACTTACACATACACATACACATACACTTTACCCCATTACCTTCCCATAGCCTTTTTTATACCTTCTCACACACAAAGTTGTGCTTTCACATTAAGCAGCCTGGTTATGTCTACCTTGTCCGCCGACGTCCCGCGTTGTCCTGGCGCTGGTGCCGCTCGCATGTCCTCTCCGTGTACTGACGTGCGAGTGGCCCACCACATAGAGACAGCTCTGTTCAAGGCGTCGCATCGTTAGCTTGTTAGTGTTACTGTTACTGTTGTTAGTGTTACTGTTGTTAGTGGTACTGTTGCCATCGCGATGACGTCATCTTGCCTGCCATTGGTCCGTTCCCTGTTGTCCCGCCCTTGGTTCCTATTTAAACTTCCCTGTCCTGTTCTACAGTGCCCGCTCAACGAGTCACTATTGTAGTGCTCTGGGTAGTTACTTTGTGCATTATTTCCTGTCTCTCCCTGCTTGATATTACGTGTACCAGACCTCGGCTTTGTTTCCTGACACTCTTCCTGCGCTGCCTGCCCCGACCTTGGCTTGTTTCAGGTTCTCCTTCTTCTGTCTCTGGCCCTGCTCCGTCTCGTTGCCTCTGGTGTCCTTGCGAGTACGTCACCGTTCCTGCATAGCGGGTCCTACGCCTAGGGTATTTAAAGTGTGGGTGCTTATTATAAACAACATAGTATGGAGAGTTTTATGCACCATTCTCCGATTTCCTTTAACAGCGACATCATTGCAAATTATAATATTATTCTATTATTGGTGCTGCAACATTATCAGGAAGTATTCTTCCTTTTTTTGGTTAAACTTGTTGGAGGACCAAAATTTAAAAAAATCCTTTTTGGTGTTACAATTAAGTTAATTTTAGACATGGATCTAAAAAGTTCAGGTTTCTAAATTTCAATTTTTGAGATTAAAATAAATATGTATATTGAATTTTCAATTAGTAGTAGAAGGGACAGAAGTCATGTCACATATCAGTGGTTTTTAGATAGATTGATACATTTCTATCAATTTTAAAACCTTTATTCACCATTTTTAAGAATTCTATAATTAAAAGTCTTGCATATATTTTAAAATATATATATATAATTCTTAACACAAATGATCAATACGAATAAAAAACTATAACCATCAAAACATAATCGCTCCTCATTTTGTTAATAATAATAATAATAATAATTATATATTAAAATATGCATGTAATTTCAAGTAGAACATTAGGTAGGTATTTAAATTTCCAGTAAAAATGTTTTTTTTTCTCGTCGTCTGGAAATTTCTCAGTATATGGAACATTAATTAAAGCTTCTGGTGAAAAAAAAAAGCGTTGACCTTTTCCGATGACATTTTTCCCCATAATAGTCAAGTTCACATTTCATTCAAAAATGTTACTAATAAATGAAATTTCTTGTTTGTTTACAAAAAAAAATGTGTTTTACTTGAACTGGGAATATTCCAGCGTAACAGAAGCATCTTCATTATCTACGTTGCTGAGCTAATGATGTCAAACTTACGCGGAGGAAATAAGGGTCACTCGGCTTAAGGTGAGGCTTCATCGTGCAGTAATGCAAATCACATTAGTCATATTATGAGTTGTTCCTTGTTAAGAAATCTTATTTTAAGTACTTTCTAGTTGCACAAAGATTATCAGGAGATCTCAATATGTCTGGCTTAGGGAAAGGGAAGAGAAAGAGAGGATGAGAGCCAGAGATTTAAGTTAGACATTTGCAAATGTCCCAATCGTTTTCAGGCAACCTATTATGTTTCTTGCCCATTAGGATCGAAAGTAAATAGGGGGGGCATTTTTAATTTGAGAACAAAGTTCGGTACCTCCATTCACTCACTCTTACACTCACTCTTGTTCACACTCATTAAAAGTTTCTCTACTTCTCTGCCGATCAGTTCTTGTTATTCATCTTCTCTCTTTCCTCTTTTATCTTCTCTCTCTGTCCGCATCTGCGTCGACATAACCTGGTGCAAACATCCATAAAAAATGGAAGCTCTTCCGTTGACGGCCTTTTGTCTGATCATCCAATCAGGTGGGAGGACAACGCCGAATGCAGAAGTTCACCTTAGGGCAAAATAGAGGCACTTTCGGTAACATCCTCCCCCCGATTGGAGGAAGCGCCACCATTTTGGCAGAAGTTTGTGCCAGGTTATGTCCACTCTTCCAATCCGATGAGAAGACGCCACTGAAAGTGCCGCCATTTTGCCTTAGGGTGATTGGGGTATCAGGTGAGAGGACTTCACCAGAAGCGCCGCCATTTTGGCAGAAGTTCGCAATAGTTACGTTCCTGTTCATTTTTTTCTTCGTTATTTTTCCTTCTTTTTTTTTTCCGAGTGAGTTAATACGGGGTTAACGCGGTACGCAGCAGCTTTGGCGCCCGGATTTCATTGGTTGATGTCAGACAAACCCCCTGCCAGCGACCAATATAGTCGCTCGTACAGGCCTTTAACTCCTGGCGCCGAAACTCGGCCTGGGAAGACCATTGGTCTCCCTGCTCCAGGGGTTAAAGGTCGGTGCGAGCGACTGTATTGGTCGCCTGCAGGAGCCTTCTTCGGCATTAACCAATAAAGCGCAGCCCTTCATGTTCGTTTTCAAGTTTGCCCCATGAATATGAATGCACACGTCTACAAATAACCCAAACGTTTACATTTTCTTAGAACAACATAGAACTAAAATCAGCTATGATGTGATTGACACCCGGACCTCTCTTCTTCTACTTCTCTCTGAATTACTGCTCTCTGTAATTCCCGGCAAATACCCGCATCGCGCAGACTTCTCGCTGTGAAAAAACTCACCGAAAAAAAAAGTCGACGCAGCAAAGAGCCTTATTAAAAGTCTTCACATTGTGCCGATGGATGCGGAGAAGGAAAAGGCTCAGAATCTTCGCCGTGTCCCTGTTAGTAAATTAATTATGTCGAAGGTCAATATTATGAAGGCTGTTATTGCGCGAGTCTGCGCTCTCAGCGTGTAAGCGGCAGCAGGAATCCTACAAAATGTTTTCAACCTTTCAAGGTTTTTTTTTTAGATTTCTTTATTTTTTTGTTGTTTGTCTAAACATAATTAGTTTGTTTGATAATAGAGAGGAATAATTCTTCATAAGTGTTGTCTGAACTGATCAAGGAGAATACGAGACAGAAGGCATCATTGTAATAAACTGAATACAATGAAAATGTTAAAGTCAATACCCGCTTTTTTAATTAAAAATCATTGTTTTTGACATTTTGTGGGTTTTGTGTTGTTTAGTCGTTAACTCAACAGCTCCCAGTTTGCAGTTTTTTTGTAATGATTTTGAGGTCGTTTCCGCCTTCTTTTACATCATGCGCAGTCCTCGATGAGGTTAATTTTTTTAATTGGGGCCCATTATATATCATAAAATAATTCCCCTCTTGCTGCTTTCCCGAAACACCACAAGCCCTCTGCATGCCACCATCATGACCATACCTGGGAACTCTCTGGGTTTGACCCGGAGATTGCCGGGTGAGCACTGCTCCACCGGTTCTCCGGGTCAAGACCCGAATCCTCCGGGTCGCGGGAGCGGGGTCTTGACACGCCCCGCTCCCCACCTATTTTTTCCATTGAATGGGAGAACTCGTCAGCGGGACCACCTACCGACGTCAGTGTGCAGTCCTGGCCGCGTCCCGCAAGGGAAGGCTCCGGGTAGCCGGAGCCGAGAAGTTCCCAGGTATGATTATGACACAAGCAACTAAGCATCTCTCATTTTATTAGGGCTGCAACAAAGAATCGATAAAACCGATAATAATCGATTATGAAAATTGTTGAATCGATTTTTATCGATTTATAAAATTAGGTTTTTCAGAGCAAATGCTCTGAAAAACTCCCCTCCTTCTATAATCCGACCTCAAATAGAGATCGGATTACAACTCTAGAATCCGGACCCCCGCAAAGCTGCAGGAGACCTGGATCCTCTCTGCCACCCGGTGAGGGTCTGTGCAAAACGCGCAGACATCCTCCGCTTCTCCCCTCCCCTTCCGCTTCTCCCCTCCCTTTCCGCTTCTCTCCTCCACTTCCGCCAGGGCTTCTATTACTGAACCCGGCGTCACGTGACCTTCCGGTATGGCTTCCAGCACTGCAGGGGATTTGGATTTAGTGCGCGATGTGCCTCCGCTACTTCATCTCACTGCCACTTCCACCTGCCCCACCAGGGGTTAATATATCAACAGAAGAAAAACAGGACAAGTAAGCAGCACTGGGTAAGTATTATCTTTATTTTATGCTCATTTGCCCTGTGTTTCTTCTGTTGATGTATATAATAGCGCAATCTATTAATTATGCGCATTCTTTAATTTGTGTTTTTTTATTTTTTTATGTCTGTAATATTTGATTTACTGTGTATATTTTCCATATATTTATATATATTTATATTGTATTGTGTATTTATTTTTTTTGTCTATATTTATTAAATATAAAAAACCTATTTTAGCCATGTCAGTTTTTCTTATGACGGGGGGGCATAAGGCATATCAGGGGGCACGGTGGCATGAAGGAGCTATAAGGTGTATCAGGGAGCACAGTGGCATCTCAGTGGCATATAGGGGTAAAAGACATATCAGGGGGCATGGTGGCATATCAAGGGTAAAAGGCATATAGGGGGCTATAAGGCATATCAGGGGGGCACAGTGGCATATCGGGGGTATAAGGCATATTAGGGGCCAGAGTGGCATATCAGTGGCATATAGGGGGCTATAAGGCATATCACGAGGGGTATAAGGCATATCAGGGGACAGAGTGGCATATAGGAGGTATAAGGAGGCACAGTGGCATCTCTGACATATAGGAGGGTATAAGGCATATATAGGGGCAGAGTAGCATATAGGGGGTATAAGGCATTTCTGGGACAGAGAGGCAAGCTGGGGGTGAGATGTGCATAAATGGGCAAAAATAGTTTGGTATTTTTGGGGTTCTTGTTAAAATATAGCTTTTATTATTATGTCAGTAAAATAAGAAGGCAAATCGTGAAACGCCATTGTAAATTATAAATTTTAATTTTAAATAAACGGAAAATTTGCAAATTGTTTTTTTACCCGATTTAATGGAAAAAATAATCGGCCAACTAATCGATTATGAAAATAATCGTTAGTTACAGCCCTACATTTTATTTCTATATCCTCTTTTACATCCTGAAACTACTTTAGTGCTACAAGAGCGCCACTACTCCCTGTTTTCACACATCCTCCATATAATTCCTTTGGAGTGGGGCCCTCATAAGCCCACCATGCTTGCCAGGAACTTTGTGCAAAAGCACCATAAGGCTAGATGGCAGCTAAGGGGAAGGGTTCTCAACTCCTGTTGTGTCTGTAGGTGTTAATGTATATTTGCTATATATATGTTTTCGACCACCCCATTTAAATTGTACAGCGCTGGAAAAAACCTTCATAAGAGGGAAGCCCAGAGTCTTCTGCTAGTAGTGAGGGTTCACAGTAATAATGTTCTTCATCGCACGTGAAAGACACAGCGCTGGAGCGGTTTCACAGGACACATGGAACGTGAGACACTTAGAATAATAGAATCTGCTGCAGTGTGATGCGCTTAATCAAAAGGACGAGTGAAAAGACATCAAGTTACAGAACGGACAATCTGGAGATGGCCATCCAGAGTTCTCCCTCTTCTCTGAAACAGAGATGTGTCAGGGAATTAATTTAGCCATGGGCATGGTTAGGGCCACAAATAGGCACTGGCACTGCATGGTGCCAGGGTAGGGGCGAAAAACCATTTCCCCACCTGGAGATCAATGTCTGCCTGGAGCTCCATTATCAGCCATGATACCAAGCGTCTCCACCAGTCTCTACCATCTATAGTGCTGGGCAGGACATGACTACCTGCTAGGTTTCCGCAAAATGATTAAAAACCTCAAAATAACCACTTGATTAGTGATACTTATTAATATATAATAGGATATATTCTAGTATACTTCAGGTACCCAAAATCAGTGGGGATCATCCCCAGCGGGCTCATTTAATATGCATTAATGTAATGGTGTTAGAGTGAGTGTGTGTTACTGTATGGGGATAGAGTGCACACGTGTGTGTTAGTGTATGGTGTTAGCATGAGTGTGTGTATTGTTATTTAGTGTCACCGCTACACCGCTAAAACTTGCTTGCTTCAGAGGGAAGACTAAAAGGACACATCTGCTGAGGTTTTTTTATGTTTTGTTAAGTATGCGAGAGAGTGCAATTGATGGAACAGAACCTCTAATGTTACTGAATAAAACACTAAATGAAGACTTTAGTGAAACTGCTTTTCTTGCTGTCAGAAGGCAAACGAGCTGATCTGCTTGAATAACGACTACAGGAAATCTATGCATTGCGAAAAAAACTAAATGAATTGATGAATTCCTTAGGGGAGAGGAGATATTAACAGTTCCAAATGCAGAACGCTCAAGCAATCTATACAGGTTTCTACTAATTGGTTGGTACTTGTAGGCTGATTAATTGATAGAATAAGACGTTGCCGAGGCTGCCTCGCAGATGGGTTGCTTTACGTTCTACTTCCAGAACACTTTCAAGTACAAAGAAAATGAAACCCTGGAAATATCGAATAGAGTGAATGTCTGTGAAAGTGAACCCGTCCGTAGGTGAACGTATCATCAAAAACAGGACTGGAGCCAATGATCAGATGGTATGGGTTTTCTGAAGGATGGATTTTGTGTCTTCGTGCCGCGCAGGCTAAAAAGAAAGAAAGAGAAGAGTGAAAGGACAGAAAAATGGAATGAGAAAAGGCAGAAGGGAATACAAAGAGAAAAAGGAGAACAATAGGATGGAGAAGAGAATAGAAAGCAAGGACAGGAGAAGGAAAAGAGAAAAAGCGGCGAAAGGTAAAGAGAGGACAAAACAGAGACAGGTGAAGAGAGAGCGGAGAGGAGTGAGAAGAGAGATGGATTCTAGACTTGTGTACATGGACCAAAAACAATTCAAATACATTTTCTGTTTTATTTTTGGTCCATTCTTTCTTAGACAGCAAATTTTGTTTCCCGTTGAGTTTGAACGAAATTCTGAAGATTTTTTTTTAATTCGGATTATAAAATGAATAGTCAATTACCTTCACTCTCTCTGTCATACTCTTTCTCACTCTCTCACTCACTCCCTTAAAGTCTCCCCACCTTCTCAGAAACACTTCTTTTTTTACACGGGTCACCCAGCCTGCGTTATTATGGCCTCCCAGAGCACTTCCGCATCATGGTGGAGTCTTGGCGCACATCACAGGGGGAGAGGTTGTCGCTGTGATGCAAGTCGAGGCTCCGTCATGAGGGAGGCCAGGGTCACACCGCAGATCACAGAGAGAAGTGGATCACTGGAGAAGTAAGAAAAAGTGGAGAAGAAGAAGAAGCGGGAATGTGGAAAAGGAGACGGAGAAGGTAGGGAGACTTTGAGAGGCAGTGAGCGAGATAGTGTGACAGAGGATGAGATAGTGTAGCGGAGTGTCAAAAACAGTGAGTTTGGAAGAATCTCATTTTCGGATTGGCAAATTTTCTTAAAATTTAAATTCATATGAATCCGAATTCACACGTCTAATGGATTCCACCATATTTAGGGCTCCCTGGGTGCAGCAATCAGCCACCTTTACGTGTCCAAAGGCTGCTGAGTCTCTCACCGGCAGAATGTAGAAATTACATGGCCACTGCCCCAACATTTCCTCGGAAAGGAAGAGGTAAATCCAGGGTCTGGGACTTACTTCTAAGTTCTGGGACTGCGGTAATATGAGGACTGGAGCGGCCCTTTAAGATAGATTTACATATCTAATTCACAAAAACCTGCTGTATGTACATTTGCTATATTGTTGTTTTTTTACAATTATTAACATCCTCCCCAAAAAAAAGAACATCTTGAAATATTGAATATTTTCACCGATGGTTAAGATGTCACGTTATTTGACCCGCCAAAAAGTAAAATATTGGTTTATTTCGTTTGAACAAAACTCTAATGCGTTGTTAATGGAGCCTGCATGTGCTGGCATATTTTGGAAATCTCAAATATTGCGTTTCCAGTTAATGGATTCCGCTATTAATGTTGCGCACGCTTGATTACGAAGAAGTCCATTTTCTTCCTGAAATAACCTACATAACTCTTTAATGTCCGCGCATATCATTTTATTCTTATATTAACCATCTAATGATGTTTGTGGATTAAGTTAAGAAATAAGGAATTATCTTGGGAAAAGAGGGTGGGTATAACTTCACTCTTCCTATATAGATATATATATATATACACCCCTATACCTCGTCCCCTTCTTGTACAACGACCGAGTCCCCCCCTAATCGACCGACCCCTTCCTCAAGGTATTGGCCCCCTATGCCAGGTTTACCCTTCAACTATTCGGCTCTAGGGAGCCACTGAACACCTGTTTTGGGGGTGTGGTAAAATGTTTGGAGGGATGGGCCAGAGCCGGAAGTAGGCGGGGCATAGGTACACGATTCCCGTAAAAACATGACAATGGGGCATGACCTAAAAATGTAGACTGCCCCCCCAACACAATAAACGCGGAAAACGCGAAAGTAGGAAACCTGAAAATATGAAGGTGGGTGGGGCTAATATAAGCCCCTCCCTTTTCTGCTACAGTAACCTCCCAAAAATATTAAAAGAATAACAAAATGTGATTTTAAGATCCTATAAGAACCCGTTCTGTTTGTTTTGTTCTCTGATTTTTAACACAATTTTATTAAACGCAACCCAATTACGTGGTTAACAAATCACATTTTGTTTTTTCAGATAATCCAGTAAAATGCCAACTTTTTATTGTTTAATGTGATTGACAGATAGATTATTACAGATGGTAAAGAACCAGCTTGTATTATGATGTAGTTCGAGGGCACGATATTTTGTACCGAACGTAAATTACACTTGAATGGAAAACGTTCGCATTTCAATAATAAACTGTCAGTATAACCTTAAAGCTTAATAAAACACTTTAAAAATGCTGATGGAATTCATTTCCTCACTTCAGAGATGAGTTTATATTTATAAATGTAAAACTCACAACGGAATTAGACTTTAATGTCATGGACTTAATCTAAGAACTTTGCCAGTAAATAATTTGAAAAATTTAATTTTAACGGTTCTCTATGTTTTCCGCTGGGTTTCTTTATAAGATTAAATGTATTTAAAAAAAAATAAAAAGAAGTTTATTTTAAAATTAATTTCAAAAGATCGATATTTTATTTCATATTCTCAGATTAAGGATATATTTACTAAAAAATTTTTAAAAATGTGGAAGTCGCTTTTGATCAAAATGCTGACAAAATAATGGTTATATTAATTTCCAAATATATTTTGTAAAACAAGATTAGTGTGAAATGTTAAATGACGCTTAAGTCCTCAAACACCTCAACTCCGTATCATACTGCCTGTGGGAAACAATAGAATGGCTCAGTTTTAATCACACAGCCGGACTCTCTGACTAATCTATGGAGGAAGGGACTTCATTAGCATCGCCATAAAGCGTCAGCTCAGTGTGGTGTTTGAGCCGAGAAAGTCACCCAAAATATCACATGACTGACAGCAACGGCGGCTCCAGGTCTGCAGATAAAGGGGGTTTATTGGAAGATAAAACCAGGTTTTTGTCACCGACCGACATTACTGTATACAGCACTATATATATATATATAAATATATATATATATACCTGGGAACTCTCTGGGTTTGCCCGGAGATTGCCGGGTGAAGCACCGCTTCTCTGGTTCTCCTGGTCAAGACCCGAATCCTCTGGGTCGCGGGAGCAGGGTCCTCACACACCCCGCTGCCCACCTATTTTCCATTTAAATGGGGGTGTTTCCCACTGACATCGGAAACGCCCTGACCGGAAAGCTGGACCGCCCACTGACATCAGGGTATGTATATATAGGGGGGAGGGGATAGTTTTTTTCATGGGTAATAATAATTAAATGCTGAAACAAGGCAGGCAGAGCACTAGAGGGTTCATCATATCCTATAAATAAAATATTATCGCAGATCCTGAGACCAGCTAAGATGGCTTCCGCAGTCTGGCTTCACCCAGGGGTTATGTTGTCATAGTGAGGTCACGTGATGCCGGTTTTATGCAAGAGTTCGTTGGTCCCGTCTTAGATTCTGGAGCTGTATGTCTATCCCATGCATGTTTAATACCCTCACTGTATTACCCTCTACCACTTCTGCTGGAACGCTGTTCACTGGATCTACCACCCTCTCACTAAAGCAAAATTTCCTTACATTACAGCTTCCAGAGATTGTAGCTTCCCTGAGGAAAAATAGTCCCTTACTATAAACCCAATGTCTTCAATGAGAATGATAATTCAGTTAGAATCTGCGGCGATTTCCACTTAATGTCTTTTTGCATCAAAATCCAGTTTAAAATTCAGAGGACCGGAGTTCTGAAAGGTCTTTACTCTCTGCTGTCCTCATCACGAATGACGCCACAAATCGAACAAGGAATCAAAGTTATCCATCGAAGTCGTGCATTTTTCATGGTAATTAAGTGTCGCGCGTGGAGCGAGCGTCCGTCATTTGCCGTCTGCGCTCGTGGAACCTTCAGAACGGGGCTCAAAGTGTACATTTTAGCATTCCGCGTGAAAGCCCGAGAATAAACCGAATGATTTGTTTCAGTTCTCATTTACTTTTTCTTTCTCCGCCGAGTGGAAAGAACAAAACATGGTTTGTAATTTACATGTGAATAACGAGACGCTCCGAGATCAAATCGCTCTGTCGCTCGGAATGACTGGAGTCCGACGAGCCTAAACTTAGTGTGACACTTACAAGAATGCCGACGCGGCTTCTCGCTGTTCTAAGAATCCGGCCCCCCCGTACACTTCTCCTGCGTGTCACCTCCTGTTGGAATCACTTTGACGTCTCTGTTCTCCGCACTTTTAATTTCCGAGGCTCGTCTCGGCGGGAGCTGCCGAACTCGCGCTAACGCGGAAAAAAAACCCTGAGAGGTAAGAGCAGCCGACAGCTTTTCCGAGGACTCTGTCTGAAGACTCATTCAATTTGTTTCATCGACAGGTTCATCCGCCGGCTACTTGCTGCTTTGGAACAAGGGCCCTGAATGATAATTAGGTGATGTCTAGCAGACTTGTACCGTCAGACCAAAAACTATTCCAATTTCTTGTTTCGTTATTGGGCCACGCATTTTCGGAAAACAACGAATTTCGTTTCCCATCCTTTTCGAAATTCGGACGTTTTTTTTTTTCTTATTCGGAGACAAAATTTGCTGTCACTCACTCTCTGTCACACTCTTTCAAACACTCTCTCGCTCAATGTCTCCACAGCTCCACTTCTTCTTTTCAGCTCCTTCTTCTTTCTCTTCTCCCTTCATTCTTCTTTCTTCTCTGTTGCTCCTCTTCTCCCTTTGAACCGCTCCTTTACCCGGGCCCTCCTGGAGCGCTTCTGCAATATAGTGGGGTAACGCAATGGATAGTGGGGAGAAGTGGAGCAGCAGATGGGCTGCTGTATGATTAACTGATCGGCCCAATGAAAACTAGATTTGAAGAGATTTTTAATGATTTACTTCAAGAGTTCAAACAATTTTCACCAGAAATTTACACAAAGTAATTTATCTCACGTGTTCTTGTTATTTTCAAGGACGATATTCAGCTTCTGAAACAAATTGGCTTCTGGAGATTTTTTGTGCCATAAAAAAAAAATCTTAATGACATTTAAAGGTAAAAAGTTTCTCTTGCGTTTTAGAGGGCAATTCTGGGGACAAATCGGGGACAGAATCTACAGTCTACTGTTCCCTGAAAAACGGGAGATCTGGTCACACTATGCAAAAGGGAGGAGTTAAAGGATGCCCCACCCACTCCCACATAGGCCCTGCCCATCTGTAGTAATGCACTTCCTACCCACGGTCTCCTTTTTGCCCCTCCTCTTCTTAGTTTTCTAATTTTAAATTTTTTCAAAACTATTCAAACTAAATAATTTTAGAATTCATTTTACAAAAACTTTAACTCTCGTGACATTCAAAAAATCCTAATTCTAATCTGACCAAGTTTTGTAATAAGTGACAAAGTTAAATCCA
This sequence comes from Spea bombifrons, assembly GCF_027358695.1. NCBI lineage: Eukaryota > Metazoa > Chordata > Amphibia > Anura > Pelobatidae > Spea > Spea bombifrons. The sequence goes on along the minus strand of NC_071088.1, from coordinate 137,907,096 downwards.
ATTCCCTTTTGATCCTCCACGCAAACATTTTTTAAAGTCTAATTGTCTTTAGTCCCTGAGGATTTATGAAATGTTAGATTTAAAATAGAGGATGTCATATTACTGACCCGCAATTCTTCAGCTAATAAGATTTCACCGTTCTGCTAAGAATGAAAACGTTTTAATTAACAGTTTGAGTTTATGTGAAGTTCCAGACGCGGTATTAAAATCACATTAAGCTGCTGCCGGGGTTCAGAGGGGCTCATCTCAAATGAACACGTTCGTAAAGAAAGTACGACCAGAAGTAACGGAGTCACCATATATTAATTGCAGGATATGGGCTGTATGATTATTGGGAATTAAAGATAAAATCTATGAATGTCCCCAGTGTATCATTAGTTGATCCGGGTAACACAGACTTGTCATGAGTAAAAAAAAAATTAGTTAATACCCAATTAATAAACTGAAAATTAAAAATATGGTGGCAGTCACACCTGATTGTTTTCTTGGGATCACTTGCCATAAGCTGGGGTCGTGTCAAGCTGTTTGGGGGCACTGACAAGCTTCTTTGGGACAAACATGGCACAGACAGACTATTTTGGGGCACTGATAGCCTGTTCGGGGACAAGGATGGCACAGGCAAGCTGTTTGAGGCACAAATGTAAGCTGTTTGAGGGCAAATGTGGCAAGGATAGCACAGTCAGGCTGTTTGAAGGTAATGAGGGCTGTTCAGGAACAAAGGTTTGGGGGCACTGACAAGCTGGTTTGGGTGGTAATGTTGGTGTAGGCACAGACAAGCTGTTTGGGGCACTGACAAGCAGTTTAGTGACACAAATGGACAATCATGTTGTTTGGGGGCACTGACAAGCTGTGTTGGGGCAAAGATGGTACAGGAAAATTGGGGGAACTGTCAAGCTGTTTTTGGGCACCTGCAAGCTGTTTTGGGGACAACTATGGCGCAGTCAAGCTGTTTGGCGTCTAAGAGGGCACTGATAAGCTGTTTGGGTGGCGCTGTGGTTTCTAGTAACGTCCCTGCTCCCACAGTCTTACTCAGACTCTCTCACCCTGTTGCTCACGCTCTCAATGACTCCCTACCTTCTCTGCCGACCACTTCCTAGTCCACGTCTCCTTTCCCACAGCTCCGATCCTTCTCTTGCCTCTTCTTAGTCTTCTTTCTTTGTCCGCTTCTCCCGGGTATCAGCTCCGTGAACCAGGCCTCCCAGAACACTTCTGCAACTGGAGGAAAGGAGGCCGCACCCCCAACCATTTAGTTGTTAATTACCTAATGCTTTGAATGGGTCACAATGTCACTTAAAATCCAATGTATTACCCCACCCGCCAGACACACCCTTAGCCACACCCACAATCAACTGTCCATCCTTGGCCATTTCCAACATTGGGGTTTATGGGTCACTTAAGGGACACTCCAGCCATTACATGCACTTTAATGAATATAATAGCTGAATGTCCCCTTCACATTACCGTTTTCTCCCCCGCATCGCTGGCGCTCAGCCGTAGAGGATTGTAAGTTTTATGAAAACGGATAACTTTTAGCTTTTAAAAAATAAAACATTAAAAATACCAGGATAAAGTGTTCCATTGCTGCAATTGTTCACATCAATATATTACTGTAGCAGCCACCAACATTCCATCGTCTTCCCGTAGAGTTCCAGGTACTTCAGGTCTCATCTTTATCCTATATGTTTAGTTTATAGGCTGTAAGATGAAATCTATATTGAAGATCCCGGATAAAAGAGAACTTTTATAACGTCAAACAGAAAGTTTTCGTGCGAACCGACGCCGTGAACGCCAGGATTTCCACGATATAAAGAAAGGAAGAGGATATTCTTCATTCTCCAGCGCGGCAGAAAATCCTTCCTTATTGTAAAAGGCCGATACGTATTTCACGAAAAGTATTTCAGATTTCCTTCGCCCTCGTGTAATTGTTATAAAAATCCATGCCTGTTATTTGAAACTGTGAGTTACACAGAAGGGCAATCCACTGAGACAGCAAGATAATGCGTTAGTGGGTTTATTTATCACAGCAGAAGAGCTAATAAAATAAAATAATCGGAGGATTTTTTCCACCTACATATAATAGATTGACAAAGTTCTAAAACAAAGCAAAAAATATGTTCGGGAAAAGAGTTACACATTATTCTTCTTAAAATGGAAATCCACTGGAAAAATAGTATTGTATACAGTAATATACCCCCCCCCAGCGCTGTATACAGTAATATACCCCCCAGCGCTGTATACAGTAATATAACCCCCCAGCGCTGTATACAGTAATATACCCCCCAGCACTGTATACAGTAATATAACCCCCAGCGCTGTATACAGTAATAACACCCCCAGCGCTGTATACAGTAATATACCCCCCCAGCGCTGTATACAGTAATATACCCCCCAGCGCTGTATACAGTAATATAACCCCCCAGCGCTGTATACAGTAATATACCCCCCCAGCGCTGTATACAGTAATATAACCCCCCAGCACTGTATACAGTAATATAACCCCCCAGCGCTGTATACAGTAATATAACCCCCCAGCGCTGTATACAGTAATATAACCCCCACCGCTGTATACAGTAATATAACCCCCCAGCGCTGTATACAGTAATATAACCCCCTGCGCTGTATACAGTAATATAACCCCCCAGTGCTGTATACAGTAATATAACCCCCCAGCACTGTATACAGTAATATAACCCCCCAGCGCTGTATACAGTAATATAACCCCCAGCGCTGTATACAGTAATATAACCCCCACCGCTGTATACAGTAATATAACCCCGCAGCGCTGTATATAGTAATATAACCCCCAGCGCTGTATACAGTAATATAACCCCCCAGCGCTGTATACAGTAATATAACCCCCAGCGCTGTATACAGTAATATAACCCCCAGCGCTGTATACAGTAATATAACCCCCAGCGCTGTATACAGTAATATAACCCCCAGCGCTGTATACAGTAATATAACCCCCCAGCACTGTATACAGTAATATACCCCCCAGCGCTGTATACAGTAATATAACCCCCCAGAGCTGTATACAGTAATATAACCCCCAGCGCTGTATACAGTAATATAACCCCCCAGCGCTGTATACAGTAATATAACCCCCCCAGCGCTGCATACAGTAATATAACCCCCAGCGCTGTATACAGTAATATAACCCCCCCAGTGCTGTATACCGTAATATAACCTCCCAGCGCTGTATACAGTAATATACCCCCCAGCGCTGTATACAGTAATATAACCCCCCAGAGCTGTATACAGTAATATAACCCCCCAGCGCTGTATACAGTAATATAACCCCCAGCGCTGTTTACAGTAATATAACCCCCCAGCGCTGTATACAGTAATATAACCCCCCCAGCGCTGCATACAGTAATATAACCCCCAGCGCTGTATACAGTAATATAACCCCAGCGCTGTATACAGTAATATAACCCCCCAGCGCTGTATACAGTAATATAACCCCCAGCGCTGTATACAGTAATATAACCCCCAGCGCTGTATACAGTAATATAACCCCCAGTGCTGTATACAGTAATATAACCCCCCAGCGCTGTATACAGTAATATAACCCCCAGCGTTGTATACAGTAATATAACCCCTCCAGCACTGTATACAGTAATATAACCCCCAGCGCTGTATACAGTAATATAACCCCCAGCGCTGTATACAGTAATATAACCCCCAGCGCTGTATACAGTAATAACAAAGTTGGAAGCAGAGCATTGTGCCAAATATCTTGGTGCTGAAGCATTACGTTTTCTCTTCACTGGCAGTAAGCGGCCCAAACCCTGATTCCAATAATTCAGAGGGGTGTCCCAATACTTTTGTCCATATAGTGGTACACAAAGCAAGCTCCATAAAGACATGAGTTTGGGGAGGAAGAAGTTGACCGGCCGCACAGAGCCCTGACCTCAATCTCGTCCAACATCAGTGACTGACCTCACAAACGCTCTACTGGATGAACGGGCAGAAACTTCCCAAAATCTTGTGGTATAAGGGGGGTGACTTCATATTAGTGACTATGTATTGAGAATCCGATGTCATCAAAGTCCCAGCTGGAGTAATGGTCAGGTGTCCCAATACTTTTGGCCATTTAGTGTAATGATCGCAGCTAGTCGTAGCCGAATAAACAGCGCTCTATCATGAGCCCGGGATGGAATGCGATAAAGTATTTTGTAAATAGCTTGAAATTCTTACAGAAAAGTCACTTATTCTTCTTGTCTATCACTTTCAGTCACGTAATGGTTGAAATGTTAAAGCCATGAAACGTTTTCCAGCCGCCATAAGACTTGGTAAGACTCCTGCAAATACGTCGCCCCTCGCAATCAATTTAATGTCATTAATAATGAATAACTTGTTTACCGGCTCCATCTGCTCTGATAATGTGTCATTCCAGTTCTTTTTTATTATTCCTTTAAAAAAAATGTCTTTTTCTTTAACACAGGTGAATTAAAGGAACAGTGGGGTGGAATAATTAAATTTATAATTAAACTTACAGACGTGGCAAAACGCTTCCAAAACTCAACGTCAAGAACTAAAGAATACCCGGAGTTTCAATCAGTGAATTGAAACTCTAAAAATATTTAACTTTTACAACCCGTCTCACTAAGGACAAAACCCAAATGGCTCTAATAACGGCCCCTGTGAAACCGTTACTTGTCAGGAGGTAAAGATATTCTGAATGGACTCACCTGTATTCAAGCAGGGATTCCAGCTGTGATATAACAGGGAGAAAAGCACCAATCGGGACGCTCGGATATCATTAAATCAGAGGAGAATGTGAAGGAGTCATCGCCGGACTGTGTGACCCCAATAATCTGCCCATTTGCCCTGGGACTGGGGCAAAAACCCTGAGAATCTGCCCATTATCCCTGAAACCCCCAATACTACGGTTAAAAAATCTGATTATCTGCCAAATTACCCCCTAGACTGGGGTAAAAACCCTGAGAATTTGCCCATTCATCCCAAAACTGGGGTAAAAACCCTGAGAATCTGCCCATTCACCCTAGACAGGGGTAAAAACCCTGAGAATCTGCCCATTCACCCTAGACAGGGGTAAAAACCCTGAGAATCTGCCCATTCTTCCCAAGACTAGGGTAAAAGCTCAAATTCTGCCCATTCACCCTGAGACCCCAATTTCGAAAGTTGGAAAAAGTATTTTAATATTGTTTTTTTTTTTGTATTATAAAACTCTATTCGTTCAGCCTAACTACTCCTGAAAAATAAAAATAAATATTTAAACCAAATTGCCGCTCTTGTAATATTAATTTTAAAATTCCCAGCAAAAAAAAAAAAATATTATGTTTTTGCTCTGGATAGAAATTATTTAGATTTTTTTTGTATCAGACAAAAAAAGTGGGGTTTTTTTATGCTAAAAAGTCTAACTGACATATATATATATATATAGAGCGGCGATACATTTTACAAAGTATTGAATTAGGAGACAAAAGGTTGGAACATTAATTTTAATAAGGAACATTAGGAAAAATAATGGAAATTTTTGGAAATTTTGTTTGACACGTGCCTGAAAAATGAATAATACGCATGAATAACAGACAGCTTGTGGCAATTTTCTGAAGGCTGCTATCATAAACTATTTTAGCGGTTTTCATCAATTTGCAGCTTGTCAGTTAAAAAAAAAAAAAGTATTTTTCTTTCAATCCCGACACATCTAATTAAGGCAGACGCTCACATCAGACGGTTAAAGTGCACCTTGACACTCGCTCGCATTAGCAATTACCAATGAAATATATATGTGCTCTGTAATTTAACAATTTGGCATCAGCGTTTCCATAGCAACAAGTGAAAGGTATCTCTGGGAAGACATTGACATGACGTCTGACATGTTGAAAAAAAACCCTCTTTTTTGCATATTTAAATCAAAATAAAATCTAAAAAAACACACAGTATTAAAAAAAGAGTTTAATGTCACTTTCCCCAGCCCTACATTTTATATCTGTATTTATTAAAAAAAAAAACATTATATAAAAAATATATATGTATCAGAAGTTGAACCCCCCGTCGGTTTGTATAACATGGTAGTGGCCGTCTTAACTTCCTGTTCCCAGGATCTGCATGATTATTCCTCCTCATTAAGCTATCTCTTCCCTATTGTAAAGTTGCTGATTGGTCCGAGCAGCCTTCTTAAGCCAGTTTTTATTTCTATGACCTGTCAGAAGCTCAGTTTCAATAACTTTGATAAAAATTTGGGCTGGAGACGCCATTATACGTTTTAAAAAAAAATTCAAATAAAATCTAAATTTAGTTTCCTGTTGAAGACCCTTAGAATTAGGATACATGGCACAATCTTACGCTACATAATATAACAAAATATAATTAAATATACACAACATTCGTGAAAAAAAATATTTTATATTGAAAACATTCTTTGGTCACCCATCTTCCTGGTGATTTAATCCCATTTATTCAATTGAAAATATTTTTATTTAATTTTTAAAAATATTTTTTTTTCTTTTAATTTTCAAGGTTTATTTTGAGTTAATACATTTTACAAAGTATTAAATTAGAGACAAAAATTTACAATATTAATATGAGAAAAAAAAATGACGTTTTTCCGGATTTCGGTCGACGAACACCTGAAAAATTAATAATAGGCGTGAATTAATTACAGCTGAAGGAAATTTTGTCAAGGCTGCTGTCATAAACTACTTTAATGGGAAAAAAATTAAATTACAGGGGAACAAATTAGCCCAAAAATGTATCGAGCCAAGTTTCCAGACAAGCTGGTCCCACTAATTCCTACAATTATTTAAGGTCTTTATGACTGAGAGGACGAGGGGCCTGGGCATCATGTGTTTCCAGTTTTTTTCAGGCATACCGAGAGATTCAGGTTAAGTCGGATTTCTAAAATTACACAGAAAATCGACTCGCAAACAGCAGGTTTGAAAATTGACTTAGGGTCGTAAGACAAAAATTTCCATAAACAGAAGTCTTCGGAGCTGAACAAACGCGCTAATGCCGTGTTGTGCAAATTGCCGGTGCAGATTGGAAGGTGGGATTGAATAAAAGCAAAAGTATCAAGCTCGTCGGTGAAATTATACCGTGAGAGTAATGCAATCAGACAGAGATCCGCGCTCATTTCATTACCGACAAACAAATTGCAAATGTACGTCTGGATGTTTGTGCCAAAAATACTGGGGGGGGGATAACAACAGGGGAAATGTCAAATTGAAGAGAGAGAAAAAAAATTAAAGATGCTGTTCCAATAACAAGACATTTTACACACTCTGTAGCCTATAAATAGGGTGGTGGATAAGTGGAACAGCCTCCCAGCAGAAGTGGTAGAGGGTAATACAGTGAGGGGATTTAAACCTGCATGGGATAGACATACGGCTCCTGAATCTAAGACGAGACCAACGACCGAGTCTTTAAAAAAGTCTTCACAGCAGGAGAAACGGGCAGACTAGACGGGGGCCCGAATGGGGCCGATCTGGAGTTAGGTTCTGGGTCTGTTTCTGTGTAGATTGTGGGGATTTTTATAGATCACCAAGTTCCTCAGTGATTATAGCAGGATGATGATTTCGCAACATCCGTGAAATGTATTAATAGGTAAAAAAAAGTTTTAAACTATCATTTCTTTGTTATATAATAGTGACCGTTTTTCTTGAAGGGCTTAAATACACAGCACCGCTAGATAAAGGTCGCATTTAAACTCATATTCAGCTTCCTACTAACCCTTTTTTCTGTGTTTCTTAATGAGGGAGCCGCCATCTTGCTGCCCCGTCACGGGGTATAAATCGCCCTGAGATATCTGTGATAATAGCGTTACGGAGGGACCTGCGCGGCTGGAAACAATCTCTAGCGCTAGAGGCTCATGCCCCGTCCGCTAAAACAACGCGGGGAGAGAACAGGAAGCGGCTTCCAACTTCCTACTCGGGCTAACGGGAGGGAGAGAACAGGAAGCGGCTTCCAACTTCCTGCTTGGGCTGACAGGAGGGAGAGAACAGGAAGCAGCTTACAACTTCCTATTTGGGCTGATCGGAGGATTCCCAATGCCGTCCTCACTGGGGAATCATGGGAAACGGGGGGGAGGGGGTGCACGAAATACCCCGGCTGTGGGTTTGGTGGCTGTCAGGGCTGTAAAATATATTTTTATGTAACCTGATTAGATAAAAATAATAGTAACGCGAGTGATAAATGGTTTGTAGAGGTTGATTCAGTTATGTCTGACCCCAGCATTAATTGATGTTAAGCATAATAAATAATATTTTATTATATAAAGTCAGATAAATGTATCACTTCCTACCAATCATTTCAAGGGATTTTTCTATTGTGTTGCCATATTGGAGCCGGGCCCCTGAAGCTAGCCCACCCTTAGGGGAACGGGGGCCATGTATCCTCAACGAGTGAGTGCGTTTCCATAAGAGAGATATTGGAGATCCGCTTTTCACTATGGCCTTACTCTGTTACCTGGAGCATCGGTGCTCATGATGTCATGATGTCAAGCGGAAAAATAATAAATAAAACAATAGCTATTTATTGATCACAAAGTGACAAAAAAAGTCTTATTAAAGCCCTGCCCCCACTCATGCCTCTAACCACACCCCTAAAACAAAAATGTCCTTATTTGGCTATTGGGCATGTTGGGAGGGGTATAACTTTAACTCTTTGTATTTGCACAAAATCATACACACTCCAAACTGATTAATATATAAATATATATCTTTTTTTTTAAAACGTTATGTTTACACTTCCCTCCCCTGTTATTGTTTTTATCTCTTATTGTCACGCGTTGTTCTTTTTTTCAAGAAAGCCTTTAACAATGTGTTGTATAAATCTTTTCTTTGAACCAAGTAATCTTTGATTAGTTAACACGAAGTATCAAGGGAAGAAAATTTCTAATGACTGTGCTTTGCCAAATACTTATTGAACCCGTAAGATGAATCACAGGCACTTTCTGTATAATAATTAGCTTTCTCCTTACGGGTTAGTATTCAAGCGCTGTCTCCGTTCACAAAAATTACTTACAACATCCATTTATTTTATAGACAAATCATTGATAGAGCAGCGCGCACTCAAATAACAGTTCTATATACACTTCTCCCGAACAAGACAGCGGAGAATGAATGAAAAATTGCTTTAATTCTTGAAGAATGAAGCCAATTCATTGACTTGTTGTCTTTGTTATAAATTAACCATTTGAGGGTTTTGTATTTTGCGGTTTATTTTGAAAATTTGGATAGGTTTACCAAATATTTTTTATTAATGGAAAAAAAAACGTTTTCAGGTAAGACAGTATAGTAGCCACATATCATCAGATAAATTATAGATTTGAGATGAATGAATATTATGGTAATTTTAACATAAAATTGTTAAATGCAACATGGCTTCTAATCAAAAAAGAACGGACATTAAAAAAGCAAATATCATGCAAAATAATTGAAAAAAATTAGAAAAAAAACCCAACAATCTAGGATGTGACAATTAAACTCATTAGCAAAATCATCATGTTGTGGTCATTACGTGACAAGGTAGAGTCCAGCTGGGTAAAAACTCTGCCTCCTCTTGGATCCTCACCAGAGGTTGGGGAAAAAAAAACTCTAGGCTGTATTATTTAAAATAAATAAAATTAAATAAAAAAAAAAACCACACATTTTTGGGAAAAACATAGCTTCCGTTCAAAGTTTTCACTTTCAGTGACATCATAAGGCAGCGTCATGACGTAAATATTTGGAGAAATTTCTCGACTGAAAAGGTTTCTGCTCCACTTCCACAGGACTCAAACTTCCAGAAGGAGCTGGTCCTCAAAGGTAGAAAACTCACAGGGCACCCAGCTCTAGTCCTCGCACATAAGGGGAAGCCAAAATTGGCGAGCCAGCCAGAGGCCTTTTCAGATCTACCTACACTTCTTGTATCTATTACTGGAGAAACTGGAAACCAGGCGCACAGATAGGAAGATGGCAGCAACTGGTGGCACCATGGAACAGGATAGCCAACCTTCAAATCTGGTTTGGAACCTGATAAATCAAAATCACTGGAACAAGCCGGGTCTGGTACCGCGGAGAACCATGAACCAGAACGGCAAGCTGAAGCTACAAGAAGAAACTGGAGGATCAGGGTTTAAATAGGGTATAAACTCACCAGGAGCTCATCGCGGACAAGACAAGTTCATCCACCTCGTGGCAAAAATGGCCAAATATGCTCACCTGAAGTTTGAAACACTGTTGAATGTATTTGGGTAGGAAATTAGAATTACTCCAAACATATTTCTTTTATTTATTTATTTTTTACTTTTTAGAAACCTTTGCCTTCCTACCATGCCCTGCCGCGTGCCGCCGATCAGCCTTTTCCGCCGTACAGAATCAGCCTTTAAATCTTAACGTCTTATATTTTCCTTCCAACACTAAATCTTTCTGAGAGCAACAAATCATCGCCCCAGCAAAATAACAGATCACAATTCAGACAATAAAAGTCCCTGTTTTACACCGTGGATTCAGTACAACAACATTTCCGCAAAATAAAACCCCGTACCCGCGCTGAATAATAAAACGGGTTAGAGTTAAAATCAAGACAGATAATTTTTCATAGACGGGGTTCAAACAAACTGTCGGCGCTTGTACTAATCTCACTGATTTATATTTTGTCTACAAAATACAGTAAACGTTGGTGGTTTATAACTATGATATTTGGAAGAAAGGTAAAATATGACCTTTTTGTACTACAGTGTGTTCTCCAATCCATCAGGTTTACTGAAATAAAAACTTTTTTTTAATAAAATCAAAACACAAAGGCCATGAAGTTTTGATTATAATTATGTTTTTGTTTTTTTTTAAATAATACATTTTAATTACATTTTTTAACCTAGTTAAAGAGGTATAGTAAATGAGAAAAATTATAGACCTTCATATTTTCATCACTGTATCATTTGTAAAAAAAATGTCTTTTTTAAAAAAAATACATTGTATTTTTTTTTACAAATAATTTAAAAAAAATGTGGATATTTTAAAAAATATATATGTGTTTAAAAGAAATTGTATATTCAAATAAAAATTTGTAGTTTTGATGGAACAAATTCATCTGTAGTTGTTATTTTTTATCTGATTAAGTGCTTTTGAAAGTTTGGTTCCCAATGCTATAAGAAACAAAATCTAATTTTATATTGTATTTTCCATTATTCTTGAGAGATTTCACAATAAACTTTCTCTGAATTTATTATAATTTATTTAAAGTTTGTTCTGTCTACAAACAGTAGTTTATTTAAAAAAATGTTTTTTTTAGCCTTCAGAAATGAGTTAATTCATTAAAATGAATGCATAGTTTTCATATAGCGAAAAGGTTCTGATTTTGTTTAAGATTAAAGAACGGAGGTCTGAAGAAAAATTAGACATTTCCTGTCCTGACGCCCCACCCCACCCCACCCCACAATGGCTGCCTGAACCAATCAACAATAATCAGCTACCTAAAAATACAAGCGAGAGAACTGAATGGGCAGAAATAATCCTGCATATCCCGAGAACACAAATGAAGATGGCTGCCCACATGGTATGCACGTATATATGGTATAAAATAATTCAATAAAAATATTTATATTCTATTATGTTGTTTAAGCAAGAATTCTGTTTATACGTGTTAAATATTGTTCAAATTTTAATTTTAAGGATCAGCATCTAGAAAGGTTTTACCCGGCAGTCAATAATTCAGTGGGGATTAATCTCGGCAATCTATCATCACGCAGCTATTTCTGATTAACTTCCATTGTTTGCAGCTATGTAGTCTGACAATGTAGCTTTTCTCAGCAGAATAAATGAGATATGGATCACAAGCAGTTTCTACAGAAGACAGCCTTCGACGTCCTGCGCGACTGGATGACATCTGACATGTATATTTATCTAAAATCTAAAATCTACTCTGAGTTTACGGCAGAATAGGGCAACGGAATTTGCTCAAGGTCATGCTCCTTTAAGAATAGCACATAACCCCCCCCCCCCAAAGCCTTGCAGACAATTCTGCAACTTGTGATTAGCAGGTCCCCGGGTTATTTACCAGCGCAGGGCCAAGGAATGTTCTCCGAATGTCAAACCGGGAAAAAAACCTTATTTATTTGTATAGTTTATTTGATGAGGAATTTTGTCATCAAGTCCAAAGGAAAAAACCTTTGCAGACATAGCACAACATTTGTAAAACATGAACTAATTCACATGGTGTATGGGGTGGTGGAACCCGGCGGATGTGTGGAGATCTTAAAGCTGAAGACAGGAAAGCAGCAGATCTGTTTGAAGAGCAGCCTGGATCAATGTCAGCCGAGAAATCCAGTGATCCCCATGTATCTGACGTGTGCTGAAGGCTGGTGACGGAGCCATGTATAACATTGGGCGTAATGTCCCAGGGCGAGGTGGCACAATAGTTTGTCTTTATTTCTTGCGTGGCCTGAAAAGGCCATGATGGAGCTGGTTCCCAAAGATCCCTCATTTTGGTGGAGGAGGTGAGACAATACCCCCTTGAGGCCTTCAGTGGTTCCTATCTTCAGGAGACTGAGAAGATCTAGCCTTCCTGCTGGCCTTTTGGCTGAGGAGGAAAGGAAGCGGTTGCATAACGCTGTGGAGGGAGATGTGGCACCTGATGTTGAAGACTGGAGACTCAGTGGTCCATGATGGCATTGCTACCCCTCATTTTGTCTCGGTTCCACTTGTTGACGTTGATCAGTAATTTGTCTCCTACCGAGTGGACTTCAGAGGAAAGAAAGGCCGATCCACTCAATATCCAAGATGGTCAATCTCTGAAGATGCGCAGCTGAAATGGTAGAAACATTTTCTCAGCTCGTTCTCATCCCCTTCTCATCCCCGTCTTTTATAACCTAAAATGGGCCTCGGGAGGAACCCCTCTTCCACATAATCAGGGCCAGGTTGTCCTATTAGGTGCTCAGGCTCCTCAGTACACCCCTTACTCAAAGTGATGAGATCTCCTGATCTAGTTTGGAGGTCTGTGCCTAGAGCCACCAAAGAACGTCATTCCGCGTTGTGCATTCCTTAAAATGCTGCCGGAATAAGCAGGTTTTGGAACGACATATCGGTCATGAAACCGTAAATAATCTACATTGTATTGTTTTTTGTCATTTTATTAAGCACAGTTGTTGATTTAATTGTGTTTTTTCCCCCCCCTCGGCACCAGCTGATGGATGGCCGTATCATATCAGTTTTTGCCTTAGAGTGAGCGGTTGATTAAATATCAAAAGAAGACACTTCTTTTCTTTTATGCTCCGAAGAATAATTCCGCACCATTTGCTTTCTGAACGCTTTGAGGTAATCATTTATTTTAACATTATCAAGGCATATTTCTGTATGTATCCGCGTTCCAGGTGAACGTCCCCCCGGGGGTGGAATCTGTAGATGACATCTGTTGGCTGCTTCGCTATGAAACTCATAGGGGGATTCTGTTAAAAAGTCAAGCCCGGCTGTTTAGTAATACGGCCTCCCCGGCTCTCGCTGAGATATTAAAACCGCAGCGAAAATGAGATTAATGCATTTGTAGCGATTTGTGAAATATCTATTTGTTATCGTTTCCTAGGAGGGCGTTTGATGTGCATTATACTGAGAAATAAACAGCTACATCTGCATTCCGCTAATTATTTGATGCATTATATACAAAGGCGAGGCGCTTTAGTGGAATGTAAATGGAGGTTTTTAATTTAGGAGAATTGTTTTTGATGCGTTGGATATATAGAAGGTGTCACTGTTGGCTCGGATCGGCTTTATTCTATTCACTCGGTTTCCACGTTCATTGGCTACATGAACGCTTCAGATTGCGAGGTTTAGAGACTGCTTAGGACTCTTTTTCTGGATGATGAAGCCTAGGCAGTCTAAACGGTGGCACTTTTTCTTCAAAAGTATAGGGTAAATAATGAAACGACAATTATTTTTGGTGTCTTTGGTAAGAAAATGTATTACGTACATTGCCGTGTCCTTACACGTATATGGTGCCATTTCAGGGTCAATCTTGATTTAGGCGGCCTATGCGGAAGGCATGTTCTTTATTATAGGACATGAAGGGGGTCTGCCAATTTTAGGCCATCTTGAATTGAGTTGGGAGTCAATATCTGAGACCAACTCGATGGATTTGGGTGGAATAGAGCAAATCGACTCAACGTCGGATTCCTGTGGCGTTGCAATGGAGGCCACTCACAAATAGTCAAGTTCAGTAGAGTTGGAAATGGTCTCCATCTCAACTTTACAGGAGAAGCCGAGTTGACCCAGAACTGGTGAGACTCAAATTAAAGAAGACAAATGGACAACTATATAGCATCTCAGAGCCCCATAGACATACCCGGAGCCCCCCATAGCGGTCAGAACGACAATCCCGCAATAATGAATGCATTTTACCCAGAATTTTAGGGTTCCCATAAGCTTTTAGAATTTGTCCTTCTGGTTTCCTGAAATTACGATGTACTTAAAATAAAAAATAAAAAAATTCCATTTAAAATAAAATTGATTTGTTAAAATTCTCATTAATTTGGTTATTATAAATATCAACGTATAACCTTAGAAATATCATCAACGTTGCAATATCCAGACCTATTGTCTCCTTAGTGAGGTTAACATTTATATGATACGGCGCTGATAGGGCGGAAGGCTCTGTTTCCATTGCATCGTAATACACCTTACATGAATTTGGTGAACGTCTTGGTGGAACGTCACATTTAATAAATAAAAAGGACTAATATTACTGTTCTTTTTACGTTCTGTAATAGCTTTTTTTTCTTACTAATGGCTTGGGAGCCGAATTCCCTTTCTCTATCAGCCCATCTTCCCTTGTTGCTTAAGGAGCTCATTTTTCACTTTGTCTTGATGTGTCCTTCCTTGGCGTCTTTAGCAAGGTCAGATCAACAGAAGCTCGTTGACAATCCCAGAATGGCCCAAATTCCCTGGTGGCAAAAACGACGACATGTGATGAGTGACAGACGCGTCCCTTGTCTCAAAAATAAACTTTATTTCTAAGTGCGATTCTATAATGCGCAGACATGACAGCCAACGTCCATTTACCGAGAAACCTCCAAACCACTTTAGAACCTACAAAACGCTACAATAATACACTTATTCACAAACAAAATGCAAAAGGGTAGATTTAATAAATCACTTTAAAGGGAAATTCCCACACTACGCAAATTGTTGGCCCTATTTAAATAAAAAAACAGTAATAATAATGGAACAAAATCTCGCTGAACAGAAACCCCAGTTTGGTATACAGTATTAACCCTCAGCACTGTATACAGTAATAACATCCTGTGCTGTATACATTAATAACCCCCAGCGCTGAATACAGTAATAACCCTCCAGCACCGTATAAAAGTAATATAACCCCCAGCACTGTATACAGTAATATACCCCCCAGTGCTGTATACAGTAATATAACCCCCAGCGCTGTATACAGTAATATAACCCCCAGCGCTGTATACAGTAATATAACCCCCAGCGCTGTATACAGTAATATAACCCCCAGCGCTGTATACAGTAATATAACCCCCAGCGCTGTATACAGTAATATAACCCCCAGCGCTGTATACAGTAATATAACCCCCAGCGCTGTATACAGTAATATAACCCCCAGCACTGTATACAGTAATATAACCCCCCAGCGCTGTATACAGTAATATAACCTCCCAGCTCTGTATACAGTAATATATCCCCCCAGCACTGTATACAGTAATATAACCCCCCAGTGCTGTATACAGTAATATAACCCCCCAGCGCTGTATACAGTAATATAACCCCCAGCGCTGTATACAGTAATATACCGCCCAGTGCTGTATACAGTAATATAACCCCCAGCGCTGTATACAGTAATATAACCCACAGCACTGTATACAGTAATATAACCCCCAGCACTGTATCCAGTAATATAACCCCCCAGCACTGTATACAGTAATATAACCCCCAGCGCTGTATACAGTAATATAACCCCCCAGCACTGTATAAAGTAATATAACCCCCAGCGCTGTATACAGTAATATACCCCCCAGCGCTGTATAAAGTAATATAACCCCCAGCACTGTATACACTAACATAACCCCCAGCACTGTATACAGTAATATAACCCCCCAGCGCTGTATACAGTAATATAACCCCCCAGGGCTGTATACAGTAATATAACTCCCAGCGCTGTATACAGTAATATAACCCCCAGCGCTGTATACAGTAATATAACCCCCAGCGCTGTATACAGTAATATAACCCCCAGCGCTGTATACAGTAATATAACCCCCAGCGCTGAATACAGTAATAACCCTCCAGCACCGTATAAAAGTAATATAACCCCCAGCGCTGTATACAGTAATATACCCCCCAGTGCTGTATACAGTAATATACCCCCCAGTGCTGTATACAGTAATATAACCCCCAGCGCTGAATACAGTAATAACCCTCCAGCACCGTATAAAAGTAATATAACCCCCAGCACCGTATACAGTAATATAACCCCCAGCACTGTATACAGTAATAACCCCCAGCGCTGTATACAGTAATAATAACCCTTGCGCTGTATACAGTAATATAACCCCCCAGCGCTGTATACAGTAATATAACCCCCAGCGCTGTATACAGTAATATAACCCCCCAGCGCTGTATACAGTAATATAACCCCCCAGAGCTGTATACAGTAATATAACCCCCAGCGCTGTATGCAGTAATAACCACAGCTCTGTACACAGTTAAATAGAAACAAATATCAGCCATTAGTTTAAGGAGATTATTTATATAACAATATTACTACCTATATACAGTTGTGTGAAAAATAATTCTATGGTTGTACATATCAGGACATAATAACACTCATCTGTTTCTTAGCAGGTCTAAAAATTAGGTAAATACTTCCTTAGATGAACAACATCACATGACATATTACTCCATGTCATGATTTATTCAACTAAAATAAAGCCAAAATGAAGAAGCCACGTGTGAAAAACTAACTACACCCCTACTGCTTCCATTGGAATTCAGATGCTAAGTAGCAGACAGCTGCTGCTAATCTAATACCATTGATTAATTTATCATCAAAAGTCGAAGTTTAACAGTTTGCTGGTCTGGAGCACTCAGGTGTGTGTGTGTTAACACAATGCCAAGAAAGAAAGACATCAGCAATGATGTTAGAGAAGCAATTGTTGCTGCCCATCAATCTGAGAAGGGTTATAAGGCCATTCCCAAACAATTTCCATCGTTCTATAGCGAGAAAGATTATTCAAAAGCGGAAAACATTCCAGACAGTTGCCAATCTTCCCAGGAGTGAATGTCCCAGCAAATTCACCCCAAGGTCAGACCGTGCAATGCTCAGAGAAATTGCAAAAAGCCCAAGAGTTACATCACCGACTCTACAGGCCTCAGTTAGCACGTTAAATGTTAAAGTTCATGGCAGTACAATTAGAAAAAGACTGAACAAGTATGGTTTGTTTGGGAAGGGTTGCTCTTCTCTCAAAAAAGAACACGGCAGCACGGCTTAGGTTTGCAAAGTTGCATCTGAACAAACCACAAGACTTCTGAAACAATGCCCTTCGGACAGACGACACCAAAGTGAAGATGTCTGGACATTATGCACAGCACCGTGTTTGGCAAACACACACCTCATACCAACTGTCAAGCACGGTGGTGGAGAGGTGATGATTTGGGCTTGTTTTGCAGCCACAGGACCTGGGAACCTTGCAGTCATTGAATCAAGTCAAGACTTTAACTCGACTGAAATGCTGTGGGGTGACCTTAAGAGAGCTGCGCATAAACAAATGACTCAAACCTCAAAGAACTGAAGCAATGTTGTAAAGACGAGTGGGCCAAAGGTAGTTCTACAAGATATTTTATCACAAGGTGTATGTTTTTCACACATGGCTTCTCCATTTTGGCTTTATTTTAGTTGAATAAATCATGACACGGTGTAATATGTCATGTGCTGTTGTTTGTGTGATGTTGTATTTACATAAGTTTTATACCTGATAAGCAACCAGTGATTGTTATTATGTCCTGATGCGTGAAACTACAGAATTCAAAGAGGGTGTGCTTTATTTTTCACATAACTGTATCTATACAGAAGCACAGAATCTGCCGGAAGATGACCCATTCTCCCACATCTACTCGCCCTAGGGGCATCAGGTGAGAAAAGAGAGGCACAGGGGAGGGAAAGAGGGGCACATGGGAGAAGAGAGGGGCATCGGGACAAAATGAAAGCGTCAGGCATTTTTGCGTCATAAATTACCAGTGACTTTAGGTGTAAGAAGTAGAATACTTTACAATTAAGTAAATCAGGTCCCAGTATAAATCATATAAAACAAAAACCTGAACAAATGTGGATATCACAGGAAACAAAATAGCTTAGACCCTCCATAAGTGTAGGTAGTTTACGGGGATCTGGCTTGTCACTGGGCGTCACTGCCCCTTTAATGATAATATATTTAGGTCTGACATGTTACGGGGTGTCACTGCCCCTTTAATGATAATATATTTAGGTCTGACATGTTACGGGGTGTCACTGCCCCTTTAATGATAATATATTTAGGTAGACATGTTACGGGGTGTCACTGCCCCTTTAATGATAATATATTTAGGTCTGACATGTTACGGGGTGTCACTGCCCCTTTAATGATAATATATTTAGGTCTGACATGTTACGGGGAGTCACTGCCCCTTTAATGATAATATATTTAGGTAGACATGTTACGGGGTGTCACTGTCCCTTTAATGATAATATATTTAGGTCTGACATGTTACGGGGCGTCACTGCCCCTTTAATGATAATATATTTAGGTCTGACATGTTACGGGGAGTCACTGTCCCTTTAATGATAATATATTTAGGTCTGACATGTTACGGGGTGTCACTGCCCCTTTAATGATAATATATTTAGGTCTGACATGTTACGGGGTGTCACTGCCCCTTTAATGATAATATATTTAGGTCTGACATGTGACGGGGTGTCACTGCCCCTTTAATGATAATATATTTAGGTCTGACATGTTATGGGGAGTCACTGCCCCTTTAATGATAATATATTTAGGTCTGACATGTTACGGGGAGTCACTGCCCCTTTAATGATAATATATTTAGGTCTGACATGTTACGGGGTGTCACTGCCCCTTTAATGATAATATATTTAGGTCTGACATGTTACGGGGTGTCACTGCCCCTTTAATGATAATATATTTAGGTAGACATGTTACGGGGTGTCACTGCCCCTTTAATGATAATATATTTAGGTCTGACATGTTACGGGGTGTCACTGCCCCTTTAATGATAATATATTTAGGTAGACATGTTACGGGGTGTCACTGCCCCTTTAATGATAATATATTTAGGTCTGACATGTTACGGGGTGTCACTGCCCCTTTAATGATAATATATTTAGGTCTGACATGTTACGGGGAGTCACTGCCCCTTTAATGATAATATATTTAGGTAGACATGTTACGGGGTGTCACTGTCCCTTTAATGATAATATATTTAGGTCTGACATGTTACGGGGCGTCACTGCCCCTTTAATGATAATATATTTAGGTCTGACATGTTACGGGGAGTCACTGTCCCTTTAATGATAATATATTTAGGTCTGACATGTTACGGGGTGTCACTGCCCCTTTAATGATAATATATTTAGGTCTGACATGTTACAGGGTGTCACTGCCCCTTTAATGATAATATATTTAGGTCTGACATGTTACGGGGTGTCACTGCCCCTTTAATGATAATATATTTAGGTAGACATGTTACGGGGTGTCACTGCCCCTTTAATGATAATATATTTAGGTCTGACATGTTACGGGGTGTCACTGCCCCTTTAATGATAATATATTTAGGTCTGACATGTTACGGGGAGTCACTGCCCCTTTAATGATAATATATTTAGGTCTGACATGTTACGGGGAGTCACTGCCCCTTTAATGATAATATATTTAGGTCTGACATGTTACGGGGTGTCACTGCCCCTTTAATGATAATATATTTAGGTCAGACATGTTACGGGGTGTCACTGCCCCTTTAATGATAATATATTTAGGTCTGACATGTTACGGGGTGTCACTGCCCCTTTAATGATAATATATTTAGGTCAGACATGTTACGGGGAGTCACTGTCCCTTTAATGATAATATATTTAGGTCAGACATGTTACGGGGAGTCACTGCCCCTTTAATGATAATATATTTAGGTCTGACATGTTACGGGGAGTCACTGCCCCTTTAATGATAATATATTTAGGTCTGACATGTTACAGGGTGTCACTGCCCCTTTAATGATAATATATTTAGGTCTGACATGTTACGGGGTGTCACTGTCCCTTTAATGATAATATATTTAGGTCTGACATGTGACGGGGTGTCACTGCCCCTTTAATGATAATATATTTAGGTCTGACATGTTACGGGGTGTCACTGCCCCTTTAATGATAATATATTTAGGTCTGACATGTTACGGGGTGTCACTGCCCCTTTAATGATAATATATTTAGGTCAGACATGTTACGGGGTGTCACTGCCCCTTTAATGATAATATATTTAGGTCTGACGTGTTACGGGGTGTCACTGCCCCTTTAATGATAATATATTTAGGTCAGACATGTTACGGGGAGTCACTGCCCCTTTAATGATAATATATTTAGGTCAGACATGTTACGGGGTGTCACTGCCCCTTTAATGATAATATATTTAGGTCAGACGTGTTACGGGGTGTCACTGCCCCTTTAATGATAATATATTTAGGTCTGACATGTTACGGGGTGTCACTGCCCCTTTAATGATAATATATTTAGGTCAGACATGTTACGGGGTGTCACTGCCCCTTTAATGATAATATATTTAGGTCTGACATGTTACGGGGTGTCACTGCCCCTTTAATGATAATATATTTAGGTCTGACATGTTACGGGGTGTCACTGCCCCTTTAATAATTCTCCATATTGTTTCGGGACTGTCTGCTACTCCTGAGAGCTTCATAATACTTGATTTTACTTTATTTCTTAACATTCATCTGAATCACCTTTTTCTCCACCGCACGCCAATCTGAACGTTTTCAGACAAATGCCATTTCCAAATTAATTACCGTAAAAGAAGCCTCTTCGGTTAATCCAGTGTCTGCTTTTTATTTTTTGCAGTAATTTTCTCGGAGATTCAGTAACAGATAATGGGATGACCGGGAGGTTGCCGCGTATCCAGCGACAAACATTCCGGAATATAGACCATGACAGCTCCTTCTTAAAGGGTTACGAACATATGACATTTTCATGGGAAAAAAATAAACCATGGAGCTTGTTATTCTGCTTCTCTGCAGCTCTCCCGAGAGGAGATTTAGTGTGGGCTACGAACATGGAAACCCAGAACCAGACAGCAGATCGGCCCCCGTCGGCCCGTCTACTCATCCCATTTCGTCTGCTGTAAAGACTCCAACCTTAATCAGTCGTTGGTCTCGTCTTAGATTCAGGAGCCGTATGTCTATCCCATGCATATTTAAATTCCTTCTACAACTGCTGGGATGCTGTTCCACCTATCCACCACCCTCTCAGTAAAGTTAAGTGCTATATTTAGTAATAACCCCCAGTGCTGTATACAGTAATATACCCCAGGCTCTGTATACAGTAACGTCGGTTGGTGACAAATACATGATTTTATGTCAATTTGCTCCAATAAGCTCCCATTATCTGCAGTCCTGGAGCCGCCGCTGCTGTCAGTCATGTGATATATGGGGTGACTTTCCCGGCTCAATCACCACACTGAGCCAATGCTTTATGGCGATGCTAATGAAGTACGTTCGATAATCAACTATCATTAGTCAGAGAGCCTGGCTGGGTGATTAAGACTGAGCCATTCTATTGTCCCCCACAGGCAGTATGATAAGGAGTCTGGGGGTTTAGTAGATCGGGGGTCCGATAACAGAGCGAGAATCATACAAACGGCTGATATGCAGCTGCCTGAAAACTTTATATTATGGGGCAAAAACATAAAAATGTTAAATAGTTGACTATTGTGTGGATGCGGTATATGTATATACTGTATATATATATATATATATATTTATATAAATTTATATATATATATATAGTATGAAAAGACACCCTGTAGCACCATCTAGTGACTGCACGATTCGCAATACTCTTCTGTAGGAAACTGCAGTTTTACTTACAAGATAAGGTAAATATACTTTTATTATTACTATTTTTATTATTATTATTATTAATGACTATTATGTATTGCTGTATATAGTGTCATCGTATTCCGCAGTGCTGCACAATACAGTCAGTAATGTATTTACCTTTGGGGTCGCTCTAGGCCCAACCTAGCGCAGCACCCCTAGTCGCCCAGTCACAGCCAGTAATATTAACAGAAGAGGGTTATTTGTGGTGTTTTAGGCATAATGTAAGGAAGGTTTACTTTACAAAGCGAACGTGTCCTTTAAGGTGACCTGGTTCTTGTCATGATTCCCGGATCTCAGTCCCTAAACCGTTATCAGCTGGCGGTAAAGAGATGCCGAAGGGGTCACCACATTTATCTTTCTTTTCCTTCCTTTATTTTTGTATTTCTAAGCTTCCCCCTTCCCCCACACAATCCCTTTAACTCATATTTTTTAGTTTTAGTTGTTTTTTCCAACTCAAACAAACCCCTGACATCCCTGCCCCCCCCCCACATTGTTAAATTAAATAATGATTTCCCCCCCCTTCTTTTTATAGCATTTCCCTGCATACAATGCCCGTTTGGTATGGTCCATGTTGACCATTGTTTCGCGAGTGTCTCTCCCTGTGTCCTTCGCTGACTGACATGATTTACGATTGTATCAAAAATAGTTTCTCTCCCTCCAGACGAACGTGTCTGTAAAAACCGTACGACGCATCAACGAGTCGGCTGTACGGGCAAACTTTACAACAGAACTACCAGGAAATCGCCCCTATTTGCCGGTGGCATTTAAAGTAAAAAAATACATTAATAAGAGGTTTTCTGTATGTGGTAGTATATATAAAGATATTATAGCCAATGTAGCATTAACGCCTTTAATGCCAAAGGGCACATATACTTCTTATACAAAGTCGGAGCTTGGGTAGCGCCCGCTGACCCCGGTGATGGACCCTGGGGGCCTGGCTGCATGTAGACCCGTCCAGACCACCAACATCATTGACACCTACCTCCTGCCTTTTACTTCCTGCTCTCTCTGCAGCCAACAATCAGGGCTTAAGTCCCGATGCTGGGAATCTTCCAAACAAATCAGGACTGCTGGCAGTTATTCCCCGCTGCTACGAGCCTCTTCGTTTCTTTAGTTAATCTTAAAATAATCAAATAGAGGCAGAAAAAGTCAAAGGGGCAACGGCGAGTTTGTTCGCTACCGGTCTACCATCTGTCAAGGCCAAAATGTACAATATGTGGTGCACCAAAAATACCACTGATTAAACAATGTACAGGAACCTTGACCTTGTGAAAGAGGGTGGTTCATATGAAGGTCAATGATAATATAGGAGCCAAAAAACATACACATGGTCTGCTGTTGTGATATGATGTCATATCCCGGTGCCCAGCAGTAAGCGACACGCTGACCCTGTAGGAATTCATTAGGGAAGGTACAGAGACCTCAATTACATTCAGGTAAGATTGGGCCAGGACGGCACACGGGGGAGATTGCCCTAGGCCTAGACTGGCAGTAATGGGACGGCCCTGGCACTTTAAGGCCAACAGCTGTCTGATGACATAAGTGCAGCCCCTGATCGGAAGCTGCAGGTGAATGTGAGTGAGACCGGGTGAGTGAGTGGCGCCCACTGGACATTTGCCCTGGTGCACCAGACGTCCAGTGTGGGTCTGCCTGGGCCCCCCATTATCCTTAAAGTCAGCCCTTGGCAAAAAGTGATCATTTTCAATAAATGTTAATAAGCTTTCACAACTTCATTGGTAACTAAAGCTCAGCGAATTTTATTTGACAAAAACGCGTAGAAATCCAGAAATAAAAAAAAAACAACAACGTGAAAGCGGCAGATGAATGCATAGTCATAAAAAAAAAAAAAGAGCAAGCCGTTACCGACTCCAGCCAAACCATTCCCAACAACAACAGATGTCTCTTGAAAAAGCAAAAAAAAAAAAAACCCAACATTTTCAGGAATAAACTCGAATATTGCCTTCTACGGCTTCCAATTCGCAAACAACATCAGCTATAATGACTACTAATGTCTCTCTGGCAACTGCTACCCAGCAAATAGTAACAGATGTACAAATTATTATTCTAGGTCACTACAAAAACTGGAAAAATAGCCCCAATTTTGTTATGTTGTAACTGAAAAAAAAAAAAAATAAACTCCGAAATAATGATTTTTTTTTCTAATACTCGTGTCCGTTATTTAATTATTTTTTTATTGTTATTGTTATTTTGGAGTCGAGAAAAAAAAACAAAAAATTTGGAATAAACGTAGCGGATAACGCCGTAAGATAAACATCGTATTACGCTGAATCAACGCTCGTTATGCAATATCCCATTTGGCATTTGGCGCGATATAATTGCTCGGTAAATACATGGGTTATTCAGAAATATAATCACACCATTAAGTTGAGAGAGGATGGGAGTTATCTGGAGAAGTGCTGAAATTTGAAAACAATAAAAACAGAATTTACAAAAAAAAGTTAACAAAAACATTCCATGCAAATCATCTACTTGTAACGATCCGCACTCTTCCCCCGGAGTATCCGCGCGTGTCTTTGCCACGCTATATAATGTGGTGCTTATATTTCAGATCTTTATCGAGATGGTTAAGCAGGTTTAGAGATTTAATTAATTTTTTAATTACATTTCTAGACATTTTTAATTATTCACAGGTTTTTAACGTTAATCTTTAAAATTCTAATGGAATTTGTTCCTGAATTTCCGTCTCGGTTGTATTAAAGGGCAGTGATCCTCAGCTGAATAAAGTCATGAAAGCGATGAGTTGCCTGATGGTTCTTTCTAGATTTCTTTCTCCTGGGAGAATATAAGACGGGGTCCCCTATTTTATGGAGGTTCCTGGTGGGTTTCATACCAAGTGGCAGAAGATATGGATGGGGATTCTGAGGGCGTTGGATGGGATGATGTCCGAGAATGTTCTGTTCAGCAGTGTTCCAAGTCTGGTTCATCAATAACTTCTGTGAATTATTTCTTGCGTGTGCATCGATGACGCGTTCAATGGACCCAAGAGAAACCGAGACACCTGAGAGGCCGGGGGAAATTGACCTCGAATGGCCGGGTGAGAATTGGGAAGGAGATTGGGGCAAATCTCTGCAGGCTTCTTGGCTTTAGAGTTATTGGAGATTTTGTCTTCTTTGTATGTTTTTTCCTTACAATTCAGCAATTTCGGGGCTAGTTACAACCTGCCCAGATCCCTCCTGTGCCCCATCCACAGGTTCTCCATGAACTCCATCTTGGACATTGAATATTTCAGAAGCCCATCATCGCCATCGCAGTAGCCAACCCGCCACCTTCATATTCAGTTTATCAGACGCACTTGGGTACCATTTTTTGGCATAGTTTTGGTCTAATTCCCTGTTTTGTGTTTTTTTCTTTTTTAGTAATCATCCCTCGTAGACATTTTACATTCAAACACCGGCGAACCCTTTACTTAACCACAAATGACCGACGCTGTTAAGACTAACAATATCCATTATCCATGAAAATACCGGCTCCATCATTGACTATAAACTCACCATCTGCCATTTCTCCAGCTTGGCGGGAATGAACATAAAGATACAGATTTCCTGCAGAAAAAATGAGGTCTGCAGTCGTTTCGCTGAGATCTTTTTGGGATGAACGCCACGGCAACTCGTCTATACGGACGTTAACACTAAAGCAAAAGTGTTTTTGCCGTGGAGCATAGAACAGAGAGCCTTTGCAATTTCCATAATTATTATACTTTTGCCTAAAAGTAACTATTTATATATACAACAAATGTCAATTTCAAAACTCTTAAAATGTCAAATTTTAATGAGAATACAACTATATAACAAATAGAATTTGTATGTATTGTTATGCAGAATAATGTGGATTAATATTCATAAATGACTTTTTTGGTTTCTTTTCTTTGCAGTTTAT
Organism: Spea bombifrons; assembly: GCF_027358695.1. Classification (NCBI taxonomy): domain Eukaryota; kingdom Metazoa; phylum Chordata; class Amphibia; order Anura; family Pelobatidae; genus Spea; species Spea bombifrons. The sequence goes on along the minus strand of NC_071088.1, from coordinate 137,881,084 downwards.
TTATTTTTTTGTACTTGTGTCTCCTCTTTCCCTATCTAATCATGCTGTCGCTCTCTTATCATACCCAGCATCCACTTTACATTTTAATTTGAAAGTGTCAATGATTGAAGGAAATATATATATTTTTTTCCATTCTGACTAGACCCCCCATATTTTTAATATTCACAAAAAATATGGCTAAATTAACCCCTTATTGACAAAGCTCGTACATGTACGGGCTCAAAACGCATTGTTTTCAATGGGTTTAGGGACCGCCCATTGTCCTTAAGGGGTTAAAATTAAAATGCATGATAAAACGTTCCAGAAAAGATTATTTTAAATGTTTCAGAAGTACAATACGAAGACAGAATTCAGGGCAGTTAACTTTTTGAATCTTAAAAATTAAAAACTTGAGGTTTTTAATCCATTCTAAATATTCCACATTCTCTTTGATTAACCTTAAAATGAAGTAGAACTGAAGCTTTTTTTTTTTTTATAATTTTGAAAAAGTATAATCAGCTTAATGAAAGTTTTTAAATGTCCATCAGCGTGATTGCCTTTCTCGACTTGATATTCCACGGTGGTTAAGCTAGGATGGCCATTCAATACTTCGGCACTTTTTCCTTTTGTAAATTGGACATAAAATAATTTTAGGTATGCATAAAAGGTAATATTCTCATACATTATTCATGGAATCCTTAAAATAGCACGGAAGTATAATTTATTCTTCATGTTCTTCCTTCCAGAAATGAATATGATGAGTTTTTGCGAGTTGACGTTCCCGTACAATTACTTATAGAGAACATAGAGTGTTGTCATCCTTATAGCTCCCTGTTCCCTTTCTGTTAAAAATGTAAGCCATCCTGTAACAGATAATTAAGACTAAGGACCGGATTTTAGGCATATCGTGAATCTAAAAAGATCACCAAGGGCTGCTTAACGTTTCAGCCTTAACAGCAGGAAATATGGGCAGACGAGACGGGCCAAAGGGGGCCGATCTGCTAGGACAATCACATATATATAGATTTACATGCCAAATATCCAGAGCGGCCAGTCCGTTAAACTACTTGTCTTCAGACGAGGATACACAGAAGTTTTGACAGCCATTGTGGACTAGAGTTGGACACCATGGTTCTTAATAATACATAGCAAGATGAGGACCATCACCTGTCTCCATGGGGAATGATGGACTGTTTATCTAAGAGGTCCATCAGGGATGCATAACTCCAGTATGCGAGGCTAGACATCCTGTGTATAAATGAGAAGTTGGAATATCCCAAAATTGCGGCCTGTTGGCAGCCCCTCGTTGACCGGAGCTTTGTATCAATGTATTATAGAGTTCTGTGGAGGACTATAAAATGATTCCTTCTCAACTAAGCAGAAAGTTGCTGTATGTTTCCCTGGGACTGAGACAAGAAATAAAGTCCGAAGGAGCCTGGGAGGGTAATGATGAATGAAGATCATGGCGGAGTAGAGTAAACCCTTCATAGTGATGATTCTGTAGTCTTTAGTGGTAGGTAGACGAGACCTTGTTGCTTTCTTCTGCCGTTTGGCCGAGATACAGATATAACGCCATGGGTTAATCTGTATTGTGGTGTCGGCCGTCTTTATAACTACTGGATCATCCGTTCGCCTTCGTTGACCTGAAACCACTTGGAAACCATGCTCGAAACCTTGGACCATGGCTGGAATGGTATTTGTGGTGGATCATCCTCACCTTCCGTTCAGGAACGTCCACACCTGCATTATCGACCATCGCTTGCTCATTTGCATAATGCTATAATAATATTTAATTTTATTGAAGCATTTGCCCCTATTTCTGCAAACCTCCCAAATCTCAACTGTAGCTAAATACGTTTTATAAATAAAGGTTTTATTTGCTACATTTTTTTTTGTAAAGAAGGGCAATAGGGACAGATTTTAGACTCACTGGTTGGGCAGCGGAGATATAAGTTAAATACGTTGACCCAGGAGTGTTGTACGTAGATTGCTCAGGATAAGGAGGTACTTGTAAAAGCTCCGTTAAAAGTCTTGATTATCTTATATATTCCCAAATTACAATACAGTTTTAGACAATTATTACATTCTAAAATCAGGCGTCTGAACGCAATAGAAAGCACTTATTGCAACTAAAAAGAGCAGCCAATCAATGGTACTTATAAAGGTGCTACGACCAAATTCAAAACTCATTTAATAATTTAAAAAAATGCATAACCTCTGTATTATTTTTCTAAATTTAATAGAAAATAATTAACAGGGCGCCTTAAAAAATGTACATTTATTATTCAATTAAACATCAATTTTCTGGCAAATAATTTATTTTAGATTATTTACCTTCCTTACATATTCTTACCCCTCATTGTCTTTTTTTTCAGCTGTTATTATTCGCGACGGTTGATTTCCACGGATATTAGGAAAAACACATTTCGAGCTCTTTGAAAACACAGAAGGAAACGTTATTCTGGCCAAATAGTTCTTTCCAATAAGTCGTGTTTGTGAAATATTTCCATTTTTTTTTTCCATCCAAACCCCGATACTTAATGAACATGGACACCAGTCTTGGCTTGGATGTCTTAGCCCCCCATTGATATCTTGACAGGCTCCCTTTACCATGATAGATGTTCCTTTACTTTCACCTAATTAATTACATTTTATGGTAGTTGGCGTGGAACAAAAGGCATTAACTAGAACTGCAGGAGGGTCACATTTGGCATCTTTAAAAGGAACTAATTAATTAATTTAGGAACAGCATCGAACATTGCTCAACTTGTACTTCTTAATTAATGGGAAAGTTTTAATCATTATTTAAGACTTACTGCAAAAAAAAAAAAAATCACTTAAGTTTTATTTAGAATGCGCAACTTCTGTTGATTTTAAAAGTGTCATGTTTTTATTATTATTTTTTTGGCTGTTTTTTATTTTATAATTATGAAAACAAAAAAAAAAACAGTTTAAATGTAACTCCTCCTTCTTGGTGTTGAGTGTTCGATATCAATTCGTAAAATACTGTTTTATTTAATTGTAACTGAATCTCAGATTGTATGAATTTTAACTTTTTTTTTTTTTTTTTTTCATTTCAGAGGTCAACAATTTTTTTTTTTTTTTTTTAGAAATCTGTGTACCAAATAACAAAATCTCCAGAAAGCGATAATTACAGTTAAGATCTGTGACGTTATCCAGGTTATAGGCAGTAAATATACAAATGTGGGTATTACATTAATTTATTACATCCTTCTTTTAAAAAAAATGTGCGTGACTGCCTATAGTCTTAAAGAAAGCCCCCCCCAACCCTTCCCCAATGCACCAAATAAAGACACGACAGCCAAGTTGAGGTGGGTAGGATGTTTGGCACGGCTTTACTGATAAACCCCCAGGACCAGAAGCCCACCATATGACCCTTATAACAACCCACCAGCCAAAGAGTCTTACGAGCCAAGAGGGGGTTCCTCCAGACCCTTGACCAAAAGTCCAGGTCTGTCGGAGGTCACAAGCCATCTTCAGGACATGACTGGGCAAGTATCTGGATCAAGCACTGGAAAAGCACTGGTCAAGGGGGACAACACCGCTGTGACAGTAAAGCAAAGACAAACAAAACACAACAAGGAAAACACATCCTAGAACATGACCTGGACTAGCAACTAAAACCCTTATCTTGGAAGGACGGGTGGGAAGGCTTGAGCTCCACCTTTTGTTGGGTCAACATAGAAAAAAGATGGAAAGTAGCAAACTTTCGGGATCTCAGTGGTCTTGTCTTCATGTGTATCAGTACTTAATAAACCGCTTTGCTTTTAACCCATCTATTCTGTTCTATTGTCTTTGGATAGTTCCCCCTGTAACCGCTGCCTCCAGGCAGCACTCATCCTCTAGTAGAACTACGCTATTGTGGTCCCTTATATCACGTTCCCAAAACCCTGAACTCACGTTAAGTATAGTCAGAATACTTTTCTGTGCTGTTCGCACGTATCTGGAACACCTATTCTAGACTCATGTGAGTCATGAGGTCACAAAAAATGCAATATTTCAGGAGACGTATGCGTCATATGACTAATGTCAGTGGTTTAGAAAAAAGCAAGGGAAAAAGCCTGATTTTCACTGTACCCTCCGCTAAAACAATTTTTTATATTTAATATTATTATTATTGACTCCTGTTTTCTATTAATATTTTAATCTCTATGGTCACAAATCGTCATGAGACCTCAAATTCGAAACATTCAGAGATAATAATGGGGGCCATTTCTACATCCAGTAGCAGTAGGGACAGAAGAGTAGCAGGACCTCGCTGGAAGGACGCACAAGAGAGGGAATGGGGTACATGGGGGGGGCAAACTCTTGGGTCCCTCTATAGGCAGGACCATAGCTGGTGTCACTTTCTTTTTGGAATCTTCAGGTCAACAAGCCGAGCCATTGTACAAGACAAGGGAAGGTGTATAGGTTGATGGTGACCAGGGCCGGCCCTACAATGGAGCCGTCTGGGGTTTTTTTTGAAGCGGAGGAGAGAGAGAGGGGCACTGAGTGGTTTTCGCTTACCCGCTCGGCGCCCCTCTCTCTCTCTCCTCTGCGGCGAGTCTCCCTGTTCGGTCTCGGTGCCGGCTTGTAATGCAGAGCGCCGGAAGTGACGTCAATTTCCGGCGCTCAGCATTACAAGCCGGCACCGTGGCAGAGCAGGGAGACTCGCCGCAGGACTGTTTAAAGGTAAGTACCGGGGTGGTAGATAATGGTGTCGGCAAAGTTTAAAATGCCGGGGGGGGGGGCGGCATTTTAAACTTCACCCCAGGCGGCGTTAAGTCTTCGGCCGGCCCTGATGGTGACCTCCGGCTTAGAGTTTGGCACAGGGCCCATGTCTTCTGGAATAGTAATTGGAGAGGATTCGCCACCTAGGACAGGGGCAACTAGATGATAGAGGCAGAGTTCATCCCTAGTCGCAGTCATACTTTTCTATCAAGTAGTTTTCTGAACCCACCGCGTTGGAGCTTTTTGTGGCCACCGTTATTTGGTGGAACAATGCCGATAATATTGAGGAAGAAATGGGGAAATTAATTACACTTAGGAAGTGAATTGTGAATATCGACTCGAAATTGTTTCAAGTTTTATGTCATTCTATACTTTTAGCGCCTAATATGCTACGTCGCCATGAAAAATCCATCGATGACTTGAGGTCTTCTTTCTTTTTACCGTCAGTCAGTGGAAAGGTCACGGCACAGGTCCTCGGTTCTGTGGGAGTCATTTAAGCACCAAAAAAGGTGGACAAAAAAATGATATCTAGAACTTAATACGTAAATTTTAATTTATTTGAAATTTGATGGACCGATATATATTATTGCGATTTTCTTTTCTGGTGGTACTTGAAGAACACAAGACGATGAATGACGGACATGTCTTCTTTTCTTCGGTTTCTTTCCTCATTGTATTTTTTTTTTTTCTGATTTTTTTGGAAGCAGTTTCGGGTTGATTTGGATACGTTACCCTTTCCTTTCTATTATGAATATTCAGTTTCTTGTTCTGCGGCGTCGGAAATTCTAAACAAACAAGTTATTCATTTCTGGAAGGAATTGACATTCATATTAAAATTCTAACATTCAAGAACTGAACCGCGTTCTAAAGAAGTTTAAAAAGAAATCATTCAATTCCCGCAGTCATTAAGTGGGCAAATGTAAAAAAAAAAAAAAATAATAAAAAAAAAGGTTGCCGTTCTACATACAATTAAACGAGGTTCTGCTTTATTAAATGTTACAAAATGAATTTGAATGGCCGTTATGACACAAGTTATTATTTTGCTCCGTTGACCGGGATAAAACATTGAAATCAACTTCTTCATCCACCTGTTTTCTTTCATATGCAAATTCCCTTTTCTATTTGACCTCAGTCGTCTGATACACTCGGGCTGCGGATGGAAATCATTTTAAATCCATTGGGTTTTAAGAATTAAACACATCTTGAGATTGACGTGAAAATAGATGGTTTTAGAACAGCGGTGACATAATTTGCTCAAATCTCACATTTATGGAAAAAAAAAAAACAGATTTCAAAGTTTTAATACAAAACTTGTTTCCAAAATCTGAAAATGCCGATGTTTGGCACACCCTCTCCCCACAGGCCACAACCATCCATACACCCCCCCTACCCCACCCCCAGGGTGGAGGGTATATTACTGTATACAGCGCTGGGGGGTTATTACTGTAAATAGCGCTGGGGGTTATATTATAGTATACAGCGCTGGGGGTTATATTACTGTATACAGTGCTGGGGGTTATATTACTGTATACAGCGCTGGGGGGTTATATTACTGTATACAGCACTGGGGGTTATATTACTGTATACAGCGCTGGGGGGTTATTACTGTATACAGCGCTGGGGGTTATATTACTGTATACAGTGCTGGGGGTTATTACTGTATATAGCACTGGGGGGGTTATATTACTGTATACAGTGCTGGGGGTTATATTACTGTATATAGCGCTGGGGGGGTTATATTATAGTATACAGCGCTGGGGGGGTTATATTATAGTATACAGCGCTGGGGGAAGGGCAGCACATTATCTCTGTCCTCTAATTCCTCATATTCCAAACATTAAATTTTTTGTAAATTTTCTATTTCACTATAAAGTCTTCCGTTTCTAACTCACCAGATTTTACCCCCTCCCCCAAAACAAATGAGCTTTAATTGAATAACGCGGCGCGCTTTTCAATTATTGAAACAGTTGTGTAGGATTCTGAGGAACACTAAATTACAGTCTGATTGATGATTTTATTTCTGACTTTTCCGAAAATTACCCTCCCGTCGTACAGATGCATTTTCATAGCACCTTAATAGATCATCCGATACTTGGACGTTTCTGCCGAACAGCTTGCCTATTCATTTAACAAAACTTAAAATCCCATTGCTGCACTTCAGGCATTTAAATTGTGGCCAAATAAATGTTTTGCGGCGCGCTGCTACATAACCTTGCTACCGCCGACACAAATTATGCCGTTTTTAAAAAAAAAAAAAATGAATTTTACCCTCAAATTATGTTACAACCAACTCGATCCGGAGGACAAAGGGCCAGCGACGCTGCAATTAACTTTCATGTTTTCAAAGACACCAGAAGTATTTAAAACTATCCCGGAAAATAAATGCGTTATTAATGATTATACAGCGGGACAAGTTATATTATAAATATGTTATTTTTGTACTAAATCTCTTATTTCGTATAAGGTTTTATTAGAATTAATGGCAAAAAGGTACTAAGTGGGATAATATAAAAATATGATTATTTATAAGAATTAAAACAATCAGATGCTGTTAAAAAAAATATATATATTTTTTTAATTTTACGAAATTATTTTTATGCAACTGCTTAAATATTTTCATTATTTTGCCTTAATTTGGCCGGCGTATACAGTGAACGGATAAAGCAGGGGGGTATTGAGAACTCTTATTAAATAAAGTTTTTAAACAAATCTAAGTATATTATATTTAAAAAAAAAAATAAAATAAAATGTTTGTTTTAAAAGAAATAAGAGATGTTTATGCCGAGATGTTTGAACTTTCAGCCAATCAGATTACAGACCGAATTTAAACCATATCATTGGCCAGAAATAACACAGATGACTGCCCCCTGTTCACAGGTTTGAAAGTCAGTGTTAGAGGCGAGGTCATGAACGCTCCACTACCGGAAGAGCCAGGTTGCCGCACACATTTTGTTTCCGCTCCCTGCTCCAATCTGGGTAGATCAGAGGATCTTTCCAACCGGCCCCCGAGCTTCACTTCCTACAAAAATGGAGCAGCGGGACCATACGGCAGTGCCGAAAAGTCAGGACTGTCCTGTAAAAAAACAGGATGGTTGGAATGTATGCATGTAGACGTTGGTTGATCTTTTATATACGATGAACTTAAAATGTGATTCTGCACAAATTTCCAGACTTTCTAAAGAGAAAATAAGGGAGATAAAAAATGAAAGTTCCGAATTGGAATGATTTGTGAGCTTTTGGAACGGTGTCAGAAAAAGACAATAAACACACGTTATAAATAAAGGCTATTAATTAATCTTCCCCAAATTTTTTTCAAGCCGTGTTCGTGAAAACCCTCGAAATATCCCATAAAAAAAAAAAAATTGTGAGTGACACATCCCTGCTTCTATTTCAAGAGGTGGATTATTATGCGGAACCTGAAACCGCAGCTAAAAATGTTTAATATATTCCAGCAATCACAAGGAAAATTGAAGTGATTAATACATTAAACCAGGAGTTTTAAAATAGTTTCAAAATACATCAAAATTGCAACAATTAAGTTTTTGACAAGCGATGAGTTTTCCCCTTTAATATTCTGGCTTTTTTTTTTTTCCTCCCCGTGATGGAGTCGAAGAGCGTGAAAAGGTCAGTGTCTCAGCAGACGGTATTTGGGAGTACACTACCCATCCATAATGAAAACTAATAAATAAGGCAGAAACTTCTGTTTACCTAAGCTGAAATATTGATATCCGAGCCCACATCGAATGCAAATCCCCGCATTAATCATTTTCTTCCCTGAATATTCAGGCTACGGCAGCGCATGTTATGATCGACTAATATATCATCGCTATTCCAGCATTAAAAACCTTTAGCCCTGGCAGAAGGCAGATATATATCACAGGGGGCCAGGAGATGGCGGCTCTTATATTTAAAAGAAGTGCAACTTAATCTTGGGGCACAAAAAATAAATAAAGTTACAAACAAAAAAAATTAAAAAAATACAAAAAAATCAAAAAACTAAATAGGAGTTCAGGGACATCCCTGGTGTGCCAGGAAAGGAGGTTGTGCTGACTCAGAGGTCTCCTTTTTGTCTGGCGATTGGCAAGCACGAGAATGTGCCTCTGATCTCCGGGTCACCCTTACACCCCACCCAAGTGCTACCCAGGTTACGCCTACCCTCCATCAGCCCCTTTAAAATGTAAATGGAGGTTAACTCCCACTTCCTGTCTTAGCCACACCCCCAAAAGAAGGGGAAGCTATGGCCAGCCAAGCATGCGAACTTCCTAGTTAGGACTGTTAGTGTTGCAAGTGAAACGCTGTGGGTTTCGTAGCCCAAGGGCACCAAGCTCCACGTTTTGCTTACCGAGTTGGCGCAAATCACTTGCACTTGGCTACGTCGAACATCTACGTAAACCCGTATTCACTAAACGGCTCTCAGATCTAAGCAGTTGCATAAATTTGGGTCACCGCTGACCCCAGTTGAGGAGCAGATAAATGCGGACCTCTGATGAAACGCACCGCGATCAGGTTAGAGATGGAGATCCCCCACTCTTCGCCATTAGTGAATTCACCCCAAAAAACGCTTGTAAGATGAGTCAGGGAGTCTCGTAAACACTACAATGACGTAATGAAGAATCCCCCCAAATTTACCCTCTTTCCCTCAGCCTGTCCTCTAAAAACAAACAAGCGTCCCTCTGGCTGCTTCAAACCCTGACTGAACGGAGAAAGCAATCGAAGCTCCAAAGCGTAGAGCCCCTCGCCAGCAATCCTGGGAACCCCTTTACGTTTCAAAACGAAAAGACGTTCTTCCTTCCATTTATGGAATTACAGTTTATTTAATACAAAAATTCTCACTGTTAATTTCCAAAATTAGAAAAAACACAACATGAAATTGTTTTTGTTTTTGTTATATTCATGCGTCAGCTTCGGTTTCTTGGTCGGGTTTCTCTGCATCGTTCACGGGATTTTGGGTTTCAGCCTCAGCCTCGTTCTCTGCCAAGGTTTCATTTTTCTATAGAAGAAAAAGAAATGCGTGGTTTAGACCAGTTTATCCTCAAACCTCAATCACATTTTTTGTCAATTTAGGATATAAAAATGGATTCCAAAGCTGAAAGTCATAAGTATTTTTAATATTAAAAAGTTATTGTATTCATATTTCCCTCGAAAGACATTTTATGCAAAGTCCCCTCCGTTTCCCATGATACCCCAGTGCAGACTGTATCGGAATCCTCCTATCAGCCCGAGCAGGAAGTTGGAAGCTGCTTCCTGTTCTCTCCCTCCCGTCAGCCCGAGCAGGAAGTTGGAGGCTACTTCCTGTTCTCTCCCTCCCGTCAGCCCAAGCAGGAAGTTGGAAGCTCCTTCCTGTTCTCTCCCTCCCGTCAGCCCGAGCAGGAAGTTGGAAACCGCTTCCTGTTCTCTCTCCCGCGTCAGCCCGAGCAGGAAGCCGCTTCCTGTTCTCTTCCCGCGTTGTTTTAGCGGACGGCGCATGAGCCTCTAGCGCTAGAGATTGTTGCCAGCCGCGCAGGTCTCTCCGTAACGCTATTATCACAGATATCTCAGGGTGACGGGCGATTTATACCCTGTGACGGGGCAGCAAGATGGGGGCTCTCTCATACAGTGCAGCGCGGGGTAAACAGAAGCTTCCGATCGTTGCAGGAGATCCACAAATCCCGAACGCCGTCAGGCTTCGCTGAAGCAGAGTTTATAACTTATATGAGCGGCTACTTTACCGACAGCAGAGCCTGCAGCGTGTACAGCTGGAGCAGCATCTCGTCGCATCTCACGACGTTCTCGGAGAGGACCTGCTGCTTGGCATTTATTAAAGTCAATAATCGCTCCTTGTCTGCCTGGTCCTGCCGAGAAGAAAATTAAAGAACGTTCTAAAAAAGAACAATTACAGAACTTCCAAGATTTTATTACTTTTTCTCTTTTAGATGACATTTATGTAGAAAGTGTTACCCCCCCCCCCCCAAGAGCAAACACTCTATCCGGGATTTACCGTGAAAAGAACGCTGAAGAATTCGTCAAACGCTTGTTTGTGAAAATCAGTGCAAATTAGCACTTGGAGATTTATTCACCAAAGGGGAGGTTTGAATGAGAGTTTTCGTTGCTGTGCGTTATGAAGAGCCGACCCAAGTGAGTGTCACCTGCATGAAGGGCTGAGCCGGCCCCCTGTATAATGTATAGATAAATCAGCGAGCCGGCCCCCTGTATAATGTATAGTTAAATCAGCGAGCCGGCCCTGTATAATGTATAGATAAATCAGCGAGCCGGCCCCCTGTATAATGTATAGATAAATCAGTGACCGGCCCCTGTATAACGTATAGATAAATCAGCGAGCCGCCCCCCTGTATAATGTATAGTTAAATCAGCGAGCCGGCCCCCTGTATAATGTATAGATAAATCAGCGAGCCGGCCCCCTGTATAATGTATAGATAAATCAGTGAGATGACTTTTAATTATTCCTCCCCACCCCAGGGAGGCTCCAGTCCTCTATTTATGTTAAATTCCCCTACACACACAGCAGGGATGGTCAACAGTATCCAGATGAAGCCATATTACAACTCCCATGACCCTCAGGCTCCATCAGAAGCAGGCAAATAATCGAGAGGTTAGTCCATTAGCAGTTAACCAGTGACATGCTGGCTGATCCACCCCGGGGGTGGTAAACAACAAACTATTAACGGATTACAGTATAGACAGGCCAGAAATGACCCCCTAATGTCCAAAACAATCCCAAAGACATAGACGTGGCTCTAATGCCCCCCCCCCTATTATTAAGATGTTGCATATTTACAGGTTTCACACAATCTCCATTTCTCAGAAACCCAGAACCTGCCGGCAGATCGGCCCCATCCGGCCCCCGTCTAGTCGCCAGTTTCTCCTGCTGTAAAGACTCAAACCTTAATCAGTCGTTGGTCTCGTCTTAGATTCAGGAGCCGTATGTCTATCCCATGCATGTTTAATCCCCTCACTGTATTACCCTCTACCATCTCTGCTGGGAGGCTTATCCACCACCCTCAGTAAAATAAACCTTCCTTCCATTCCATCTCAGCCTCTGATCCTCTAGTGTTAGATTCTGGTCTCTTGCTGTAACTTTTCTCCTCGTTTGTTAATCACAGTTCAGGGTATACTGACAGCGCAGTTCATTCTACTCACTAAACATCCGACGGCCTCGTAATCACAGCCTCCGTCTCCTAAATCTTCCTCCGTTTCCATTTCAGGGGCGAACAAACTGCTAATCGCTGCCCCTTTACCCCTGTGAGACCCCTGCAGACATGCGTTGTATTTAACGTTATCAATTCATTTATTTGAGTCTAATTTCTCCAAATACTTATTTTACCAAATTCACCGTTTGCACCTTTTTGTATTTTACCCGCAGTCTCAGGTGAGAGACCCACACATGGCAGTCGTTGATTAGGAGCTGTGATCTCGTTAAACTAAAGTGGATTCAGTCTTAAACCTTAATGACTTCCCTTAATGTTTGTTCTTAGAGGGTAGTAGATCTGTGGAACAGCCTCCAAGCAGAAGAGGTAGAGGGTAATACAGTGAGGGTATTAAACATGCATGGGATAGACATACGGCTCCTGAATCTAAGACGAGACCAACGACTGATTAAGGTTCGAGTCTTTAAAAACAGACTAAAGGGGGGGCCGCAATGCCTAGGATCCTAATAATAAAAAATTAAATAAAAAGGAAAATGATAAAATATGCAAAAAAATAATAAATATCTCTAATAATAAAGTGCATTTTGTTTAGTTTGATCGAAAACAATAGGATTTCGGATTGAGCGTTTCCAGCGCAAATAATGGAAAATGATTAATATTATGATAATCACTTACAAATTTATACTACGCGGGATTTAATTATGATTATCGCGGCTGCCAGCGGAACACAATGTGTTTTTTGGAACTAAAATATTAATGATTCATTCCAGAGCCGGCCTTAGGTGTTCCGGCGCCCTGTGCGAACTACTCCTCTGGCGCCCCCCCTCACTAACCCCCCTCTGCCCCTTCAAACTACCCCCCTGTGCCTTCAAACTACCCCCCTCTAGCCCTTGAAACTACCCCCTCTTCCCCTTCAAACTACCCCCCCTGCCCCTTCAAACTACCCCCCGCCCCTTCAAGCTACCCCCCCCTGCCCCTTCAAACTACCCCCCCTACCCCTTCAAACTACCCCCTCGCCCCTTCAAACTACCCCCTTCTGCCTCTTCAGACTACCCCCCTGTCCCTTCAAACTACCCCCCTCTGCCCCTTTAAACTACCCCCCCTCTGCCCCTTCAAACTACCCCCCCTATGCCCCTTCAAACTACCCCCCCTCTGCCCCTTCAAACTACCCCCCTCTGCCCCTTCAAACTACTCACCCCCCCTCTGCCCCTTCCTTCAAAATACCCCCCCCCTCCTTATCCTAACTTACCTTGAGGAGTCCTGCCGGCATTTCATGTCGAGCGTCGGAATAGTCCGGCGCTCAACATGAGATCCCGGCACCGCGACGGAGTCACGGAGAGTAAGGGGCGTCGAGCGGTTGATGAGAACTTCACGAGCAACCGCTCGGCGCCCCTCCCCGGGATTTAGGTACAGAAGGGGCGGCAGCGGACCCCGCGGCGGTGGCAGCGGACCCCGCGGCGGCGGCAGCGGAGGAGGACCCCGTGGCAGCGGCGGCAGCCGCGGCGGAGGAGGACTCCGCGGCGGCGGCGGACCCTGCGGCGGCGCCCCCTGGAGTGTGGCGCCCTGTGCGGTCGCACAGGTCGCACACCCCAAAGGCCGGCCCTGATTCATTCCAATTATGTGGCGAGAAGCGTTTAAATACAAGAAACATCAAGCTCAGGGCTAATTTATTTAGATTGTGTTGAAATTGGGTTTATTTTTTTTATTATTATTATTTTCATGCTGATTGCGAGAATTATAACATTTTTATTCCTTTTGTATTTTTTTTTTAATGGCCGCGGCGAGTCTTTAGTTATAAAGAATAGAACGTATTTAATGAAAATGGTATGGTCCACGTAATGGTTTTAGTTCATCGAGTCTCGCATCTCCTTGTATCTTGGAATAGGCAGCGCCGAGTCCTGCGCCGGTGCCTCGTTATTTTCCTTTATTGGCTTTTATTTTATTATCAGCCTGAGAATAGATTCTGTAACAATTACAAACAGCATTGATTCGTCTAAAATAAATATTTCATACGGAATTTGAAAGCAGAGAATGAGCTGCTGATTCTGGCTTAATTATATTATTGAATCTATTAAAAAAAAAACGAAAAAAATATGATTTACTGCCGTTTCAGCCAGAAAAGCTCTGCAACCTCCCGGTGACCCCGCAAAGTAATGCAAAAAATCTAATCCCCCAGCGCTGTATACAGTAATATAACCCCCAGTGCTGTATACAGTAATATAACCCCCCAGTGCTGTATACAGTAATATAACCCCCAGCGCTGTATACAGTAATATAACCCCCAGTGCTGTATACAGTAATATAACCCCCCAGTGCTGTATACAGTAATATAACCCCCAGCGCTGTATACAGAAATATAACCCCCCAGCACTGTATACAGTAATATAACCCCCAGCGCTGTATACAGTAATATAACCCCAGCGCTGTATACAATAATATAACCCCCAGCGCTGTATACAGTAATATAACCCCCCAGTGCTGTATACAGTAATATAACCCCCAGCGCTGTATACAGTAATATAACCCCCAGCGCTGTATACAGAAATATAACCCCCCAGCACTGTATACAGTAATATAACCCCCAGCGCTGTATACAGTAATATAACCCCCCAGCGCTGTATACAGTAATATAACCCCCAGCGCTGTATACAGTAATATAACCCCCCAGCGCTGTATACAGTAATAAACCCCAGTGCTGTATACAGTAATATAACCCCCCAGCGCTGTATACAGTAATATAACCCCCAGCGCTGTATACAGTAATATAACCCCCAGCGCTGTATACAGTAATAAACCCCAGTGCTGTATACAGTGATATAACCCCAAGCGCTGTATACAGTAATATAACCCCCCAGCGCTGTATACAGTAATATAACCCCCCAGCGCTGTATACAGTAATATAACCCCCAGCGCTGTATACAATAATATAACCCCCAGCGCTGTATACAGTAATATAACCCCCCAGCGCTGTATACAGTAATATAACCCCCAGCGTTGTATACAATAATATAACCCCCAGTGCTGTATACAGTGATATAACCCCCAGCGCTGTATACAGTAATATAACCCCCAGCGCTGTATACAGTAATATAACCCCCCAGCGCTGTATAGAGTAATATAACCCCCCAGTGCTGTATACAGTGATATAACCCCCCAGTACTGTATACAGTAATATAACCCCCAGTACTGTATACAGTGATATAACCCCCCAGTACTGTATACAGTAATATAACCCCCAGTACTGTATACAGTAATATAACCCCCAGCACTATATACAGTAATATAACCCCCCAGTGCTGTATACAGTAATATAACCCCCCAGCGCTGTAAACAGTAATATAACCCCCCAGTGCTGTATACAGTAATATAACCCCCCAGTGCTGTATACAGTAATATAACCCCCCAGCGCTGTAAACAGTAATATAACCCCCCAGCACTGTATACAGTAATATAACCCCCAGCGCTGTATACAGTAATATAACCCCCAGCGCTATATACAGTAATATAACCCCCAGCGCTGTATACAGTAATATAACCCCCAGCGCTGTATACAGTAATATAACCCCCAGCACTGTATACAGTAATATAACCCCCAGCGCTGTATACAGTAATATAACCCCCAGCGCTGTATACAGTAATATAACCCCCCAGCGCTGTATACAGTAATATAACCCCCCAGCGCTGTATACAGTTATATAACCCCCCAGCGCTGTATACAGTAATATAACCCCCAGCGCTGTATACAGTAATATAACCCCCAGCGCTGTATACAGTAATATAACCCCCATACCAAATAATACATGGTTTCTATGCAGCAAAATACAAAATGGCGTCCTAGGTGGTTAAAGAAATAAATAATGAAATAACCTTTAAACTTTATAAATCCTTCTGAAAATATTTTGTCAGATTATGGGCTATTTCGGTTTCTCTGGAAACAACAAAGTATTAAAAGAGTTTCTACTTGGTAAATTCAATTTCCTTATTTGTTTATGTTTTCGTAAACGTTGCGGCATTTCCCTTATATCTCGCAGCATTTTTCAACTTTTAATATATGCAGGAAGCGGCCGTTCAATTTGCATATTTTAAGATTTTAAACAGCATTTTGTATAAAATGATAGAATTTAATAGCATTTGCAACCAAGCAATTGCAATCCATGATTGCATATCTTTCATTTTTATAGTATCTCTATCAAAATTATATTATTTTTAAAAAGGCTAAGTGCTGACATGGGCCTAGTAATAAAGAATTTATTTTGCATATGCTAACAATTTATCTACGCACTTTCCATAACAAAAAGTTCTCTTTTTTGGGTAATATTAAGTTTGAAATAGAAAATTTGTTGAGTAAGTTATAGAGAGACGCAAAGTAAGTCTGCTAAACCAGGAGAAAATAAAATGGCGACCGACCCAAGGTTACAGTGTCCGAGGAGGGTCAGTTTTGTATTGGGGGTGTGGTTAGAGGTGTGGCTGGAGGCGGGGCTTTAACCAGACTTTTTATGTGACTCTGCGGCCTATTGCTGGCTATTTGTGTGACCGAACGAGGCTTTTGGAAGAAGAAGAAGAATGGATTTATTGACCCATAAGTAGTCCTTTCAGGTCTTTCTCCGAAGCCTTTTGATTATCTGGGCGAGAGAAAAGTGAACTTCACCCCCCATTTCCATGCAAACATCAAGGACTCAGCGGCGTCACCGACCGTGTCTGTAGGAATACCGTACCTTCCACAAGACATTTCCGGTTTACAAGCTACTTTAAAACCAGGGCATTTGGGAAATAAACAACCAATATTTGTGAATCTTCTTCACATAGGCCTCAGTTGGTCTGCGATGTGTTTTCTGGTTGGCTACCCTTGTGTATCTCTTTCTTCCATGTCCTTCGTTCCTGGTGGACCCACAGAAGACCCTCGGCGGTGCCTAAAATCTTATATATTATACGATGTTTAGCTCACATCATTGTTGTAGGAACATTCTCTGAAGTTTCCCAGGTGGTTTGGTTTAGTCAGTGTTGCTCCCAGAGGTTTGTGGTGTGAGCGGACCAAAACCGGTTTCCCCAATGGCCAACACTTCTTCAATCCGTGTAGCCATTGCTCTTGGTCCATTTGCAGTTGGTTGAGTCTCATGAAGTAACCTCCGAGGCCTGATGTCGATCAGTCTGATTTATCATTGTTTTTGATCATTACCTGGTCCAGAAGGGAGCCACGTTCCTCATGGAAATAGGCGGCAATAGTGATATCATCAATATCCAGGAAAGTCTCCAAATACGTCCATGTTTTTTTGCTGGAACACTTCACTTTATAAAAAACGCCATCCTACGAAACTGAAATATTACCCAGGGTGAATAAATGCGTTCCGAAGATCCTTTGTCTACAGTAACGAGAACGGAGAAAGGGCTGGGAATTGATCCCATAATGTTGGGGCTGCCGGCAATCACACCCTATAACCACCTCTTAAACATTTACACTGATTGATAAACAAAAAAAAAACACAATCTATAGGCAGTTTTAAATGTTATCTAATAATATTTGGCGTTAAATGGTTTAATTACCGTAGAATATACCGTATATAATTCTAGTCAATGTCATTTAAAAAATCCCCATCAAATATTTTTTTTATTGAATATCATCAAATATTGCATTAGTGCCAGCAATGACATATCACCAAGTTTTGTCCTGATGTTTGACTGAAGTTAGTCTTTCTATTTTGTTTCTAAAAATCTGGTCAGTTTACCAAAGGAGGGACTGACCAATTGAACCAAGACACCTTGGAGGTATAAAATTGTGTAATATTCTAGGCAGGAGTGGGCTTCTAGCTCAGGGAGCGGTTAAAGCCCCTTAGCCACTAACATGCTCTGGCGCACACATTTATAGACACTATCACACTTAGACACTCATGCTAACACACATACACACCCAAGCAAACACACACTTACACATCCTTACTTTCATACTAACACACAGTTACTCACTTATGCTAACATGCACACACACATGCTAATACTCACTCCCTCATACACATTCATGCTAACACATACACTTGCACATACACATTCATTCTAACACACACATTCATGCTAACACACACTCTCTGACATGCATACATACTCACTCAAACACCATACACTTACACATACATGCACACACTCTCATTGCCACCTGTTACTCTCTTCTTTTCTCCCAATGGCTAATAAACCTAGGCTCTTTATTTTCATACAGTTTAAATATATTAGGCGTACACTCGAAAAAAACATTTCTTATAAATGTGTGTTTAGATTTCGGTGCGTGAGGTCTGGAGTTCAGAAGCAATTTGCTAGTTAATAAAAAGATCACAGATAAAGTTTAATACGTTCTGAGTCTTTGGGGACGTCCTTTGCGTGCGAGTTAATGCAAATTGATAATGTCACTTTGTATTTGGGATATAATTGAATTATTTGAAATTTTAAATAAGATAGCTGATTGGTTTTTTTTTTTTTTGCGTTTTTTTTTAAGGAATTTAAATTATAATAATATTTTTTTTCCTTGGAATATATAAATTATATTTGTCAGGGGAATTATCCAAGCTTGTTTAAAATGTGCAAATAAAGCCCAACAAAGCAGCTGAAACCCAGGGAGACGGACATAAAAATAATTTGCCGTTATCGCAAAACTGTAAATAAGGGGCGTGAAAAGGTTTTTGCACCTTTTTTTCATTTTTTTTCTATTCTACAACGAAAGACGTTTCTATCAAAGTCACCTTGCCATTTCGAGACAAGTGAGATGTTATCTTAGTATTGATTTGTTTTTTTGGGGGAAACTAAGGTTTATTTATGACTAATAAGTAATTAATTCTTTCAACACAGCCTTCATAACATGAAAATATTTTATAATAAATGTTTTTGAAATATTTTTAATATTTATTGTAAGAACAGCTGTGGAGTATGACACTTAGCTACGAAACACTAATATTGCTGGAATTATGACCAAACCGGCCAGTAAAAGCCTTAAAATATAGCAATTCCCAGAGCTGGATTTAACCCTTAACACGGCTAGGCACACAGGCTGCTTTTGCCATCACATGTCTAAATAAACCAAAATAAAATGGCAGGCTTATGTTTGATAGCCATTCTGTAGATGATTGTTGGATGGACCATGGCATGAATGATGGGGGGGGTGAGTGAAGCTTTTATTATTATTTTTTCCATCAAGAGTATTCGCGAATAACATATTACTTTTCTGCTTTTTGGGAAATCTGCTTTTTTGAGAATGCAGGTGACCACAAAAGTGGGGTGGAATAAAGTCTGTCGTCATGTTAACATCATTGACATGGAAACTGTTTACACCCCAATGCCCGGATCTGACATGGAGTGTTTTGTGGGTAAAGCATGTTGTGACATCATCCATTACAATGTTCATGTAACATGTGACATCATCTTCCTAATATGACATAATTCAGGTGAGATATATATAAGGTACGTGGGTGTGGCTGAGCAGGGCTTTTGAAGAATTGGGTTGGCTGGGTTGTCTTTAAAAAAAATGGCTCTTTAGATTAGTTCTATCCCAGTGTAGCAATATAAGCTTTTATTAGGTTTTATAACTAATATTTATGATATTTATAGTTTGGGATTGTGGGTCCATGTTTGCCTCAGAGGATGATGGTATTATTTGTACTAGTTGTAAAAGTTAATTTTATGATTCATACATGAAATCACTAAAAAAGGGAAAAAAGCAAAAAAATGACAATAATGTATATTGTAAACACAGCCAAACCAAACAGGGCTCTAACCATAAGAAGTGGGACAAACAATCAAAAAGCTTTCTGTTGGTCAAGGTCAAAGCAACTAGTCCTCGATGCAATGAATCATGTTTCAGATAAGGGCTGTCTGCTCTTCTGAGGCCAGGAAAGCTGCAGGTCTGGTCAGGCGGACAATCTCTCCGATTATCAACTCCAACATGCTAGACAGTACCTTAGCTAAGATCTTATAGTCCACATTGAGAAGGGAGATGGGATGTCTCTTCTTCTAGTCACATCTATCGCCTTTCTGTTTGCACAAGATCATAATCATACCCTCTCTCAATGTAGATGGCATCTTGCCTTTCATCGCCACATCCTTATACAGCTTTTGAGGGTCTGGGCCAAAGTGGTCCCATGGAGTTAAATATAAATATACCTTTTTGACCCCTTGTTACCCCTGCTTTAGTACACCTAGGCTACCTTGCAGCTCAGTCAGTGGTGTGCAAGCAGAGTGAAGAACGAGAAGAATTTATTTCCCTTCTCAATATTCTCCACCTTGGCGTTCACCGTCTCTTGCCTCCTTCAGCCCATCACCTGTCTCCCACCGCACTACTGAAGGATCAACAGGAACTGCAACTTGCGCTGCAGCCATCTGAACTCTTTCTTCCTACTGGCCTGCTGTCTACTCTTCACTTGAAAGACGCTGCAAAGCTTGACCTTGGTGTAATGCCACCACTGCCTTACAGCGGGGATATTGTTCTTCTCGGCTTTGTTATCCACATATACCATGCACAGTTCCTCCACATGACATAAAGTACTGTCAATGCTGCACCATAGGTCTATCCTGGAGAACACTGAGCCATCAAGGTACCATGACCAGTTGAGCCCATAGTGTTCTTCAGAGAAGCCTTCTTGATCATCTGCCTTAGAAGTCTGGAAGTCTTGTCCAGCTTATATAAACTATTGCAGGTGCCGTTACCCCCTACCTGATCGAACAGTTAAAGTCACCTTCGATCACTAGTGATCTAGTGGTTTTCAACTAGGCCCTCAGGGCCTGGAAAGGTTCAAGTCATTGCTTCCCTTCTATGGATTTGTACACAGAGAAAAGCTGCGCCGTCTCCCCTGCCCAAGAACCATCTATGATCAAAATCTCCCTGAATGTAATAGTTTACGGCCCTTGACTTTTTTGCATTTTTCTTGCTTTAACTACTCCTACTACTACTCCCATGACTACTCCAACTACCCATACTAGTCTTCTACGACTACTCCCAGTATCCCTACTACCCCTACTAGTACTACTACAACTGCTACTCCTATGACTACTTCTACTACCCCTACTACTACTTCTACTACTACACCTATGGCCACTCCTGCTACCTCTACTACTATTCCTACAACTACTCCTACTACTATTTCTTCAGTTGAACAACTAGTGCTTCCATGTTGTCTCTTGCTAGTGCTGATGCCCTTACATGGGGCATCACTGTTCTATTTCAACGCTGTCCTCATAGAAGCTGAAGAGGAAAAAAAGTAGAAATAAAAGTACTTTGTCAGCGTTCCGTAACATAGTTTCATCTGCAACTGATTGTCGCTCTGAAATCTAATTGACTGTGGGATGAATTTACAAGAATTTACAAGATGCAGAGAGATGACATTTGGTTGCACCAGCTGTATAGTATGAAGTCCTAAAGTTCTCTAAACAGATACGCACAGACGCGCTTCAATAACATCCAGTTTCTCAAAGAATGAAAGACCCAGGTGGTTTCTCCTCTGAGAAGGGCAGAGTCGGTACAAGTTTTTTTTTTTGGTACAACTTGGCCATATGTACCTTTTAGCTCTTGAGTCTTTGCCAGTATCACTGATCTTGAAGTAGAAAAGGCAGCAGTAGGACTTTTCTTATTAAGAAATGTAGTAAATAAGGGTATGTTTTATAAACACCATACGCAAAAGAGTTCGTTCAAGGACAGATGACTGCTTCATAGCCTATCCTAGAGGACATCCCTGCTCGGAGCATCTCAAGTCTTAGCTCTCTTGTGCCTTTACAGATTAAATATCTGCATGAATGAGGGAACTCACAACCCCAGACTCCATGAGCCTCATCAGCGGGATATTGTGCCTCCAGGCACAAGAGTGCAAGGAGGTCGACGTATTTTTTTTCTAATGTAATAGCCAATTCTGCAAATGTGAACTCACATGCCCTCGCCTGTAACTCACTAAATTTAAAGTTGACTAACCACTCAAGTGGATATACCCAATAAATTTGTATATATTTGTGCATCTCAATTAGAATCTGTGGGAAGATAAGTTTTACATTGGGGGTCATATAATGACCCTTTAGTTCTAGAGATTTTAATTGTATTGTATGTCCTTAAATTTATTTAGAAAAAAAAGTTCTGTTTTCCGTTTCCTGGTAGGATCACAGGCAACTACCATCCATTGACTTGACTGCGCCAAAAAAAATAATTATTGCTATTACTACATATATTATATCACAATAAAACAATGTAGAGGAAATAAACTTTTTTTTAATAAGTTTAAAATGTTGTATATACCCCCCAAATAATGTACAGCTAGTTTAAGCACCGAGTTCAGTATTTCTCATGCAGTGGAAAATAAATATTATATCTGCTATGGAAATACAGTCAATTATTCAACAGCCAGATTCATATGTCAAGTTGACGAAAGAAAATAAAAGTAATGTCGAACATTAAGGAAAAGCATCAGGTTCAGAGGTCTGTAATGAATCTTGTCAGCCAGTGCATTGTGCCAATCCAGAAAGTATGAACATTATCTCGACGAAATGTCATTTCTCCGACTATAAAGCAAGCGCTCGCCCCACGGGACGCCAATCCGTTCCAGCGGTTACATATGACTTCAGTCAGGCGCGTGTTCATTACCATCCAAATCACATACTTAGTAACATTAAATTTTAACTAAACAACTCATAAATATTACATCGGAAACAAAATCATTTCTCTGAGCGTGGTTTCGATAAAATATAAACCTCTGCTGCATACATACATATTTCGCCGGGATAATGTATACCTGTTTGGAAAATGCGTGCATTTTTCAGATACGAGCAGAACAAAATAACAAGGACTTGTACATAATGTAGACAAATGATGTCGTTTTCAAATGTTGGGGGAAGCAAAAGGCTGTCGGGATAAACTCAGTACTGACAATCGGGCCTATTATACTGAGAAACGCTTTTTGAGAGCAGCTTTTAGATCCCATCCCCCCCTCCATGTGTCGAGTGGCCAAAGATGGGTCACTTTTTAATATGGGGGTGTGGTTAGGGGTGTGGCTGAGGGCGGGGCTATTTAATAAGGCATTTAGAAGATGAGTAACGGAATTTTTTCAATTTATAAATACCCTTCAGTCTATGTTCCTCCCCGAGTGGTGTAGGGTGGCACTGATTCTGAAAATTTACTTGTCTTTATGTCAAATTGTATCAGTTTTAATTGACGAAATTTTGCCAAAACACATAAATCGGTACATTTGTAGCAGGGAGTTCAATTTAGTCCTCCTGATCTGGCTATTTTTGAATAGTTTTCTGGCATTAAGTTTAAAAAAAATATATAAATTTTGCTTGTCTGTCCGCATTGAGGGACAAGAACAAAGTGTTGATACAAACCCCGAAAAATATGATTCCACATATTAATTTTGCATCGCTTTCCATATTTTTGTACATAGCGCCTCCACATTTTATAGCACTGTTACAATAGAGAAGAGGGAAAATTATTAACAAAGACAATTTAAATTGACAATACCATTAATATATGCTAAGACATTTTGATATAGAAGGAGAAGAAGACCCTGTTCCCGGGAGCTTACAATCTATTTGATGGCTGATGGGGACGTGAGACAGTAGGAGAGGACCGCTTGGGTGAGAAGGAGTTGCTTGTAGCGAGGGGATGTGGAGAACGCTGTGATGATCATGCGGGTAGACATGGCGGATGGCTTAAGGGTATTGAGACCTTTAATTTAATATGGCCCTGCTCATGTTCTTTGTGTTGGCTCTTCCTTCCTATGGTATATTCTGTTTGTGTCTAAAGATTTCTAGATGTTTTTAGATCATATAGAAAGTACGTGTAAAACGTATCCATTTGAAGTGTTCTGATTCTCACCAGATCCCATCGAGTCGCTTGGGTGAAGTTGTTTCCTATGGCTTTCTACGTAGCTTTTTCCGCGCCCGCAGTCTACATTTCACAGCCAAAAACCATGCGTCTTTAGCGATTTTGGTTCGGACAGTGCCCTTATATCCATGTTATCCAGTTGTCTTACGTCCTGATTGGACCATTCCATTGGTTGCTATGGTGATAACACTGCTTTCCAAATTTTTAACCAGAGTAAAACTTTATAAATATTAAAGTGTTTTTAACAACATATATATACCGGTATATACATATTTTAACATTTTATGAAATACAGCAAAAAAAAGTCTTGATCGGTCCTTTCTTGCCAGGGTAATTTAAGGACAAAGGTTTCACTCCTGAACATATTGTGCTGAGTAGCAATTATTGAATTATGGACATCAGTCAGTTTTAGGAGTTGGAAATGTATTTCAAAAGGCTCAGAACCTTCAACAGAAACAAACATTCAGGCAACAGTCCATTTAAAGTATTCCTTAGATATACTTTGAGGAATTATTGAACATTTCATTCCGAGAATCACGAAAAAAGTATTTTTATGATTATTTTTCTCTGCACAGCTTTGGAATGAACTGCTCCTATTATTAAAATGTTTTTTTGAAAAATTATTTGTGATAAAAAAATATATATATATATATAATTGTACAAAACCGTCATATTTGAATACTATTTAATTTAAACATTAAAACACTGGTTTTAAAAACTTTTATGTATTAAAAGTAATTCAAGAGGCCATAATCTAAATCTATAGAGTTCAAAGGCTTAGATGTAATGTAAGTAAGTTCTACTACAGAGAGGGTAGTAGATAAGAGGAACGGCTTCCTAGCAGAAGCAGTAAATGTTAACACAGTAAGAGAATTTAAATTATCTGTAAGATTCCATGTTTCTATGTAATTCTGATTCAATAACTTGCATTCCATCTGTTACAAGGGTGAACAAGAGACATCAGAAATGTATGCCTTCTGCTAAAATATCATAGTCAAGCCTCAAAATTATATATATATATGTATACATCATATTGTAATCAGGGGCTCTACTGAAACGACCCTGGGTGTCATTGCCACTTTCCTAGTAGCGAAAACCGGCTACAAGATGGGTAGCCTTTTCGGTTCTCAGGATAAAGGTGCTCCCCTAGGGAAAAAGGCTCTCCCAAAGAACTGTACCCCCAGTCATGACTTTATCGGGACATAGTCATAGTTTATATTAGACTTGTGCATTCAGATTCATACGAATTGCCAGTTTACCTAATTTTGGTACGGCTCAGTCTTAATCACCCAGTAAAACACTCTATTCACTAAGAGGTTGCATGGTCAGTTTAATTAAGGGTTAACTTGACTGACCAGACTTGACTTCAGTCCCATGCTAACACTCACAAAACAATTCTCAAATTCAATAATCTGTGTGTTATTTGCAAGGGTGTGTGAGTGCTCGTGACCTTAAATTTTACCAGTTACAGGCGAGGGAATGTGAGTTAAATGTGATTTTGTATGCGCTTGCCTGTAAGGGCGAGCGATGATAATTATATACATGTGGGGGTATATAGCCTTTAAATACTCTTGCCCCATGGAGGCACAAACCCCCTCAGCCATGCCTTCCTCACACCTCCACCCTGTTCCTAGTGAGATGGGATGTTAATATATATGGAATGGAATAAAAAGCCATCCAAAAACCAAAATCCCACGCAAAAGGAAAATAATCCACTTTTGTCACTATCTCCTAAAATGTTTTTTTTTCACACCAGGGGCCTCCAGTGTTAGAAGCCCTCCAAAAGAGATAATATTTATTTTGAACCCCCACCACAAAGGCCCAAGGGGAATTGGGATGGGAGGTAGAGGAAGGCATAATTGGGAGTTTTTACCTCCCATAGGGCTATTTAAATACTTTTTACCTCCTATCCCCACTAGTAAAGGATGGAAATGGGGTATAAAGGGGCATGTAACCCCAATGGTTATTTAAACACAGTACATAGGGTGGGGGAAGAAGAGGGCAATCCCAAGTCATGTCACAACCATCTAAAGTTCCCTTGCAATACGTTATTGAGTCTGCCGGGGCGTCACTGTCCTATACAAATCTAATATCATCTATAAAATGCTACAGTTTTTCCAGATTTGCTAGAATTGCAGCTTATTGAATAGACTCTCTGACTAATGAAAGTCTATGGAGGGACGGACTTCATTAGCATTGCCGTAAAGCGTCAGCTCAGTGTGGTGTTTAAGCCGGGAAAGTCACCCAAGATATCACATGACTGACAGCAATGGCGGCCTCCAGGGTTTTTTTTCCTATGGTGCCTTTAAAAATAATTAATAATAAATGGATTTCTTTGGGAATCTCTAAGTGATAAACTGCAAAACAAACAACTCATTATATTTATTTAATTAGTTATCAGGTTCTGAAACAATCAGATTTTTTTTTTGTTTCATTTACAACATAATGTATCCCCGCGCTAATAAAGCAGACATTTTACAATATTTATACAAACCGCATTAGTTATTAATGAACCCGCAGTCAGTGAAGACTCTGTGTTATAATGCAAATAAAAAGGGTACACAAGGGGCGAGAATAATGGAGTTAAAGTTACATTGGATTTGGTGACTCCGTTACTGGCGCATCCATTGGCAGAGAATTCATGCAAAATCAAAAAAAAAGTACGTTTTTATTACAAAACTTTTTTGTCGAGAAATAATTTCTCATTAATGATTCATCTGTTCTGTTGATTCTGAGTATTATGAACCAATTAGTGTCCTGAAAAACAAGATTAGATTCCAATAATCTAAGCAGTACAACCATTAAGGTGCTGCACATAATTTATTTAGTTGGTAGACAAGCAAAGTGATAAACCAGCAAAACTCGTGCTTTTTTACTTTGCTGAAAAGGAGGTAAATAAGTGGAACAGCCTCCCAGCAGAAGTGGTAGAGGGTAATACAGTGAGGGTATTAAACATGCATGGGATAGACATACGGCTCCTGAATCTAAGACGAGACCAACGACTGATTAAGGTTTGAGTCTTTACAGCAGGAGAAATGGGAGGCAGGCGAGATAAGGGGTAACTACTGACCAGACCGGACTGAAGTTACACGCCTATTCATACTAACACTTGCCTCTTCCTGTTCCCCTATATCTCTGCTGGTATCTCCATACTGCCCTCATCTCTCTGCCCACATTTCTTTTCTGCCGTTATCACTTCCAGAGCTAATCCTGATCTCTGGGATTCCCTGCCCGAGGAAACTATCCGTTATCCTCCCCAACTTCAAGATCCTGGGCGTCGGCATATGACATCATATGTTGGCGCTCCACTTTTAAAGGAAGCGCAGAAGTTTAGATAGAATTCATTTTTACAAATATTTGAATTATTTATTGTATCATATTAACTATAAAGATAAAATAATAATACATTCAAATTAAACATTATTTGGGAAAAAAATAGTTAAAAATGAAACTGCTTGACTTTTCTATAAAGAGAAAGTACGTGTAAATTCCACAGGGGGAACAAAAAAAGAAATATTTCAAAGGTTTTGCTGCACTGAGTGTGTTTTAAAGCTAGTGCCAGGGTTCATAAAATATGAAGTTAAAGTACGTGCTGTGACCTGGAATGAAAAAATGCCGAGAAGTACACTTAATAATCCTCAACTACGGCTTCTAAAGGCTGCTCATTTTTATCAGACGTGAGAATAACTATTTTACAAATAAAACTGCATATTAATTAATTAAAATTATTTCCCACGTGCAATTAAAATAGAATAGAATAGTTACAAATGTTAAAGTTCCCCCGAGAGCACTAAAATTTATAATTATAGTGAATTATAAAGTTTAATGTAAAATATACAATATATTAATTATTACATCTTAACATAAAACACTGATCATTAACTATTAATATAAAAATCCCCTCTATTTCCTGTTGTGCTGTATGTGGAAATCACCTTTGTGTTTCCAAGATCCACACAGACTGTGCTACGAGATACAATAGTATCATATGGGATTAGTTATACGGCCGGAGAGTATATAATATATAATATGAGGAATATACAGGATATAATGGGTTATAAGGACGGGATTAGTTATACGGGGGAGAGTATATAATATATAATATGAGGAATATACGGGGATATAACGGGTTATAAGGACGGGATTAGTTATACGGCCGGAGAGTATATAATATATAATATGAGGAATATACAGGATATAACGGGTTATAAGGACGGGATTAGTTATACGGCCGGAGAGTATATAATATATAATATGAGGAATATACAGAATATAACGGGTTATAAGGATGGGATTAGTTATACGGCCGGAGAGTGTATAATATATAATATGAGGAATATACAGGATATAACGGGTTATAAGGACGGGATTAGTTATACGGCCGGAGAGTATATAATATATAATATGAGGAATATACAGGATATAACGGGTTATAAGGACGGGATTAGTTATACGGTTGGAGAGTATATAATATATAATATGAGGAATATACAGGATATAACGGGTTATAAGGACGGGATTAGTTATACGGCCAGAGAGTATATAATATATAATATGAGGGATATACAGGGATATAACGGGTTATAAGGACGGGATTAGTTATACGGCCGGAGAGTATATAATATATAATATGAGGAATATACAGGATATAACGGGTTATAAGGATGGGATTAGTTATACGGCCGGAGAGTATATAATATATAATATGAGGAATATACAGGATATAATGGGTTATAAAGACGGGATTAGTTATACGGGGGGGAGAGTATATAATATATAATATGAGGAATATACAGGGATATAACGGGTTATAAGGACGGGATTAGTTATATGGGGGAGAGTATATAATATATAATATGAGGAATATACAGGGATATAACGGGTTATAAGGATGGGATTAGTTATACGGGGGGGAGAGTATATAATATATATTATGAGGAATATACAGGGATATAACGGGTTATAAGGACGGGATTAGTTATACGGCCGGAGAGTATATAATATATATTATGAGGAATATACAGGATATAACGGGTTATAAGGATGAGATTAGTTATACGGCCGGAGAGTATATAATATATAATATGAGGAATATACAGGGATATAACGGGTTATAAGGACGGGATTAGTTTTACGGCCGGAGAGTATATAATATATAATATGAGGAATATACAGGGATATAACGGGTTATAAGGACGGGATTAGTTATACGGCCGGAGAGTATATAATATATAATATGAGGAATATACAGGTATATAACGGGTTATAAGGACGGGATTAGTTATTCGGCCGGAGAGTATATATTATATAATATGAGGAATATACAGGGATATAACGGGTTATAAGGACGGGATTAGTTATACGGCCGGAGAGTATATAATATATAATATGAGGAATATACAGGGATATAACGGGTTATAAGGACGGGATTAGTTATACGGCCGGAGAGTATATAATATATAATATGAGGAATATACAGGATATAACGGGTTATAAGGACGGGATTAGTTATACGGGGGGAGAGTATATAATATATAATATGAGGAATATACAGGATATAACGGGTTATAAGGACGGGATTAGTTATACGGGGGGAGAGTATATAATATATAATATGAGGAATATACAGGATATAACGGGTTATAAGGATGGGATTAGTTATACGGCCGGAGAGTATATAATATATAATATGAGGAATATACAGGATATAACGGGTTATAAGGACGGGATTAGTTATACGGCTGGAGAGTATATAATATATAATATGAGGAATATACAGGGATATAACGGGTTATAAGGACGGGATTAGTTATACGGGGGGGAGAGTATATAATATATAATATGAGGAATATACAGGATATAACGGGTTATAAGGACGGGATTAGTTATACGGGGGGAGAGTATATAATATATAATATGAGGAATATACAGGATATAACGGGTTATAAGGACGGGATTAGTTATATGGGGGGAGAGTATATAATATATAATATGAGGAATATACAGGGATATAACGGGTTATAAGGACGGGATTAGTTATACGGGGGGGAGAGTATATAATATATATTATGAGGAATATACAGGGATATAACGGGTTATAAGGACGGGATTAGTTATACGGCCGGAGAGTATATAATATATAATATGAGGAATATACAGGATATAACGGGTTATAAGGACGGGATTGTTATACGGCCGGAGAGTATATAATATATAGTATGAGGAATATACAGGATATAACGGGTTAAAAGGACGGGATTAGTTATACGGGGGGAGAGTATATAATATATAATATGAGGAATATACAGGATATAACGGGTTAAAAGGACGGGATTAGTTATACGGCCGGAGAGTATATAATATATAATATGAGGAATATACAGGATATAACGGGTTATAAGGACGGGATTAGTTATACGGCCGGAGAGTATATAATATATAATATGAGGAATATACAGGATATAACGGGTTATAAGGACAGGATTAGTTATACGGGGGGGGGAGTATATAATATATAATATGAGGAATATACAGGATATAACGGGTTATAAGGACGGGATTAGTTATACGGGGGGAGAGTATATAATATATAATATGAGGAATATACAGGGATATAACGGGTTATAAGGACGGGATTAGTTATACGGGGGGAGAGTATATAATATATAATATGAGGAATATACAGGATATAACGGGTTATAAGGACGGGATTAGTTATACGGCCGGATAGTATATAATATATAATATGAGGAATATACAGGATATAACGGGTTAAAAGGACGGGATTAGTTATACGGGGGGAGAGTATATAATATATAATATGAGGAATATACAGGGATATTACGGGTTATAAGGACGGGATTAGTTATACGACTGGAGAGTATATAATATATAATATGAGGAATATACAGGATATAACGGGATATAAGGACGGGATTAGTTATACGGCCGGAGAGTATATAATATATAATATGAGGAATATACAGGATATAACGGGTTATAAGCACAGGATTAGTTATACGGCCGGAGAGTATATAATATATAATATGAGGAATATACAGGATATAACGGGTTATAAGGACGGGATTAGTTATACGGGGGGAGAGTATATATTATATAATATGAGGAATATACAGGAATAGAACGGGTTATAAGGACGGGATTAGTTAAATCTCAACTCGTAACTATATTTTTTAAAATAAGACAAAAAATGAAAAGGCAAATACTCCATTCTATTGTCAAACAATTGCAGTGAATCCTGTGACAGAACGAATTACAGAAGTCATTGTGACAGGCGGCGCGGTCCTCGACGTGGTTGGTGATTATGGAAAACTTCAATCAGCTTTTAAATTAGAAAGGTGAAAGTTGAACGAGCGAGCGGGTGCTTCAGGGTAGAGCGCCAGCCTTACGATAACTATCATCACCGCGAGTAATCATTCAAATTCAATGAGTGTCTAAAGAGATTAAAGTCATTTCCTAAAGCCAAGAAGAGACGGCGGGGAGGAAGGGCTCTGATCGAAACCGTCCAAAGAGCCATTATCAGCAAATTGTGGAAGTCGGCAGCTACTGAGCGTGTAGTTCAACTAGATACTTAAATGCAAAATATAGCCGCGCCGAACGAGCACGTAACTTAATTGGCCTTTTAGTGACGAATAGAGAACGGAATTAAAGCAGATCCGTCACCAAATCCTACATGTTACAGTCCTATACACTAAATGAACCAATGGGATCAACTTCCTGTTCTTAGGATCTGCATGATTATTCCTCCCCATTAAGGTATCTCTTCCCGATAGTTAAGTCGCTGATTGTTGCTGATTGGTTTGGAGGCTAGCTCCGCCCATTTGCGTGGCTATACAAAGCCCCTCCCCCGTGAAGCGTTCTCAGCTCTGAAAATAGAATAGAATTATTCTGTATCGCTTGAAAGTAGACTTCTGAGAACAACTAAAAATGTACTAAAAAAATGTACTAATAATTTTGATTAAAAAAAGGATTTCTCTCTTTATTCTGGCAAGTCGTGGAATGGAACGATGACGATACGTGTGAATATATATAAATATACTGTATGGATATATAAATATATATATGGAAATGAACCACTATCCAGATATTGTAAACAGCTGATGGAATCACGGATGTTCTGAAATCCACTTTCGTCTTTTTCGGCTTTAGATGACATACTCGAGTACCTTTGTGTTCGCTCCTTTGTGATTTGCTACATTTTTAATCATCGAATGTTTTGGCAGACGTCGCGCAGGTACAAAACTCGGAGGAAATGAGTAACAGAAGAAGAGGAATTGATTCTGACAGATGTGTGAGGCTTCAAAGTCAGAAGAGCCGAAAACTCTCCTAACTGAAATAAAGGAAAACAAATGAAAATGTGACTTTAGGGTGAGGTAAATAGAAAGGAAATAGGATTTTATGCTTTATAACCATGCGCCGGGACTTAAATATTAAATATTAAAGGAGCACTCCAGCTTTACTCGCATGCTATATGCACATTGGAGTCCAGGCTTGCTACTAACACTGAATTCAGTGGGTGTTCTACTGAGCATGTGCAAGAAGTGTTCTGAGGTATGCTTCCTGTTTTCAGTAGAGGCAGCCGGGGGCGGAGTTAAGCCTCATTTTCTAAGCCTATTAACTAAAGGATGTTGGCTCCAATTTGTATGCTGCAAAATGCGTTGGGGTCCATGCATATTTTTTTGGGTAGCGGAATTTTTGTGGCCCCTGAGCAAGCCATATGCAAACAAGTTAACCCATAGAACTCTGGGTAACTAATACCACGTGTGCTTGTCTGCATGTCGCCTCCTTGAATTCTTACAGCATACCTTCCCAACAGTTCCAGTTTTTGCGCGACAGTCCCAATTTCAGGCAGTGTCCCGCTTTCTCACCAACCTATGCTCTGGTGGACTCTTTGGGCACAGTGAGTGGCGACCACGACTCTGGCCACTTCTGCCCCTGGCCTGCGGAGCTCAGTGCTGGACCGGCCCATCCTCGCCACTTGTCAATTCCTTGACACCCATTTGGACACCTGAAATATTGGGGGTTATATTAAAGAGCGTTGGAAACCGACTTAGGCGTATTTTATTTTGGGGTAGATAGAAAGATCGATAGATAATAGATAGATAGATAATAGATAGATGGATGGATAGATAGATAATAGATGGAGAGATAGATGGATGGAGAGATAGAAAATAGATAGATGGAGAGATAGATGGAGAGATAGATAGATAGATAGATAGATAGATAGATAGATAGATGATAGATAGATAGATAGATAGATAGACGGATAGATAGATAGATAGATAGATAGATAGATAGATGGATAGACAGATGAATAAATGGATGGACAGATAGATAATAGATAGGTAATGGATAGATAGATAGATAGATAGATAGATAGATAGATAGATAGATAGATAGATAGATAGATAATAAATGGATAGATGATAGATCATAGATAGATATATAATAGATAGATAGGGGGATAAATAGATAGATAGGGCTTTAGCTAACTAGCTTTAAAAGAATTCCTTTGTCTTATTATCGCCAGTACAGTCCATCAGCCGTTATATGACTGCAGAGCGTCGCAGCCCCGGTCACGTAATTGCTGCCGTTATTATAGTATTAGCCGTAAAACCGTTTTATTTTATGGCGATAGCTGCTTTAATGCGTTTCGTGGCTTTCCTGTGTTACAGAAATCCAGAGCGCAGAGCCCGTAATTAACGGCGTGTTTTAGAGCGTCGCCGGGGCAGAAGTTCACGGTTACGACCCTGCGCAGAAAAGCTTAAAGTGTTAACGGTCTGCAGACGGGGGGCACGCGATAATAATACGTACCCTGACGGTACTGAGATCATTCGGCTCTTGCGTTCGGCTTTTAACCTTTCCTCTGTTGGTTTAGGAACGGGTTGTGCGGCCATCACATAAAAAACGTTTTATTTAATCTTGACTAAAAAAAAAACAATCGGTCTGAACCGCAGCAAGCAGACCCCAATCTGCTAAATAAAGATAGAAAGCGCACAAATATCAAATAAAGATTAGTTTGTACCCACAGACGCAAATGTATTGCATTATGGGCCGATTTCTGGCCATTTCATACCCCTGGGGTATGTTTAAATTCCCTCGCTGGATTAGCCTCTACCACTTCTGCTGGGAGGCGGTTCTAGCTACCTACCAACATTTCTGTAATAATCCCTGAATAAAGAGGTAAATCCCAAATTGTCCTCAAACCCATGAGTCGCATTGAAGACAGGCTGAGTCTACGCATAGAGTGAGGTGTGTCTGGGTGAGTGTTAGTGTGAAAGTGTGTGTGTTATTGTCTGTGTTATAGGTGCTTGGGTCTGTGGAGTGTTAGCGTGAGTGTCTGTGTTTGTGGTACATTAGTGTGAGTGTCTGCGTGTGTTTTAGTGTCTACATGTTAGAGTGAGTGTGTGTCTGTGTGTAGTGAGTCTTATTCGTCTTCTCTCAGTTTTATCTACTCTGCCTCCTCTCTGTGCTTATTTTCTCTCATCCCACCATTTCCACCCCTTTTTTCTCTTCCCTCCTTTTTGCTTTTTTCTTTCTTCTTGTCTCTCACCCATCTCCTGTCATTACTCCTTTCTCACATCTCCCTGTTTTCTCTCATTCCTCGTCTTTTCTTTCTTTCCTCTATCCTTGCTCTTTCCTCTCCTGATCCTCTTTTCATCTCTCTTCTCTGGTCTCCCTCTCTCCTCTCTCACGTTTTTTTTTTCTTTTTCTGTCTGCTTTCTCTCTAATGGACAAAAAACCAACACATTTTAGTTCTTAATTATAAAACCATGACCCAGGTCACACCCCAAACACACCCCCGACCACACCCCTGACCACACCCCCAGATACAAACCTTTAAAGATTGTTCAGGAAATGGCTTTATAAATTAAACTGTGAACATAAAGTTGACATTATTCATCTTTTTATGTCCCTTTCTGGCCACTTGAATAGTTGGGAGGTGAAGCGCTGTACGATGGGGACGGAACCCTGGGTATAGGATGCATTTTTTTCTTAATTAGGCAAAAATTAGTTATTGCCTGCAAGTCGGCCCCCTATTCGGCCCCCGTCCAGTCTGCCGGTTTCTCCTGCTGTAAAGACTCAAACCTTAACCAGTTGTTGGTCTAGTCTTAGATTCAGGAGCCGTATTTCTATCCCATGCATGTTTATATCCCCTCACTGTATTACCCTGCTGGGAGGCTCTTCCACCTACCTACCAAAATCTCCGTAAAGTGGGGGGAAAAAAAATAACACAAATATTTTTGCTGCCGTATTAACGAACGCTACTCCCTTTTTGTTCTTAGAACACAATCGGCTTATTATACAATTCAACTGAACAATAAAACTCAGTAATTTAAAAGCTGTCAGCGATTCCCGGCACCCGCTGTCCTTGTTTTCTCGCAATAAAATTCCAGGTTTCCGTGCACGGCGTGGTTTCCCCTCACACACCGAGGCCGACCTGCTGCGGCTGCGCGCCTCCTGCCCAACTTCGGGGAATATAATTAAAACAAACAGCGGCTAATTGCATTAAGGGATTTCCATTAAACGTTTCAAAATCGCGGCCCTTTTCCAGACACCATATTGTCACGCAGTGTGCGGCGTAAATAAATTACACAAAATACTTTATAAAAAACAATAATAATGGTGGGAGAAATAATCGGTCTTTTTATAAATAAATCAAATCTTTGTTGAGTTCTTCACTGTAGATACTTTTTGTTTTATTTGAATTAAATTATGATTTGTTTGGTTATTAGTTATTACTTTTTTTTTTAATTGGCAAACTATCTACTTTATGTGTAGCCCATTAAAAAAGCCTCATACTGGGCTGGAAACCCACAACCTGCCGGCAGTTCGGCCCCCATTCGGCCCTTGCCTGGTCTGCCCCTTTCTCCTGCTGTAAAGACTCAAACCTTAATCAGTCGTTGGTCTCGTCTTAGATTCAGGAGCCGTATGCCTGTCCCATGCATGTTTAAATCCCCTCACTGTATTAGCCTCTACCACCTCTGCTGGGAGGCTGGTCCACTTACTAACCCCTCCCCCTAGTGAAGCCATTGCCCCAGAAGAGGAAGTGCTCCAGGTAGCCTAACCTAAGATGTTCCCAGCAATGGTCTTGGCCAATTTCGTAATTTGTGACTAAACATAAAAACAGTTATATTTGTACATGGATTAACCCTTAAATGGACACATTTTAGAATAGGTTTAATACGGAGCAGATGACATTCCACGTATGTTGAGGATAAGTGCAGATGAGCCCATCTCATCTCAATAAAATGCTAATACAGTATTAATTAGACATCATTTACAGGTCACTAGAATACCAGGGGTGGGGCTTCAGTAATGTGGGTGGAGCAGGGGTGGGGCTTGTCACTAGCAACACCCATTCTACTGTCTCTAAAAATTGGATCTTGAGAAGAAGACAAAATGGAAAGACACTGTCTTGGTGGAACCCTTAGACTTGCGCAATTCCACCCGTATGCAAATGAGGGAACCCACGCAATGATGGGTATGGAATCAAAACGTGGCGGACCTTGTGTCCTTATATCCACGTAAATAATTTACTTACAAGGATTGTGAAATTCCATTTTTTTTTTCTTTTTCTCTTTAAATGTGTTTTTTTTTTTAAATTCCTGTATATTCAAATAACTCTATTTACCTCACAGCACGGCAGACCGAATAAACTCATTTTTTTCCATTAGTATGGCATATTTTCCACGTTTTGCTCCTTCATTTTATACGATTCCGCTGGTTTTTTAATGTTACCGTCATTCCTTTAACTTTACTGACATCTAATGGTAAAATCTCACTCCAGATCAGACATAAATGGAAGACGTCGTCCTGTATTCAGGCAGAATAAGGGCTGATAGATGTTCTCCGGCAGTGGAAGGGTTACTACTGAGTGATAAATACCAATGTATTGACCCAATAATGATACATGAAATATAAATAGTGTTTTAATGATATATTCGATTGTTAAATATAAGGAATTTAGCTTCTGTTGCCCTGAATGTTGGATATAACTGTATAGATCCGTGAGTTTTACTATTTATTATTATTTAATATCATTTATTATTTGTTATTTCTAATTCAGCAAAAACACCCCCAAGAAAGAATAAAGTCAGATGATACGTTTAAGACCGTAAAACGTTACGGGTTATTATAGCCTTTTCTGTGATTCCAAGGGTTAGATGCTCTACAGATGGTTATAATAGCAATATTACTGGATAGGCATATGGCCCAAGGAGGCGCGCTAGGGCAAGTGCTACAGGTGCATGGCCCCTAGCAAACGAGGCATTGAGCGGGGTCACATAACATGGTAGGGCAGCACCTCTGCAGCATGAACGGAGACGCAAGCTAGAGCTCTGTGCGAGGTTAGAGGGAGGGGGGAGAGCTGACAAGTTGCTCTGATGAGAGGTAGGAGTATAGTGCATGAGTGTATGGTGTAAGTGTATGGTGTAAGAGTGTTAATGTACGTTGTTGGCACATGTGTGCGGATATGGTGTCAGCATGTCAAAGTGTATGCTGTTAGCATGTTAGTGTGTGTTACTGTATGTGTTAAAATGTATGCTAGTCTATGGTGTTAGCATGAGTGTGTGTGTTGGTATTTGGTGTTAACGTGTGTTTTCATATGGTGTTAGTGTGAATGTGTGCGTCAATGTATTGTGTTAGAATGCCAGGGGTGAGCCTATGGTTGGTGGTGCGAGGGAGAGGAGGCAGATAGTGTGTGTATATCTGTGTAATCGTAGGATGTTATAGTTACCGGGAGTGAGTTTGTGTGTTACTATGTTTGTGTTTTGGTATGGGGTACAGGTGAAGAAATACTGAAAACCGGGCACCGCTAATCCTAATTTCAACCCTGATGGCTCTTGAATCTAAAACGAGACCAAGGACTGAGTAAGGTCTTTCCAACGTGAAAAATGGGCAAGCTAGATGGATTTGTCTGATCTAATGTCAAATCTGGATATTTGTGTTGGGGGTGTGATGAGAAGAGGGGGTGTGATGAGAAGAGGGAGTGGGCGGGCCATAGGTGGGTGTAGGCAGTACCAGAGGTGTGGCCGCTCTCCCACCTTAACTTTCTAGCCTCCTTACAGGGCTCATCTACACTGTGCTGTTGTCCTCCATGAATGTTACAGATCAAAGGCCTTCCCCAACTGGCCCATGATCCCCACCTGAGACAGTGGGGCAGTACCCATATTTTGTTCAAACCAAATACAGAATAAACTTATATGGCGGCGGGTAAACGTACACAAAGACGAAGAAGCACAACATGAAGAATCAACCAATGAAGGGCAGCTGTCCTTCATTGGTTGATGCCAGAGGAGGCCCTGCCAGCCACCAAAAGAGTCATTTGTATGGACCTTTAACTCCTGGAGCATGGAGACCAATGGTCTCCCCAGGCCAAGTTGCTTCGAGCTGTACCTGGCAAAGCACAGGGCAAGGTACAGCTCCAAGCAACTTGGCCTGGGCAGACTAATGGCTTCTGCGTCATGAGGCAAAGGTCCCTAAGACTCTATTGGTCGCCACCAACGGGCTCGTCTAGCATGAACCAATGAAGAGCAGAGGAGCCCCCTGCCGGTGACCAACAGAGTCACTCTGCATATTTTTACCGTGTTAACCCTATATCAACCCATGCTAAAAAAAACATTAAAAAACTAAGAAAAACAAACACGAAGAACGTATCTTCATATTCCACGAATATTCGCCCGTTCTCATGTTCTTTTTGGGTGAATATTCGTGGAATATGAAGATTTTTTCCCCGAAAACGAAGACTTGGCCGGCGCCCAAGTCTAATGTTAATTAAATTACATTAGCACAGGGCCTTAAAACAGCGATGGCTCGAGGCCCCACCTGATCTCCATCTGCCGGTGAAACTACTTATACTACTGTCCCACAGTGCCACATTTGCCCCCAAACAGCTTGCGAGTGCCACCTTTTCCCCCCTTAAAAGTGCCATCCTAAGCTTCAAACACTCCTCCTGTGCCATCTTTGCCCCCAAACAGCTTGTCTGTGCCATCATTGCCCTCAAACAGCTTATCTGTGCCATCATTGACCAAAACAGTTTGTTGTGCCATCACTCCCTCTCAACTTATTTATACACATTCATGCTCACACACAAGCATAACACTTACACAGCCACATCCACGATAACAGAAACACTAACACACTCATGCTAAAACTCCATCTCACACCATTTACACATACACATCTATGCTTATACATACCTATGCTGACACACAAACACTTACACCTTTGTACACATTATACAAACACTTTCACATACAGATTAATGTTAAAACACACATTTATACATACACATTCATGCTCCTATACATTTATACATACACATTCATGCTCCTATACATTTATACATACACATTCATGCCCACATACACTATACATAGACATTCATGCCCACATACACAATACATAGACATTCATGCCCACATACAATTATACATACACATTCATGCTCACATACATACATACATACATACCCTGTTAACCCATATTTCCTCAAAATAATTACATGTTTATGTTAGTTTTAATAACAGTTCCCCTTACAGTATATATAAGGCAATATACGCCTACGAATTTTCATTAAGTAAATCTCAGTTTATTAAGCATCAATAAAAAAGAAACAGACAGTGTGGTATATATGTACAAGCATGACACAATGCAAACTACACAAATCGTGGAAAAAGTACATAGCAAAGCGTACGAAGGCGACAAAAATAGTCGGTCAGTAGTGGAGAGACGACATCGGGACAATCACACGGAAAGACCATGTATCAAAGAAAAGATCCATAGCGTACAGCATCGCCTTGCCATAAACTGAGAAAAAACAGAGGCACATGAGGCCCATAAAACGAACGAAAACAAAATAAGGAAAAGAAAAACAAAGGCGAGGATCGCAGAAACCAGTCCGGTGGAGCACTGACAGAAAACCTGTAGAGAGAAGACACACACAACCCCCGTGGAGGGACCACAAGGCAAGGGGCACCCGCAACAATCATGGGTTGCAACTGGCCGGCTAAACCGTCCCAGAAGAATTGGTCAGCAGGGCAGGAAAGATAGTGGAGGTTATGAGGGACTCCCATGGAAGCCATTTCAGCTCATGTTTATAATCTAAGCCCCTGGATGACATAACTAGCCCCTCCATCTGGTGGATGAAACCAACCCGTGCCAACCAGGCAGAAACGGGCGGAGTTTCAGCCTTCCTCCAAAACCGGGGTATAACCACCTTGGCAGCATTAAGCAGTTGCATGGTAAGAGAGCGTTTATAGGAGCCAACAGGAGCATCATGAATATGAAGAAGGACAC
Source organism: Spea bombifrons (assembly GCF_027358695.1). Lineage (NCBI taxonomy): Eukaryota > Metazoa > Chordata > Amphibia > Anura > Pelobatidae > Spea > Spea bombifrons. The sequence continues at coordinate 137,841,070 of NC_071088.1, read as the reverse complement.
AAGCCGGATCGAAGGAGAAACCAGGGGGCTCTATATGGCGTATCACACGGAGAATGATGGACCAATACGGCTTAACTAATGAACAATCCCACCAAATGTGTCGAAAGGTACCCCTGTCTAGGCCGCACCTCCAGCACAAGGGAGATACGTGAGCCGCAAAAAGATGGAGTGCAACGGGGACCCTATACCAGCGCGTAAGAAGTTTATAGGCAGACTCCTGGAGCCTACTGGAGATGGAGCAACTGTGCGTGAGGGCAATAGCACAGTCCCAGGCCTCCGCATCCACAGTGATGCCCAGCTCACCCTCCCACATAGCCAAGAAATAGGGCCTCGTAGAGGTACGAGTATCTATATAGAGTTTGTAAACGGTAGAGAGTAGATGGGAAGGCAAGGTCGCACTGACGCAAAGCGACTCAAAAGGGGTAAGGGACCTAGCCAACAAAGGAAGCGGGGAAAGGGACAAAATAAAATGTTTAACCTGATGATAAAGAAATCTATGGCCAAAGGTAGGTGCAGTGCCCGAAAGCACACGCTCCAAGGGGAGTATCCTGCCACCACCCAAGAACTTGGAGACCCGGAGGATCTTTTCCCCCCGCGACATGAAGGGGCGAAGCGCCGCCCCTCCACCAGGCAAGGGGAACTCAGGATTATGAGAAATCGGGGTCATAGGGCCAGGGGGGCCCAGCAGGGCATGAGCGTCCTGCAAGCGTCTAAGGACCCCAAGCGTCGGCGCGACTGTGGGGTGTGCCCGAAACAGCGGGACTGCAAATTTAGAAGGCAGCCAAGGTATCGCCGAAATATGATGGGAAAACAGAGCAGCCTCCATCGGAAGCCAGGGACCCCCCCTACCGTGCGACCACTCCACCACCCTCCTTAAGTGTGAAGCAATCCAATAACCCTCCACGTCGGGTAGACCCATTCCCCCAGCCACCTTGGGTCTGGTCAGGTGATGAAAGGCCAATCTAGGAGCTCCCGAAGACCAAATATATCTGGCGAAGATCCTGCGGCAACTCTTAAAGAAACTACGAGGCACAAAAATAGGGAGGGCTTGGATGAAATATAGAAGGCGCGGCAAAACATTCATTTTGATGACTCCCATTCTACCGAACCATGATACATGAGTGTATGACCACCGAAGTAAATCAGCTGAGATACTAGAAAGGAGAGGAAGGTAGTTCCGGGAGAAGAGGTCCGAGGGGTCGGCAGTGATTTGGACACCCAGATAAGTAATGGAGTCGTCAACCCATCGAAAGGGGTGGTCACGGGAGAGCCGAGCACGGAGGGCAGGGTCAACGTAAAGACCCAAAACCTCGGATTTTTGGATATTAATTTTATAGTTGGCAAGGGAACGGAAGTTGTCCAATTCTGCGACAATGTGTGGAACAGAAACCAAAGGGTCAGTAACCGTACACATCATGTCATCGGCGTATATGGCCAACTTATGTACCTCGTCCCCCACCCGTATGCCCTTGACTAGTGGGTTAGCCCGGAGCGCATTAGCCAGGGGCTCTAACATCATGATGAACAACAACGGGGATAGGGGGCATCCCTGCCGGGTACCATTGGACAGGGGAATCCTCTCCGATAAAGTCCCATTGACCCGCACATAGGCCGAAGAGTCAGTGTACATAGCCCTCACCATCCGTACAAACCCCGGACCGAGCCCCACAGCGGAGAGAAGGCGAAAAAGAAAGGGCCAAGAGACCCTATCAAACGCCTTCTCCGCGTCCATGGACACTAGCAGCAAGGGGAGTCGGCGATGATGAGACCAGGCGAGAAGATTGACAATTTTAATCACGTTGTCCCTGGCCTCCCTCCCAGGAACGAAACCGACCTGGTCCCCGTGAACAAGGGACGGAACAAAAGGCTGCAACCGAATCGCCAGGACCTTCGCCAGAATCTTCAGGTCAGTGTTTATGAGGGAGATGGGTCTGTAACTGCCGCACAATTCGGCGTCCTTACCAGGTTTGGGAAGGACCGTCACATGGGCGGCATTAGTATGGGGATCCAGTGGGCCGCCTCTCGCTAACGCGGAGAAGAGAGACACCATATGAGGGCCCAGAACCGGGAGAAACTTCCGATAATAAACAGGCGTAAAGCCATCCGGGCCAGGGCATGTACCACCAGGGAGGGACCGAAGTGCCGCCGAAATCTCATCGAGGGTAACGGGTGCGTCCAGAGCAAGCCTATCGGCCTGGGACAGCCGACGACGGAGGTGTTTAGCCAGATAAGAATCAATAAGCTCCTCACGTGCAGAACCGGGCCCCGGAGGCGAAGGGAGGTTGTATAATTTGCTATAAAAATCATGAAAACATTTAGCAATTTTCGTAGATTCGTAATGAAGGGATCCAGATGAATCCCGAATTTTATGTATGTGAGAGGCCGAGCGCTTGGCCCTCAAAGCACGCGCCAAAAGCTTACCCGGCTTGTCCCCGAGTTCAAAAAACTTACTGCGGGTGAGAAGGAAATTCCTACGAACCCGAGTGTCGAGCAGATCGGACAACCGGGATCGCAAGACCCCGAGCTGATCCATCAACTCGGGGGCCATGGTGGATTTATGGCGCAATTCGAGTACAGCAATTTGACGCGACAAAGCAACCATGGACGCCTGGCTAGCACGTTTCAACCTGGCACCCAGCTGGATGAAGCGACCCCTTATGACGGCCTTATGGGCCTCCCAAAGCGTATGAACCGGAGTATCATCCACAGTATTTTCGCGAAAAAACTGAGTTAAGTGGCCAGTGAAGTCTGCGACATACTGTGGATTACTGAGTAAATTTTCATTAAGACGCCAATTAAAATGTTTGGGGGGAGAGGGCGGCAGGCGTAACACCAAATGCACAGGAGAGTGATCCCCTAGAGTGCAGGTGCCAATAGAAGCGGAATGTAAATACGAGAGATGATGATGTGACAAATAGAGAGCGTCAATCCGCGAATACCTATCGTGAGGCGGGGAGTAAAACGTATAGTCACGTGCAGTAGGGTTTTGAGACCTCCAGGAGTCTGCCAATTGGTTAAATAATAGTGAGCGCTTTACCCGTTTAATTTTAGCATAAGGTATGTGGGATGTACCAACGGAACAATCCAATCTCGGATCCATGACCATATTCAGGTCCCCCCCGAAGACCGTGATGCCTTCCTGATAAGGGGCCAGTTGAGAGAGAACTTTCGCCAGAAAGGGGGCCTGGTCCTTATTAGGGGCGTATACAGTAGCAAAGGAGATTTTGTGGGTACCTAGGAACCCCTTCAGGAACAAATATCTGCCCTCCGGATCCCTGTAAACATCAGAACATTGAAAGGGGACCGTCTTATGAAGCAGTATCGCGACCCCCTTGGTCTTAGTCGAGGGAGAGCTTGCAAAATAGGCAGTATTGTAAAGGTGGTTGGACAATTTAGGTTGCTTAGTGCTCAGAAAATGGGTTTCTTGAATAAAGGCAACATGGGTTTTCAATGATCGTAACAGATATAGCAGTTTGGAACGCTGCTGTGGTTTATTTAAACCCCTAACATTAAGGGAAGTGATACGAAGTGAATCAACGGCCATGGGCAGTACAGCAGACAGTGCAGCAGTAGACAACACACACTCCACCGGACAGAAATCTCGCCAAAAAACAGAAAAACCAAAAGAAAAGACAAAACACAAAAAAGAACATAACAGGGCAAAACAACAGCCCGATGCCGAAGCATCCAATAGTGAGCCAATGGACCTGCCGAGCGGTCAAAAAACCACAACCCATCCCAGAAGGACAGGAGGGTGGGCTCTGGTGGGGGAGATACGGTAAGATAATACAGCAGACATAAAACATATTGGTGAGCAAGAACAGAAAGGCCCAGGCACGAGCCCGTCACCTCTCCGCCATATGATAACGTAAAACAAAAAAGAAAAATTGGCAATCAGTGTCATTCAGTGTCTAGGGGAACAGTAACAGAGAGTCACTGCAGGACAATAAACAGAGCGCCAAGGACGCCAAAATATGTGAAGGCAACTGAACAATGCAGTGTGTGTGCGTGTAATAAAAAAAAAAAAAAAAAAAAAAAAAAAAAAGGGGGGGGGTGTCGTCATAAAGTGTAAGTGTAAAAGAGTCGTGTAAACGGAGCGCCCAAAGGCGACAGTGGAGGAGAAGTGGGAAACCTGCGGGCCCCGCTAGTAGCCCTGGGCTAAGCGAAGGGAACGAGCACGGGCACCCGCACAGATATCAAATGCATAAGTAACAATCATATAAGGTACACCGGAGCGGGCCAAACAATATAACATAACACACACAAATACTTAGGACAGTAATCCAAGAAAGGATATGTAATGGCATCGCAATGTCCCAAGAAACAAGTCCCAAGGCAACGACACCGCAGCCAGGTGGGGTCCGCAGAGCGGTCGAACGGGAGCCACGAACAGGTAGATGAGACGAGGTAAGCGATGTGTGCATAGGAGAAACAGCCGAGTTGCCCCAGTGAGGTGGATGGACGAGGTTCCAAGTGGCACCGCAGCAACATTATGCAACAAACCGGTGCCTCAGAGTCTCCCGAAAAAATAAAAAGGTCCGCAAAACGACGACAGCGAAAAATCATAAAGCGACGAAGAAAAAAGAGGTAAGCATATTGCATAGTTACTACGGAGGTGTCTTCTGGCGTTTGCGGCGCTGGGGTCGAGGAGACCATTCAGCCGAGGGATCCCGGAGAGGAGGGGGTGGCTCGAAGGAGTCTTCCCAGTCGGGGACGGAGATCTTAGGCAGCCCCAGCGACTCCAGGAACGAAGGAACATCAGCAGCCTGACGGATGACATAGGTGGCAGAATCCCTGCGCACTATCAACGCAAAAGGAAAGCCCCATTGGTAAGGGATGGAGGCCTCCCGTAGAGCTGCAGTAACCGGTTTCAGGACCCGGCGAGTATGTAGCGTGATCGGAGATAAGTCCGGGTAAACGGACACAGGCGAATCCTGCCACTTGATGGAGGAGGCAAAGCGGCACTTGCGGATGATCTGATCCTTGAGCGGATAATCGTGTAGCCTGCAAATAATATCACGCGGAGGGCCGCCAGGGTCACCTCGCGGTCTGATGGCCCGATGAGCTCTATCCAATTTAACCACAGCGTCAGGCGGCCTTTGTAGAATCTCATTAAATAGTGTTTGGAGAGTAGAAGCAATGTCCTCCGGGGGGACCGACTCCGGAATCCCCCGGATCCGGAGGTTGTTCCGACGGCCTCTATTATCCAGGTCCTCCAAGCGTCGGGAGAGCATCCTAATAAGGTCGGCATGAGACGATGTTCGTTTCGATAATAAATCAACCGTACCCATAATACGAGAAGTGTCCTCCTCTGTGGCTGCCACACGGTCACCCAGTTGACGGACATCCGAGCGAATTTCGGCGAGCGTGTCCCGTATGCCCTGAGTAGCCCGTTCAATGAGCGGTATCATTTCATCCTTCGTAGGCAAAAGCTTCAGGACCTGCCGCAGAGCTGGATCGTCGGGATGAGAGGCCTCTGAAATAGTGTCGTCCACACAGTCCTCGTGGGAGCTGGCGGGAGAAGGCGCCATCTTGGCGTGTGGGTCTCCGGATTCGGGATCAGCAGAGCCCTGGAAAAACCTCCGAACCGAGGTAAGTGCAGCCTTGTCTCTCGGAGGTTGGGACCGGGGAGTCCCGGGGAGCCGATTATGCTTCCCCATAACAGAAAAAAAAACAAAAAGAGAACACTGAAAGCTGGTTTAGGCGGAGAGGAATAGCGGAGCTCAAAGCCTAAGCAGCCATCTTCCTCAGAGGTCAGACCACGCCCCCCACGAATTTTCATTAGCTTTTGATAAAGACTATTTCTCAAACTTCAGACCCGACCTTTATTATAAAGAAATTCCCATTAGAGCCCTTCTCTGTGCGCCGCTCTAATGCAGTTCCAGCGGTTGACAAACTAGTTGTTTTAGAGAATTGCACCAAACTAAAAAAAACAAAAAAAAACCATAACACCGCCAGCAAAGTGCAGAAATATCCTAATTAACCACGAGATTCATCAATCTTAACAAGAAAAAATCAAACAATGTCTCAAGGTCAAGCGCACCATAATAAAACATTTTCAGCGCCAATCGGCGGCTGACCTTTTAAGTTAGATTGATTCAATAGCATTACCCTGGGTTTCAGGAACATTAGTTTAATGCGATTTAGAAGATCACCTTCCATAAGCAACAGAATGGGTTCACGCGAAACCCATAAAGCATATAATATGCAATGAATTCTGGCGTTTAATGAACTGGCTTCACGTTCCAAACAAAAAAAAGAGACCTTCCTTCCATCTTTTAGCACGGAAAAAGGTTGAAAATCATCTATTTTATGCTGTGAACTTTGATAGGGTTTAATATTTGCTAAAACCATAACGTTATCCACGAAAACGACAAGATAGAACAGAAACTAGATGCAAATATTCACGCGCATGCATAATAGTGTTTTCCTAAATTATACTTAATGTTTATCAAATGGCGCATTAATGTGAGTCTGTTAGTTTTACCAAATCAAACATTTTAAAGTTCAGGACAATAAACCCATTTAATGGTGTAAGAAACACCCCCCCCCCATACGTGGATCCCATGGGAGCGGCCATCTTAACTTCCTACTTCCTGTTTTCCATGATCTGCAGGATTATTCCTCCCCATTAACTTAATTCTTGTCTGTTAAGTTGCTGATTGTTGCTGATTGGTTCAGGCAGCCTTTATAAGGGGTGGGGCTGTCGACATTCGTACTTTTATAACTGAATCCATCATCCCTAGCACTGCTGAATGCCCAAACCCTTCTAAGAAATAACCCTTTAATGGTACAAAACTGTGGCTTTATTTATCATTTTTTCCCGGGAACACTTAATTGTCACATGGCCAAAAAGCAGGCACTGGTAGGTTGTCGCTATAGAAACTGAAGAAGCTTTGTGAACAGCGTCGCATTTATTGCCATGAAGGCTGTGCCAAAGTTTCAATAATTTTTTAATTTCATTTTCAAAATGATGAAAAATTAAAAACAATGCAAGTTAATATTTTTATTATTGTCTGAAATTTTACGGTTTCAGCCTAAAAGCCGATGGTGTTTTTAATCAGCGTGGTAAATATTCGCGCTCTCGCTGATATTGTTTGCCGCGCGCTCGGCACGTCTCGCGTCCCACGTTAAAACGCTTTCCCGCTGCTTCTTTCATCAATATCCTCATCCGGAATAAAAACGCATGCACGATTTTACTAATTAGCGCTAAGTGCTTTGTGCGCTTTGTCTAATGCAATCTGCTAACGCTCGGTACGTGCGACCCGCGCATGACAAGCAAATCACCGGCTTTCATGCGGCACAGCGTGGCGCCCGGCTACAGTCCTCTGCGTACAGAAGGGACCGCCGCAAAATCACTCTAATATTAGATTATTGGAACGGGGTCTATAGGGGGGACTGGTTGAGTTTAGTTTTTGTCACGGCTACACCGGGGAAGACACGGCGGCCATACATTAAATTTTTTACACTCACACAGTGTGTGGTCTACATTTCGAGGTGGCAGCCTCGCTCTGCACGACCCAATCTGGAGCAGCAGGATAAGTAAGCGTGCGGACCTACCGGCCACTATCCCACCGTGGGCCAGATGGCCAGTCTGGGACTGGTTGATACGATTAATATAAAATGGTGTGTTGTTATTTTCGTTATTAACTGTTATTGATATATTTCACTACAGCTTCTGGGTGTGTTTGATGAGTTACGTTTCCCGGGACACATTGATTGGGTTGGCAGGGGAGAAATAGTAAGAAAGGGGAGAGAAAGTGAGAAAGATATAGGGGAGAGATAATGGGGGTGGGATAAAGTGGAATGATAATGAATAAGGGGAGAGATAAAGAGAAGGAGGAGAGATAATGAGAAAATGGAGAGATAATGAGAAAGAGGAGAGGTGAGATAAACAGAAAAAAAGAGAAAGAGCGAAAGATATAGGGGAGAGATAATGGAGGGGATAAAGTGGAATGATAATGAATAAGGGGAGAGATAAAGAGAAGGAGGAGAGATAATGAGAAAATGGAGAGATAATGAGAAAGAGGAGAGGTGAGATAAACAGAAAAAAAGAGAGAAAGGGAGATTAAAAAAAGAGGGAAGTATAAAAGTGAAAGGGGAGAGGAAAAGAAGGGGAAGAAAGTGAGAATAGGGGAGAGATAGTGAGAAAGAGCAGAGATAGGGAGAAATGGGAGAGATAATGAGAAAGAGGAGAGGTGAGATAAACACAAAAGAGAGAGTAAGGGAGATTAAAAAAGAGGGAAGTATAAAAGTGAAAGGGGAGAGGAAAAGAAGGGGAAGAAAGTGAGAATAGGGGAGAGATAGGGATAAAGGGGAGAGATAATGAGAAAGAGAGGAAATTCTGAGTAAGTGGAATGATGGGGAGAAACCAAGGTGGGCCATTGTGGACCAGAGGTGGCTACCAGCCATAAGCTCGACCTTCCCCCTCACCTAGGGACGTATCCAGGCCCAGGCCCAGTGAAACCCAGAGAGCCGCGTGGCTCGTGTATCAGCTGCATTTTGGCCATTTTTGGCACTGAGACCCACATGGAATATTTGTGTAAAGTTTTAATTACTAATATGTGGAACGGCCACAAATTTATAAATCATTTATTTTTTTATTTAATTTTCTAACTTATATTGTAAATAATTGCAACTTTAAATGTAATTTTTTTATAATATGAAAGTAAAACATTCCAGAAAAGTTTGCATTCACATACTTATTATGGAGCGTTATTGACGCCTCAATATTTGATTTTTAATCAGAAACTTAGAAAAAATAAATCTATATTTTAAATTTTTCTTGATATGCATTGCCCATTACCATAGGATAAAATGTAAGAATGACACCCTTTGTAGCACATTTTGTTCACACCTGACACCCCCCCCATCCTATGGGCATTCAAGGAATAGGCTAAAATGTAACTGATAATGGTTAATTTCAGAAATGTGCGTTTTCAGCATTACCACGGAACAAGTTTATTGCTGGTTTTGCACAGAAAGAAAACAGATAGCCTGGCAAAAAACGTATTAAATATTAAAATGGTTGCAAGCTATTGGTTCAATTATTTAGCAGGGTAACAACATAAACCCCACGAAGCCCAAAATCACACAATTAAACATATTTCACACTAAAATATTTCATCAGTGGCGTCGGCTTCTTTACACAGAGATCTCTACTTTTCAAACCAATTTATATTTGTATTGGCAGTAAAGTCATGAATTTGAAATCCTCCAAATGTCTCCCCCCGTCGCTCGTCACCTGAACCATTTCTAATTTTAAAGATGCTTATAGAATTTTATTTAAAAAAAGTAAATTAAAATACAGAAATATTATATAATTATAATTACATAATAATAATTATTATTATTGTTATTATTATTATTATATTTTGTTATAATATTCTAAAGCAAAAAATGTACTCGACAACTTCTACATAGTTGAAATTTTTTATTTTTTATTTTAAAGAGATTTGTTTCAGTAAAGAAAGCTGAACTAAAGGAAATTTATATATATGTGTGTGTGTATATATGTATGTGTATATATATATATATATACATATATAATTATTTTTCTTTTGTTAACAAAAACCTACCTAACCCATTTATACCATGGTGCTCAGGTTGGGCTACCCGTGGCCCTTTAGGGCAGTAGCTTAGTAAGGGGGTGTGGTTTACTGTAGATGTGGGTGTGGTTAACCATACAATAGGCGGGGCTAGCTGTCAATAAGGGCAAGGTGAGCCCCATCTTAAATCTGTATGGAGTGGGAGGGGAATAGGGCAGGGAGTGCCTAAAATGCCGCTCCCATGACCCGATCACAGTGACCCAGAGAACTGGGCAAGCAGCATTTAACCTGGTTTAACCCCGAGAGTTCCATGTATGCTGAGCTGGTCCATATCAGTGTTTCCGGCGCTGTGTGTCTGTTGAGCGGAAGTACAATGGATAGCGACCTAAAGGGCTAGGAGAATTGGGTGCTGCCCTGGGGCAGGCCAATGTACCACTGCAGGCTATCGTCAAGTATGGCTGCTATCTTCTCGTCTACCATTAAATGACCATCTCCGAAGATGCCTCCTCTTCTGTCTAGTTTAGGGAGGGTAACTGTATTTGGAAATCTGATTAAATAAACTACCGGTAAATATAAATCTATAGGTATTTTAGTTTTTCCAGTATAATAACCAGATAATGAATCCTTTCCATGTAGACTAGTAGACCCTCCTAATGTTTAATGTTTGAAGCAATCATAAAGCACATGGTAGCCCCCTTTACGTTTTCGCCATATCCAACTTTTCGGAATGTCTACAGAATTCCCATCTTTGGGCTGCCTGGGACATTAAACATTAAACCCCTTTAATGCAACGAGGACGTAGACGGCCGTTCTATAACTAAATACAGAGCCAAAGACTCCTAACCTTCCCGTTAACCACGTGATCCGTCACCCGAGTCTCTGCCGCTGACCCTCTGCTGTCGAGACAAGTAGCAGCTACAGTAGCGTCTATAATTTGCCCTCGTTAAGTCCAGCGCGGCTTTCAGATATCAAGGCCAATTATTGTGACCCCCGGATCCTTCGAGCGCAATCAATACCCAAGTACTTAGGAGTTTCCAACGATATTAACCCCTTAAGGACAAAGGGCGGTCCCTAAACCTATTGAAAACAATGCATTTTGAGCCCGTACATGCACGGGCTTTGTCATTAAGGGGTTAATCTGAGTTTATTATATTCTAAGTAATCGTCGGTTAGCAAACAAGCGACGCGTCCTCCAGCCCACCAGTCACCTTCCACGAGCGAGCGATCGTGTCAACTTCCGACGCCATTCGGAGAATTCTATTATAGGAGGGGGGGGAACCCCTAACAAATGGGGGCCGCAGATGATTGCAATAAAATAAACGAAGCTTATCGTTTCTTGACATCTCTGGCGCTCTCCGAAGCGTCCTGGCCGAGCCGCGGTGACGGATAGTGCGTCGGATAATGAGAAAAGTAAATGCATGTGTAGAGGCAGCGAGAAGGAACCGGCACTTACGTTCATTACCGCGTGTCCTGCCCTCACGCTGCGGGATTATTACTGTCATCTCTAGAACGAGTTAAGAAGAACGACGACGTTTCTTTGTAACCCACTTGACCGATATTCAGTTATAAATCCTACAATTAAACGGCTCGCCGTTGGTTTCAGTCTCCCGAAAGTAATTGCCCTGCATTGCCTCTGGCCCTGGTGTCGAAATGCAAATTGTAAATTGGAAATATATATGGCTTTTATTCCCACGATTTGTCTTCTGTAGATCACTTTACTGAGTGGATAAGTGGAACAGCCTCCCAGCAGAAGTGGTAGAGGCTAATTCAGTGACGGAATGTAAACACGCATGGGATAGACATTCGGCTCCTGAATCTAAGGTTTCAGTCTTTACAGCAGGAATAACAGGCCCAGGTCGGCCACATTCAGCCAAAGCCAGATTAAAGACCTTAATCAGTCCATTTCTGTTGGGAGGCTGTTCCACTTATCAACCACCTTCTCAGTAAAGTAAAACTTTCTTAGTTTGAAACTAGCTTTTCTTCTCCGATGCCCCTCCCCCCCGATGCCCCCCCCCCAATGCCCCTTTTTCTAGGAGGTCAGAATGTTTGCTGGGTATGAGGGGATCGCAGGGTTCTACAGCCCTAAAAGCCCCGATAATGTGTATAGAAACAGCAGGGAACGGCTTTATAAATTAAACGGGGTAAATAAACCCCATTATTCTTCTTCTAAATGCCCCACCCACTTACACAAATACTCCACCCCGGCCACGCCTCTAATCACACCCCCTAAAACAAACGTGTCCCTCTAACCGTCTGAAATGTGTGGAACTATTTATGATCATTTGATTTATGTTCTCCACAATGCCATGTATTTAGTAAATATGCAACTTTATTATTATTATTATTATTTGGGGATGTACAATGGGAAATGACTTAAAATATTCAAAATCTCTGGGTTTATGGCTCAAAGAAATAACACATCAGCGGGCGGAAGAACGTCGGGAATAATTCGCAATTTCCCACATGCATGGGTGTTAGAGTGAGTTTGCGTGTGAGCATGTGTGCTAGCTACAGATACAGGGGCAAGTGCCAGAGGAGGGGGGCACAAAAGTAATACTGCACCCAGAGGCCATTAACCCTAGGCTCACCCCGGCGCACATTGCCACAATGGGGCATCTGAATTAACTAAGTACTTTATATGCCCCCCCCCCCCGAATAGCTCACAAGATCATGTTAGGGGGCTGAATTAGCCCCCGGGGCTGGAAGTTGCCTATCGGCCCCTGCTGATAAACCAACCACTTCTCACTTATAGAAACTACCCCTTCCTTTTGTTTCTTTTCTGAGTAAATAAAGAACCCGACTTTGTAATAAATTCCATTTTAAAGCCTCTTATTGATTTTGTAAAGAACGAATGTATTCATAGCGGGTTATGCTGGAGATGAGAAGGTGCAATCTAATCAGCGTGCGACTTCTAAAACAATAAGATATAGGAATGATTTTTTTTTTTTTTTCACTAATTCCGTATTATTAATCTCCAGATACTTTGTACCGTTCATTCCGAAAAAGATAAAGGCGTGGATCGATCAATAAATGTATCAACTTTTCCCAATATTTCAAATTGCATTCAATACGTGAATCTTTATTCCGCGTTCCCCGCCGTGATTCTTTCAAACACATATTGAAACATTTTACGGAGATTTCGGAGCGACCGTCTTTCCATTAATTATCTCGATAAAATATATATTTTTTTGTAATATTTTTTTTTTTATATATATATATATTTTTTTATTATTATAAATCACATAAGGAGATTTAGTAAAGGACAGAAGGGAAGTTTATTCCAAAGGAGGAGAAAAGTTACAACAAGAGACCGGAATCTAGCACTAGAGGGTCAGAGGCTGAGATGGAATGGAAGGAAGGTTTACTTTACTGAATGGGTGGTAGATAAGTGGAACAGCCTCCCAGCAGAAGCGGTAGAGGGAATAAAAACATCTTCTTAATCTTTTCTCGACATCTCAGAAAAACAGAGGAATATATTGTTTTCGAGGAAAAATACTCCCTGTTTGCCTTGGCACACATGACGTTTCGAGGATAAGCGAATGACCCTTGACCCCCGATAGAGGACGGGAGCGTCGCGGACAAACGTCTTTTATCTTCAGCGGTATTTAAATTCAACGCGACAATGTCGGGTTTGCAGATGGAAAATGAACCAATTTAATTAATGTTATCTTTTATTGTCCTGTTGTAGGATTTGACGCGCCCAAAGCGCTAATTTACTAAACTTGGCAAGAAATTTGGCATTTCTAATAAAACGTCCAGTTTTGCCGCGGGGGGCCCATAGTTAGGTTTCCTTTCTTTTGACCATTTTTTTTAATTATCTGGCAGCTGTTGTTTACATGCAGACAAGCGATAAACAGAGGGGTTTCTGTATATTTAGGGGGCTTTAGATTAAAAAAAACATTTTACATGATTTAAGATGAAAATGCGTGGCCGCTGGCTGTATTTAGAGAAAAGTTGCCTTTTATTTCATGGGTTTTTTTAACTGTTCTTGAATTTGGGGATTTTATTTTTATTTTTCTTCCATTTCACAACATTCTTTGGGGCTGAACAGAGCTAGACTCACCCCTTGAAGCCAGACCCAGGATGAGACCAAGGTGGGCCAGCCCCAGATGTGGGTTACTTATCTTTACTTACTGATGGTCCTTACAGTCCTTGGCCCTGTAGCATAGATGCATGCAATTGAAGCCATTTGTATCCAGTCGGCAGCTACATCATTTGGAGGCTGCTGGCCTTAAAGTGGCAAAGCAGCTTTTTTCTTCCCCAGTCCAGTGGGACATGTGAAGTAGATGGATGGGCATTACAACAAAAATGGCCACTGTAGCCCCACAGCCTATATAAAAAATGTTAGACTGCGCCTGATTACCTGAGAACTAATGGCACTCTCAAGAGGGAAGAGTTCGGAGGGAGCACATCAGCGCTCTCTTCCTCTACATGAGGTGTGTATGAACTAGTATGTGTGATTGAGGGAATGAATATCTGTGAATGAATGAGTATATGTGAATGAGGGAATTAATGCGTATCTATGAATGAGGGAATTAATGAGTATCTGTGAATGAGTAAATGAATGAGAGAATGAATGTTTGTGAATGAGTAAATTAATGAATATGTGTGTGATAGCATAGGTGTGTAAGTGGGAGGGGAAGCATGGCTGTAAGTGATGTGAAGACCCCATACTGCTGGCAGCATCTATACTCAGCAAGCAGCAAGCCAGGTTTCAACATGTATTGGCTGCTTGTGCACGATATGAGTGTGATTGCTATATTAAATATATATGATTGCTAACAGCAATCACACTCCTATCATGCCCAGGCATTCCCAGATTCCAGCATGTACTGCTTGCCTGGGCATGATAGGAGTGTGATTTATGTCAGCAATCAAGTGCATCCTGAATTTTCGGTTTCGGTCCAGAATTTTCATTTCGGTGCATCCATATACATATACCAAATACACTGCATATATAGTTTAAAGAAAATATGCTTCTAAAATAGTTTTTCACTATTTCACATGTCCCCGGATTTCATTTTAAAAATCTGGTCATTTTACTATAAGCGCAAGTTTAAGGGGAAACCCTCGCATCTCCCCGACCAGCCCCAACAGCAGGCAGACCATATTCCCTCACCCCTTCCATCACCTTTAAGAAAAAGTATTTCTTTAAATTTCTTTATTAATAAATTAAGATCAAAATGGTAAAAGTGGAGTGGTTCAGAAGAATATTCCGTTTCCATAGCGAACGTTTAGCACTTTGCCAAGAGCTCTGCATTCTAAAAATGGCCAAGTTCTATGCGATTATCTCTGATGACCATTAAATCGATACACGTATGAGTCTTTACAGCAGGATAAACGGGTGACTGGATGGGGGCCGAATGGGGGCCGGCGGGGTCTGTGTATTGTATATATAGGGTAAAACATAAAGGTATTAAACATTTTAACAGTTTGTGACATTGAATTTCTTGGGTCTTAAACCAAACAATTAGCCAGAAGGTGTCATTGCTTTTCTTGTGGATCCATCTTCCGATAGCGGTAATATCAAGTGGCATATTGTCTTACAGCAAGCGGCCGCCAAATCACCTTAGTGAATCCGATCTGCTTGCTAGCGCGTAGCTGTCATAGAACACAAATAATTACCCATATGTTCAGGAAGCTCTGATAACGCGCCTGTCAGTCCCGCGCTAATTACACATCCAAGCCAATCTCATTTTTCATTTCTCGGATGGCGTCGGTCTTACGGGACCCGACGTGCTGTTCGCTCTCCAACTGTAATGTTACAAGATGGCAGACATTTCCATTGGAAACAACGTGTCTGAGCAGAAAATACGTATCGCTGCTGCTTGGTTTAAAGGGTCAGAGGGTGGTACATAAATGGAACAGCCTCCCAGCAGAAGCGGTAGAGGGTAATACAGTGAGGGTATTAAACATGCATGGGATAGACATACGGCGAGGCCAACGACTGAGTATTTGTTGGAAGAGTTGCAAGAGGCCAAGACAAGTTGTTTAGGGGCAATGATGGCACAGACCAGTTGCTGAAGTTGGGGGGGGCCCCCGGGGCAATTTTCGCAACAGGGCCCTGTGGTTTCTAGTTATACCCCTGCCTCTGATTCTATGATACTAAATGCGCTGGGGGTTTCAATACGCATGCAAGAGTAACACATTGACTATTATTATTAGTTAACTCAAACTATAACTATAGGTTATTTCGTATCCCGACTGGGGATACATTTGCTGGAAAACCGTATAAATGAAATATTTATCTTCCATCTTTTGTATCACTTCAATAAGAGCAAGCGGACCCTCGCAGGAGATTAGATCACATCCAACTTCACTGACACCTAATATAATCTCAAACATAATAATAAGGATTGCAATATATTACATGGAAGCCAGAATCCAATTTCTTCCCAAAGATCAATTACAGAATCGGTCAATATATGTGTAAATGTTTCCACGTTATGGAATAAATATAAAGACTCGAATTAATAGATAAAACAGATTAAGTGATATCACAATTATTGAACGGCTGTCTTTTTTTGTGGGGTAATTGACTAATTTAAAAAAAAAAAAAAATCAATGATAAAAAATACTTCTGTTAAATAAAACAATAAAATCACTCAAAAAATTTATGTTAAAATTGCCTTGTAGGAAAATATCTTGTTTCTCACAATTTAAAAGTTTTATTGTGTCAGAATCCAAATGATCTCTGCCGAAGAAGAGGAAAGCTAAATGATTTTGAAGGGAAACGTGCACTTTTCAACGATCTATTCACTAAGAAGTCAAGCGCTCAGTCCAGTTAAGGGTAAACTCGACTAACCGGACGCGACCTCAGTCACATGATCTCGCATGCTAACACTCGCAAAGCAACTCGGGCATTCGCTAATTTACTAGATGTTTTTTAGAGCATGCGAATGACCGCGACTGTAAATTTTGCAAGTTTTAGGCGAGGGCATGTGCATGCAAAATCAACACAAACCAAAGAAAAAGGAATATTTTTTTAAAAATTATATGAAATCACCTATTAATCGGGGGCAACAATAGTCCTCTGCAATATGTTATTTCGGGGTTAATTAAATAACCCATGGGCTACATGCCCCTTTATACCCAGCATCTTTTGTAAGATTAGTGGATTTAGAGTTGTTTTTTTTTATAAAATAAATTGGGATAAGTGAACCCAATTCTAAATTCCCAAATTCAACTTTCAATAATGTAAGGTTCAGAATTTAACATATAATTTAGGAATTTATTAATTATTTAACATTTTTAAATTGCAATAAACTTTGTTAAAAAACATTCCGCAAAGAAAATTAAAAATGTGTTTTGCTTCCGTCTCTAAACCCAAAGGTAAGTTTGCGGATCTCGCCTCGATCCGTCTCCGTTATGAAATTCATATTGAAAACAGCAATTTTATTAAATAAATGACGAGTTAATTGCCTCATTAGACTCTCCTTAGACTTGTAATAGTTTAATTTATGCTCGCGCATGCAGATGGTGGAAGTGATTGAAGGCTAAAGAACCACATGGTAGCCGATAAAGTCCCCCCCCCGTCCTCAAACTATTTTGTAATAAAACAGATTCCGAATGAGACGATAAATGCAAATAATCTTATAATGGAATATAAAAACAATAAAACGTATATATAGCGGTAACCAGCATGTCGATATTTCATGGGTACGTCTGGATAAGAGGGTATTTAGAGATGAGTGAGGAGAGAGCGGTGAGGAGGGTATTTAGAGATGAGTGAGGAGAGACCGGTGAGGAGGGTATTTAGAGATGAGTGAGGAGAGAGCGGTGAGGAGGGTATTTAGAGATGAGTGAGGAGAGATCGGTGAAGAGGGTATTTAGAGATGAGTGAGGAGAGACCGGTGAGGAGGGTATTTAGAGATGAGTGAGGAGAGACCGGTGAGGAGGGTATTTAGAGATGAGTGAGGAGAGACCGGTGAGGAGGGTATTTAGAGATGAGTGAGGAGAGAGCGGTGAAGAGGGTATTTAGAGATGAGTGAGGAGAGACCGGTGAGGAGGGTATTTAGAGATGAGTGAGGAGAGACCGGTGAGGAGGGTATTTAGAGATGAGTGAGGAGAGACCGGTGAGGAAGGTATTTAGAGATGTGTGAGGAGAGACCGGTTAGGAGGGTATTTAGAGATGAGTGAGGAGAGACCGGTGAGGAGGGTATTTAGAGATGAGTGAGGAGAGACCGGTGAGGAGGGTATTTAGAGATGAGTGAGGAGAGACCGGTGAGGAGGGTATTTACAGATGAGTGAGGAGAGACCGGTGAGGAGGGTATTTAGAGATGAGTGAGGAGAGACCGGTGAGGAGGGTATTTAGAGATGAGTGAGGAGAGACCGGTTAGGAGGGTATTTAGAGATGAGTGAGGAGAGACCGGTGAGGAGGGTATTTAGAGATGAGTGAGGAGAGACCGGTGAGGAGGGTATTTAGAGATGAGTGAGGAGAGACCGGTGAGGAGGGTATTTACAGATGAGTGAGGAGAGACCGGTGAGGAGTGTATTTAGAGATGAGTGAGGAGAGAGCGGTGTGGAGGGTATTTACAGATGAGTGAGGAGATGTAGGGAGGGGAGTAAAGCGATGTGAGAGGAAGATAAGTCTGGCGGCAGCATTCATGGTGGATTGTAGAGAGGTGAGAAGGTTAGGAGGGAGACCGGCTAAGATAGAGTTACAGTAATCAAGGCGGGAGATAATTAGGGCACGGATGCGGGCAAAGTAAAACTTCCTTCCATCCCATCTCAGCCTCTGTCTCTCTAGTGTTAGATTCCAGGCTCTTGTTGTAATTTTTCTCCTCTTTTGAAATAAACTTCCCTCTCCTTCTTCACTCCCCTCAACCTGGACATAGAGAGATACTTTAGTGGGGAGGAATAATCCTATAGATCCTGAGAACAGGAAGTTAAGATGGATGCTCCCATAATATACACATAGAGGGGGTTCTATTTAGTGTATGGAACATGTATTGTTTGATGAAAGCCATTTATAATGTCCAGATTCCACTGAACAAATTTTTTGGCAAATGTAGAGATAAAATGATGTTTTTGATCATATTACGTGAATTGTAAATTCCGAGTATTTGGAAACAAGACATGTAATTACATTCCAACAGCTCGGAGCTGGAACCGACGCTCCTGATTGCATTACGTTCCACGTTATGAATTTTAATAAAGTGAACGCGGATAATCTGAGTGGCTTTAAACTCCATACTGAGCCAGTCCAACACTGTATACAGTAATATAACCCCCAGCACTGTATACAGTAATATAACCCCCAACACTGTATACAGTAATATAACCCCCAGCGCTGTATACAGTAATATATCCCCCAGCGCTGTATACAGTAATATATCCCCCAGTGCTGTATACAGTAATAACCCCCCCAGCGCTGTATACAGTAATATAACCCCCAGCGCTGTATACAGTAATATAACCCCCCAGCGCTGTATACAGTAATATAACCCCCAGCGCTGTATACAGTAATATATCCCCCAGCGCTGTATACAGTAATATAACCCCCAGCGCTGTATACAGTAATATAACCCCCCAGCGCTGTATACAGTAATATAACCCCCCAGCGCTGTATACAGTAATATAACCCCCAGCGCTGTATACAGTAATATAACCCCCCCAGCGCTGTATACAGTAATATAACCCCCCAGCGCTGTATACAGTAATAACCCCCAGCGCTGTATACAGTAATATAACCCCCAGCGCTGTATACAGTAATATAACCCCCAGCGCTGTATACAGTAATATAACCCCCAGCGCTGTATACAGTAATATACCCCCCCAGCGCTGTATACAGTAATATAACCCCCAGCACTGTATACAGTAATATAACCCCCCAGCGCTGTATACAGTAATATAACCCCCAGCGCTGTATACAGTAATATAACCCCCCAGCGCTGTATACAGTAATATAACCCCCAGCGCTGTATACAGTAATATACCCCCCCAGCGCTGTATACAGTAATATAACCCCCAGCACTGTATACAGTAATATAACCCCCCAGCGCTGTATACAGTAATATAACCCCCAGCGCTGTATACAGT
Organism: Spea bombifrons; assembly: GCF_027358695.1. NCBI lineage: Eukaryota > Metazoa > Chordata > Amphibia > Anura > Pelobatidae > Spea > Spea bombifrons. Next base: position 137,821,481 of record NC_071088.1, on the reverse strand, counting down.
AATATAACCCCCCAGCGCTGTATACAGTAATATAACCCCCAGCGCTGTATACAGTAATATACCCCCCCAGCGCTGTATACAGTAATATAACCCCCCAGCGCTGTATATAGTAATATAACCCCCCAGCGCTGTATACAGTAATATAACCCCCCCAGTGCTGTATATAGTAATATAACCCCCCAGCGCTGTATACAGTAATATAACCCCCCCAGTGCTGTATACAGTAATATAACCCCCCCCAGCGCTGTATACAGTAATAACCCCCCCCGGCGCTGTATACAGTAATATAACCCCCAGCGCTGTATACAGTAATATAACCCCCCAGCGATGTATACAGTAAAATAACCCCCAGCGCTGTATACAGTAATATAACCCCCCAGCGCTGTATACAGTAATATAACCCCCCAGCGATGTATACAGTAAAATAACCCCCAGCGCTGTATACAGTAATATAACCTTTTGAGACAATAACACAGAACATATGTAGCAAAAAACATTCATTGGCCCAGTTTTGTGCAAATTTTTGTATAATTTTTTTCCAGGCAATTAAAGAATATTATATTTTATATATTCATTTCCAGCAAGAAGCTCGTCACACGAAGATAAATTCATGTTTTTCTCTTTTTTTCTCTTTTTTCTTTGTTTTTCACCCCCAATGCATCTCTTTTCAATTTCTTTACTTGTTAAGATAAAGTTTCCTTTTTTTCATTCCATCCCCCACAGCAAATTGTTAATTTATTCACAAATAGCAGATGTCAACCGCAAAAAAAAAAACATTTGTCATCTGATTCATAAAAAAATCTCATACAGTCACAATGAGCTTTGGGGGGGGGCATACATTTTATAGATGGACAGACAAGAATTAGAAATAAAATGCGTGAGAGAATTTACACAATGTAAGAAGAGGCCACAATCCTTAGATGGAATGCAAATAAGTGGAACAGCTTCCCAGCAGGGGTGGTAGAGGCTCATACAGTGAAGAAATTTATGGGATAGGCATATGGCTCCTAAATCCTTGCCATGGAGTCTCCCTACAATTCTAATGAAACACGGGTCATCTCGACGACCATTTTATGTAGAATTGACCTCAAAAAAGTGATATCACTTTAGGATTTTTTTCTTAAAAATCTACATTTTTTAATATTTTTTTTTTTTTTGTAAACCTGCCATAGAGTAAGACGGCTCAGTTCTGGGTCCCAAAGTCTTAGGCAATAAATGTAAATAAAGATATGCCTCGGTGTGCTTGGCTCGGCGACAGACAGAGGTCAGTCAGTCTCCGAGGCTCCCGAGGAACGGGAACGGCTGAGCATCTTCCAAAAAATGAACATTTAAAGACAGGCCTATAAATATTGGCAGCCAGGGGAGAGAGAGAGCGAAACCGAGAGAGACGTCGACCGACGGCGATGGAAAGGCTACAAATACAAAGAGATACAACAAGAATTCTAAACGTAGTCTCCCCGGATCGCTCTGAAGGTCAGGTCCCTGCTTATCTGGGGTCTCCACTCACCATAAATCACAGAATGGGATGTAATGGGGGGCTATTTGCATGCAGGGGCAGCAGGGTCTCCCCACGCACTGTCCAGGTTGGTTTGGGTGTTCTGCTACACATTCACGGAACGTCCTCCTCCAGTCGTGTCGGATGTTAAGGTGTAAAAAGAAGATGACCGGCCATTGGCCAAAAGCCGATCAGGTGCAAGGCGGATATTTTTCGTCTACTTCAGATTTCATATATTTTTACCCTAAAAAATTCCAGTGCAACTTGTTTTGGGGGCAATTGAGGCTAATGTCATGTGTTTTTTTTAAAAGATTTCAAGTGCGAAAAAATATATTTAGGAAAATTATACTCGAGATTATGAGGTCTGTTCTCAAAGTTACTGTCAAGTCAACTCAAGTGAGCTCAAATGACGACTAAATAACAGGGCTGCCTGGCGCCTTGCCCTCAGGACTATGAAGCTTCTGCCCTCTCCATTGATTCTTGATCCCCAATTCAACAACAACTAAACCCATCTGATGGGAGATTCTTAATACCGAACTCAACAGCAACTCAACTTAATGGGAGAATCTTAATGTCCAACTCAACAGTAACCCAACTCAACCGGGTTGATTCTTGATAACCAACTCAACAGCAACTCAACTCAATGGGAGATTCTCAATACCCAACGCAACAACAACTCATCCCAACTCAATGGGAGATTCCTAATACTCAACTCAACAACAACTCAACTCAATGGCAGATACTTAATACCCAACACAACAACAACTCATCCCAACTCAATGGGAGATTCCTAATACTCAACTCAACAACAACCCAACTCAATGGCAGATTCTTAATACCCAACAACAACTCATCCCAACATGATGGCAGATTCTTAATGTCCAACTCAACAGCATTTCTATCCAACTCGATGGGAAATGAATGCCTAATCCAACAACAACTCATCCCAACTTAATCGGAGAGTCTTAATGTCCAACTCAACTTCTTGACCTGCAGTTATGGTAACTCGGAAGAGTAACACTTGACTTTGTGTCTTTTTTTTAACCCCAAGTAACAATGAATGAACATTGAATTTCAAAATCATCTCATTTGGCAGGCATTACGACCCAAGGTATATGATGTAGCCACACCGGGTTGCTACTGTCTCACATACTGTATGTCTAATAATTTCTAAAAGCTATTCCGATTATAATTAGAAGAGAAGAATCAAAGAAGTGAATGGGGAAAGAAGTCCCTGTTTAATGTAGCGCAGGGATTAATCATTTCTAATTCTAAAACAAATTAATTTGCCTTGACAAAGCAATTATTTGGTTTAGTCATTCCTCTAGGAAATAGTTACAAAACCATACATTAATTTACAAATAGAATAAAATATTCTGTGAAGGAAAATTGCTGAGATCTGGCAATCGATTTTTATATACTTAAAAGTTTGGGGTCACTGAGTTGTTTTCATGGAAAACATGGACATTTCTGTCTGTAACATAATTACAAAAGGGTTTTCTAACCATCAATTAGCCTTTTAGACTTAAACTTGGATCAGCGAACACAACGTGCCGTTGGAACACAGGAGTGATGGGAGTGATAAAGGGCCATTGGAACACAGGAGTGATGGGAGTGATAAAGGGCCATTGGAACACAGGAGTGATGGGAGTGATAAAGGGCCATTGGAACACAGGGGTGATGGGAGTGATAAAGGGCCATTGGAACACAGGGGTGATGGGAGTGATAAAGGGCCATTGGGACACAGGAGTGATGGGAGTGATAAAGGGCCATTGGAACACAGGAGTGATGGGAGTGATAAAGGGCCATTAGAACACAGGAGTGATGGGAGTGATAAAGGGCCATTGGAACACAGGAGTGATGGGAGTGATAAAGGGCCATTAGAACACAGGAGTGATGGGAGTGATAAAGGGCCATTGGAACACAGGGGTGATGGGAGTGATAAAGGGCCTCTGTACGCCTATGAAGAGATTCCATTAAAAATCAGCTCCAGCTAGAATAGTCATTTACAACATTAACCCCCCCTGCGCTGGATTTTTGGTCCATTTCATGTTATTTTAATGGACAAGATGTACATATATGCATATATAATGATGTATGTTATTATTATTATTATTATTATTATTGATATTGTGTGCAAATTGGGCTAATGCTCTTGAGCAGAGACCCCCGCAGCTCTCATCAAGTTAGCAGAGGCAGAACTTGTTCAAAGTGTGAACTCCCCGCTTCGCCTTCTATGTTATTGACTCGGTATGAAGCAGGGATATGTGCTCAATAATTAATATCCATAACAATGATGTTCGTACGTAAGAACATCCCAATGTAGCCTATGGAACTTGCTTCATGGAGGAACGAGACAGCCTTTAGTAGGTGAGGAGTGTGGGGGGGTAGAAAAATGGACTTGACCATATTGGTCCAAAAGAAGATGGCATCTTCAGCCAGAAGTGATACTTTTTATTTGGCCAACATACAAAAAGTGGGTCTTCTTCATCTTCCACCTGAAGAGAACTCTCAGGTCTCGAAAGTAGACGTTGTGACTTCTTCTTCATTGTTGGCCCAAGAAAGGGCATCACCTCTAACGAAAGACAATCTTCTCCAATGCCAATGTGCATGTAAGTTGGCCATTGGACAGTTCCTCTGTAGTTTTCGAAAATAATTATTTCTGTCTTTTCTCTCCCCCAAACTATAATATTACGTGTGCCCCCCAACCCCCCCCGGAGACTTTGGGCAACATGTGGCCAAAACGTGACCAAAAAAAAAACCATAAAACTTCTAACTAATTTTTAATTCTGTTTCGTCTTCATTTGTTTGCTGGAGAACGAATTTATTTTCTGACCTTTCGGTTCTGCCGAAACCAAATTTGTCTATTTATGAATCTCGTTATCTTTGCATCTTTCTCTCGGTGTATAATTCAGACCCGTAAAATGCGTTGGTATTTCTCACTGTTTTATCTTTTGGACATTCGTACAAATGTGCGAATCACCCAAAATTTGCTAAAAATTACATTCTTAGAAATCCGAACGTACAAGTCCAATACGTGTTCCCAACGAGGAGTAATCGGCAAGAATTTTCCCGCGGTTCCTATGGCGACAGTATAAATTTGGCCCAAGGTAACATAAAGCCCAAGGCGGCTCTTTGTTTAACCTGTGCCTTCTGTGGGCTTTTGGAACAAAATGATCAGATATAGCAAGACTCTTTCTACCCACTGAGTAATATGGTGCATACTGTTTCAAACGTAATCAAGTCACATCATGTAGAGCGAGGTGAAGCGCGTGTAATTGATTCTAAACACGCTCATTATCACGGCAAAGGCGAGAGGTTGGCGCCAAAGCGAAAGAATAAATTTCCCTTTTATCGGAGCGAAACTCTCCAACACAGTCAGATCCGACCATAACTCTACGAATGGATACGGAGGTAGTTTGACTGTTTTACGACCAACACAGGTTCGAGCCAAGACGAGAAGTCAGAATTAGTTTTATGTTTCACGGAATTCTAGAAAAGAAACGTATAAAAGTACAAGAATGTTACACAACAAAGGACGGACCCTTAAAAAAACTAATGTCAATTTCCCATACTCAAAAAATATTTTCTTTTTATATCTTTAATATTAATCTGGATCCATCGTATATCGCGTGATATTATGTGATACGTTTCCCCTTGCATTTAATTTTGTTAGTATTGTTGTTATTATTTAATTATTATTCTTATTATTAGTGGGTTTTTTTCATCTCCCCATCAAATCATCCACTACCAAGCTTTTGCCCTTCTTCTTGTTTCTGTAGTTATTCTACCCTCCTTTGTCATGTTGATTCCCTTTAAGTATTTAAATGTTTCTATCATATCCCCCCTCCCCCCGTCACGTCTCAGATGCATTACTTTGCATTTATCCACATTAAATGCCAGTTGCTGCAGCTCTGACTGTTTTTTCCAGTTTACTGAAATCATTTGCCATTTGGATTCTCCCGCTTGGAACATCAACCTGGGGGTTATATTACTGTATACAGCGCTGGGGGGGTATATTACTGTATACAGCGCTGGGGGGTTATATTACTGTATACAGCGCTGGGGTTTATATTACTGTATACAGCGCTGGGGGTTATATTACTGTATACAGAGCTGGGGGTTATATTACTGTATACAGCGCTGGGGGTTATATTACTGTATACAGCGCTGGGGGTTATATTACTGTATATAGCGCTGGGGGTTATATTACTGTATACAGCGCTGGGGGTTATTACTGTATACAGCGCTGGGGGTTATATTACTGTATACAGCGCTGGGGGTTATATTACTGTATACAGCGCTGGGGGTTATATTACTGTATACAGCGCTGGGGGTTATATTACTGTATACAGCGCTGGGGGTTATATTACTGTATACAGCGTTGGGGGGGGTTATATTATTGTATACAGCGTTGGGGGGTTATATTACTGTATACAGCGTTGGGGGGGTTATTACTGTATACAGCATTGGGGGGGTATTACTGTTAGTTTTTTTCACGGAGCTTCTCCTTTAAGTATGACTTTGCACACCTCTAAGTGCCCTGAAGCCGTATGTACATTTTTCTTTTGGTTATTTCTACGTGTAGCAGAATGAAGGAAGCCGTAGAATGCAGCATCTCGTTAATAATGAAAAGATCCCCCTGCTGTGAAACCTGAGCACAAATATTTACAAGACACTGAAAAATACTGCCTTTAAAAAAAAAAAAAGTACATTTTCCGAATGGGAATATTTGGCTAGAAATTGCTATCCTGCGAACATTTTCACTTGGTTTATAATGGAGGATATCATTCAAATTGTCACTTACGGTACACAGATGTCAGGGTACCCGAGACAGTATAAAGGAGACAGAACCTTTAATATTAGATGAAGAATCTTCAATTGCTAAACAAACACAATGTTATATGTGCCTGCGCGGGAGAATACCGGCGCGCTGTTATTTATATTCGCGGAGGGTGCGATTGTGTGATAAAGTCTCATTCTTTGAATACCCGTCTGGGTAAAACCCTACCGCTTCGTGATAATCAGAAAAAAAATGTGCGCTATGCACTAATCCTCGAACATTCTAGAAGGATTTCTAGTTCTGATTTTTTTTTATGAATGATTTGCGTCTAGTATTTTCTGTAACTAGTTTTACGAGGGGGGGGTTGAAATATATTAAGTTCTGCTCTCTGATCGCCGGCCCCCAGCGCTCATCATTATGTGTTCCTATTGTCATATAGAACGCGGTTTACAGGTGAGTTATCTGTCATATGCTTCCTCTAGCTCCCCGCATCGTGGTGTTACAAGCCTCCGGGGTGGAAATGCTTACTCTTGGCCCATAACCTACCGTTGGCATTTGTTGGCATAAGTTTATCTCAAGTCATCGATACGTCCTTTGACACCCATGCCATGCTCTTTGGCGCTGGGCACCAGACCTTGTGTTGTACATCGCTGTCGAACATGACTATTGATCCACCACCAGTGCTCATTACCACCACCATCAGTCATCACGGACCATGACTGATGGCCCAATAGGATGGACACAACTCCACAATTCGGCAATTCTTCTTGGCTGACAAACTCTTTAGCAGTGGTCAAACTGGACCCAACAGTAGCCCAACCCCGCTTGACACCATTTGATTCGTTGAACTTATGTTTGGCGTACAAGTTAAAGTTGACTCATGTTGTGTGACTCAACTCATTGTTTAGTGAATAGACTACATCTCTCTGATAACCCACTCCTTCCTATTCCAGTCCTGTCTCCCTTCCACTTAAAAGCTCATTCGTGTCAACCTTTGTGCAGACAGATCAAAGCCACAAGGTGTGATGAGAGTGCACATGCACAGATATAAAGCATGATTTTCTCTCTCTCTCTCTTTTCTCCTTTCTTTTTTTTGCTCTCTATCTTTATCTCTTTCTTTCTTTTGTTCGTTTCATGCACTCATTCATGTCCACCTTTGGCGCAGACAGACACAAGGTGTGATGAGAGTGCACAGATATAAAGCATGCTTTTCTCTCTGTCTCTCTTGTCCTTTCTTTCTTTTTTGCTCTCTTTCTTTATCTCTTTCTTTCTCTTGTTTGTTTCACGCGCTCATTCATATCCACCTTTGGCGCAGACAGATCACAGACACAAGGTGTGATGAGAGAGCACAGATATAAAGCATGCTTTTCTCTCTGTCTCTCTTTTCTCCTTTCTTTCTTTTTTGCTCTCTTTCTTTATCTCTTTCTTTCTCTTGTTTGTTTCACGCGCTCATTCATGTCAACCTTTGGCGCAGACAGATCACAGACACAAGGTGTGATGAGAGTGCACGTGCACAGATATAAGTGTTTCTTTTTCTTCTCTATCTCTCTCATTCATCTTTCTCTCATTTGTTCTTTCTTTCTTACTTCTTCCTTTCTTTTTCCTCTCTTGTTCTTTCTTTATCTATTGTTTTTTTCTCTCTCTTACTATCTCTTTCCCTCTCTCTTTATCTCTTTTTTTCTTTCTTTCTCTCGTTCTTTTTTCTTTCTTTCTCTCGTTCTCTTTTTTCCTTTCTTTCTTTCCCTCTCTCTTTATCTCTCTTTTCTTTATTTCTCTCGTTCTTTTTTTCCTTATTTATCTCGTTCTCTTTTTTCCTTTCTTTCTTTCCCTCTCTCTTTATTTCTCTTTTCTTTATGTCTCTCGTTCTCTCTTTTCTTTATTTCTCTCGTTCTATTTTTTTCCTTCTTTCTCTCGTTCTCTTTTTTTTCCTTTCTTTCTTTCCCTCTCAATCTCCCTCTCTCGTTCTCATTAAATGAATAGCAGATTTGATACAGTTTTAAAGTAAACACTATAAAAGTGATTAATTGTCGTAAACATTCTGAAATGAGTCTAACCGTAGGCATGCAATTAATTGTACCATCATCACAGGTAATAATTAGAATGTCAACATTACGTTGAGACGTATATAATAAATGCGTAGAACAGCCGGGAACCGACGGCTAATTATTGGAAAACACTGTACATGTTAATTGATGATAACTCAGTATTTTAGTAATAAATACATTTTGATTTGCTAACGTTTCCCTTAATTGTTTCTAATATATTTTACCTTCCTGTATAAAAACCAATATTTTACGTTTACATAGGACTGGTCTGTATCAATTTGACTTTCCATTGACATCACGTTTTTGGAGGTTAATTCTGCTGAAATTAGGGGTTAATTCATGTTGATTGACCCGTGACATTGCGGTTTCATGGAACGAAGACTGACTTTGGGAACGCTGACTTCAACTCGGGTCCGGATTTTTAATCACACGGAATAAATTCTAACAAGGATTCAGTCAATAAAACCTTAACTGGGAGAAACTAGGCTGTGGAAACCACTGCGTGCCTTGCCCCAATCTTTTTGCAGCTGAAAAGGAGCCCTCCGAGGGGCAAGTAGACTTTGCTTGCAGATCAGCCCCATTCGGCCCCTGTGGTCTGTAAAGACTCAAACCTTAATGAGTCGTTGGTCTCGGCTTAGATTCAGGAGCCGTATGCCTATCCCATGCATGTTTAATACCCTCACTGTATTACCCTCTACCACTTCTGCTGGGGGGCTGTTCCACTTATCTACCACCCTCTCAGTAAAGTAAAACTTCCTTCCTTTCCACCTAAGCTGTAGTTTTTGATTATGGACTCCTGCTGTAACATTTCTTTAAAAAAAAATAAAAAATTTAGTGAGATAATATTGTTCCCAACATTTATTTTAATCCAGGCTGAAAAAAATGAATTATTAAAATGTCATAGCGATAAAAATATTAATGAGAATTGGGGTAAAAATTTTAAAAAAGAGAGATCGGCCCTTTTAAAATCGATGATTATATATGCGTATCTCTCATAAATGTATGATCATCTCTTATTATCCGTTCCTTCTAATTACCATAGTTAACAAATATAATTATATTCAAGGGTATACAGCGCGAGCTCAAACATCAAACACCTCCCCGCGCGCTAATCATCTTCCTCTGCTGATTAAACTGCGTCGGATGGCGGGGCATAAAAAACCCAAAACAATGTCTCCTTAAAGAAAACCGAGACGTAACGATACCAAATACCGGTATTCTGATAATAGCAGGTTTGGGATGCCCGTCACACTCAGGGGATCATTTAGAGTTTAGTAGGATTTCCATAAATTATGAACCGGCAAACATATTAATTATGTTTTTGGGTTTTTTTCTAACTATTAAAATTATTAAAAAGTATCAATTTTTAAGAGAAAATGAAATTCCGCTAAGGAATCGCCATCGTGGGGGAAAAAAAACCAACAATCAGTATTATTGACTTTCGCAATTAAAGTGGAACTTGCCCAAAAACTGTGTATGTTAGACGGCCTTCTAATTTATCTTCTGTTATCCGTCGTAGGCAATGGAGCCCCAGAATCCAATTCTGGGACGTACCCGCGTGCGAGACATGTTGAGCGTGAGTAGGCCCAAAGGCTGCTCCTAGGGTATGTGCGCATCTGGTACTTTTTTCTTAGCGGCCATTCTTATTTGGAGTCTCCTTGTTGCTAGGGACCTGTGTCCCTAGCAACCTGATACCAGATGCTGACCCTTGGCAAGTATTTAGGACTTTTCTACCAGCTTGTTCCCTGTCAGACTGCCCTGCTGATGCTGAACCTGGCACTATATTTGGACTACTGCCCTGCCTGACCCCGCTCGGACTACTAATTTAATTAATGTTGTCGCAGAACCATAGCTAGAGGAATTGGTTTCTGAATTCTACTCATAGCTGACCCTTCTGATTGTTCATAAACCCAAAACTCGTTGACCTTTTTTGCGACATGTAGGTGTCCTCCAGCGTCTGCTGGTCACCAACTGCTGGCTCCATGTCTCGTTATCTCCCATTTCCCGTTCTAGATCTTCTGCACCGCACTTCCATACTGATCACCCCTCTCTTGCTTTGGTTGAGTTCCTGATCCCGAATCTGCCCCCTCAGCGGGCAACGCAGGGCAAGGCTACCCCACGAAGTGGTTCCAACCTTCCAACACTATGGACCAGGTAGATTCCGTATCCCGTTCTCTTCCCCTCGCTTTGTGAAAGTATTTACTAAAATGTTCCAGATCCGAAGGAGGGTAAGCCTATGTAATCGCCTTCGGTTGAGAGACTGATTCTTTGGACCTTGAAGTTTGTTAATGGATCCCATGAGGAAATATAGAATTTGCCCGAAAATATCAACCATTCGCCTATTTTGAAGCATTCTCCTGCCAGTGATGAGGTGGGAGGAAAGATAATCAAAGCACCGTCCCTTTAAACATAAAATACTAATATTTTTTTTTAAAAAATGTAAACTCTAAATGTTGATTAAAGCTGCGTTTCCAATAAAAACGTGTTTTCCGGGCGTCACGTGTCCGTGGTCTCCTTGGGTCACCGCAGTTAATATCTTCTGACATTAACGTGGAAGTCATTGCTTTCTGTTCATTTGGCCCTCCTCAGATTAATCACAAGAGATATTTTTAAATATAAATCCCTTACCATCTGTCTTAATGTTGCAGATGAGGTAATTAGATGCCATTAGACCTCATCAACGCTTCGCTCCTGTTTAAGTACAATATTCATAAAGTGAAATGGGAGCAGGAGTCCCACGAGCGCTCGATGTTTATATTTTCAAATTAAAATGTTTGACTAGTTGAGAAAACCTATTAGTGCCATTAAACACCATATTTCACACCATCTTCCTTTCATTACACATCGAATCGTTATGACCTAATATATGTTCTGCCCGACTCTTCCGAGAAACCGCAGCGATCTCCGCAGGTGGAAGCAGAGTCTTTAAAAGTAATGGGTAATTTTTACACCTTAAATACACAGAGCCATCTTTTACATAGACGCTACTTTTCTAGCTGCTACGGTTACGCGGATAAAACCTTTTGGTTGCTTCTATTTCCGGCCCTGGTGGACAGAGCTTCTTGATCATACGATTGAGAGACGCTTCCCATATAGCGTGTTATCTGTCCAGTTCTACACGGACGTAAGACCGCCAGCTACCCATGTAGGACGTAGAGGCACCCAAGAGGATTTGGCTGCCAAAATATACCAGAAATGCCACTAACGCATCAAATAGTTAATAATTAATCATTTTCTCTTGGAACTCAGTACCAGCACGGTCTATCTGACTATGCGGACAGACGGCCCCCGTCTCTTTTCTTTCTTCAGAATGCACAGGGCTGGCGTTTGGCGTCCCACGTGTTTTATTCTTTCTAGAGAGTTCAAGAGTTTTAGTTATGATGTCATAGCCGGAGGTGATCTCTGCCAATAAAAGCGGGGGGAAGAAAGATTTGGACTATGGACAGATCTCATTTCTTCCCAGCTAGACCACCAGGGTTTAGGGTTAAAGGAAGTGGAGGACCGTAGAGCCCCTGGGTGCACGGAGTATGCAAAAATGCGTTCATGACATCGGCAACGTATTGTTGGCATGTCAAATGCGTAAACATCTAGTGTGGCGTCGTTTAAACATGGTAACCCACCCATGCTTTTCCAAACATTATATTGCCCTGATTTCTTAACCCTTTCTGCTTTATTCTGAAAAAAATATTGTTTATCGTCAAGCGTATTTATAAAAGCAAACAAAAGGAGGACAGGCGTTTGGCTTCCAAAGATCATTGGAATGTTAAAGATCGCAGTGTAACAAATCTTTGAGACATTCCGGATTCTGCATTAACTTCGTGGCCAGCATGGAAATTATATATTTCTTAATAGAGGAAGTCGTTAAATATCTGGAGCATTGACACCCACTGGATAGGAGTACTAAATATAGATGTCCTTAATGGAAATTGGGATGGAGTCAATCATTCTTCTATAATAAGATTATTAGATGTTAGAAATTGGATTCGGTAACTTATTATAAGATCTGGAATTGATGCCGCCGAAACCTCGTCACACTGTAAGGACAGGCCGAGGATCCTCAGAATGAGTCGCAACTGCGTGAAACGCCTCAAAAGGCTGATCTACACAGTGTACAGGTGAACATGAGGTCCTCGTGAAGGAAAGAGACATCTTGAGATGGGTCTAGTTCACCACCAGGAGATGTAAATGGCCAAGTGGCCTGGATTTATAGGACATCTCCTGGGGAGCTTGGAGGGGTTTGATCTTGATTAGTGGAGTAGGGGCCGGTGGCACCTGAATGTGGCTAGCCGCAGACGGGAGGTAAATTGGGGATGGGATGGGCGGGGGTTGGATGAAATCAGGTGAGCACCACCAGCTCCATCATGCATATCTGCCAGTTTGCTGTCCAAGAAAACGTCCTACATGAGAATTGTGGAAAGGCTAGCAGACACTGAACCTTAATTCTAAAATTTACATCACAGCTGAACCCATGCGAGGAGCAGAGCGTAACATCATAAGTCCGCGTATTATTGATGTTGTAGCGGCGCAGTTCAGGAAAAAGTTGGTGATGGAAGAGGAAACCATCTGTGAATCTTCAGAGAAATGGAAAGTCAAGGTCTAGAGACCTCGTTCGTAACAAATAACTTATAAAACTAGAGCATAGTTATAATAATCTGACAACACTGTACATCTGGAACACACTAACCACGGTGAGGCCAGCTGCAGGTCTACATAGTCAAAAACGAGGAGGGACCCCCAACAAAACAAATGAAAAGGGAAGCAGAGCGCTCCAAATTTTGGTTTGCAATTTGCTGAGGGGCCACGGTGCACCCGATGGGGACAACCTCTCCCCCATTCCTCCAATCGGGGGGAGAGGCGCGCATGGAGGCTCTGCCATTTGGTGGAAGCGCTCCAGGAGGCCTGGATAATGTAGTGGATAGGGTGGAGAGGCAGACAAAGAAAAAAGAAATAAGAAGAAGAAACAATGAACAAGAAACAGAGCTGTGGAAATGGAGGCGGTTGGCGGAGAAGGTAGGAAGACATTGAGTGAGTGAGAGACTGTGGGAAAGTAAGTGAGGGTGAGTGGCAATACCTTCCATTTTTGAATGGAAAAAGTCCCACGAATTTCATCAGAACTGAAACGGCTGGAAACAAAGTTTGTCTGACTTACTTTAAGTCCATGCGCACCAGTCTAGTACTAGCAGTATTATCATTTATTATTATTATTATTATTTATTAACTTAGAACGCCGCGTTTAAAGACAGACTCTCCATATTCTGGAGTGTTGCCGTTCCGGAGTCCATGTCACTTTTGGCGTTGACGGATACTAATTGCTCCGTAAATATCCTTCCACCTTTCAATGAAAGTTAGTCGGTGTCAGAAAAATATTAGCCTGTTCAAAAGAGAAATCCCTTAACATCTGTCTCGATGCATCCGATCAGATAATTAGCTGCCATTAGAACTCATTAGCGGGACTTTTTTTTGTTTAAACACCTTATTAATAAAGCTAAAAGGGAATTAAAAATCAATTCACGCCCAGCGGCCGGTCTTTTATGAATCTCTACACCTTTACTGGGAGCAGCAATTCAGATTTCTGGAATATTTCATAAAATACAGATTAAACAATTTGTAGGAAAAAAGAAATGTTTTGAAGTAGGTAAGAACGGATCGGGCCTGACAATTTCTTTATATTTGGAAGGACATTTTTCTAACAGTTACTGGTGTTTTGGTACGGGGAGGAGGGAGGTCTGTTCCTGCGCGGTGTGGAGTTTACTTTAGGTGGGCAAGCTGGGTCGTGGCATGGCATGAACTGAGCCAGACCCCCCTATCTGCCACAAACGGGTTGACGTTTGAGCCAGTTCGGGTTTTTTTACGAGTTTTGTTCTTGAGCCCAGATATAGTTGACCTTGGCTCACCCATCCATACTCAAAGTGCCATGGTGGCCTAGTAGCCCTTCCCTGCTCCTCTGCTGTGCTGCCCCACACGCCTTCACGGCCAGGCAGGGATTATATGAGTTCTCGCTCTGTTATCTGATCCCCGATCTACTAGACAAACCACCCGAATCCTTATCATACTGCCTGTGGGGAGCAATAGAATGGCTCAGCCTTAATCACACAGTCTGACTCTCTGACTAATGAAAGTCTATGGAGGAACGGACTTCATTAGCATCACCATAAAGCATCAGCTCAGTGTGGTGAGCAGGAAAAAGGCAACCAAAACCTCACATGACTGACAAAAAATGGCGGCCTCCAGATCTGCAGATAAAAGGAAGTTTATTGGAACAAAATTAGATAAAACCAGGTTTTTTACTGTATACAGCTCTGGGGTTTATGCCTGAAAATCATATTTTTATCCATGGGACTTTAGGTGACATTCTCCCTGCTTTGAAGCTACATAAAGTATATTCTCCTTCACCCTAAAGATGTGTAATTTCAGCGGAGACCTTAAAATAAAAAGGCATTATAAAGTAGTCGTCGCCGTCTGGAAAACCAGCTGTCTGCTATTTATACCTGAATGTCCAAAAACACTTATTTAATATTCACTTTGCGTGGCGTTCCCTACTTTCTCATCGCACCTGTCTGGACACTCGGGTGCGATCATTAGACAACGTCTCCAGCTCGGGGACTCTTTAAATCTGTTATCACGCATTTAATTCAAATTATGCTAATTAATCCAGGAGTTTCACCTCCATTATCTTCCCGCTTGATGTTGTAAATTACACTCCCTTCCGCCGTGTTTACTTTGAAGGAATAAGACGAACTTGAAAAATAAATGTTATCGCGGACTTTCCCGCTGACGACGAGCTAAAACGCTTGTTTGAAGTTCCTCGTTTGAAAACCATCAAAGTAGTTGAGTAAAGAAAGGATCCGACATCTAATTTTGCGGAATAAATGAAAGGTCACTTTTTTTCCCCGTATTTTTTTAACACGGTAAAATGTCACATCTTTATTACAATGATTTAAATATCTCTCTCGTGAACATTATTATCAACTTAGGAACAAGCTATGGATAGATTGTGACAGTTAATATTTTTAAGTCAGCATAATTTGTTTCTGCTAGAAAACCCTCCAATATTATCAGCATTATTTTTCCATTAAAATGTTTTCTTTTTTGTGGATTCTTTTTTTTTTTTTTTTGTTCTAGGACATTTGGGGAATTTAAGAGTAATTAGGACCCCTCCAAAAGCAAGTCGTGGGTAACTGAAACTCAGACCTAACGTTTCAGAGCAAAGAAAGCCTATCCCTTCTCAGCAAAAATATATTGAAATAGATGTTACACAGTAACACTGTAAAAAAAGACCCAAGTCCATCACGTTCAACATCATTTGTTGACCAAGAAGAAACAAAAACCCCACATTGTAGGATTTTCCTATGGTGCCTTTAAAAAAAACACATTATATCCCTGTATATTCCTCATATTATATATTATATACCCCCCGGCCGTATAACTAATCCCGTCCTTATAACCCGTTATATCCCTGTATATTCCTCATATTATATATTATATACTCTCCCCCGTATAACTAATCCCGTCCTTATAACCCGTTATATCCCCGTATATTCCTCATATTATATATTATATACTCTCCCCCCGTATAACTAATCCCGTCCTTATAACCCGTTATATCCCTGTATATTCCTCATATTATATATTATATACTCTCCCCCCGTATAACTAATCCCGTCCTTATAACCCGTTATATCCTGTATATTCCTCATATTATATATTATATACTCTCCGGCCGTATAACTAATCCCGTCCTTATAACCCGTTATATCCTGTATATTCCTCATATTATATATTATATAGTCTCCGGCCCGTATAACTAATCCTGTCCTTATAACCCGTTATATCCCTGTATATTCCTCATATTATATATTATATACTCTCCCCCGTATAACGAATCCCGGCCTTATAACCCGTTATATCCTGTATATTCCTCATATTATATATTATATACTCTCCAGCCGTATAACTAATCCCGTCCTTATAACCCGTTATATCCTGTATATTCCTCATATTATATATTATATACTCTCCGGCAGGGGCGGGCTGGGCCGGGGGGCAGGGGGGCAATTGCCCCCCAGGCCGCCCTAAATCCGGGCCGGTGGGCCGGACGGACGACCGGCAGACAGACATTCAATGCGGCTGCGGCCGCAAAGTTAAAAACTAAGCGGCCGCGAGCAGGATTGAATGCGGCCGTCATGCGTACCTGGCGGGGGAGGGAGGGGGGCGGTCCGCCCCGGCTGCCGCTCATCTGAGGGGTGCCACCATGCCGGCACGCCTCCAGTTTCTGGAGGCGTGCCGGCATGGTGGCACCCCTCAGATGAGCGGCAGCCGGGGCGGACCGCCCCCTCCCGTTTCGGTGCGCGCGGCAACAACACTGAAGCCACGCCCAACATTTGCCGCGCTCAGTGCACCGGAAGAACAGGAAGAAGAAGAAGAAGAAGAAGAAGTAGAAGAAGAAGAAGAGGAGGAAGAGGAAACGTGAGAGTGAAAGAAGAAAAGGTAGGAGAGAGTGGATTAGTAAGTGTGTGAGAGTGATGGTTGTTATGCTGAATGTAAGTGTGTGAGAGTGATGGTTGTTATGCTGAATGTAAGTGTGTAAGAGTGATGGGTGTTATGCTGAATGTAAGTGTGTGAGAGTGATGGGTGTTATGCTAAATGTAAGTGTGTGAGAGTGATGGGTGTATGCTGAATGTAAGTGTGTGAGAGTGATGGGTGTTATGCTGAATGTAAGTGTGTGAGAGTGATGGGTGTTATGCTGAATGTAAGTGTGTGAGAGTGATAGGTGTTATGCTGAATGTTTGTGAATGAGGGTTTCAGATAGCATGGATGTGTAAGTGTTGGGGGATAGCTTGGCATAGGGAGTCCGTAATCACATTCCTTTCATGCCCAGATTCCAGCATGTAGTGGCTGCCTAGGCATGATAGGAGTGTGATTGCTGTTATAAATTATTTTTTGGTCCAACTTCGGTGTGTTAACACTTTTATTGGACAGAATAATTCAATGACAGTATTAATATATATATATATTGATATATATAATTGCAAACAGCAATCACACTCCTATCATGCTAAGTCAGCCAGCACATGCTAGAACCTGGGCATGATAGGATTGTGATTGTTGTTATATATATGTGTTAATATTATTGTTGATTTTTTTGTCTAATTTTGGTGTTACTTTTAATAAAGTATTTTAAAGTTTTTTTTTTTTTGTTTTTTTTTTCAGTTTTGGCCAAGTGAATGCTGAATTTTTAGTTTCAGTCCAGAATTTTCATTTCGGTGCATCCCTACTATATACTATGCCAGTCACTAAAGTGGTAAGCCTACACCACATCAATGTTTGGCTTAGTATATAGTGATAGGGGTTGTCAGTGTCTGGCTCAATGTATAGGCACACATTGATGGTGGTACCGCATAATCCCTAAGTATATAATGATAACAGTTATGCTGTACCCCTGTCAATGTTTGCCTAACCATAGAAACTATGCAGTTTTAAAGTGTGTGTGGGGGGTGCCACATACAGGGTCTGCCACAGGTGCCAAATACTCTAGGTACGCCCCTGCATCATGCGGATGTCAGACCCAATGGCCATTCCTCAGCTCCTCTTCCCACGTCTTAAAAGTGTGATGAAGAGCTGAGGCATGCGGTGTTTGCACGCCGGCCACTTTAATTTCATCAGGCGCTGGTGGAGTGACTGCCGCACGACGGCCGCTTTCAATGTCGCTCGCAGCCGCTTTGATGGTGCAATGGGCCAGTTGACTAGACTTGCCCCCCAGGCCTTAGGCTGCCAGCCCTCCCCTGCTCTCCGGCCCGTATAACTAATCCTGTCCTTATAACCCGTTATATCCTGTATATTCCTCATATTATATATTATATACTCTCCCCCGTATAACTAATCCTGTCCTTATAACCCGTTATATCCTGTATATTCCTCATATTATATATTATATACTCTCCGGCCCGTATAACTAATCCTGTCCTTATAACCCGTTATATCCCTGTATATTCCTCATATTATATATTATATACTCTCCGGCCGTATAACTAATCCCGTCCTTATAACCCGTTATATCCTGTATATTCCTCATATTATATATTATATACTCTCCGGCCGTATAACTAACCCCATCCTTATAACCCGTTATATCCTGTATATTCCTCATATTATATATTATATACTCTCCGGCCGTATAACTAATCCTGTCCTTATAACCCGTTATATCCTGTATATTCCTCATATTATATATTATATACTCTCCGGCTGTATAACTAATCCCAGGAATCGGACCCAGGAATCCGATTATAACGTTCCGGAACTTCTTAGGATGGGTTGTCTGTGTGATACTCTTTTTTTTTTCTGTAGGAACTCACGATTAAGTTGTGCTGTGAAATGTCATGGAGATGTCATTAGTGTTATAAATTTGTCATATTGCACACTAATGGTTCTCCACCATAGTATTATGATGTCATACCATTACACAGTAATTTGGTCAAACCCATTTAATGTCATTGCTTTCTTTAAATGCCCCGGGACTTTTTTAATATATATATATTTTTTTTATTTTTTTTTTGCGTGTCTTCAACTTGAGTATAAGTTTGTTTCGCTTAAACAAGGATCAATGTTAGGGCTTTTAATGACTTCATTCTTCATGGTGCCAGTGAAACCCAATGAAACTTTTGACAACTCCGTACTATCTGTCTGCTGGCTAATGAACCAATGGAAATGACATCTGCACCCATCAGCGCATGGTCATTAATTACCTCCAAGACGCCGAGCGGCTCGCAAACTGGCAACAAAATATTCCAAAAAGTCAAAGCGATTAAGAAAGGGGCAGATAAGTTAAAGTTACAGCCTGAGAATGAAATATGTTTGCTGTGGCCAGAAACGGACTCAGTTTGATATACTTTTTTATAATAAATATAGCCTCGGTTTCAACCAATACAGAAGCTATATATAAAAAAAAAAAAATCAGCGTACGAATAGTGTTTTTATCACCATGACAACAAAATAAATGGCCCTATCAATAGGAAATATAACCACGGTTGCATGGTGATAAAACCGCACCAGAATTGTGTTTTTTGTTGTTTGCTGCTTCTAAAAAAAATTATTTGTTGGTATTTTGTTATTTTTATATGTCTTTTATATTTATTTTTGTTTGATATAAGTCTGATTTAAAAAAGATACCATTTAATTGCCCAACATAGAGAAAGAGGTCGCGTGAGCATTTTGTGACCTCAGAGATCTCTAAGTACCGTATTGGCTCGGATATAGGCCGCCCCCGTATATAGGCCGCACCCTAAAAGTTTGGTGCTTTTTTAAAGAAAAAGTTTTTTTCTTTAAAAAAGCACCAAAAAAACATGCTGCCACTCTGCCCCCCCCCGAGATATGCTGCCACTCTGCCCCCCCCCGAGATATGCTGCCACTGTCCTCCATCCCCGAGATATGCTACCACTGTCCTCCTCTGCCCCCACCCCCCCCGGACTTACCGGAGCAGACTCCCGGAACCGGAAGTTGTATTGCGTAGATGTCCCCCGCCGGCCCCGCAAGACACCCGGGAGTCTGCTCCGGTAAGTCGGGGGGGGGCGCTTAGACAACCTCCCGTGCCGGCACCCCCCCCCGTGGGAAGTGCTGGCAGGGGAGGCTGTCTGAGCGTATCGGGGAGTAGGATGCAGGTCCCCTGCACCGCTGCGGGGGATCTGTATCCTAACCCCGCTGCCTGCCCAGCGCCCGGGACTGCGTCGGGCGCTAGACCCCGAATATAGGCCGCTACCCCACTTTAAAGACTTAAAGTGGGGGAAAAAAGTGCGGCCTATATTCGAGCCAATACGGTAATAAGTAATAAAGAACAAAAAAAAAACATCATGGTTGATATATGAGGTTCCTGAGTGAGGAAAATTTCTGCTGAAACCCTACCCTACTTTGCACACTCAACAGCAAATGTTCAACGTTTCAACCTCTCCATCATATGGTCTTCACCGTTGGTGCCACCTTCTCTGTACCCTGAAGAAGACTTTGTAGCGGAGAAGTCAAAACATTAGACTTTGTATTTATTTAAGTGTTTTTTATTTTATCTGCAGAAGAGACCTCTGAAGTCCCGAAAGGTTTTACTACTCTAGGTTGACCCAATAAGAGATATCACCCTTGACTAGAGACTCCAATTTTTCTGTAGAGGTCTACGGTGGCTTCTTCTGCCATTTAGTCATGGCCGGGTAGCAGTATTAGTGATGGTTACTGGACAGATAACTAATGGGGCTAAGTGGATGTTCGTTAACATGTGTTATATTCACTCAGAGATGATGGGACACTGGCAGAGCTTGAACATCTGTTCCATTACTCTCTACTCTCGTAGGCACACTATCTCTCGCACGCTCTCCCCGGCACACTCTCCCCAGCCCTGTCACATGACCAAGAAGCTGAGAAGAAATAAACTGCTATTCTTTTAAGACTCATAAATGAAATTACTGTAAAAATAAAACATACAATAACCATCATCAGAGTACATACTCCGGGTCCGTATACCTGCTATTACCCCTCAAATGATGGAGACCGGTACACACTAATATTTTAGAACAGGCCGCATGCAATGTGTACCGATTATTGCATTTTTAGGGTATCAGCTTTCTGATGGTACCAGGGCCACCATCGGGGGGGTATATCTGCCCGGTAGTGGTGTAATAACCCCAGCCGAGTCACGTGATGTGCATTAGGTGACTGAGTGGTGGTAGGGAGGCAGCGGTGCAGCATGTGTGAATGTGTGTAAGTATGCGTTTGGTGTTAGCGTGAGTGTATGTGTCACAGTATGTTGGAGTATTAGGGATGAGCCTAGGGTTAGTGGCATCCGAGAGAGGAGAAGCACGATAAAGAATGTGTGTATTGGTGTAAAGATTTGTGTACTTATGTAATAATACAGTGTTTGAGAGTAGGTGTTAGCGCAAATCTGTGTGTTAGCATGTATGCGCGTTAGTTATGGGGGACACCCAAGAAATATTGCACCCAGGTGCTATTAACATTAAAATATATATCAGAAGATTGCAATTAAAAAAATTCTGATTGCAAAGAACTTAAACCTTCTTATTTTAAGGGAGGCGCCTCCTATTTATTTTCCAAAACATGAAAAGAAAAAAGTTTGATAAATAAGAATTAATATTAGGATTAGATTGCAGACTCGTTTGATTAGAACCCTCTTCTCCTTCCCATCCTTCTGTTATTGTCATTTTGAGTTGTCTTTTGTTAATTATTTTCACTGTCGTCGCCCCCCCTCCATTAAAAAAGTGCTACAGAATCTGCCGGCGCTATACAATTAATGAAATGTAATTAAAAAGAAGCAAAATGGATGCAGGACTCCGTTTTATTCCGTACAGTTCTTGGCTGGCGGGATGAATGCACATGCAACATCTGTCTCCTGTTCTTTATTGCGATATGTTTTTGAGAACGAAACTTTATTTTCAAGATCGCAATCAATCGACCGCGTCGGACTCCTGTTTCCCGAGCAAACGTTTTTTTTTTTTTTGGCATAAACAGATACGCGATTCGAAGAACGCCGCGCTGTAATTGGCCATGAATGGCAGATCGCCGCGGCGGAAACTTCTGTACAAGAGCACTTTAAAACGCGCAGGGATACATTTGCGGCTTAGCGAAGCAGCGGTAATTGTTGAGTCGGATGGGGGGTTTTTTTTGAGTTTTTTTTTTTAATTATCAGCACTCAGCAAAGTGCATGCGGAGACGCATTTCAAACATATTTGGAAAACAGTGAGCAGCATTAAAGCCAGATGAACTCATCAAAACGAAATTGCTTTTTGAAGTGCAGATAATTAAAATCACTACACAAGTCAAATTGCGAAATGCGTTTCTCGCGGGAATCAGTTGTAAAAATATTTATGTGCATTAAAAATGATTTAAAGGCTTAACATGTTAGTTTAAATTTACGAATCAACCTATGGGCATCAGGGGGTCGCATTTTGCCTAAATGAGGAAGGGTATTATCCCCACATTGGAATATCCTGCTAAGATTCCTTTGGACGGTAGACAGGACAAACGAAGGACCCCAACACTTACTAATGATCCAGGGGCCCACATCATGACACACAGGAGAAGCATTGTAAAGTCACAATGAGCTCTGCCAAGTACCCATAGGCAACTCGGACACTGTGTGCGATAAGTTGCTGACGATGCCCATAAGTGGGACATAAGCAGTGTTCCCTCTAAGCTGTGCGCTTGTGCGCGCGCACATAGCTTTCAGGGGGAGCGCACACGAACAAAAATTGTGCGCACAACCAGTAGCGTACCGAAGGGGGGCCAGTCCGCTACCGGTTGTGTGCACAGCACCCCTCCAGAGACGGACAGTAATGTCCGCCGCTAGAGGAGCAAGCTCGGTTGGGGAGATCTCCCTCCAACCGGCTTAAAATCAATCAAGGGAGCGGGAGATCTGTTAATACAGACCTCCGATCCTGCTCCCTTGCGATGCTCGTGGCAACTGATGCCACGCCCACCGTCTTTACTGCACCGGAAGGAGAGGACATAGAAGAGGAAGAACGAAGAGGAGGAAAAGTGACAGAGAAAAGGTAGGAAAACATTCTGTGAGAGTGAATTAGTAAGTGTGTGAGAGTGATGGGTGTTATGCTGTAGTTTAAACTGAATGTTTGTGAATGAGTGTGTGTGTGATAGCATGAATGTGTAAGTGTGTGTGGGGGGGATAGCATGGCATAGGGAGGCTGTAATCATATTCCTATCATGCTCAGGTTCCAGCATGTACTGGCTGCCTGGGCATGATAGGAGTGAGATTGCTGGTAGCAATTATATATTTTTTTGTTCAATTTTGGTGTGTTAACCACACCTTTATTAAAAGTAAGTAACACACCAAAATTAGACGGAAAAATTTGATAACAATATTAATTTATATATATATATATATATATATATATATATATATATATATATAAAGTCCAAAATTAACAATTGCACTCCAAATGCCAAATTTCTGCCCGGTGCCAAATAATGTCCTGATGAAAGTCAGAAAGCCCCAGGCGAGAGTATGGAGCAAGAAGGGCGCATGACTGAGGGGACGACAGGCAGCCCTCTCCCCCCTCCCGTTTTCCTGTTTATCTGAAATTCTGCTGAGTCAGCTCAGGGGGCTGTCAGTTTATGTTGATTGACGGCCCTGGGCTGAATATGATAGGAGTGAATCATCCTACTGTGCTTAGGGGTGGGGGTCACTATATATATGGGAGCCCACCCCATTTAGGTCACTTTTTCAATTGACCTGAAAAGCTTTGCATTTACACGGTTTTACCTGTTATTTCTCTTACCTTTAGGGCGATGGCTGTTCCCAGCGTGGAGGCCTTGCTTCAGGGCCTGCGGTCCCTGTCCGGGGGTTCCAGCGATGAGTGGCTCCGGGAGCGCCTCTCCGGTATCCTGGCTGAGGCTCCTGGTCCAGATTCTCCTGCTGCTGCCGCTGACCCGCCGGCTGATGTCTCTGCGGCCCGTCCGCGTGTTTCCAGGCCGCCGGTTCGTCTCAGTCCTGAGCCTCCCGGCGGTCGGAGGGTGCGTGCAGCTGTTTCCCTGCCTGGCGCCCCGCCGGGCCCTGCGAAGAGGAGGAACCCGAGGTCTACCAGGTCTCGGCGTTCTGCGAGGCCCCGGCACTCACCTGCTCGTCCGGATCCTTTGGAGCGGTCCAGGAGCTCCGTTTCCGATGACGACGGCGATCCAAGAGGTTCCGGTGCGGCTGCGGTTGTTCCGGAGCCGGTTCCTGAGCCTGCTGTTCGGCGCAGCGGGAGGAGAGGTCCAGCTGGTGTCCGGCGTCCGGAGGTGAGCGGTTCCCGCCCCGGGGCCAGCGCCCGGGCGCCATCGTCGTCGTCGGGGTCTGCCGTCGCCGGGAGCGTGGTTTCCAGCTCCAGACAGGCACTTCCTTTCCTCGCTGCATCCTCCTTGACGCGCGCGAGGTCGTGTGATCGCCATCTAGTGGCGGAACGCTCAACTTCTGGTCTGGAAGCTGAGGCTTTTGATGTTATGGGTACACCTGCTCTATTGCGACAGAGTTCCTCTCCTGCGCCCGTTTCTGAGGCTACGCCTGTTGCGCCTACCTTGCACGGCACTCCGGCCGCAGGTGAGCATGTTTCCCCCCCCCTTTTTTCTTCTCTTCCTGGTTCTCTGCAGTCTGTTGGGGGTGCTGGGGTTTCTGTGGGGGCCGCTGGGGGTGCTTCTGGTGGGTTTCAGGATTCGGCTCCGGTTTTGTCGCAGCTGTTGGCGGGTTTTGGGGAATTGCTGGATAAGTGCAGGCGCCAGGTTTCTGAGGCTGCTCCTGTGGGGGCGTGGGGGTTGTATCAGCCCGCGGTCTCTGCTCCAGGTGGCCTAGCTCTATTTCCTGGGGCGCTGCCGGGTGGGCCCCCGCGGGCGGTTTCTGTTCCCTCTGTCCCGTGTCCGCCGGTGGCTACTGGTTCCGCTGAGTCTACGGTAGTTTCTTCGGCGGTGGCTGCGCCTCCTGCGGCTGTTTCTGCTGAGGTTGATCCGGTACGTTTGGGGGATGCCGCGAGGGGCGAGGTGTATGTGTGCTTTGAGGCCCCTTTAGGTACTCATCTTAAGCAGGAGGTTCGGGAGAAGATCTGGAAAGGGGAGTACGTAGAGATTTTCTCCCTTCTCCCTTTAGAAAAATTTAACTTGGATCGGCCCTCTAAAGGGGAAGTCACTAAAAAGGAGGATGAGGAGAAGAGGAGGTATCGGCTTATTCCCCGTACGTTTGCTAATTGGCTTCAGGCGTATGCTATCCTGGCGAGCGTCATTGGTCAGAAGGCTCCTGAGCATTGTTCGGGTCTCTTTTGTTATCTGGACAGTATTGGGGAGGCGTATCGTACCTTTGGGGGGCAGTCGTGGCTCCGTTATGATGAACAATTTCGTCAGCGGATGGCTTGTCGGCCTGGGCTGCGGTGGGATCATAAGGACATTGCGTTGTGGTTGCGCGTTATGGCCCCAGGTCGTCCTCATTCTCAGCCCTTTCTTGGATCAGCCGGCGCCTCAGCTGCCTCGGGGTCGTCGGCTGGGCTGCAAAAGGGTTATTGTTGGAAGTACAACGAGGGGCAGTGCAAGTGGGGCTCCCTCTGCCGCTTCAAGCACGAGTGTTCCAATTGCAATGGGTCCCACCCGCTGTCTAAGTGTTCCAAACGTCACAAAGGGGGTAAGCCTGCTAGTGGTTCCAAGAGGGGAGACTCCCATACGGCTGGAGAGGATGCTGCCCTGGCTGACTAGGTATCCTGATAGGGCTGCCGCGGCCTTGCTGGCCGACGGTTTTCGTGAGGGTTTCCGTATTCCTTTTCGGGATGGGGGTGCGGTGGTCTGTTCCCGGAATTTGAAGTCTGCCTTGGCTAATCCGCAGGTGGTTTCTGATAAGCTGGGTAGGGAGGTTAGTTTGGGTCGTATGTCTGGCCCGTTCGAGGTTTCTCCCTTGCCGGGCTTGCGGATTTCTCCACTGGGGGTGGTTCCGAAAAAGGAACCTGGGAAGTTCCGTTTGATCCATCATTTGTCATTTCCAAAGGGTCATTCGGTTAATGATGGAATTGATCCGGATATTTGTGCTGTGTCCTATACCTCCTTTGATAGGGCAGTTCATTGGGTCCGCTCGTTTGGGCAGGGGGCGCTGATGGCCAAGACCGATATTGAGTCTGCGTTCCGTTTGCTCCCGGTTCATCCTGACTGTGTTCACCTGTTGGGTTGTTCGTGGCAGGGCGGTATTTACGTTGACCGCTGTCTCCCCATGGGCTGCTCGATTTCTTGCGCCTATTTTGAGACTTTCAGCACATTCTTGGAGTGGGTGGTGAAGGAGGTGTCGGGTCTCCCCTCTATCATTCACTACTTGGATGATTTTCTCTGCGTGGGTCCTCCGGATTCTGCGCAGTGTTTGCTTTTGTTGCGTTCTGTTCAGCAGGTGGCCGTGGATTTTGGGGTGCCTCTGGCCCCGGATAAGACGGAGGGCCCTTGTTCTGTTTTGAGTTTCCTTGGTATTGAGTTGGACTCCGACCTGATGTTGTGTCGGCTGCCGGAGGCTAAGATTGTGGAGTTGCGCTTCTTGGTGGGGAGTTTTCTGGGTTTGGCTAAGGTTACTCTTCGCCAGGTTCAGTCTTTGTTGGGCAAACTCAATTTTGCATGTAGGGTTCTTCCTATGGGCAGGGTTTTTTCGCGCCGGTTGTCGTTGGCCACGGCCGGTGTTCGGGCTCCTCATCATTTTATCCGGTTGACTCGTTGTTTGAAGGAGGACTTACGGGTGTGGGATTCGTTTTTGAGGGGTTTCAATGGGAAATCTTTGTGGTTGGGGTCCCCGGTGGCTAACAAGGACTTGGAGCTTTGGACCGATGCGTCTGGGGCTGTGGGTTTCGGGGCCTATTTTCGGGGTCACTGGTGTGTAGGGTCCTGGCCGGACGGCTGGGCATCCTCTGGTCTCACTCGGAACCTGACCTTTTTGGAGCTCTTTCCTATTTTGGTGGCGGTGGAGGTTTGGGGGGACCTGTTGGCTAATCAACAGGTCCGTTTTTGGTGTGATAATCTTTCGGTGGTTCAGGCGGTGAACTCCCTTACCTCCTCGTCTATTCCGGTGCTTCGTCTTTTGCGCCGTTTGGTCCTTCGTTGTTTACAGCTTAATATGTGTTTCAGGGCTGTTCACGTTCCGGGGGTTGATAACAGTGTTGCCGATGCTCTTTCTCGTTTGCAGTGGGATCGATTTTTTCGGCTGGCTCCGAAAGCAGACGAGGTGGGCGTCCAGTTTCCCTCTTGGATGTGGCGGCTGGGAGAGCCGGAGCTGGACAGCTCTTGATGAGGTCGCTGGTTCCTTCCACTCGGGACTTCTATGACAAGGTCTGGGTTGACTGGGGGGAATTTTGTAGTTTGGCGGGTTCTCCGTCTGGTCCCGAGGCCAAGAGTGAGGTTTTGTTGTGGTTCATTGGGCATCTTTTCACTTCAGGCGTTTCTGTTTCTGGTTTGGACCGCAGGATGGCGGCCCTGGCCTTTCATTTTAAGGCGTCGGGGGAGCAGGATCTTACCAAGGGTTTCTTTGTACGACAGGCGTTGCGGGGTTTTCGTCGTGGATCCCGGGTTAGGGATTCTCGCCGGCCTATATCATATGTTCACTTGCTTGATTTGGTCAGGGTTGCTGAGTCTGTTTGTCGATCGGGGGACGAATTTTCTTTGTTCCGCTTGGCCTTTTCGTTTGCCTTTTTTGGTGCTTTCCGTGTGGGTGAGCTTGTTAGTCCTAATCGGAGGGTCCATGGTGGTCTTCAGTTTTCGGACCTGTCGTTGGGTGAGGGGGTAGTTCAGATTCGGATTGGTCGTTCCAAGACGGACCAGTCGGGTAGGGGTCGTTTTGTCGTTCTTCAGGCTATTCCGGGTAGCCCTGTCTGTCCTGTTTCGGCGGCTCGGGCCTTTCTAGGTATCCGCCCTGGCGTCGAGGGCGCGCTGTTGGTGCATGCCGATGGTTCCCCTCTGTCCCGGTACCAGTTTACAGCGGTGTTTCGCCGTTGTTTGGCGAGTGTCGGGCTTTCGGTTCGGGACTATGGTACCCATTCGTTTCGCATTGGGGCTGCTACCGAGGCGGCTCGGTGGGGTCTTCGCCAGGATGTCATTATGCGGATTGGGCGGTGGGAGTCGTCTAGGTTTCGGTCTTATGTTCGCCCTCACTTGTTGTGATTTCTGTTGTTGTTCCCGGCCTGTTCTCTTATGTGTTTTTGTTTTCTTTTAGGTTCAGAACGGTTTCTCGTGTGGATCCTGGGGCACTCCTTTGTTTATTGGGCGGCGCGGAGGGCTGCTGTACGTCCCGCGGGTAAACAGCTCGGTTTCGACCCGTCTAAGGTGGTGGTTCGCTGGCTTGGTTTCCGTGGGCTGCGTTGGGACCGGGTTTCCAGGGAGCTGTCGCGCCACGTTGCGATACATGGGGTGCCTCGGATTCTGCTGCTGCATGTTGGGGGGAATGATTTGGGGCAGGTTCCTATCAGGTCCCTCATCTCCTCCATGAAGGCTGATTTTCAGCAGTTTTGGGCTGCTTATCCGCAGACATTTTTTGTTTGGTCTGATATCGTTCCCCGGGTTCGGTGGCGTGGGGCTAACTCTCACGCGGGGATTGATAGGGCTCGCAAGCAAGTCAATAAGACTATTTCCCGTTTTCTTTCTTTTCGGGGTGGTGTCATTGTTAAGCATGTTGAGTTGGAGGGGGACCCTGCGGGTTTGTTTCGGTCGGATGGTACCCATTTGTCTGATGTTGGTCTGGACATTTGGCTCCTTAACGTCCAGTCTGGTTTGGAGCGTGCTTTGTCGATGGTGGGGGGCCAGTGAGGTGCAAGGTGGTCGCACTCCCTGGCGTTGGCGGTTGGTTATCAAGCTGGCATAGAGCAAGGGTTAACCACCTTAGGTGTGGTTTTACCCGTGGTGCACAGGCCCTCGGCCTAAGTGCAGGACACTCCCTGGGCTTGTGCCTTGGTGAATCCTAGCAGTGACAATGGCTGCCGTGCAGGGGACGCCGGTGGTTTCTACGGTTTTACGGTTTTACGCCTGTGCCAGCCGGTTCGGTAGTTTCAGTCGTTGTTTACAATTTAGGGTTACGATGTGTAACCTGTACATTTGGTTTACAATTGTTAGTTTTAAGGCTTGCACGTGTCATAAGTAAGTCGGGTGGTGCGGCACGTGCATCGCTATATTATTATATGGTGTTTACATAATAAAGTTTATTTTCTATTAATAAAGTTATTTATATCTGTGTCACGGTGTGGAAGGCGTAAAGCGGACTGCACCGTGGCCTTATTTTTCCATAAGTTGACTATAATAAAGCATTATATTGTTTACTTTGTGTTTGTGTATTTATTTGGGAAGGGGGGTAAAAGAGGGCGACGCATTGGCGCTACCTCGGTCAAGAAAGCCCCAGGCGAGAGTATGGAGCAAGAAGGGCGCATGACTGAGGGGACGACAGGCAGCCCTCTCCCCCCTCCCGTTTTCCTGTTTATCTGAAATTCTGCTGAGTCAGCTCAGGGGGCTGTCAGTTTATGTTGATTGACGGCCCTGGGCTGAATATGATAGGAGTGAATCATCCTACTGTGCTTAGGGGTGGGGGTCACTATATATATGGGAGCCCACCCCATTTAGGTCACTTTTTCAATTGACCTGAAAAGCTTTCCCTCCCTCCCACCCCTCTCTTTTCTTTAATTGTCTGTTCCTTGGCGGTTGGTTATCAAGCTGGCATAGAGCAAGGGTTAACCACCTTAGGTGTGGTTTTACCCGTGGTGCACAGGCCCTCGGCCTAAGTGCAGGACACTCCCTGGGCTTGTGCCTTGGTGAATCCTAGCAGTGACAATGGCTGCCGTGCAGGGGACGCCGGTGGTTTCTACGGTTTTACGGTTTTACGCCTGTGCCAGCCGGTTCGGTAGTTTCAGTCGTTGTTTACAATTTAGGGTTACGATGTGTAACCTGTACATTTGGTTTACAATTGTTAGTTTTAAGGCTTGCACGTGTCATAAGTAAGTCGGGTGGTGCGGCACGTGCATCGCTATATTATTATATGGTGTTTACATAATAAAGTTTATTTTCTATTAATAAAGTTATTTATATCTGTGTCACGGTGTGGAAGGCGTAAAGCGGACTGCACCGTGGCCTTATTTTTCCATAAGTTGACTATAATAAAGCATTATATTGTTTACTTTGTGTTTGTGTATTTATTTGGGAAGGGGGGTAAAAGAGGGCGACGCATTGGCGCTACCTCGGTCATGTAATAAACAAGACTGAAACGTTGACTTAAAAACCGAAGTTGTTTGTGTGGTCATTTGCAAAGTCCCTGGAGTGCCGGTAACTATTTTTGGACTTTATATATGTATATTGTGACAAACCCTGTCGCATGAGGGCCACACAAGTCACTTCTTAGGGGTCCTAAGCACAGTCCTCTAGGGCAATCAGAGTCAGGAACAGCAGCTTTGAACAAAATAGCGCTTTATTTTTAATCGCTCAAACCCCAAAACCAAATCATAAAACGAAAGCCTAGCTCCCAATTGGAGCCCTCTCTAACTTAACTATGCTGGTCTAAACTGACCCACTAACTCAACCTCCCAGCCAGACCCAGCTACGCCAGGCTCTGGAAAACCTCCCCCAGACAGCACACAAAAGAGTCCAGGCAGGTATTGCCTCACTTGGCTCAGGGATGATCTTGTTCAGGGCCTCTCCTTGCCCTGGGAGCACAGGGAACCTTCCTCTTCCCCCAACAGTCTCCCTGAGTATCAGGCTCCAGGGGTTTTTAATGTCCAGCACCTGTGCCTGATGTCAGCCTCATAGGAATCCCGGACCGGATCCTGTGGACTTCCTGCCTCATGGAAAACCCGGCATGGAGTTTCCACAAAATGGGGAAATGGAGCATTGGCCCACCCTGCTCTCCAATTGCTCCACCCCAGGGACCCATATGTATAATCTCCATAGCAGCTGTACTCAGATGCCATGCTAATCATCTCCCTGGGGTTCACACTGTCACAATATATATATGATTGCACTCCTATCATGCCCAACCAGTGTGATTGCTTTTAATCATATATATATATATATATATATATATATATATGTATATATATATATATATTGTTGTTGATTTTTTTGTCTAATTTTGGTTTTACTTTTAATAAAAGTGTTTTTTTTTTGTTTTTAAAGGTGTGGGGGGGTCATTTTCGGTTTCAGTCAAGTGAATGCTAAATTTTCAGGTCCATAATTTTCATTTTGGTGCATCCCTATATATATATATATATATATATATATGTATGTATATGTATATATGTATATATACATATATATGTATATCCATATATATATATGTATATAGTGTGTGTGTATATATATATATATATATATATATATATAGTGTATATATACAAATATAGTGCGTATATATATATATATATATATATATATATAAATAGTGTGTGTGTGTATGTGTGTGTGTATATATATATATATATAGTATATATATATATATATATATATATATATATATATATATATATATATATAGTGTATATATATAGATACTAGGCCAGACACTAAAGTGGTAGGCCTACACCACATCAATGTTTGGCTTAGTATATAGTGATTGGGGTTATGCTGCATTATTGTCAATGTCTGGCTCAATGTATAGTGATAGGTGTTATGTTGTACCACCGTCAGTGTGTGCCTCAGTATATAGTGATAGATGTTCTGCTGTCCCACTGTCAATGTTTGCCTCAGTATATAATGATAGCAGTTATGCTGTAACACCGTCAAAGTCTGCCTCAGTATATAGTGATAGGTGTTATGTTGTACTACCGTCAATGTCTGCCTTAGTAAATAATGATAACAGTTATGCTGTACCCCTGTCAATGTTTGCCTAACGATAGAAGCTATGCAGTTTTAAAGTGTGTGTGGGTCCCACATACAGGATCCGCCAAATACTCTAGGTACGCCCCTGCGCACAAAAGTTTTTCCCAATTTTTTTTATCCTTTATGCGGCCTGTAGCCTCCGCTCGTGATTCGCTCATAATTTACTTATGCAGTGAGAATTTCACCTTTACAGTAAGTAAGTAATACTGTTGTGTAACTAATACTACATTATCACACTATAATGTAGTGTTATTAACCATGAGCGAGCTGTACCAAAAATATAGAATAACAATTTAAATTTAACGTTTGCAGAAGCATATTGTGCTCACAAAATTTTGGCTCTGGGAAAATTTTTGCACAAGAGAAATTTTCTGTGCACACCAGCTAAGAAAAATTAGAGGGAACATTGGACATAAGCCTGGGACTCTCATAGCAAATTCAGGACAACTGGCTGCTATGCCTCGTGTGTGGGTACACGATCACAGATTCTGAGTGCTGCCACCTACTGGCTGGGCGGGCACACAGCGCTCAGTTTATAACAGTAATTGCTAGATTAGCGCATAAAAGCATAGAATTAGGCAGCAGATAAGAACCATTCGGACTCCCAGCAGAGGTGGTAGAGGCTAATACAGTGATGGAATTTATACATGCATGGGATAGACATACGGCTCCTGAATCTAAGATGAGACCAACGACTGATTAAGGTTTGAGTCTTTACAGCAGGAAAAATGTGCAGACTAGACGGGCCGAAGGGGGCCGATTTTCTGATGAATTATAGGTTTCTATGTAGAGAACCAAGCACAGGTGACAGCAGTTACACCCTGACTTGACCCATTCTGTGCTTCTATGATGTGTTTCCTATGCATACTGACCCCATGGCCAAAAAGAGTTGCATTTAATCTGTACTGTGATGCCCTTTTTCATAAAACATGCCCTTCTTTCCCGTTTTATTCCCCTTTTATTCTTTTCTTATTTCTCCCAAAGCAAATCAGGCGCGCTCTATATTTCTTATTTATTTAAAGGGCGCGTTTGGCCCGCCGCGGGCTCCCTCGTGAACAGAGACGCGTCCGACATAGCACTCCATCCTGATTTTTAATAGTCCTGCGAGATATTTCTTTAAACTCGCTCTCCGGGCCAGCCTTTCGACATGAATGCCAAGCAGCTCGGATGTTTCGTAATAACAGTCCTCGAAATGATTGGAAACAAATTGCCCTTTGCAATTATAGATGCATGGAAGAAACCCTAGTATATCAGAGTCACTTAATTAATTTTTAAAGTAGCTCGTACCATCTAACGGCTTCACTGATATGCTTTATATTCACGGCCGCCATAAATTACCTTACATAACGGTGTCTTAAAATGTGAAGCTGAAGGTTATTTTTTTTCTAATTTTTTTATTTTTTTTTTCTGGATAAGTGGAATTAAAGAAGTTCTGTGTACTGGGGAGGAAAAAAAACGTACAAGTTGTATTAAATCAAACTTTATGAGCAGATACACAATTAACGTATTCTGTCTTCCATTTATTCTACCGATAACTGGGAATTACTACTCGGAGAGAGACGGGGCCCGCATTAAATAAATTCCTTATTACTGATTAGGACGCAGCCTTGTACGTCGAGAAACGTAGGTTTTTTAAATGAAGCGGAGTTTGAAATGTAATTAAAGAAAAAATTAGCATTATTATTTATTATTATTATTTTATTTTGTTGTTTCAGACTGGTGTCTTCAGTGTTCTTAATTTATTTCAAGCAATAACGCTAATTAATAAGTTACTTTCGAGCGAAGGCAAAATTAATACTTTGATGTCACATTCAAATTGAAGAGTTGGCTCTTACAGAATAATCCAACAAAGAAAAAACATCTATCGCTTGAGTTTTTATTATTATTATTATTATTATTATTTTTGTATGTTGTTTTTAGCTCATTTAAATTCATATTTGACCCTTTATACAGCGCTGAAGAATATGATGGAGCTATAAAAACCTATACATATTAATAATAATAATATTTTTTAGCTCCAACTTCCAACAAAGGCAAAGTCAGGGTTTTTCATGCAAATTCCCCTCCATTTCCCATGATCCCTTAGTGCAGACTGTATCGGAATCCTCCTGTCAGCCCGAGCAGGAAGTTGGAAGCCACTTCCTGTTCTCTCCCTCCCATCAGCCTGAGCAGGAAGTTGGAAGCCGCTTCCTGTTCTCTCCCTCCCGTCAGCCTGAGCAGGAAGTTGGAAGACACTTCCTGTTCTCTCCCTCCCGTCAGCCCGAGCAGGAAGTTGGAAGCCGCTTCCTGTTCTCTCCCTCCTGTCAGACCGAGCAGGAAGTTGGAAGCCGCTTCGTGTTATCTCCCCGCGTTGTTTTAGCAGACGGCGCATGAGCCTCTAGCGCTAGAGATTGTTTCCAGCCGAGCAGGTCCCTCTGTAATCACAGATATCCCAAGGAGAGGAAATAACAGAAGGGGGGGAAAAGCAGGAGAAACGGGCGACAAGACAGGGGCCGGATGGGGCCGATCTGCCGGCAGGTTCCATAATATTTCTACTTAATTATAGGCAAATGCAACATACTTTGGATGAAGAATTCTTAAACTGCTTTGGAAAATATTGGTTATAGAGAAGGAATGTTTACCTCATATTGAGTGGTTTTTTTGGTTGTCGTTTTTTTTTTCACTCCTAAAACCAGCGTCAGTATAATTTGAAAATAAAAACTGCGTTTTATTCTAGCGAAACCAATTTGCGTAAAACCTTCTTCCACACATTTGATTTTGTAAATTAATCTCAGAGATATTTAAACATTAAATAACGGGAAAATACTTCCATTTCCGCCATTTAAATGAACTATTGTAACTTCCAGGCGGTGTCATCGTCCCCGTTCTTTGGAAGCTCTGCATTGTCACACATTTTAAACCTAATTAGCTGTTAATGAAACGTTATTGTAAGGATTAAATACCCATATGACTGTGCAGATTAGTTTGAACAGATCACAGATGTGTTGACAAAACAGTTTGCTTGAAACTGACAGTTTTTATGCGTTTTTGCATAGTTTGGAATGTTTCACACAGATTCAGGCACGTTCCTTTATTTCTCATTTACACGTTAATAATAACATCTGCATCTTTCTATCTTTAATCAAAATACCATTATAATGATTTTTATATATTTTTAGCTGGATTGTATAATTTCTTCTCTCTTCCCCTCTTGCTACCACTTTCTACCTCTATTTTTCTGTCTCACTCTATCCCTTCTCTGTTTCCATCCCCCCTCTTTATCTCTCCCTCTTTCTTTCTTTTTCTTTCTTTCTTTCTTTCTTTCTTTCTTTCTTTCTTTCTTTCTTTCTTTCTTTCTTTATTTCTTTCTTTCTCTCTCCCACATTTTCTCTTTCTCCACATTTCTTTTTTCATTTTTCTCTTCTCCTTTTACACTTTGTCTTTTCTCTCTCCCCTTTGTTCTTTCACTCCCTTCCACTTTTCTTAAATCTATCTACCTCTTTGTTTCTTTCTCTTTTCTCTTTCTATAGCTCTTTCTTCTCTCCCTCTCTCTCTTGCCTCTCTCCACTCCTTTTTCTTTATTTTTTTCCCTTTTTCTTCTTTCTCTCCCTCTCTTTCTTTTCTCATCCTGTTCCTCTTCCTCTTAATTCTCTCCTCTATCACTTTTTCATCATTTTTTTTCTCCACTACTCTTTCTTTTTTCTTTTTTTTACTCCCTCACTTTATTCTCTTTCCCTCTGTTTCATACATACTTGACATTGGGCTTGCTGATTTAACTATACATTATAACGGTCATCTCACTAGTTTAACTATACATTATACGGGGCATCTAACTTATTTACTAATACATCATGCAGGGCTTGCTCACTAACCAGCAGATACCCATTCAGCCCATCACCTGTTTTTCAGTCTTACATTCAGGAGCCGTATGTCTATCCCATGGATGTTTCAGTTCCCTCACTGTATTACCTTCTACCACCTCTGCTTGGAGGCTGTTCCGCTTATCTACCACTCTCTCTGTAAAAGATCTTTACATCGAATCCTCTAGTTTTAGATTATGGCGTAACATGGGTCCAACACTAAACTGCAGCCTTCATAACGAGCAGCGAAGTCTGAAGTATTCAGCTCTCCTGTGTCCAGAGAGAGAGGACATTTTCTTCCATTCCCCTTGAATGCACTTCTCGTTCATTGGCTCGATGCTCTTCACCTAATTTTTCCATTCCGTATTTTAATTGCGTAACTCATCTTTATGCTCGTTCAAATTACACGATACATTTCTTATAAAGCTGGGCTGCGTACTGTAAGTAACGAGTACCTCATGCTTGGCAGAAACTCAACGGGCCATAGAGGCTCCATGAAGCGGCCTCCAAACTATTGTAAAAATCCCTCTATAGCGAGCTCATTGAAACGGAGATAATTTGGGGGGGACATTTGACGTAAAATACCCCCCGTACCAAAATGCCATTTTTTTAATACATATTTCTAAATATTGCATAAAAAATGTAAATTTGATTATGACAATGATACTGCCTTATTATACGTGGTGCTTGGCTTTTGAAAGGAACACACTGCCAGCGTCTGGATTTAAATTGCATCATAAAACTTCACATTCTCCGCAGAAAGACAAGAATCACCCCAGTGAATTCGGAACGCGATGACTCCAATTATTCCAATGCCTCCCTTTTTCACCTCCATCTTAACTAGCACTTAGCCTCGCTCTGCGCCGCGCTCCCAAATTTAATGCTATATTCACCACTCGTTGAATAATGGGTAATGTTCCGAATATGAAATATCTCAAGCTGTCACTTAACTCCTGTAACGCGGCATGCGCGACGTTTGCAGATTTTGCCACAATAGCCCAAAAGTAAATCTAGCTGGGGTTTTTTTATTTTTTGCTTGTTAAAAAAAATAGCTGCATAATGATGTCCCCTGACGGCTGTTAAATACGAGATGTGTATTTGTTGATTTTTAATTCCTGGCGTGACATTTCGGTTATGCCGATAAGATGATTATAATGAGGAGCCGTAAGAATGAAAAGAACATTTTTCATGAATAATTCCCGTCGAACATTTTTTTTCTGCAAATGAATTGTAATAACAGGTTGGTTTTTTTTTTGTATGTACCAAAAATACAGCAAACGAGAAACCTTTGGGGCTGAGAGGTTAAGGAAAGTATATCTGTCGCAGGAATAGAATGTTCTCGACAGGCATGGATGGGACAATACGTTTTTTACCGGTTATATATATATGTGTATACATTTTGCATGCAGTTCGGTATAAGGTCTTGGGGGTCATTTCATGAATTTTTATTGATGCTCTTTTCATAAGCATCTCCTGTAACTTGGAGCTTACTAGGGATGTTCTAGAGGTTCCGGGTATCACAACTCATTACCAACAGGGTGGTTTTAATCTCTGATGGGGGGGTACGGTATTTTAGGTTCCACCCACTTCCTGCCCCTCTTTGGCTGTTTGAGGCTGACCACATCTTTTTGTAAGGCTTGTATTGACTAAGTTCCTCTATAAAGAAGTAGAGGAGCCTACCTGCCAAGTTCTGCTGGATGCGGCCAAGACTGCCCACTGATGTCCGTGGGGGTCCTGCTGATATTGCGGAGAACAGACCCATTTCAAAGTGTAATGGGCGGGTAGTGTGGCGTGTCAAGACCCTGCACCCGGGACCCAGAGGATTCAAATGTTGACCCAGAGAACCACGGGAGAACCCGGAGCTCTCCAGGTCAAACCCTGGGAGTTCCCAGGTATGTAGAGTAGACATCTTGGTCACCTTGTCTGAGAAGCTCTAAAGTATGGCTTTACAGAAATAGCCCAGGAGAACTTTACAGTCTTGGAACTAGGGGTGGTTTAGGTCAGGCCTGGACTGGCCATGGGGCACGCCGGGCAAATGTCATAATTACTGGTTCTGCTAAATCTGCCCAGCCGAACGCTACGTGAGCATGGCCAGTCTGATGCGGGTTCAGGTCCCACATGTTACCCTTACAGTAACTGATCCCCCAGTTACCTGAAATTGGTTTCACCAGTAACACAGCATGTTTTTAGGGTTAAAGATGGACCGTTTATTAACGTACGCCCGACGTGTCACAAGTGTGACGATCACAAGTTAAGATTTGCAGAAGCAGAATGGGAAACGGCTTCACGGGAATTAATAGAGAGATTATTTTTGGATCCTTGTGTTACAGATTCCCAAAATATATATTTAGCATAAATAAACACAGCATCACATTCATTAAATTAACATTTTTTTTTAATTAACAGAAACCTACAATTTTCCGTTTTTCTGCAGTTTTTTGTTGCTGTAAAGACTCAAACCTTAATCGTTGGTCTCGTCTTAGATTCAGGAGCCGTATGTCTATCCCATGCATGTTTAATCCCCTCACTGTATTACCCTCTACCACTTCTGCCGGGAGGCTGTTCTACTTATCTACTAGCTTCTCAGTAAACTATAACTTCCTTCCATTCCATCTCAGCCTCTGACCCTCAAATGTTAGATTCTGGCCTCTTGTTGTAACTTTTCTCCTCCTTTGAAATAAACTTCCCTCCTGTACTATGTTAAATCTCTGTATGTATTGAACTGTCTGTCTTCATTCCCATCTCTCCTATAACCCCATCTCCTCTCTCCTATCCTCTCTCTCTTTTCTCCCCCGTCTTTTCTCTCCCATCTCCCAAGCTTGGCCACATTACCTGAGTG
The DNA here is from genome assembly GCF_027358695.1 of Spea bombifrons. NCBI lineage: Eukaryota > Metazoa > Chordata > Amphibia > Anura > Pelobatidae > Spea > Spea bombifrons. The sequence goes on along the minus strand of NC_071088.1, from coordinate 137,783,140 downwards.
AACCCTTATATACCTGCTCTGCCCTTCAGTCTGGGCCTTTACATTGAAGTGCAATCAGCTTTGCTGGCCCTGTGCCGTTCCATTTTTTATTCTACCCATTTTGACGGCCTGTTGTGTGTCCGGTACCCTGCGTATGGACTCCGCTCCGTGTGTGTCCGGTACCCTGCGTGAGGACGGCCTGCCGTGTGACCGGTACCCTGTGTGAGGGAACCCTTCCGTGTGCTCACTACCCTGTGTAAGGACTCCGCTCCATGTGTGTCTGGTGCCCTGCGTGAGGATGGCCTGCCGTGTGACCGGTGCCCTGCGTGAGGATGGCCTGCCGTGTGACCGGTGCCCTGCGTGAGGACTCCATTCCGTGTGTGTCCAGTGCCCTGTGTGCGGTGCCCTGTCCGAGGGCTTTTCCAGCCATATTCCCAGTCAAGACCAGTCCTATCCTGTCGGCTTACCACAACATAGACTGTTAACTGCATATTTATCCAGCCTCTTGTGTCTTTATCTGCCTGTCTGCGCCTACCTACCAGTCATGATGCATCGTGGGGTACAGACAGAGCCCATGGTATCCCCTGCAACTGGGCTTCCTACCTGACCTGCTTACCAGAGCCCTGACACAAATGTAATAAAGCGACTATACGAATAAATGAAACATAGATAGAATATATATCGCCGGCTCTCCGGTTCTATGAGGTTTTAAAGCCGCGTTCGTTATCCGGAGCCATCCTTATTACCCCTTGCTGATTACAATAACATGTTCTGATTAAGACTCCATACTCACAATTCTCTATCTCCAACCCTCCTAAAAAGCTCTTTATCCCAGTAAATGCTCTACTTATTTCATGTAGATGATCCAAATCCTATCTCTCGGAAGACATTATTCCAAATGAAATCTCTCCGCAATCCCCTTCATCTCGAGAAGGTCAGAGGGTCGTGATATTCATCAGATATATTTAGCGAGATAATTGCACTATTACACCGCTACTGTACATCTCAAAATAAAAAAAAAAGCTTAATTGGATTGTTATATCAATGGATTTTCACCTCATTTCACTTGCATAATTGCTGCATGAATATAAGTGAGCGAGAGGGTCTCTTTAATTACTCTCCTACTTTAATAGAATTGAAGTTTCAGTTCTAGTGAATATTTTATGAGAGCGAGTCCATAAAGAGAATCATTTACGCCCAGACCGCTGGATATATGATCCCGATTAGGTGTTCTTATTTTGTGGGGATTTTTGTAAAAAAAAAATTAAATATTTGTAAAAAAAAAATGCCAAAAAATGTAATTTTTGCAATTTGCTATCCGCAGTCATGGAGTCTTATGTCCTGTATGGCTAGAACCTATTGTTTAAGCTAAGATAAAAAAAAATAGGCTATACATATATCAACATCATTTAAAATACCTTATATAATCAGATTAAAAAAAAAATTGATTTTTTTTCTTTTTTTACATTCACACCTTAAATAGGAGAGCAGGAGACTCTGAAAAGGGGGGTTTTCTTGTTAAGTCTCTGAATTAACAATATCTTGTTTTTTAATAAGAAGTTATTTAATATGTTTCCCTATAGCTGGTCTCCGCGAGGATCCCAAAACGCTGGTGCGAATGTATCAAGTCTAAAAGAAAATAATATATTATTTATGAATCTTTGTTTTGGGGAGTGTCCTTCTTATAATGAAAAAAATCGAATTTTGGAGCTGAAAAATCTAACAAATCCAAATTTTAAAATAATAAACTAAAAATCCTTTCTAAAATTTCTGCGATGGTGATATATACAGTACAGTGGTGTGTTTGGCTCGATGCTGCCGTAAGATTAGGGATTAGCACTGAAATGAAGCTCTGGACTCCTGTTTACAACCCTTTGGATGTCCTGATACATCCATGAAAAAGATACCACGGATGCCCTTAGGTAGTATCAGTACGCCCAGTGTTTTTAGCAGCGATGGGGAGATCTCCTTTCCTCTGCGCGGGAGATCAGGCTGTCTAATGAGACAGCTGGACCCACCAATGCAGGCTTCCTTCCGACAGATCTGGTGTAACGGCGCTCAGCACAAGTACCGGTACACAGGCACTGTGTGAATGCCCGATCACGCGATCAGGCATTTCTTTCCAGTAGGTGTCAATGCAAATGGGCATCCAAGGTTACCACGAGGGCAGGCAAGCCTAGGAGATGTGACACATTATATCCCCAGTAATAAAAAAAGATAGTCATTTAGTAGACGGATGGCTTTGTTGTACACGCTAACGACATGCTTGCACATTTGATCAGAACCTTATTGCCTTACAGAGGTTTACATGGAAAAAAATATGCACAAGATAAAAAAAAAACAATTAACATAAGCAATTGATTCCAGACCATCAATTAACCAACAAAGAGTTGGATTTCTGGGCATTAGCAAAACCCTTCATTTCTGACAAATACTCAATAATATATTATTTTCTCTAGAATTACTTAAATACACAAATGTGTGCCCAGCAGAATAAGACGCCTTCCGCTTTTTTAAAGGCAGTTTAATTATTTGTTTCTTGGCCTTAAATTAATTGTAGTCCTGTAATTTTCTGGCAATTTAACTGTCACTTACAATAATATTATAGTTATAATATTTATTTATAAATAGTAATAATAATAATTATTATTATTAATGTTTTTTCCCCCCAAAATATATCTTGAAAGAGTTTCATTTGTATGGACCAACTTAAAGTCTATTTTAAAATACTGGGAAAGGAAACACCCCTATAACGAGGCAGGAAGTGGTAGCTTCCAGGGGGAGGGGCAAAGCTTTTTCCGCATATAAATAATGTGAGTATCGTTTTGTGTGAAGGTAACAGAAACATTTTCTATCAGAGGGTCGCACGTGTACCCTAAACCTCTGATGCGGTCCTTCAGTTCTCTCTAAAAATGCTCCCCCTTCACAAAAAAAAAGAAGAAATAAAACAAATGAACTTGAATTAAGACATAACTCGGATAAAGTTTGTTATTAAATGAGCATATGGACTGTTTCAATCTATTTTTTCCAGATGAACATGAATATGCATTTCACGAGCAGCTGGGAAGCCAGGAGCCCCGTCTATTCCACTGCGCTTTGTCTTCCACGGCATTTGGGTAAATCTTTTTTTTTCCCACCTTCATTTACAAAGAAACGTAGAATCTGACAGCAGATAGGAACCTTTGGACCCGTCTAGTCGGCCGTCAGTCAGTCCGCGGTCCGGTCCCATAGTCGGCACAGCTTTAAATTCATTTAGATTGACAGGGCCTCCGTGTATTAAAGCCGTGCTGTTTTCCCTCACTTATATCTCGAAAAGAAAGTGTATTTATCCCCTTTTTCGTTAACCCGGCAGTTTGCTCCTCCCTGTGCGTTTTGGGGCATCTAATAACGCGTTTCCCTCCCTTTCTAGAGTTTCTAGTTCCTCCTTAAAATACGGTGACCAAAATGTGACCAATTGGGCAAGAATTTGGTTCTTTTCATTTTCGTTTCTATCTATTTTTAACAGAGTTTGTTTTGGGTCATTTTATGTTGTAAACTAGTGGAAAAAGCTGCTACTTTTTATATCTGAAATAAATTTGGGAAGATTATCGGTCGGGACGTGTCTCATGAAAGACTTTAAATGTCCGCGGATGAGTTCAGCATCGTAGGGACCCCCCAACATTTCAGCTTCCAAATCGGGGCACCTGTGTTGGTTGCACGGTAAGAGGTGGGCGGGGTCTGCACTGAAAGTGGGTGTGTCAATGTCAGAAGTGGGCAGGGTCAAGGTGTGGCCACCCGCCAACCTTATATTAAGAGGCACCTTCCTGCTCTCAGAACGGCGCGAGGCGGCCACGTAGGGGGCTGCGATGGGGCGCTGTGATGCAATAACACGTTTATATATTGATTTATTCAGCTACCTGGGCTGGTCTGGGGAGATCAGATCCTCATGTTAGGGGCAAAAATATTTATAATGGCCTCATCTATATCCCACGTAATACAAACGCAGTAAGGAAAGCAGTATTAAGACCACCTCTGTTCTAAAATAAAATATATTACGGAGATGTGAACACGCTTCTATCTCTCCCATTCTTCGCCCTTTACACCAATGGGGGCCCCGATCAGCTGTTTAATCTTCCTATAGGGTGGTGTCACCCCTTCCTTCGGTGAACCATACGCCGGCACGGCACCTCATATCACTGAACCGGTGATCCCCGAATCCACACAGAGTCTTTTATATAAAAATGTATGCAGGGGATGTTGGTCGGGTACAATGAAGGGTTAATTAATTATTCTATGATATATTTTTATTGCTATTTTGGTGTCAAACTGTTGCTTGCGCTGCTGAGAACTGAGAAGCTACTCGGGTAATATATATATATTATAATAATTATATATTATAATAATATATAATAATAATATTGATAATAATAATCGTATGATAATATATACGGCAGTCACAGGTTTGTTTTATTTCTTGCGGCAGCCAAAAAGTGTAATTTTCTTTTTAGCTGCTAAAATCCGCTTTTTACGGCACTAATTCATAAGCAGGTTTAATCAGGCTTTTGGGACTTTTCTGTCATTTTATTATAGCATACCTTAAGGACACCGGTTTTAAGCGTTATTCGCGTTATTACAACATACGGCAATCTCCGGCAAAATCCTCCAGGATCACTTATGGCAAAAGAAGACACAAAACGCAGAAAAACGGCCTTTTTAAAATCAGATCAGACTTCAGCTGGGACCTTGTTTAAATTTGCATTTACAGAGACCCCGAGAGATCCGAAAACTGCTTTTTGTCAAATCAAATTGTATTAATTATGCGCCCGGAGCAGGAGAATATAAGCTTTGAAACACTCAGAGGTTTTTAGAACGGAAATGTTTTCTTCTTCAGCCAAAATAGGGTGGATTTTTTTTAAAAAAAAAAAGACAAATTTGGCTCAAAATGTTTTGCACTGTTGGGTTTAGCCAATTCCTCTGTGCCACGCGAAGCAGCACAAGTGGGGACTTCAAGGCTGCGTTACTTCGCTTCTACGGGTTCACTTTACTCTTAAAGGTGATATTCCACCAGATACCTGGTTCGTCGTCTAAAGAGAAGGTAAAGAAACCTGGCTGCCACTTTATTTTTCTCCTCGATGTTCCCCGTCAAGTAAAAACAGCATTAAAAACAGGTTTCTTGAGATATTAGAGCTGCTTAGCAATAGAGTCTTGACACTTAACCCAAGCTCCTCCTTAAAGTATTCCAATCAAACACTCCCGGACCCCATTTAACTAATACGCCCTTCAAGCAAATGCCCTTTCTGTGATGTGAGAATTGGCAGGCAGCCAGTGCAGAGGGAACAAATTAAGGCAAAATTTAACGAAGTTAACCCTTTGGAGAGGTATGCACAATGGGGCTATTGTATAGTAAGTGAACCCCACGTCCTGGAAGTTTTAGGGTTTATATTTCTAGTGGGAGGGGTACAAGGTAATTGGGCACCCTTTTTAGAATTTTTTTCTTTTTTTTCCTTTTTCATTTGTCTCACATTTTTATTATTTTTGTGTAGTTTTAAAGTTTTGACTAAAGTTATGACATCATGGTGACATCACTAAGGTGACTGATTAGGCACCTTTTTTTATTATATATATTTTATTTCTTTACTTTTTACATTTTTTTTTACATATTTTTATTTTATCTAGAGAGCTGCTTTTTCTGACTGCAGTACCTGTGACCAGCCAGCAGGGGAGCTCCTGGCTCGGTCTGCGCAGATCCTCTGGAAACTCTCTGCGGAAGAGACACAAATGTTTGGGCGTTCACGCTGTAATGGAGTGTAAATGGCGCCCATGATGTTGGGTCCTGCCTAGTGACATATTTAGACCTAGGCTGACTAGTCCCAGGCCTAGGGAGGCAGCCCACCACACCGTAAAACTGGGAGGCTAATACCCCTGTACATACATAGCATTCGCACAAAAGTAGAAGAAACTCTAGAACTTGGCGGGAGATAAGAGCCGCTGGTCCCACCTTATCTGCCCGCGTTGCCACCGCGTGTTTGTTCTTTTCCTTTCCGGATACTTCCATTTCAATCATTTAAATAATTATCATTTTGAAAAGTTGTTTAAAAATGTAGAGCTTCCAATAAATCCTTTATATCAGTTAACCCTTATTACGCCATTAAAAAAAATAGAAAAATAAAGTAGACTCCCACCACCGAACCGCATTGGAACGCTTTAATTCATCGCCGTACAATATTTTAGTTTAATAAACAGCATCCCGGAGGGATTTTAGGCGTTAAATGTATAATAGCTATATTTTATGCTTTTTGTAATTACAATAAATTCAAGAAAATGTGGAAAGTTGCAGCAGAGAGAGCGTCGCTGAGACATCTGACAGCTGCAGCATCAGGGCCCACGATGCGTCGGCAAGCGGCGGGTTCTTGGTGCGCGAGGGCAAAACTAAACTTGCCAGATAATATTTCACATAACAGAATTTCCAGCTGCGAGGATGTAATTAGCACTCTTGTAAAGCAGCAAAGGGAGTCTCTGCTCTGCTTTATTTTTTTCCCTTATTTTCTCTCATTTTTTTATGGCGCGGCTTTGTTTTTTAAGACTGCTGAAGAATAAACCTTTCTAGCATTCCGGAGGAAACACAAACTTGCATTATCCCTGGCAGATGACGCGGCGCTGGCTCTATGGTCGCTGCAGTGGATCTCTACTGCCATCTAGTGGCAACAGAAACCTAGACTCCTGCAGATTCATCCCCGTCTAGTCCGCTCTTTTATCCTGCTGTAAAAACCTTCATCAGTCTTAGATTCAGGGGCCGTATGTCTATCCCATGCATGTTTAACACCCTCACTGTATTACCCTCTACCACTTCCACTGGGAGACTGCTCGACTTATCTACCACCGCCTTCCATTCCATCTCAGCCTCTGACCCTCTAGTTTTAGATGACGGCCTCTTGTTCTAACCTCTCTCGTTCTTTAGAATAAACAGTTCAGTGCTGAGTAGATATCATTCGTTTTCACGCACAATTCAGTTTTATCTCGTTTACAGGAAATCCTGGGTTTTTTTTTTTAGCTCTTATGTATGTATATATATATATATATACCGTATTGGCCCGAATATAGGCCGCACTTTTTTCCCCCACTTTAAGTTTTTAAAGTGGGGGTGCGGCCTATATTCGGGGTCTAGCGCCCGACGCCCGGGACATGCAGTCCCGGGCGCCGGGCAGGCAGCGGGGTTAGGATACAGATCCCCCGCAGCGGTGCAGGGGACCTGCATCCTACTCTCTGATACGCTCAGACAGCCTCCCCTGCCAGCGCTTCCCACGGGGGGGTGCCGGCACGGGAGGTTGTCTAAGCGCATCGCACGGACGTTCACTGGCAGCGGCGATGCGCCGTTGCCGGTGAACGTGCGCACGATGCATTCTAACCCCCCCCCGACTTACCAGGGCAGACTCCCGGGTGTCTTGCAGGGCCGGCGGAAGACATCTACGCAATACGCGTATACAACTTCCGGTGCCGGCACTTCCGCTGAGTGCCGGCACCGGGAGTTGTATACACGATGTGCATAGATGTCCCCCTCCGGCCCCGTAAGACACCCGGGAGTCTGCTCTGGTAAGTCGGGGGGGGGGGTTGGAGGACAGAGTGGCAGCGTATCTCGAGGGGGGGGGGGACAGAGTGGCAGCGTATATCGGGGAGTGGGAAAGAACATAGTGGCAAGATATCTCGGAGGGGGAGGACAGAGTGGCAGCATATCTCGGGGGGGGCAGAGTGGCAGCATGTTTTTTGGTGCTTTTTTAAAGAAAAAAACTTTTTCTTTAAAAAAGCACCAAACTTTTAGGGTGCGGCCTATATACGGGGGCGGCCTATATCCGAGCCAATACGGTATATATAATTTATCTTCCTAAACTACAAACATTGCCCACCGTCACTGGGGCCGCCAACCTGCATCCTGAAAAGGGAGTGCTCCGGGAACCTGGAGCCAGTAAGCCAATGACGTACCAGATACATCGTGAAAAGATATCCCTAGAGGACTAATGAGGTACAAATACAAGACGCCATGGGTTAAAAACTGGTCGCAGTCAACCATTGCTGACCTGCATCCAAATGGTTCTGGTCCCATTGTGTAAAAAAGCCCTGGCCCTTCAGGGGTTAATATAAAGCAACCGTAATGTTACCAAAGTGACGAGGGTCTGCCACCTAAACAGCTTTCAAAACGATTGTTTGTTTAATAAAACTACCCAGAGTTTCTTCCCTTGTTTTTCAGTATAAAAATATTTTCATTTTTTCTTATAGAAGTTGTGGCGGCAGCCCGTGGCAGAGCCAGCATTATCTGATCATCTTCCTGTCCGAAGGTTCTCCCCCCCCCAACCCTTACAAAGGCTACCTGAACCAATCAGCACCAATCAGCCACTTAACAGAAGAAAGAGAGTTTAATGGGGAGGAATAATTCTGCAGATTCTGTAAACAGGAAGGTAAGACGGCTGCTCCCCTGGAGTACAGAATAATCTGTGCTATATAATTACATAGGTTTTGTTTATTAAAATATTTATTAACCCCTTCACGTCAAATGCATGGGTTTTAGGACAACCTGTTGTCCTTAAGGAGTTAAAATGTAAACAATTGGCACATCCTGTCTGATGAGAATTATCCAATTAAGTCACTCTAACGACCCCCGAGAGTACATTATTTTTATTTTATTATTAGTTTTTTTTTTTTGTTTTTTTTTGCCACTTTGTATTCCTGCCGCATTCTCCGTTTCTACTGGGAATTTTATGCACTTTTTATATTTTTATTTCCTGTTTTTTTTTGTCTTTTTATTTCATTTGCTGTTTTCCTGGTTTTCACCTTTATTTCTCATTTCCATTTTATGTATATTTTATTATTATTTTATGTTTTGTTTTCATTGATATTCCCTTTTCTTCATTTCATCTCTCATCGTTTATATTGCGTAAAAAGCTTATCTTTATTTCCACTTTTATTTTCTTCTCATTATCTATATTTTGTTCCGTTTTCCATCCGGAATAAACTTTGCCATTGGTTTGCTTGTCCTATATGATGACAGTTAGGGTCGCTTAAACATTTTTTTTGTTTGTTTATATTATTATAATCAGCACAATCTTTGAGTTATTATTATTGCTATTATTATTATTATTACTGTTATTATTATTATTGCTTTTTTATTATTATTGCTTTTTTTATTATTATTGTTATTATTATTATTATTGTTATTATTATTATTATGTTCCTTCCAAAAGTCCCCTGAGATAAGATGGTCTCCCGGTTCCCTTCTTATATAAGGATTTATTTATTTTGCTTGGATAAATCTGACCCCAAATCAACAGATCTAAGACAAGGGTCCCCAGGTCGCCCTCCTTTAACTGCTTATGATTTTCTGTACTTGTCCCGAATTTTTTTTCTTAATTAATTAATTAAGTGATTAAAAAAAAATACTGTTTTTCTTTCATTGTTGCTTGCATTGGTTCTTAAGTCTCAAAAGTTCCGCTACATTCATTCCTCATTTTTTGGGGTTTTATTTGTAAATGCTGGACCACGAGAAGCAACCGTAGGGCGGTCCTGAGGAAGGCCCCTTAAATGTAAGGTTTCTTTTTGTATTCCTTCATCAGTCTCGGCCGCTGCATCTTTTCTCTTCCGCCAGTTTTCTTTACGCAGGTCAGCAGTCTCGTTGCGCTTCTCGGGTCCTTTTCTTAAAGGGGGGGCTCACGCTCGCCGCTGTTTAATAGATAGTTCTACATTAGCTGATGGTCAGTGAGGGGCTGATCTTGTTACGCCAAATGCCCCCTCCTATTGCTGCATTACAATTCTTCTGGAAGAAGCTTGCGGAATGGCTTTGGCCGCACCCTTTGAAAGCCAAACTGGTGGACAGCGAGTCACAAAGGCCACCTAAATGGACCTCATCTCCCTGTACCCGGGGGACGAGAGGAAGGGAAGGACGGAGAGGGGGAGACGGGGACCATGCCTGTCCAAAGGGTTTTTGGGACTTTAACCTCCCTCCATCCCAAAGGGTAAGGGATGGGAGGTGAGGAGGAGGAGGAGGCACAGGGTGGGCTCAAAACCTCCCATAGGTTATTTGTATATATTTAGCACCCACCGACTAGGTAATGGGGGGAGGGGAGTATAGTTGGGCCCTATGCCCCCTCAGCTGATTTATTACCCACCGTGCATGGGGCGAGGAAAGAAGGGGAATTCATCAGCTCTCCCTGGTTAATAGGGCATCCCTGATTTTTTCCTCTCCTGATTTGTTTTTGGCCAAATTTGTCTTGATTTTGGTAAATTTGTGATTTGGGCTTCATGCTGCAAACTCGCATGCTGTTTAGTGAATAGACTTCCGAGAGGGTCAGGCCCTCGCTGTCTCACTCTGCCGCAAGCATAAAAAAACTGTACAGCTAAGACGTTTTGACCTTTTAATGTTTTTTTTAACATTTTTAGAAAATTAATTTGTATTTTCATTTCATTTTTTTATTAGGAGAAACAGCTTTTGGGGGAGAGGAGATATAATATGGCTACCATATTAGGCTGCCTCCTCCTTTCACCTCAGACTTTCATTTTATTTATTTTTTCTTATTGTTAGAAAAGCTGCGGATGAAACTGTAGCTGGTCTGCAGCTTTCTTCCCCCCAAAAAAAATCCAACGCCTTTATCATTAATCACAAGCCGTTCCTTAATGAAAGTGTCAGATGCGAGAGACTTCTTCCTGCGCCTTGTGCGTTCTCCGTGTGTTGATTTTATCTCTCATGTGTTGAGCTCCTGGGTTCTCTACGGCCAATGGGACTTAACCAAGGGGCCCCAAAGGATTTGACAAAACCATCACCAAAAACTGTCCAAAAGGGTCAGGGCAAGCGAAGAACGATCAGATGTCAGAACGAAGCCGGGGTCTGCTACATGGACGTCTACAACCAGATTGGGCATCACGGTACCGGTGGGTCGATGCAGGGCTGAGCCTGTGAAAAAAACGCATCTCCTGTCCAGAGGATGGGTCGTGACAAGAGATTCGCCCAGGGCCTCGTTAGAATCCTTAAAAACAATCCTGATTATCAGGACTCTTAGGGCTGTAGAACCCAGCATACCCAGCAGACACTCCGACCTCCTACAAAGAGGGGACCAGACAGAGGAACAGGGGTTTGAGGACCAGAGAGGGACACCAGGGGATGAAAGAGAGGAACAAGGGCTTGTGGGCCAACAATGGACACATTTATCTGTCTCCCAAAGCAGGACTGGCCAAACTAAAGAGGGATACTTGGGAAGTGTGCCCTCACGGTGATATATACAGTCACACAATGAAAATGCTCCACCATCAGGTTCTTCAAACCCGAACATATTATTGTCCGTCTCGATGGAAGGTTCCATATGGAATACGCACCATAATGTTACAAAGTGCCCGAGCGGCAGAAGCGCGAGTCCGCGTTAACCCCGTCAGCTCTTTTGGAAAGAACGCGTCACGGCGAGGGTTTCATTTTATTCCGAAACACTTGCGCGAAACATTATGTGTCTGGTAATGGCCTCCATCTGGCTGCCTAAACATCACCTGCCAAAAAAACAAAACAAAAAATACCAACAATAGCAAAATGAGTGCCATTCGCAACCAGCGGTCGGCCGAGACCTCGTGGCGCGAGACTCGCCAATTAAGCAAAGTAATTAGTATTCCGTGGATCCCCACTGGTGTTTAATACAAAAAAAAAAACTCATGTAACGTAGCTCATCACGGCGCATGTACTTTTATAATGCTGTGGAACGGTTTAATTAGAGGGGCAGAATGTGTGCCCAGGGGGGTGCGACGGAAACAGAATGACTTTAATTAAAAGCAGAATTTGGGATTAGAACCCAAAGCCAGCCCAGCGCAATATTTCTTAAATATCAAACAAGAAGGAAATTATTCTGAAATGCACATTTTTTACGTGATCTTTAGTTATTAAAAAAAAGAATGTTCAACAATGTGTGAAATTTACATACTTTCATCCGTACCGAATTTCACCAGGTCCTTCCCTTTATACCATCGGTAATTTTCCCATCTCAGCCTTTTTTTTACTCCACGCAAACATAGATCCTGCCGGCAGATTGGCCCCCATCCGGCCCCCGTCTAGTCGCCCGTTTCTCCTGCTGTAAAGACTCAAACCTTAATCAGTCGTTGGTCTCGTCTTAGATTCAGGAGCCGTATGTCTATCCCATGCATGTTTAATCCCCTCACTGTATTACCCTCTACCACTTCTGCTGGGAGGCTGTTCCTTTTATCTACCATCCCCTTGGTAAAGTAAAACTTGAAGGTCTTCTTTCATCCTAAATTACTATGTATCAATGTCTATCTTGAGTAAATACTGGGCCTGGTCATTGGGGCCTGATCCAAATGGTGACATGATGAATGGCCTCGTGACCTCAATGCCTTTTTCCTTTTATTCAGGTGGGCGCCCATGAGTCTAACATAGGAACTTTTACATCAACAGACCCAGGAAACCTGCCCAACAGATCTGGACATGAACTTTACCAAATGCCACTCCCCAGCCAAGAGAAAACTGTCCGAAGATCTAGGCCCGGACTGGCCAACTGGCACACATCAGGCAAATGCCCGGTGGGCTGGTGGCCAACATCACCTCCTACCGGATATGCCTGACCCTGCGCAAAAAGAAAAAAGTACCATGTAGCTGCTGTCGGCCAAACTCACATCACCAGGCATCCGCCATCTTGAAGTGCCAGTGCCGCCAGACCATCGTCAGTGCCTTCCTACACAGATCCTTTGTGGGTTTCATCTAGTTTATCCGAGATATATTGGGTGGAAAATAACCATTTGCTAGGGAGGGGTTCAGAGGAAAAAGTTCATGGATGTAGGAAGTCCAAAGCACACTTACATGTTAGCAGTGAGTATGTCATCCCTCGACCTCCCTTACACCCCTTAGTCTGTCGGGGTAGGACCTAAAAGCACCAGCCTCCATTACGTCCGACCGACGCACGTCTATTATGTGCGGGTAATAACCACAGCTATTGGCCCAGAGAGTGTAAAGATCATGTGATCAGAATGATCTCTCACACTTTCTCCCGGCATGCAACGTATGACTGATCCAGCGTGCAGGAAGTGACATCACATCCACTTCCCCTATCATTTTACAGTGCTGTGGAATATGACGGCGCTATATAAAACAATAAATAAGAAGAAAAATTATGCTGAAGGCTCCGTGTCAGGAATATGTGAACTGGGGCGCATCAAGAACATCAATAGCGTAAATTTTTTTTACATGAAACAACAGAAAAATCCTTGCAAATATTTGTAATTCCATGTTGCAAGGTAGTTATACCTTAGTAAAAGAGTAGTATTTACCAGGAATAGACTAGCAGTGCAGGCAAACACCCTAAAGGAATACACGAAAGCTTGGTTCATAAAGCCCCCCTAAAGCACCAATAAGTAAAAGAGGATTCCAAAAAGGCAGAGTAGATGTAACGGAGCCACACAACACCACAGACCGTTATTCCTTTTACATCTCCCTCTGCCCTCGGAAATCAGAGGATCTCCTCAGCCGGCCCGTGATCCTCACTCTCTGCACAACCAGGACAGTGGGGCAGTGTCTGAAAATCAGGACTGCCCTGCAAAAACCCGGACACTTGGTATATGTCATACTACAGTCAATGTATATCTTGGGTCCAGATCCTGACTTGTAATATTGTTACTGGCCACTAGAGGTCAGTAGAGGACAATGTAAGTGACAAGCAAGCATGACCATTGGAACTAAAAGGGGTCCCTTAGTGTTAGGTGGGGCAGAATTATATAGGTAGTTCTGGATGTTAACCCCTTCGTGCAAGGGACCTTGTATTACATTTTATGTGATATATGAACGCGATGACTGCAGGTTTATTAATAGCCTGTTATAGGACAGGCAGTGGTGCGTTCTGGCCTCGGCCAACTAGATCTAGGGTGTCAAATGTGAGGGGGGCGCCCTTATTGGGGCAATAAGGCTGCCTGTAGCACCATGTACTAAAAGGACCAGGTTGACTTGTAACCCTAAAGTTTGCGCTATGGAGATCTCTGCCTTGCTTTCACTGCCTCCGTAGCCCTTTTGCAGAGGGCGCGCAGCTTGAAGTAGGACCCTGGGGGGCAGATGGGGGGGGTGAAAGGGTGAGAATTGTTACTGACTAGTAACAGCGACTAGTTACTAAAACTCTCAATAGTCTGCGGTTTATGTTTGCAGTTTCATTGTTCCGGAGATATTTAGCTTAAATTCAATGAATCTGTGGCAAAATGTGGCAAAACCTTTCTGATCAGCACAAAGGCTGCCTGAACCAGTCTGCAGTTTAACAATAGTGGGAAGACGTAATGGGGAGGAATAATCCTGCAGATCATGAGAACAGGAAGTTATGCTGGCTGCTCCCGTGGCATGCCCGTAAAGTGGGGTATATCGTATATGTTGGTTATTTGAATCTGTGGACACCGTTACATGGGATTATTTAGTGCATAGAAGGTGTAGGATATGGGAAAGGTGACCGATTCACTTTAATGTTAGGAGACGCTCACAGAGTCATCGCTAAAATAACTGTGTGCCTAGTAAGGTTCAATCAATCAATATAAAATAATATAATATATTTTTTTTTGGCTTAGATATTCTTGGAGTAACAGAATATTACTGCATAGTGACTGCCCAACGTGATAACGTTTTCTTATGGCAAGGATTAGCATGATGGGTGGTGTGTTTATGACGTGACTGGCGATAAATATATATTATGACATCACATGGAGTGATCCCAGCGGCCGTAATGCTCCCGGGGACCCGCTGTCCAGTCACGCCCCATCCCTGCCTGTAACCACACCCCCAACACGGGTGCCTTTTTTTTTGCACACGTGTAAAGATAGAGGGTATGAACCAATGGCACAGACGCTGGACAGACTCAGCTCGCAAGCGATACATTGTAATCAAAATGTTTAAAATGCCAGTAAATTCCATTTTTTTGATGTCAGGAACTCTTTATTACTACCTTAGACGCACAAAGCATTAATAGTTTTTTTTTTTTTTTTATAAAGGGAATGCTTAATTGTCACGTGACACTTAAAATGACATCTATAGGCCGCTGCCATAGAAACTGAAAAAAAAAGTCTTGAAAGCTTTTGTTTAGTTCCATGTGATCTGTAAAGAATTGCTGTAAATTCTCAGTTATAAAACTCATGCGTACAAAATCCCAAATTTAGCATGTGTATAAAACTTTTTTAGCTAAAAAAACCAGATTTCTGTAAAAAAAAAAATAGATTTTTTATTTTTTAGAATAAACATTTTTTATTTTGTTTGTAGCTCAAAATCAAATTTCTGTAAAATATTAGATTTTTAAAATATTTTTTAGAATGAACATTTTAGCTTGAAATGTTGAAATTCTTGAAATTTTATGTAAAATTTCAGAATTTTTACATTTTGTTGGAATCAGCATTGTAGCTCAAAATCAAATTTCTGTAGAATACCACATTTTTTATTTTTTTTATTTTCAGAATGGACACACAGAACAAGTTCTGCAACATTAGTCATTTAATTTGACTTTTTTATTATTATTAACCATTTGTGTGGCATTGCAGGCCATCGATAAAATCAGGAGAAGGAGGATATTTATAAAAAATATAATTTGCGTTGAAGTAACATCGACCAATTCAAAGAAATTTTCACAAAACTAATTTCCAGACCAAAAACATTTTAGTTGAGGGTCCTGGTCCACGTGAACAAAAAATAAAAAAGTTACAATATCCAGGGTTTTAGCGTAAATGCATTGTTCAATTTTAGTGATATTTGAATTTAAAGTTTCAGAATTCCAAGATTTGGGGGTTTTTTTACTTCTTGGGGTGCATTGGGGGTGATAAAGCTACATAGTAATTAAAAATGTAATAAAAAAAAAATAAGAAAAGTGCATAAATACCGAATATAGCGATTTATTATGGACATAGTAAGCAGGGCAAGGGGTTCCATGAACATGATGGGGTAACTACAGATACTCGGCACTGCTGTATACTGCTGCGGAATCTATCTCGGATATGGAAACAATCACACAAAGATTTGACCCCCCCTCAAAAAAAAAAAAAGGGTAAAAAACAAGAAAATAAATAAAACAGTTTAAAAATATACATAATAAAATAAAATCACCCATAATTGTTTTTGAATATTTTTGTTGCCTATGACTCGGTTTTGTTTTTTTCGGGTCATTTTTTAATTAAAAAACCTAGCTTTAAACGGTAAAAACGTTCACTTTTCGCCCACCTGCTCCGGAAAGCGACTCAGAGAAGATATGGCTTCTTTTGACCCTTCGTGCACCTAAACAAAAAATCGGGGTTATAATATACAACGTATCACTTTTTTTTTTTTACTGATTTTTTTTTTTTTTTTTTTACTGAATAAAACTAACAAAAAATTTACCGAAAATTGGATTATTTTTTTATAATTTGTAAACCGACCCCAAAAAAATTCAGTATTTAGATATGTTGGGGATAAAATAATAATTGGTGGACAAATGTTACCAAATAAGCAGTTTAGAATGGGGATTTTTTTTATTTATTTACATTTTTTTATTTTTTTCTGTGTCCTCCCAAAGCTCTCCGACAGCTACTCCTTAAAGGGTTGGAGAGCTGTAGATCGTGAGCCATAAAGGAGCTTTCGGGAACTGCGTTGTCGTATGCAGGTCTATAAGACAGGGTAGCCAAGTCTGTTGTACGTGGAATTGTAATCATAAAACATTGGGGGGCATTCAGGGAAATTTGGGGTGAATGGCGTCAGGTTGGAGCAGCTGTCCTCCGTGGCAGGAGTAATGGTTGAGTCGGGGCTGTTTGTGTAGACAGGGGCTGGCAGAGGGACACATTTCGGCGTTTCATTCAGGCTCGGGCTGCAGCTTCCCACGGGACCCCGTTTAATTTGATGACACGGATTCCACGGGTCCCCGTAAATGAGTCCGTTCAGCAAGTGATTGGCCTCGTACGGGGAATGTTCCGCCATTACGTCCTGGTGGATCCTTACCGATGCCCCTTGGATGATCTCTTGTTCCGAGATCGCGTTGCTGTAATCCGGGCCCAGGAGGTCCAAAAATTCCACCGCTTCTTGGTTAAACTTTTCCAGGTCTCTAAAAGTCGCCGCCGGGTGGCAGAGTCCCGACGAAGAGGGATAGGCGGGCTCTGTGAAAAAGGACTGGGGCAGATTGCGATTCCTCAAGGGTACCTTCTTACACCTCTCCCCTCGGATCTCTTTTGCGTTGTCAAAAAGAGCTGCCAGGCTTTTGCTCTGCAGGTTGGAGCTGTCCCTCTTCGGAGGGGGCTTGCATTGGAAGCTTGGGGGAGACGTAGAGGGGGAACCGGCCTGGGGCTTTGAAGACACCTGACTGCTCGCCAAACCCGTGCACCTCTTAATTTGCTTCTGTAGATACTTCCTGTGATTGACCTTCCTCTTCGACTTCACGGGTTTATCCAGGGCCAGTTTAATGTTGCTCGAAGCGGTGTTGATGAAGCTCAGCAAATCTCTGGTGGTTTCCTTAAAATCCCCACTTTCAACAGAACCCAAAAAGTCGGCTCCTTGGTAACCCTTCTCGAAGTCCACCACGGATCCCGGAAAGTATAAGGGCATAAAGTGGGGGGTTATCACCGCCGTTTGAACAGCCATCCCCCTTTTGCGTTTCCCGACGCCTTGGAGCTGAGGACTCCGGCCAAGTCGCACCAAAGGTCCACCTATATAACGTGATATGAAATCCCAGGGCTGTTCCGATTCGGAACCTTGGCGTTAGTTCCGGTTCATTCTTCTCTAAACAGTTGGCTTCGTCAAAAACGTTTTTCCGGGAAAATAAAGTTTAGTGGGAATAGGTAAAGACACAAAATATTGTCTCAAAGTCATCTCGAGCATCTACCCTAAGAGTTACCGTCCATGAACCGGCCCCACGTCTAGTCCACCCAGCGAGCTCTCGATCTGTGAGCTGTCTCGCACTCTCTGTTTCTTGTCCCTCCAAATCTTTGCTCCTTCTCACCAGAAACAGAAAGCCTGAAAGGAGAAGGAGGGACTGGTCGGTGGGAGGTCTGCAGCCCGTAATGGTATCGGCTTTCACCAAATCCGAGGGGAGTGAAAGATACAAGTGATGCTTGAGATAAAGGCCAGAGGGAGTTCTTTATCTTCCCCTTAAACACAAAAAAAAATCTCTTTGCTTAATTTCAAGACTGGTAAAAAAAAAACCAAGAAATTGGTATAAGAATGTTTTTAGTAAATATTCTTCACCTCGGTGTCAGACTAGCGACAAAAGAATCGCTTTAGGCCAATAAAGGGAAGCGTAGCTTTCGTCCGCTAACTGGGGGAAGAACATTTGCCTCGCGCCGGCTCTGCTGAGCACTTCCTGGGAAGCATTGAAAGGAATACAGCTGTTATTTCGCTAAACTCCGACTTTATATCAGGCTGGCCTGGTTTGGTTGGAAAAAACTTTCTAGTTTTAAACTCAGAAGAGTCTCGGTACTTAGAGGCTCCTACCGAGTTCAGCTAAATCCAGCGGATCTCCTTAATAATGGACCCAGCAGGGGGGTAACTTCCCAGGGGATCCTTTCACTTTCTATTACCTTCCCCATCTTCAATCAATTTATAAAAAGGGCCGATAATCTAACTAACTTTTTTTTTTTTTTGTTTAATTATGTGATTCTAACTGGATTATTACTTTTTTATTATTATTATTTATATTTGATATATATTATTTATATTTTATTTATATAGCAACGAGTGTAGAACTTACAGACTGAGACGACCCGATACATTAGGGAAAGAGGGTCCGACTCTATCATGATCAGCAAAACATTATCTCACGGGCGGCAGGCATCGTAAATTCCGTTAAGTTGGAATTTCGCGGGTTAATTCTGACATTAACTAATAGTATGTCGCACAAAAAAAATATTAAAAAAAAAAGGCTCATCCACCAAACAAATTCAAAAATTTGAGGATGTTCATTTTGTGGCGGTTTATATGGATATGATTCTATCTGAAGAAGAGACCTCTGAGGTCCTGGTAATGTGTGTCCGGTCAGGGGGGGGTGTTTAGCCTGGTGGCATAGAAAGGGTTAATGAAGCAGCATAATACTGAACGCAAAATGAACAAATATCCGGTGAGTTAAAAAAAAAAAAATAAAGGAAATTCCTAAAAGCGGTAGATCCTATTATTTGGGGCCAAATGAATCCAAGTGAACAGTCCCAGCGGCTCAGCCACGGTTTGCTGGAGAAAGTTATTGCCCAAAATCCAGACAATAGCCCTGCATGCATTCACTGGGGGCTTAAGGGGTATTTGCATACTACAGATAGGGATTAGGGGGATATCATGGGGGGCATAATTGCATTTAATATGCACGGCCGCCTAAGCAGCGCCGCAGCTACTAAAAGTAATGTTTAAAGTTCTCATCCGCAGGAAAAAATAGATACATTTTACAATTTACTTCCCAATTTGTGCTAATTTACGAAAGAAATATTGAAACTTAAATGAAATAAATTTTATATAAATAATGTTATTTTTCAGGTTTTGGACTAAAATGTATTTTCCTCTTTGATTATAACCCCAGCGCTGTATACAGTAATAACCCCCAGCGCTGTATACAGTAATATAACCCCCAGCGCTGTATACAGTAATATAACCCCCAGCGCTGTATACAGTAATATAACCCCAGCGCTGTATACAGTAATATAACCCCCAGCGCTGTATACAGTAATATAACCCCCAGCGCTGTATACAGTAATATAACCCCCCAGCGCTGTATACAGTAATATAACCCCCAGCGCTGTATACAGTAATATAACCCCCCAGCGCTGTATACAGTAATATAACCCCCCAGCGCTGTATACAGTAATATAACCCCCAGCACTGTATACAGTAATATAACCCCCCAGCGCTGTATACAGTAATATAACCCCCCAGCGCTGTATACAGTAATATAACCCCCAGCGCTGTATACAGTAATATAACCCCCAGCGCTGTATACAGTAATATAACCCCCCCAGCGCTGTATACAGTAATATAACCCCCAGCGCTGTATACAGTAATATAACCCCCCAGCACTGTATACAGTAATATAACCCCCAGCGCTGTATACAGTAATATAACCCCCAGCGCTGTATACAGTAATATAACCCCCAGCACTGTATACAGTAATATAACCCCCCAGCACTGTATACAGTAATATAACCCCCCAGCGCTGTATACAGTAATATAACCCCAGCGCTGTATACAGTAATATAACCCCCAGCGCTGTATACAGTAATATAACCCCCAGCGCTGTATACAGTAATATAACCCCCCAGCGCTGTATACAGTAATATAACCCCAGCGCTGTATACAGTAATATAACCCCCAGCGCTGTATACAGTAATATAACCCCCCAGCGCTGTATACAGTAATATAACCCCCAGCGCTGTATACAGTAATATAACCCCCAGCGCTGTATACAGTAATATAACCCCCAGCGCTGTATACAGTAATATAACCCCCAGCGCTGTATACAGTAATATAACCCCCCAGCGCTGTATACAGTAATATAACCCCCAGCGCTGTATACAGTAATATAACCCCCCAGCGCTGTATACAGTAATATAACCCCCAGCGCTGTATACAGTAATATAACCCCCCAGCGCTGTATACAGTAATATAACCCCCCAGCGCTGTATACAGTAATATAACACCCCAGCGCTGTATACAGTAATATAACCCCCCAGCGCTGTATACAGTAATATAACCCCCAGCGCTGTATACAGTAATATAACCCCCATTGCTGTATACAGTAATATAACCCCCAGCACTGTATACAGTAATATAACCCCCCCAGCGCTGTAGACAGTAATAATCCCCCCAGCGCTGTATACAGTAATATAACCCCCAGCGCTGTATACAGTAATATAACCGCCCCAGTGCTGTATACAGTAATATGACCGCCCCAGTGCTGTATACAGTAATATAACCCCCCCAGTGCTGTATACAGTAATATAACCCCCCCCCCAGTGCTGTATACAGTAATATAACCCCCCCCAGTGGTGTATACAGTAATATAACCCCCCCCCAAGTGCTGTATACAGTAATATGAAGTCTGTTCCTCCATAGACTTTCATTAGTCAGAGAGTCTGGCTTTTGGTGATTAAGACTGAGCCATTCTATTGTTTCCCACAGGCAGTATAAAGAAAACAGCCCAATATTTATGAAAACGTATTTTTAATCTGATACGAGGAATAAAAAGGTGGGATATTTTCTTTAATGAGACCCTTTAAGATATTGGCCCTTTTATAAGTCACCAGAAAGTCCAAGTTATTGAACTTCATGGAAATCTTGTCACCTATAACTATTATTCACTGAAGCAGAAGAGTGTCAGCTCCCTGACCTCGCAGTATAAAGAGCTTCTCACTTCAAATGGCCGGAGAGGGGCAGTTTTGTTTATTACAAGGTGTGATTAGAGGTGTGACTGGGGTATTTGTGTAACTGGGTGGGGCATTTAGAAGAAGAATAATGGGGTTTATTTCCCCCGTTTAATTTATAAAGCCGTTCCCTGCTGTTTCTATACACATTATCGGGGCTTTTAGGGCCGTAGAACCCTGCGATCCCCTCATACCCAGCAAACATTCTGACCTCCTAGAAAAGAGGGGCATCAGGGGAGGAGAGAGGGGCATCAGGGGAGGAGAGAGGGGCATCAGGAGAGTAATAAATGGATCATTGTCTTCAGCCAGACCCAAGTAAAAGAACCCTGTGGCAATCACAAGCTGGCTGAGCACGATGGGAGTTGTAGTTCTGAGGCGTCAGCGGCTGCCTCTGCCCGGTGGGAATTTCTACCCTTCCCTGACAGGCATTATAGGCAGCCTTTGACGTACGGCCCCCGGCTCCTAAATAGCTGCCATTCTGTCCCCGAACTGAAAAGGCTCTTTGTGCCGGGGACTCATTATTGTGCGACGCGCAGAACTTCCTGAATACGGCTCGATAATGAACGGACGATTTAACAGGAAAAGCCTCGCCGCAGATAAATTAAAGGCCGCGATCCGCCCGGAGAAAACCGGCACCTAAAAAAATACAATCTTTTATTGGGGGACGGTAAATAATCCTCGTTTTATAGGAAGTTTCCTTAGGAGAGCGAAGAAAGAAAAAAAAACGGATAAAAAAAATCCCTTACGTGGCAGAAAAAAATCTTTCACAGAAGCAGCTATTAAACCATCAACTCCCATGACCTTTAGCCATGGCTGGGTACCATGAGAGTTTCCATTAAACGTCCGCTAAGGAAGGTGCCAGATCTGCCCCTCAGCCCCAAAACCGAACGCCCCGTCTGCTGGTTTGAAAATTCCACTTTACAGAAACAGTAGTGGATACACAGATTAGACTTCCAGTGTTGGTAGAACAGACTACACACAGTTTCCCTGTCTGTATACAGGCCATTACTGGACTTCTTCACAAAGTGTTATATTTTAAGCAGAAAACACTGGATAAGAATGACGGCTTTTCTTCTTTTTTGTTATAAATGTGAACTTTTCGAATACATTTTATATATATACTGGAACTGCAAGCTGTAGGTTGGCTCCCGGTATATTCTGTAAGCAGGTAAATAGTTTTAGACCTATCACAAACAAATCCAGTCTACTAGACAAACACCCTGACTCCTTATCATGCTGCCTGTGGGGGGAAAAATAGAATGACTTAATCACCCAGTTGGACTCTCTGGATAATGAAAGTCTATGGAGGGACGGACTTCATTAGCGTCGCCATAAAGCATCGGCTGAGTGTGGTGTTTGAGCCGGGAAAGTCACCCAAAATATCACATGACTGACAGCCACGGCGGCTCCAGGTCTGCAGATAAAGGGAGTTTATTGGAGCAAAAATTTGAAAAAAAACAGCACCCACCAACGACACGGGACCGCCCCCTGACGTCAGTGTGCAGTCCTGGCCGCGTCCCGCAAGGGAAGGCTCCAGGTAGCCAGGGCCCAGAAGTTCCCAGGTATGGTAATATTACTGTATACAGCGCTGGGGGTTATATTACTGTATACAGCGCTGGGGGTTATATTACTGCATACAGCGCTGGGGGTTGTTACTGTATACAGCGCTGGGGGGTATATTAATGTATACAGCGCTGGGGGTTGTTACTGTATACAGCGCTGGGGGTTATATTACTGTATACAGCGCTGGGGGGTTATATTACTGTATACAGTGTGGGGGGGTTATATTACTGTATACAGCGCTGGGGGTTATATTACTGTATACAGTGTGGGGGGGTTATATTACTGTATACAGCGCTGGGGGGTTATATTACTGTATACAGCGCTGGGGGTTATATTACTGTATACAGCGCTGGGGGGTTATATTACTGTATACAGCGCTGGGGGTTATATTACTGTATACAGTGCTGGGGGTTATAATACTGTATACAGCGCTGGGGGTTATATTACTGTATACAGCGCTGGGGGTTATATTACTGTATACAGCGCTGGGGGTTATAATACTGTATACAGCGCTGGGGGTTATATTACTATATACAGCGCTGGGGTTTATATTACTGTATACAGTGCGGGGGGTTATATTACTGTATACAGCGCTGGGGGTTATATTACTGTATACAGCGCTGGGGGTTATATTACTGTATACAGCGCTGGGGGGTTATATTACTGTATACAGCGCTGGGGGTTATATTACTGTATACAGCACTGGGGGGGTTATATTACTGTATACAGTGCTGGGGGTTATATTACTGTATACAGTGCTGGGGGTTATATTACTGTATACAGTGCTGGGGGGTTATATTACTGTATACAGCGCTGGGGGTTATATTACTGTATACAGCGCTGGGGTTATATTACTGTATACAGCGCTGGGGGTTATATTACTGTATACAGCGCTGGGGGGTTATATTACTGTATACAGCGCTGGGGGTTATATTACTGTATACAGCACTGGGGGGGTTATATTACTGTATACAGTGCTGGGGGTTATATTACTGTATACAGTGCTGGGGGTTATATTACTGTATACAGTGCTGGGGGGTTATATTACTGTATACAGCGCTGGGGGTTATATTACTGTATACAGCGCTGGGGTTATATTACTGTATACAGCGCTGGGGGTTATAATACTGTATACAGCGCTGGGGTATAAAGTATTTTTTCGATGTGACTTCCTGTGTAATCTGGGATTAGGGGTCAGTGGAGCTCGGAGGACGATCTATTCACTGTGAGGGGAGTAAATACCCCGGGGTGGGGGGGGGTTAAGAGTTTACTTCCTGAGGAAATGTATCTTTAGGGGGATTAAATGATACGACGTCGGCCCCCAACCCTCGGCGTCTGCTCTGGAAACGTTCTATTGTTTTCTGTTGTCTTTTTGATGACTGATTTGTAATATTTCTTACAGACAAATTCTGGTTTTCTTTCATTATTATTTCTAAATTATTGTTATAAAAAGAACTAAATTGGCAAATATAGAAGCATTTTTTTAGTTTTTTTTAGGGAAGGGTAACGTACGTCAGCGGAATCAGCTCAGCCCCCCCGCCCCACCCGGTCTTGTAGTTGCGATCCGGGACCGCAGAGAAGGATCTGGTTGCGGGGGAACCGTGAGGGCAGTACTTAAGAGGCCAAAGATATGTTTCCCGCCAAGTGACAAGCGGACGGTCCCACCCCAAACGTGTCTGTGGCCCCCAAAGCACATGGCGGAAGCTGTGGGGTAAAAGTGCGTCATCCCCGATATTTAGATGCCTGTTTTCGGAACGGTATTCTCTGCGCATGCGCTGAATTCTTTCCTGGGTTTATTGGTCATTATTATTCTAGCAGCAACCCTGGAATCTGAATGTTTATGCCTTTTATGCTTTATAGGCTATGCTTCCCTTTCTGTATATAGTGCCCTTTACCCCCCCCCCCGGAGAAGGGCCCCAGAGACCCCAAAAGCCCCCCAGTACAGCCTACATATACTGCCAATGCACACAGCTGAATTCCTCTATTCTGTCGGTGGGGTTAATCGGGGTTAATTGTTTAACGTCGAGTGATTTTTTGGGGGGTAATTTTCAGCCTTTTGAGATTATCAAAATAAAACTGTTTTAATATTTTGCAGACAAAATAATTAAAAATAAAAAATTATAAAAAAAATAAATATTAATTATAAAAAAAATAATAATAAAGAATAAAATAAAAAAATAAAATATTTCACCGCGGATCCCGTGAAATGCAGGGCGGGCATTATCATGTTAATGGGCTGCAGGGAAGTGACGCTGCTGATCTAATTATCCGCAGACCAACACAGCCAAGTCCCTGAAAACCCGCTATAGAGGGGACCGCCACCAACACACAAAAACAAAAAGCGTTGCTTAGCAACCGACAGAAAAATCTCAGTTTCCCCCCAAACAAAAGGCAGTTTTTATGGGCAGTTTTTTTTTTCTTTCTTGCTATTCATTAACGAGGAAAGTCAGGTCGCGTTTTTTTAAAGGGAGATGCCCCTGATTTTATATCTCTAATAAAACATACTTAACGGAAAAGAAATATTTGCAGAAAAACACCGATTTTTATTTTTCATTTTATTTTTTTTTATTTTATTTTTTTGTATTGGCAACTCCAGAGTGAGTCTCAAATTAAAGATTTTAGCCACTTATATAAGCCTATCCCATGCATGTTTACATTCCTTCACTGTATTACCCTCTACCACCTCTGCCAGGAGGCTGTTCCACCTATATACCACCCTCTCAGTAAGTAGGGCGGTAGTTGGGGGTTGAGGAACCAAAACCAGATACCTGCCACGTAATTGTATTTTTTTGTAAATGTGTGTTTGTCACCAGGCCAGGGGGTGGGGGGGCAAGGTCCCTGGCCAATAAGGATAGACTGGCCAGTTAAAAAAATGAATTTGGGGAAAAAGACAATGTTTTTATTGTATTTTTCTTAAATTAATATGCAAATTACTTTTAATAAAATTTGCCTGCGGATGCACAAAAACTCCATTAATGCCACAGCGGGAAATGAAACCCAGCCATTCACATCCTATCCACGGGGGGTGAGAACACTGCGTGCCCCGGGACGTGGGGGCAATTCTAATAATTATATAACAAAACACGGAAATATTTTTTTTACAAATGATTAAAAAATAACAGAGAGAGGCGCGGCTGTCCGTGGGGCTGGCCGATCCTCGCCGGGTAACTGCTGTTACCCCTTCTGGGGCAGAATTAGAAGCCAAATCAGTAAATAATGAGATTTATTCAAAATAAAAAGAAATATTTTGTATGGAAAAAAACAGCAACGATCCGGAAAAATCGCCTCCATACACAACCAACCAGTCATCCGATATAAATAATATATAATATTATATAAAGATATATCACCCTATAGATAAAAGCTGCTTCCTACACAACGCGTTTCACCCTCTGAAACAAAATAGGATCGGTGATTCCCTCCGAGAAATTACCGGCATACAGTAATATAACCCCCAACGCTGTATACAGTAATATAACCCCCAGTGCTGTATACAGTAATATAACCTCCAGCGCTGTATACAGTAATATAACCCCCAGCGCTGTATACAGTAATATAACTCCCAGCGCTATATACAGTAATATAACCCCCCAGCGCTGTATACAGTAATATAACCCCCAACGCTGTATACAGTAATATAACCCCCAGTGCTGTATACAGTAATATAACTCCCAGCGCTATATACAGTAATATAACCCCCCAGCGCTGTATACAGTAATATAACCCCAGCGCTGTATACAGTAATATAACCCCCCAGCACTGTATACAGTAATATAACCCCCAGCGCTGTATACAGTAATATAACCCCCCACGCTGTATACAGTAATATAACCCCCAGCGCTGTATACAGTAATATAACCCCCAGTGCTGTATACAGTAATATAACCCCCCAGCGCTGTATACAGTAATATAACCCCCCAGCGCTGTATACAGTAATATAACCCCCAGCGCTGTATACAGTAATATAACCCCCAGCGCTGTATACAGTAATATAACCCCCCACGCTGTATACAGTAATATAACCCCCAGCGCTGTATACAGTAATATAACCCCCCAGCGCTGTATACAGTAATATAACCCCCTGCGCTGTATACAGTAATATAACCCCCCAGCGCTGTATACAGTAATATAACCCCCCAGCGCCGTATACAGTAATATAACCCCCAGTGCTGTATACAGTAATATAACCCCAGCGCTGTATACAGTAATATAACCCCCCCAGCGCTGTATACAGTAATATAACCCCCAGCGCTGTATACAGTAATATAACCCCCCACGCTGTATACAGTAATATAACCCCCCACGCTGTATACAGTAATATAACCCCCAGCGCTGTATACAGTAATATAACCCCCAGCGCTGTATACAGTAATATAACCCCCAGCGCTGTATACAGTAATATAACCCCCAGCGCTGTATACAGTAATATAACTCCCCAGCGCTGTATATAGTAATATAACCCCCCAGCGCTGTATACAGTAATATAACCCCCCAGCGCTGTATACAGTAATATAACCCCCAGTGCTGTATACAGTAATATAACCCCCAGCGCTGTATACAGTAATATAACCCCCCAGCGCTGTATACAGTAATATAACCCCCCAGCGCTGTATACAGTAATATAACCCCCCAGCGCTGTATACAGTAATATAACCCCCCAGCACTGTATACAGTAATATAACCCACCAGCACTGTATACAGTAATATAACCCCCAGCGCTGTATACAGTAATATAACCCCCAGCGCTGTATACAGTAATATAACCCCCAGCACTGTATACAGTAATATAACCCCAGTGCTGTATACAGTAATATAACCCCAGTGCTGTATACAGTAATATAACCCCCAGCGCTGTATACAGTAATATAACCCCCAGCGCTGTATACAGTAATATAACCCCCAGCGCTGTATACAGTAATATAACCCCCAGCGCTGTATACAGTAATATAACCCCCAGCGCTGTATACAGTAATATAACCCCCAGCGCTGTATACAGTAATATAACCCCCGGTGCTGTATACAGTAATATAAACCCCCGGCGCTGTATACAGTAATATAACCCCCCAGCACTGTATACAGTAATATAACCCCCAGCGCTGTATACAGTAATATAACCCCCAGCGCTATATACAGTAATATAACCCCCCAGCGCTGTATACAGTAATATAACCCCCAGCTTTGTATACAGTAATATAACACCCCCAGTGCTGTATACAGTAATATAACCCCCCAGCGCTGTATACAGTAATATAACCCCCCAGCGCTGTATACAGTAATATTACCCCCCAGCGCTGTATACAGTAATAAAACCCCCAGCGCTGTATACAGTAATATAACCCCGAGCACTGTATACAGTAATATAACCCCCAGCGCTGTATACAGTAATATAACCCCCCCAGCGCTGTATACAGTAATATTACCCCCAGCGCTGTATACAGTAATAAAACCCCCAGCGCTGTATACAGTAATATAACCCCCAGCGCTGTATACAGTAATATAACCCCGAGCACTGTATACAGTAATATAACCCCCAGCGCTGTATACAGTAATATAACCCCCCCAGCGCTGTATACAGTAATATTACCCCCAGCGCTGTATACAGTAATAAAACCCCCAGCGCTGTATACAGTAATATAACCCCCAGCGCTGTATACAGTAATATAACCCCCAGCGCTGTATACAGTAATATAACCCCCGGTGCTGTATACAGTAATATAAACCCCCGGCGCTGTATACAGTAATATAACCCCCCAGCACAGTATACAGTAATATAACCCCCAGCGCTGTATACAGTAATATAACCCCCAGCGCTGTATACAGTAATATAACCCCCCAGCGCTGTATACAGTAATATAACCCCCAGCGCTGTATACAGTAATATAACCCCCAGCGCTGTATACAGTAATATAACCCCCAGCGCTGTATACAGTAATATAACCCCCAGCGCTGTATACAGTAATATAACCCCCCAGCGCTGTATACAGTAATATAACCCCCAGCGCTGTATACAGTAATATAACCCCCCAGCACTGTATACAGTAATATAACCCCCAGCGCTGTATACAGTAATATAACCCCCAGCGCTGTATACAGTAATATAACCCCCAGCGCTGTATACAGTAATATAACCCCCAGCGCTGTATACAGTAATATAACCCCCAGCGCTGTATACAGTAATATAACCCCCGGTGCTGTATACAGTAATATAAACCCCCGGCGCTGTATACAGTAATATAACCCCCCAGCACTGTATACAGTAATATAACCCCCAGCGCTGTATACAGTAATATAACCCCCAGCGCTATATACAGTAATATAACCCCCCAGCGCTGTATACAGTAATATAACCCCCAGAGCTGTATACAGTAATATAACCCCCAGCGCTGTATACAGTAATATAACCCCCAGCTTTGTATACAGTAATATAACACCCCCAGTGCTGTATACAGTAATATAACCCCCCAGCGCTGTATACAGTAATATAACCCCCCCAGCGCTGTATACAGTAATATTACCCCCCAGCGCTGTATACAGTAATAAAACCCCCAGCGCTGTATACAGTAATATAACCCCGAGCACTGTGTACAGTAATATAACCCCCAGCGCTGTATACAGTAATATAACCCCCCCAGCGCTGTATACAGTAATATTACCCCCAGCGCTGTATACAGTAATAAAACCCCCAGCGCTGTATACAGTAATATAACCCCCAGCGCTGTATACAGTAATATAACCCCGAGCACTGTATACAGTAATATAACCCCCAGCGCTGTATACAGTAATATAACCCCCCCAGCGCTGTATACAGTAATATTACCCCCAGCGCTGTATACAGTAATAAAACCCCCAGCGCTGTATACAGTAATATAACCCCCAGCGCTGTATACAGTAATATAACCCCCAGCGCTGTATACAGTAATATAACCCCCAGCGCTGTATACAGTAATATAACCCCCCCCAGCGCTGTATACAGTAATATTACCCCCAGCGCTGTATACAGTAATATAACCCCCAGCACTGTATACAGTAATATAACCCCCAGCGCTGTATACAGTAATATAACCCCGAGCACTGTATACAGTAATATAACCCCCAGCGCTGTATACAGTAATATAACCCCCCCAGCGCTGTATACAGTAATATTACCCCCAGCGCTGTATACAGTAATAAAACCCCCAGCGCTGTATACAGTAATATAACCCCCAGCGCTGTATACAGTAAAGTCGGTCGGTAACAAAAACCGGGTTTTATCTAATTTTGTTCCAATAATCTCTCTTTATCTGAAGATCTGGAGCCGCCGTTGCTGTCAGTCATGTGATATTTTGGGTGACTTTCAAACACCGCACTGAGCTGATGCTTTATGGCAATGCTAATGAAGTCCCTTCCTCCACAGACTTTCATTAGTCAGAGAGTCTGACCGTATCACACCAGTTATCTGTATATTATATCCACTGAGCCAACTCCATCCAAAATGGGAGAGATGGGGAACTCGGAAGAGAACCCAGCAACACAGTAGAGGACATGATGACTCTAGTGTTTAACTTCACACCCTTTATATTCAAGTTCTCATAACAGCCATACTCTCACACCGAGTGTCAGCTCCATAAATACCCCTCCATACTCTGACTTTCCAGAGTCCCTTGCCATCGCGAATGTGACATCACGCTCCGATCACTGGCGTCACAATGTTTCAGGGCAATGGACATTTTCCAAGAGAGAGCGGCAGCCATGGCATATGCGGGACTCTTGGCAGCTATGAACTTCTTTTACGTGTATGAAATACAAGTTTTTTTGTAATAAATACCTTGTTGAAATACCCCCCCGACCCATCAGAAGAACCCCGAGGGATTCAAGTAAGAAATGCTGAAAAACTGCTCAGCATTTGGGTATCGCTAACCCGGCAAGGACCTGAAGAGTTAAAAGTAGAATTTCCCACGGAAAATAATGGGGTTTTTTTTGCCCATTTCAAGAAAAATATACCCTGGCTTTTTGTTTTTTTTTACAGCTTGCGGACCTGCCTAGCCATGGGAAGCGGAGCCAACAAAGTGGGTTCCGTGCCAGACACACGGCGGTGTGTGGTCCGACCTGCCGGTCCCCGCAGACAGTTCCGAGCTCCAAGGTCACAGAGGTCATCGGAACCTTTAACACGGAACGTGATTGATGAGCTGATGTCAGGAGAACAAGAATAGCAAACCCAATGAATGACTTCTGCTGCGTTTAGGAGAACGTCTCCTTCTCCGGGAAGAAAAAACCAAATAATCCCAAGTGTTCCAAACAACATGAAACCAACTTCAAAAGGTGCGCATGGTCAATTTTTTATTTTTATTTTATGTTTTCGGGGGGCCGCTTCAGTAAGTCTTTCCCATCTTTGTTTACGAGGGCAGGAAGGCTCGGTTCCAAGGTTGGGAAATAAAAGCCACCATTGTTCCGTGGAAATGGAGATTTTACAAGGAGCTTTCCCTTCCCTGCGGTGGTAATTAACTATTTTATTACTCGCAACAACAACAACAAAAAAAAAAAACACAGATGATTGGGTATTCCACGGCTCCGTGTCTCATACGTAAAAAAACTCTGAAATAACAAAAAACGTTTTCATTTAAACATTTTTTTTACAAATTGCGATGATCCAGATTTTATAGATTGTTAACCAGGAGAAATAAATAATAATATTAAAAAAAAATTGCGATTTTTGAACTTTTTCACATGGCATTGTTGAAACCTTTTTTTTTTTTTTTTACTGGAATTTTTCATTAATCAACATGAAATAGTCCATAATCTTACCATCATCTGGGGGAAAAAAAACAAAAAAAACAGACTACAATATTGGCCAAAAATCTAAACATCTTTAGATGTTATATAAATATTCACTTGTATAAACAATTTTTTTTTAACTGGAATTTTTTTGTCATTAATCGCGGTGAAATAGTCTAATAATATGGTTAAAACAAAACCAAAAAAATAAAAAAATATTTACAAAAAACCCCAACTACACAGCTTGTATAAATATTCACTCAATATATGGTTAAAAAAATCCAAAAATTTGCAAAAAAAACAAAAACCTAAACAGCAAGAAGAAAAAAATAAACTTGGTTGTGACATCGCTTAACAATCCACAGTGACATCATTTGTTGTGCAGTTAAAGTGTTTTTTTTTTATCTTTCTTTATTTAATTTGAATGAAACAAATATATAGTCAGAAAAACTCATTCTCGTGTCCGTCCAGAATAACCCCCGGCTGTATTTTTGTTGTCTAGTTTAGTTTTATGAGGACCGTTTTAGGGCCAAAAGGGCTGATCAGCCATCAAATTCGAGGTTTTCTATGATGAGATCCAAATTAAAGTGACCCCCCCTCCCCCCGAAACGGTGCGCAGTCAGGAGAAGCTTCCATGGTCTTCAGCGCCGGCCAAGACTCGGGGTCAGATCGACCAAGTAGATTACAGAGTCGGGTGAATTGTTCCGGCTGAGGACTGCGGTGAGGGCCGCAATTTCCAATTTGGGGAAAAGTAGAGAAAAGTTTCTTTTACTATTAATATGGTTTTTTTTTATCTATATGGCACCGACAATTGCCGCGGCGCTTCTTACAGTCCGTACAGTCAAAGGGATCCGACGGGACTAGAACCGGTGGACTAAGAGGAATCCATACGTTAAATAACGAGGGCTCGGCTCACAGGCTTACAATCTAGAAGGAATGGGGTGCGGAGGAACATAAGGAGTTTTGTGGGACGCCATGTTGCTTCCGTCCATATTTTAACCACTCCTCATGCGCAGAAGCATATTCATTCTGGATTTATTTAGTAGAACTTTTTTTTCTCATATTGTTGTTATTATTTTATTTTATTTAATCACCAGCTGTACAGAATCCCAGTCCACGAGGGCCACAAACAGGCCATAATTTTTTGGCATATCCCAGACTGAGCAGCGGCATCACAAAAAATAGTAACTTTCTTAGAAATTAAATATATTTAAAAAAATTTTAAACATTAAATACTTGACCTTATTATAGATTCTCTTCCTTAAAGGAGGAGAAAGAGGTCAGAATCTAACACTAGAGGGTCAGAGGCTGAGATGGAATGGAGGGAAGTTTTACTTTACTGAGAGGGTGGTAGATAAGTGGAACTGCCTCCCAGCAGAAGTGGTAGGGGTTACTACAGCGAGGGCGCCTAATCAGAGTCCCATCTGGGGCAATTTGAATCTTATTATTAATCCTTTCATTATAAGTCTGACCATTTACTGTAGATTTGACTTCTATCGACTGTATTTCCCTGGAAAAGATAAATGAATAACTAATAATTTCAACAGAATATTTTTAAACATTTTGCAGAAAATATTTTGGGCAAAAAGTGGGTGAGATTACTAGAAAACGGTGAAAAGGAAAAAAAAAACAAGCACTTCTCTCCATTCACGGCTGAAACTTGATCTAATTGAGAGCCGCGTCGAGTAGGCATGGGCCAAAGCGGCCCTCTCCGTGTGAACGAAAACTTTGGGAACCAGAAGACCCCTTGATTGTTTAGGAGGAATCACTTTAAACTAATTAGCGGCGAAAACACTCCAGAGTGCAGCTGAACGAGATGCTGAGAAAGTGCCGGAGCTGCTGAGAGAACCCGCCGCCGCTCATTTACATATCTATCAGACGCTTGGGGAAAACGATAAAAAAGGATTATTTTCACTGGAATCCGGGAAATATCACAAAAAAACATCTGTGCGAGCGCTGAATGGCGTGCCGGGCGTGCGCTGATCCCGCGTCCCCTGCGGGGCCACAGATAAGGACTGCGGAGCGTCGGCTTTCTTTGTCGTTTCTATGAGTTTTATATGAGGGGTTGGGGCGCCGCTGTCTACAGCTGCCGGACCCCCTAGCCCCCTCATATAAACTGCCCCCATTGCCTAGAGACCAAGCTTGCCAAAGGTAGATGGAAGGGGAAAAAAACACTAAAGCAACTTCAACAATAGAGGCATGATAACTTAATGGGGAGGAATAATCATGCAGGTCCTGAGAACACGAAGTTAAGATGGCCGCTTCCATGGGATACGCCTAAGGTGTTTTTTTTTAACACGTATATATCGGCAGCCATCCACCACTGCCCCTGTCTGGAGTTGACCCAGGGGCTGGGTGATCCGCCCCGGGGTAAACAGTCCCCACGAATGTAAATATCCACCTGTGGCCAAACATTCTGAGCTCCTAGGAAAGAGGGGCATTAGGGGAGGAAACAGAGGCATTGGGGGAGGAAAGAGGGGCATGGGTTTGAATCCCAAAGAGGGACTGGACAAACTAAACAAGGGCACTTGGGAGGTATACTACGGTCTTGCTACAAAAAAACGATAAAGGATTATATAGATCCCCAGAAGAAGCATTTTCAATAAAAAGTTGTGAGCCAGGACTACAAAATTCTATAGAACAGAAAGGGCAGTAGATATGTGGAATAGACTTCCAGTGGATATGGTAAGGCAAACACAGTAAAAGAGCTTAGGAAAGCCTGGCATGGGTTTAATGCCCCTGTAAACAATTAATAAGGAGACGATATGGCGCAGATTAGGGGGGTTTTTGTGCCGTTATTTATGCTTCGGTGGCGCAGACGCCGCAGGGTCTCTATCAATAAGTTACAGGAGTGTAAAGAAACGGGTTATTCGGGTCATTAGATCTGCTGGAAAGGTTTTTGTGGACGGGACTCGGAGGGAGTGACCCGGGTTAACGTGGCAATTCATAGATTTCTTAGTGTGGGGAGAGTTAATCCGGATCAGGGGTTTGTATCCCGACTCAGAAATCATGCGCTCGGACAGGCGGGTAAAGATCTAGTTATCTAAAGCTGACCTAGACCCCTCGCTCAGGAGGGGCTGCAGCCAGGGTCACGTAACATGCTACAAGGTACGGAGGTAAGGGAGTGAGAGAGGGGGGAGTGAGCGGGTAAGGAAGTTAGGGAATGAGTGACTGCGTATGTATGTGTGTGTGTATGAATGTATGTTAGAATCAGTGAGTGTGGGAATGAGTATGTGGGAATGAATGTACATAAGAGTGAGTGTGTATGTGTATGTTAGAGTGTGTGTGAGTATGGGAATGAGTATGTGTGAATGAATGTACATCAGAGTGAGTGTGTATGTGTTAAAGTGTGTAAGTGTATATTAGAATGTGTGCGAATGAGTATGTGTGTATGAATGTACATTAGAGTGAGTATGTGTGCCACTGTGTATGATAATTACTGGGTGGGCAAGAGGCCAATGGGATCATGTGGCTTTTATCTGCCCCTCTGGTCAGACAATGCCAGCCCTCCTTGCCACAGATAAAACTGTACCCTGTACCATAGAGGAAAATTTGGAGCAGTTGCCATGGAAACCAGTGGAATGTTTTTGCTAATTTTTCCAGTTTTGGCTTTTAAAAAAACCGACCAATTTTTTTTTTTTGGTGATAAAGAAATCCCTGGAAATGTATAAAATGAACCTTTTCTCTGGATAATATCCAGCGAAATCCGAAGAATTCTTCACAGATTATGCGGGAGAAAAGTTTAATTTTAAACAGAAACTTCATATAAATTGCAATTATTAAAATCTAATTAAAATATTATCAGTGATAATTAAATACACCGATAACGGCGTCTGCTGACGGGGAGATGTCAGCTCCGCGGCGGGGATCGCGCTTTCATTATCCATCGGATGGAAAAAAGACTTTTTTCTCCGCCAAATTCCTGCCGTTAGTTGATGGTATTAATAATGTTAGCAGCAGGACGCCCGGCCCCGCGGGGCCACTGCTGCCGGAACCAGGGGCTGCTCGGTAAATGACTCCGTGACCTGCACCTCCGGAGGTAACAACTATAACTCAGCTGCC
Organism: Spea bombifrons; assembly: GCF_027358695.1. NCBI lineage: Eukaryota > Metazoa > Chordata > Amphibia > Anura > Pelobatidae > Spea > Spea bombifrons. Next base: position 137,747,458 of record NC_071088.1, on the reverse strand, counting down.
CCCCCCCCCATTTTATTACACTCGCCTCCCGCGGGGCAGAACTTTCATTAGAATGGTTTACTTATAACGCAGGCATCGCGGCACAAAAACGGAGGAGTTAAAGATACTTCAGGATTTAACAGAGTGACAGCGGGGGACATTCAACAAGAGACCAGAATCCAACACCAGAGGGTCAGAGGCCGAGATGGAATGGAAGGAAGTTTTACTTTACTGAGAGGGTGGTAGATAAGTGGAACAGCTTCCCAGCAGAGGTGGTAGAGGGTATTAAACATGCATGGGATAGACATTACGGCTCCTGAATCTAAGACGAGACCAAAGACTGATTAACGTTTGAGTCTTTACAGCAGGAGAAAAAGGACATACTAGACGGGCCGACGGGGGCCGATCTGCCGTCAGTCTTTGTTTGATAAAAGTACCTATACACTATGTAAAAATCCAAAGCAAACGTATGGATCAATATTTTTTTTTGCAAGGTGGTGACGGTAGCCACCTTGTGACATCACCTCGCTGCCCCATATGCAAATGTATCGGTGCACCCAGAATTATTTGTTTTTTTTAACCTACACAGCACACAATTTTTTCTCCTTGATCCATACATTTACTTGATGTTTCACTATTGTGTTAATATCCGCAGGGCCCTCCTCCTTACCTTCTATCCCCGTCCAAATTGTTACGCGATGCACTACATGTCCTGTTTACAGCGCTGCGGACTATGGCGGCGCCATATGAATGAATAAATAATAATAAAAACTAAGATATTTAAATTTCTCTGACCCGTCACTCAATTTATTTAATATATTCCGTGGACGGATTTTATTACCGGACAAATTCAGCGTCATCAGCAAAAACTTAAATGTTATTATCAATACACACTTCTGGACCGTTACAAAATGAATAGAATGGGGGCTAGAAGACACCACGTTATTAATATATATATATATATCTATATCTAATCATATTCTGCACCTTTTAACCAGTTTTATGGGTGATATTTTTTAGAATATTGTAACATTTCTCATATTTTGCAGCAATTGAGTATCCCGGGGTTTGAGCTCTCTTGGCAGGGGCGACAGTGCCCTCTGCTGGTAGGAGATGAGAAGGAACCAAGATGCTGGGATTTGGGGCTCAGAGAGGGACTGACCAAAGCAAACAGGGACACACAAGAGGTATGAACTTGTCGTTTCTGTATTCTTTCCAAAAAAAGTCTTTAGTATTAAATACATGAAATTCACTTAACTCGAAACATAGACCCCGCCGGCAGATCGGCCCCATCCGGACCCCCATCTAGTCTGTCGTTTCTCCTGCTGTAAAGACTCAAACCTTAATCAGTCGTTGGTCTCGTCTTAGATTCAGGAGCCGTATGCCTATCCCATGCATGTTTAATCCCCTCACTGTATTACCCTCTACCACTTCTGCCGGGAGGCTGTTCTACAATAAAATAAAATTTCATCATTACATCATTAAAAACTGATTTTTTATTTTTTTTTAAAGACCCGGCTACCAAAGAATTGGAATACAAACAGAAAAAAAAAATACAAAAACAAAAAACACATTCCTGGGCAAACATTTTTATTGCCGCTGCAAGATCTTACAGAACATCAGATAATAAAAAAAAAAGTTAAATCATAGAAAGGACAATACCCAAAAGAATTAAAAACAAATAAAAAAAATACAGAGGAAGCCAGTCCTCTGAATATAAAAAAAAAAAATATCAAGGAAATAATTCTGCATTCATTACAAGTTCTCCCATTAATCAGACAAATGTTGTGTTTAGCTGCACTCTATAATAATGTTTATGGAGGAATGATGGGTGGACGTTATTTCAATAATTAATCATTATATATAATTACATTGTGTTTGTAGTTTGGGACCTACCCATAAAATATTCTGATTTAACCCCAATATTTCTGACTTTTTTTTTTTATTATTATTATTATTTATTTTCACCAGATTTTCACACTGTTTTTTTTCCCCATTAATATTAATCTGGTACAAAAAGTTGCATTGTTACATTAGTTGCTATGGTGATAACACCACATTTAAGACTGCTTCAGAATCCCACTATATATATATATATATATATATATATATATATATATATATATATATACACACACCAATTAATATTTAAAACTCCGTGGAAGATGTTAGTGATGAGAATGCGGGTTATCCCCCTCCTTACTGCCTCCTAAACCTAGACATAAAAAGGTCCTCATGGTGGAGATTAAAGAGTTAATTGTAATATTTTTGTAAGTGGCTTTTTTTTTTTTTTATTTAAAAAGGAAATAGTTAAGGAACGACATAAATCCCGCCTGTAGGAATATTTTTGAAAATACTATTTATTTTTTTTAAAAAAAAACAGAAAAAAATAAACGGTATTTGTTGTTTGAAAGTGAAATCTATAAGAATAGGAAAATCATAGTCCTGAGTGAGGTTATCAGGGTCACCGGCTGTGCGGGTACGACCGGCAGAGGTATATGGAGTGATGATGTCACACGCCGTTCCTGGCCCTGTGCTGCTCGATCCATTTCTTCATGTACTGCACTTCCAGTGCGCGCGCCTGCAGGACGGAGCGCGGGTCGTAAGCGCTGTTAGAGCGCAGGTCCAGGTGATGCGCGCCTTCGGGAATCACAATGGCCACCAGGGAGTCGCTGATGCTTTCCTTCACTCCGCCGGCAGACCACGGATCAAGACCGCCATTACTGCGAGAAGAAAAAAATAACAGATGTCCCGGTTAGAATAAAAGGCCGGAATCTAAAACAAGAGAGTGGTAGATAAGTGGAGCAGCCTCCCAGCAGAAGTGGTAGAGGGTAATACAGTGAGGGGATTTAAAAATGCATGGGATAGACATACGGCTCCTGAAACCGATAAAGCAGCCCCGACGACACCCGCAAAAAGAAAGTGAGCTCAGAACTTTCGTTTGCACTTCTTTGGTTTTGTTTGGGTATTAAAAGCAGTTTTATGTTCTGTAAATTTATTGCTGGCTATTTTACAGTTTTGTGGCCCCTGCAGGAAACCTTCCAAGGTGCAGAAGAAGTTTACTGAGTGAAAAAAAATACTCTTTTTTTTTGTACAAATGATGGTTTCAATATTTTCAGCTGAGAGGGTGGTGGATACGTGGAACGGCCTCCCAGTTTATTTCACAAACATTTGAATTTTTTTCGAAATACGTTATGTATACTATTTATCACGGATCTTCTCACCTGAAGATGATGTTGCTGTAGGAACTGATGTTCTTGCCGCCGTAAACGGACGTAATCCAGGAAGCGCGAGGCCGGACCCCCCACTGCTTGTAGCAATCGTCAGAATAGGCCTGCAGATCCCACGTACGGGGCTCAAACATATCGCTAACTCCGTCCGAGCAGAACGGCATCACCATTTCCGTGCAGGCCTGCGAAAACGTACCAACAGCATCACAGCCCCCGTCTCTTACAAACACATACCTGCCAAGTGACCCTCCTCAGCCTGGCCAGTCCCTCCCAAAACCCTAATGTCCCCTTTTGCTCCCCTGATGCCCCTCTTTTCTAGGAGGTTGGAATGTTTGCTGGGTATGAGGGGATCGCAGGGTTCTACGGCCTTAAAAGCCCCGATAATGTGTATAGAAACAGCAGGAAACGGCTTTATAAATTAAACGGGTTAAAAAAACCGAATTATTATTCTAAATACTTCACCCCAGCCACGCCTGTAACCACACCCCCTTATATAATATTAATTAACACTCCATTTATCCTGCGCTCCGGAGGGAAACTCATTACACAGGAATTTCTTGTTTATCTTCTCAGTTTCTGACGTCGGAAGCAATTCCCATAAACTCATTTTATTTACGCGATTTATATGATTCGGCCCCTGCGCGGCCCTCCCTCTCCTCACTCACTGGAGCGGAGGGGTCTTAAGGGGGGGGGAATACCCAAATTCAAAAAAGAAAATACAATTATAAAATGCATCCTAAACGTGGAACAGTAACCATGGAAACCAGTAAAACGTTACCGCTGGTTTTTATTCTCCGACGGCTCAATACATTCAGTACCCTGGACCTCTAGGATTAGTGTATATAAGGTCACCTGATAGCTCCAGCCCAGGTCGCCGAGGCTGCCGGACGCCGTCTGGGACGTGTTGAGGCACGGCGCGTTCCCCGTGTAATTATAATAAACGTTCACCGCCTGGAAAATATTCTCCAGAAGCTCTCTCTCTTCGGATTTCGGGTTCTTCAGAAATTTGCAGACGACCTGCGGAGGCGGAAGCGGAAATAAAAAACAATTCTATTTTACCAAAAATTCCTCATTTTCACCAATAAATTAAACATATGGATAAGTGGATATTTTTCGGTACAGAGTAGGAACTTTTCTTTATTTTACAGCAGCAGTAAAGTGATTTTTGCCGTTACATTGTATCGATATGACAAAGAAAGGACAAAGGCCTCGCTTACCTCGATAGGCCAGGCAGGAAGGGGCTCCAAAAAGTTGGCCGGATACGGATAGTCCACCATAGCCAGGCTCACCCACGTCTCGATCAACCAGCCTTTAAACGCGCCCACGTCGTCCTTGTTTTTGAGCGGCGCGCACAGGTGAAACGCGTTGGACAACCACTGCAAGCCGTCACCTGATTAAAATAACAAAGTTACCGTATATAGCGGAATAAATCCCTTTATCTGCAGACCTTGAGCTGCCATTGCTGTCAGTCATGTGATATTTTGGGTGACTTTCCCGGCTCAAACACCACACTGAGCTGATGCTTTATGGCGACGCTAATGAAGTCCGTTCCACCATAGACTTTCATTAACCAGAGAGTCCGACTGGGCCATTTAGACCGAGCCATTCTATGGTTTCCCACAGGCAGTATGATAAGGAGTCAGGGGGGTTTGCTGGCAAGTTTTACATTGCAAAGTTTCTTTTATGACATCAAAATCTACAGGACAAGGACTTCAACCGAAGAACGGAAAATGACGTATATGAACGTATGCAGACCACTTACTGGTTTCCGCCACGCGGTTAATGGCGGCCCAGGAGTTTAAGACGCTCTCCGAACACCCGGGGCCGCTTTTTTTAAAGTCATTGGTGACGATTTGATAGTAAGTGTTACACGGAACCAGATCCTCGAACTGCCAGATTGGGGCGGACGAAGCTAGAGCCCTAGGAGAGGAGAAATAAGGGTTAATTATTATCAATGGTACCCTGTGTTAACCCATTCAGAGCCAGAGCTAAGCAATGGCATTGGGCCTCTTATCAGTTTCCGTTGATAATTGTTGTTTGGATTCCATTAGTTTACAAATATGTTTACAGATGGATTTTTATATAAAATCTTACAACAAATGCCAAAACGTTAACATTAATTAATGGCGATGTAGAATATTTACATTAACGTTATTACTGAGTAAATGTATTTTTTTTCTTTTTAATTAAATTCAGACTATAAATAGGCAATTTCACAGAAATATAAAAATACAACACAACAATAATAGCATAATTATGACAATAAATACTAATCTCAGTTTAGAATAATGTGATTTTATATATAACTTTACACAGCACCAGGGAAGGCTTATATTACTGTACAGAGCGCCAGAGGAGGAGTTATATTACTCTATACAGCGCTGGGGAGGGGGGTATATTACCTGAGCAGGGCCCTCCTCACCTGTTGTCTCTGCAAGTCAATTTGTTATGTTATATACCACTTGTTATGTCCTGTCCACCCATCGTACAGCGCTACGGAATTTGATGGCGCTATATAAAACAATAATAATATTGCTATATACAGCGCCAGGGGGGGGGTTTACTTACCCATCAACAACATGAGGATACTTCATCCTAAACCAGGCTGCCAACATCCCCCCGTAGGACCCTCCGATGGCAATAACCGCGCTGTCTTCAGCCCCTTTAATGCTCTCTTTAAGGAATCGGATTAAAACCGCGAAGTCCGCGAGCGCCTGTTCAGACGTCAAATAATTCAAGTATTTGGGATCCTAGAAAAATAATTGGAGTTATATTGATTTCTCTGCAGATGATGAGATAAGAATCATATATTTAAGCCGCTTCCTGTTCTCTCCCTCCCGTCAGCCCGAGCAGGAAGTTGGAAGCCGCTTCCCGTTCTCTCCCTCCCGTCGGCCCGAGCAGGAAGTTGGAAGCCGCTTCCCGTTCTCTCCCTCTCGTCAGCCCGAGCAGGAAGTTGGAAGCCGCTTCCTGTTCCCTCCCTCCAGTCAGCCCAAGCAGGAAGTTGGAAGCCGCTTCCTGTTCCCTCCCTCCAGGTCAGCCCGAGCAGGAAGTTGGAAGCCGCTTCCTGTTCCCTCCCTCCTGTCAGCCTGAGCAGGAAGTTGGAAGCCGCTTCCTGTTCTCCCCTCACATTGTTTTAGCGGACAGCGCATGAGCCTCTAGCGCTAGAGATTGTTTCCAGCCGCGCAGGTCCCTCCGTAACGCCATTACCACAGATATCTCAGGGCGAGGGGGCGATTTATACTCTGTGACGGGGCAGCAAGATGGCGGCGCCCGCATACAAAGCAGCGAGGGGGTAACAGACAGGGGGGGTTATATTAATTTAATTTTAAGACTTTGTAAGAAACTCTGACAAAGTTATTTGGATCCGACTTACGCTAAACGATAAATCCCCAAACGGCATGGAGTCTCCATAATATCGGTGCTCGGCAAAGACCAGCATCGCCTGCAGCTCCTCAGCCACATCCCACATGAACCCCTGGGGAGGAAAAATACAGAATAAGTACCTAAAGACTTCATGAACAAAACAAATGTATTTATTTATCCTGCGGGTCAGAGGCTGAGGAAGGAAGTTTTACTTTACTGAGAGGGTGGTAGATAAGTGGAACAGCCTCCCAGTAGAAGTGGTAGAGGGTAATACAATGAGGGGATTACACATGCACGGGATAGACATTCGGCTCCTGAATCTAAGACGAGACCGGGAAGCTTACTGTGTTATTGCAGAATAAGGTAATGTCGCCCTCGTTGCCGGTGTAGAACAAGATGGGGCCTCCAGGTTTCTTCCAATGCGTGTCGGAGATCAGGTAGCGCTGCTTAAACACGGAGTCCTCGTAAAAACCAAAATGGTCAACCTACAAAAACAAAAAGTTATTAGAACGTGCGACACGGAGGAGGGGAGGGACACGGATTTGGTGCCAAAAAAATGTTTTGTTTTGTTTTTTAAACCCATAAATTCTATTCAACCCCATCAGACTCTCCTGTACAGTAATATAACACCCCCCAGCGCTGTATACAGTAATATAACCCCCCCAGCGCTGTATACATTAATTTAACCCCCAGCACTGTATACAGTAATATAACCCCCAGCGCTGTATACAGTAATACAACCCCCAGCACTGTATACAGTAATATAACCCCCCAGCACTGTATACAGTAATATAACCCCCAGCGCTGTATACAGTAATACAACCCCCAGCACTGTATACAGTAATATAACCCCCAGCGCTGTATACAGTAATATAACCCCCCTAGCGCTGTATACAGTAATATAACCCCCCAGTGCTGTATACAGTAATATAACCCCCCCTAGCGCTGTATACAGTAATATAACCCCCCTAGCGCTGTATACAGTAATATAACCCCCCAGCGCTGTATACAGTAATATAACCCCCAGTGCTGTATACAGTAATATAACCCCCAGTGCTGTATACAGTAATATAACCCCCCAGCGCTGTATACAGTAATATAACCCCCCAGCGCTGTATACAGTAATATAACCCCCCAGCGCTCTATACAGTAATATAACCCCCCAGCGCTGTATACAGTAATATAACCCCCCGCGCTGTATACAGTAATATAACCCCCCCAGCGCTGTATACAGTAATATAACCCCCAGCACTGTATACAGTAATATAACCCCCAGCGCTGTATACAGTAATATAACCCCCCTAGCGCTGTATACAGTAATATAACCCCCCTAGCGCTGTATACAGTAATATAACCCCCCTAGCGCTGTATACAGTAATATAACCCCCCTAACGCTGTATACAGTAATATAACCCCCCTAGCGCTGTATACAGTAATATAACCCCCAGCGCTGTATACAGTAATAACCCCCAGCGCTGTATACAGTAATATAACCCCCACCGCTGTATACAGTAATATAACCCCCAGCGCTGTATACAGTAATATAACCCCCCAGCGCTGTATACAGTAATATAACCCCCAGCGCTGTATACAGTAATATAACCCCCAGCGCTGTATACAGTAATATAACCCCCAGCGCTGTATACAGTAATATAACCCCCCAGTGCTGTATACAGTAATATAACCCCCCAGCGCTGTATACAGTAATATAACCCCCAGCGCTGTATACAGTAATATAACCCCCCAGCGCTGTATACAGTAAGATGGGCCGGAAAGTTCTGGTTATTTAATCAAACGCTTGTTTTTTCTGTAGCGAGAGGAGATAAAGCCGAGGCCGGGAAACGAGTTCATTAACGCCGGCTTTAAATATCTTTGTTCTTCTGACAGACGCCAAGAAGCTGATTTTCTGCTCATCCTGTCTGCTCGGCTTCCTCATCCCAACCAACAGATAGAGGGAGGATTTCCTCCCTGCGGCCGGGCGGACAGGAAGAGGAGACAATCCCGAGACAACCAAACGCAAAAAGCCTTCGATACAAAAAAAACCCAGACCCCTCCGGCACATCGGCCCCCGGCGGCCCCCGTCTAGTCGCCCATTTCTCCTGCTGTAAAGACTCAAATCTTAATCAGTCGTTGGTCTCGTCTTAGATTCAGGAGCCGTATGTCTAAATTGACTAAGTTGTAAAATCCATCTTAAGAAGAGACCTCAAGGGTTCCAATGCTTTGTTACCCAAGATCTTCTTATATGTTGGCCCAATAAATGGCGTCAACTGCAACTGAAGACTCAACAGTCTCACATGCATGCGTACACAACATACACACATACACACATACATACATACATACACGTGCGCACACACACACAGAGGCTTTGGCCGGACTGACAGTAGACCGTTCTTCCGACGCCGACGCGTTTCCTGTGAACGGATGGGACCCGCTGGCCGGTCATTACAGGGGAAACACCTCGGAGGCTCCAGCGTCCCCCCCTGAAATCTGCCCCGGCCCGGGGTGTGTGACCTGACCAAAGAAACCATACCCGTTCTACCGATGCCCGCACCTTGTATGCAGCTTATACCCCCACCCTCCAAATATTCCTGGGCTTTCTCCAAACTTGTTTAAGCGACTTTGTGCCCTATTGCGGGGTATTTGTGTAAGCGGGTGGGGCATTTAGAAGAATAATGGGGTTTATTTACCCCGTTTAATTTATTAACCCATTCCCTGCTGTTTCTATACACATTATCGGGGCTTTTAGGGCCGTAGAACCCTGCGATCCCCTCATACCCAGCAAACATTCCCACCTCCTAGAAAAGAGGGGCATCAGGGAGGGACTAGACAGCCTAATCAGGGATACTTGGCAGATATGCATTACAGAAGAAAGACTATAAGAGTTTATTTCATGGATGAGTTCAGAGTGTTTATGGGGCGGAATTTACCCCTGGCGCAGAAGACAAAATACCCGCTGGGAACGCAAACGCCGCAGAAATCTCTGCCCGGAACGAGAGGCGATATTATCACCAACATGAACGCAGACAAAACAAAGTGCCGGAGCGAGGACTGCCGGAAGGGGCCGACGCGGAGTCAGCCTGCAGCCGCTTCCAAAAACTTCCATTCCTAAAGAATATTCACCGAAATTCCTCGAAACCCTCACACTCTGCTAGTTTTATTTTACTAGAGGGTGGTGGATAAGTGCAACAGCCTTCCAGCAGAAGTGGTAGCGCTGACTTTTTGTACAGCATTTAAACGGTATTCTCTACTTCTGCTTTAAATGTTTCGGATCCTCCAACTAATCATAATATAAAGAGAGGGGGCTTTAAACGGCCGAAGAGTCTCTTTTGGGTTAAACGAGACTCCTTCCGAGTAATAAAGCCCTGAGAAATTAGACGGGACTCGCCAAAACGTGGTGGGGGCAATACCCCCGATATTCATGCCGCAGATAACCCCCATCACCCGCGTGACAAAGTAATTGCCCCCTCAGCCTATAAACTGGTTGCGATGGCGGTAACCGGCAAGAGAGTCTTTCCCGTTGCTGGGGAGGAATGTTGGCCGCTCTTCTCTCTTCTTCCAGTCTGGAGATTATCCAACCCCCCCCCCCCGAAGCCTCGGGGTAAAAAGGATGTTTTTTGGCAAACGTGAGACGAGGTGTTGGGTTGTTTTTGGCCGGCGGGGGTCCTCGGCTTGCAGGGGTGTCTGTTTCTTATGGTGGTGCTCACGCCAGTGAGCTCTCGGAGGTCTTCTGGCCGGCCGGCCGGCCCGCGGCTCCCAGGAAAGTTCTCCGCGGTTCCACGTGTTCTCCGGTTCTAGATAGCGGTTCTCACCGCAGCTCGCTGGAGTCCCAGAGCCTTAGAAACGGCTTTTAACCCCTTCCAGGCCGATAGCCAATGGCTTGGATTCTCTTTTGTTCTTAAACGTCTTCTGAGACCTTTCAGCCGACTTCACGGGCTCTAACAAGCGTTTGGCCGATGCCCAAATGCCACCAGAATTCCAGCGCACCTATCAAATCCACAGCTCTGCATAAACCCCACCCAAAAAAATGACCAGGATGACAAAACAAAAGGGACATAAAAATGGAAATCCAGGACACTTGGCACGTATGGTTATTACAGATTTTTCCGACAACGCGACATCTGCTCAAATAATTTTTTCTAATTAACAGATAAAAAAAAATAACATCCCGTATCATAATAATAAATGAGCAGCTATTGTGATTTGTGTCTCCCTGGTTTATTTGGAGGAAGCAGTCCTGAGGAAATGAGACTGCTTTCCGGTGTGGTTTGGAAGCGTGCAGTTTGACCCTTTTATCGCAGTGAATAAATCCACAGTTTCACTCAAACAACTACTTCCTTATTTAAGTCGATTGCCGGACAATGGCTATTGTTTCCCGCTCGGGCTTTTCTTTGGATTCGCAATTAAAAGTTCTCTCTCGCTGGCCGGCGGGGCCAGGCTGTCGCGGCTCGAAAACAAGCCTTACGTGGCTCCAGTTAATGTTAAATCCGGGGCTGCGGTGTTACACTTGGGTAAATGTTTGGGATAGAGGTCAGTTAGCGCCTGCGGAGGGTTAAATAATTAATGTTGGCCGAAGATCACAGGATTGGACTCACGCGTTTTGTTCGGTGCGGAGCTCAAACATTTTTTTTTATTATTTCTATTCATTTTAAATTTTTTTTTTTTTTTTTTTTACATTTTTTATTTTATTTATGTCTTTCATTTTATTTTTACATTTTAATTTTTTTTCTTCAATTTTTGTTTTATTTTTTCACATTTTTTTATGCTTTTTAATTTTATTTATTTTAATTTAATTTTTTTTAGGTTTTTTTACTTTTTTATTTATGCCCTAAATCAGAACGGTTGCTGTCGCAGCTCTTTAAATAACTAGGTTATTGGAATTTAATCTACATTCTGGTGCCCAGCATGCCCAATCTGTCACTTAATTGCCACTCGTGTGGCAGATAATACCCTTAAGCCACCACTTTACTGAGAGGGTGGTAGATCAGTGGAAGAGCCTCCCAGCAGAAGTGGTAGAGGCTAATATGGCTCCTGAATTTAAGACGAGACTACAGTGACCCCCACCATTCTAAACTGCCCATGGCGAGACCAACTGCATTGCTAGTTGCCCCAGGCAGTCCGTAAGGGCCTCATGACTAATGGTGTCTTAGATGACAGCAAACAGGCACCACAGGGCAGTCACAGCGAGAAGTCCCTACAAAATGTTAGGGTTGTTTATACAAAGGAACTCTGGTGCGGAGCTTAAAGCCTGTGAGAGCCGAGGGTCGGGGGGCAGATTTTTCAGCCCTAAAAGACATTAAAGCCGAAGCCGGGGGGGGGGGGGGGGTGAGCGCAACAACCTGAACTGTGGACAGGATGAGTTCATCACGCAGTCACCCTTGCACTGCACACCAAATATATATGGGTGCCAGAGGTGTGGGGAGGACGGGGTTAAAACATCGTCCATATACTTTTATACTGCCCAAAAATACTGATTATCTCAACCCACTGCAGAGAGAGAGAGAGATGGAATGGAAGGAAGTTTTACTTTACTGAGAGGGTGGGGAACAGCCTCCCAGCAGAAGTGGTAGAGGGTAATACAGTGAGGGGATTAAACACGCATGGGATAGACATACGGCTCCTGAATCTAAGACGAGACCAACGGCTGATTAAGGTTTGAGTTTTTACAGGAGAAAAGGGTGACTAGACGGGGGCTGGATGGGGCCGATCTGCCGGCGGGGTCTGGCTGTGATTGATGGTAGTTACCTGTGAAATAGGTGCAGGGCCCGCTTCAGGGGCATCTGGGGGCAGGGAGCGATGGTTCGCAGACACAGGGAACTGCAGCTTGCGCAACCCAGGACTCGTGATGAGAACATCCCCACCCCGATCACATGCTGCGGACAACTCCCAGCACCCTCAGCACAGACCGGCAGCCTCATTCTCCTGACACCGAGTCCACAACCCCCATCACTCCCACTCCTGCTAGTCTTTGGAGCCTCTACCACTCTCATCACACTCAGGCATGGATGTCACGGCAGGGGGGTACATAAAAAGGAAACTTGTGCTTCCTGAGCCTTTACGCACTGCAACTCCCATCACGCACCCAACCCCCACGTCACTCCCCTCCGCTGACATTTGGAGTTAACTCTTTCACTGCTGAGAAGGCAATAGCGAGCCAGTGCAGTTCTCTGCCCCTCTTGACAGGTACTCTCCCCCTCTCTATTTGCCCCAGACAGGTACTCTCCCCCTCTCTATTTGCCCCAGACAGGTACTCTCTCCCTCTCTATTTGCCCCAGACAGGTACTCTCCCCCTCTCTATTTGCCCCAGACAGGTACTCTCTCCCTCTCTATTTGCCCCAGACAGGTACTCTCCCCCTCTCTATTTGCCCCAGACAGGTACTCTCCCCCTCTCTATTTGCCCCAGACAGGTACTCTCTCCCTCTCTATTTGCCCCAGACAGGTACTCTCCCCCTCTCTATTTGCCCCAGACAGGTACTCTCCCCCTCTCTATTTGCCCCAGACAGGTAATCTCCCCCTCTCTATTTGCCCCCCGTCCCTTTCAGCCCCCTTACCTTCTGGGTAAAGTAATACGTTCTGTATGTGGGTCCAGGGCTGCGATCAGACCCAAGAGAAAAGCTGCAGGTCTGTCCAGCAGACACCAGGAGCAGGGCCAGTGCCAGCCATCCGCCCACCGTCGGCCCCGTCGGCCCCGTCGGCCCCGTCGGCCCCGCCGGCCCCGCGCTGCTCCTCGTAAACGCCATGACTGACTGCCGCTGGAGGTCCGGGGAATCCCGGCTGGACGGGGCAGGCGGGGGAGGGGCCAGCACGTTCACTTCCCCCTTAACCCGTTCAGTGCTGTGGTAATGCAGCGGCTCCGATTGGCCAGTCACTGGATACACTGTATCTCTCAGAGTTCCGGGGAGATCCGCCTGCCGTGACGTCATTCCATCTGTTTACAACTCAGCAAAGTATCAGATCAAAAACACATCTGTGAATAGAGATCATATATATATTAATATATATTTATATGTATGTATAGATTCTATGTATATATCATCTGTATGTCTATGTTATATGTATATATTATCTGTATGTATATGTTATATGTATATATTATGTGTATGTATAGATTATTTATATATTATATGCATAACACTAACGAACCAATAAAAATGGTTGCTCAGATCTCTTGCCCTCCACACACCAAGCACACAGGCCGAGACAGGGTGAGAGTTACCCGCCGGGCCGCAGTGTCATGTGGTTATAACTTGATTAAAATGAATAAAATAAAAATAATAAAAAAAAAAAAAACATAATATATTTATTTATTAATAAGGGTGTAAAAGTACTTGCAGTTCGCCTGGCCAGATGTACGCATGTCTTCCTCCTTGGAAATAAACCTATGGGCCTTATGGAATATATATGTAGCCGTATTACTAGGCTGTCTGGCCACATATATTTCCGGGTGGCTACTCTTTGTAACTGGGTGGGGGAAATAATAGAATCACCCAGTCAGACTCTCTGACTAATGAAAGTCTATGGTGGAACGGACTTCATTAGTATTGCCATAAAGCAACAGCTTGGTGTGGTGTTTGAGCCGGGAAATTCACTATATACAGCACTGGGGGGTTATATTACTGTATACAGCGCTGGGGGTTATATTACTGTATACAGCGCTGGGGGTTATATTACTGTATACAGCACTGGGGGGGTTATATTACTGTATACAGTGCTGGGGGGTTATATTACTGTATACAGTGCTGGGGTTATTACTGTATACAGCACTGGGGGGTTATATTACTGTATACAGTGCTGGGGGGTTATATTACTGTATACAGCACTGGGGGGTTATATTACTGTATACAGCGCTGGGGGTTATATTACTGTATACAGTGCTGGGGTTATATTACTGTATACAGCGCTGGGGGTTATATTACTGTATACAGCGCTGGGGGGTTATATTACTGTATACAGCGCTGAGGGTTATATTACTGTATACAGAGCTGGGGTGGTATATTACTGTATACAGCGGAGGGGGGTTATATTACTGTATACAGCGGAGGGGGGTTATATTACTGTATACAGCGCTGGGGGGTTATATTACTGTATACAGTGCTGGGGGGTTATATTACTGTATACAGCGCTGGGGGTTATATTACTGTATACAGTGCTGGAGGTTATATTACTGTATACAGTGCTGGGGGTTATATTACTGTATACAGCGCTGGGGGGTTATATTACTGTATACAGTGCTGGGGGTTATATTACTGTATACAGCGCTGGGGGTTATATTACTGTATACAGCACAGGGGGTTATATTACTGTATACAGCACTGGGGATAATTATTACTGTATACATTGGCTGGGGGTTATATTACTGTATACATTGGCTGGGGGTTATATTACTGTATACAGTGCTGGGGGGTTATATTACTGTATACAGCGCTGGGGGGGTTATATTACTGTATACAGTGGCTGGGGGGTTATATTACTGTACACATTGGCTGGGGGGTTATATTACTGTATACAGCGCTGGGGGGTATATTACTGTATACAGTGCTGGGAGATATATTACTGTATACAGCGCTGGGGGTTATATTACTGTATACAGCGCTGGGGGGTGTATTACTGTATACAGCGCTGGGGGGTTATATTACTGCATACAGCGCTGGGGGTTATATTACTGTATACAGTGCTGGGGGGTTATATTACTGTATACAGCGCTGGGAGTTATATTACTGTATACAGCGCTGGGGGTTATATTACTGTATACAGCGCTGGGGGGTTATATTACTGTATACAGCGCTGGGGGTTATATTACTGTATACAGCGCTGGGAGATATATTACTGTATACATTGGCTGGGGGGTTATATTACTGTATACATTGGCTGGGGGGTTATATTACTGTATACAGCGCTGGGGGTTATATTACTGTATACAGCGCTGGGGGGTTATATTACTGTATACAGCGCTGGGGGGTTATATTACTGTATACAGCGCTGGGAGATATATTACTGTATACATTGGCTGGGGGGTTATATTACTGTATACAGCGCTGGGGGGGTTATATTACTGTATACAGTGCTGGGGTTATATTACTGTATACAG
Source organism: Spea bombifrons (assembly GCF_027358695.1). Lineage (NCBI taxonomy): Eukaryota > Metazoa > Chordata > Amphibia > Anura > Pelobatidae > Spea > Spea bombifrons. Next base: position 137,731,798 of record NC_071088.1, on the reverse strand, counting down.
CGCTGGGGGGTATATTACTGTATACAGTGCTGGGGGTTATATTACTGTATACATCGGCTGGGGGGTTATATTACTGTATACAGCGCTGGGGGTTATATTACTGTATACAGTGCTGGGGGTTATATTACTGTATACAGTGCTGGGGGGTTATATTACTGTTTACAGCGCTGGGGGGGTTATATTACTGTATACAGTGGCTGGGGGGTATATTACTGTGTAGATTGGCTGGGGGGGTTATTACCATGTAAAGCTTCTTGCAGCAAACTTAAACGTCCCTTTTGTTCCACCAAAAAAACATTCAATATTCTTTTGTTGACCGAAACGTTTCATACAAACAATTTACTCCTCACCTGTTGTTTCTTTAAGTCAAATTGTTATATTATACACTATGTGTTATGTCCTGTCTACCCATTCTACATCGCTACGGAATATGATGGCGCTATGTAAAACAATCATAATGATCTCTGAGGGACCGGAGAAGCGAACGATAGGAAGTCCTGTGAGGGTCAAAGTGTGAAGATAAAGTCCACGCGGTGTCTTCAGGACCGGCTGGGTAACAGTGAGGGGTCCTAGCGGATCCCCGCTGCGGAGGTATTTTATTTGCGGGAAGATATATTCAAATGTTCAGCAGACACGGACCGGCGAGATGAATAAACAGATAAAGCAGATGAGCCCAGCTCGGGGTCACAGGGCATAGTCCAGGGTCCCAGCGGGACAAACAGGGGAGGCCATCAATACAGCTGTCTAAACCATGCTCCCAGCCCTGTATGCCCCTGTATAATTTATAGTTAGATCGGTGAGCCGGCCCCCTGTATAATGTATAGTTAAATCATCGAGCCGGCCCCCTGTATAATGCATAGTTTAATCAGCGAGCCGGCCCCCTGTATAATGTATAATCAGCGAGCCGGCCCCCTGTATAATGTATAGTTAAATCATCGAGCTGGCCCCCTGTATTATGTATAGTTTAATCAGCAAGCCGGCCCCCTGTATAATGTATAGTTTAATCACCAAGCTGGCCCCCTGTATAATGTATACATTGTACTGGGCCAGATCAGCTCTTACTGCTACTGCTGACCCTTTATAATGAATAGTGAAGCGAGTGGAAACCACAACTCGCCATTTAGTCAATAAACCCCTTTGTGTTACACGCGCTGCAGCCTCACAATCACTCAAGTGCAACTCGTTACAGCTTTATGAAGCCGCTTGGATTTGCTAATGAAGTGAGAGTGCGGGATGTTTAATTAGAGTTGAAAACTTAAAAGTCTGCGGGGGGCCAATAGGTACTTAGCAGCCATTAAACCTTTAACAGCGGACAATGGAAGCATTACCCGGGGCTTTTGAGGGGGTAATGAGGGCGCATTGTGTCTGGCAATAATAAAAGATATTTTCTTTGTTAATTAATTCACTCCCCCCATTTCAAAGATTTAATACAATGTGTCCCTGTGTCGCTTTCATCAGCCAGAGAGTCTGACTGGGTGATTAAGATTGAGCCATTCTATTGTTCCCCACAGGCAGTATGATAAGGAGTCGGGGTGTTTAGTAAATCAGGGCCCAGGTAACAGAGCGAGAATCATACAAACAGCTGCCTGAAATCATTATATTATGGGGCAAAAACTACAACTGGGGTAAAAAAACAAACATTTTTAAACAAATGGTTAACTATCACATTCACATGATACTCGTTACTGATGTAGATGATTACAACCAAATGTTGTTTTCCATGCAACCGAACACCATCATGTACTGGGAGATGGAGAGTCCCCGCGGGGTTAACATGTGACATTCAACATCGCAGGCGTGAAAGTAAAAAAAAATAAAAAAATTTGAAAGTGGGGGGTGGGGTGGGAACTAAACGGTTAATTTACTGTCCTTAGAGAGCTCCGGGGTCTCTGCTTCACATTCTAAAGAATAATGTTCTGTTGGTGATAGAAACCAGGTGTTTTCCTTTAACAGAAACCGTGGGGAGCAGGCGGGTGAATGCCCCACAATGCAAGGGGCAGCTGCTGCTTTACAGACATCTGCAGGCAAATCGGCCCCGTTCGGCCCCCGTCTAGTCGCCCGTTTCTCCCGCTGAAAAGACTCAAACCTTCATCAGTCGTCGGTCTCGTCTTAGATTCAGGAGCCGGATGTCTATCCCATGCATGTTTAATACCCTCACTGTATTACCCTCTACCACTTCTGCTGGGTGGTTGTTTAACTTATCTACTACCCTCTCAGTAAAGTAAAACTTCCCTATATTACATATAACGTAATTAGATGACATCTCTGAGACTCTGCTCTGTTTGCAGTCAGAGGAGTCTCGCACGTGATAACGTCTCGTTCCTCTGAGTCATCTGCTCTGGCAGAGATTTTTCGATGTATGTTTTATTGCACAAGCGCCTCGGACAGTTCCAGCCTTTGGTGGTCAAATTGGAGAGAGAACGTGCAATAAAGCGCATCTCCCATCATCTGTTTTATTCTTCGTATCGGATTAAAAATCATTTTTCAAAAATATTGCTGTTTTCTTTTTTTACCCCGGTTGCAGTTTTTGCCCCATAATATAATGTTTTCAGGCAGCCGCATATCAGCCATTTGTATGATTCGCGCTCGGTTATCTGATCCCCGATCTACTAAACATACTGTTTGTGGGGAACAATAGAATGGCTCGGTCTTAATCAGCCAGCCAGACTTCCTGACTACTAAAAATCTATGGAAGAAGGGATTTATAAGCATTTTCATAGGGAGGGGAGAGGACGGCTGCTGCGGCACCTCGGTATAAACATGTCACGGGTCTTACTCTTTGGACGTTGCACATTTCTATTTTTAATGATTTTTAATGATTGACTCTTTTTGGCCCGTTCTGGGAAGCGTCTACTAAATCATTATACATAAGTATGGCGCTGAGTCAGCCGGAGCTTGTGAAGGGGCAGATTCTCTGGGTTTTTACCCCCATGTCAGGGTGAAGGGGCAGATTCTCAAGGTTACACAGCGACATTGATTTAATGATATCTGAGCTCCGGATTGGTGCTTTGCTCCCTGCTATATCACAGCTGGAATCCCTGCTTGAATACAGGCGACTCCATTCAGAATAACTCTAGCTCCTTACGAGTAATGGTTACCCTAAGGACCGGTATTAGAACCATTAGCAAGTCAACGCAATAGGGTCTGTGAGACGGGTTATTGAAGGGTTAAAGATTATTATTAGGACCATTCGGCTGCCGCTGTCAGTGAGCCGCTGCAATAGAAACTGTGTGATGTGACATTAAAGGGTTAATATTTCTCTCAAGGGCAGAGAATTGGGGTAATTCGCGGATATGCTCGGCGTGATAGGAGTTAGAGTGCCGCAGTGCGGGAACTGTGAGTTAAAGAAGAGAAGAACCTCCCCCACCAGATGCTCCCCGGAGGTTTAGCGCTCTGTCTGCAGCTTTGCTTCTCGGACTCTGGTGTTTAGCGCTAAGGGCAGTCCTGCCGCCGGCGCGCTATGATGACGTCACGCGTGCTGGTTTCAATGTAGAAAGAAATGTTGTGACCGAGATTGGTGAGTGCAGTCCCCCCACACCTACCCCCCCCCCCCGGCAGGTGAGTGCAGTCCCCGGCAGGTGAGTGCAGTCCCCCCCCAAACCTACAACTCCCCCCCCTTCGGCAGGTGAGTGCAACCCCCTCAACCTACAGCTCCCCCCCCCGGCAGGGGAGTGCAGCCCCCTCAACCTACAGCTCCCCCCCCCGGCAGGTGAGTGCAGCCCCCAAACCTACAACCCCCCCCCCCCGGCTGGTGAGTGCAGACCAACAACTGGTGCAGAATCCCACAATCACTGCCGGTGGTATATTAGCTGATTGGGGCTGTTGTAGCTCCCATCACTCTTAGCCATGCCCCTCGCTCAGCTCTAGTGCCCCTGGGTACATCCAGGGGGTGAGTGCTGTGCAGACCGGGCCAAAAAAAACAATCATTTCATTGAAAAGCCGTGGATCTCTAATTACCCCACCTGGCTAACACCCCACCGGCTCTGCGCCCAGGGGGCTGGAAAGGACAGGGTGCATATGCCCCTCACACTGTATGTGCCCCGGCCGGGGGTATTTTACTTCTGGCTTCATCCCCTCTTTTAGGGTTTTAACTCATTGAGTTCTGTTCTTGTATGACATGCATTCCATTATGTTTGACTGACTGGTGGAGTGCTGTGGGGGGCAGATGGCCAGGGGCGGTTGGTGGGAGGGGGGATTAGATGGCCAGGGGCAGTTAGGCTAGCTGCAGGTGGCTGGGACCCGTGTCTTTGGCCCTGAAGTTCTTCCTGCTGTTTGGACCGCAGAGGGCGCTGTTTGTCTTATTTATTTTGTCAGTTTTAGTAAATTCTGATGAAATACTTTAACCGTTTGCTTGCCCGAGGGCCGGAGATATAATAATCTCGTTTCAATCTTCGCAGTTTCTGCCTGATGACCCAATGAATGGAAAGCGATCTTCCCTCCTCGCTACGGTTCTTTCAGTCCAGCATTCAAGCTTCACGTATCCCGCCTGTAAGAACTGCCTCTCCCGGGTCGTCCGCACACCCAGCGGGTAAGAACCGGGGCGTTTCCGTCATATCCCATCATCCCTAAACTTAAATGATTCCCCAAACGCAATGGAAGAGGAGCCCTTTTATAACATGAAATGGTTACTGAGATCCAACTGGGGAGTCATCCGGGTATCACCGCAGGAAAGGCAAAAAAATATCGTAGGCATGTTGATGTGTGCTTCATAGAAACCCAGAACCTGCTCACCAGCAGAGGTGGTAGAGCGTAATACAGTGAGGGGATTAAACACGCATGGGATAGACATATGGCTCCTGAATCTAAGACGAGGTTGACGACTGATTAAGGTTTGAATCGTTACAGCAGCAGAAACGGGCGACTAGACGGGTTCTAGATTTCAAATTGAATTTGTGTGACGTTCTAGAGCAGGCAGTTAAAGTTGACTCAGAGCGGCTCCTTTACCAGAAATCCCTTCTGTGCTGTAACAGGTGGAAATGTCTGCGATGTGGCTTCACGGGCCTGGAATCCAATCACCGATATAAACTGTGCGTGAAGGTGGCAGCGGGTGGCAGACTTGGCATGGTCACGGTGTTTGGAAGGTGCCTGGAGCCGATATTTGGAGTCGATGCCGACTCTTTGCAGCGGTGAGTAAACAAAAAGAGAGCCCACTGTACCTTGGTGTGGGTGGGGTGGTAGAAATTATGCCTGGATGGGGTGGTTGGAATTGTGCCCGGTGCCTGGTCGGGGAGGTTGGAATTGTGCCCGGTGCCTGGTCGGGGAGGTTGGAATTGTGCCCGGTGCCTGGATGGGGGACTGTTAACTGCCCCATATTTAAAGTATACAGCGCTGTGGAATTTGTTGGTGATTAATAAATAAAGAAGAATAAAGATTTATTTTTCCCCAGGCTGCTGCAGGACTCGGCCCGGGAGCCCGGCGTGCCGGAGGAAGCCGATTCCCGGCACTTACTGCTCCAAGCAGCCGAGTCTTACTTCATCGGAAGGAGCTTTGTGTTCGGGGTGAAGGTGAGTTCCTATGCCGGGGGTCTTAAATGGTTAATATTCGGTAACTTTAGTGAAATCCTTCAGAAAGGCCTGTTTGATATTTAAAAAAATAATATATTTTAGAATAGAAGCGAGGGCGAGCCAGGCCCTCTTTCCCTAATGTATCAGACCCTTTGAATGTAGGGACTGTAAGAAGCTCTGCAGGGGTTGTTGGCGCTATTTAATTAAAAAATCTTATTTTTAAAGATTGCTACTTGTATTTTTTTCTGCCATATATTGATTATCTTTCATTGGTGGTGACCGGTTGCTGTTACTTTTGGTAAGGTCCTGTTCTCCAGAGCTTACAGATCTACACAACCGTTCAATAGTTTGGGATCACTCATCTGTGGGCCATTGGGACACAGGAGTGATGGGAGTAATAAAGGGCCATTGGAACACAGGAGTGATGGGAGTGATAAAGGGCCATTGGAACACAGGAGTGATGGGAGTGATAAAGGGCCATTGGAACACAGGAGTGATGGGAGGGATAAAGGGCCATTGGAACACAGGAGTGATGGGAGTGATAAAGGGCCATTGGAACACAGGAGTGATGGGAGTGATAAAGGGCCATTGGAACACAGGAGTGATGGGAGTGATAAAGGGCCATTGGAACACAGGAGTGATGGGAGTGATAAAGGGCCATTGGAACACAGGAGTGATGGGAGTGACAAAAGGGCCATTGGAACACAGGAGTGATGGGAGTGACAAAAGGGCAATTGGAACACAGGAGTGATGGGAGTGATAAAGGGCCATTGGAACACAGGAGTGATGGGAGTGATAAAGGGCCATTGGAACACAGGAGTGATGGGAGTGATAAAGGGCCATTGGTACACAGGAGTGATGGGAGTGATAAAGGGCCATTGGAACACAGGAGTGATGGGAGTGATAAAGGGCCTCTGTACGCCTATAAAGAGATTCCATTAATTTTTCCAGCTACACTAGTCATTTACAACATTAACCCCGTCTGCGCTGGATTTTTAATACATTTCATGTTATTTTAATGGACATAATTTGCTTTTCTTAAAAAACCAAGGAGATTTCTAAGTGACTCCAAACTTCTGTAAAAATGTTATTTATAAAATGCTGGGATATTCTGTATTTCTAAAGAGAAGTATAACCGTTCCTGTGGTTGTTGTGTGTCTGTGTTTACAGGTCCCTGCGGGTCCACAATCCCGTGATGACGCCTCTCTCCCGCTTCTGATCGCGTGCTACATCTCCCTGCCAAACGATGACCCCGTCCGGTACACGGTTGTCCATCATTACAATCAGCTCCTGCAGTCGTTCCTGAGGAGTACGGGGTCACCAGGCGGAACCTTCGCTCCTTCAGATGATTCCACCCGGAGCTCTAGCATCCTCTCTGAGAAGGCTTATGACTTTCAGGAGGATGAGGAACAGCACGTTCTGGACTTCTGGCATAAATCCTTTGGACTAACTTCTTCATCACCGGGCGGCTCCTCCACAAGCTCTTCATTAGGTCCGTTTAGCAGGAACTCCCCCAGATCCATAGAATTGTCCCCATGCGAGTCAGGAGGTCCTCTCATCCGTTCACCTCTAGAACCTGATACAGTCAGCATCTATAACGTTGGTACATCGAAGAGCAACGCTACCATTCCGCCTATGAATATTTCTGCTTCAGAGACAAATCAAACTCTTTGGAATCCCCAAAACCCGTCGGAGCCTCTGGATTCCTCGGTTACGCACACAGGCCAAGAACGTACTTCTGGGTTGTCTTCCAAGAACACAGCTGGAAGCCATCATGGCGAGGAGGACGGGCGGGAGGATTCTCTCTTCTCTGAAAGTCTCACTGAGTTTATAGCAAGAATTGAAGAAGAAGACGCAAAGTCTCTAAACTTTAAAGCCTATGAACAGGATCTAAACTTCACGAGCGATAGTTCTCCTGCCAGGTTTCACAAACTAGAAGGCCGATCCCATTCTCGATGTACGAATACCGCGCCGGGCCGGAGCACAGCGGGCCGCGGTTTCAGAAAGGGCAGTATGCATGACCCCGAGCCAAATATATTTATTTGTAATGATTTAAGTAAAGTATCGACAACTGGTTTGAGGTCTCCGGCGGAGACTTTATCTGGTGACGTATTGAGGACTCCCCCTCATGACTTCAGAGAAGATGTATCGGGTTCCCTTCAGAGGGGTAATCGGGATACCAAAAAAAGCCCATCGACGCAGCTCTCTGGATTTAACGCTAATCGAAAGGATAACTTATTTTGGGACATTCAGAAAAGCGAAATGTCTACAGGTAAACCCGATGACCTCGGTCAGACTCAAGGGGGTGCGAGGGGTATCACAGAATTAGGGGTGTCTAGTTCTGCCGATGCCCACCTGAAATCTGCATATAATACCTCGGCGGATCTCTTTGAAATCAGCGATCACGTTCAGGAAAAGACACCGTGGGGCAGGGGAGGCAGAGAGGAGGTTGGACCTAGTCGCAGTGCCTTGAGAGAGTCGAAACGGGCGTTTTGTCCACGTTCGCAGTCCACGCCTTTACTAAAACATGTTTTGAGGTCAGAACGCATCAGGATCAACAAAAAGCCGCCGTTAGATAACGAATCGGTCTTCTTGGGTCAAGCGTCTGATCGTTCTTTGAGACGCGTTCTGTTAAAGAATACGGCTCTCGAGAGCAAATCTCGGGCTCCGTTACGCTCTTTAACATGCAACGCTCTCCACCGCTCTCCTCTCTCCGAAAGCCCGATACTGGCGTGTCTTACAAATGAATCTGGAGAGTGTGAAGCCGTATCGCCGCCTCCGAAAATGGTCGCGTCTATAAGGGAGAATCCAGAGGTGTCAGGAGCCGGAACGCGCATACGGCAAAGATGCATTCCGGTGCCTGGAACCGTGAGCGTGACGTTTCCCGCAGAAGATAAGGAGAATGAAATAGAAGGTGGACTCAAAAATGATGGTCGGGGGGAAGTGGAAATGAATGCTGCTTTAAACAGTTCTCCGGCTCTGTCTCCTGTGACCCGTCTGCCGCTAACACCCAGAGATTACTCAGTATCGTACGATTCCTCCTGTGACTGGTCCCCTGAGCTGTTCTCCGAAAAGTCAAACACTCACCGGCAGAACGATCGCCCTCAGAAATGCCTGTTTAAATGACCGTCTACATGTGACACCGGCGCGTGCTGTACACTAATCGGGAGCTACATATGTGTGAGTCTGTGGGTCCAGGATGCTTTCATCATGTATTAAAGTGTAAGACAAAGCCTGGCACAGCTGGCAAAAGACACCAACGCAGCCACCTTAAAGGTGCCATAAAAATGACTGTGAGGTCTGTTTTTAATTATTTCCAATGAAGGTTAAATCGCATATAAAGACGTTTTTAAGAGGCCTTTTTTGGTTCATATGGCTACAACCTATCAGCGCCTGCTTTTGTGTCACATGACAAGTGTCTCCAGCACAAATCATAGGTTTTAATTGATTAAAGCATTATTTCTGGGGTTTGGTGGGGTGTTCAGCAAGTGTAGGAATGATGTTTCTCATGCATCTAGAGGAGGTGAATGAGGTTTCTCGTTAATGCGACAGCTAAACTTCGTTCTCTAGGAGAGCCTGAGATTGGGCCACCTCCAAGCTGCTCTGGACATGCTGCAGACATGTCTTCTTCTGGCCATACCCCAAAGCAGCCAAGCACAGTAGGGGTCCGTCGGCACCCTTGGTCAGCTTTTGAAAGGCGAATGATCCAAAGCACCGTCAGCGTTCTATTACGTCAGTTTTCTGACAGGGACAGCGATGTCACAGATCGTCTTACTGCTGAGCCAGCGCCAAAGAGGAGACGTACCACTCGGCGTTCATCTGTCCTGGTGATGGTGAAGGGTTCCCCCTGATGTAAAAGGCTCTCCTGGTGGCGACAAAGTATCCACGGCAGCTGCTGCTGAATTCATCCGTGGCAGGGCGGTGATCCGTTCCACGGCCGACGAAAAATAGTCCCTTCGCTTCCAAATCAAATATCCCAACAAAAAAAACCCGTATTCCATGTGCAGAGCGGACGTCAGGATATCGATTATTTATCATTTATTGTGCAGCAGAATGAAATACGGACTCTTTACAGGGTTAAGAACTTTCGGCAGAAAAATAAACCGCGAAAAAGGACGAATACCTCGGCTGATCGGAGTGAAATCTTCACGATGACGTTAAAAATAAATGAAAAGGGTTAGGATTAGAATCTCTAAAGCCCGTTCCCTTCTCTTTTGATTTATTATTTACAGCGGCCGCCCAGGAGAAGAGGTTCACGGAGACCACGTTAATGAGATCTGAAGAGAAAATATCGGATGCGTTATAAAGTGTCTCTTCACCAAAATCTATACGTTAAATAAATGTGTAATGATGTTTACGGATTATAATAATCCATATTTCTGTATTAAAACTCCCACACACATGAGAGCAGCCATCTTAACTTCCTGTTTCCAGGATCTGTAGAATTCTTCCTCCCCATTAGTATGTTTAAATCCTGTAAGTCACTGTATTAGCCTCTACCACTTCTGCTGGGAGGCTGCTCCACTTATCTACCACCCTCTCAGTAAAACTTCCTTACGTTCCATTTAAGCCTCTTTTCCTATTCTGCTGGAATTCCCTTGCATGTATCCACCACTGCTCCTTTAGTAGAAGACTCTGGCCTCCCTTCTCCTCTGGTCTGTGGATTAATGTATCTGTTTCACTCAGCATAATTTGCTGTTAATAAATCAGTCTCAAAAAACACTAAAATGTAAAAATAATATGTTTTACCATAAAATGCTCTTCTGGCTCCAATTCATGAACTTTTACAAAATTTTTATTTTTATAATAAAGATGTATAATTAGTTTCAACTGAAAAACCTTCTGGAAATCTCAGTGTTTGATTCTGTGATGATGTCATAATGTCTGGAACGGTATAAGGAGTTCAGATTACAGCAGTGAGTGGAGGATACTGCGTCGCTGCTGACCTTTACACAGCATGACTCACATTGGCGCAGACAGAATCTCAAAACCTGCCGGCATATCAGCCCCATTCGGCTCCCGTCTAGTCGCCCGTTTCTTCTGCTGTAAAGACATATATTATGTACTCTCCAGCCATATAACTAATCCCGTCCTTATAACCCGTTATATCCTGTATATTCCTCATATTATATATTATGTACTCTCCAGCCCTATAACTAATCCTGTCCTTATAACCCGTTATATCCTGTATATTCCTCATATTATATATTATACACTCTCCCCGTATAACTAATCCCGTCCTTATAACCCGTTATATCCTGTATATTCCTCATATTATATATTATATACTCTCCCCCCGTATAACTAATCCCGTCCTTATAACCCGTTATATCCCTGTATATTCCTCATATTATATATTATATACTCTCCCCCCGTATAACTAATCCCGTCCTTATAACCCGTTATATCCTGTATATTCCTCATATTATATATTATGTACTCTCCAGCCGTATAACTAATCCCGTCCTTATAACCCGTTATATCCCTGTATATTCCTCATATTATATATTATATACTCTCCGGCCGTATAACTAATCCCGTCCTTATAACCCGTTATATCCCTGTATATTCCTCATATTATATATTATATACTCTCCGGCCCGTATAACTAATCCTGTCCTTATAACCCGTTATATCCTGTAGATTCCTAGTACATATTATATACTCTCCACCCCGTATAACTAATCCCGTCCCTATAACCCGTTATATCCCTGTATATTCCTCATATTATATACTCTCCGGCCGTATAACTAATCCCGTCCTTATAACCCGTTATATCCCTGTATATTCCTCATATTATATATTATATACTCTCCGGCCGTATAACTAATCCCGTCCTTATAACCCGTTATATCCTGTATATTCCTCATATTATATATATTATATACTCTCCGGCCGTATAACTAATCCCGTCCTTATAACCCATTATATCCCTGTATATTCCTCATATTATATATTATGTACTCTCCAGCCGTATAACTAATCCCGTCCTTATAACCCGTTATATCCCTGTATATTCCTCATATTATATATTATATACTCTCCGGCCGTATAACTAATCCCGTCCTTATAACCCGTTATATCCCTGTATATTCCTCATATTATATATTATATACTCTCCGGCCCGTATAACTAATCCTGTCCTTATAACCCGTTATATCCTGTAGATTCCTAGTACATATTATATACTCTCCACCCCGTATAACTAATCCCGTCCCTATAACCCGTTATATCCCTGTATATTCCTCATATTATATACTCTCCGGCCGTATAACTAATCCCGTCCTTATAACCCGTTATATCCCTGTATATTCCTCATATTATATATTATATACTCTCCGGCCGTATAACTAATCCCGTCCTTATAACCCGTTATATCCCTGTATATTCCTCATATTATATATTATATACTCCCCCCCCCGTATAACTAATCCCGTCCTTATAACCCATTATATCCCTGTATATTCCTCATATTATATATTATATACTCTCCCCCGTATAACTAATCCCGTCCTTATAACCCATTATATCCTGTATATTCCTCATATTATATATTATATACTCTCCCCCGTATAACTAATCCCGTCCTTATAACCCGTTATATCCCTGTATATTCCTCATATTATATATTAGATACTCTCCGGCCGTATAACTAATCCCGTCCTTATAACCCGTTATATCCTGTATATTCCTCATATTATATATTATATACTCTCCGGCCGTATAACTAATCCCATCCTTATAACCCGTTATATCCTGTATATTCCTCATATTATATATTATATACTCTCCGGCCGTATAACTAATCCTGTCCTTATAATCCGTTATATCCCTGTATATTCCTCATATTATATATTATATACTCTCCATCCCGTATAACTAATCCCGTCCTTATAACCCGTTATATCCTGTATATTCCTCATATTATATATTATATACTCTCCGGCCGTATAACTAATCCCGTCCTTATAACCCGTTATATCCCTGTATATTCCTCATATTATATATTATATACTCTACCCCCGTATAACTAATCCCGTCCTTATAACCCGTTATATCCCTGTATATTCCTCATATTATATATTATATACTATCCGGCCGTATAACTAATCCCGTCCTTATAACCCATTATATCCCTGTATATTCCTCATATTATATATTATATACTCTCCGGCCGTATAACTAATCCTGTCCTTATAACCCGTTATATCCTGTATATTCCTCATATTATATATTATATACTCTCCGACCCGTATAACTAATCCCGTCCTTATAACCCGTTATATCCCTGTATATCCCTCATATTATATATTATATACTCTCCGGCCGTATAACTAATCCCGTCCTTATAACCCGTTATATCCTGTATATTCCTCATATTATATATTATATACTCTCCGGCCGTGTAACTAATCCCGTCCTTATAACCCGTTATATCCCTGTATATTCCTCATATTTTATATTATATACTCTCCGGCCGTATAACTAATCCTGTCCTTATAATCCGTTATATTCCTGTATATTCCTCATATTATATATTATATACTCTCCATCCCGTATAACTAATCCCGTGCTTATAACCCGTTATATCCTGTATATTCCTCATATTATATATTATATACTCTCCGGCCGTATAACTAATCCCGTCCTTATAACCCGTTATATCCTGTATATTCCTCATATTATATATTATATACTCTCCGGCCGTATAACTAATCCCGTCCTTATAACCCATTATATCCTGTATATTACTCATATTATATATTATATATTCTCCAGCCCGTATACGAAGGTATGCGGATTCCACATCTTTGCTGCTCTTCCAGTAATGGATTTATTTAATGCCTTTCTCCGGAGTTTGAATGGATGGCCTCTTTTTCTTTATACAGTCCTTTTAATGAATGGACTTTTAGAAATATTGTTTTTTTCACATATATAACACATTTTCACTCCACGGAAGAGGCTAAGAACCCAGCAACATCAAATATTAATACCCAGAGATCACTGGAGTCATTACATCCTAATCCATCAAACAAAATCAGTAATGAATTGCCCAAACGTCACAGTCAGTCCACCGCGACCATAACTCAGGATGCCTCGTATCCTCAAGACCGTTCATCGATTCACTCGATATTCTGGAACAGAGATGTATCTATAATGAATTCATTTTGTATTCGTGATCCAATTGTTGTGGGGGGAGGGGAGAAATGGTTCAATAATGTAGCAAATTGGGTTCTTCTCTGATTATCGTTCAGTATCAGGATAACACGATCTGCAAATCCTTCGCGGCCAAGAAATCGCTCGGCGTTTATAAACAAGCACCCACAGAAAATGATTAATAAATTAGATACAGTATATATATTAATATAGCGCCTTCATATTCCGCAGCGCTGTACAATGGGGCATATGTATATATATATATATATGTATGTATATATATATATATATATATATATGGCAAAAGTGTGCATCGGATGATATGACAATATCATATATTTTTCCCCACTAATTCCCAATATGTGCCAAACCAAATAATTAAAGTTACAACACTCCATTTATCTTAAAAGGCCGCTGAGTAACTTTATTCAACCATTTTTATAATTTTCTTAAATCATTAGATTTGTTCCGCCCGGAACGTCTACCTATCTGCAAAAAGACAGACATCACCATTAATATTATCTATAAATAATAATAATAATATTAAAATGTATGGGCCCCAGTACCGACCCCTTAGGGCCCCACTAGTAACCCGCCATTTATCTGAATATGCCCCATTAACTAGAACCTTTTTTATCTCCTGTCGCTCAGCCGTGGCCCTTACGCATTCATTCTATGGGCGATAGCGTCAGATGCCTTACTGCATCCCGATAGCAAATATCTAATACCCCTCCCGTGGCTATTATTTTAGTTATCCAGAATGGCCTTAAAAGGGCTCAAAGAGAAGAGGCTTTCTAAATGCCCCATTGTACAGCGCTACAGAATTTGATAGCACTATATAATATATATATATATATATATAAATATATAACATATAATAATAAAACATAATAATAATATATAAAATAATAAAAAATAATAATAATAAATGCGGCTCTCGAGCCCCAAAGGGATACAAGGACCCCGCTTCATGTACACATCCAAACAGAGGGCAGATAGCGGAGTCCTTGTGTCTCTTGGGGGGACTGGGAGCCCCGTTATTCTGGAAGCTTCTTATTGATTACGTGAGAGTCCCTCGACACGTTTAACGAATTAACAAAAATGAATGGCTGGTTAACGACCATTTTAACGGCTTTTGAGTAGAACTCCCCCATCCCCCCATTATTCTAGAAAGTGATTTGTATATCTACATGAGCGGCAACAAAAAAAATCACAATCTCACTATTTTAACAAAATGTGACCTTTTCCATATCCACATTTATTTCCTCGACGTGTGTTTTTTTTTTTTTTTTTTTAAATAAAAATAAAAAAATTGCTGTAAAATTGATTGATTTTAACCAACGTCCAGCTCTTATCTCTCAACATTTTAATGTCAGAATTTTATTTGCTACAGACATGAGATCTCGCTATCTTTAAAAAAAAAAAAATAAGTAAACATCTCTAAGGTTAACATTTTTTTGGCATAATAAATGTAACTCGTAGAAGAAAAAAAATGTTTTTTTTCCACAATTTTATATTTACATTGATATTTAACTTTTTCTGTAAATTGATGACTCTCCAGGCATAATTTTGACATAATTTTAGAAATATTAATTACAATTTTTTTTAGATCCGTGCCCCAGATCCACCAGGAGCAAACATTTCTCATTAAAATGCTTTTATGTTTTCATGGGTTTTTTTAAAATTATTTTTATATTTAGATTTTAATTTGGATTTCACAAGATAAAAAAAAATAGAAAAAAAAAATAATAACTTAATGAAAGAATAAAAAAAAACAAAAACATATTAGTGTGTCCTCACAAATTTAATTGTGATAATTTTAATATATATATAAAAAAAAAAAAACAAGTGTGGTCCAAAGCACAAAGAATGAAAAAAAAAGCCCAAAAACATATTAGTTTGTCCTCACAAATTTAATTGTGATAATATTTATATAAAATAAAAAAAAAAACAAGTGTGGTCCAAAGCGTTTAATAATACAGCATTAAAGCATAAACTAGTACAGACTGAATACATTCTTGTGAAATAATACGCAGGAATTAAATGTTTTAATTTGTACGGAATCCGACGCGTTTTGTAGGTTACGCT
Organism: Spea bombifrons; assembly: GCF_027358695.1. NCBI lineage: Eukaryota > Metazoa > Chordata > Amphibia > Anura > Pelobatidae > Spea > Spea bombifrons. The sequence continues at coordinate 137,716,049 of NC_071088.1, read as the reverse complement.
TGTAAACAATTTAAATAAAACCGCAAAAAAAAAAAAAAAAAACTCTGGGATTATACAAAATTTTACATTTTTCTAGTAACTCAAATATGTACAATGATGAAAGCATCTCACAGAATACTTTTTAAAAATGTTGGCCGGTATAACACAAAAATACATGAAAATATGGAAAAATATGGAAAAAATTAATATTTTAAAATTAATATTTTAAAATATCCCCTAAAAACATTCAGAAATGATAACGTAAGGAAATAAAATATAAATCACTTTAATCCATAAAATTATGCAGGGGTTATCGGTGGAACACAAATAGGTCAATAATAAAATATTCGGAATTTTATAACCAATTACAGGGGGAAAAAGTGCATTAAGAACCCCCCCCCAACAACGTGCCTGAACGGGGACCTGATGCCCATTTGAATCAGCGACCACAAGTCACCTGATTTCTCACCACCGGTGAAAAAAAAATATTCATAAAATATTAAAAAAATATTTTTTTTAAAAAAAATCTAAAATTTTCAAAAATTTTTATAATAATGAAAATTTTAGGGTAGGGTCAGACATTCGTTACAGAAGACAATATTGTTAATTGAGAATGTGATAAATCTGTATTTTGTATTTTTTTTCCCCATGAAAAATAAAAAGATCTGCCTATTGTACCGGAGCATAGGATTGGAAACTCTGTGATTAAAGCACATACAATAAAATAAATTATTACACACAACTTTCCGACACTTGGTATAATTCCATCGACGAAAAAAAAAAAAAATCACATTTCACAGGATGAATTATTTTAACGCATTCTAACAAGATGGGGCGAAGAACAGAGAAATAAAAAATCCTCATATTACATATGCAATATATAAAAAAATGGAATATTTCCCCCATTGTATATGGACAGTCGGCGGAATGATTTCATTGGATATCTCTCTTGGTTTAAGATTTTCATTTGTCCTCTTGGAATTTTGAAAGCCAGGGAACCTCAGTGGCCGTAAATTTCAATGTAGGACTTGCCTACGGTGGGATTTTCAGGTCCCCACCTTGAGGGATCTCCAAAGACAGAGCCATCATAGGAAGCCACTAATACTCCAAACCCTTCCCAAATACCCAATCTCTTCCCCGCACCAGGGGTAGCTTCTTTCTTCTTCTTCTTGGCCCCAATGATGGAGAACTCTTGGAACCAAACCCAACTCTTTAATTATTATACCTCTGATTGTGACCAAGCCACATATTTCATGTATCTTTTGGAGCAAGGATTATTACCCCTCCATTGTGTGGTAGGAAGGGTAGACTGAAACTAGGAGGTCTGTGGACAAAATGGATGGAGCACTAAGTCACTCGGCTTTGGTCTACATTTTTGCCCCAAAGAAGGCCACTAGCACTCATCCCTTGGTCTTTATGTCATCGGCACTAGAACTCAGACAGAGGACCGCGGGGATCCGCCCTTTGGTGGAAACGACGTTTTGGATGTATTTGTGACTTGCAGGGGAAGGTTAATGTCACGGGACAGGTCGAGTGACTCTGAATGAGCTCCGAATCACAGCGGAGTTTCACAGTGTTTTAAAGATCTACTAAATGTCAAAGTTAGTAACCCCGCTCTGATTGGCTTCCCATTTAATCTTTTTTTTTTAATATAAGGTGTTACAATTGGTGTATAGAACAGGAAATGGGAGGAGCTTAGGATGAGTGACGAAAAAAACCTAATAGAAGGATGGCAAATTTAATAAAAAAAAAAAAAAAAAAGCTTAACACAGCCCGTTGTACAGCGCTGCGGAAAATGTAAACGCAACAGAAACTGGGGCTTTTTGAATAATTTAGCATTTTAGTAAAAAAAAAAAAAAAAAAAAAAAAAAAAAAAAGTATTGATGGCTCCTCACAGGGGTTTTAATGTCCGGGACCGGCAGCCGTATCCGTTTATCCTCCATGTTAGTTCCCTCTGTGATATTTTGCAGATTTTCACATCCTGTTTCTTCTTTCACCCTCAAAACGGAAAGATTGTCTTTTTTTCGGAAGCCGGGTTGGAAAAGCCGAACCTGTATGATTTGTCTTTCATTTAAAATGTTGAAAAACAAAAAAAAATAGGAAAAAATCCGTAGCTCAGACCCTTAACCAAAAAAAAAAAAAAAAAAGAGAAAAAAAAAAGGGGGGGCTGCGGCAAAAATATTACTGTTTTCCAAAAAATAAAATAAAAAAAACATAACGGAAGCAGAGAATATATTCAGGGTTCTCATTTTCTTATAAACACGCAAAAAGTTTTTTTTTTTTTCATGTCCTTAAAATTACTTTTCTATTTATTAGAAAAAAAGCCTCCCCGTCTGGTTAAATCTGTACAGGTTTTGTCTTTTTTTTGTTAAAAACACTCTGAGCGGCTGAGCGGCGCGCCTCCTCCAGAAACCATACTCTGCCTCGCTATGGTGACCTGCGGGGGGGAAAAAAGGCATGCGGCCCTCCATGCTTAAACCCGACCCGGGGCAGATGTCAGAAGGTCAATACAAGAACGACCCTCGCAGAGAGGGGACCTCGGCCCATTCCGAGTGTTTCGGGGTTTGTTTGTTTTTCCTCCCCACTCGTTTTCTCGCCGTTTCCGGATCTAATTGAAATTACAGCAGTTCAAATAACTGATGGTTTTCCCTTCTCCCGGCAGCGAGGAGTCCAAATTGTTGACCAGCGCGTTTTGCCGCGCCTCGCCGATCAGGCGGCAGGCCAAGTCCAGGAAAAGCTTCTCCACGTTGTCTGACTCTTTGGCGGAGGTTTCTAGATAATACATTTTTTGGGACTCTGCAAACTCTTCAGCTCTCTGCTGCGAGACCTCCCTTCGTTCTGCCAGGTCGATCTTATTACCTGTAAAACATAATAAAAAAGTTAGGATCCCAGAACCCGCCAGCAGATCGGCCCCATCCGGCCCCCGTCTAGTCGCCCGTTTCTCCTGCTGTAAAGATTCAAACCTTAATCAGTCGTTGGTCTCGTCTTAGATTCAGGAGCCGTATGTCTATCCCACGCATGTTTAATACCCTCACTGTATTACCCTCTACCACTTCTGCTGGGAAGCTGTTCCACTTATGTGCCACCTTTTTGGAAAGGTTAAAACTTCCTATCCTATGGATGTTCCAAAAGGGACACAGGAGCCACATCAGCAAACGGGGACTGGATGTGGTCCGTCAAAGGGATCCTTTGTAGACATCTGTGAGAAGCCGTTGTTGCGCATGCGTGACCTGAGCCCCCCTTATACGCAGGGATATGATGGCTTCCCGGCCAGTAGGTGACCCGGATATTGGCTGCTATGACCTACCCACAAGCACGGTGATGACCTCATTGTTGGCGTACTGCTCTATCTCCCTCAGCCATTCCGGAAGGCAGCGGAACGATTCCTCGCAGGTGATGTCATAAGTCAGGATCAAAGCGTTGGCACTTCGGTAATAACTCTGAGTGATGGAGCGGAACCTCTCCTGCCCCGCGGTGTCCCAAATCTGCAGCTACACAACAGAGAACGGCAGCATTAATAATCCTTCCCTGTATAATGTATAGTTAAATCAGTGAGCCGGCCCTGTATAATGTATAGTTAAATCAGTGAGCCAGCCCTGTATAATGTATAGATAAATCAGCGAGCCGGCCCCTGTATAATGTATAGTTACATCAGTGAGCCGGCCCCTGTATAATGTATAGTTAAATCAGCGAGCCGGCCCTGTATAATGTATAGTTAAATCAGCGAGCCGGCCCTGTATAATGTATAGTTAAATCAGCGAGCCGGCCCCCTGTATAATGTATAGATAAATCAGTGAGCCAGCCCTGTATAATGTATAGTTAAATCAGTGAGCCGGCCCTGTATAATGTATAGATAAATCAGCGAGCCACCCCTGTATAATGTATAGTTAAATCAGCGAGCCGCCCCCTGTATAATGTATAGTTCAATCAGCAAGCCGGCCCCTGTATAATGTATAGATAAATCAGTGAGCCGGCCCCTGTATAATATATAGATAAATCAGCGAGCCGGCCCCCTGTATAATGTATAGATAAATCAGCGAGCCGGCCCCCTGTATAATGTATAGATAAATCCGCGAGCTGGCCCCCTGTATAATGTATAGTTAAATCAGCAAGCCGGCCCCTGTATAATGTATAGATAAATCAGTGACTGGCCCCCTGTATAATGTATAGATAAATCAGTGACTGGCCCTGTAGAATGTATAGATAAATCAGCGAGCCGGCCCCCTGTATAATGTATAGATAAATCAGTGACTGGCCCTGTATAACGTATAGATAAATCAGTGACCGGCCCCCTGTATAATGTATAGATAAATCAGCGAGCCAGCCCCCTGTATAATGTATAGATAAATCAGTGACCGGCCCCCTGTATAATGTATAGATAAATCAGTGACTGGCCCTGTATAATGTATAGATAAATCAGTGAGCCGGCCCCTGTAGAATGTGCAGATAAATCAGTGACTGGCCCTGTAGAATGTATAGTGTAGACACATTTCGGGGAGATAATGGGGGATTATTCGCTAAGCGGTGATATTTGCGGGTTCTTTACCTTTATCTTTTCACCTTTTATCTCCACCGTTTTTATCATAAAATCCACCCCGATGGTGGCCCCCTGACCGGGGGGGAAGAGACCCTGAAAAGACCCAAAAAAATGGAAAATGTTCATCGTCCCGAAATCTCCTCTCTGGGTAAAAGGGGGTGAAATCGTGAGCTTTTGTGGACTACAACTCCCATCACCACCAAGCGGAGTGATGACGAGAGCCCGCCGGGGCAGGGGCAGCAGAGGCTGAGAGGGTTGGGGGTCTGCGGACACAATTATGGGATTTAACCCCTTCTATTTCCATATTACCAGCACCCTCCCTATGGGGGAGAAATGTGCCCCGACCCCCTGGCACTCAAAGGGTTAATGTTATGCCAAATCTTCTCCCTTTGCCTTATTGTAGCAGCGCTACGGAATCTGCTGGCGCTATATAAATACACATAATGTAATTGCCCCCGGCAGGGAACGCGCAGGCATTTGGGGCTAAACAAGGATAACTAACAGACCGGGGAGAGGGGCAAAAGCCGAAGCCGGGGCCCCCAGGAGGCAGGGGCCACTCACCTGAGTGAATCGCCGGACGAGGCAGGTCTTCCCGACCCCGGCGTTCCCGATCAGAACGATCTTGAAGAGGAAATCGTAATCCTCCATCTTCACGGCTGCAGGAGACACAAGCGGAGCGGGGGGTCAGAGCCGTGCCGAGCGTCAGCTCACGGGGACAGTCCCGTTATCTGCTCAGCTGCAAACAAGACTTTATCCCTCCAGGCAGACAGGACAAAGTCCCCGCTCCACACCCACTTCCACGAGGCGCGGGGGTTATTCCTCCCCGCGTGAGTTAAGGTCGTATGATAAGGGTGACCATAATATCCCTCTATCAATTCTATTGGGGCCCCTGGGGGGGCCGAATGTCCGACCAACAACTTCTCACCGGGGACTGCCCCCTCCCAACACCCCAAACGGCCACAGAGGGGGCACTTTTGTTTTAGGGGGTATGGACAGATCACTTATCCAGAGATGTCTTTTTCCTCACCTTTTTTCTGCCCCTCTTTCGTTCCATGCACCCCTTTTTCCTTACTTGATGCCCCTCTCTCCCCCCCTGATGCCCCTCATTTCTAGGAGGTCGGAATGTTTGCTGGGTATGAGGGGATCGCAGGGTTCTACAGCCCTAAAAGCCCCGATAATGTGCATAGAAACAGCAGGAAACGGCTTTATACATTACACGGGGTGAATAAACCCCATTATTCTTCTAAATGCCCCACCCAGTTACACAAATAGTCCCACCCACAGCCCTGCCTCTAACCACACCCACTAAAACGCATGTTAAATCCCCTCATTGAATTAGCCTCTGCTGGGAGGCTGTTCCCCTCATCCAACACCCAACTAATTTGGGGTCCAAAGCTAAACAGGAACACTTGGCAGGTACACACCATCGCCAGTATGACCCCTTGGTTAGGCCCTTTGGACAGTCTCTGTCTTTGTATTTGTTATCCACCTATGAATAAGCAGGTGCCTCAGGTCGCACTGACATACATATTATTATTATTCATTGAAGTATATAGCGCCATCATACACCACAGCGCTGTACGAGGTACGCAGGCCGAACAGTATGACGTAAGAGCTGCAGCTCCCAGACCTTACTGCCGACCCCCCCGGGGCTGAAAGTGTTAACCTGCCAGCATCTGAATGAGTTAATGATGACTCCGTATCCAGGCAACAGCTTAATAACGAGAACGTTCTGCAGCAAGGCCTAATTATCTGAAGTGACGGCGGCGGCGGGCGCGTTACCGGATAATAATAATAAGAAGAATAATGCTCCCTATTAACCGTTCCCGTGCCAAGGCAGCCCGCAATGCTTTCCAAGGCAGCTGGCACTCAATCGGTTAAAAAAATAATCTACAATATAAAGGAAGCCATCATATTACAGAGGGGAGATGCGGCTCGCCTCTCTTGCCTGGTCAGGTCAGAAATCAGGACTCTCCTGTGCAAACCAGGACGGTTGGGAGGTACACAATGGGAGCACAATACAGTCCTTCATTGGGGTGCACCCCCACCCCCCGGTTTATGAATGGGGGGATTTTCTTCCCTACAGAGAGGAATATTTCACGCCACCGAAGTAAACTCACCACACTCATCACTCTCAGCCACCACGATGCGCACTCAATCACACTCACTACTCACAGTCACACCATACGGTGACTCCCACTACACTCAGTTACTGTATGGTGTGGGTCACTCATCCACCCTGATGCCCCTCTCTCCCCCCTGGCCCCCCAGATGCCCCTCTCTCCTCCCTCGATGCCCCTCTTCTGATGCCCCGCTCTCCTCCCCCCGATGCCCCTCTTTTCTAGGAGCTCTGAATGTTTGCTGGGTATGAGGGTATGAAATGGCTTTAAAATTAGATTGTGGCCCGGGTCAGCATCGCAGTGTTCACAAGACGCAAGGGATTAATGACCAGCGGAGGTGGTATGTTACGAAATTGGCCTTTGCATGTTACCTTCAGTGGAAATAAATGACCATTCAGATGGGGAGAGCGATAATTGCCCCCCGCGGGGTATTTGCTCCATTCTGACTGATGATTCACGCAGCTGGATGCGAACCCGGGCGATAAATCTGCGGGCATTTAATGAAGAGACGCACCGCGGATCCACGCTGAGCACCTGCAGACACCAACGTCTCATTCATTCAGATTCAGTGTCCGCGGCCTGTGAGACTCTGAGCGGCACGGGGGGCCGAGTCTGGACTATCTAAATGACTGAGGCTATTTGCCTCCACCACTTCTGCTGGGTGGCTGTTCCATTTATCTACTTTCTTGTTGCAGCAATGCATAATATCCTGTAAATGACATCCTCTGCATGCAGCCATAAAAAAATCTATACGTTCTAAGTCAACACCTTCTCCATATTAACCTCTACCACTTCTGCTGGGAGGCTGTTCCACGTATCTATCCTCCTCTCAGTAAAGTAAAACTCCTTTATATTACAGCTAAAAATGAGCAAAAATGTAAACTAGAGGGTCAGAGGCTGAGATGAAAAGGAAGGAAGTTTTACTTTACTGAGGTTGGTAGATAAGTGGAATAGCCTCCCAGCAGAAGTGGTAGAGGGTTTAATAGATATTAAACATGCATGGGATAGACATACGGCTCCTGAATCTAAGACGAGACCAACGACTGATTTCTAACTTAAACAAAGAGAGGAAACCCAAATATCAAAGTATATAGAGGCCAAACGGGAGGAGGGGGCCCCTGGGGGCCACTGGTGAAACCTGCTGTATATCAGCCATTTGTATGATTCCCGCTCTGTTATCTGACCCCCAATTTACTAACCCCCCCGACTCCTTATCATACTGCCTGTGGGGAACAATAGAATGGCTCGGCCTTAATCACCCAGCCGGACTCTATGACTAATGAAAGTCTATGGAGGGACGGACTTCATTAGCATCGCCATAAAGCATCAGCTCAGTGCGCTGATTGAGCCGGGAAAGTCACCCAAAATATCACATGACTGATAATATTTAATACCCCAAAAATTCCTCAGCAGAACATTAAACCGTCTCTGGGACGTTCCTCGTTCCTAAAAAAAGTAAATCATAAAAAATTCTTGTGAATTTTGAAATTTTTCTGCATGAAACCAAATCTTGTTGAGACTGGAGAGGCCGACATGCGCAGACAGCCTCCCTCCTCCCGCCTCGGGGGGGCGATTATCCGGCAGTTTATGGAATGTAACGTTTTTGAAACATTTTTGTAGAATCCCTTCCAGCCGGAACTAAATGCCCCGAGAAAGAGCTAAACAAAAGAGTTAAAAATAACTATATATTTATATAAAAGACAAATGACTGAAATGAATGGGTTAATCCAGCACTTTAAATAAAGACTTTACCCCTCCCTGGGGCCGACAGACGGGGTCGATACACAATCACCTGCTTCACGTCCCACTCAGCCGCACACATTGTTTTTGGACAAACGACTTCTCAAAACCCAACAAGGCCCAGTCGGCCACAAACCACCAACCACGGGTGGCAGATCCGGTCCGGCAGCAATAAAAGAACCGAAAATTCCTAAAACCATCATCTGACCAGAAGTTTAACGCAAATCCCAAAGTCTGGCTTTACACAGAAAACCGTCACAGCTGCCACCCCCTGCCCCTCAGCATACCTCTCAAGTGTCAGGGATTTGCAGGGGACAGTCCTGTTCAAATATCCATTATATGACCCTCTACCACTTCTGCTGGGAGGCAGTTCCACACTTCCTCACGCTTCTCTTTCTCCATGAATCTGTCCACTTTCTGGGGCCACAACGCGCACCATGGCGACAGCCTTTCCTCCAATCAGAGCAGAGAGTGTGTGCGGAGGCTCCGTGATGGCGTCTCTTTTATTACATTTCATGAAAGCACCATTAAAGCGTCAGTCTGGAGGAGTAGTTGTTGCATTTGCTGTCTTTCCGCAGAGGGAACATTTCTAAGCCCCATCAGCGCTGATTGTTCTCTCAGTTACTCTCAGTTTGTTTCTTACTCCATTGAAGAACAAAATTAATTGATGCGCGAAGAGGGGCCCCGAACAGCCGCACAGGGGCCCCGCACACTGTCCCTGCAGCCGAGTTCCAATCACAACACCCACCGAATAATAACTCATCCTAACGACTCCGGATCCTCTTCCAGGAATCGCTAAACCTGGTTTCTAATCCTCCATGTTTTCGGTTGCTGCCCGAAGGAGGACGCGTGCTGATGATGTCATGGCGCACGTCAATCAGCTGCGCACCTTTCAGCCAATCAGCTGTCTCGGGACAGAGGTAGAGCTCGGTGGGACAGCAGGATTTGGGGCTCTGTACATGCACGATAGAGCTGCCAGATTGAATGACACTTTACCCCCTCAAGCTCCGCCCCCTGTGTCCTGATTCGTCAAGGATTGAAGTTAAGAGTTCTGCTCTGGTATGTAAAGAGGGAAGAAACCTTAGCAAATCTGTCAATTTTTTTTACATCATATAAACTTTTCAGTTGCTATGACAACAACCTATCACTGCCTGCTTTTGTGTCACATGACAATTAAGTGTTCCCGGCAAAACTTACACTAAGCAAAATTTGTCATGGTTAAAGAAGGACCTCACAGCGGTCCGGCCCTGGCACTTTAAGGCCAATAGGTGGATATGGGCGGCCACGGGCTACGTATATATCCAGGCATTGGCTGCACGCTGCTAAAAAAAAACAAAAAAACATATATTTATAAAAATATATAATATTTAAAATTGATAAAATCCTAATAAAATTATTTATTTTTGCATTTGGAATTTCCGGAAACAGCTTCTAGAAAATCCGCTACTGCGTATGCCCACCCCGGGGTTCCAGGCACCAGAGAATGAAATCTGGGCCGCGGGAATGCGGGACAAAGGTAGGGCTCGGTGAGCGGCAAAATCGGGACAGTTGGGAGGCATGCGGGGCTCGTTATGCGTTATATTGTGCAAACATTCGCAACAGGAGCTGCAACCTCTTTCCTACAGCCTTCAAAACTTTATTTAAAAAACAAATCTCACAATCCAATAAGAAAGTCAAACCCTGCGAGTCCCGCCCTGTACGATGCAGAGTGAAGTATTTTGGTAAATCTCACAGAATTAACGGTGCTTCTCTGAGGACTCGGCGTGCTCCCGCTGATCACAGCCATTTATAACGCAGAGGATCGGCAGCACGAGCTTCATGTCTGCGGGAATATCCCCGTGAAGCAAATACGGAAGGAACGTTTAATGTCACTGCGTTACGTGAGGTAAAAGCTGCCGGCCTCCTTACTGCTCCAACCATTCTCAACACTGATTGGCAGGAAAGGACTCCTTATCCAATCAATGAGAGCCTTTTCTGTTCTTTAATATAACATTCTGAGAAGAACCTCCCGGCTTTCACCAAACGGTAATAGATTGATGGATGGTTTACCATTTTATCCCGTCCTTATAAACCGTTATATCCCTGTATATTCCTCATATTATATATTATATACTCTCCGGCCTTATAACTAATCCCGTCCTTATAACCTGTTATATCCCTGTATATTCCTCATATTATATATTATATACTCTCCGGCCGTATAACTAATCCCGTCCTTATAACCTGTTATATCCCTGTATATTCCTCATATTATATATTATATACTCTCCGGCCGTATAACTAATCCCGTCCTTATAACCCGTTATATCCTGTATATTCCTCATATTATATATTATATACTCTCCCCCGTATAACTAATCCCATCCTTATAACCCGTTATATCCTGTATATTCCTCATATTATATATTATATACTCTCCGGCCATATAACTAATCCCGTCCTTATAACCCGTTATATCCCTGTATATTCCTCATATTATATATTATATACTCTCCCCCCGTATAACTAATCCCCTCCTTATAACCCGTTATATCCCTGTATATTCCTCATATTATATATTATATACTCTCCCCCCGTATAACTAATCCCGTCCTTATAACCCGTTATATCCCTGTATATTCCTCATATTATATATTATATACTCTCCGGCCGTATAACTAATCCCATCCTTATAACCCGTTATATCCCTGTATATTCCTCATAATATATATTATATACTCTCCGGCCGTATAACTAATCCCGTCCTTATAACCCGTTATATCCTGTATATTCCTCATATTATATATTATATACTCTCCGGCCGTATAACTAATCCCGTCCTTATAACCCGTTATATCCTGTATATTCCTCATATTATATATTATATACTCTCCCCCCGTATAACTAATCCCGTCCTTATAACCCCTTATATCCTGTATATTCCTCATATTATATATTATACACTCTCCGGCCGTATAACTAATCTCGTCCTTCTAACCCGTTATATCCCTGTATATTCCTCATATTATATATTATATACTCTCCGGCCATATAACTAATCCCGTCCTTATAACCCGTTATATCCTGTATATTCCTCATATTATATATTATATACTCTCCGGCCGTATAACTAATCCCGTCCTTATAACCCGTTATATCCTGTATATTCCTCATATTATATATTATATACTCTCCGACCCGTATAACTAATCACGTCCTTATATCCCGTTATATCCTGTATATTCCTCATATTGTATATTATATACTCTCCCCCGTATAACTAATCCCGTCCTTATAACCCGTTATATCCCTGTATATTCCTCATATTGTATATTATATACTCTCCGGCCGTATAACTAATCCCGTCCTTATAATCCGTTATATACTGTATATTCCTCATATTATATATTATATACTCTCCCCCCGTATAACTAATCCCGTCCTTATAACCCGTTATATCCTGTATATTCCTCATATTATATATTATATACTCTCCGGCCGTATAACTAATCCCGTCCTTATAATCCGTTATATACTGTACTATATTCCTCATATTATATATTATATACTCTCCCCCCGTATAACTAATCCCGTCCTTATAACCCGTTATATCCTGTATATTCCTCATATTATATATTATATACTCTCCGGCCGTATAAATAATCCCGTCCTTATAACCCGTTATATCCTGTATATTCCTCATATTATATGTTATATACTCTCCGGCCGTATAACTAATCCCGTCCTTATAACCCGTTATATCCCTGTATATTCCTCTATACTGTATACAGTGCTCGGGGGGGTTATATTACTGTATGCAGCGCTCAGGGGGTTATATTACTGTATATAGCGCTGGGGGGATATTACTGTATATAGCGCTGGAGGGTTATATTACTGTATATAGCGCTGGGGGGTTATATTACTGTATATAGCGCTGGGGGGTTATATAACTGTATTCAGCGCTGGGGGTTATATTACTGTATGTAGCGCTGGGGTTATATTACTGTATACAGCGCTGGGGGGGTTATATTACTGTATACAGCGCTGGGGGTTATATTACTGTATACAGCGCGGGGGTTATATTACTGTATACAGCGCTGGGGGGTTATATTACTGTATACAGCGCTGGGGGGTTATATTACTGTATACAGTGCTGGGGGGTTATATTACTGTATATAGCGCTGGGGGTTATACTACTGTATACAGCGCTGGGGGGTTATATCACTGTATACAGCGCTGGGGGTTATATTACTGTATACAGCTCTGGGGGTTATTACTGTGTACAGCGCTGGGGTGGTTATATTACTGTATGTAGCGCTGGGGGTTATATTACTGTATATAGCGCTGGGGGGGTTATATTACTGTATACAGCGCTGGGGGGGTTATATTAGTGTATACAGCGCTGGGGGTTATATTACTGTATACAGTGCTGGGGGTTATATTACTGTATACAGCGCTGGGGGGGTTATATTACTGTATACAGCGCTGGGGGGTTATATTACTGTATACAGCGCTGGGGGGGTTATATTACTGTATACAGCGCTCGGGGGGTTATATTACTGTATACAGCGCTGGGGGGTTATAATACTGCATACAGCGCTGGGGGTTATATTACTGTATACAGCGCTGGGGGGTTATATTACTGTATACAGCGCTGGGGGGTTATATTACTGTATACAGCGCGGGGGGGTTATATTACTGTATACAGCGCTGGGGGGGTTATCTTACTGTATACAGCGCTCGGGGGGTTATATTACTGTATACAGCGGTGGGGGGGGTTATATCACTGTATACTGCGCTGGGGGTTATAATACTGCATACAGCGCTGGGGGGGGTATTACCATACCTGGGAACTTCTCGGCTCTGGCTACCCGGATCCTTCTCTTGCGGGACGCCGCCAGGACTGCACACTGACGGCAACAGAAAACACCTCCATTTAAAGGACAAAATGGGCCGGGAGCGGGGTGTGACAAGGCCCCGCTCCCACGACCCGGAGGATTCGGGTCTTGACCCGGAGAACCGGAGGGGCAGCGCTCACCCGTCGTAGTTCCCAGGTATGGTTATTACTGCATACGGCGCTGGGGGGTTTATTTCATGGGATTTCTCCCTGTGATGAGTTAACAAAGTAACAGAAATAAAATCTGTAACAGAAAAAATTAAGTCTTGCAGATTGCAGAGATGTAAAGGGAAAAGATGTAAACGTTGGCAATTTTAATAATTAAAAACAAATCCAAAATGAATTATCTGAGTCGGCGAAATATCCGGCCAATCATTTCATGAACGAGACTCCCTTCCCCGCTTCGTGGCCTCATATAACGCTTCTGGCTCCAGAATGCAGGAATTTAGCAATACTAAAAAAAATGGTCTCTGGAAGATGCTCTGCACGGAACACGGCGCCTGCGGGGTATTTTTTTAGGAGAAAACGAGACAATTCAATAAACGAAGTGATTTTAAAGATTATTTATGTTTTTTATGCGTCTTATAAGGAAATATGCGTCTTCTTTAAATGAGATCAGAATCTAACACTAGAGGGTCAGAGACTGAGATGGAATGGAAGGAAGGATAAGTGGATAAGTGGAACAGCCTCCCAGCAGAAGTGGTAGAGGGTAATACAGTGAGGGGATTAAACATGCATGGGACAGGCATACGGCTCCTGAATCTAAGACGAGACCGACGACTGATTAAGGTTTGAGTCGTTACAGCGGGAGAAGCGGGCAGACAGCAATCTAAAAAGCAGGTAGCGTTACCCAAAAATAACCCGGGTTTAATTCAAAAAGCTTTTTATTTGCCCTGCAGAAACAGGCGCACCTCGTTATAACACACATTAGACTTTTACAGGGCTATGGAATATGTAGGCGCTATAGAAATGCAATAGATGATATTATAACTATTATTATTATTATCAACCCTATTCAATTTCCCCTCTATACGGTGATAGTAAAATATAAATAATGGTAATATTATTATTAGCAACATTAATAATAAAAGTAACAATAATGATAATAATAGCTAAAAATATTCAATTTCTCCACTATATGATTATACTAAAATATAAATACTTATAATAATAGCAAAAATATTTAATTTCTCCACTATATGATTATACTAAAATATAAATAACAATAATAGCAAAAATATTTAATTTCTCAATTAAATTAATAATTAAAAATAATATTCCAAAAAATAAATATTCTAAGTATTGAAAAATGTTACATGGCGGCTCGGAGAGGTTCATCGCTGAACAAAACCGCGAAGGCAATAAAACTTTAAGGTAAAAATAAATAATAAAAATAGAGGAAATTGGATTTGACAGAAAAAAAGCCGCAGGCGGAGGCTCCGGATCCGTCTCCCACCAGGAAGGAAACCGAGCCGAGATCTTGAAGCGATTAAAGCAAAGCCGCTCGCCTTCTGCGTCCTGATCGCGGTCAGCACCGGCGGCAGGAGTGGGGGAGGGGGCTAGGAAAAGAATCCCCCCAATGCAGCTGGAAGGGGGACACCACGGAAAGCTCTGACATGCATTAAAGCGGATATGGCCCTTTAAATATTAAAGGGAAACTGTTACAGCCTGGAGATCTGTGGCAAAAGGTGGCAGAGTCAGCCGACACTTTATACGGCCCACAAAAGTTGTGCAAAAAAACGTATTTAATAGCAAATAAATATTTTTAAGCATTTAGTTTGCTCTATTTTAGATTTATTTGCATGTTTTGATTCACCGGCCGATAAACTGATAAAGAAGATCCTTTCATCGAATGCGATGACATCATAGGGCAAGACAGACTGAACGGTGCGCCGTTATCAATTTTTACAGATATTACTGCTCCGAAAACTGCAAATCACATGAAATAGTGTCCTTACATACGTGTAACATGACAGGTAGTAGAGGGCCCCTAAACCGGCCCCATTTGGCCCCTCATCTTGTCCGTAAAGACTCAAACCTTAATCAGTCGTTAGATTCAGGAGCCGTATGTCTATCCCATGCCTGTTTAATACACTGTATTAGCCTATACCACCTCTGCGGGGAGGCTGTTCCGGTTCTCTACCACCCTCTCAGTAAAGTCAAGTGGTGTAAAACAACTGAAAATCAGATCCAGATAGTTCAGCATAACCCCTGCCCACATGGTTTGTTCCAAAAAAACACATTTTCTTTTCTTTTAACCCCTTTTTTTTTTCTCCGGTTTACCTCTCTCTCGGTTAATCAGCCGAAGACATCACCTGCGACCTGCACCCACTTGTTATACTCCGAGCTGGTCAGCTCTGGTTCCGGGGAGCCCCCCGTGCGCAAGCGAAGAAAGTGCTCTCAGCGGCATGAAAGCCCTGGAGCTGCAGCTTCTCTGCTTACAAAGGGGGGGGTTAAGTTTCTAAAAAGGAAGAATTTGCCTTTTGAGATGCGCAGCCGGGCGTCAGAACGCGGCCCGGGGGGTCAATCTGCATGCCGCGCGTGTCTGAGCATGAAATCCGTTACACGAGGAACACCGGAGAACCAGAGCTACGCAGCTGCCGCGAGAACCCCGTCTACAACTATGTCCCGGACCCCAGCGGATCAGACTCGGATCAGGCATGAGTGAGACCGGCACACGCTCACTAACTGCCTGGTAATAGAGATAACGAGAAGTTTTACTTTACTGAGAGGGTGGAAGATAAGTGGAACAGCCTCCCAGCAGAAGTGGTAGAGGGTAATACAGCGAGGGTATTAAACATGCATGGGATAGACATACGGCTCCTGAATCTAAGACGAGACCAACGACTGATTAAGGTTTGAGTCTTTACAGCGGGAGAAACGGGCGACTAGACGGGGGCCGAATGGGGCCCATCTGCCGACGGGTTCTAGGTTACTATGTAACATGTATGTATAGGGCATTGCGTGTGAAGCTGCACGTTGTCCTAATCAATAGCCCACTCAGCCGTGATGAATTGGGTTTAATCGACTTATCAATGTCACTCTAGGTTACGCGTCGCAGCCCGGCGCCCGCTCCGCGTTTCTAGGTCACCAACAGGCTTTTAGCTCTAATTCCGAAAATACTTCACGTTCTCAGATCCGGAGCGTTTAGAATGTCCGTGCTGATCACTGATCAGTGCTAGTTTATGGATCGGGGGGGGGAGCAAGAGATAGGAAGTACTGGTGGATATCTGAAATATTACCCCACCGCTGAGGGGTCCGAGGGGCCGAGGGCTCGCTGCTTGCACCATATGGCCAGACGGAATGAGATTACTCTGGAAAAGAGATCTAACCCCTCCGAGGTTAATTGGTTGCAGATTATGTAAACCGTCTGTGGAATTTCTCTGCATTGGGTCAAACGGAACAAAAAAAATGCTTACTTCAGTAAAATTGTCACCGATATAAGAAATAAATCCAGTATAAAACTGCTAAGGGTCAGTAAAACCAAGAATCTGCTGTCTAGATCAGTTCTAAAAAAACAAGACTATATCATCTAGATCAGTTCTAAAAAATCAAGGATCTGCTGTGACATAGTAACATAGAAATGGAGGTTAAAAATGGACCATCACTTTGTCCAGATCTGTTCTAAAAAGCCAAGACTCTCTCGTCTAGATTAGTTCTAAAGAAAATCAAGAGTCCATGGTCAAGATCAGTTCTAAAAATCCATCGGCCTACTGTAGATCAGTTCTAATAACCCAGAATCCATCATCTAGATCAGTTCTAATAACCCAGAATCTGTCATCTAGATCAGTTCTAATAACCTAGAATCCTTCCTCTAGATCAGTTCTAATAACCCAGAATCCGTCCTCTAGATCAGTTCTAATAACCCAGAATCTGCTCTCTAGATCAGTTCTAATAACCCAGAATCTATCCTCTAGATCAGTTCTAATAACCCAGAATCTGTCATCTAGATCAGTTCTAATAACCCAGAATCCATCCTCTAGATCAGTTCTAATAACCCAGACTCTGACATATTTTTCAGTTCTTGGCCTAGATCCGTTCTCAACACCTAGAACCTACTGACCTAGATCAGTACTAAAGACCCAGAATCTGTCACAAAGATCAGCTTTAAAATCCAGCTCCAGGATCATCTGCAGAGCCCCGTACACCTCGTTCCGATCAGCTCGGCGGGAAAGATCTAGCGCTGCGCATGCAGAGGGCCACAGGCTCACACCGCGCAAACACTGGAGGTAAAACCATCCATTCCTTACACAACCTCAACAGGCAACATTTCATACCAAAACGCCAAAGCGAGGACGCCTCGTGTGCACGGATCTGGTTTCACAAAGTGCATCGATCACGTGACTCAGCGAGGGCTGACGCCATAGCAACAACATCACAAAGAGTGTTATTAATTAGCTATTATCTCCAGATCAGGCTAGAACATCTAGCAGAGCCCCTGAGTCATTCATTAACGCAATTGCTGTCTGTAAAGCCATTCCGGGGTATTAAACCTAAAAAAACATTAAAATATAGAAATCTAGAGCTGGTCTACAAAACCTTTGTTTTATTTGAGAATAGACTCGCAAATAAACAAATCCTATAGATTGTAAGCTCTTAGGGACAAAACCATTTCTTGTCAAATCCTACAACCTCTAAAGTTCGGGGAACGTCTTAGTGATATATAAAGAAATATATCCAGAAATAATATATAATATCCTAGCGAAATACGGTATATCCAGAAATAATATATAATATTCTAAAGAAATATATATTGAGAAATAATATATAATATCCTAACGAAATATGGTATATCCAGAAATAATATATATTTATTATAAAGAAATATATCCAGAAATAATATATAATATTCTAATGAAATATATCCAGAAATATATAATATTCTAAAGAAATTTATATCGAGAAATAATATATAATATTCTAAAGAAATAAATACAGAAATGATACTTAATATTATGAAGAAATGTATCCAAAAACAATATAAAATATTTGAAAGAAATATAACAAGAAATAATATATCGTATTATAAAGAAATAATAGATCCAGAAATGAAATAGAATATTAGAAAGAAATCTATCCAGAAATAATCTAAAATATTATAAAAATATATACCGTATATATCCAGAAATAAAATAATATATTGTATTTAAAAGAAACATATCCAGAACTGATCCATATTATAATATATATATCCATAAATAATCTATATTATAATATATATATCCATAAATAATCTATATTATAATATATATATCCAGAAATAATCCATATTATAATATATATATCCAGAAATGATCCATATTATAATATATATATACATAAATAATCCATATTATAATATATATATCCAGAAATAATCCATATTATAATATATATATATATCCAGAAATAATCGAAAATATTATAAAGAAATAATCTATAGTATTGTAAAGAAATATAGCGTTAATAGTAACAATGTTACAGGACGTGTAATAATGTTTCAACGGATTTACTGTAACAGGATGCGATGCGTCAGATCATCGCAGAGACGTCACGGGGTTAAATATATGGATAATGGGAACCACTTCATTCCAAACGTATGGAAAAGGCCACCGGTCACCATCCCGGCAAACATCTGGATCTGGACCAGGAGCAGGTAAATGCTATTTAACCCCAACATGACGAATGACGGTGTGTTATTTGCCCCTACAAGGCCTATGGAAAGTCCCTCTGCTGCCGCAGACTCCGGCCGCGCACCCACCAAAAGTTGGCCAGAGATCCCCCCTTTAAGTTTGGAATAATTTCCATTATTTAAGAAACCGTAACAGGTCGGCTGCAGCCCCCCGGCCGCCAGGAGACCCCCGGAAATAGGACTCCATGCAGGGTGCGACACCCCATCTTTATATTTTATGCCATCATCCAGGTGGCTGACTTACAGTCATGGGAGTGGCAGTCCTCAGCAGCTGCAGCAGCAGAGGACACCCCAGATGTTGTGTGTCTGGTATCCTGGGGTGAATTCTGTAAAATGCCCCCCCATTAACCATTAAACACCCACTGCTTCCCCCAATGCAGACCCAGCATGTGATGTGAATGCTGCAAGTTTTGCAGACAGCCAGCATGCAGGGGGGGTAAACAGATGTGTGATGCCAGCTGCCAGCATGCACCCCGCACACCCATCACTCACCTTGAGGGCCAGTCCCAGCACACACAGGAACGGGGGGGGTCAGGGGCAGTCAGCAGGCTCAGGGGCCCGGGGCCAGGGCTGCTGGGTCCTTTATCTGGTTCCTGCGCCCAGCACAATGAATGCCCAGCACTGGGGCTGCTCTCACAATGACATCATTCCTCAGGACAGCAGCCCGATGGGCGTACACTGGGAGAAGCCGCCGCAGCGCATTCTGGGAGATGCAGTTCCAATTGGTCAGGAATCCCCTCCCCCCGCTACGGGAATAGGGCCGGCGCAGGACTACAATTCCCAGAGGCCGCGGAGGAGCCGGAGACTCCTGACTCCCAGAGGCTGCGATGGGCATTCTGACAGCAGGAGGAATACCAGTTATACCGGGAGGGGGCAGAGGCTGGGGCAGTGACAGCCTGACTGAAAACTGGGAGGGGGCAGCAGGAGCCAGAATACAAATCTCACCGTCTGGGGGTAAACAGGTAGATTCTCAGGGTTTTTTTTACCCCGTTTCAGTGTCTACGGGTGAGTGGGCAGATTCTCAGGGTTTTTACCCCACTGTTCGGTTAAATGGGCAGGTTCTCTGGGTTTTACTCCATCTCAGTGTTTTGCCGTGAAGAGGCGTATTCTCAGGGTTTTTACCCCAGTCTCGGGGAGAATGGGCAGATTCTCAGGGTTTTACCCCAGCTCAGTGTCTTGGGGTGAAGGGGCAGATTCCCGGGGTCACGAAGCCTGGATCCGACTCCTTCATATACTCCTCTGGCTTTTCTCCTTGCTATATCACAGCTGGAATCCCTGCTTGAATACAGGTGACTTATTTCAGAATATCTTTACCTCCTGAGAAATCATGGTTTCCATAGCGACTGTTATTAGAGCTATCCGTCACTGCAGTAGGATCTGTGTGATGGGGTATAAGGGGTTAATCTTATGAAGGGTCTCACGAGAAGAGCAATTAGAAAGTTCCCCAGCACAGTACAGGGTATCACCGGGGGTGGTTCGTTCAGGTGCCTGATTAACAGCAGGGTTGGCTGAGCGTAATTTGGCCCCAGGGGAATCCCAGGCAGGTGGTCCATTAACACAGCTGAAAAATATATTAGGGATACAACAGAAATCCATCAAAAGGGGGGCTACATAGAAAATACGGAACACAGAAAGGATCCTGATATGGTGTAAATGCTGCATAGAATACTTTTGTATTGAATAACAAGTAAAAAAAAACAAACAGGACTGTCCCACGCAAAACAGGGCAGTTGGGAGGCATGGAGAAGGGGCACAGGTATCTGAATGAGAAATTGATTGTTTTCAGGCACGGACTCCGCGGCCTGACCGCAGCGTTTGGGACGGAAGCCCCTCTCTAAGAGAACCCCCTCCTGCCTTTTGAAGAACGGTAGTCTATCTGCGTTTCAAGTCCTTCTCACTGAGAACGGAATTCATTTCCATACAGATTTAAAAACATCTTTTCCCCCGAATCGCTTTATTCTGCGGGGAATATCCACTTCTCGCCCGAACCTCGGGATTATTTGTTCATTCTCTCTTGAAAATGCCCAGGAAAAAAAGAGAGCGACGGGAATCCCTCGGAATCTGAATGCCCGAGGCGGTCTCGTCCTCCCGGGAATAGAACATAGTGATCGCGTTCCGCTCGTTTGAACCGTTTTCCCTGTAAATTGGCATTCAGCTGCGCTGCGAGGCCCCCCGAAAATACCAATAGTGTTAAATATACAGATGTATCGAGGGACTGCGATGTAGCATTAAGGAAAGCTCCGCCGGCTGGTCCCTGAATGATTGCATGTGCTTAGGCTGCCGCCTAGTGGGCGCTGAGGGTACTGCAGACCAAAACAATCCATGAAAATACCCGGCCAGCTGGATCTCACAGCCCCCTGCAGTTGAATAAACAGAATAAGGGGCCGGGTGAATAGAGACGCAAGCTGTTTAATAGGCACGGAGCCCTAAAAGAAGTCCTGTCACTCCTAACGCCTAACCCACGGCAACGCCACCTGACTTTTTTTTACTACCGAACTGGACGTAGGGAAACTTTGTAGGATTGTGCTGACTCGGCGCAGCCCTCCATGGAGTTAATGGGGCAATTGGGGAGACCAATAACCTTTCTTTTAACCGGCGTTAGTAGTGGTTGAATAGTGGCCCTACAGCAGAGGGGCTAGTCTTTAGTGCTGCCGGTTTGAGCGATGCTCTTCCTCCAAAGCAAAGTATCCCCCCCCGTCTCGGTGTCCTGATTTGCCGATGGTAGAAGTCGGGAGGTATGGCATACGCCACTGACGCCATCAATAACAACAATTATTTATATATATATAACAAGTATAAAATAAATAATGGGTCAGATTCAATGGACTGACTAATAAAAGTTCAAATGTTCTCGTGGAAGCCATTGCTTGCCGGATTCCAGGTCCGTTTTAGTGACTTGAGAATATCATACTATTGCCTGTTCTTTTCAGACGAACACCTTTTGGGTCCAAACTGAACGTTAGAGCCGTACGCGTTACTTAATGAAATGAGCGCTTGTGCAGACCGTGAATACAAGAAACGGCCAGGGAGTTCCTAGGTTTCTGGGTGGATCCGAGAAGTTACTCTCTCGATTGATAGTTTGAAACTTAATTTATCGTAAGGTGAACTTAATGAGTCACTAAAGCTCTGGGAAGGAACACGAGTGACGTAGACTGTTTTTTTTTCTTTCTTCTGCTACCTTATGCCCTTTTGGCACCTCATAGGAGACACTCTGATTCTAATCTGTTTCCAGCGGAGCAGAAGCTGTCAACATCTTAGGGTATGGAGGGTATGGGGTTTATACTCAAATGCAGAAGATAAGCTTGTAGGACAGCAAAGAGAGCAAGTAGAATCAGTTGTGTTCGTTCTTCTGACTGGGGATGATACGCCGAAAGAGAAGCATAATCCCAGAATGCAGGATCCGATATTTTGCTCCCCATCCCCCATTATCAAATGAAAAAAAACACATACACTCTTATTCTCTCACACTTCACTCTACCTTTCTCACACTCTAACTCTCTCACTCAATCTTATGCTGTTTCACATTCCTCTCAATGTATTCCTACTTTCTCAGCCAATTGCTTCCGTGTCCCTGTCTCATTTCCCGCAGCTCTTGCCTGTTCTATCTTCTTTATTCATCTGAACGCAGAGTACGTCCTAAAAAATGGCAGAGCCTCTGCGCATACCCCCTCTCTTGATTGGAGGAACAGGGGAGTGGCGGACACCCAAGAGAAGTTCACTTGAGGACAGGAGAGCCTCAGCAGAGTCTTTGTATACAATGCTGGGGTTTTCCATATCATATCTCCCCCTGCTGGCTGATCACAGTTATTGCAATGAGCAATACAGGGCTATGAAGTCCTGCATTGTTGATCACATTGCGATCAGCACAAACATATCAGGTGGAGGAGAGGGAGAAAAATAGTTTCTCTACCTTCCAAAAAGTGAAGACAAAAATAATTCAAGCATAAACAAACAAAATTGATGTAGAGTATAAAAATTGTATGATAGATGCCCAAAAGGGATTTTGAGCGATACTGGGGTATGACTGTAATCAGGAGATGTTGTTGAACATAAGTTGGGTCATTGTTCAGCTGTGGCACTTACAGTAATGTAAGCAAGATTGCCAAAAAATGTGATTATGTGTTCTTTGGTATAGATTTTTATCTATTACTACTAATAATTATTATGTTTTATGTATTTCTAGAATTTTAAAAGGCAGCCCTACTTTTCCTTAAAAAAAACAAACATCTGTATTGAAAAAAGGGGAATAATCATGATTTAACGGATATATGGTAAACTAAAAATGGCAAAAAGGGTCTGGAGGAGTTCAACCTAAACTTGGATCAGCGAACACAACGTGCCATTGGAACACAGGAGTGATGGGAGTGATGAAGAGCCATTGGAACACAGGAGTGATGGGAGTAATAAAGGGCCATTGGAATACAGGAGTGATGGGAGTGATAAAGTGCCATTGGAATACAGGAGTGACGGGAGTGATAAAGGGCCATTGGAACACAGGAGTGATAAAGGGCCTCTATGCCGATAAAGAGATTCCATTAAACATTCCACTCACAAGATGGCTTCGCCAACTGAAAAAAAGAATCTATCCAGACTCTCTTGAGAACTCTTGAGCTCCTCCTGCAGGTTGAAAGCAGGTTATTGCATTCAACCATGCAATCTCAATGGAGCCCAGCTCACTAATCAGTGTGATTAGTAAAAAGAAATTAAAAACAAATATGGTAACATGTAAAAATAATTCCCCACTGTCACCAAAAAAGTGCAAATGTATATATATATAAAGTTTTTTTATGAGCAAGTCCTACAATTAGCGCTATATCTTCACAAAAATACTTCAAAGATGTCCCAAATACGGGACGTGGGCACAGACTGACCAGATGTCTAAATGGCTAAAAAAAAAAAAACACACCTCACAAAGGTGGCCTTTTACCTCCCAAATAACCCAACAAACCCATGTGGGGTATTACTGCGCTCAGGAGATGTTACTGAACACGTATTGGGGGGGTTGTTTGACAGGGACATATACCAGGAGCGGTAAATTTATACCTGAAGTAAAACATGTGTGAAAACAATATAAAACATATTTACTACCATAAAGTTTGACAAAGGCTGGTGGTAAAATTCATGCATGGAAAGGGTTAAAACATCACCATTTGAAATACCTTGAGGTGTCTATAGTTTTCAAAAATATATATGGTTTGATGGGGTAAATTGCATTGGCCGGCCTCGAAGATACCCGACATAGCACATGGGGCAGACTGATTTGGGGAAAAAATGGTTTTGAAATAGCGAAACGCTACTTGTAATTATTGCCCAATAACTTGCAGAAAAAGGCAAAAAAAACATAAAAATATTGGGTATTTCTAAACTCAGGACAAATAGTAGAATCTATTTAGCAGGTTTTTTTCATTAGCTTTTGAAGATGAGTAAAAGATTTTTCCAAAAAAAGTGAGAAAAAGTCATTTTTTAACAAAAAAAATATTTTGTTATAGTAAATTAGATGATATGATAAAAAATAACGGTATCTAAAGAAAGCCGTGCTTTCCTGAAAAAAACCCCCAATATATAATACGTGTGGGAGCACAAAATGAGAAAGACGAAAATTACAGCTAAACAGCAACACCAAAAAATGTTAATCCTTTGATCTTTTCAAAGATACTCTGCTCTCGTGGATATCAAACACAACACAGGTTTATCCCCCCCCCTCCCAAAAAAAAGTATTCTCCTATAATGCCTGACGAGATTGGAGAATACTTGGCAAGGGATCGGAGATCATTCCTCCATACAGAATCTTTCCAGATCATTAAAATTTCAAGGCCACCACCGGTGAGCTCTCCTCCTCAGTTCACCCCGCAGGTTTCCTATGGGGTTCAAGCCAGAGGACTGGTCAGTAAACCATTTTTGTGTTGACTTTTGATGTATGTTTTGGATCATTGTCCTGCTGGAAGGTCCAACCACGGCCCATTTTAAGGTTTCCGCCTGAGGCAGTCAGGTGTTCATTTAATAATTGTTGATATTCAATATCCATGATATATATAGTCCACGATGCCATGTATCCTAACAAATTGCCGTTAAAGGGCCACCACATTTAACTGTGGGCACGAGGTACTTTTCCATGTGGCTACCTCTCTGCGTGCGCCAAACCCACCTCTGCTGTTTATCGCCAAAAACCTCTATTTTGATTTCATCTGACCATAGAACCCGATCCCATTTAAAGTTCTAGTAGTGTCGGGCAAACTGAAAATGGTGAAGTTTTCATGTTTTTTCTTCAAACCCTTCCACACCACTCGTGGGGATGTAGGTGACCTCGGATTGCCGTTTTGGAGACTTTCTGACCCGAAGACCCAACTAACTTTTGCAATTCTCCAGCTGTGATCCTTTGAGACTTTTTTGGCCACTCGAGCCGTCCTCTTCACAGTGCGTTGAGACAGTATAGACGCGCGTCCTCTTTCGTGTTCATTCATAACGTTTCCAGCTGACTGGAACTTCTTAATTATCGCCCCGATGGTGGAAATGGACATTTTCAACACTCTTGCTATTTTCTTACAGCCGCTTCTTAGTTTGTGAAGCTCAACAACCTAACTAGCGATTTTTATTATCCGGGGGTATTTGGTATCTGGGGTATTCAGTATCAGGAGGTTTGTATTTGGTATCTGGGGCTATTCGATATCTGGAGTTATTCGGTATCTTGGGCATTTATTTAGTATCTGGGGTAGTTGGAATCAGGGAGTATTTATTTGGTATCTGGGCTATTTGCTATCTGGGGTATGCGGTATCTGGGGGTATTTATTTGGTATGTAGGGGCGTTTATTTGGCATATGGGGCTATTTATTTGGTATATAGGGGCATTTATTTGGCATATGGGGGTATTTTTTAGCATAAAGGGGCATTTATTTTGTATCTGGAGGTATTTTTGGCATAAAGGGGTATTTATTTGGTATATAGGGGCATTTATTTGATATGTGGAGGTATTTGTGGCATAAAGGGGCTTTTATTTGGCATATAGGGGCATTTATTTGTTATCTGGAGGTATTTTTTGGTATGTATGGGTATTTATTTGGTATATAGGGGCATTTATTTGGCATCTGGAAGTATTTTTTTGTATATATGGGCATTTATTTGGTATCTGGGAGTATTTTTTGGTATATAGGGGCATTTATTTGGTATCTGGGAGTATTTTTTGGTATATCGGGGCATTTATTTGGCATCTGCAAGTATTTTTTGGTATATCGGGGCATTTATTTGGTATATAAGGGGTATTTATTTGGTATATAGGAGTATTTATAAACTTCCTAACAGGATTTCGAAACCGCCTCGTGAGGTGACTGCACGAGGCGCCGCTCTTCCGCTCTCACCCAGGCCGTACCAGCCAATTAAAAAAAGGGGCGGCGATAGCTCGTGCTACCAATCAGAGGTCGCTGAGGGGGCAGGCCGTTTAGGCTGCCAGTGACGTGCCGCGTGTTTTCCCAGTTCTGCCTATTCCCTGCCGTCGCCATTTTGTTACAGTTTAGTTGAGGGATCGCCGAGCCCCGAACGACAGTCTGCGGGGCCCGCGCTACGTACAGACCCCCAACACGGAGACTCAACACCCCAACCGGCAGCATGGCCGAGGCGGACGCCCGGGAAGACGCGTGCAGGGATTACCAGTCCTCACTGGAGGACCTGACCTTCAACAGCAAGCCCCACATCAACATGCTGACCATCCTGGCCGAGGAGAACGTGCAGTTCGCCAAGGATATCGTCAGTCTTATCGAAGCGCAAATCGCCAAGGTTTTTATAACAAAAGAATTTTATTTCTTTAAACGCCCCTCCCTCTGCTCCCTGGAGCCCCTCAGCGGATAGCCGCCCCCCTAAATAGCCGAGCACCCCCCTGGAGCCCCTCAGTAGAGAAGACCCGCTCCCCGGCCCTCATCAACTAGGCCTCCAGCCCCCGCTTTAGTAGTTCTCCTGCCGCCCAGGTCTTTGCCCTTTTCGTCGCCACAACATGGCGGCCGCGGTGACTCCCAGCGCCATTTTACCCTCTCGGGGAAGTTTAGCGCTTTAATTCTAGTAGTAGGGACCCCCTCAGCGCCCCTTCCCGAGGTCCCCAGCCCGATCTTTTGCTCGCAAATCTCTGTCGGCCGCCGGGTCTTGTCCGGTCCTAAAGGCCTCTGAGCTGCCCCAACATGGCGTCACGGGCGAGGCGGCCATTTCCGCACCGTGCCCGGCAGGCCGTGCGGTTGCAGTCTGTTGGTGAAAAGATCCGTGACCCGGTCACCCGTTTATTATTATTATTACGCCAAAGGCCTGATCGTAGTTTCCGTCTCATCACGTCCCCGGGGGGGTAATAAGCCCCCGGGGAC
Source organism: Spea bombifrons (assembly GCF_027358695.1). Taxonomy (NCBI): domain Eukaryota; kingdom Metazoa; phylum Chordata; class Amphibia; order Anura; family Pelobatidae; genus Spea; species Spea bombifrons. Next base: position 137,688,787 of record NC_071088.1, on the reverse strand, counting down.
CGGGCAGAATCGATTTGCTTGTGAAATGGTCTTATCACCATGGTAACCAACGGAAACCCTAATGCTTACCGTGCTGATCAGACGTACCATTTGCTTTTGGTTTCTTTGAGGCCCGTGCTGGTTCGGTTTGTATGATGAGACGGCAATTACCCCACCCCCTCTGCCCATGTCTGGGGCAGTTGGGGCAAAGATCATGGGGCCTTTTTTTTTTCTGGCAATTTTTATTTAATAGCCCAAAGAGCACAGCCATTATGAGCCGCCTCGGCCGAGCGGCAGATCAGACAATCCCCATAAGTCCCCTAACCTTTTAAATCTGCTGACGCAACCTAAACATGTAACATGCGTGTTCTTCAACTTAACCCCTCACTGCTCACCGGGTGTCTCCTTTCACAGTCTGATATATTGAGGTCTTTTTTTTTTTCTTTTGCCCCTGAATATCAACAGATTGCAGCCGCAGGTGGCCGGGAACGTGCCGGGAATCTGCCGCCTCATGGCTTTGGTTCATTCAGCAGAGCTCAGCCGGTAACGTCATAGTAACGCACTGGCGACTTTGCCCCTAATGGCGACTTTGCCCCTAATATCATTTCTTTCCAGGGAAGAGTGTGTGATAGGAGTTGGGGGGACCGGCGGAAATGTCCCCCCGGTGCTTGTGTTCCTGCTGCAGAGTAGATTAATTGTAGACCGTATTTATTATTATTATTAATTTATCATGAATAAATTATTAAATACAAAACTTTTGTTTGATACGCAAACTTCTTCTAATTGTATTGCGGAGCGTTAGAGGACTGCTAAATGACCCCAGAATCAGTATACATTATAAGATCCCGTCCTTTGGGGCCCCCCGTATGTTGTAGACGCGCTAACGTGACACGCGTGAGCTCTGTCGGATGAAACAAACATCTTTGGCGCGAGAGAGCGCATAGTTTTTGCCCCCAGCCCCCCTCCCCGCGTATGTACAGGTACCACGGCTCATTGTCCAGCGTTGCTTTCCGGCGGCTCCTGTGTCGGGAGACCCCCTTATATACGTGAGGACCCCTTTTATTGAACGGCCGTTACTGTGCGCTGGATCCTCACGCTGCTCCTTGTCTTCAGGTGTATCGCTCAGTTATAGTATACGATTTAATAAATGGCTTTTTTTTAAAAGTGTGACTGGAATGCTGCAATCTGTAAATAAAATGTATGAAATATGTATTTGTCTTTTTATTTACCGTTGTTTTTGTGCTCTTTGCGATGTTTCTTACGAGGTTGAACACAGTAAATGACATTTCTTGTGTTGCTTAAAACTGCTTCCAATATATGTCGGCAAACAAAGACAATCGGTTTTTTTTTTGCACACTGGTAACATTTTTCTTTGTGGACGTTTTTAAAAGGTTTTTTTCCCCCTCTCTCGCGCGGAGGTCACACAATGACGGTTTCACACGTGAACACACAATTATCTACACGCCGTACGCTAACCCAGGTCCTTCCGCTGCCTGTCGAACGATCTCTGAAAGTTATTGGGGGGGGGGTTAAAGTGGGTTAGATTTTATTTGTATTTTTATTTTTTTTTAATCAGCGTTTTAATACCCTCTGTGGATAAGCGAGGCGTTTAAACCGTTCTGTAAAGATTACGCGGCAGATTATGGTGTTTATCAGTTTCCGCAGGTTTCCTTAGAAAACACCCAAAACACACACTTAAAAGAAAAAAGTGAATTCCAGATAAGGTGTTCTCTCACAGCGAAGGTCTAGAAACGTGGCATTTTTATAGAAATGTTTTCCCACTTTTTTGGTTCAATTTGGAGTTATTTTAACGAGTTACTAGTCTTTTTTGCGTTTATTTTTTTGTATTTTTTTTATATATATAATGAACTCGGATTTAATTAGTTCTGAGGGTAGCGAGGAGCCAACGCAGTGGGTGACCGGGGGTCTTTGGGGGACGCTAACACCGCTCTGTTAAGCAGCCGTGTGAACGAGTCGCATCTTAATGATAAACGTGAGGCTTCGGGACGTTTTCACGCTCTGCGCATCCGGACTGTTCTCTCTGGGACTCGCCAAGCGCTGTTTGTTGGCCGCGCTCGGTGCCGGCAGATGCCAGACGGATCCAGATGACGGGGACGTAAAGCGCTTAAGTTTGAAGGGACAATGTTTGAAGGAGTTCCTGAAAACGCCGCCGCTGCCACTGTTTGCCTCTTAAGAAAAATAATTTGCCCGGTCTACCAAAAGACCCCGTGGACGCGATAACGTAATGCTAAAGGCTGGAGGCCCTTTAATGGAAAAACTGAATAAAAAATAAATAAAACCTCTCCAGTCTGCAACACTTGGACCGTATAAAACCTTTGGCGTGTAATAGCTTGTTGTGGTTTGTATACAGATGGCGGGGGGGGGGCCGTTGCGGGGGTCTATAGCTTTGTCATATTAACCTTATCAGTTTTCTTTTATTTAGGCTCCTACCACGGAGAAGCTTCCGGTCATGTACCTTATGGATTCCATTGTAAAAAACGTCGGGAGAGACTACCTCGCAGCCTTTGCTAAAATCCTAGTTTCTACGTTTGTAAATGTTTTTGAAAAGGTATCCGTCAACCATTCCTGCTTCTCGTCTTTAAACCTGGGTGCTAGTTTCACGGCGGGCCCCGCGGTAACTATATGGAACGCGTTGACACGAGCTCGGGTCTGTAGATAACTCTCAGCCGTCTTAGAACTGACTGAGGATCGTGAGAATTGCAGTTAAAAAGCAAGAGGGGTCTGCCTTGGGAAGCAGGGAACGACCTCTTTCCTCGGAACGATGGTGGGAAGTTGGCTTCTGCAAGCGTATTTAAATGATTTGCGACCGTTACAGGCAAATGTAAACCTGATAATAAAATTACCGGTGATTCAAATGTATAGAACTTGGTAATTAGTCGGTTTCTAAATCTATTGGCGATGGTTTCGGGTTAAAAGCCCGGGAAACTGTATTTACCGATGCAGGCGAACGCGTTTCTCAGTCAGTTTTCCGCGTTTATAAACGTTATTGACGCCCCTGCGTAAGCTGCGATAATTTGGGCAGATCGGTACCTTTTCGGGGTCATACGTGACATGTTCCTTTCTCCGGTTTTATTGTAAATTGTCAAGCCACGCAATTGTTCTGTTTTCAGGTGGACGAAAACACTAGGAAAAGTTTGTATAAATTACGCTCGACTTGGGACGAGATTTTCCCCTCAAAGAAATTGTTTGCGCTTGATGTGAGAGTGAACTCCTTAGACCCGGCCTGGCCCGTCAAACCTCTGCCCCCCAACGTGAATACGGCTAGTATCCACGTTAACCCCAAATTCCTCAACAAAGTGAGTATATCTTCGTTTCTTGTTTAGTGCAATGAGTCTGTGGTTAGCTTAAAGCCCTTTCTGCGGCGACATCTACTGCGTGCGGACAGGGCTTTCTCTGTGGTCGCTGTACGTGACCGTGTGCGTGTCTTGGAACCCGTGTCGGCGTAGCTTATGAAAGCCCCCGTTTTTCCTTTTCCAGTCGGAAGAAGCGCCCGCGGTAGCCGCTCCTCCACCGAGCCCCGCGCCGCCTCGTCCCAATAACACCGAGACGCAGAAACATCTGTCTCAGGAGCAGCTCATCAGGCAGCAGCTGTTGGTGAAACAAAAGCAGTTATTGGAACTTCAACAGAAAAAGTTGGAGCTGGAACTAGAGCAGACAAAAGCCCAACTGGTGAGTCCAAGATGGCGGACCAGCAATGGCAGTAAACTGTGGCCCATTTGGGTCAGATCAAGGACTTTAACCAACTTTTATTTTTTTGTCTTGTGATCTCAAACGGAGTTATTTTTTTTTCTTAATTTTTTTTTAAATAATTTTGCGATAGTTCTAAAGCGTTGTTGGTATTTCTTCCTTTTCAGGCAAGCAGCATTTCAGTGCCCGTGAAACCGCATCCCGCTCCGGAAATTCACCACCTCCCTACCAGAGCGCCTCACCCAACTCCGGCGAATCCGGAAAAGACCCGAGTCCCGGGACCACCCCAGCCTCACGAGAAACCCCATGACAAGTCTCCAGTGCCCACCAGAGACCCTCGTCTAGTAAGGGTGAACCAGCACTCGTCGCATGCCAACCAACACTCGTCGCATGCCAACCAGCATTCGGCGCATGCTAAAGATCAAAGTCACAAAAAAGACGCGAAGTCGACCTCCGTGAGTCCGACCGAGAATAAAGCTGCTAAACCTTTATCGAGCGAAAAACCGAGCTTCTCGAAACCAGAAAAGCCGAAATCGGGAGAAAAACCCGCAAAAAGAGAAACTCTGCAGGCAGAGCTGAAACGCAAGTCCACGACGCCGTCGCCTCTGAAAGCCAAAATACCGCACTTGAAGTCCCAGAGCGCGGAAAGCCCCAGGGACCCTGAATTAATTAGACGAGATCCGAGATTGCGGAAACACCTCGGCGATAAAACGGACGAGAAAGAGGGAGACGCGAAGGAGAAAAGGAAAAGCGCGGAGAAGAAAGAGGATCACAAGTCCACAGAGCACCGGCCCGCCGGAAACCGGAATAAACTTGTAAACGGGGTCGCGCAGAAAAACGAATCGAATGCTGACTCCGATAAAACGGCCTCAAAATCCGGGCGAGTGAACAACCGAGTTAGGTCACGATCTCCGCTGCATTCCCCCAAGCGACGGGAGAGAAGGTCTCCTAAGAGGCGACAGCGGAGCCTATCTCCGATTCCTTCTCTGCTAAAAATAGGCAAGCTGCGTCCTCCCGCCAATAAACCGTCTCACGCCGAAGACTTCCCGCCAAACGTGCGCGACGAAAGAAATAAAAGGAGCGCCAAAGCAGACGCTCGCGACGGCAGGCGGCCAAAGAGGACCTCCGAGGAAAAGCTGCCGGATCCCGCCGCTCCGCTTTCCAACAAGCCCAATTCTGACCCGAAAGAGAATACCGACGGATGGCAGGGGTCAAAGCCTAGCAAGCGGAGGTGTAGCTGGGAGGAAAATAAAACGTAAGCGGCTACACACTATAGAAATGTATTTTAAGTTGCCCGCCGGCGCTCGTTCCTTGGGTCCCAAGTCGTAAATTAGTGGAGGGGAACTTGATGTTGGTGTCCCAGTCTACTGCCGGTTCGGGGGTACCGGTCAACTCCTCTGTAGAGCTGAGCTGTATTACCCCGATGTGTATTTCTTAGTCTGTGTTCTATATTTCAGTCTAGGTAGTGAAATATGTTGTGGAACCCTTTCAGAAGTGGATTCCCAGGTCGCTTACTGTGAATTTCTTTCCAGTCCGCAGAAAGATGACCACCCGCTGGGTAACAGGAGCTCGTACGCGAGACACAGAGATAGCTGGCCCGGTAATAACGGCGTGCAGTCTCCCCGGACGCCAAAGCAACAACCTTTCTTAAGTGTCGACGCCAACCTAAAGATTCCGAAGGAGTTGACGAGCGCGAGTAAAGGAGAGCTGCTCCAAAAGGTAAGTCCGGGGGTTTGGAAGTCCATTCGCATGTTCTGTGAGCTGAACCCAAAAATCAGGACATTTATATATGTTTATATTTTATCTCTACAGGCGAACGAGAGGTTGGCGTCCGGAGAAATAACACAAGATGAGTTCCTTGTCGTCGCTCACCAGATTCGTCAGCTCTTTCAATATCAAGAAGAAAAGCAGAGATGTAATGTGTGGGATAGTCCCACGGCGGAGGGCAAAGGGGGGGCGCGCAAAAAGCCTCTCCTCTCCAACGCCGAGCTGACCTACTATGAGCACAAAGCCAGACTGAGACGGACGCAAGTTCAGCATCCCCTCCTGGGGCGCGATTTCTCCGACTCGGAATATATGGATTTCCCGCTCGATGACTTGGTTCCTCCGGGGCATGAAGGTGAATATGGCGGAAGAAACGAACAGTTTCCAGAGAGACACAGGCGCATGTCTCCGGTACCGGGCGCAAGGCCACATGAAGAGGACGCGATTATCGACGGTCACCGAAGACACGAGGAACGGCGAGAGCTCGCCAAAGGTATGTTCCGGTATACGTATATTTACAAGGGATGCAAACGGCCCATATAAACAAAACCATTGGTTTGATTCCCGGGATTCGGATGTTTCCGTACTCTTGTGACCTGAACGTACTGCTTGCCGTTTGGTTAATAAACCTCTTGCTTTCTTTTAAAGGATTACGAGAGAAACTACCTTTCAACGAGCCTAAGAGATCCCGGTATGAGGAATTGGATCAGGCGCCTTTCGGCGACAGCCCGGATTTGAGACTGATTGGGAAAGAGCCTAATTCCAAACATGGCGCTTTACTTGATGAAATAAGACCAATGCTCGATGTCCCACTAAGGGTGCCTGCTACCAGGGTGGATGGAGCCGCGAATAAAGGTTTTGAAGAGCCTTCAAATATATCCAGCCTTAGAGAGGGTTCTCCTGCAAACGCGTCTATGCAGTTTGAAGCCGCATCGGGGGGCCAGGCTGGACCTCAGTGTTTTGAAGCGATGCCTGTGCAGCCGGTTGATGCACTTTTTGAGCCCAGAGGAGGCAGCGCAATTGATGGCCCGATGTTTGAAGGTGGACAGAACCAAGTAGTTGCCCCTAACATCCCTATGGGCCCTCAAAGATTAGAACTTTCGCAAGGTCAACCTTTAGGCGTGCAGAGATTTGATGGAGGGCAGACGTTAGGCCCTCAGCGGTTTGAAGGTGCTCCTGGGCAGCCGTTGGGCCCTCAGCGATTTGAAGGTGCCGTAGGCCCGCAGAGGTACGGCGGATCACCAAGGCCACCATTCTTGCAGCAAAGATTCGATGGCGTGCAGGGCCCACCAATGAGATTTGAACAACCAATGGGATTTGACAATGCTGGACAGTCGGTGGGTTCAGTGCGGTTTGATGGGCCTCCAGGACCGAGATTTGATCAGCCTCCAAGGTTCGACCATGGACCTGGTCCGCAACCTATAATGAGATTTGATGCACCGATGGGGCAAGGTGGTCCTCGGTTTGAGGGGGGTCCAAGATTTGACGGAGCTCCAAGATTCGATGGCGTGCCCATTAATAGATTTGAGGGTCAACCACCCCTCATGTCAGGATTTGATATGCCGCATGTGCAACCTTGCCAGCGATTTGAAGGACCTCCACGACATCAGACACAGCCCAGGTTTGACGGGCCTCTGCAAATGCAGCCACGTTTCGATGGACCTCTGTCTCAAAGGTTTGATGGACATAACCAACAGATGCGGTTTGAAATGCCTATTGGCCACCAAAGGCCACCGTATGATGTAAATCCACCTGCTATCAGGCAAAACGCGCCGCCTTACGGTCAGACCGGTCCTTATCCTGAACATCAAAACGTGTTTCATGGACCCTCTCAAGGAATGCCGTTCCAAAGACAAGAGCAGCGCTTTGAGATGTCTCAGGGTCCGAACTTCTCCGCTCCAGCCGCTCCTGGTTTTCCTAACCAGGTCAGGCCGCCGGGACCGTATTTTGATGACAAAAATCCTCAAGGGCCTCAGTTCGGCAGCTTTAACAACGTGCCGGTGGGAAACTTGCAACCAAATCAGCCGGTACGTTTATTTCCGGCCTGTGTTGTCTTGATGTGGCTCGGAATGTCAGATCGTCGGTGTGAGGAACCTGTCTCTCCCCAAGCTGCCGGCTACTAAATAATCTCTTCCTTCTGTCTTTGTAGTTCCCGACTCTAGGAGGAATGGTGCAGCCGGCCCTTTACAATCCCGAGCAGACATTCGCGCCTCCGGCACAAGGACCGAATGCAGGAGTGTTTGCCAACAACCAGCAGGGTATGTGCTGATTTATACGTGGTTTGTGTGGCTCTCTGCGATAGTGTGTGCCTCTCGGAGCCAGGGCGATGTACGACAGGCTGGGCTTTAATGAGTCTCATCTCCGCGCGATGCCGAGTTGTAACGCTGTTCGCAGGAGCCCCTGTGTATCCGCCGTCTCTTCTCGCGTATGACTTTTGTTTCTTCCTCCCTCCAGCCGGCGCGTTTCCCTTTCCGGAGAATCACTTGGGTCAGGTTGATGTTAACGAGCTCTTCTCCAAGCTCTTGTCGACCGGAATCCTTAAGCTGTCGCAGAGTGAAGCTTCGAGTCGTAAGTTTATCGTTCTTCTTCTTTCTCCACCCTTTTAACCCGGCGTTAAACGCGTCGGTCAGCAGCGGTTCTGTCCGTGTCGTTTCTGGGGTAGCTTGCGGTGGTCTTATTCACTACATTTTCATCTAGAATCAACGATGGAGTCGCCTGAAGTGGTGGAGCCGGCTTCACAGCCGCCTGCTGCTGATGAAGAGGAGGATGAGCCCGCAGAGGACAACAGTGTTCCCGATCTGACGTCTTTTACCATGGAAGATTTGAAGCGGTATGCATAAAGAGGGTCTTTCTCACTCAGCATTTTCACTGCACTAATGACATGCGCGGCACCGCCTTCCTCCATGAGAAAATAGTTAAAACCTTCATTTAACCCCTTCATGACAAAGCCCGTTCACAATGCATTGTTTTTAATGGGTTAAGGACATTTTTTAAAGCTTCTTAGTGTTTTTTTTATGGTTTTCAGTTTTTTCTGTAGGTTGTAGAATAGATTAGAATGACCCCCCCCCTTACATATTATCTATATGCACAATTTAAGGAGACCTGTATACATTGTCGGCCTCTTTGGAGTAATGTCTAGCTGTGTTCTGGTCTGATGACCGGTCAGACGCCTGCCTCCCTGCCTTGCAGCAAGTGTTGGGAACGTGAAACCCCGGCTAAAGCCTACCGGATACTTACTGAAAGCGTTGTTTTTCTGCAGCCGATACGACAGTATTATTAACCGCCTGTACACCGGAATCCAGTGCTACTCATGCGGGATGCGCTTCACAAAGTCTCAGACGGACGTGTACGCCGATCACCTGGACTGGCATTACCGGCAGAACCGAACCGAGAAAGACGTCAGCAGGAAAATAACCCACCGCCGCTGGTACTACAGTCTGCAGGTGAGTCGGGATTCGGCGATTCGGGGCGGCCGTACAAAATTAGCAAATCGGCAAAATAGTTATTATTATTGTTTGTGTTTAGAAGTTGAGTGGAGTGCGTGGGGGGGTGTATTACGGCAGCTTAGCCGTACTCCAGCATTTCATCCAGGTAATTATTTCTATCCTCTGAGGGGGGGAATCAGCGAGACGTTATCGAATGGAGTTTATTAGCTTTTCCTCTCTAAATATGGTTCTTTTTTTACTTCCCGTTCGCGCCCGCTTGATTTCGGGTACGCAGCGCATGTTCTTCTTGTATATTTGTACGGTGTTTCCACCCCATTGCACACAGGATTGTCTAATTCAATAACCGTTTGTGGTTATTGTGTGATGTGGTTGTAGATGCTTGTATTTTTTTTCTGTAGATTAATTGTATTTATTCTTTTTCCTCCCCACAGGACTGGATTGAATTTGAGGAAATTGCAGATTTGGAGGAGAGGGCCAAGAGCAACTTTTTTGAAAAGGTACACGAGGAGGTCATCTTAAAAACTCAAGAAGCTGCCAAAGAAAAGGAGTTCCAGAGCGTGGTGGCCGGACCCGCAGGGTCTGACGAGGTAGGTGTCCTTCGGGTATACGTGTGTGTATATATAATGTATATGTATATAATTAGATGGTAAGTGGGAGGAGTTACATTATGATTTTGTAATGCTTTGTGTTAATAGTTAAGTGCTCCCCATATCTGTTCCTAGTCTTGCTCCTTGGATCCCGTAACCTTTTTATTCGGGGGGGTGCTGAATATTGGCCCCCCGGCTGTCCTCTCGTGCCCGGGCCGTGCGGGTATCGAGTGTCGGAGAGAACGGTTTCTGTCGCCTGACTTGGTTGCTTGTTTTCCTCCCCAGCTTTGTGACATCTGTCAGGAGCAGTTTGAGCAGTACTGGGATGAAGAGGAGGAGGAATGGCACCTCAGAAACGCCATGCGCGTCAACGACAAGGTAACGATCGCGAGTTCCAGGGGGGGTGCGGATATTTAAGAGCTGGATTTCTCTCAGGGGGGGTCCTCTTATTTATCTAAAATATGCTTTTATCTCTTCACAGATTTATCACCCTTCGTGCTACGATGATTATAAAAACGTAAGTTTGCTTTTCTCTCTATCAGTAGTTTGTATAACAAGGCGTTACATCCACAGATACCGCAGTGTGATTGCCCGTTATGGCAGTATACACGGTGCTTTAGGCTGCTTAGGGGCCACAGCTTCCTCATCCTTACAATAAAGCCGTTTCATCCCTCCCCTGGCTGCTTTAATCGGCTATCAGCTGCAGAAATCCATCGCGCGTCCTGGACGATGCCGGCTGATATCGCGATCCACGTCCTGTTCGGCCGGCTTAGCTCGATTTATAAAACATTTAATCTGCTGAAAGGGCAACCTGGCAGGAATTCCTGTGAATTGTATGATGAAGCTTTTATATCGCTGCTGTATTTCTAATCGGATTATTGAAGCAACTCCCGTGTTGCTTGCCTTGTGCTTCAGTGCCATTGTGTTACCCTCTGCTGCCCTTCCGTCATTGGCGCGTTTAGTCGTTTATTTTGAAACTTTGGTGCCTGGTCTTAAAAAATAAATAAATAAATAAAAAGTAAAAAATGAAACGGACTTTCTTTGCAGACGTCGTCGTTTTTGGATAACACGCCATCGCCTAGTAAAACTCTGCTGGAAAACCCGCTCAATGCCATGCTAACCTTGGTGAAGGAGGAAGAGCCGGAGCCTTTGCCGGCCGTCACCGTGAAGGAAGAGCCATCGGAGGCGCCCGTCACGAGCTGCAGCGAAAGCATCCCGCTCCTCGCCGAAATCAAACCGGAGCCCGCCGAGTCCGACGCGCCGCTGCATTAGCCGAGTCTGCCAAGGCCGACGGCGTTCCTGGAACTGAACTGGGGCAGGGTCCTCAGGTATCATTCGGTTACTGAATACATTTTCGTATTTGAATTTTGTATACCTGCACAGTTTCATGTGTGAATTTTTTTTTTTTTTTTTCCCTATTTTTTTTTTTTTCTTGTAAAATTTGTGCAGTTAAAAAAGATGAAATTGTATTTAAAAGAGGACTTGTACAATTTTCACTTGAACTGTAAATTCTAAATAAAATATTTTTGATATAAATGGAGTGTAATGTTTATGCACGCCATAACAAGCTATAAAAAAAAAATGCGTTTCTTTAATATTTAGGTTTACAGTGTCTTTACTAAAATTCTGAATAATAAAAAATAAAATTGCTGACCTAAGTTGACAGAATAGGCATTTTTTTGATTTATAAAACCTTTAATGAGATCTACATACTATATATATAACCAAAAAAAATTGAAAAGGGTGTTTTTTGTGCGGAGGAACAAGCCTTTTTTTTTTTTCATTTGTCTTTTTTTTTAATAGATTGTAGGTTCAGAGATTCAGGACTGCAAAACATTAAAGAATTTTCTCAAGTATTTGCTTCTGAGTGCGTTAGGCGCCATCTATACTTCAGTTGTTATTTAAGAATTTATTCAAATAAACAGAATAAAATTCCCAATTTATTGTTGTTGTTTTTTTTGTTTGTTTGTCTTGTGTAAAGGTGTAGCACTAAACACCGAGGGTTACTTTGTGTTGTGAGTCCGTGGGTGTACGCGAGGGGTCTGTATTGAGATATTTGGGTGCGTTGCCATAGGAACCCAGGTTTGCTCCATTTTTACCAATTTTTGGGTTGGGGCGCTTAACGTTTTAACAATTTCAGGTTTGCTGTATAGAGATGGGGGAAGGGCTGGAAAAATGGGGGGGCAAGGTTTTTTCTATTGCATGTGTTTTTTGTTTTTTTTTTCTTGCTCACCAGTCAGTGGCTCAGATAGGAATAGCACATCTAAAGGAACAACATGTCCCATGATTCTCAGTCATGCTTAAGACACCCTGGGAATCATGGGAAATGTAGTTCGCTAAGGGACTGATTTGCATAGAATTATAGGCAGGGATATGGCACGTCATTTACAAATGGAAGCGGCGTCGGGTGAGCGCGACCCATGTGACCTGCGCAACAGCAGTGTTGTGAGCTTCGGACGTATACTGTGATCCGGCCGCATCTGAGGATGCTGAAGCGGGGGATGGTGTTTCGGCCGTGGAGGTGGATGCTGGGATTCGCCCCTGGTGCAGGCGGTGATGCAGCTGCGGATGCTGGGATTCGGAGGTGTCATAGGGGTTGATCTGAGGTCTGATTACAGGACGACCTTGATTATAAGATGAGGTTGATTTTTCATAAGGTTTTTTCCTGGAGAAAACCTCAACTTATGAACGGGCAAATACGGTCTATTACATGAAAACCCGCACGGTTCAGCATTTCCACAAAGTCTTCCTTTTATCTGTTAATAAATAAATGTATCATTTCTCTGGATTTTTCTTCCCCGGAGCCGTTTTCATTCAAATTGTGAAATTACGGAGAAGTTAGAACCGTGACCGCCGCGGTATTAAGCGGATCTGTCACTTTTACACATTTTATAATTTTATGCAGTAAAACAACCCGGAAGCTATTAAAAAAAGAAACGCAAAGATATAAGAACTCCTCCCCCCACCATGTGTATGCAGCTGTCCCAACTCCCTGTTCTCCGGATCTGCAGTATTATTCCTCCCCATAAAGTTGTTGATTGATTCAGGCAGCCACTTAACAGGGAGGAATAATACTGTCTAAAACTGATAAAGCTGGCTCTGCCACAGCCTGCCACGATCCCAGTTTCCGAGAGGTGAAACCGTCCCTTCTCTTTTCAACCAAAAATAATTAGGTTAAAAAAAGAAACACAAACTGGGGGGGGATTTAATGAATCTGGAGATTCTAGAAGCCGTGAAAATCACACTCTGCAGGGTTCGATGTGCTGCTGCGGTGACAGACTGAGTGCGTAGCGGCCACCATCGCCGGGTAGCCGGTCTGGGCTTGCATATGACATTCTATCTCACACACTGGGCCACGCGGGACATTTGCTGCTTGCTGGCTGGGGATCTCGGCGTAAAATGCAGAGACTTCAGATCTTTTACTTTATTTCCCTTTTCTTCCTTTTTATTATTTATTCTGATGCCAAGGGCTCCTGGGGGGCGGCGGCACAGATAATGCTGGGGCCCCTGCAAGACTTATGGTGGGGCCACCAAGCTGTTTTCTTCCCATATAAGGCTTGTTAGAACTGCACCAAGCCACGCCCACTTTGCCTCCTAAAGAGTTACATAAGCAGGTTTTCCATATAAGGCATGTTAGAGCCACACCCACTTTACATCATAAAGCGTGGGTGTGTCATAATAGGCGGAGCCTGCAGTGTGTCAGCTCAGAGGTAGGCGGAGGATCATCTGAAGACTGAGCTCCTGACTGATGTTTGTGCGGATCTGTGATTCCTCCCCGATCAGGAAGGATTGTTTTGCTTGGAATCCATGACAACGTTTTCTCCTCCAAGTTTTTCGCCTTCCTCTGAATCACTAGGCAGGCATTTTAAGATCAGCCAATCAGTTACTTGGACGGTCTGGAGACATTTTATATTTTCTATTTATATCTTTTTATATACTGACAGTAATGCGCTATTATATAATAAATAAAACACCCTGTATAATGCATATATTATTATATACTGAGAGTAATGCGCTATTAAATGCATTATACAGGGTGTTTTTATTTATTATATATTATTATATACTGAGAGTAATTGGCTATTGTATGCATTATACACGGTGTTTATTATATATTATTATATACTGAGAGTAATGGGCTATTATATGCATTAAACGGGGTGTTTTTATTTATTATATATTATTATATACTGAGAGTAATTGGCTATTGTATGCATTATACACGGTGTTTATTATATATTATTATATACTGAGAGTAATGGGCTATTATATGCATTATACAGGGTGTTTATTATATATTATTATATGCATTATACAGGGTGTATTTATATCTTATTTTATACTGAGAGTAATGGGCTATTATATGCATTATACAGGGTGTTTACCCGAGTTACAGAAGCAGGTTTTCCATATAAGGAATGTTAGAGCCACACCCATGTTACATCATAAAGCTGTCTTCTGAGGACAGCTCCTGACCAATGTTTGTGCGGATCTGTGATTCCTCCCCGATCAGGAAGCTCAGGAAGGATTGTTTTGCTTGGAATCCGTGACGACGTTTCCTGCCTTCCTCTGGATTACTAGGCAGGCAGTTTAGGATCAGCCAATCGGTTACTTGGACGGTCTGGAGATCTTTTTATATACTTAGAGTTTATATATATATGTGTGTATACTTGGTTTCCCCTGACCCCGTTACTTGGTTTCACCTGACCCCACTACTTACCCGGTACTTGGTTTCCCCTGACCCCGTTACTTGGTTTCACCTGACCCCACTACTTACCCAGTACTTGGTTTCCCCTGACCCCGCTACTTACCCAGTACTTGGTTTCCCCTGACCCCACTACTTACCCGGTACTTGGTTTCCCCTGACCCCACTACTTACCCGGTACTTGGTTTCCCCTGACCCCGCTACTTACCCGGTACTTGGTTTCCCCTGACCCCGCTACTTACCCGGTACTTGGTTTCCCCTGACCCCGCTACTTTGTCACAGACTCCCTAGTCTCCCCTGCAACTGGGCTCAAACACCCTGCTTGTGCTATCTTTGCCTTTCCACAAATCCATTATACATCTATCATACACACAAACATTCACATCATTCATTCACACAATCATTTATTCTCTCACTCATTCACACTCTTTATTTCAATATTCTTACCACCCCCTCACTCGCTATCTACCCTCTCCCCCCTTTGTGAGCGTGAGGCCTCTGTCTCCCTGCTCTGCCGCGGTGTGCGCTGCTTCACTGCCGAGCCCCGGTATATGATGTCATATTCTGGCGCCCAGTATGAAATACCGCGGCCGAGTTAGAAGCTTCACGGAGGAGAACGAGGGACTCCGAGCGGTTGCTGAAAACTTCTCTCTCCTCCGTGTCAAAAAAAGGTTTCAGTTCCGTGACAATGCATCGTCCCGGAATGAGGCTGTCCGGGACCCAGGACTTGAATCCGCATTGCAGTCCCACATGTGGTCACCCTGATTATATATGTTATTATATAGTGATAGTAGTATGCAGTATATAAAATGTATTATGAATTTTATTCTTCAGAGAATTTTTATATGTGATATATATATGTATGTATATGTATCTGTATATGTGTATATATATCTATATATAATGCAGGATATTATTTATATACTGATATTTAATATGCAACTCCATTATGTGTTTATTCTGGGTATTATACGGAGTGTATTGTGTTATATGTATTATGCAGGGTATTATATATGTTATGTATTGAAAGTATTTTACTATATGTATTCTACCCAGTATTATATTTATTATGTATTTTACTGTTTACTCAGAGTATTCAGCTATATGTATTATGTTATATACAGAGAGATATAGATAGATAAATATAAATAAATATAGATAGATATAGAAAGATATAGATAGACAGATATAGATACATAGATAGATAGACAGATAGATATAGATAGATATAGACAGATAGATATAGATAGACAGACAGATATAGACAGACAGATATAGATAGATATAGACAGATAGATATAGACAGTCAGATATAGATAGATATAGAAAGACAGATATAGATAGATATAGACAGACATATAGATATAGACAGACAGATATAGATAGATATAGACAGATAGATATAGACAGATAGATATAGACAGATAGTTATAGACAGATAGATATAGACAGATAGATATAGACAGATAGATATAGATAGATATAGACAGACAGATATAGATAGATATAGACTGATATAGACAGATATAGACAGATAGATATAGACAGATAGATATAGACAGACAGAAATAGACAGACATAGACAGACAGATATAGATAGATATAGACAGATATATATAGATAGATAGATATAGATATAGACAGATATAGACAGATATAGACAGACAGATATAGATAGATATAGATAGATATAGACAGATAGATATAGACAGACAGATATAGACTGATAGATATAGACAGACAGATATAGATAGATATAGACAGACAGATATAGACAGATAGATATAGATAGATATAGACAGATAGATATAGACAGACAGATATAGACAGACATAGACAGATAGATATAGACAGACAGATATAGACAGATATAGACAGATAGATAGATATAGACAGATATAGACAGATAGATAGATATAGACAGATATAGACAGATAGATTTAGACAGATATAGACAGACAGATATAGACAGACAGATATAGACTGATAGATATAGACAGACAGATATAGACAGATAGATATAGATAGATAGATATAGACAGACAGATATAGACAGATAGATATAGATAGATATAGACAGATAGATAGATATAGACAGATAGATATAGACAGACAGATATAGATAGATATAGACAGACAGATATAGACAGACAGATATAGACAGACAGATATAGACAGACAGATATAGACAGATAGATATAGATAGATATAGACAGACAGATATAGACAGACAGATATAGACAGATATAGACAGTTAGACATAGACAGATAGATATAGATAGATAGAAATATATACATATAGACAGACAGCTATAGACAGACAGATATTGACAGACAGATATAGATAGATATAGACAGATAGATATAGATAGATATAGACAGATAGATATAGACAGATAGAGAGAGAGAGATATAGACAGTTAGACATAGACAGACAGATAGATATAGATAGATATAGACAGATAGATATAGACAGATAGATATAGACAGACAGATATAGATAGACAGATATAGACAGACAGATATAGACAGACAGATATAGACAGACAGATATAGATAGATATAGACAGATATAGACAGATAGATATAGACAGACAGATATAGATAGATAGACAGATAGATATAGACAGATAGATATAGATAGACAGATATAGACAGATATAGACAGATAGATATAGACAGATAGATATAGACAGACAGATATAGACAGATATTGACAGACAGATATAGACAGATAGATATAGACAGACAGATATAGACAGACAGATATAGACAGACAGATATAGACAGACAGATATAGATAGATATAGACAGACAGATATAGACAGACAGATATAGACAGATATAGACAGACAGATATAGACAGATAGATATAGACAGACAGATATAGATAGATATAGACAGACAGATATAGACAGACAGATATAGACAGATATAGACAGACAGATATAGACAGATAGATATAGACAGACAGATATAGACAGATATAGACAGACAGATATAGACAGATAGATATAGATAGATATAGACAGACAGATATAGACAGACAGATATAGATAGATATAGACAGATAGATATAGATAGATATAGACAGATAGATATAGATAGATATAGACAGACATATAGATATAGACAGATATAGACAGACAGATATAGATAGATATAGACAGACAGATATAGACAGATAGATATAGATAGATATAGACAGATATAGACTGATAGATATAGACAGACAGATATAGATAGATAGACAGATAGATATAGACAGACAGATATAGACAGATAGATATAGATAGATATAGACAGACAGATATAGACAGACAGATATAGACAGATATAGACAGACAGATATAGACAGATAGATATAGACAGACAGATATAGACAGATAGATATAGATAGATAGATATAGACAGACAGATATAGATAGATATAGACAGATAGATATAGACAGATAGATATAGACAGATAGATATAGACAGATAGATATAGACAGATAGATATAGACAGATAGTTATAGACAGATAGATATAGACAGATAGATATAGACAGACAGAAATAGACAGACATAGACAGACAGATATAGATAGATATAGACAGATATATATAGATAGATAGATATAGATATAGACAGATATAGACAGATATAGACAGACAGATAGATATAGACAGATAGATATAGATAGATATAGATAGATATAGACAGATAGATATAGACAGACAGATATAGATAGATATAGACAGACAGATATAGACAGATAGATATAGATAGATATAGACAGATAGATATAGACAGACAGATATAGACAGACATAGACAGATAGATATAGACAGACAGATATAGACAGACAGATATAGACAGATATAGACAGATAGATAGATATAGACAGATATAGACAGATAGATTTAGACAGATATAGACAGACAGATATAGACAGACAGATATAGACAGATATAGACTGATAGATATAGACAGACAGATATAGACAGACAGATATAGACAGATAGATATAGATAGATATAGACAGACAGATATAGACAGACAGATATAGACAGATAGATATAGATAGATATAGACAGATAGATATAGACAGATAGATATAGACAGATATAGACAGACAGATATAGACTGATAGATATAGACAGACAGATATAGACAGATAGATATAGATAGATATAGACAGACAGATATAGACAGACAGATATAGACAGATAGATATAGATAGATATAGACAGACAGATATAGACAGATAGATATAGACAGATATAGACAGACAGATATAGACTGATAGATATAGACAGACAGATATAGACAGATAGATATAGATAGATATAGACAGACAGATATAGACAGACAGATATAGACAGATAGATATAGATAGATATAGACAGACAGATATAGACAGACAGATATAGACAGATATAGACAGTTAGACATAGACAGATAGATATAGATAGATAGAAATATATACATATAGACAGACAGCTATAGACAGACAGATATTGACAGACAGATATAGATAGATATAGACAGATAGATATAGACAGATAGATATAGATAGACAGATATAGACAGACAGATATAGACAGACAGATATAGACAGACAGATATAGATAGATATAGACAGATATAGACAGATAGATATAGACAGACAGATATAGATAGATAGACAGATAGATATAGACAGATAGATATAGATAGACAGATATAGACAGACAGATATAGACAGACAGATATAGACAGACAGATATAGATAGATATAGACAGATATAGACAGATAGATATAGACAGATAGATATAGACAGACAGATATAGACAGATAGATATAGACAGACAGATATAGACAGATATTGACAGACAGATATAGACAGACAGATATAGACAGACAGATATAGATAGATATAGACAGACAGATATAGACAGACAGATATAGACAGATATAGACAGACAGATATAGACAGACAGATATAGACAGACATAGACAGATAGATATAGACAGACAGATATAGACAGACAGATATAGACAGATATAGACAGATAGATAGATATAGACAGATATAGACAGATAGATTTAGACAGATATAGACAGACAGATATAGACAGACAGATATAGACAGATATAGACTGATAGATATAGACAGACAGATATAGACAGACAGATATAGACAGATAGATATAGATAGATATAGACAGACAGATATAGACAGACAGATATAGACAGATAGATATAGATAGATATAGACAGATAGATATAGATAGATATAGACAGACATATAGATATAGACAGATATAGACAGACAGATATAGATAGATATAGACAGACAGATATAGACAGATAGATATAGACAGACAGATATAGACAGACAGATATAGATAGATATAGACAGATATAGACTGATAGATATAGACAGACAGATATAGATAGATAGACAGATAGATATAGACAGACAGATATAGACAGATAGATATAGATAGATATAGACAGACAGATATAGACAGACAGATATAGACAGATATAGACAGACAGATATAGACAGATAGATATAGACAGACAGATATAGACAGATATAGACAGATAGATATAGACAGATAGATATAGACAGACAGATATAGACAGATAGATATAGATAGATAGATATAGACAGACAGATATAGACAGATAGATATAGACAGACAGATATAGACAGATAGATATAGATAGATAGATATAGACAGACAGATATAGACAGACAGATATAGACAGATATAGACAGATAGATATAGATAGATAGATATAGACAGATAGATATAGACAGACAGATATAGACAGATAGATATAGACAGACAGATATAGACAGATATAGACAGATAGATATAGACAGATAGATATAGACAGACAGATATAGACAGATAGATATAGATAGATAGATATAGACAGATAGATATAGACAGACAGATATAGACAGATAGATATAGACAGACAGATATAGACAGATATAGACAGACAGATATAGACAGATATAGACAGACAGATATAGACAGATATAGACAGATAGATATAGACAGATAGATATAGACAGACAGATATAGACAGATAGATATAGATAGATAGATATAGACAGACAGATATAGACAGATAGATATAGACAGACAGATATAGACAGACAGATATAGACAGATATAGACAGACAGATATAGACAGATAGATATAGACAGACAGATATAGACAGATATAGACAGATAGATATAGACAGATAGATATAGACAGACAGATATAGACAGACAGATATAGACAGATAGATATAGATAGATAGATATAGACAGACAGATATAGACAGATAGATATAGACAGACAGATATAGACAGATAGATATAGATAGATAGATATAGACAGACAGATATAGACAGACAGATATAGACAGATAGATATAGATAGATAGATATAGACAGACAGATATAGACAGACAGATATAGACAGATAGATATAGATAGATAGATATAGACAGATAGATATAGACAGACAGATATAGACAGATAGATATAGACAGATATAGACAGATAGATATAGACAGACAGATATAGACAGATAGATATAGACAGATATAGACAGACAGATATAGACAGATAGATATAGACAGACAGATATAGACAGATAGATATAGACAGATATAGACAGACAGATATAGACAGATAGATATAGACAGACAGATATAGACAGATAGATATAGACAGACAGATATAGACAGATATAGACAGATAGATATAGACAGATAGATATAGACAGACAGATATAGACAGATAGATATAGACAGATATAGACAGACAGATATAGACAGATAGATATAGACAGACAGATATAGACAGATAGATATAGACAGACAGATATAGACAGATATAGACAGATAGATATAGACAGATAGATATAGATAGATAGATATAGACAGATAGATATAGACAGACAGATATAGACAGATAGATATAGACAGATATAGACAGACAGATATAGACAGATAGATATAGACAGACAGATATAGACAGATAGATATAGACAGACAGATATAGACAGATATAGACAGATAGATATAGACAGATAGATATAGACAGACAGATATAGACAGATAGATATAGATAGATAGATATAGACAGACAGATATAGACAGATAGATATAGACAGACAGATATAGACAGATAGATATAGATAGATAGATATAGACAGACAGATATAGACAGACAGATATAGACAGATATAGACAGATAGATATAGATAGATATTGACAGACAGATAGATATAGACAGATATAGACAGATATAGACAGATAGATATAGACAGACAGATATAGACAGATATAGACAGATAGATATAGATAGATATAGACAGACAGATATAGACAGACAGATATAGATAGATATAGACAGACAGATATAGACAGACAGATATAGACAGATAGATATAGACAGACAGATATAGACAGATATAGACAGACAGATATAGATAGATATAGACAGACATATAGATATAGACAGATATAGACAGACAGATATAGATAGATATAGACAGACAGATATAGACAGATAGATATAGACAGACAGATATAGACAGACAGATATAGACAGACAGATATAGATAGATATAGACAGACAGATATAGACAGACAGATATAGATAGATATAGATAGATATAGACAGACAGATATAGACAGACAGATATAGACAGATAGATATAGACAGACAGATATAGATAGATATAGACAGACAGATATAGACAGATAGATATAGACAGATAGATATAGATAGATATAGACAGATAGATATAGACAGATAGATATAGACAGACAGATATAGACAGACAGATATAGACAGACAGACAGATATAGACTGATAGATATAGATAGATATAGACAGACAGATAGATATAGACAGACAGACATAGATAGATATAGACAGACAGATATAGACAGACAGATATAGACAGACAGATATAGACAGATATAGACAGATAGATATAGACAGACAGATATAGACAGACAGATATAGATAGATATAGACAGACAGATATAGACAGACAGATATAGATAGATATAGACAGATAGATATAGACAGATAGATATAGATAGACAGATATAGACAGACAGACAGATATAGACAGATAGATATAGATAGACAGATATAGACAGACAGATATAGATAGATAAAGACAGATAGATATAGACAGATATTGACAGACAGATAGATATAGACAGATATAGACAGACAGATATAGACAGATATAGACAGATAGATATAGATAGATATAGACAGACAGATATAGACAGATAGATATAGACAGACAGATATAGATAGATATAGACAGACAGATATAGACAGACAGATATAGACAGATATAGACAGACAGATATAGACAGATAGATATAGACAGACAGATATAGACAGACAGATATAGACAGATAGATATAGATAGATATAGACAGATAGATATAGACAGATAGATATAGATAGATATAGACAGATAGATATAGACAGACAGATATAGACAGACAGATATAGACAGACAGACAGATATAGACTGATAGATATAGATAGATATAGACAGACAGATAGATATAGACAGACAGACATAGACAGATATAGACAGACAGATATAGACAGATAGATATAGACAGACAGATATAGACAGACAGATATAGACAGACAGATATAGATAGATATAGACAGATAGAGATAGACAGATAGATATAGACAGATAGATATAGATAGACAGATATAGACAGACAGATATAGACAGACAGATATAGATAGATATAGACAGATATAGACAGATAGATATAGACAGACAGATATAGACAGACAGATATAGACAGACAGATATAGATAGATATAGATAGATATAGACAGACAGATATAGACAGACAGATATAGACAGATAGATATAGATAGACAGATATAGACAGACAGATATAGACAGACAGATATAGACAGACAGATAGATATAGACAGACAGATATAGACAGATAGATATAGACAGACAGATAGATATAGACAGATATAGACAGACAGATATAGACAGATAGATATAGACAGACAGATAGATATAGACAGACAGATATAGACAGATATAGACAGATAGATATAGATAGATATAGACAGACAGATATAGACAGACAGACAGATATAGACAGATATAGACAGACAGATATAGACAGATAGATATAGACAGACAGATATAGACAGATATAGACAGACAGATATAGACAGATAGATATAGACAGACAGATATAGACAGACAGATATAGATAGATATAGACAGATAGAGATAGACAGATAGATATAGACAGACAGATATAGATAGATATAGACAGATATAGAAAGATAGATATAGACAGACAGATATAGATAGATATAGACAGATAGATATAGACAGACAGATATAGATAGATATAGACAGATATAGACAGACAGATATAGACAGACAGATATAGACAGATAGATATAGACAGATATAGACAGACAGATATAGACAGACAGATATAGACAGATATAGACAGACAGACAGATATAGACAGACAGATATAGATAGATATAGACAGACAGATATAGATAGATATAGACAGACAGATATAGATAGATATAGACAGATAGATATAGATAGACAGACAGATATAGACAGATAGATTTAGACAGATATAGACAGATAGATATAGACAGACAGATATAGACAGATATAGACAGACAGATATAGACAGATAGATATAGACAGATATATACAGATATAGACAGACAGATAGATATAGACAGACAGATATAGACAGACAGATATAGACAGACAGATATAGATAGATATAGACAGACAGATATAGACAGACAGATATAGACAGATAGATATAGATAGATATAGACAGATAGATATAGACAGACAGATATAGACAGACAGATATAGACAGACAGATATAGACAGACAGATATAGACAGATAGATAGATATAGACAGATAGATTTAGACAGATATAGACTGATAGATATAGACAGACAGATATAGACAGACAGATATAGACAGATAGATATAGATAGATATAGACAGATAGATATAGACTGATAGATATAGATAGATATAGACAGACAGATATAGACAGATAGATATAGACAGATAGATATAGATAGATATAGACAGACAGATATAGACAGACAGATATAGATAGATAGACAGATAGATATAGACAGATAGATATAGATAGATAGATATAGATAGATAGACAGATAGATATAGACAGATAGATATAGACAGACAGATATAGACAGACAGATATAGACAGATAGATATAGATAGATATAGACAGACAGATATAGACAGACAGATATAGATAGATATAGACAGATAGATATAGACAGACAGATATAGACAGACAGATATAGACAGATAGATATAGATAGATATAGACAGACAGATATAGACAGATAGATATAGATAGATATAGACAGACAGATATAGACAGACAGATATAGACAGACAGATATAGATAGATATAGACAGATAGATATAGATAGATATAGACAGATAGATATAGATAGATAAAGACAGACAGATATAGACAGATAGATATAGACAGACAGATAGATATAGACAGACAGATATAGACAGACAGATAGATATAGACAGATAGATATAGACAGACAGATAGATATAGACAGATATAGACAGACAGATAGATATAGACAGATAGATATAGACAGACAGATAGATATAGACAGACAGATATAGACAGACAGATAGATATAGACAGATAGATATAGACAGACAGATAGATATAGATAGATATAGACAGATAGATATAGATAGATATAGACAGACAGATATAGACAGACAGATATAGACAGACAGACAGATATAGACAGACAGATATAGACAGATATAGACAGATAGATATAGATAGATAGATATAGACAGATATAGACTGACAGATATAGACAGACAGATATAGATAGATATAGACAGACAGATATAGACAGATAGATATAGATAGATATAGACAGACAGATATAGACAGATAGATATAGACAGACAGATATAGACAGACAGATATAGACAGACAGATAGATATAGACAGATATTGACAGACAGATAGATATAGACAGATAGATATAGATAGATATAGACAGACAGATATAGACAGATATAGACAGACAGATATAGATAGATATAGACAGATAGAAATATATACATATAGACAGACAGCTATAGACAGACAGATATAGACAGATAGATATAGACAGATAGAGAGAGAGAGATATAGACAGTTAGACATAGACAGACAGACAGATATAGACAGATAGATATAGATAGATAGAGAGAGAGAGATATAGACAGTTAGACATAGACAGACAGACAGATATAGACAGACAGACAGATATAGACTGATAGATATAGATAGACAGATATAGACAGACAGATATAGATAGATATAGACAGACAGATAGATATAGACAGACAGATATAGATAGATATAGACAGACATATAGATATAGACAGATATAGACAGATAGATATAGATAGATATAGACAGATATAGACAGACAGATATAGACAGACAGATATAGACAGATATAGACAGACAGATATAGATAGATATAGACAGACATATAGATATAGACAGATATAGACAGACAGATATAGATAGATATAGACAGACATATAGATATAGACAGATATAGACAGATAGATATAGATAGATATAGATAGATAGATATAGACAGATAGATATAGATAGATATAGACAGACAGATATAGATAGATAGATATAGACAGATAGATATAGATAGACAGATATAGACAGATATAGACAGATAGATATAGACAGATAGATATAGATAGACAGATATAGACAGACAGATATAGACAGACAGATATAGACAGACAGATATAGATAGATATAGACAGACAGATATAGACAGATAGATATAGACAGACAGATATAGACAGATAGATATAGATAGATAGATATAGACAGACAGATATAGACAGACAGATAGATATAGATAGACAGATATAGACAGATATAGACAGATAGATATAGATAGATAGATATAGACAGACAGATATAGACAGATAGATATAGATAGATAGATATAGATAGACAGATATAGACAGATATAGACAGATAGATATAGATAGATAGATATAGACAGACAGATATAGACAGACAGATATAGACAGACAGATATAGATAGATATAGACAGATAGATATAGACAGACAGATATAGACAGACAGATATAGACAGACAGACAGATATAGACTGATAGATATAGATAGACAGATATAGACAGACAGATATAGATAGATATAGACAGACAGATAGATATAGACAGACAGACATAGATAGATATAGACAGACATATAGATATAGACAGATATAGACAGACAGATATAGATAGATAGATATAGACAGATAGACAGATAGATATAGATAGATATAGACAGACAGATATAGACAGATAGATATAGATAGATATAGACAGACAGATATAGATAGATATAGACAGACAGATATAGACAGACAGATATAGACAGATAGATATAGATAGATATAGACAGACAGATATAGACAGACAGATATAGATAGATAGATAGATATAGATAGATAGACAGATAGATATAGACAGATATTGACAGATAGATATAGATAGATATAGACAGATAGATATAGACAGACAGATATAGACAGACAGATATAGATAGATAGACAGATAGATATAGACAGATAGATATAGACAGACAGATATAGACAGATATAGACAGACAGATAGATATAGACAGACAGATATAGACAGATAGATATAGACAGACAGATAGATATAGACAGATATAGACAGACAGATATAGACAGACAGATATAGACAGATAGATATAGACAGACAGATATAGACAGACAGATATAGACAGATATAGACAGACAGATATAGACAGATAGATATAGACAGACAGATATAGATAGATATAGACAGACAGATATAGACAGATAGATATAGACAGATAGATATAGATAGATATAGACAGACAGATATAGACAGATAGATATAGACAGACATATAGATATAGACAGATATAGACAGACAGATATAGATAGATAGATATAGACAGACAGATATAGATAGATATAGACAGACAGATATAGACAGATAGATATAGACAGACAGATATAGATAGATATAGACAGACAGATATAGACAGATAGATATAGACAGACAGATATAGATAGATATAGACAGACAGATATAGACAGATAGATATAGACAGACAGATATAGATAGATATAGACAGACAGATATAGACAGATAGATATAGACAGATAGATATAGATAGATATAGACAGACAGATATAGACAGATAGATATAGACAGACATATAGATATAGACAGATATAGACAGACAGATATAGACAGATATAGACAGATAGATATAGACAGACAGATATAGATAGATAGATATAGATAGATATAGACAGACAGACAGATATAGACTGATAGATATAGATAGACAGATATAGATAGATATAGACAGACAGATATAGATAGATATAGACAGACAGATATAGACAGACAGATATAGATAGATATAGACAGACAGATATAGATAGATAGATATAGACAGATATAGACAGACAGATATAGACAGATATAGACAGACAGATATAGACAGACAGATATAGACAGACAGACAGATATAGACAGACAGATATAGACAGACAGATAGATATAGACAGAAATAGACAGACAGATATAGATAGATATAGACAGAAATAGACAGACAGATATAGACAGACAGATATAGACAGACAGATATAGACAGACAGATAGATATAGACAGAAATAGACAGACAGATATAGACAGACAGATATAGATAGATATAGACAGATAGATATAGATAGATATAGACAGACAGATATAGACAGATAGATATAGACAGATATAGACAGACAGATATAGATAGATAGATATAGACAGACAGATATAGACAGATAGATAGATATAGACAGACAGATATAGACAGATAGATATAGACAGACAGATATAGACAGACAGATATAGACAGACAGATATAGACAGACAGATATAGACTGATAGATATAGACAGACAGATATATATAGATATAGACAGACAGACATAGATAGATAGATATAGACAGACAGATATAGACAGACAGATATAGACAGACAGATATAGATAGATATAGACAGACAGATATAGATAGATATAGACAGACAGATATAGATAGACAGATATAGACAGACAGATATAGACAGACAGATATAGATAGATATAGACAGACAGATATAGACAGACAGATAGATATAGACAGATAGATATAGACAGAAATAGACAGACAGATATAGACAGATAGATATAGATAGATATAGACAGAGAGGTATAGACAGATAGAGAGAGATAGATATAGATAGATATAGACAGATAGACATAGACAGACAGATATAGACAGATAGATATAGACAGATAGATATAGACAGACAGATATAGACAGACAGATATAGACTGATAGATATAGACAGACAGATATAGACAGATAGATATAGACAGACAGATATAGACAGACAGATATTGACAGACAGATATAGACAGATATAGACAGACAGATAGATATAGACAGATATAGACAGACAGATATAGACAGATATAGACAGACAGATATAGACAGATAGATATAGACAGACAGATATAGATAGATATAGACAGATAGACATAGACAGACAGATATAGACAGATAGATATAGACAGACAGATATAGATGTAGATAGATATAGACAGAATGATATAGACGGATATAGACAGACAGATATAGACTGATAGATATAGACAGACAGATATAGATAGATATAGACAGACAGATATAGACAGATGGATATAGACAGATAGATATAGACAGATATAGACAGACAGATATAGATAGATAGAAATAGATAGATATAGACAGACAGATATAGACAGACAAATATAGATAGATATAGACAGACAGATAGATATAGACAGATAGATATAGACAGACAGATATACACAGATATTGACAGACAGATATAGACAGATAGATAGATAGATAGATAGATAGATAGATAGATAGATAGATATAGACTGGTAGATATAGACATATAGATATGTATGCACGTAACTATACGTATCATGCAAGGTATGATATTTATCATGTATTTTATTATATATTGAATGTATGTTGCTGTATGTATTATATGTATAGTGAGAATATTCCGCAGTATTATGCTGGTTATTATAGCAGAATACTCTCACACTGTATATAATGTGCATTATATAATGCAATGTACATTATGCAATGTATTATATTTATGTATCTGATTAGAGATATTATTATATACTGACAGTATTCATGTTATTAAATAGTATTAATAGTGAACATACAGAAGATGTGCCTGTGACCGGTAAACATGCGTGTAAAACGTGTCTGATTTAATCTCAATGTTTTTTGCTTAAATAGAAAGTTATGAAATAAAGGAAAGCCAGAGCCAAGGTCACGTGATTTCACCTCTGGCCCTTGGACCGGTCCACCGTATGAACCATTAGCTGGAGAACGATGTGTTAAAACAATAGCACCTGCTCACTATTTCCCCCCCAATGTAAGACAAGTTAAAGCCACGCCTTGATGTGTTTTTCCCCCCCATATAAGGCTTGTTAGAGCCGCACCAAGCCACGCCTACTTAATAGGACGGAGTTATATAAGCCGGAGCTGGCAGCGTGTGAGCCCAGAGGTAGACAGAGGATCTGGAGTTATTTAGACAATCAGCGCCTTTATTGTCAGAGTTCGGGGATCTCAGGCAGCACAACACATTATCAGCTGCTGACTAATGACTGTGTGGATCTGTGATTCCTCCCCGATCCAGGGAAAAGTAGCCGATCGCCTATTCAGGGGGTCAGGAAGGAATTTTTTGCTTGGAATCCAGTGACAATGTTTTGTCCTCCAGGTTTTTTCGCCTTCCTCTGGATCACTAGGCAGGCAGTTTAGGATCAGGCTGTAGGGTAGTTTTAGGGTCTGGGGGATTTTTTTCCTTTTAGGGCTGTTTTATTGCCTTGAAGGTTTTTTTCCCCTCCCATGTTAGTGAAGTATTTCCTGTTCTGTTTTTTTTCCCTATTATTATATTAAAATTCTAATAAAACATTTTAAAAATGTTAAAAACGTCTTGTCTTCTTATTTGAATCTGTCTTTAATACAACAGACGTGTGACATTATGATGTCATAGCACTTCTTACATGTCTCGGTCACACTGCTATTGCAAACATGGATGTCGGCGTCAAGAAAGGTATTTGCCCCCCCAGCAGAAGGTTTGTGGGTGGAGCTAAGTCACCCACCAATGAGATCGAAGCCAGCGCCGCCTTCATGGTTTTTTTTGTATTAATGTGAATAAAAGCCTTTATCAATATCCTAAACGAACGACTGGGCTCGATCCCGAAGCGCATCACACCTTCCCCGATAAATCCTGCGTCTGTTTTTATATTCATACGAATTTCTGGCCTAAAATCAGGATCGTCGTGGCCAGAAAAGCAAAAAAAACAACGACGTACCTCCCAAGTGTCTCGATTTTCATTGCACTGAGACCTGCAAGGTACTCTGGGTGGGCGTTTTTTGGGCCTTTTTATGGAAATAAATAAAATAGACAATCTTAACTCCTCGGCATCCATGTGTACTGGATAAAGAGATCAGAGCTCAGCAGATAATATACGATAGAATCTTATGTGATGGGAGTGGGAGTAATCGGTACACTAAAAACTCATCATACACGGGACGCCTGAAGCCACAATTTAACACAACTAATCCTTTTTAATAAGATACGCAGATTGAAATAGATTAAATAACACCAAACCTTTACTTTTCCTCACTTATTTCTGGACTAGAAAGTTTTGTCCCCTGAAGTAACTACAAATTCAGGAGGGCGTTTCATCTCTAGAGAAGTAAAAATTAAATAGTTCTATTTATTCCTACAGAAAGTAAAGGGCCAGGAAACAGATGACCAAACACACCCCAGGACAGGCTCTGCCACACCGACACCCAAACACACACCAGGACAGGCTCTGCCACACCGTCACCCACACACACCAGGACAGGCTCTGCCACACCGACACCCAAACACACCCCAGGACAGGCTCTGCCACACCGACACCCAAACACACACCAGGACAGGCTCTGCCACACCGACACCCAAACACACACCAGGACAGGCTCTGCCACACCGACACCCAAACACACCCCAGGACAGGCTCTGCCACACCGACACCCAAACACACACCAGGACAGGCTCTGCCACACCGACACACACCCCCAAACACACACCAGGACAGGCTCTGCCACACCGACACACACACCCCCAAACACACACCCCAGGACAGGCTCTGCCACACCGACACCCAAACACACACCAGGACAGGCTCTGCCACACCGACACCCAAACACACACCAGGACAGGCTCTGCCACACCGACACCCAAACACACCCCAGGACAGGCTCTGCCACACCGACACCCACACACACACACCAGGACAGGCTCTGCCACACCGACACACACCCCCAAACACACACCAGGACAGGCTCTGCCACACCGACACACACACCCCCAAACACACACCCCAGGACAGGCTCTGCCACACCGACACCCAAACACACACCAGGACAGGCTCTGCCACACCGACACCCAAACACACACCAGGACAGGCTCTGCCACACCGACACCCAAACACACCCCAGGACAGGCTCTGCCACACCGACACCCACACACACACACCAGGACAGGCTCTGCCACACCGACACCCGCATCAGGATGGTTTAATCTGCACAAAGCATAAAAAATGCTTTCCACACTGCTTTTGTTTGTGTATTGAT
This sequence comes from Spea bombifrons, assembly GCF_027358695.1. NCBI lineage: Eukaryota > Metazoa > Chordata > Amphibia > Anura > Pelobatidae > Spea > Spea bombifrons. The sequence goes on along the minus strand of NC_071088.1, from coordinate 137,656,715 downwards.
GCCCCAGCCAGGCCCCACTTTAGTATTAATGTACCCCCACACCCTTGAGTATTGCCCCATGTGCATTTGTGCCCCCAGCCAGCTCCCTTTGTGCATTTATGTGCATTTATGCCCCCACACCCTTGTGTATTGATTTTTATGTACCCGTGTGTATTGTAAACAGCCGTCCAACCACCCACCCCTTTTTGTATTGATTTATGTGATGCCCCAAGCAACCTGTTGTGTGCTTATAACCCCCTTTTTGTATTAACTTGCCCCCCCCTTTTCAATATGGGTCCCCTTCTACCAATCAGAGAAGGGCTTCTTCCCCTGCAGACCGGTCTCCTCTGACATGCTCTTCTCCCCGTCACGAGGAGCGGTTTACGTGTGAGCCTCATTAAGGCGCTGGGCGGCATGTGAAAGGGCCAGCTGGGGGGACCAGAGATCTCTCTTGTAACCGGCCCATTGAGCAGCAGCACATTTTGGGGCCTGATCACCCAAGAGGACAATCTGCCCCCATGTTTTGCTTAGCGGAGACTACCGGCCAATGGACCATACCGCCCCCCCCCCCGCACTAGGTCTAGGCCAGTATGTATCATTATTAAGAATTTGCATAAACCTTTTTTCAATCAAAAGCTTTAGTTAATTCCCTGTAGTTTCTTTTAATAGTCAGCAGAGGGCAGCATTTGGGCACAAATGTCGTCATTTCTTCGGGTTCCCCCGAAGCTGTTATTTAAAGACCCATGCATTTCACTAACTAGTTACTCATGGGTTATTGTGCCCTAAATTCTGTTTGTCCATAGTTCCAGGCAGGTGTGCATGCGCAGGCGGAGCATCTGCACAGAAAGCATGCGTTCTTTAATTCGGATTGTGTTCATTTTAACCATGGTCGCCGCCCCACTTGACGATCATGTTTTTATTATTATAAATTCTGTTATAGAATGTCCAGTGTCCAAAGTGTCATAGAATTCTGATTGTATTTTAGAATGGCCGCTATCCTGCTCCAAGTGTCAAAGTATTCGATTGTTCTATTTTAGAATGTGCTGTGTCCAAGTGTCTCGGAATTCTGATAATGTTCTAATTTAGAATGTCCAGTATCCCAAGTGCTATTATTATTATTATTATTAATTTATTTATTATCATCATCTTTTATTTATATAGCGCCAGCAATTTACGCAATGCTTAATACAATACATATATTTAATGGGTATGACAAGAAGAGAATAAACTGATACATTAGGTGGAGAGAGCCCGAGAATTCTGATTCTATTTTAGAATGCTCGGTATTCCTCAGAATTCTGTAAGTGTTCAGTTTTAGAATGCTTGGTGTCCTAGCTTAGTGTAGTTTTCACATTTTGTTTTAAAATGCTCCCTGTCTCAAGTGTCAGAGAATGATTTCGCTGTCTTTATGTTAGAATGCTCTGTGTCTAGGCGTTCCAGAATTCTTATAATGTCCAAGTGTGTCAGAATTCTGATATTGTTCTATTTTGGATTGGCCCGGGGTCCAAGTGTCTTAAAATTCTAAAAGTGTTCAAGTTTAGAATGCTCGCTGTGACGTGTTAGAAAATGATTTTACTGTTTAGAAAGCCCAATGTCCAGGTGTCTCAGAATTCCGATGGCATTGTCTTTTAGAACACTCTGTGTCCAAGTGTACTAGAATTCATATAATGGTTTATGTTAGAATGTTTGTGTCAAAGTGTTCCAGAATTCTGATACCGTTCTATTTTAGAATGCCCGCTGTCCCAAGTGTCATAGGTGGTATCATATATATATATATATAGAGAGAGAGAGAGAGAGAGAGAGAGGGCGCCCTGTGTCAAAGTGTTCGCAAATTCTAATAGTGTTTTTTTTTTTAGAATGCTACGGTAGGTGCCCAGGTGTCTCAGAATTCTGAAAGTGTTCTATTTTAAAATGTTTAGCATCCAAGTGTTACAGGATACTTAAAATGTTGTGTTTTCGAATGCTTAGTGTCCAATGCATAGATTGATTCTAAGACCTGTATAGGTAAACTGCAAGCTAGGCCCTTTGGGCCCCACAGACATCCACATGGCCCCAGTGAGCGAGTGAATGAATGTAAATGTGTTTAGGGGTAGAAATGGGGCAGGCCTACGACATCAATGCCTGGCTTAGTATATAGTGATCAGGGTTATGCTGCACTACTGTCAAAGTCTGGCTTAGTGTATAGTGATAGGAGTTATGCTGTGCCACCATCAGTGTCTGGCTCAGTATATAGTGATATAGTGATACAAGGTACTGTACCATATCGGCTCAGAAAATGTTATTTATTTCAACTTTTTTTGTGGGTGTCTTCACTTTTAAAAGTGTTTATGTGTGTGTGTGTGGGGGGGGTGACACAGAATCCACCCCGGGGGGGCAAATTCTCTAGATTGGCCCCTGATTTTTGTTTATAGTAAATCTATAATTAGATTATATGATCCAAAAAATGGTCTCTAAAGAAAACCCCTCTTCTCCTGAAAAAAAAACAATATATAATTTATGTGGATTCAGTAAAAGAGAGAGAAGAAAATGACAGCTAAACGCAAACATCACAAACGCTTAAACAGCCTCGGCCGCGAAGGGTACAAAAAACAGCCCGATCCTCTAGGGGTTAAATCCATTATATAATTTTATAGTAAATTTATAAAACACCAAAGTGAAATTATTTACATTAATAAAGTACGGGAGTGATAATACGATTAATGCGTGTTAAGGCATACTGAGACAGAAGAAGAAGAGGGTGCTGATCTTGTGAGCTTACAATCTAATCTATTAGGAGGCTGAAGGGGAATGAAACCGGAGGAGAGCGGATGCTTGAACGAGGGGGGGGGGTCAGAGAAGTCAGTGGCCAGAGATTTCGAAGTTAGGGAGGACACACGGCTTCTTCAAGATGCTGGCTGAGGGTATTAGGAGGATAGATTGTAAGCTTCTCTGAGCAGGTGGGGTTTTAGTTTCACCCCCCAAACGTTGCGAAGTACAGACCGTGTATTCTTAAACACAGAGGAAATCTCAGTTATTTATAATTCCCGTCCGGCGCATGTTTTGGTGGGAGGCGGGCGCCCCGCACAGCTGGCTTCCTTTACGTGGCTGTAAGACGTCTCTCTTCTTGCATCATTCTTCTCATGGACTTTTCCAGAATTCTGCAGCCCCGGGGGAACCTGCGAGATTCCAGAAACCACAGCTGGGTCCGGCGGCTGCCGCTCTGCACTCTCAGCACACTCAGCACACTCAGCACACTCAGCACACTCAGCACTCTCAGCACACTCAGCACACTCAGCACTCTCAGCACTCTCAGCACACTCAGCACTCTCAGCACTCTCAGCACACTCAGCACACTCAGCACACTCAGCACTCTCAGCACTCTCAGCTCACTCAGCACTAAATACCTGCCATAGTAGATCGCATGCGGGATGAAGTATAATTCAGCCCATTATTTATATAGCGCCATCATATGCTGTAGCGCTGTACAATGGGTAAACGGGATATAACAAGTAGGGCAAAGTAGGGAAAGAACAAGTGAAGGGCCCTGAGCAGGAGCCTACACTCAAAAGGACATCCAGTCGCCCGTTTCTGCTGCTGTAAAGACTCAAACCTTAATCAGTCGTTGGTCTCGTCTTAGATTCAGGAGCCGTATGTCTATCCCATGCATGTTTAATACCCTCACTGTATTACCCTCTACCACTTCTGCTGGGAGGCTGATCCACCATCCTCTAAAGTACAGATTCACTAAACAGTTACACAGAATGAGCTGTCAGCTTTTTCATTAATGGCAGCATTATAAAAGGCATTATTGATTTACATAGCGCCATCATATCCCGTAGCGCTGTACAAGTGCAGTGAGCCTCATCGCTTTGGGATTTTCATAAAGTCACACACCATACACTGACACGCTGACCACTGACACTTGGCGTGGGCTGTAGATGATGTGGCTACCACGTGTAGAGTTTCCAGAATATTTTGGAGACCCTCGGAGATCTTGCGTTATGTATGACGTCATGTGTGAGCGAGGAGAAGCGGGAAGGGTTAATCGAGGGCGTGCGTGTCGGCTGGTTTCACAGAAAGCCCCTTTGCTGGGGAATTTGGGTAAATATTGTTTCAGGATCCCGCAGAATGCGGAGCTTCCAAGCGCCTCGTTAACAAGGCCGGGCCTCGAGACCTCCCTCCCAGAATGTACATGTCAGAGACAGTCATGTAGACTCACGTGCAGACACACATGTGAACGCACATGTGTACATACATACAGCGAGAGCATGCATTCAGGTAATCTGGTGTGTGAATGCCCAGGAAGGCGGGGAATGAATCATTCTGCGTCTATACCCTGGGAGCTCATTCATAACTAGATGTTCATTCTCTACAACCAGAGGGTCAGGGGCTGAGATGGAATGAGAGGGTGGTAGATAAGTGGAACAGCCTTCCAGCAGAAGTGGTAGAGGCTAATACAGCGAGGGAATCCCATGCATGTTTATTACCCTCTACCACTTCTGCTGGGTGGCTGTTCCATTTCTCCACCACCCTCTCACTGTATACTTCCAATGTCCTTTACAATATATATATTTAGTAAGAACCATCAACGATGCAATTTTAAACAAAAATGATTATTTGTCATGTCCAGAAATCTGAAAAACCTTGAATTTTAAAAACCTGTGCTGTAGATTGTAAGCTTTTGAGAACAGAGCGCTTCCCCCACCCTTTCTGAACGAAACAGGTGCTGCCTCTCAGTGGAATATTTTGATGTTTCATAAAAAAAAATATTAAAATACTAATAATAAATGATAAAAATTTGCTCTGAATCTACAAAAATATCGAATCTAGAAAGTTTATGCATTTCGTTCCATTCCTTTTTTTTTTGTAGGGGGTGTTGCCTTATTGCGTAATCTGAGCTGCCGGGGGGGGGGGTGGGGGGGTCTCAGCCCCCAAGCTATATGTTAAAGACATTATTGATGCACGTGCAGAAACACATGTATAGACAGCCTTCCTATTGGATGATGACACTCTCCTCTGATTGGCTGAGCTCTGTGCCACATAGACAAGCAGGGCTGTTGTGTTCTGTGACTCTGCTTCATGTAAAAAGATGTTTCTGGAACTTTAAGATAGTGAAGCATTGTTATCTTGGGGTCCAGGCGGCCCAGCCGCTCCAATCAGCAACATTCTAATATTTCTGATTTACGGAAAACAATTGCATTGAACAAACAACAAACAATAACAACAACAACAACAATAACAACAACAATAACAACAACAATAATAAGAACAATATTAATAACAATAACAACAACAATAACAACAATAATAATGGTAAAGGCGCGCAGGTCTTGATAATAAAAGCATTTGCAGAACGATGTTCAGAGAAGTTCGACTCTTCGACATTTCTATCTGTCCGTTTAAGTATATTTGTTATGTATTTGTTAGCCTTTTTTGGATATAAAGATATTTTCATAACAAATTACCAGTAAAATATAACTAAAAACAGTATATAAAAAGAAAAAATGCATTGAATTACATTCGAGTTTTACATTTTATACATATAGATATAATACACACACCCCCCCCATTCAAAAATGTCCTCGTTTTGACAGAAAATCACATTTTGTCCATGAAAATAACATGAAATGGATCAGAAATCCAGCGCAGACGGGGTTAATGTTGTAAATAACGATTGTAGCTGGAAACAGATTTTTTTTCATGAAATCTCTTCATAGTTGTACAGAGACCCTTTATCACTCCCATCACTCCTGTGCTCCAATGGCCCTTTATCACTCCCATCACTCCTGTGTTCCAATGGCCCTTTATCACTCCCATCACTCCTGTGTTCCAATGGCCCTTTATCACTCCCATCACTCCTGTGCTCCAATGGCCCTTTATCACTCCCATCACTCCTGTGTTCCAATGGCCCTTTATCACTCCCATCACTCCTGTGTTCCAATGGCCCTTTATCACTCCCATCACTCCTGTGTTCCAATGGCCCTTTATCACTCCCATCACTCCTGTGCTCCAATAGCCCTTTATCACTCCCATCACTCCTGTGTTCCAATGGCCCTTTATCACTCCCATCACTCCTGTGTTCCAATGGCCCTTTATCACTCCCATCACTCCTGTGCTCCAATAGCACATTGTGTTTAAGTTTAAAAGGCTAATTGATGCTTAGAAACCCTTTTGTAATTATGTTACGGCCAGAAATTCCCTGTTTTCCATGACCCCAAGCTATTGAGCGGTGGAGTGTATATAATATATACATTAAAGCCTCTGCCGCTCGGAGGGCTGAACTCGGTGGAGTGTCTGGGCGATGCTGGGAATGTAATCTTTCTAGTACTTTCTTCAAGGGAATTCCAGCATCCGCTCTGCATACAGAGAACGTGTAAAAGCATGAGGACAATACACAAAGGCATACCTGCCAGCTGCCCTGATTTAGCTTACTCGGTCCCCTAAATCCCTGATCCCCCCTCTCTCCCCCCCAATGCCCCTCTTTTCTAGGAGCTCAGAATGTTTGCTGGGTATGAGGGGATCGCAGGGTTCTACAGCCCTAAAAGCCCCGATAATGTGTATAGAAACAGCAGGGAACGGCTTTATAAATTACACGGGGTGAATAAATGGTTCTTTATTAAAGCTGTAAATATATTAGAATCCTCATCACCTTTTGTTGAGTCTAAATTATTTTAGACGCTAAACTAATCTCGGTCCCACTGGTGGATCTGTCTTGTGTGGGTGATCCACCAGGGGCCAGGAGTCAAGCTCCAGATCCTCTAGTGACTGCGTTATACTATATCCACAGATTTGGGGCCTCGGAACGGAATGCTTGGTTTGTAAATTCAAATGAAAGCCACAAATCTGCAAAAGATAATTATTGGGTATTATTAATTATTATTAATTATTATTATTATTATTTATTTTCCTTCACTGAAAAAGCTTAAAGTTCATACATTCCATGAAATTGGTGTGGAAAAAAAGCTTTTTTTTGTGTCTTTTTCTCTCTGAACCGTGCAGATGCCCAAGTCTCCCTGACTTTAAATCTTTATTATTTAGTGATTTATATAGCGCCATCATATTCCGCAGCGCTGTACAACTGGACATAACAAGAAGGGCATCACTTAACAGCTCGGACAGAAACAAAGGGCGTGGAGGGTCCTGCTCAAAGGAGCTTACAATCTAAAAGGAGTTAGGGGTATATTTCGCAAACTAACATAATCTCATTTATTTACAAAATGACCAGCAATAGAAAGACATTATTAACCCTTCTGTGAGTTTATACGTCCATAAAAGCAGTACCCCCCCCCCAATTACAATGTCTATCCCCCTGAAAGTAAACTAAAGGGGTAAAGGGACTTAAAGTCAGATCGATGTTAACCCTTTCCGTGCCAGGGATCCTCAGCCCCTTCTGGCTTTGATTGCTGGGAGTCGGGCTCCTTGTGGTCTATGGGAACTCTTTCCTTGGGAGGAGGAGATCCGCGTCCCGTGCAGCATCCCACACGCCTTGCACAGGCTAGGACGACGTGGCAGTCCAAGGGGGGAGGGGAGGGGACCCGGACCCTGAAAACTTCCAGAAAACTCACTCCCAGGGTCTAGGGTGAAAATGTGCAAATTCGAGAACTTTTACAAAAAAAAATAAAAAAAAAATTCCCGAAAGTTGTTTTTGAGGTTAAATTTAAGAAAAAGCGCATAAAAAAAAAAAGTCAAGTGATGGACGGCACAGATAAGGAGATTTTAAGCATTTTTGGACTTTCCAGTCATGCACAGATGGGTTGAGGATAATGGGAATTGTAGTGGAAACGAGTGCTACAATTATTTCTTATGCTGAGGAATTACGCATGGAGGTAAAGCCGGGCCTTAGCTTAAAACACAAAAATATGCATTTCCATATAAAACCAAATAGCTTTTTTTTCTGTATAAACTGCCACGTCTACATATATTTAACAATTATATCAATTCTTCTAGTGACTTCTACCCACATTTCATAATATCGACTAATTACCTCACTATATTAGACAATATCCTAATATTTTTAGTGTTTTTGCCTAAATAAGAATTTTAATAGAACAAACGATACATTTTAGAATGCTAAAGTTAGTTTGATAACGGTTAACCCTTAAGGAGTTATATCCTAGTGATATAAAGGTTTATGTTGTATTAAGCGCAGCGTAAATTGTTGGCGCTATATATATATATATATATAAATAGATAATTAATAATAATAATAATTACGGCCAATAGGAATGCATTAACGTAATGGAAGTCCAGGTTTGTTAATCAAAAGACAAGATGATAATAATGAATTTCCCTTTTTTTTTGTCTTTTGTCTCAAAACACGGGTCCTTGGAAAGGTTAAATCGTATGGGTTTCTGCGTGACAGAATGGGAAGGGGGGGGTTAAAGTTTTACGCCCTCAAGCGTAATCTAGAAGTTTCTGTTCAGGATTTTAAGTATTTTTGGGAGGTGTTCAAATAAAACAGGGGGCTGCTAATGGCAGAGACCCGTTTGCCACCCTCTTGGGGAGGTCAGAATTGGGACACATGGGTTTAACGCCCTGACGACACATGCCACCCCAGCTTGGGGTATTTGGAAAGCAATATAGTGGGGGGGGGGCAAAGTTTAAGGGACAGAAATGAAGCAATTCTGGTGTGGTCACCATAGCAACAGATTACATGCCCCTAGTTTCATTTTGAACAGATTTGTTCTTTATATATAATGTCTCTAAAATGTTATGTTAAAGATTCTTTTTTAAAATGTGACATAAGATTTCTCAAGAAGCCTCTTATTCCTGCAACCTTCCCATCTCAGGGTCCATAACTGCCAACTGCCCCTGGTCTGAAGGCGCAGTGCCTGGCACAGTCCCTCACTGCATTTAGCACAGACATTTGTGCAACTTTGCATTTTAAATAAGAAAAGAAGATCAAACCCCCCAATTATCAGAGCGATTTAAAGGGCAATGAAACAAACATGGCGAAGTGTTTGAGGAAGCAACAGAATTGGGCTAAACCCAATAATAAGTGTGTAACGGCTTCATTAGATAAGATCTTTTTATACTTATTATAATCAGTGCTTTAATTTAGGGAGGGAAGGGGGCATTTTAGGAATGAGTTCATCGAATGGAAACATTGTTACTGTTATCTGTTTATAAACAAACCCTAATGCAACAATGTATCACAACAGTGACCAGCAATGAATACATACAGCATTCTGGCACAGAAGGGGTTAAAAGGCACCTCTTATTAGCTCTTTGCATGGCAGCAAACTGGTTAACTGATGCTGGGAACTGATTAGTTGGGGCAGAGGGATCTGGCCAAATGCCCACACGATGAGGGTCCTAGGACCCAGGGGCAGGATCCCCCCCCCACAGCACAGGGGTGTGAATTTGGCAGAGGAGGGGATTTGGGAGAGGAGGAGATTGAGGGGGAGACTTCGGAGTCCCTCATTTAAATAAACTTTTTCCAAACTTCCAGAACTTTCTGCTGCAGGGTATATAGAGCCAGCTTTTGGGATCAGAGTCACAGACAGCAGACAGAGAGACAGCAAGGAAGAGAGATCTCAGAGAGAGAGATCTCAGAGAGAGAGAGAGACCTCTGCTCCAGACCTCTGAAGGCTTTGTAGGTAAGAGCTTTAATCTGAGGGGTATCTGGGGCTATGGGGGTGCAAGAGGGGGTGCACTGCTTGTTTTTATTCCCTCTTAATGGGCTTTAACTGGATCTAAATCCAGTGCTTAATGGTGCAACTGCCCCTGTGGGTTCATAATTAACCCCTGATGGTTTAAAGTCACTTAAATTGCCTCTGCATGTGTTCAGTGGTCATTGAAGTGTATGTGTAACATGATGAGTGTAAGAATGGGTGGCTGTTCCCAGGTGTGTTGGCAGCTATGATGTGCCCCCCCATTGCAATGTTCATGTCATCTGGAAATCCAAAGCAGTTTAGCAGCCATTTTTACCCTTTGTGATCTGCAAGGTCTGGTTGCTTATTTCTGGTTCAATGCACAAACCAATCGGTGTTTTAGGACTAAAGATCCAGAAATCCAGGAAAAAAAGTCAAATAATCAGTTTCTGTGCAATGTGTGCCATGACTTTTAGGACTTGTTAGGTTAAAATGCTGTGGTGGGGTTATGCTGTTTTCGGTTTTGGGTCTGATTGAGAATTCACCGTTACTTGCTCCTTCCTAAGATCCCTCAGATTCTTAAATCTCAGATACTAAGATGGGGCGGGGAATGGGGCGTCTGCCTCTGCAGCTATGAAAGGGTTAAATTGCTTGGCATCATGACAGCCCCCTGCCACATCAGCACAGCTCACCCACTCTGCACCCCCCCACCAGTCAAACATAATCAGTATTAACAGATACATTGTTACTGAGAACAATGGGACACTCCATAATATTGGTCATTTCTCCATTTTTGGATAAAATAAATATATAACAATAATATTACAAACTAAAGAGATGGGATGATGGAAACATAATGACCGTTTAAAAAAAAAAGCAAGAGGCTGAGCTAATACCATTGTACAGCACCGCGGTATATGATGGCGCTAAATAAATCATTAAGTAATATTATCTAATGTGCTGTTGTGGTCTGGCTCAACACAGGCTTAATGCATTAGAAAAAAAATAGTTCTGGAGTATGATATTACTTATTTTCACATACATTTAACTTTTTTCCCTAATTGCATTGATTATATTCCATAAAATATATGTAGTTATTGAAACCTTGCGCCCCCCCCCAGTAACTGGTTGCTTTGTGAAGAAAAATAAAAAAGGTTTAGGAGGAATCTACTTTATTTATCTGTTTCTTTCAGAATGAAAATAACAATCAAGTGCAATATGAAAGCGTTCCAAGGTATCTTTTGTGTAAAGTTTAAAACGAACCCCTTGCGATGCTGGGTGGAAAGATTAACTGCTGTGATATCTCGATGTCATATAATAATAATCTTATTATTCTGGGTATTTGATAATATTTATGGTGCAATCATTTCAATGTTTTTTTTTTTTTAAAACAGAACATTTGGTTTTGTACGAATTATAGAACGTTTAATAGAAAATTAAGGTGGTGACGCCCCAGCATAGCGCCAGAAGGGTTAAATAAAAGCGCAAGAATGCCAGCATTGTTACTCATTGTCCTCGCAGAACTGTAGCCCCGGGGTAAGAGTTAGGGAGCAGGGTGCGGTTCTGACTTCGGAAAGGTCCCAACTTGTTTAAAACTTTAAAAAAATGACATCACGGATCCAGTAATCATTCCAGGACTGCACATTCATTAACCCGAGGATTCACTTGAGTCGTCCAAACATGCAGATTTTTAAGGTTTTTGTCCAGCTTGGAGGAGAGAAGGGGGGGGGTGGAGTAGAAACCTAAAAATACATGAAGTACAGGAGGGCATTTATTCCAAAGGAGGAGAAAAGTTACAACAAGAGACCGGAATCTAACACTAGAGGGTCAGAGACTGAGATGGAATGGAAGGAAGTTTTATTTTAGAGAGAGGGGGGTAGATAAGCAGAACGGCCTCCCAGCAGAGGTGGTAGAGGGTAATCCAGTGAGGGTATTAAACATGCATGGGATAGACATACGGCTCCTGAATCTAAGACGAGACCAACGACTGATTAAGGTTTGAGTCGATTCTTTAAATGGAAGTAACAAACCCTCTCTGTGTTGAGGCTACACAGTGCTTAGAACACGAATTATCTCCTCCCCCCCTACACCACTGAGAATGAAACCTGCCCCTAGGAATGTGAATGTGGGATGTACCATGGGCAGACCAAAAGTGGGTGGCAGCCAGCGTTCCAAATACAATGCATTTGTTTTAGTTTTAATGAGACGCAGCCAGCAATTATAATTTACTTTCATTTCTTAATTTTTTTCTTTGTGTTTTCAATCAAGATCTTTTAGTCTCCTCTTTGGCTACAGTGGTGTTTTTTTTTTATTATTATCATTATATATTTAGTGAGTTTGTCCCGTTACATAACCCTGTTTCTCTCCTGTTTTCGCAGCGCTGCCGACGAGCTTCCTACTAATAAAGTCGCCATGTGGATGATGAAGGTCGTAGCCCTTGGCTTCCTGCTTGCGGTGAATGCGGCGGTCGATAAGAAGCCGCCGGCCGACAAGAAGCCAGCGGAGGCGAATAAACCGGCCCAGGCTGTGCCAGAGAAGAAGATAAGTGAACATGCCAACACGCTCGCAGACAAGACCGCGGGACTTGCCTTCAGCCTCTACCACACCATGGCAAAAGATAAGAAGATCGACAACATCCTCCTTTCCCCCGTGGTGGTGGCTTCTTCCCTCGGACTGGTTAACCTGGCCGGCAAAGCCAGCACCGCCGCGCAGGCCAAAGCCGTCCTGAGCGTCGACAAACTGAGCGACGATCACGTCCACGCCGGGCTGTCGGAGCTCCTCAACGAAGTCAGCAACTCCACCTCGCGTAACGTCACCTGGAAGATGGGGAACCGGCTGTACGGACCGAGCTCCGTCAGCTTCACCGACGACTTCGTGAAGAACAGCAAGAAGCACTACAACTACGACCACTCCAAGATCAACTTCAGGGATAAGAGAAGCGCCCTCAAATCCATCAACGAATGGGCCGCCCAGGCCACCGACGGCAAACTCCCCGAGGTGACCAGCGACGTGGAGAAGACAGACGGCGCTCTCATCGTCAACGCCATGTTCTTCAAGCGTAAGTTCCTCTGGTTGGCGGCGTCCCGCGCGTTCCCAAGTCGGTGTTCCATTTTTTTTCCGACGCCTAACGCTTTTGTTCTTTGTGGTGTTTGCAGCTCACTGGGATGAGAAGTTCCACCACAAGATGGTCGACAACCGCGGCTTCATGGTGACGCGCTCCTTCACCGTGGCTGTTCCCATGATGCACCGCACAGGTGAGTCCAGAAGCCATCAGATACAAAGACCTCTTCATTTCCAAAAATTTCGTTTAAACAGATCCTTGGCTTTTTGTTTAAAATATTTAATAATCAATTTTATAATTTATTTTTTTACATTTTTTTTTAATTTTTTTTTTTCACTTTTTTAAAAAAGTTTGTAATTTTTTTTTTTTACGTTTTTTTAATTATTATTATTATTTATTATTTTTTCTATATTTTTTAGGTCTCTACAATTACCACGAGGATGAAACAAACAGCCTCCAGATTTTGGAGATGCCCCTGGCGCACAAGCTGTCCAGCATGATCTTCATTATGCCGTATCACGTGGAGCCTTTGGAGAGGGTCGAGAAACTTCTGACCAGAGAGCAGGTCAAGACGTGGGTCGGAAAATTCCAGAAGAAGGCAGTAGCCGTTTCCCTGCCTAAAGTCAACCTGGAAGTCAGCCATGACCTGCAGGTGAGTCCAGCACAGCAACTACTACTCCAATTCCTATATATTAAATAAATAATAAAATAATAATTCTCTAGAGAGAAAACTTCTTGGTCATGAAGCTTCTGGTGTAGCAGAATTCCTGCTGTCTGCACTGATGGTCTCAGAATGTTTTTTTGGGGGGGGTTCTCCCAAAATACACATTTTGTTATAAATGGTGCGGATTGGTGATAGACTGGGGCTCCTTTTTTTTCCGTTCCAGAAACACTTGGGTGACCTCGGTCTGACCGAAGCCATCGACAAGTCCAAGGCCGACCTCTCCAAGATCTCCGGCAAGAAGGACCTCTACCTGGCCAGCATGTTCCACGCGGCCGCCCTGGAGTGGGACACCGACGGAAACCCCTTCGACGCCGACATCTACAGCAGGGAAGAGCTGAGGAGCCCCAAACTCTTCTACGCCGACCACCCCTTCGTCTTCCTCATCAAGGACAACAAGACGGACTCTATCCTCTTCATCGGCCGACTCGTTCGACCAAAGGGGGACAAAATGCGCGACGAGTTATAGTATCTCCTAAAGTATTTTTTATGGGGGGGAGGGGGGGTCTGGGTAGCTCTAAATATATTTTTTTCTAAGCGAAGGGTGCTGCGTCGGAGTACATCTATCTATGTGTCGGACGCCTCAATCTGTCGACGGAACATTCCAACCACGTAAAAGCCGTTCCTCTTGGAGGGCGACCCTAAAACCTTCTTATTTAGCAGCAAAAAAAAAAGACTTGCTACAACTTAACAATGAGGGTCAAAGGTCGCTGCGTAGAAGGCGGGATAGCGCTATCTGCGCTAGAGTGGTGCGGTACGCTCAACAGCGTTGCCTTCAAAGGGTTAATTATTGACAATGACCTTAAATGGACTTATTTGGCATTGGCATTAACCTGTTGAGTGCCGGGCGGTAGCAATGCCTAATATTTAGCGCGTTGATCTGCTGCCGCTTGGTCCTCGATAAGGTCCGGGTCCGACGGTCATCCAAGTAATCCTTCCACATGCAGGAAGCTGGGCTTTTTTTTTGTTTTTTTAACCCTTTCTTGAGGAGGGTTTTTTATGTTCGTGGCCCCTGGGTGCGCGCAGAGCGATGGTGGTTTGACTATGCTGTCTCTCGGCACTAGGTTTAGTGCCGTTTGGAATATCTGAGGATGCGTGATGTACGAAAATGACTATAAGGGGATTTTGATTTACTTTCACCATGTGGATTCACAAAATCTTTACTTTGTAAAAGTTACAAGTTTGAGGAAAAAAATGTGTGTTTTTTTTAAATTTGTTTGCAATAAATGTGTAAAAAAAACCTATGCTTCGTGTCTTTATTTGGGGGAACTAGAGGCCTATCCCAGCGTCTACCACTTCTGCATGGAGGCCGCTCCACTTATCTGCCACCCTCTCAGTAAAGTTCCATTTCCTTGCATCACATGTAAGCTTGCGGTTTTCCAGCAGGTGGACGGTGCGATTAAGAGATCTCCGGATCAGAGACCCCCCCCACTCACCGGCACAGGCTCCATTGTGAGATTACTCTGTGCTTAAAATGCAGCGTGTCAGGATATGATGTCATATCCTGTTGCCCGGCGTAGAGCATGGCGGAAGTAAGAGGCGGTGGCGGCTGAGGCAGAACGCACCACAGCTGCTTTCCCTTTGAAGATGTCAGAGAGGTCCAAGAAGATCCGGATCTTTTGGCTGGGAAGGGATGGAAGGGGGGGCCCCTCTGGGGAATGTGGCCCCGTAACACAAAAATCTGGGGGGTGCCCTGTAGAGCGCCTTCGTCTCATCTCCATATCTTCAGAAGACGTGGAAGCGCTGGATCCTCCAGCTTCAATAGAGAACCAGATGCAGAGAACCCTTCTTCCTCCTCCCCTCTCATTGTCTTCCCCTCTCTCTCCCTCTCCTCTCATTGTCTCCACTCTCTCTCCCTCTCATTGTCTCCCCTCTCCTCTCATTGTCTCCCCTCTCCCTCCCCCCTCATTGTCTCCCCTCTCTCTCCCCCCTCATTGT
Source organism: Spea bombifrons (assembly GCF_027358695.1). Lineage (NCBI taxonomy): Eukaryota > Metazoa > Chordata > Amphibia > Anura > Pelobatidae > Spea > Spea bombifrons. The sequence continues at coordinate 137,641,444 of NC_071088.1, read as the reverse complement.
CTCCCCTCTCCCTCCCCCCTCATTGTCTCCCCCCTCCCCCCTCATTGCCCCCCCCATTGCCCCCCCCCTCATTGTCTCCCCCCTCTCTGTGCTATAAATATTTTTACTGTTGATTCAATCCAGCCACCTGGAGCTCCCACCCCTCCCTGGCCACTGATAGCCCCTCCCTTCATAACACCCTCACCCCTGTAACCCAAACAGCCCCGCCCTGGTTATGTGAATCCCTCCCTGTATCCTAGATAGCCCCTCCCTGTTTGACTGTTAACCCCTCCTTGCATATCGGTGTGCAGGCCGGGCGGTGCGGGGCCGCGGGTGCGCAGGGTCCTAGCGGTGTGGGACATTGGATGGGTTTCTTTTACCACAAAACTGCTGCATTTCCTGCGCATGCGTGAGTGTGTGGGGGGATAATATCTATATATCATATGTCATCAAACAAAACGGCTGATGTGGCCCCCAGACAAGTGACGGAGGGCCCTCCAGCAGGCCGTGCCCTCTCCCCCACCTCACCGTCCTGTTATGCAGTGTACAGGGATTGGAATGTCTCCGCTCCGGGCCGTACCATCCGCACGCTAATACGGGAGCAAACGCCTGGAATGTCGGGGTTTTTTTTTTGGGGGGAGTTGGAAGGAAATTAGTCATGTGACGGGGTGTGTCCAACTGCATGCCGGCGACGCGTACTAACTATACATTATACAGGGCGTCACACTGGTTTGACTATACATTATACAGGGGCCGGTCACTGATGTATCTATACATCATACAGGGGGCCGGTTCACTGATTTATCTATACATTATACAGGGGCCGGTCACTGATGTATCTATACATCATACAGGGGGCCGGTTCACTGATTTATCTATACATTATACAGGGGGCCGGTCACTTATTTATCTATACATTATACAGGGGCCGGTCACTTATTTATCTATACATTATACAGGGGGCCGGCTCGCTGATGTATCTATACATCATACAGGGGGCCGGTCACTGATTTATGTATACATTATACAGGGGCCGGCTCGCTGATTTATCTATACATCATACAGGGGGCCGGTTCACTGATTTATCTATACATTATACAGGGGCCGGTCACTGATTTATCTATACATCATACAGGGGGCCGGCTCGCTGATGTAACTATACATTATACAGGGGCCGGTCACTGATTTATCTATACATCATACAGGGGGCAGGCTCGCTGATTTATCTATACATCATACAGGGGGCCGGCTCGCTGAGGTAACTATACATTATACAGGGGGCCGGCTCACTGATTTATCTATACATCATACAGGGGGCCGGCTCGCTGATGTGACTATACATTATACAGGGGCCGGTCACTGATTTATCTATACATCATACAGGGGGCCAGCTCGCTGATTTATCTATACATTATACAGGGGCCGGCTCGCTGATTTATCTATACATCATACAGGGGGCCGGCTCGCTGATTTATCTATACATCATACAGGGGGCCGGCTCACTGATTTATCTATACATTATACAGTATGTATTATATTTTATATTATACACAGATGCAGTTATCTAGATCGCAAGCTTCTTGGGTAAGGATGATTTTATGACATTCCTAATATAAAGTCTGTAGATCTCTTAAACTTGTGAAAAATAATTTTTTTTTATATCTAAAAATCCATAAATAAAAGATGAAGAAACCCTAATTACAAGAATTTATAAAACTTACAGAAAAGCTGCTTTTTTTCACGTGTTTTCAGCCTTTTTTTATTATTAAATGCATTTTCTTTTATTATTGAACCTGATTCTTGCTCATCCTTGTTTTTAGTAGAAAAATTATCTCGCTTTAAATTAAAATATCAGAAAATATTACAATGTGTCCTTATAAATCCCCAAAATTCTAATTGCAGGAAAAATGGCATTTTTTGCTTTTCTTCTAGTTAATAAAGCGATGCCTGGCTGTGGAAGTGGTTTCTTCTTCACTTAAACCCCTCGGGGGTCTCAATGCCTACAATCTATTTATATATATATACCGTATCGAGTTATATAGCGCCATCCTATTCCGCAGCGCTGTACAACGGGCAAACAGTCCAATGTATAAAGAGGTTCTTAGGGGATCGGGTTGTGACATCATCACGATGTAAGGAGTCTCAGGAAACCCTGAATGAGGTTTATTACACTAAAGTTGAAGCATTTTGCGATAGAGCCGCACATGCGCTAAGCAGCGAATACCATTCAAAAAAAACATCCGCCGCATAAATATTGGTGATTCCGTCACACTATACGGCCGTATATCGCTTTGCCGGCCACTACGGCAAGGTACCCCACGTTTGGCAAGTCCTAACTTTTTATGGCTATATTGTTGAGTCTGTGGGACTGCACGCATTTCAACCTAAAAGAGACTCAAGCGATTTACAGCCTTCTCTGGGTATTCGCCGTATTATTTTGTTTTGTATGTTTTATTGGTCACCCGGGAATCTGAATGTTCATGCTTTTTAGGTCTGTGCCTCTATTCTGTACATTTGTTGCGATGAGCATTTACACCCTGACTGGGTCCTCTGTGTTCCTTCTATGGGTTTTCTCGAACTCCTCTTGAGAATGTGTGCTTGGATAAGGTATAAAGTATATAAAAAAAAAAGTCAAAATCTCCAAAAATAGGTTAAGGAAGTTAATGTGCAGGCCAGTGCTGCCACCTGCTGGTAGCTCTTTGTAATGACGTCCTATAAATATTTTTAAAATACTGTGCTGTATCAAATATCCCCCCCCTTATTCAAGATTCTTTTCCTAAAGACTAACCCCCTGCATTGCTGAGCCCCCCCATGCTACGACACTGAGAAGAATTTGTTTATTTAATTGTATTCGTATAGAAAGTTGTAAAGTGATCGCCTCGTGACCAGCCTGGGTGTAATAACTGATGGAAGGTACATAACCCAACAAGGAGATAAGGGTGGGTGATGTAGAGGTTTGCTTGAACCGGCCGCCTGGCACATTGGGCAAACGCCTGGTGAGCTGCTGGTCGATAGCGCGCCCCCCCTCACTCCCCCGATCTCCAGCGACTGCACTATGCTTACGGAGCTCGCAGCCGAGCATAAAAACTGCCGATATATAATATGTGAACAAAGTGGACCAAATCCCGTAGGTTTGTCTTCTGCGTAACCCACATGACCCAACGCTTACCCCGAATCCGCATTACGATCCCAGCGACGTTCCCTGTAATGCTGAGCGAGCACGTTGGACATTAGGAAGAATTCTCTGAAATCATTCTTCGGGTTCAGACTGGGGAGCAAAGCCGCGCTCCTTTCATTACCTTAACGGCCGAGGAGATTCCAGTTACCCCGCGGGCTGTTACGGCTCTCCTGGAGCACAAACTGCCCGCCCTACGATGCCCTTTAACACCCAAACCGCAGATCCCAGCATTAAATCGCCAGCGCAGCGGCCGTCTTCCCAGAAAAACCACCAAGAAGCACGGTTTGTTTTTTTAAAGTTTTTTTATTTTACAGATTTTTGTATCCAAACTCCGCGGATCCCATTTCCAGCAACCTATAAAAAACAGAACATAACCGTCAGCACCAAAGGCACGGCACTAAATCCTTAAAGTCGAAGGTAGTAGTTAAGTGGAGCAGGCTTTCAGCATAAGCGGTAGATGTAAACCCAGTGAGGGAACCTAAACATGTATGGGATTGGTGTAAAGATTTCCTAACACTAAGGTGAGACCCAGGGACCAAAATAAGGTTTAAGAAAGTAGAATCCATTAATTACAAGGCTGAAACTAAAAAATGCTCAGATTAGGAAGAATTATCCACTAGAACCGGGTATCCAGCAGAAAAGAATCGAAAGAAACAAAACCACCCAAAAAACATTTCCTTCTCAGACAAATGCCTCGGGGTCTTCAAACGAAAGGTAAGCTCTACTCAGCGGGTTCATATCCACGGCACAAAACGTGACGCCGACACTGACCGCCGGCAGAGGATTTACCCATTCAGACTCGTCATCGCATCATCACCGAAGGGAGGCAGGGGGCGCCGTGGTGTAACGGTTAGGAGGGTCACTTACTTATGCGGTGGGCACAGGCTGGGGCATGGCAGGAGGCTGCGGCGGCTGCTGCTCGGGCTTGGTTCCTTTCTGCTCGGAGATCGGGGTGGTCGGGAGGATCTCTTCTTTGGGCTCCACGATGCTGACGTGATCAGGAAGGGGCTTCTTGGGGCCGATCTTCCCACTTGGGTCCCAGGGCAACATAATCTTGACTTTGATACCAAGAACACCTGCAACGTTACAGACCTCGGTCAGCCAACAGATACCAGAGCTTTGCGACCTCATAGCGAACCTCGTAGACAGCCCGACAGCGAAGATCAGGTCAGGGAACAACACGGGAGGCTCGCTTGGCCTCTAATAAACCCGGGGGGGGGGGGTAAGTTTGCCCTTCTCAGACAAATGCCTCAAGTTCAATCAGTATCCAAGGCAAAACCCGCAGAGCAGCCGAGTCCAGGGTCACAGAACGTGCCGCCGGGCAGAGCGCTCCGCAGAGAACACCCGCTCTGACTCGTCATCGTATCATCACCGAAGGGGAAACCCCGAAGGGAATCACTCACCATCAATAGCCAACGCTGCCCTCTGGGAAGCCGAACCTCTTCTGGACCACTGCAGTCAGCTCACGGATACGTCGGCCCTTCTCACCAAGAACGTTTTGGGTCCTAAAAGGAGATTTAGACGATATGAGGATACGTGGAGGAAAAGCCAGGTGACGCAAGCAGCCAATCAGAGGAGGATGTGATTGTAACGGCCGCGCTCTGCCCTTCTCAGACAAATGCCTCAAGTTCGATCAGTACGGAGGGCAGCGCCGGCAGAGCAACCGAGTCCAGAGACACAGAACGTGCCGCTGAACAGAGCGCTCGGCTCCAGGCTCCCTCTCTGACTCGTCATCGTATCATCACCGAAGGGCGAGCGGCAGGACGGCGGGAGACACGCGGTGGATTCAGGACAAACGCCGTAGAAAGTCGCGTAACAGGAAACCCAAAGATGGCCGCAGAGGAGATGCCAACCGCATTATTATTATTATATCCCTCGCATTAAACACAGCGAGCTGCAGCTGTCAGCCCCAAAGAGACCAAACGGGGCGATTCCCAGCTACTTAAACCCGTGAAAGCACAATAACGGCCACTGCCAGCCATCTGCAATGGCATAAAGAATGGGCAACGGTCACATGAAGCATATCTGCCAGTCTCAAGCATGGCAGCCTGGAATTCCTCCATTCTTTGCGTTTCTATCGGCGCTCCCGATCCCTTTTCTCAAACGCCGATAAGTTTCACCGCGCAGAAAGCGGCGTCTCACCTGGTGGTGAGGATGATGATCTCGGTCCTGGTTGGAGTGACTCTGACCTCCACACCGGAGTAGCCATCTTCGGGTCAGGAACTCGTTGAGCTCGGCTTTAAAGATGCCGTCGGCAACAAACTGGAGAGACGGAGAGAAAGCGAGTGAATGAATATCAGCGGATCATTGTTTCACTAAAGCAGCTGCTACCGCAAAACAACTCTGTGCCACAGAGCTTACACTTTAATAAACCAGCGACCTGCCATACCCGACGGCTTGTCTACTGACATCAGTTTGTGCATCTGATAGACATCTCACAACTACTGCCTGACAAACGCAGACAACGCGACACAAGTGTCACGCACAACGGGCAAAAGAGCTTGCAATAAAGGCTTCACATAGAGAGCACCCAGGGGCCACATACAGAAGTGAAGGGGCCGGTATCTAAAGCGTCACAATCCCTGCTTGGCCCTTATTGTGTTATATAGCGCCATCATATTCCATAGCGCTGTTCAACAGGTAGGATAAAACTAGCATACATTCGACTTACAGAAACAGGCGACTAACAGATCACGTGACTTAATGGCCAGTGGGTAAAGGAGCTTACAATCTAAACTGCAAGCTTCCTAAAGGTAAGCCGTGCAATAAATGCAAAGTAAACCAGGCGAAAGAGCTTGCGATCTAGGAGCCGCCTGCAGCGAGCATTAAACACAACGGCTAGAAGAGCCGGCGATCTAAACTCTATTACAGTCATAAACCCTGCTATATAATCACCCATCAGCCCCGGAGCCCGACATCCCGGGCAGCCCAGGCCCAACTCAATCCCCTCCAATCCTCCGCAGCCCCGGCTCCAAAATCTCGGTGCTCGGATTATTTCTCTCCATTGACTCCCTGATCGTTGTTGGGCTCGCGCAGCCTCTGTAAGCGAAGAGGAGGAGGAGGCGATCTGCAGGACAACAAACTTCTTTTATTTCATTAATGCGGCCAACATAACAGCAGTTTTCCTCTCCATGCGATGAGAACAAAATTAGCAAAGCGACCCAAATCCCGCAGGTTTGTCTTCTGCGTAACCCAGAAGACCCAAAGCTTACCCCGAATCTGCGTTACGATCCCAGCGACGTTCCCTGTAATGCTGAGCGAGCGCGTTGGACATTAGGAAGAATTCTCTGAAATCATTCTTCGGGTTCAGACCGGGGAGCAAAGCCGCGCTCCTTTCATTACCTTAACGGCCGAGGAGATTCCAGTTACCCCACGGGCTGTTACAGCTCTCCTGGAGCACAAACTGCACGCCCTACGATGCCCTTTAATACCCAAACCGCAGATCCCAGCATTAAATCGCCAGCGCAGCGGCCGCCTTCCCAGAAAAACCACCAAGAAGCACGGTTTGTTTTTTTAAAGTTTTTTTATTTTATAGATTTTTGTATCCAAACTCCGCGGATCCCATTTCCAGCAACCTATAAAAAAAACAGAACATAACAGTCAGCACCAAAGGCACAGCACTAAACCCTTAAAGTCGACGGTAGTAGTTAAGTGGAGCAGGCTTTCAGCATAAGTGGTAGCTGTAAACCCAGTGAGGGAACCTAAATATGTATGGGATTGGGGTAAAGATTTCCTAACACTAAGGTGAGACCCAAGGACCGAAATAAGGTTTAAGGTCTTACAGAAAGTAGAATCCATTAATTACAAGGCTGAAACTAAAAAATGCTCAGATTAGGAAGAATTATCCACTAGAACCGGGCCTCTAACGGAAAAGAATCAAAAGAAACAAAAACCACCCAAAACCCATTTCCTTCTCAGACAAATGCCTCGGGGTCTTCAAACGAAAGGTAAGCTCTACCCAGCGGGTTCATATCCACGGCACAAAACGTGACGCCGACACTGACCGCCGGCAGAGGATTTACCCATTCAGACTCGTCATCGCATCATCACCGAAGGGAGGCAGGGGGCGCCGTGGTGGTAACGGTCAGGAAGGTCACTTACTTATGCGGTGGGCACAGGCTGGGGCATGGCAGGAGGCTGCGGCAGCTGCTGCTCGGGCTTGGTTCCTTTCTGCTCGGAGATCGGGGTGGTCGGCAGGATCTCTTCTTTGGGCTCCACGATGCCGACGTGATCAGGAAGGGGCTTCTTGGGGCCGATCTTCCCACTTGGGTCCCAGGGCAACATAATCTTGACTTTGATACCAAGAACACCTGCAACGTTACAGACCTCGGTCAGCCAACAGATAGCAGAGCTTTGCGACCTCATAGCGAACCTCGTAGACGGCCCGACAGCGAAGATCAGGTCAGGGAACAACACGGGAGGCTCGCTTGGCCTCTAATAAACCCGGGGGGGGGTAAAGTTTGCCCTTCTCAGACAAATGCCTCAAGTTCAATCAGTATCCAGGGCAAAACCCGCAGAGCAGCCGAGTCCAGGGTCACAGAACGTGCCGCCGGGCAGAGAGCTCCGCAGAGAACGCCCGCTCTGACTCGTCATCGTATCATCACCGAAGGGGAAACCCTGAAGGGAATCACTCACCATCAATAGCCAACGCTGCCATCTGGGAAGCCGAACCTCTTCTGGACCACTGCGGTCAGCTCACGGATACGTCGGCCCTTCTCACCAAGAACGTTTTGGGTCCTAAAAGGAGATTTAGACGATATGAGGATACGTGGAGGAAAAGCCAGGTGACGCAAGCAGCCAATCAGAGGAGGATGTGATTGTAACGGCCGCGCTCTGCCCTTCTCAGACAAATGCCTCAAGTTCGATCAGTACGGAGGGCAGCGCCGGCAGAGCAACCGAGTCCAGAGACACAGAACGTGCCGCTGAACAGAGCGCTCGGCTCCAGGCTCCCTCTCTGACTCGTCATCGTATCATCACCGAAGGGCGAGCGGCAGGACGGCGGGAGACACGCGGTGGATTCACGACAAACGCCGTAGAAAGAGAGAATTCTTACCTGGGAATTCCTTTTCCTTGTCCATTTCCAGGTGGCACATGAGAAGTAGGCTCCGCCTACCAGGTAGGGCAGGAAACACTATAAAAAAAGGATACCTCCCCCTTCCTCCCCAGTGTGGTTAAAAAGAAAGACTCAGACAAATAATAGCAAAACCCAAATACATTTTAATGGGCGGGAAAAAAGTGTGCCACCTGGAAATGGACAAGGAAAAGGAATTCCCAGGTAAGAATTCTCTCTTTCCCTTGCCATTCCAGGTGGCACATGAGAAGAATTAGCAAGATAGGGAGGGAAGGATTCCAGTCTGAAGGACACGACGACCAAATTGAGACTCGTCTGAGAGATGAAGGTTCAGCCTGTAGTGCCTTACGAACGTATGGATCGACCTCCAGGTCGCTGCCTTGCAAATGAGAGACGGAGACACCCCGGAGAGTTCGGCCCAGGAAGTTGAGACGGATCTGGTCGAGTGAGCCTTCAGGCCGGAGGGAGGTACTCTTCCCGCGGAGACGTAACATAAAGCGATAGCGTCCTTAAGCCAGCGGCTCACGGAAGCCCTGGATACTGATCTGCCCTTGCGGGGCCCCGCAAAGGACAGAAAGAGAGAATCGGATTTCTTCCAGGCCGACGTACGTGAGAGATATGACAGGATACATCTCCGCAGGTCTAGCGAATGGAGTTCCAGTTCTTTGGGATTCTTGGGATCCGGACAGAGTGTAGGTAGGACGATCTCCTGATCCGCATGAAAAGGGGAGACCACTTTAGGGAGAAACTCTGGAGGCAAACGAAGGATAATGCAGTCCGGCAGAATCCTGAGAAAAGGTTCAACTCTGGAGAGAGCCTGGATTTCGCTCACCCTCCTAGCGGAAGTGAGGGCTACGAGGAGGACAACCTTGTAGGTGAGCAGCTTAAGAGAGGTATCTACTAGAGGCTCAAATGGAGACAAGGTGAGTTGATGCAATACGAGATTAAGGTCCCAAGGAGGGACCGACGGCCGGATCCTAGGGCGAAGTCTACACATTCCCTTAGAAAATCTGGAGATCCACGGATGAGAGGCCAGATTGAAATCCAAGAAGTTACTCAGTGCTGAGATCTGGACCTTGATAGTAGCAGGTTGAAATCCTTTATCAAAGCCATCTTGAAAAAAGTGCAGCACCTCGCGGATAGATGGAGTGGATACTTCATGCACATTGCACCAGGCGATGAATGTCTCCCAAACCTTTTGGTACTTGGTGGCCGTAGAAATTTTGCGGCTGGAAAGAATGGTGTTCACCACAGATGCAGCTAATCCTTTGGAGGACAAGATCTCCCTTTCAGAAGCCATGCAGAGAGGTTGAATCGGAATGGATCTGGGTGGAGAACAGGACCTTGAATGAGAAGATCCTTCACCTGAGGAAGAAGCAAAGGTTCGTCTATGGCCAAGGTGGTAAGGTCCGAGAACCAGATCCTGCGAGGCCAGAAAGGAACAACCAGGATGACTTTTTGAGGGTTTCCCCGAATTTTCCGGAGTACTCTGGAGATAAGGGGAAGCGGAGGAAAAACGTAAGCGAGGTCGAAATCCCAGGTCTGCGAGAGTGCTTCCAGCGCTCTGGGATGACCGACTGGTGAAAGAGAAAAAAACTCCTTTACCTGAGCGTTCAGGTGCGTGGCCCTCAGGTCTATCTGAGGAGTGCCCCATTTCCTTGTTATGAGGGCGAAGACTTTTTTGTTTAAGGACCATTCTCCTGGAGGTACTGATTTCCTGCTGAGGTAATCCGCCTCCTGATTCAGAGACCCCTTGATATGAACCGCAGAGAGTGTGCAGAGATTGAACTCCGCCCATCTGCAGATCTGAGCAGTCAGGGTCTGCAGGCGTCTGCTTCTGGTGCCACCTTGTTTGGAAAGGTAGGCCACCACGGTGATGTTGTCTGAAAGGATCCTGATGGACTTGTGCCGCAGGATTGAAGACCAGAACCTGAGAGCCCTCCAGACCGCCAGTAGTTCTAGAAAATTGATGTGTAGGCTTGATTCTTGGGGAGACCAGAATCCCTGGGCAAAATGGCTTCCCATGACGGCACCCCAGCCTGTCAAACTGGCGTCGGTGGAGATTACCACCCAATCTCTCGTCTGCCAAGGGAGACCCTGCGAAAGATTCTTGGTTGACAGCCACCAACGGAGTGACTCCCGAACGAGGGGAGAAAGCCGGACCTTCTTGTGTAGGGATGTCTGGGAGCGATCCCAGTGATCCAGTAAAAATTGTTGAAGGGGTCTTGCGTGAGCCAGTGCCCAGGGAACCGCCGGGATGGAGGAAGTCATGAGACCGAGCAAGGACATGACGGATCTGAGGGACACTGACTTGTACTGCAGGACTGTATGTGAGAATTCCCGTAACCTTAGGATCTTGTCCTGCGGGAGAAACGTCTTCTGTACTTCTGAATCGAGGATCATTCCCAGAAAAGACCGACGTCTGTTTGGCAGAAACTTTGACTTTAGGGGGTTCACTAACCATCCCAGTTTGTGGAGCGTCCTGAGGGAAAATTCTAGATGAGATTGGAGCAATGATGCCGAAGCTGCTATCAGGAGCCAATCGTCCAGGTATGGGACCACCTTTATGCCTCTTTGCCTCAGGAAGGCCACGACGACTGACATGAGTTTTGTGAAGATTCGTGGTGCTGAAGCAATCCCAAAGGGAAGTGCCCGAAACTGAAGATGCCGAATCCCTTGAGGTAGTGGAACGGCCAGACGGAGGAATCTTTGGTGGTCTTCTCTGATGAGGACATGTAGATAGGCGTCTCGCAGGTCTATAGTGACCATGAAGTCCCCCGATGAAACAACCTCCGTGGCGGACTTCAGGGATTCCATCCGGAACCTGTTGTATCTGATGCAGGCATTTACCAACTGTAGATTGATTATTAGTCTGAATTTCCCGGATGGTTTTGGTACGACAAAGACGTGGGAATAAGTTCCCTCTCCTATTTCTTGAAGAGGCACCGGGACCAGAGCCCTTTCGTGAATAAGGTTGTTGAGTGTGGAGAAGAATCCCGCTCTTTTCCAAGGATCTGTGGGAGGCATGGACAGCAGGAATCGCTGGGCAGGTAGGTGAGTAAACTCCGGAGCATAGCCTTGATTGATGATGCGAAGAACCCAGGGGTCTGAGGTGATCTCTTCCCAGGCATGCAGGAAACCGGATAGCCTGCCCCCTACCTGAAACCTGCTGGCGTCAAAACTTCCCTGATTTGCCGTCCCTGCCTCTGCCTCTTCCTCTCTGGAATCTGCCTCTCGCGTAGGGTTTACCCCGAAAGGACTGGTACTCTTGATAGGATGTTGAGGGCCTGTAGGACTCCCTGTCTCTTGGAGCTCTGAAATAATTGGACCTGAAACGCGGTGGTCCCTTCCTCTGAGGTAACCAGTGCTTATCACCCGTGGTGGATTCCAGAATCGTGTCAAGGTCGCTGCCGAAGAGGTGGTTCCCCTGGAACGGAATGCTGCACAGCTTGTGTTTGGAGGCGTTATCTGCAGACCATGACTTGAGCCAGAGCGCTCGTCTAGAAACCGCAGAAAGTGCCGTAGCTTTAGCAGATGTACGGACAGATTCAATGGAAGCATCGGAGATGAAGTCAATAGCTAGGCAGGTGTCGGACAAGTTTCTTGCGACCTGCTCAGACCCTGGGACAGCTGCCAGATCTTCCACCGCTTGTAGGAGCCAGATCTTAATGGCTCTAGAAGTTGACGCTATTGCAATGGCTGGACGAAAGTTCGCCGCTGCTGCCTCAAAAGCCCTATTGGCGGCATTCTCAGCCCGCCGGTCCATGGGGTCTTTGAAGTGGGACGCGTCCTCCATCGGAATGGCTGTTTTCTTCGTAGCCTTGGCTACTGCGGTGTCTACTTTCGGGACTTCCCAGGCCTCAGAATCCTTGCCATCAAAGGGAAACAGCTTTTTGGTTCTGGAAGACGTGAAGAATCTCCGGTCCGGATATTTCCACTGCTCCGTGATTATGGCCGAAAGCGAGTCGTGAACTGGAAAGGTCTGCGGCTTCCTAGAGTGACCCTGAAAAGGATCCGGTTTTGAAACTGGTATATCATCCTGTAGATTTAGAGTAGATCTGACTGCAGAGATTAGTTTCCCTGTTTCTTCGACTGGGAAGAAAAAGGTTTCTTCTTTAACTTCCCCCTCCTCATCCGAAGACTGGGGTTCATTAGACTTGTAGTCGTATTCAGAAAAGGGTGCCGAATAATCTTCCAGGGTATCTGGTAGAACATTTGGAGGACCCTGCTGGAAAAGATGATGCTGCGACACCGGCCCCTGAGCGGAGCTTGCCATGGCACGAAAACAGTCAAAGGTGGACTGCAGCTCCCCCTTCAACCAGGAGGTAAATTCTGAATTGGAAACATCTTTAGGCCGAGAGCAGGAGCTGCACATTTTGGCCGTAGGGTCGTGTAGGGTCTTTTTACAAGATGAGCAGGCTTTATGTTTCGTTTTCCCCACAGACTTCTTATGTGGGGAGGCCTCAGAAGGAATGTCTGGATTTTTGTCTGACATAACTGAGGAGAAAACACAAAAATTATAACATCAGAAAGCAATGGAATAGGCCATAGAAATCTCTCTCTAAACTAGGAGAGAAAACACCTACTTGAAAAGGCAATATACAGTCCTCAGGCACAGGCAGGCAAAAAAAGAGGAGTAAAAAATCCAATAAAACAGTACAGGTCGAAGAGCATGGAAAGATCTTACCCATTCTGGCGTTTTTATAGAGGCATTTAGGCGCCAAGGCCCGGAAACCGTCACATCCGGAAATTCCTCGTCAATTGACCTCTCGTGACCCCGGACGGAAGCCGGAGTAATTGCAGAGAGGAGATAATAAAACCGGGTGCCGAGAGATCGGCACTGCCGGCTAAAAGAAAACTGCTCGCGCCGGAGCGCTCTCCTGCCGCCGCACGCTGAGGATTCCCCCTCCCCGGGACGGAGAGAACCGGAGCCCGGGGATGTACGTCCCAGTGAGCCCCCTGGGCTGTGGGCAACGTATAACGAGGACTGAGCCTCGTGTTACCGCGATTACCGCGGAGTTTACAGCCTCCGAGGCTGCCGCATCACCCTGGATCCACCGGGACCACTACCGGGTGTCGGGAGAGAGGATGCCCCCCCGGGGCTCCAAGAAAACAAAAAAAGAGGTAAGCTTCAGCCTAACCGCTACCTGAGTAGGGCAGGAAACAACACTGGGGAGGAAGGGGGAGGTATCCTTTTTTTATAGTGTTTCCTGCCCTACCTGGTAGGCGGAGCCTACTTCTCATGTGCCACCTGGAATGGCAAGGGAAAGTCACATAACGGGAAACCCAAAGATGGCCGCAGAGGAGATGCCAACCGCATTATTATTATTATATCCCCCGCATTAAACACAGCGAGCTGCAGCTGTCAGCCCCAAAGAGACCAAACGGGGCGATTCCCAGCCACTTAAACCTGTGAAAGCACAATAACTGCCACTGCCTGCCATCTGCAATGGCATAAAGAATGGGCACATGAAGCATATCTGCCAGTCTCAAGCATGGCAGCCTGGAATTCCTCCATTCTTTGCGTTTCTATCGGCACTCCCGATCCCTTTTCTCAAACGCCGATAAGTTTCACCGCGCAGAAAGCGGCGTCTCACCTGGTGGCGAGGATGATGATCTCGGTCCTGGTTGGAGTGACTCTGACCTCCACGCCGGAGTAGCCATCTTCGGCCAGCTCACGGGTCAGGAACTCGTTGAGCTCGGCTTTAAAGATGCCGTCGGCAACAAACTGGAGAGACGGAGAGAAAGCGAGTGAATGAATATCAGCGGATCATTGTTTCACTAAAGCAGCTGCCTCCGCAAAACAACTCTGTGCCACAGAGCTTACACTTTAATAAACCAGCGACCTGCCATACCCGACGGCTTGTCTACTGACATCAGTTTGTGCATCTGATAGACATCGCACAACTACTGCCTGACAAACACAGACAACGCAACACAAGTGTCACACACAATGGGCAAAGGAGCTTGCAATTTAGGCTTCACATAGAGAGCACCCAGGGGCCACATACAGAAGTGAAGGGCCAGTCTCTGAAGTGTCACAATCCCTGCTTGGCCCTTGCGTTATATAGCGCCATCATAGTCCGTAGCGCTGTTCAACAGGTAGGATAAAACTAGCATACATTCGACTTACAGAAACAGCCGAATAACAGAGCACGTGACTTAATGGCCAATGGGTAAAGGAGCTTACAATCTAAACGGCCAGCTTCCAAAAGGTAAGCCGTGCAATAAATGCAAAGTAAACCAGGCGAAAGAGCTTGCAATCTAAGAGCCGCCTGCAGCGAGCATTAAACAACGGCTAGAAGAGCCGGCGATCTAAACTCTATTACAGTCATAAACCCTGCTATATAATCACCCATCAGCCCCGGAGCCCGACATCCCGGGCAGCCCAGGCCCAACTCAATCCCTTCCAATCCTCCGCAGCCCCGGCTCCAAAATCTCAGCGCTCTGATTATTTCTCTCCATTGACTCCATGATCATTGTTGGGCTCGAGCAGCCTCTGTAAGCGAAGAGGAGGTGATCTGCAGGACAACAAACTTTATTTAACGCAACCAACATAACAGCAGTTTTCTTCTCCATGCGATGAGAACAAAATTAGCAAAGTGGCCAAAATCCCGCAGGTTTGCTGCGTAACCCAGAAGACCCAAAGCTTACCCCGAATCTGCATTACGATCCCAGCGACGTTCCCTTTAATGCTGAGCGAGCGCGTTTGACATTAGGAAGAATTCTCTGAAAGCATTCTTCGGGTTCAGACCGGGGAGCAAAGCCGCGCTTCCTTTCATTACCTTAACGGCCGAGGAGATTCCAGTCACCCCACGGGCTGTTACAGCTCTCCTGGAGCACAAACTGCACGCCCTACGATGCCCTTTAATACCCAAACCGCAGATCCCAGCATTAAATCGCCAGCGCAGCGGCCGCCTTCCCAGAAAAACCACCAAGAAGCACGGTTTGTTTTTTTAAAGTTTTTTTATTTTATAGATTTTTGTATCCAAACTCCGCGGATCCCATTTCCAGCAACCTATAAAAAACAGAACATAACAGTCAGCACCAAAGGCACGGCACTAAATCCTTAAAGTCGACGGTAGTAGTTAAGTGGAGCAGGCTTTCAGCATAAGTGGTAGCTGTAAACCCAGTGAGGGAACCTAAACATGTATGGGATCGGTGTAAAGATTTCCTAACACTAAGGTGAGACCCAAGGACCGAAATAAGGTTTAAGGTCTTACAGAAAGTAGAATCCATTAATTACAAGGCTGAAACTAAAAAATGCTCAGATTAGGAAGAATTATCCACTAGAACCGGGCCTCTAACGGAAAAGAATCAAAAGAAACAAAAACCACCCAAAACCCATTTCCTTCTCAGACAAATGCCTCGGGGTCTTCAAACGAAAGGTAAGCTCTACTCAGCGGGTTCATATCCACAGCACAAAACGTGACGCCGACACTGACCGCCGGCAGAGGATTTACCCATTCAGACTCGTCATCGCATCATCACCGAAGGGAGGCAGGGGGCGCCGTGGTGGTAACGGTCAGGAGGGTCACTTACTTATGCCGTGGGCACAGGCTGGGGCATGGCAGGAGGCTGCGGCGGCTGCTGCTCGGGCTTGGTTCCTTTCTGCTCGGAGATCGGGGTGGTCGGCAGGATCTCTTCTTTGGGCTCCACGATGCTGACGTGATCAGGAAGGGGCTTCTTGGGGCCGATCTTCCCACTTGGGTCCCAGGGCAACATAATCTTGACTTTGATACCAAGAACACCTGCAACGTTACAGACCTCGGTCAGAAAACAGATACCGGAGCTTTGCGACCTCATAGCGAACCTCGTAGACGGCCCGACAGCGAAGATCAGGTCAGGGAACACCACGGGAGGCTCGTTTGGCCTCTGATAAACCGGGGGGAGGGGGGGGTAAGTTTGCCCTTCTCAGACAAATGCCTCAAGTTCAATCAGTATCCAGGGCAAAACCCGCAGAGCAGCCGAGTCCAGGGTCACAGAACGTGCCGCCGGGCAGAGCGCTCCGCAGAGAACGCCCGCTCTGACTCGTCATCGTATCATCACCGAAGGGGAAACCCTGAAGGGAATCACTCACCCTGCCTGAGCAGCACGTGGCGCACGGCCGTGTCCACGTAGTAATTCACGGGGTCTCCGCTGTGGATCATGAGGCCGTCGACGAACTTCATGGACTTGGCTCTCTGACCTCGCAGCTTTCCGGACACCACAACCTCGCAGCCCTTGGCCCCGCTCTCCATGATGAAGCGCAGAACTCCATAGCAAGCCCTGAAAATCCCACCAACAAGGACTAAGACCAACAAACCAGGAACATTCTAGACTGGACTGTCACGCTCGCACACTCAGGCCGTCAACAAGCACAACAAACCGGCGCATGGGAAATAATCCTTCATAGTAACGCAAGAATCTATCACCCAAAAGGGGTAAAAAACCCAACATTTAATGTTAAATAGCGTCTCAGAATATAAAATTACCCCCCCCCGCACACAGTACTCACACTATTACATATAACCACACGAGTGCACTCCAGAGCGCTCACTCACCTTCTCACAGCCAGACCCCCCAGAAGCTTGTAACGCAGGGACTCTGCTTGGGCGATGGCGCACAGACCCCTCGTGGCGACTTTCTCAGCGTACAGCTAGAAACAAACGAGTCGTTACTTACAGCCCGCAGCTCATTACAGCCATCTCCATCCAGACGATTGTTTCTTAATGCACAGGGTGTGCGAGATCTGCCCTCGGCGGCCCCTTTTACCCCGACTGCCATCAATACCAACAAGCGTTATTAACACCAGCAAGGTGCAACCCCAGACCATGCCTCCCGAGACCCAAAAGCGCACACCCCACAATGGCGGTGCTGATCAGCGCATGGAAAAGCGGCACCGGCAGTACGCGGGATGTTTAAATGCCCCGAAGGTAATAAACTTCATGATGCGGGAGCCGCGCTTTAAATGTGCTGCTCAGGAACACGTGAAATCTGCCAAAGTGAACGCATGTTTAGTGAACACGTCCCAGGCGCTAGAGGCAGAAACCATTTGGTTTAAGGATTTCTGGTAAGAAAAAAAAAAAAAGGGGGATCCTAAATTTTAAAATCTGGAAATACAAGAAGCTTCCACGCGATCCCACGCAGTAACGAATCCATAACACTGACGTCGCAGCCGTTCGTAGAATGGTTACCTTTGCAGATAAACGAAGGGGAAAACCCCCCAAACAGGCCATCGGGAACGCACTCTCAGAAATAAGCTACTGAATACTATTGGCGGTTATTCACTAGGTTTAGGGCGAGATCCGCCGGACAAACAGCTTTACAAAGCGGGGTCACCGTTTGGGCCGCAAACATCCAAGCAGGAAAAAAAGTAAATTTCCCTAAACATGGGATTTATCACCCCAAAGCTTACCTCAACGCTGCCCTCTGGGAAGCCGAACCTCTTCTGGACCACTGCGGTCAGCTCACGGATACGTCGGCCCTTCTCACCAAGAACGTTTTGGGTCCTAAAAGGAGATTTAGACGATATGAGGATACGTGGAGGAAAAGCCAGGTGACGCAAGCAGCCAATCAGAGGAGGATGTGATCGTAACGGCCGCGCTCTGCCCTTCTCAGACAAATGCCTCAAGTTCGATCAGTACGGAGGGCAGCGCCGGCAGAGCAACCGAGTCCAGAGACACAGAACGTGCCGCTGAACAGAGCGCTCGGCTCCAGGCTCCCTCTCTGACTCGTCATCGTATCATCACCGAAGGGCGAGCGGCAGGACGGCGGGAGACACGCGGTGGATTCAGGACAAACGCCGTAGAAAGTCACGTAACAGGAAACCCAAAGATGGACGCAGAGGAGATGCCAACTGCATTATTATTATTATTATACCCCCCGCATTAAACACAGCGAGCTGCAGCTGTCAGCCCCAAAGAGACCAAACGGGGCGATTCCCAGCTACTTAAACCTCTCAAAGCTCAATAACGGCCACTGCCAGCCATCTGCAATGGCATAAAGAATGGGCACATGAAGCATATCTGCCAGTCTCAAGCATGGCGGCCTGGAATTCCTCCATTCTTTGCGTTTCTATCGGCACTCCCGATCCCTTTTCTCAAACGCCGATAAGTTTCACCGCGCAGAAAGCGGCGTCTCACCTGGTGGCGAGGATGATGATCTCGGTCCTGGTTGGAGTGACTCTGACCTCCACGCCGGAGTAGCCATCTTCGGCCAGCTCACGGGTCAAGAACTCGTTGAGCTCGGCTTTAAAGATGCCGTCGGCAACAAACTGGAGAGACGGAGAGAAAGCGAGTGAATGAATATCAGCGGATAATTGTTTCTCTAAAGCAGCTGCCTCCGCAAAACAACTCTGTGCCACAGAGCTTACACTTTAATAAACCAGCGACCTGCCATACCTGACGGCTTGTCTACTGATAGTTTGTGCATCTGATAGACATCGCACAACTACTGCCTGACAGACAATGCGACACAAGTGTCACACACAATGGGCAAAGGAGCTTGCAATTAAGGCTTCACATAGAGAGCACCCAGGGGCCACATACAGAAGTGAAGGGGCCGGTCTCTGAAGTGTCACAATCCCTGCTTGGCCCTTGTGTTATATAGCGCCATCATATTCCATAGGGCTGTACAACAGGTAGACGGGATAGAACTAGCATGCATTCGACTTACAGAAACAGGCGACTAACAGAGCACGTGACTTAATGGCCAATGGGTAAAGGAGCTTACAATCTAAACGGCCAGCTTCCTAAAGGTAAGCCGTGCAATAAACGTAACGCTAACCAGGCGAAAGAGCTTGCAATCTAAGGGCCGCCTTTAGCGAGCATTAAACACAACGGCTAGAAGAGCCGGCGATCTAAACTCTATTACAGTCACAAACCCTGCTATATAATCACCCATCAGCCCCGGAGCCCGACTTCCCGGGCAGCCACTCGGCAGCCATGTCGGCCCCGCAGCCCAGGCCCAACTCAATCCCCTCCAATCCTCCGCAGCCCCGGCTCCAAAATCCCCCGGCCGAGCAGAACACTGAGCGGCCGCGGATCAGGAACCTCACCCGAGGGATATTTTACAGGGAAAGCCTCCGCCGGCAGAGAAATTCGGCGGGTCGGGAGCTTACCTTCCTCTTCTTGGAGATTTGCACCGCCATCTTGCTCCGTGCTGCCGAAAGGAAAGGGAAAGCGCTTCCGGCGGAAGTGTCTATATAGACATGACAGCGGCAGGAAGGAATGATGCCGAGAAGGACCGTGATGGCTCATGGGATATGTAGTTTGATAGCGTAGACCGTGGTCAATAGCCGTCATTGGCTTATTTGCCATCATTCTGTCTCTACTTGCGTTTACCATGCATAGCTGCCTAGAGTCTCGATTTGGTCGGCATAATCCTAACTGTTTAGTTTCTCAAGACTACTTTAAATGATGATGATGATATGTGGGGACTGTCAGGTCTGCCCCTGAGTCTCAAGGGTTTTACCCCAGTCTCAGGGTTAGTGGGCAGAGTCTCAGCCTTTTCACCCCAGGCTCAGGGTCTCTGTGTGAATGGGCAGATTGATTGTCAGGGTTTTTACCCCAGTCTCATGGTCAATGGGCAGATTATCAGGGTTTTTACCCCAGTCTCAGGGTTAATGGGCAGATTGTCAGGGTTTTTTCCCCCCGTCTCAGGCTTAATGGGCGGATTGTCAGGGTTTTTTACCCCAGTCTCAGGGTCAATGGGGAGATTCTCAGCCTTTTCACCCCCGTCTCAGGGACTCTGTGTGAATGGGCAGATTGTCAGGGTTTTTCCCCCCTCTCAGGGACAATGGACAGATTCTCAGGGTTTTTACCCCCGTCTCAGGGTTAATGGGCAGATTCTAAGGGTTTTTAACCCCGTCTCAGGGTTAATGGGCAGATTGTCAGGGTTTTTATCACATTCTCAGGGTCAAAGGGCAGATTGTCAGGGTTTTTACCCCAGTCTCAGGGACAATGGACAGATTCTCAGGGTTTTTACCCCAGTCTCAGGGTTAATGGGCAGATTCTAAGGGTTTTTACCCCCGTCTCAGAGTTAATGGGCAGATTGTCAGGGTTTTTATCCCAGTCTCAGGGTCAATGGGCAGATTGTCAGGGTTTTTACCCCAGTCTCAGGGTTAATGGGCAGAAGTTGCTGAGCTGTATATAAAGTGCTGCCCCTGCAGGCTGTGGGCTGTATTACTGAGTAACTGATTCCCTCTGCAGAGGTTATACATCCCACATCCAGCAGGGGGCAGCACTGCATATATTCAGCTCAGCACGATGGAAAAAAACGTGCGTCTTGGGAGAAATGGACAGCGTGGTCACCCAAATATATATTATTTATTATTTATACTCATTTTATTAGCCCAAACACAGGGACGATACTAATTTGGTGGTAGTAGCCACACGCTTTTGTCCCTGAATTAACCCCTTGACCCCCTCCAAATTCCAGCTCTGGTTTGGACCGTGTGCTTACAGCCAGAAATACATGAAGGGGGGTGCGCATAAAAGAGCATTGGTGCCCCCAGTGGCCACCTAGCGTATCCGTCATGCGAAAAAAGGGGAAAAAAACCCAAAATGCACCAATGCGTAAATAGTTTTGTGACATTCCTGGATGCGTCATTTTTCTAATCAGGCCATAAAACAACACCGTGCCTAAATATTTGCTGAGCCATTGCTTTAACCCTTTAAAGACCACATTTTTTCCCCCTTTTTTTGTTATTTTTTACCATACGTTTGTTAAACCATGATTCTCTTTTTCCGTATCCATCCTGTATATATTACCCTATATTGATTTTTTATAATATTTCCATTGTATTTTTTTTAATAATTCCCTACTTGCGGTGGTAGGGCCAAAGGACTCTTTTTTAAGTTTTTTATTTTGTTTAACTTTTTTTATTAGTATTAGTAGTTTTTTTTGGGACGTACTAAACAGCATATTGGGGATGATGGGATGATGGGATGATTGGCTGCAATACTCAGCACTATCAATAGGTGTCAGTATACTTTTTACACTCATGGTAAATCAAAGTATGTTCTTTTTGGTAGTTCTTGATACTAAGTTGCAACGAATACATTGCAAAAAGAAGCTGCAAATGTTTAACTGTTTACTTGCTGAAATATATACAGTTTTATAACGGAATCATGGTAAATTATATAGAAATAATAAAAACATTTTAAGTAATCAACATATTGATATAATATGGTACATGTATGTGCAAACACCATATTTTACCTGTTTTGATTGGCACAATATGGGAATATATATTATTATTATTTTTACATGGGGATTATGGGTGGAATATTATAGTTACACATGCTAAGGAACATTTTTGACCCATTTCTGATAAGAATATGGGTATAATTATTTTTTTACATGGGGAATATGGGTGGAATATTATAGTTACACATGCTAAGGAACATATTTGACCTGTTTCGGATAAGAATATGGGTATACTCATATTTTACATGGGGAATATGGGTGGAATATTATAGTTACACATGCTAAGGAACATATTTGACCCATTTCTGATAAGAATATGGGTATAATTATTTTTTTACATGGGGAATATGGGTGGAATATGATAGTTACACATGCTAAGGAACATATTTGACCTGTTTCGGATAAGAATATGGGTATAAATATTTTTTACATGGGGAATATGGGTGGAATATCATGGTTACAGATGCCAAGGAACAAATTTGACCCATTTCTGATAAGAATATGGGAGTATTATTATTTTTACATGGGGATTATGGGTGGAATATTATAGTTACACATGCTAAGGAACGTATTTGACCCATTTCGGATAAGAATATGGGTATACTCATTTTTTTACATGGGGATTATGGGTGGAATATTATAGTTACACATGCTAAGGAACATATTTGACCTGTTTTTGATAAGAATATGGCTATAAATATTTTTTTACATGGGGATTATGGGTGGAATATTATAGTTACATATGCTAAGGAACACATTTGACCTGTTTCCTGATAAGAATATGGGTATAATTATTTTTTTACATGGGGAATATGGGTGGAATATTATAGTTACACATGCTAAGGAACAAATTTGACCCATTTCTGATAAGAATATGGGTATAATCATTTTTTTACATGGGGATTATGGGTGGAATATTATAGTTATACATGCTAAGGAACATATTTCACCCATTTCTGATAAGAATATGGGTATAATTATTTTTTTACATGGGGATTATGGGTGGAATATTATATTTACACATGCCAAGGAACATATTTGACCCATTTCTGATAAGAATATGGGTATAATTATTTTTTTACATGGGGAATATGGGTGGAATATT
Organism: Spea bombifrons; assembly: GCF_027358695.1. Lineage (NCBI taxonomy): Eukaryota > Metazoa > Chordata > Amphibia > Anura > Pelobatidae > Spea > Spea bombifrons. The sequence continues at coordinate 137,618,920 of NC_071088.1, read as the reverse complement.
ATAGTTACACATGCTAAGAAACATATTTGACCTGTTTTTGATAAGAATATGGCTATAAATATTTTTTTACATGGGGAATATGGGTGGAATATTATAGTAACACATGCTAAAGAACATATTTGACCCATTTCTGATAAGAATATGGGAGTATTATTATTTTTATATGGGGATTATGGGTGGAATATTATAGTTTCACATGCCAAGGAACACATTTGACCCATTTCTGATAAGAATATGAGAATATTATTATTTTTACATGGGGATTATGGGTTGAATATCATGGTTACAGATGCCAAGGAACAAATTTGACCCATTTCTGATAAGAATATGGGAATATTATTATTTTTACATGGGGATTATGGGTGGAATATTATAGTTACACATGCTAAGGAACATATTTGACTCATTTCTGATAAGAATATGGGTATAATTATTTTTTTACATGGGGAATATGGGTGGAATATTATAGTTATACATGCTAAGAAACATATTTGACCTGTTTTTGATAAGAATATGGCTATAAATATTTTTTTACATGGGGAATATGGGTGGAATATTATAGTAACACATGCTAAAGAACATATTTGACCCATTTCTGATAAGAATATGGGAGTATTATTATTTTTATATGGGGATTATGGGTGGAATATTATAGTTTCACATGCCAAGGAACACATTTGACCCATTTCTGATAAGAATATGAGAATATTATTATTTTTACATGGGGATTATGGGTTGAATATCATGGTTACAGATGCCAAGGAACAAATTTGACCCATTTCTGATAAGAATATGGGAATATTATTATTTTTACATGGGGATTATGGGTGGAATATTATAGTTACACATGCTAAGGAACATATTTGACTCATTTCTGATAAGAATATGGGTATAATTATTTTTTTACATGGGGAATATGGGTGGAATATTATAGTTACACATGCTAAGGAACATATTTGACCCATTTCTGATAAGAATATGGGTATAATCTTTTTTTTAAACGGGGATTATGGGTGGAATATTATAGTTAAAAATGCTAAGGAACACATCTGACCTTTTTCTCATAAGAATATGGGGTAGCTGTGCAAGGTACTCAGCCACACAGGGCAGGGTAGCCAAGCGTGGTAGTCAGCAGGCAGCAGGGTACAAATGAAAATGCTTAGAGAAATAAATAAGAACTTTTGCAATGTTTTGGCCATATAAAAATACATTATGGACAATGATTCGATCTTAATTAGGTAATTAATGAAACCGGTGGAAATGGTGCACTATGCCACACCTCGGACACTATATATTTACCGGCATAAGAAAAGAAAAAACAATCCTCTTTAGAAGTGATGGCTTAATGGCCAATTACAATGAAAAATATATCAAAACATCATAGTGCAACTATGCTATTCCACCATTATTCCCAATGAAAAATATTAATTATAGCCATATTTCAATCAGAAAAAGGTCCAATGTGTTCCTTACCATGTGTAACCATGATATTGCACCCATAATCCCCATGTTGAAACATGATAGCCATATTCTTATCAGAAAAAGGCCAGATATTAGAGTTAGCATGTTCAACCATGATATTCCACGCATAATCCCTTTATATGACAATAATTATACCCGTTTACTTAAAAGAAACACATCAAATATGTTACTAGGCACGTGCAACCATGATATTCCACCCATAATCCCCATGTAAAAAATATCTAGAACTATATTCCTGTCAGAAACAGGTCAAATGTGTCCCTTTGATCATTCTATTCCTCCCATAATCCCTATGTAGAAAAAAATATACCAACATTCTTATCAGAAATGGGTCGAATATGTTACTAAGGGTGTGTAACCATGACATTTCACCCATAATCCCCATGTAGAAAAACATTTATAACCATTTTCTTAACAGAAATAGATCAAATATGTTACATGGCACATGCAATCATATCATAGTATCCATAATATCTATGAAAAAAATTAATCATACCCATTTTCTTACCAGAAACAAGTGAAATACATCACTAGCCATGTGTAACCATTATATTCCACCCATAATCCCCATGTAGAAAATAATTATAGCCATATTCTTAACAGAAACTTGTTAAATAAGGTACTAAACATGTGTAACCATACTATTCCATCCTTAATCCCCATGTAAAAATAATAAAATTCCCATATTCTTATCAGAAGCAGGTCAAATGTGTTCTTTGGCATTTGTAACCATGATATTCCACCCATGATCCCCATGTAAAAAAATATTTATAGCCACATTCTTATCAGAAACAGGTCAAATGTGTTCCATAGCATGTGTAACTATAATATTCCACCCATTATCCCCATGTAAAAAATGAGTACACCCATATTCTTATCAGAAATGGGTCAAATGTGTTCCTTGGCATGTGTAACTATAATATTCCACCCATAATCCCCATATAAAAATAACAATACTCCCATATTCTTATCACAAATGGGTCAAATATGTTCCTTAGCATGTGTAACTATAATATTCCACCCATAATCCCCATGTAAAAAAATAATTATACCCATATTCTTATCAGAAATGGGTCAGATATGTTCCTTAGCATGTGTAACTATAATTTTCCACCCATAATCCCCATGTAAAAAAATAATTATACCCATATTCTTATCAGAAATGGGTCAGATATGTTCCTTAGCATGTGTAACTATAATATTCCACCCATAATCCCCATTTAAAAATAATAATACTCCCATATTCTTATCAGAAATGGGTCAAATATGTTCCTTAGCATGTGTAAATATAATATTTCACCCATAATCCCCATATAAAAATAATAATACTCCCATATTCTTATCAGAAATGGGCCAAATATGTTCCTTGGCATGTATAACTATAATATTCCACCCATAATCCCCATGTAAAAAAATAATTATACCAACATTCTTATCAGAAACAGGTCAAATATGTTCCTTAGCATGTGTAACTATAATATTCCACCCATATTCCCCATGTAAAAAAATGAGTATACCCATATTCTTATCCGAAATGGGTCAAATATGTTCCTTAGCATGTATAACTATAATATTCCACCCATAATCCCCATGTAAAAAAATAATTATACCCATATTCTTATCAGAAACAGGTCAAATATGTTCCTTAGCATGTGTAACTATAATATTCCACCCATAATCCCCATGTAAAAAAATGAGTATACCCATATTCTTATCCGAAATGGGTCAAATATGTTCCTTAGCATGTATAACTATAATATTCCACCCATAATCCCCATGTAAAAAAATAATTATACCCATATTCTTATCAGAAATGGGTCAAATATGTTCCTTAGCATGTGTAACTATAATATTCCACCCATAATCCCCATGTAAAAAAATGAGTATACCCATATTCTTATCCGAAATGGGTCAAATATGTTCCTTAGCATGTGTAACTATAATATTCCACCCATAATCCCCATGTAAAAATAATAATATTCCCATATTCTTATCAGGAATGGGTGAAATATGTTCCTTAGCATGTATAACTATAATATTCCACCCATAATCCCCATATAAAAATAATAATATATATTCCCATATTGTGCCAATCAAAACAGGTAAAATATGGTGTTTGCACATACATGTACCATATTATCTCAATATGTTGATTACTTAAAATGTTTTTGTTATTTCTATATAATTTACCATGATTCCGTTATAAAACTGTATATATTTCAGCAAGTAAACAGTTAAACATTTGCAGCTTCTTTTTGCAATGTATTCGTTGCAACTTAGTATCAAGAACTACCAAAAAGAACATACTTTGATTTACCATGAGTGTAAAAAGTATACTGACACCTATTGACAGTGCTGAGTATTGCAGCCAATCATCCCATCATCCCATCATCCCCAATATGCTGTTTAGTACGTCCCTTTTTTTTTCTTTTGCGTGGTTTCCATGCAATGTGGTTAGAAATCCCCGTTCTCTTATAAATTTTTTTTGGGATGCCAGTCACTGGGCTCCCTATATATATTTTTTTATATCTACAAAAGACATGAATGAAGGCTGATAATTCTGTTATTACAAATAACTATGGCGCGCCTCTTTATAAATTACCCCCCCATAGTAATAATTCACAGGGTAAAGGTGACTCTGCCCAGCGCCGGTCATCATAAAGAATTCCGACCCAAATATAAAACCCTTTGCATTGTTTCCTGGTGGCCACATAGGATGCCAAGCTTGTTAGTGTTATCGGAACTCTTACCAGGTGAAATTTGGGTAATCATTTTTTTTATTGTAAAAAATAAGGTTTTATTTTTAAATTGTATGTATTCTCAGTACTAACAGCATTGCAGAGCATGGATGGTAACAGTTACCAAATTCACCACTAGGGGGCAGAGGTATACCATGCATACCAATGCATAGATTCGCATACAAAACAACACATGGAAACTCCTGTGGATGCATCTGTTATCGCTCCTCTTTGTTTTACTAACATTTTAATGAATTTTGACGGTAAAAATCAAAATATTTGCATTTTTTAACAGATCTATCTCTTCTGTTTGCAATGCATGGAACGCAAGGTAAACAAGGCTGGTATACAGAGATATACACATCCCACCGGCCTTGCCTAATAGACCATGGCGTCAGGACGTGTTTATGTTGGTGTATCTTGTCTTGCGGAATACTCAAGCTGTGCGGCTTATTGTGTTTTTAATGTAGATTCTGTTATTTTTTGGCAATTGCTTATTCACAGAGCACCGTGTATTTTTTGGGGCATCAGAAGCTACCAGACTCATTAGAAACATGTCTGGTATTAAATAATTATTTAAACACTTGATTAGATTGTAAGCTCCCAAGGACAGGGCCTGCTTCTCCATCTGTACTGGTATGTTGGCTGCTGCAGCTAAACAGGGCAGTAAAGCTTAGTCTCGTCTTAAATTCAGGAGCCGTATGTCTATCCCATGCTTGTTTATCTTACTGTATTAGCCTCTACCAATCCTGATGGGAGGCTGTTCCATTTATCTACCGCCCTCTCAGTAAAGTTTTAATAAATCACGTAAACAAAAGAGTATAGTAACCAGCTGTGTGCGGGTGGTGATGATGCAATGCGTTATCTCTTACATTATATAAGAGAATAACATTGTAACACAGCAAGAATCATAGCATTATGAACAAAAACTGCATTTATTACATATCAATATTTTGCATAATTACATAATTATGACATTTTATGAATGGCTGGATTCAGTCTTCTACTAATTCAGAGGATGGTGATGTGGGCAGACTTGACGGCCCTGATCTTACCCGCTGTCAGAATTGTATGTTTCTGGGGTGCAGCTGGACCATATAACGTCTGGGGACTGTTTGTGGAGACGTATTCCAACGGGAACGTTCCTGCGGACCCCTTTGTTTGTAAAAGAAGAAAACAGACCTTCCATCCTTGTGCGGCCCTCGCCCGCGTCAACTAAAGAATACAAGCCAATGGTGCCGTCTTCAAAGCCGATACAGACGGCGCGTCCGTCTTCAGAAACCATCATGGCACTCGGCATCTTACCGAGAGGGAACCGGCCGAGCTTTTCCCCGTTTCTGACGTTTATCACGTTAAGAACCGGGTTTGCGTGAAAGTCACAGTTACAGCCATCCGGTTTCACGTGACACGTGTAAAGAAAGTACTTGCCGTCGTCCGTTAGTCGTTGATGCAATATCGGGTTCGGAACGAAGAAGACGCCGAGTTTTCCATCTTGGGCGTTGAAGACATTGACCGTTTTATCGACCGTTACGACTACGACTCCCCCGTTTGACGAAACCTGGAGTAGCTTCCGTGGATGTGATAGATCGATGGGTAACCTGACCTGGTGGCAAACCGTGTCTTCTACCACATCCCACGTGTAAAGCTCGGCGCCGGAGGTTAGCACGACTACAAAATCTGGGTGGCTTTCCATGCACCGGAAGGCGTCTATACTACCCGACGGATCAGTGTCCCAGCGGAGCTGCTTACATACCGAACCTGACCACAGGCTGACCGCCAGGAGTTTGTCATCATCCAAACCAATTAGAAAGGTGCCTCCAGGAGTGATGGCCGCTTGGTGTAGACAAACACGGATGTTGCAAACTATGTTCCCCGTCGCTGGGTTCCAAACCCTGGTAAGGCCGTCTTCGCACATGCAGACCATAACGCCAGCGTTGGGAGTGACTAACATCCGGGAGACGGGGCCGCATCGAATGTACTGAACGTTCTCCCCGCTCTCCACTACCCAGACGAAGAGGTCCCCCGATGCCACCGACGTCACCAGGAGCTCCCCGGTTGCCGTTAAGGCCATCATAGCTACAAGATCGTTGTGTAAAAAACACGTTCTGATCTTATTGCGCGGGATATCCCATTTGCAAACTATTTCAGAGCCGTCGGCGGTGAAGGCAGCGATGCCCTGGGGACAGAGAAGTAACGACTCCACCGAGCGCCCGGTTTGTGACAAACATGTGGTGGAGACCACCGACTTCAAGTCCCACCGAAGCAGATATCTATTCGCCGTCGCCGCTATCAAGCTACCTAGTTGGGGGCACTTGGCGAACAGGGTAAATTCTCCGTGCCCCTGGCGGATCACCGAGAGGCATTGTCCGCTCTCCCTGCCCCAGACGAATATGGAGGAGCCTCCTTCAACAGCTGCGATGATTTCTTCACCGCTCTCCGATAAGACGCAGCAGAGAAATCTGCTGCCCCCCGGGGGCTCAAAACTGATTTTTTCCCAGGTCAGTACGTCCCACACGTCTATCGTCTTGGATCTGCCGATTAAAAGCCACCGTGTCGTGATTTCTGATGACATCATCTCATTGTTGACCTCGTCAGTGTAAATTTCGTCCACCAGTCGAGGTTCTGTTGGATCTTCGGTGTCCCACACCATGATATTGCTTGCCTTATCGATGATATAAACTAGGTGATCTTGTATATAAACATCCGATATTGGGAGCATCAGAAGATCAACATTAAGGTCAAACTGAAGGTCAAAACCCTTATTGTCGTAAATCAAAATTTTGTTTGTTTGTCCCAAAATGGTATATCTTGCGCTACTTTCACATCCAAAGAAGGTCACTACCTGGGGGAAAATGGTTTCATCAATGACTGCACCGGAACGAACGTTATAAATTCTGACCGTGGAAGAATTCTCATAGCATACAAACAGAGATGTGCTTACTAAGTGAATGTTTTTAGGAGTAAGCTCTATTTCTTGGGTTTTCCCATGTTTCATGTTTTTTATAGCACATACAAGCGTCCAAGAGGAGCAGTCGAGGATCGCGAACATGTGATTCTTGGTGACGAGCGCAAGGTGTCTGCCGTTGAGTTCCGCGATGGCGCGTTCGAGCGGCGCGTCTCCTGGAAGCTGATACCGGAACGTCAGGTTATTTGGCAGACCCCACGTCCAAATACCGCCATTCTCAAATACGACGATTAAGGAAGGCTTCGATTGCATCTCCAAGACGCTTACGACACGGGAAGTCTCTTGAAACCGAACTTTAGCGAGAACCGCTTGACTTAGCGGGGAACACAAGACGTTGAGGGAAAGGGGTCTTTTGGTGCCCTCACAGTACGTCTGCTTGACAAACTTCAATAGAGCCGGATACGTATGTACTAACGGCGCCATCTTGGACTGCAAGACAAACTCCATGCTGTCTGGATTCTCAATCAACACGCAACCGATCTCCTTAAACAAGTCGGAGATAACGTAGACTTCTTCTCTTCCGATTGACCCGGCTGCCTCTTCCATGCTTTGGAACAACAAATGGAGGAGTCCCGCTTGTATAAGTACTTTGTGATAAGGCACGGCCAACACAATGTCATTGAAGAGGTTGTCCAGCTTAACGCATTCTTTTAGATGGAAGGGAAGCTCATACGCCTTCCTCACATTCCCGGCTTCTATGGTTTGGTTCCTAGAATGTCTGGTAAAAAACCACGGCTGGGAAGGGAGTTGGCAGTCAGCGTAGATCTTGGCCGGGGTCCCGGTGGCAGCCGCGTTTAAGTCAGATCCTTCGTTTTGTTTATTGTCTACTGATATTGGCTTGGATCTCCCACAAGCCCATCGGCCACTAAAATAATGGCACATGTTTACATGCAGTGTATGGACCACTTCTGGCGAGCTTAGATATCTGCTATAGGTGACCTTCTGGTAGAGCTCATTGGTCCAACACAGCAGTCTAAAGCCAGTCACCGTTCTCCAAGAGAGGCAACTCTTCAAGTCCAGTAGGATGCTGGCAACCAACCAGTCCGGGACTCGTAAAGTGCCTACATTGGCATGTAAACGATACAACTGCGCAAGGACCTCGTCATCCGCCGACATCAGATCTATCAGCTCGGCTTCCCCGACGCCCGATCTCGACAGCGTTATGTAACTTACGGCTCTAGAGAGAACGGCATAACCGTATTTCACCTCCAGCTTCCGAAAGAATCTTTCAATGATCTGATAGGTGTCTCCTCCCAGGGATCGGTCGTCGACTTCTTGGTGGGATTTCCACTCAATGACTTCCTTGAAGAGCATTAACACCTGCAGAGGAGACGGGTCGGACCCCAGGGACCGATTCACAAACAGCTGCTGCCCAGAAGTGATTTTCCGGTTTCGCTGCGCCAGGGCGGACTTCAGACTCTCGTTACACTCTTTTCTCGAAGGCTTTATTTGAAGAAACGAAACCCGGCGTGGGCTCAGAGACTTTACCAAGTCACAGTCTTGTGTCACAGACAGGATGACTTTGGTGAATCGAGGAATCGGACTTGGCAGCCACTGGAAATCTTGAAGGTTGCCGTCAGACCGCAAGCGATCGACGGCATCCAGTATCAGAACCAACGGTCTTTCCTCGGTTGATACAGAAAGAGCGTCGGCAAAACATTCCCTAAGGTCCTCCGTGTCCGCGGGATGGCTTAGATGCGGTGCTTGGTAAACGTCGGCAACCTGTTGGCACAAGCAGCTCAGAAGTCTCTGCAGAGTGACAGCTTCTCCAATCACGGGCACAAAACGGACGATTAAAAACGGAGCCGAGTCCGGAAGCCAGAAGTGAACCTGAAGAGAAAGAGACGGGATAAGAAGATGTCATAATCCCAGTCTGGGGCAAAAGAACTTGGACAGAAGCACAGAAGCACAGAAGGATAGTCACTCGCATCACGATATAAAACATACAAACATCATGAAAGAAGCGTCCTGCCATTACAAGCGTAAGAGAAATAGCTGGTTGTTAAAGGTGACGTCCCACCTAGTGTGCCTAGTGTTGATCTAATAACTTGCATTTGCGCTAAAGCCGCAGGGCAGAGTATTAGCGAATAGATTGTAAGCTCACGTGCCGTGACGTCTTAAGGTTTGATCATTTTATTCTCAATTTAGCGTTATTGGTAATTTTCGCTGTTCTAATAACGCTACAGAATCTGCTAGAGCTCTATAAATAAATTGTAACATAACGCAATGTAATGAGAACAGGCGGGGGGGTCCAGCCAAAACCTTCCTTGGAGGCCTGGTAACTTTGATTATTCCCAAAGCATCAACAATTTGTCATTTAACCCCTTAAGGACAATGGGCGGTCCCTAAACCCATTGAAAACAATGCATTTGTCATTAAGGGGTTAACATAAAAGCCCCCGAACGGTACTTTCTCACTTGGACCGATCATCGCCGGGAAGCGCCAGCTTCGCCTTTTACCTTCTTGGCGCAAGAGGCCACGAGTGCCGTCTTGCCACAGCCCGGCCCTCCGTAGACCACCAATGGCCCCCGAGCTCCGTCGTGTACGATGTAGTCCTTAATGCTTTCTGCCTCTTTGGCCTCATATCGCTGGGGGTTGGCAAACGTGGCGCAGAGGGAGAGATGCTGCGAGGCCTCCTCTGCGCTCATCTTCTTCCACCGCCATGGGGCTCGAGGACAACTCCTCTGAATTAACCCCGCCAGGTCCGCGTAAAGCTGGCGGCAGAGCCCCGACACGTACCGCCGCTGCTTCTCCTCCGTGTAGCCGACCTTCACGTCGCACGTGGTGGTCGTACTGTAGACGTGCAGACCCCCCGCGCACGCCAAAGAGGGGAGCAGGGTGTCCCTGATGTAGCGGAGCTTCTCGGCGCCGCCGGGACGTGCCGTCGCCCCGTTTAGCGATCGCTCCCTCTGTCTTAGGATGGCTTTGTACGGGATTCTGTGTATGTAGCAGATACATTTCTCCAGCAGGTCATCGGGACGGCTCCGTAACGCAAACAACAACTCCTCCTCCAGAGCTAAGAAGAAAAAAAAAACATAAAAACAAAACATCTATATGTATTTCAATAAATATTTACATAATCATTTCATTTATAGGAGAATTAAACTTTTTGTTGCATTAAATCAAGTTTTTTTTCTCCCAATCTGAAATGACGTCTATGGGAGGGTTAAATATCCGTAAAGGTTGACTAAGTTCGTATCAAGGGGATCTGGACACACTTTAAGGGCGAGTTTAATTGAACCAATTGCTTTGATGACTGGGGGCTTCCTCTGATCTGATTGGTGAAGAGCCGTCCGTCTGACAGTTGATTTCTTTTTCTTTGGATTTCTGCATATGGATTAACCCTTTCCCGGAAGCCGGGATGCCCAAAGAGTCCCACTAGGCTCGGTTTGTCTTCTTACCGGAGTTGAAATATTTATCTGCCTGTTCGGATTTTAAAATCCCCGTCTCCACACACGAAGGAACGACGGCATCGAAGACCACCCTGATTGTGTGGAAAGGATCGCACAGCCAGTCTTTAGCGGGGTCTCCACTTCCAGTTCTGTTCTGCAAAGAGGAGAGGGAATTTATTTCGAAGGAGGAGAAAAGTTATAACAAGAGACGAGAGGGTGGTAGATAAGCGGAACAGCCTCCCAGCAGAGGTGGTAGAGGGTAATACAGTGAGGGTATTAAACATGCATGGGATAGACATACGGCTCCTGAATCTAAGACGAGACCAACGACTGATTGAGGTCTTTACAGCAGGAGAAGCGGGCGAGTATCTTGCGGGCACGTCTTGGCGTTATTATTACCTCCTCCATATCCAGCAGATTATAAGCCGGCGGCGTGGCGTTGTCATCGCGCAGGTACCACCGCTCCAGGACCTTCGTGCAGACTTTTTTCTCCCCGGCCACATGAAGAATATTCTCAAATTCTTCAGCGCTGATTTGTGTTGGTAAGCAGGGTCTGCCATATTCCTCCCCGATTAGAGCCTTGAAATACACAGAAACCACCAGGGTATGCGTGACAGGACGGGTCACTGAAACCAAGCCGCTCTCTTTTCCTTCTGTTCTATTCTTTCTTATCTCTTTTTCCACCTCACTTTCTTCTTTCCCTTTTTTCTTTTATCTTGCCTGCCTTTTACATTTTTCTTCCTCTAACTTCTATTCTGCACCCCGTACACGCATGTACACATACACATATATACACATACACATATATATACACATACACGCATATACACGAATACACACATACACATATATACACGCATACACATATACACATATATACACATACACGCATATACACGCATACACGCATACACATATATACACGCATACACGCATACACATACACGCATATACACATATATACACATACACATATATACACGCATACACACATACACGCATACACACATACACATACACGCATGTACATATACACACATACACAGCAGGAAACGGCTTTATACATTAAACGGGGTAAATAAACCCCATTATTCTTCTAAATGCCCCCCTCAGTTACACAAATACCCCGCAATAGGACACAAAGCCACATAAATAATCGGGTAAATGGCGGGTAAAGCCCCCCGGCCAAACCTTTTGTTAAATATTAGTCAGAAAGGAAGAGATAGATCGCCCAGCGCCAGGAGGTCGCCATCCTTCACTTATCCCTCCCCAAATCTCCCAATTATCCGGAATCCAGGAATAATAAATGATTCTCTCACCACGAAGCAGGGGCCGAGCGGCGACCGCAGGCATCTCTGGAGCAAATCCATGCGGATCCTCCGGACTCTGGGGCTGTAGAACTCAGTGGGGTGGATTCCATCGTATCCATCGATCAGCTGTCGCAAAACAACACAACGGCAACGCGTTTTACTGCGGGCTCTGTGAGATTGGGGCTGGGAGTGAGGTGGGGTAAGATTGGGGCAGGAAGGGGGTGAGATTGGGGCAGGAAGGGGTAAGATTCGGGCAGGAAGAGGGTGAGATTGGGCAGGAAGGGGTAAGATTCGGGCAGGAAGGGGGTGAGATTGGGGCAGGAAGGGGTAAAATTGGGGCAGGAAGAGGGTGAGATTGGGCAGGAAGGGGGTGAGATTGGGGCAGGAAGAGGGTAAGATTGGGGCAGGAAATGGGTGAGATTGAGGCAGGAAGGGGGTAAGATTCGGGCAGGAAGGGGGTGAGATTGGGACAGGAAGGGGGTGAGATTGGGACAGGAAGGGGGTGAGATTGGGGCAGGGAATGGGGTAGAGGGAAGTGGGGCACAAAACCGGGTCCGATGGGACAGCTGTATATTTTTAATGGAAATTGAAGTATTTTTGGGACTCGTACCTGGAATTCCAGCCCGTGGAAGCGTCTGGCGAACTCCCGCAGCTTCGGGGAGACCATGCGCCGGAGGGCTTCCCGCTCCTTTAGCGAGTCTGTAAACATAGATATAAATATATAATATAATATATATAATATATATTCTATTACCCCGAAATGATGGAAAATTATTCAGGACTTTCTGGGGGGGGGGGGACTTTTTGGAAACAATTCATGCTTCATGGACACAAATAGTGAGGATCTGATACCAAAAAATTCTATTGTTTTCATTTTATATAAAATCCAGGTAAAAAAGGAATATTTATCGTTAAAATAAATACTCCTGTAAAACAGAAGATTTGAAATAAATATATATTTTTTTTTTTTATAACATATATTTTATTGAAAGTTTTTTTCTTTTTTGTTGGAAAAACATAAACATGTTTGTATAATTGTACAGAGACAACGCAGTTACAGTATACAGATCGTACATTCGATATAAGCAGGCTCGTTATAATCGATTGAAAACAACATATAACAGAAAAAAAATTAAAGGAAAAAAAAAAACCAGAAAACAAATCCGCACTCTTGTACCTTGCATTCACGTATAATCGAGCAGTGTTAATGAAATACGTGAGTCAGAGGAGCTGAACGGTATTATGTGTGCTATGTAACCAAATATCCCACCTGGAGGAGAATGCGGTGGACGTATTTTGGGCAGTCGAAATTTTAAATTCGTGCCAACAATTAGAATTTATATCTTGAATAACTGTTTTAAGAGAAGGTATTAGGTTAGACTTCCAACGTTTAGTTATGTTATGCCTTGCTGAAATCAGTGCATGCAAAATGATAGTTTTATGAAAATAGGAATATTGGTCCACATTAATATTGAGTAGTGCAAGGGGGGCATCCAATATTACAGGAAACCTACAAAGGGTAGACAAAAATCTACCAAGTCTCCTCCAGAAGGCCAGTATTCTGGGGCACTGCCACCAGATGTGTAGAAACGAACCTATGTCTGAGCACCTCCAGCAGGTGTTTGGAGTTTGATTAAACAGCGCTAATCTCGACGGCGTAAGATACCAACGATATAATAGTTTTTTGGAAGTTTCCAGGTGACTGATACATTTAGATACTGAGGTTATGACCGAGTGCGCCGATTGCCACTGATGTGCAGTGAAGTGAGTATGAAGTTCAGTTTCCCATTTGAGTTTGTAGGGGTCAGGAAGATCTAAGTAAAGCTTAAGTAACAATGAATAGCACTTTGAGATGCCTTTGTGATGTCTACCTTGTTGTGTCAGCCATTTAAACAGATCAGAGTCAGTGTAAGGAGAGTGTAGTGTGATTGATTGAAAAGCGTGGCGTATCTGTAGGTATTTGTAAAAGTCTTTGTTACTAATATGGAACTTGTCATGCAAGATTTCAAACGGGACCATAGTTCCACCATCCCAAATGTCTGATATATGCTGTACGCCCAGGTTGATCCAACCTGATAAGGCCAGATCAGGGATCACTGCCTCTAAGATTTTTATAGGCAAAGATAGCGGGTTAACTTGAAATAAATTGTTGGGGATCACAAACTGGTACCATAATTGTGAGATTGCTCTCAAAGTAGGATGAGAATATGACAAAACAGGTTGGAACAGATAGGCAGCGCTAAAAACATCACTGAGTCCACAGGAGCCCACTTCCGTCAACTCCATCTCCACCCATAGCCTTGAGACGTCTCGGTTCCAGATATATTTAAGTTGAGCTAACAAGGTGGCCCTGTAGTACTGGAGAATAGAAGGGCAACTAATACCTCCGTTCCCCGGAGGTAGGTATAACATTTTTGCCCCAACCCTAGGTTTTTTTCTGATCCAGATATATTGCATGATGATGCTTTGTAGTTTTTGGATGTAAGCTATCGGGAGAAAAATTGGAACAGTACGGAACAGATATAGGATCTTGGGAAGGATCAACATCTTAATAGCTGCTACTCTGCCCAACCAAGAAACGCCCAAAGAAGGTAGATTAGATATTGTGTGTTTCATGTCTTTCAACAACACCGCATAGTTTGCTTCAAAGAGATGTGCGCTAGGGAACGTCAAATGCATACCCAAATAGGGGAGATAGGTGGATGTCCAGGTGAATGGAAATCTCGATTTAAGGATTTTAACTGTTTGAGGAGAAAGGCCCATATTAAGGATTTGTGATTTAGTTTCGTTGATTTTATAATAAGAGACATCTCCAAATTTCTGTAAAACGTCAAGTATGGATGGGAGGGAAGACAAGGGATCCCTACATGCTATAATTATATCATCAGCGAATAAGCCTATGCGATGGTCTTTCCCGCCTATCTGTAAACCTGATATAGAGGGGTCAGTTCGTATTGTCTCAGCTAAGGGCTCCATCACGAGAGCAAATATGAGGGGCGACAGGGGACACCCTTGACGAGTGCCATTTGAAATATTAAATCTACGCGATAAAAATCCTGAAGAATAAACTACAGCAGAAGGGTTGGAATATAGGGCTTGTATAGCTGAAAAAATTTTGTCTGTGAAGCCAAATTTTGTGAGGACCGATGACAGAAAACCCCAGTGCACCCTGTCAAACGCCTTCTCCGCATCCAAGGAGAGAAGCAGAGAAGGCATCCGGCGAGTTTCAGCACAGTAAGTCAGGTTAATAAATCGTCTTGTCCCATCTACTGTCTGTCGGTCTTTAACGAAGCCAACCTGGTCATTATTAATTAAAGACGGAAGAATATCGTTGATCCTGTTAGCCAGGATTTTAGTATACAATTTTAAATCAACGTTCAGCAGAGATATCGGTCTAAAATTTTCGGGCCTGTTAGGGGGTTTACCTGGTTTAGGGAGTGTGACGATAATTGCATGTAACATCTCGGGGGGAATGATACCGGTAGTAAAAATTTCGTTAAAGACTATGTGAAGTTGAGAAGATAAGATGTGGGAATATTGTTTATAGTATTCCCCTGTAAATCCGTCTGGGCCCGGGGATTTATTTGGTTTCAAAGAGGAGATCGCCGATGTAATCTCCTCTCTTGTAATAGGATGATTCAAAAGAAGTAAATTGTCATTGGTAAGAGAGGGGAGATGAATAGCTTTCAGAAAAGAAGAAATGGAGAGTGGTGTCGGTTGGGGGGTATTCGGGTCTAGATGGAGATTGTACAAGTCCCTATAGTAATCTGCTAGTACGTTTGTGATCATTTGTGGATTTAGCACCTTCTTCCCCTGTTTATTGTAAAGAAATGGAATTTTAGTTTTTGCTATTCTTGTTTTAAAACGATTCGCTAATAATTTGCCAGCTTTATTACCCTGCCAGTAGAATTGGGTTCTTGTCCTATTAAGGTAAAAGTCGAATTTAAAGTTTAAAAGTTGGTATAGTTGGAAACGTAATGATTTAAGTTCCTTAAGCAAAGTAGGGTCCCTGGATAATTTGTGTGTGTCCTCAATGAGTTTAATATTGTGCAAAATGTCTTGTGTCTTGGCTAATCTGCGTTTTTTTTGGGCCGAGGCCAATTTTATAAAAGTACCACGTAAGACAGCTTTATGGGCACACCAATTCGTAAGAGCATTAGTATCTGCAGGGGAGTTAAAATGAAAGAATTCAGTAAGGTCCCGTTCTATTGTAGAATTAGCAGTTGGATCACCAAAAATAGAGTGATTGAGTCTCCAGGGGGCAGTAGGCGGAGTGTTAAATTGTTCCCTAATGGAGATGGAGACAGGAGCGTGGTCCGACCACGATATAATTCCAATTGTGGAAGAGACAATTTTCTGGAGAAGCCATTTGTCTACCATTATAAGATCAATACGTGAGTATGTGTGATGTGGGTTAGAGAAGAACGTATAGTCCCTCTCATCAGCGTGAAGGGTTCGCCATGTATCATATAGGTCCTCTTTAAAGAGAATGTTATAAATGTCTGTGGTTTTGTCCGAGGCGTCATGGGGATTTTTATCTAAGCAAGGGGAGAGGACCTTGTTAAAGTCCCCAGCCAGTATAATCGCCCCATATCTATGTTTGTCAAGAGTAGTAAGAAGGTGAGAAAGAAATTTCCCCTGTCGCCTATTAGGAGCATAGAGTGATACAATAGAAAACTTTACATTATTAATGTCGCAGTTCAAAATTATGTATCGACCGTTAGCATCATAGGTTACATTAAATAAGTGAAACGCCACTGAGTTCCTAATGGCTATAAGGACTCCCCTTTTTTTTTTTGTATTAGGTGTAAAAAAGATATGAGGAAAATTCTTATGTTTAACCCTAAAGGTGTCGGAGTCGAGCAGGTGAGTCTCCTGTGCACAAATTACATCACACTGTAAATTGCGACATTCTTTCCAAAATAAATTCCGTTTAAAGGGGCTATTTAAACCTTTCACATTTAAAGTAGATAATTTAATCACCATCTTGATAAGTCATAGTATTTGGGTAAAGTAGCGAACCCGCCCAGCTCCAAAAAAAAAGAAGTAGTATACCATTAGCGACAGTAATCATATAGAAAAATTGCAAACAAGTTGAGTGCAACAAAAACAAAAAACGATTAACTATAGATAACAACAGTAGTGTTCTGTGAGAACATGCCAAACCTGTCAGGTTTACAGTGGCAAGTGAGGGGGTGGATATAAGTGAAATGCATAAGAACATTAAGGCAGAGACAAAAATCAATTGCCCAACCCTGATTCAGTGTAGAAAGATATCACTAACCATACGCGGCTAAAGAATGTCCAGTCAGGAAGAAGCTGGAGCTACATTCAATGTAGTTTGGTGGGAGGACCGGATGTGTTAGACGAGGTGTCCAGAAGATCCAAAATTTCGAGAAGTCGGCTAACAGGTGCAGTTCTTGGAGCTCTTTAGTGCTTAAGTAGGAGATCGGGAACGTGAGTGAGAGCGTCTGTTTCCATACGATGAATCCACAGAGGTTGATTTTCCGACCTTGGTCCATTCCTGGTGGAGAGGGGAAGGTCTCTTCTTCTGCGGAGATGTAGAAGTCTCTTGCATGGAGTCAGGGAACCATTTGTTAATAAGATGAAGTGCCGCATTGGGATTATGAAATGCGTGAGTGACTCCATTCCTGGTTACCAGAAGTTTAACAGGGAATCCCCAACGATAAGGGATTCCCTTGTCTCTCAGAATTGCGGTGGACGTAGAAAATGCTCTTCGTCTATTCAAAGTAGCTGCTGACAAGTCAGCAAATAACGTTATTGTAGAGAAGCGGTCAGGTAAAGTAGGAGGATTTTTGGCTGCTTTTAGCACATTCTCTTTGTAATGAAAAAAATGAATTCTAGCTAGGACGTCCCTGGGTATGTCCTTGGAAAGATGAGAGGGCTTTGGAAGCCTGTGGACCCTGTCAATGGTCATATCCCGCTGGTCTGCTTGAGGTGTGAGAATTGCAAAGTAAGCCATGAGAAAATCCCTGAGGTCAGAAGCTTGCACTGATTCCGGAATACCACGGAATCTAATATTATTACGTCTAGATCTATCTTCTAGGTCTGCCAATTTCAATTTGAGTTCAAATAGATCATCAGTCATTTCGTTTTGATTGTCTACGAGAGCGTTATGGGCGTCAGTAAATTCCCCCATCTTTTCTTCAAGATGTGCAGTCCTTTCCCCTATGTTGGTAACTTCTTTGGATAAGGTGCTAAGGGAGGACATAAAATCTTGTTGAAGGGATTCTCGGAATTCTCGAAATAGAGAGCGAATAGTAGTTTCCATGGTAGGCGAGAGTTTAGAGTCTTCCACGAATGTGTTTGAAGCAGCGGCCTCTGAGGGTGTAGGAGAGGCTGCTGGAGTGGGTTTGGGAGGCATAGTTGAGCACGTAGAAGAATGAATAGGTGATAGTGGATGAGAATCACTGTGTGTAGTGTCCGTTGAAGAAAGAAAAGTAGATAGCGATGGGTTGCTGTCTTTTGGAGAATAAAACGTAGTTAGTTTAAGTGGAGTCTGTTTTTTTGATCGCCGGCTGGGCATAATGTGAGTTGATGCAGATGTAGAGGGAACGTAGTGATCCGTATCAGGACGCTTTCACACACCCTTCAGCAATCAAAGATATAAATGTGATGATATAGAGGCAGTTATCATGTAATACTGCTCACCAGGGAGACAAATTTTGTAGTATAGTGTACTTCTTCTTTCTTTTTTTTTTTTTATTTTTTTTTTTTGTTTTTTTTTTTTTTTTTTTTGTTTTTTTTTTTTTCCTTTTTTCCTTTCTTTTTAATTATTTTATTTTGTCCTCCTTATCCCTTTCCTCCTCCAAAATTCGGACACTAAAATGCCCAGTAACCAGGTAACCCAGTGGTATGCTCGAAAAGTGCAGACAGCGTGTGCAGTATAGCAGGGATTGGCGTGTGTCTAGGCCGGGAGTTCTCCCTCCCCTTAGCGTGTGAGGGCCGGTGATAAGAAAATGGCGGAGGGCTGGGGAGAAAACGTCCCTTACCCTGTCCGTTTCTCGCCGCGTGTCAGTGCCGGAGTGTCGTGTCGACTGCCGGAGCGACGGGATCTGTGTGGCCGCTGTCAGGATGCGATAGGGCTGTTCCTGTGCCGTGCAGTTGAAGGTGAGTAGGGAACGAGGAGGTAAGATGGCGGCGGTTTCGCGCGGTTGTCTGCAGAGCCGTTTTGTTTTTTATAAAAACAACAAAATCCGCGGCGCGAATCGTGTCCGGGACGGGCTCCAGGGATAACGGTAGCCCAGGACCCAGCTTGCCGGTGGTTTAACCGCGTATGAAGCCGGTTTGTGCCGATAACGTCAGGGTTATTTGGAGAGGAGCTCAGCCGTGCATCCTCTCTCTTCAGCTGCAGGCCACGCCCCCTAAATATATTTTAAAGGTGGGCATATTTTAAAAAAAAAATGGAGCAGCGATGGTAACTTCCTGTTTTCAGGATCTCTCTCTCCTATTGTTAGGTTGCTGGATGTTTTTGATTGGTTCAGGCAGCCTTCGTATGATTTGGGGAGGAGCAGGGAGAGGACAGGAAGTAGATCAGATAATGCTGGCTCTGCCACAGGCTGCCTCCCGTCTCAGCTTTCTTAGGATGAATATTTGAACGTTGCCTGTGACATGTAAGGCCGGAATCGCGGAGATATTCTACTCCAGTTATGGTCCGGCTCAGAAGTATTCAGAGGATTAAAGGCACATGTCACCCCCCCCCCGGGGCTATTATAATATACCCCCTAGACACAATGTTACTGAGGTTAATTGTTTTTTTTCCAGAAAGAGGGAAGTCACAGAGGATGGAGCCTTGCAAGCCTCAACAAGCCCTTCTTTATGTGATGCCCCATGTGACCCATTACTCGGTGGCAGTTATGTTCATGGTGACATTCCCTGCGTGAGCCGCGACGTCTATCATGAAGGGAGATCTCCAATCGGCCCATGGAGCCGCGACACGGCCGGGGAGTCTGGACGGGGCTGAAACAGCCCCCCTAGGCCGGTATGGGGCGTCACAAAGCCTCAGAGTTTCCATTCCTTGGTTCCTAAACTATCTGCACTCAGGGCGTCCACGAGGGAGAACCTCGGCCTCTGCATGAATTAAAACCCCGGCAGATCGGCCCCATCTGGCCCCCGTATAGTCCCCATTTCTCCTGCTCAAACCTTAATCAGTCGTCGGTCTTGTCTTAGATTTAGGAGCCGTATGTCTATCCCATGCATGTTTAATCCCCTCACTGTATTACCCTCTACCACTTCTGCTGGGAGGATGTTCCACACATCTACCACCCTCTCAGTCAATTTGTTTTTTTTATTGAAATAAAAACCACGTATCTTCTAACTGTCTCGCCACGTCTGTCATCATCACAGATCAGAATCTCAGGCCCATTAAACTCCCGGGATTTGGGAATTTCCTGTCCAGCCGGAATTTGCCTTTTTTTTCTGTTATAGACACATTAACCCTTTCTGCTTGTAAGATGTATTTCTGGGCATCTTCACCAGAATCGGATATTTTATTCCCAGAATATTTTATCCAGCAGATATATATATATATACATTCTATATGAGACTCTTAAAATATTAACCCTTTGATAGCCCTTTATGGATTCTATGCAGCGATTAACCAAACATGTTAACCAAATGGCTCTAATACCATGGAAGCCTTGGCTTGCCATTTATTTAAAGATGCACTTAGTTGAGTCACCTGCATTCAAGCAGGGATATCGACCATAACATACTGGGAGCAAAAGCACCAACTGGGAGTCTTATATATGATCGCAGCGGGGAGAATAGGAAGCTCCAGACTGTGTGACCCCGAGAATCTGCCCCCTCCCCCCGGGAATCCGGGGCAAATCCTGAGTGTTCGCAGGTGCGCTGGCTGAAGGTGATTGTAGTGGCATCGGGGGCAGATACGGAACTGCCCTTTAAATGCATTGTCAGGACCCTATAAATAATACATGTTTTGTAAACGCGCTCCTTCGCTGGCGTTAGGATGTGGCGGTAACCCCGAGCCTGTAATTTCCAGCTAAATTTAACAAAATTGGATCCTTTTAGCTCAGATTAGAGGTTTTTTTTTCTAAATCAAAAATACTTCAAAAAATTAAAAACAGCTATTTGTGTAAATGGGGTTTATTCACCCCGTTTAATTTATAAAGCCGTTCCCTGCTGTTTCTATACACATTATCGGGGCTTTTAGGGCCGTAGAACCCTGCGATCCCCTCATACCCAGCAAACATTCTCACCTCCTAGAAAAGAGGGGCGTCAGGGGAGGAAAGAGGGGCAGAAAGAGGGACTGGTCTAATTAAACAGGGACACTTGGGGGGGGGACAATGCATGATGATGACAAAGTAAAACTGTAGGGCATTGCTGGCAGCCACTGTGATTTTATAATATAACAATAATAATAACAATATATAATAATAATAAATAATAATAATAAATAATAATAATAAATAATATAATATATAATAATAATAAATAATATATAATAATAATAAATAATAATATTAAATAATATATAATAATAATAATAGTAGGGGAATGGTCTTACCGAGAGGATCTGCGCAGAGGAAGACCCTCACGCACCTCTCGTCTCCGGGAGGGATTTGGGTGAAGTTCCCGCAGAGTATCTCCTCCTCCTCCATCGCGCTGCGCCCCGCACAGAGGTCTCTTCTTCCCGAGGCTCCTGCGATGGCCTCTGACCCCCCAGCAGTAAGCTTTTCCTTGCATTGTCCGTCCTTA
The DNA here is from genome assembly GCF_027358695.1 of Spea bombifrons. Classification (NCBI taxonomy): domain Eukaryota; kingdom Metazoa; phylum Chordata; class Amphibia; order Anura; family Pelobatidae; genus Spea; species Spea bombifrons. The sequence continues at coordinate 137,597,295 of NC_071088.1, read as the reverse complement.
ATGATCGCGTCCGTAACACCCAAAGGGAAATGCTTTTAGTGTCAGGAAGCGAACATTCACGCCATGCCCCGTCTCACGGCCCGGGACGGCGGACACGGCAACCCGACACGGGAAATGCAATAAAAAGGGGGAAGCGCATGCATCTGGCGAGTAGGGTTACCTTACCGGCCACGGACAGGTACAGGAGTTTATACATCCTACATACAGCAGGGGGCAGCACCTTACATGCGATGGTCGGCGACCAGTTACATTGAATAGAATATGTAGAAACGGGACACAGAAAGGATCCAGACATGGTGTGAATGCCACTGCCAGAAATCTTTCCCAGCGCTGTATACAGTAATATAACCCCCCAGCGCTGTATACAGTAATATAGCCCCCCGGCGCTGTATACAGTAATATAACCCCCCAGCGCTGTATACAGTAATATAATCCCCAGCGCTGTATACAGTAATATAACCCCCAGCGCTGTATACAGTAATATAACCCCCCAGCGCTGTATACAGTAATATAACCCCCAGCCCTGTATACAGTAATATAACCCCCAGCGCTGTATACAGTAATATAACCCCCAGCACTGTATACAGTAATATAACCCCCCAGCGCTGTATACAGTAATATAACCCCCCAGCGCTGTATACAGTAATATAACCCCCAGCGCTGTATACAGTAATATAACCCCCCAGCGCTGTATACAGTAATATAACCCCCAGCGCTGTATACAGTAATACCCCCCCAACGCTGTATACAGTAATATAACCCCCAGCGCTGTATACAGTAATATAACCCCCAGCGCTGTATACAGTAATATAACCCCCAGCGCTGTATACAGTAATATAACCCCCCAGCACTGTATACAGTAATATAACCCCCAGCGCTGTATACAGTAATATAACCCCAACAGAGGGTAATAATATTTTGCATAAATGAGGATGATGAATATTTAACTTTTACCAATAAGTTCCCTGAATATAGATTTGGAGATTGGAACAGCGTTGTTTAAAATTAAAGCACAGAAAAGGCTTTTATCTCCGGTAAATCATCGGGGGTTCCGTGGCGGACACAGAACATGTGACATGAAACACGGGAAACGCGCAGACGGTTCCCGCGATCATCTCTTTATTAAACTGCCAACGGGAGACGTCTACCGAGGATGAGAGAGACGGACTTTATCCTAATTAAGCCTGGAAATAAAAGCCTGACCAGGATGAAAGGAACGGGCGATAGCAGGCGGTACAAGCAAAAAAAACCCCCAAAAACCTAAAAAAACAAGCCTTCTTAAACGTTAAAGTGCCAGGGGGCGGGGAATGCATTGCTGGCACTGAAAGAGTTAAATCCAATTCACACAAAAATAATCTCTTTTTTTTGGATACAAAGACTTTCTGTTTTAAGCCCAGTTTTTATGCTTTATAAACATCGCCTGCCTTTTGTTAAAAATAAATAAAAATGTAACCGCATTTTTTTTGCTCTTTTTTATTAATTTTGGTCATTATTACAGTAAATGTGACTCGCAGGCGAGCGTTGAATTGAAACAGATGTTTCCTCGCGTGTAACAGTTCCGGCTTCACGGGACAGTCATGACTTTTGGGTACTGCCCCCAGTAGCTGCCCCACTTATCCTGCATATAGGGGGTTAAAATGCATTTCTGGAGGCAGAGTGGCATATAGGGGGTTAAAAGGCATATCATGGTGCACTCTGTCTCCAGAAAAGCCTTAAGCCCCCATATAACCCCACCCCCCCATCTTACCACTGCCTCTGGTGTCTGGTGGTGGCAGCGGGTAGAGCCCGGCATTCTTGAAGTTAAAGGGGGCGGTGTTCCTGCACCGCGCTGCCCAATGGCCGTGCCTTAGCTCTTCGTCCCACCCCTTTTAAGGCGCCGGCGGTGGTCTGGGTGCCGCTTTCAATCCCGCTCGAATGTTGGTCTGGCGCGGACAGGCCCACGGAGCGACCGGCCCACCGGGAAACTTCCAGGTATCCCGGTGGGCCAGTCCAGCCCTGCACACGACACACACCATCCAATCCCAGTTCTTTTAGCTCAGAGGCCATTATTCACATTCAATAATTAGACAAAATTCCAACAGAACCTGATCATGCGATGATCCTTACATTACGTAATTTTATTTAGTTGTTTGTAAAGTGGTGGGTGTGACTGCTCCAGGGAGGAGCTTAACATGTGGGTGTGGTGTGACTGCTCCAGGGAGGAGAATACATGTGGGCGTGGCGTGACTGCTCCAGGGAGGAGAATACATGTGGGCGTGGCATGACTGCTCCAGGGAGAATACATGTGGGCGTGGCTGCTCCAAGGAGGAGCTTAACATGTGGGCGTGGTGTGACTGCTCCAGGGGGAATATATGTGGGCGTGGTGTGACAAAAAAATTTGAAAATATTTGAGAAAAACAAAAATGGAGACTTGAATATTATTTTTTTAAGAATAAAAAAATGACATAATTGTGTATTTTATTTTTCCTGCACATTTCTGCTGTATTTTTGTTTCACCAAATTTTTTTTTAAATTATATTTTCCACGAAACGCTTCGACACAAAAAAGCACTGAGCGGGAGGCTCGGTCGGTATATTCCACTTTTTTTTTTTTATTATTCAACATTTTATACATAATAAATACAAACTTTTTACAGCCAATACAAAGAAGAATCCTCGCGCCTCGGCTTTGTGTATTGATACTGTACACTGTGATCAATGGGTTAATGTCTGATATGAGGATAAAAAACAGGCTTTTTTTCTCTTTTACAACATTCTGTTAAATAAAATTAGCAGCTCTTACAGAAATATGTTTGTTGTTGTTTTTTTTGTATTTTTTTTTAAAATCTAAAATTTTACACCTGTTTTAACTGCGCAACAAGCGGGAAAGACTGAAGCGATGAAATTTTAACCTCTTACGTGTCCTAATGTTACACGGACTATTATAGCTTTGGCCAAGTGGGGGTTTAAAGTGGACCTATTCCTTAAAGAAAATTTGTCTATAATTAGTCAAAAAAAAAAAAAATATATAAAAAAAAAAAAAAAAAAAACGGGGGAAAAAAAAAAAAAAACTACTTGTATGTTGTATTAACATTTTATTTATAATATTTTATAGGATATTGATAATAAATTTGTAAGTGTCCCAACACGAACCTGGGCACGATTTCCCTTTTTTATTTTTTTTTCACGATTTAAAAATAATTTTTAAAAATATATATATTTTTTTTAATGAGAAATAAAGATTAAACGAGTGCCCAAAATGCCCAATGCAAAAAATAAAAAAAAAAAAATAAAAAAAAATTATATATTTTTACGTTGGGTAAAAAAAAAATGTTAATATAACACACGGGTAGTTTTTATGCCTTATTCCTTGAGATCTCACTAAATTTAGGGGATTCTAAAATAAAAGCAGACTCTAGAGACGAGGTCCGCAAATTGTCCACAAAAATGGGGAATTCGTGTTTTTTTTTTTTTTCCACACAAATCTTCAAAGAAGATACAATTTAAGGATTTGAACTATGTTCAATAATATACAAGAGGGCTCTTCCGGGCTACGAGCCTCAACTATCATCTGTCTTATGCCAACAAACTTACATACAGTCTTACAAAAAAAAAAAAAACATTTATTTTTTTTTCTTTTCTAACTAAATCTAGCATTTTTGGGGAAAAAAAAAATAAAATAAAGACCAAATTTCCTGAAAGACACAGAGACCGCCAGAACAGAAAAATAGGGATTAAGACATTATGCGCGATTGATTACTGGATTGTGGGATGAATATTTAAGGAATTAATGTGATTTTAATTTTTTTTTTTTATTTTTGGAAAAAAATAAAATTATTTTAACGGACTGTGTACAAAAAATAATTAACTAGAGGAGGTTTTTAATTAGTGTTTCAAGTAATATCAAGATATGAAATCAGCATCTCATCCCGAATTAAAAAAGGAACTAAAAGACTGCCACGTTTTGCCACAAACATCAGATTTTTCATGTTTTTAAGGATAATTTGTACGTTAAACATTCACAGATATGTGGAAAGCCCCCCAAAAAAGGGGGGGATCCCACAGGAGGCCACACACCCGCGAGATCCATGTTGTTTGGGGACGCGGGGGAGGGGCAGACAGTGAAATGCGTTGGGCTAATGGATTTAACTCTCCCTTCTCATTAATCCCATAAAAAAAAAAAAGTCAATAAGACTTACATCGTGATTTTTCTTATAAAAAAGGGAGAAAAAGCACCCCACGGTTCCGGGTGCTCTCCGAAACCAAAAGCAAGAGGAGAAGGCTGCGTTATGTTGTTCCTTCCGTCTTGCCGTAGCCCCCCCGCGCGGGTCAGACTATCCTATGCTATAATACGGGGGGGTGGTATGTGTAACGGGAGGCCTCCTCGGCCGCTTCCTATTCTAAGAGCTGCGACATATTAACACGACATGTAATTACATTGTTTCCGACTGCCTATTAACTGTAGAAACGTGCCGCCACGAGCGGGAGGGGGTGATCGAGAGGAGCCAGCCCCTTATCGTTTCCCTTTATCAGAACCCGTTTTACGTCCAAAAGGTCGGCCGACGCGTCGCTCCACAAGGCGCCGGGCGGCCTCTCCGGCAGCTTCGGGTCAGAGCGGCAGCCTCTGCTCAATCCGCAGACGACGGGAGAAATGTTATATCTGCAACACGTTCCTATGGCAACAGTAATATACTGTACTAACGCACGCGATAGAATTATTCTATGACTACGCCGCGCGGATAAGGGCATCCGACGAGCCTCAGCCGCCGGCGCGACCCTCCGGCAGCGCTTTGTGCTCGACGCAGCGATGTGTTTCATTGCGTTGGGAGTAATGACCCCCCGACGACTTCTCTCTCTCTCTCTGCAGGGTCCGGAGAAGACTTTGCCAAAAACGACCAGTTCTGCGTTACTCCGTCCATCTTTTTTTGAAATGTCGATAAGCCGTTTTTCAAGCCGTTAAGCACCTCGCTGCAGGGACCGCACGGTTCTGTCCGCATTATGTGTGCTAAGGGAGAGCAGGTAATATAATGCAAGAAAATAAGATAAAAACAAAGAAAAAGGCACAAAACGTCCCAATTACGCTTCCTGCCCCGGGGGGAGGGCGGGGAGAGACCCCCAAGGAGCTCCGCGTGGAGAAGGTGCCTGAAGGACCGCATAATCCATTTGGCCTTAAATGCAGAAAACCAGAAGCCGCTGTTAAACCAACGTTATTTCCACATCTTCTGTCTTCTCGACCGGTCGCCGGTGGGTCTGCGTGGGGGGAGGGGGAGCGGCTCGCACCTGGGGGAGAACAGCAAACAAAGTGTTAAAGTTATATTCAGCCTCTCTCTTTTTACCCCAGTTGTAGTTTTTGCCCCATAATATATTGTTTTCAGGCAGCTGCATATCAGCCGTTTGTATGATTCTCACTCTGTTATCTGACCCCCGATCTACTAAACACCCCAACTCCTTATCATTACTGTATACAGCGCTGGGGGTTATATTACTGTATACAGCGCTGGGGGGTTATATTACTGTATACAGCGCTGGGGTGATATTACTGTATACAGCGGGGGGGGATATTACTGTATATAGTGCTGGGGTGGGTTATATTACTGTATACAGCGCTGGGGGGTTATATTACTGTATACAGCGCTGGGGGTTATATTACTGTATACAGTGCTGGGGGTTATATTACTGTATACAGCGCTGGGGGGTTATATTACTGTATACAGCGCTGGGGGTTATATTACTGTATACAGCGCTGGAGGGTTATATTACTGTATACAGTGCTGGGGGTTATATTACTGTATACAGCGCTGGGGGGTTATATTACTGTATACAGTGCTGGGGGTTATATTACTGTATACAGCACTGGGGGGTTATATTACTGTATACAGCGCTGGGGGTTATATTACTGTATACAGCGCTGGGGGGTTATATTACTGTATACAGCGCTGGGGTTATATTACTGTATACAGCGGGGGAGGGGTTATATTACTGTATACAGTGTTTGGCCCCCGTGTAATATCACAGATACATATTTCTGGTGCTTTGTTATACGATGCATTCTGTATCATCCTTGCTGAGCGCTGATCTGGTGACACACAGGCCGGTGGCTGCCTCCTGCCGCTAGGGCCACATTCCTGGGCCTCGAGTTACAAGCCAGGGCTGCACCGGCGAGAGGTCACAGGGGGCGGAAAAACAGGTTCTCTGCGTCCGGTTACAAAACCATCTTTTGAATTGAAAGAAGTCGGCAAAATTCTAATAAAAAGGTCACGGACGGTCTTGGCTCATCTTCAAAACATGAGGACTTTATATTTAACCGAGCGGGTGGTAGATACGTGGAACAGCCTCCCAGATAACATATTATAGAAAGACCCCTCCGTCCCACCACAATATCAAGGAAAGGAAAGAGAAACGTACAGGGCGCAGCTTGCCGTGAAATGTCTCGGGGGTGCCTCGTGGAGGCTGCGACGTCCCAGGGGATTCCAAGCTGCCATTATCTAAAAGAAGGGGGAAAACAACAATATTCCTGAGATAAGTGGAACAGCCTCCCAGCAGAGGTGGTAGAGGGTAACACAGCGAGGGGATTTAAACATGCCGGGTTAGCGGATTACCGTTCACAGATGGAGATCGGGGAAGGAACTGGGAGCCCCTCTTATCCGGGCTGAACACGGGACTCGCGGGGGGCTGGTCGTACAGCGGGAGAGGGGGCAGAGTAGTTTGCGACACGGGCGATGGGGGCACCTGTGAAAACACAACAGGGAATCATTACCCAAAGCGATTAAACACGCAGCGATCCCTGCAAATGCCCCGAAACACGCAACATACGTGTCCTAGAGAGACCAAAACACGGGCCAATAAGAACCAGAGGCCCCGGTACAGCGTATGATTATTATTATAATGCAGGAACCTGGGTATCTCCGATCCACTGGGAATCCCCGTTCTCCGACCCGGAAAGCTCTTCCACCAGCACGGAGGGGAAGACGCCGACGCGCCCGTTAAACTCGCCCTCCAGAAGCCGTCGTCGTCCTGGTTCTCTTTATTGAGGATTCGGAGGATGGCCCCCTCTGGGAAGGACAGCTCGTCCTCCGTCTGCCCGTCGTAATCGTAAAGTGCTTTCACAAAACAAACTGACGGGAACGGAAAACAAACGGTCAGATCGGGGGCGGCGCCGTATGCAAATCAACGATAAATCATTTACATATGGAGACGCGCGATACGGCCGGCGTTCGGGAATACAGTTCTAGAGGAAACTTGTCGTTATCCCCGGCTGTTACTCAGCCTGACAGATAGATGGCGCTGCTGAGCAGCTCTGGAGACAATAGAGAAGTCCCCCCCTTTTTCTCTTCAAAAGCGCATGAATTTTGAATTCACGTTTAAAAATGTTCTAAAGACACGAAATTCACAACGAAACAGATTTCTGCATTTCAGAAACATAACAGAACTTTCCAGAAAACCCCCACAATCTATATAATAATAATAAAATAAATGGCCGTGCAGACGGTTACCGTTGGCATCCCCGTTCATGCTGCCGGAAGCCATCTCGGCGTCGTTGGAGTTGGTCGAGGTGTGAGAGCGGCTGTCTAAGGCGGCCAGCGACTGCAGCATGCTCAGGAGACTGTTCGACGTCGGGAACTGGAGATACTTCTCGGGGACGTAGCCCACCTGCCCCGCTTTATTCCTCGCCTGGATCATTACGACAAAGAAAGGGAAATAAATCCTAAAGCCGAGAGGAGCCTCGCGGGCCGGAACGAGATCGGGAATGAATGCGCGGCCCCAACGGGCATGATGCGGTCTAGCGAAGCCGATGACATCATAAATAAAGGGCGACATACGACGGCTCGGCTTGAGAAGCGAACCAAACGCACCTTCACCCAGTCCTCCATATCCCCATCTTCGATCACCTCCAGCATCTCGTGCTCCTCTTGGTCAGCTCGTCCGGCTGCGATGCCTAAAAACACAAACACGGCTTAAAAAAGGGACACTTTGTGCCGTCCGGTTTGTTCTAAACTACGAGATCCGAAGAGAAAAATCCTAAAAATCACTTTTATGCACCAGCCCCCCCCCCAATACTTTTCTTTCTTTTGACGGAGCCCAGCCGACTGACACAATGGAGCAGCAATCACATGACTCAAACCTTCATCAGCCGTTGGTCCTCGTCTTAGACTCAGGAGCCGTATGCCTATCCCGCGCATGTTTAATACCCTCACTGTATTACCCTCTACCACTTCTGCTGGGAGGCTGCTCCACTTATCAACCACCCTCTCCGTAAAGATGAGCTGTAATGTGCTAGTTCTCCTCTAATTTGTGAGAGCAGCGAGAATAAAATTAATGCGTGAATTACATTGGGAGCAAAAATCTAGAGAGCATCTGCTCTTTGGGAGTAATTTTTTTTTTAATTCCAGATAAATTAGAATTTTTGGATAATAAAAGGATTTTAACCCCGTAGTCGCAGGCAGAAATATACGGCCGTAGAAGAGTATTGTGTTTAACGAGCCCCTGCGGGGTCAACAATGTGTACAGAAATGCCCCTCCGGCGTTCCAGAACAATGCGGGGCGGCGTCCGTTACCCAGCCGGTTAATGAGATTCGTGGAAAGTAAGACGGGCAGCGGGCGGGGACCTTGTAAGAGTAGATCACTTTGCAGGTCAGAGGGTAGTTCCTGAGCGTGCCGGACGGGCTCGAGCTGCTGTCGTCGAAGGCGTCCATGCTGTCCTCCAGCTCCTCGTCTCGCTCTGCGTCGGCATTCCCTGCGAGAGAGACGGAGAGGAAAGCGAGTTAGGGAGGGGTGCGGGGCTGGACCCCGGGACACGAGGGGTTAAACGGGCAAAGACAGAGAAACCTCTAAAACGCACGGACGTTCCGGCAGAGTCGCGGAGCGGAGCGGGTTAAAGGCGCGCGCGCACACCTGCTCTGTGATTTATCGCTTTCCACTCGCCGCTCCGTTAGCTTGTGATTAATCGCTCACATTCCTGGTGTTAAAGGGGTTAATTCACTCGCAAACGAGTCTGGGAAATATAGAACCCGCCGGCAGATCGGCCCGGTCGGCCCCCCTGTCTGTCCGTTTCTCCTTCGCTAAGGAGTCAAAGACTCTCTGAAGGCAGCGCGCCTCCCAGCCCCGTTTACATACATGGCATGCTGGAGCCAGCACTGCTGAGCGGCGGATCGCGACATCGCCGGCTGCTGCGCAAACATTTCCTCCCGTCATTAACGGCCCAGCCGGCCGTCTGCTATCGGCGTGTCAATATTTTCATTCCCGAAGCTGTTTGTTTAGAGCAGGAGATCCCGACACAGCGAGCAGATGGCAGAAACAAACGGCAGACGCGCGATAACCAGAGACCCCCCCCCCCGGATTAACCCCCCCGGCAGATACGAGACGGGAGACGGATTACTACTCCCATCACCCTGCTTCCTCTCCACATCCAGAACCAAATCTATCCTGATCTGTCCGAGGAACCCACTGGATCCAGAACCCTATAGAAACCTAGGACCCGCCTGCAGTTCGGCCCCCGTCTAGTCGCCCGTTGTGCCTGCTGTAAAGACTCAAACCTTAATCAGTCGTTGGTCTCGTCTTAGATTCAGGAGCCGTATGTCTATCCCATGCATGTTTAATACCCTCACTGTATTACCCTCTACCACTTCTGCTGGGAGGCTGCTCCACGTACCTGCCCTCCCTCTAACTTATAACACAGATCAGTTTGGGTAACACTATCTGCAAACGCACAATAAAAGTCTTAATTCCCACCCAATGAAACGTTACAGATAGTTAAGCAGGGTGAGGGACTCTATGAAGGACCTCGTCGGCGGGGAGCCAGCGCAAGGCGCGGACGGCCGTACCAAGTGAGAGGTGCCGTTGTTGATGGCCGTGGGGAGGCTCGCCCAGCGCTCGTTCTCCAGCTCCTCCATCACCTGATTCATCGCGCTCTTCAGCCACGTGTCCACCGACACTCCGATCTGTCTCAGGAGATCGAGACGGGCTTCGGCTTTCAACTTCGTGATCTGCCGAGACACGAGGGGAGCAAAGGGTTAACGTGGCGGTATCTCACATCGCATGACCATAACATATATACCGCTATATATATATATATAATGCGAGCATCACATTCTAAAGAAATAAACGTAAAACCGGAAGAAAAAAATATAAAGCATTCCCAGAAGCTTCACATTTCTGCTTTAACACAGGTGGTTTCACTCAACTCGCTAAACTAAATTCTCAATAAAGTGAAGGTTCTGCCTCGGCTGCGTTTGGGACAGTTTCTGGCAAAAAGATAACTTATTTATCTTTTTTTAGGCTAAAATACAATATTACGGAGGCCATACATGAATGCTGTACCCCCCCTGACTTACCAGTGCTCAAGCAGGGTTATCACAGCCTCCAGGCTAGGTAGGGATTTGCGCATACTGGTCCGTTAAACCAGCGCACTGAGGGTCCGGCGTACTGGGAAATAAGACCGCCAGACCCAAACGCGGCCGAAGGAAAAGGATATTGCAAATTATGGTATTCAGCATAAAAACTGACTCCCCCCCCCCCGCTGCACTGCGTGTAACCCGGAAGCCCGGCTTTGCTGACGCTAAGGTTTTACCCCGTGGAGTTATCCGGGGGATTTGCCGGGACAGATGGCAGCTTTAGCCGTGTCTGAGAGATATGGAAACTTTGGGGCATTAGAGAACAAAACGCAGCAAAATTACTAAAGAATGGTTTCCCCCCCCTTTTTTTTTATGGTGGAATCCATGATTTGTTGGTAACGGGAGATCTTTTTCCAATAGAATGAGTTTTGGTCACGCGTTCCCACGCAGAGCGTTCGTTAATTACAGCACGAGGTTCAATGCCCCCCGTGGGAAAAGATCTCGTGGCCAATGGAGCAGGGAGCGGTGCCTCGGACCCCACGGGGACGACCTGCGCGGCATCAGTGTGTGAAAAAAGATCACTCCGAAATCCAGCGCAGACAGGGTTAATGCAGTAAATGATGATTGTAGCTGGAAACGGCTGATTTTTTATGAAATCTCTTCACAGGCGCACAGAGGCCTTTATCACTCCCATCACTCCTGTCTTCCAATGACCCTTTTATCACTCCCATCACTCCTGGGTTCCAATGGCCCTTTTTCACTCCCATCACTCCTGGGTTTCCAATGGCCCCCTATCCCTCCCATCACTCCTGTGTTCCAATGGCCCTTTATCCCTCCCATCACTCCTGTGTTCCAATGGCCCTTTATCACTCCCATCACTCCTGTGTTCCAATGGCCCTTTATCACTCCCATCACTCCTGTGTTCCAATGGCCTTTATCACTCCCATCACTCCTGTGTTCCAATGGCCCTTTATCACTCCCATCACTCCTGTATTCCAATGCCCTTTATCACTCCCATCACTCCTGTGTTCCAATGGCCCTTTATCACTCCCATCACTCCTGTGTCCCAATGGCCCTTTATCACTCCCATCACTCCTGTGTCCCAATGGCATGTTGTGTTCGCTGATCTGAGTTTAAGTTTAAAAGGTTATTTCCTTTCCTTGTTTTCCATGAAAACAGCTGAGTGACCCACATTTCAAATGGCTTTCATATCCTCGGTCAGTTTTTTATGCTTCCTCTTCATGTCAGAATTTCCAAAAATATTTTCATTTTCAATAATTTAAGCATTTTTTTGATTTTGAAAAACTAAAAAAATAAATAAAAACTCAATGGTGCCGGACTATTCTCATCAGCTCGAGACAACTAACCACAAATAAATAATAGAAGATAAATGACGGTACGATGCGTTTAACGGCACTAAAGTCTCTTGGACAAAAAAAATTAAGTAAAAAAATATTTGGGGGATTGAGAAAGCAAAAAAACTGAAAAAAAAGAAAAGATTTTGCAGAAAAAATGCTTTCTTAGAAAACCTCAATCCCAGAAATAAAAGGCGAGCCCCGCGCACGGACGCTTTGAAGTGTTTGTTCTTGCAAAGAATGTATAATTACTTTATTCTTTTTGTAACGAAGCTAATTAAAAGTTAATTAATGTATAAAAAGGACACACGCAGGAAATATTCCCGTAAATCATTCTCTGCATACCGCGTGCCAAGCTATTCTACCACGTGAGAGAGAGAGAGAGAGAGAGAGAGAGGGGGGAAGAGAGAGAGAGAGGGTGGGGGGAGAGAGAGAGAGGGTGGGGGGAGAGAGAGAGAGAGGGTGGGGGAGGGGAGAGAGAGTGTGGGGGGAGAGAGAGAGTGTGGGGGGAGAGAGAGAGTGTGGGGGGAGAGAGAGTGTGGGGGGGAGAGAGAGAGTGTGGGGGGGGAGAGAGAGAGTGTGGGGGGGGAGAGAGAGAGTGTGGGGGGGGAGAGAGAGAGTGTGGGGGGGAGAGAGAGAGTGTGGGGGGGAGAGAGAGAGTGTGGGGGGGGAGAGAGAGAGTGTGGGGGGAGAGAGAGAGTGTGGGGGGGGAGAGAGAGTGTGGGGGGGGAGAGAGCGTGTGGGGAGGGAGAGAGAGTGTGGGGGGGGAGAGAGAGTGTGGGGGGAGAGAGAGAGTGTGGGGGGAGAGAGAGAGTGTGGGGGGGAGAGAGAGAGTGTGGGGGGAGAGAGGGAGTGTGGGGAGGGGAGAGAGTGTGGGGGGAGAGAGAGAGTGTGTGGGGGGAGAGAGAGAGTGTGTGGGGGGAGAGAGAGAGTGTGTGGGGGGAGAGAGAGAGTGTGGGGGGGAGAGAGAGAGTGTGGGGGGGAGAGAGAGTGTGGGGGGGAGAGAGAGAGTGTGGGGGGGAGAGAGAGAGTGTGGGGGGGAGAGAGAGAGTGTGGGGGGGAGAGAGAGAAGGAGGGCGTGTATACAGTCAGTCCTCAGATTATTACAGCAGCGTTATTATAGATAAATAGAGAAGGTTGTGAATCGCGTGATTTATCGGAAAGGCCCCAAAACCAAACGCGTCGTATCCCTAAACAATAAGAACATCGCCTGCGGCGTACGGCGGGAGTCTCAGCAGGTGAGCGGGCCGGAGAGGGCCGGCAGGTAATCCTCGGGAGTGGTCAGGAGGATTTATTATTTATCCGGAACCTTCCGGGAGACGCAGCCGGTGCGGTGATCACACGGATCGGTTACGGGGCGGTATTTCGGCATTCTGGGTTCAGTGGGGGGGGGAGAGACTGTGGGGGAGAGAGAGAGTGTGGGGGGGAGGGAGAGAGAGAGTGTGGGGGGGAGGGAGAGAGAGAGTGTGGGGGGGAGCGAGAGAGAGAGTGTGGGGGGGAGCGAGAGAGAGAGTGTGGGGGGGAGCGAGAGAGTGTGGGGGGGAGAGAGAGAGAGTGTGGGGGGAGAGAGAGAGAGAGTGTGGGGGGAGAGAGAGAGAGTGTGGGGGGAGAGAGAGAGAGTGTGGGGGGAGAGAGAGAGAGTGTGGGGGGGGAGAGAGAGAGTGTGGGGGGGAGAGAGAGAGTGTGGGGGGGAGAGAGAGAGTGTGGGGGGGAGAGATAGAGAGAGTGTGGGGGGGAGAGAGAGAGTGTGGGGGGGAGAGATAGAGAGAGTGTGGGGGGAGAGAGAGAGTGTGGGGGGGAGAGAGAGAGTGTGGGGGGGGAGAGAGAGAGTGTGGGGGGGAGAGAGAGAGTGTGGGGGGGAGAGAGAGAGTGTGTGGGGGGGAGAGAGAGAGAGTGTGGGGGGGAGAGAGAGAGTGTGGGGGGGAGTGGGGGGGAGAGAGAGAGTGTGGGAGAGAGAGAGTGTGGGGGGGGAGAGAGACCGGGAGGGGGGAGAGAGAGAGGGAGGGGGGAGAGAGAGAGGGAGGGGGGAGAGAGAGAGGGAGGGGGAGAGAGAGACTGTGGGGGGGGAGAGAGAGACTGTGGGGGGGGAGAGAGAGAGTGTGGGGGGGAGAGAGAGAGTGTGGGGGGGAGAGAGAGAGTGTGGGGGGGAGAGAGAGAGTGTGGGGGGGGAGAGAGAGAAGGAGGGCGTGTATACAGTCAGTCCTCAGATTATTACAGCAGCGTTATTATAGATAAATAGAGAAGGTTGTGAATCGCGTGATTTATCGGAAAGGCCCCAAAACCAAACGCGTCGTATCCCTAAACAATAAGAACACCGCCTGCGGTGTACGGCGGGGGTCTCAGCAGGTGAGCGGGCCGGAGAGGGCCGGCAGGTAATCCTCGGGAGTGGTAAGGAGGATTTATTATTTATCCGGAACCTTCCGGGAGACGCAGCCGGTGCGGCGATCACACGGAACGGTTACGGGGCGGTATTTCTGCATTCTGGGTTCAGTCGTCGATCTCCCCGCGTGCGTCGGGTCGGCGTCTGGCTGCCGATCGCTTCCAGTCGGACCCCCGACTTCTTCTGTAACGTTCTCGGGTCCTTCCCGACGTCTCGGACGATTTCACACCGGCTCCGAGATCTTTCACTCCAGCCCCAGACCTTCTCGTCGGGCAGAGCTGCTGCAAACGTCTGCTGACTGAAGTCTTCATTGGTGTCATTTGTTCCTATACATTCCCACTATATATTAATGCAACCCCTCCCCCCATGACTGTCTAACCTAAAATAGATTAGGGATGGGGGAGACGTGAAAGAAACTTTCAAATATCTATATAATTTAGCTATATATATATATGATTAGGAGACACAACGTGCCATTGGGACACAGGAGTGATGGGAGTGATAAAGGGCCATTGGGACACAGGAGTGATGGGAGGGATAAAGGGCCATTGGGACACAGGAGTGATGGGAGTGATAAAGGGCCATTGGGACACAGGAGTGATGGGAGTGATAAAGGGCCATTGGAACCCAGGAGTGATGGGAGTGATAAAGGGCCATTGGAGCACAGGAGTGATGGGAGTGATAAAGGGCCATTGGAGCACAGGAGTGATGGGAGTGATAAAGGGCCATTGGAGCACAGGAGTGATGGGAGTGATAAAGGGTCATTGGAGCACAGGAGTGATGGGAGTGATAAAGGGCCATCAAAACACAGGAGTGATGGGAGTGATAAAGGGCCATCAAAACACAGGAGTGATGGGAGTGATAAAGGGCCATCAAAACACAGGAGTGATGGGAGTGATAAAGGGCCATTGGAACACAGGAGTGATGGGAGTGATAAAGGGCCATTGGAACACAGGAGTGATGGGAGTGATAAAGGGCCATTGGAACACAGGAGTGATGGGAGTGATAAAGGGCCATTGGGACACAGGAGTGATGGGAGTGATAAAGGGCCATTGGGACACAGGAGTGATGGGAGTGATAAAGGGCCTCTATGCGCCTGTGAAGAGATTTCATAAAAAATCAGCCATTTCCAGCTACAATAATAATTTACAGCATTAACCCCGTCTGCGCTGGATTTCTCATCTATTTCATAAGATATTAATGGGAAAAAATGGGCTTTTACATGGAGGGGGGGGGGTTTAAGTGACCCCAAACAGTTCTCTGTGAGGACAGAATATTGCAGAGAAGCGTTTCATCGCCTCCAATTGAACCGATCAGAACACGTGACAGAACATGCATGATTCTGCCGGGGAGGTTAGTGAGAGCTTATCGGCCGACGGGCAGCCCCACAACATTCCCGGCAACTACTTCATAGCGATTGCTAAAACAGATGCCACAGAATGCCACCAAGAACAGTGCGGGTCCATCAGCCACTAGAGCTCCGTGGCACAGAGGCGAAATCATCATACGCATCAACAAGAACATGGGAGCCGCGTCATACAGGCGATAATACGCCGGGGGGGGGGTAACAGAATAAAAGGGATCAGCAGTGAGAAGAGACACGCCGAGGTCACGCTACATACAGAAGACACAACGTTACCTCCGCCTTGCGGATACTCTCTCTGGCATCTTCTATCTTCTGCTCGAGCTCAGCCCGGCTCTGCTCCGCCACCGGCGTGCTCTGGCATTCCAGATCTTCAAGGGCCTGCAGGGAAGAGAGAGAGAGAGAGAGCGCACGCATGACACGGGGCAGGCACATGTATGACGCTAAGCATGTATCAAACCGCAATCGTTCTCCAGCCCGCTCCTTTAATATAGACATTTAAACGCGATGCTCCTTGGGCTTCTGTTCATCATTATCTGACCCCACCGGAAAATAAACGATTCCAATTACTGGGAAACGGCCCAGAAAAAATCCACCGTGAACCTTCGTTCTAGGCCGCAATCGCCTGTCCACGCGGGAGAGAGAGCTTCGGGCAGCGAGACCGCAACACCAAACCAAAATACTTACCCGTGACTAGGAGAGCGTCGACAAAACGTATCCGCGAAGAAGTTACTTTCACATTCAATGCGTAAATTCTGAAAGTGGTTTTTTTTTTATTTAAATAATTTTTTTTTTAATTTTATTTACTTTTTGAATTGTTTTAAAACTACCGAGGATTCAGACGTCGGCGCGATACAAAATCCACGGACGGGAAAAGCACCGCTTACAGGAGCCGCTGCGCCCTCTTGCCCCAAGGATCAGTGAAGCAAACCTTGCTTGCTTCACTGCCCACGTTGCCATAACACGCTAACAGGATATCTCGCGCAGGTACCGTAACAGGGAACAGGTACGTCTAATATGCATTATGCTCACGATCCAATCCTGATACAATGTAACGGGATCCGGAATGTGGAATAGTTAAAATGTAGCCCCGGTCGTGGAGGGGTTAAATCACCGATACGGTGCAATGCAGGACCAAGCGAGACTCCGCCGTTAAGAAGCGGAGCGGATGCGCCGGCAGCGAAGGAGTTAACGGGCGTTTAGTCGGTAATGCACCTACTCGTTGGCCGTGGATGATATTTTTGTGCTCTCTGGCCACCCGCGTCGCCCATTTCCGAGCTTCTTTGTTGAGGCTGTGCTCCTCCGTAGCGCCAGCTTCCGATTCCAGCTGCCGGCTCTGCGAGACAAAACAGAAAGGGGGTTAGGACACCGGCGGCGGCGAGCGCGCGTATCGCTCGGAAACAGTCACGCATGCACGTTCCGGACCAGACAGAACAACACAAAGATGCAGCGATGACGTGGAGCCGACGTCAGCGAACGGGACGCGATGCTGCTAAATATTTACACGAGAGTCGGAACGGGAGAAGAATCTAAATCAAATAAATATTTGGCGACCTCCCTTCGGTTCCTCTAGGTACTCGCATGCAGTAAATGGATGTCCCCGGGGCCCGCCGGTTTCTGCCAATGCTGAGCTGGCGGCACTGCTGGACACCCTCTGCTTGCGATGGGAAGTAAGCACGACGTGCCTTCCGCCTTCCTTACATTTCTGTGCTGAGAAAGGTATCACTACCTTGGGAGTTGTTGCTGTTCTCGGTGCTGATTTTTGACATTAAACTGTCTTCAACAACCTCCTCTTGTTAGAGAGTTTGGCCGTTCCTCACCCACTTTTATTCCTCCCACAGCAGTTTCTGCTTCAGTTAATGATTGCTTTTCAACCTAAATACCGAATTCATGATCATTAGCACATTAGATTTTTCTTCTGTTCACTCACTTTGCATTTTGTAAAATGTTGTAAAAAAAAACCTAAAAACTATTAACACTTCTATTTTTGAAGGTATTCTTACTTTACAACATTTTTTCACACCTAAAACTTCTGCACAGTACTGTGTATATATATATATTCCCAGTCCTGATATGGTCCCGTATGGCGTTAACCCCCCCCCCAAAAAAAAACAGCGGGTTAGAGTTTTTGGCATTTAGCACACAGGCACTTTTATGGCGGAGCCTGCAAAAAGCCAACTTAACGATTTTCTATTCCCTACCCGCTCGTTAAACGAAGGCGGGTTGCCCGAGACACCCCGATTACGACTCCCAAAGGCTCGATGCGCATAATGGGAGTTGTTGCTCTAAACAAGGAGAGCGCTTTCGGGCAAATGAAGCGTTTTACGAACGGCGGTGAAAGTTTGGGGGCAACGCTGAGCTCTCGAGACCACCGGGGTAGGAAAAATTCTCCCGGTTCGCAGCCGCTGGGACCCAAATGTATATTTTAAACAAGAAAACTTTAGTTAGAGTTATGCGAAATATCTTCAAGCAAATCAATATATAAACCCCCCCCCCAATTCTTGAGCCATTAACCCTTCCATTGCTTGAGGCAAGGGCCATCGGATGCTTAAAACGCACGGCTTGATAAATAAAAGCGACTGTCCCCTTCAGCCTTTGAAAGCGAGATCTCGTACACATTTACGGGGGGGGGGGGTGTTTCTCTCGTGCAAGAAAGAGTTCTCTGCTGCGCTGTGGCTTACGTTACGTATAAAAAGGCCACCTTTTGAATAAACAGGAAACGTCCGCTGTCGGATTTCGGCTAAAAGTCATGGTTTTCCGGGCTTCCCACCCCAAACCGCTGAGCCAGCGTTTCTAAACAATGAGGACGGGGAAACTGGGCGTCCGGTAAGCGGGGAAGAGCCGGCTGACGCAGCAGCGCTAAGGGAATGGAAGTCCTTCTGGACGCAGGAAGAGAGATGTTTAGAATTCTGCAAACCGACGCGTTCCGAGATTCCGTCTCCCGGCGCGAGATAAAAGGGCTGCGCTAGCTAAACGGCTCACCCCCGCGCCAGGGGGCGCTCCTCCGCTCGATAGCAACGGGCACATACCGTGTATCGCAGGTTTAAGCAGGAGCCGGCATGGCAAATAGCTGGGGGTGGGAAAGGGGGCAACTTGATACTGAGGGGTTTCTGCATTGGCAGCACAGTGTGAACGATGGCTGGAGCGTCTGATTGGTTTTGCTTGTAATTAGCTCAGCGCTATTCGCCAGTTAATTATTCTCTATTAGCAGGTTACGCCAGAATTGGACAATTACGGGATCTTGATGTGGAGCGGTATGGGGTGGATGTGGGGACCCCTTCCGCAGGCAGATGGGGGTCTATTCACTAAACCGAGTGTAACACATTTCCACCGTACATCACGAAGGGTCAACCCGGTGGGCATCCTCGAATGGCATCTTACTGCATCATACCCCCCCACCCTCCAGGGGTCACAGAGCTCCCCCCCACCCTCCAGGGGTCCCAGAGCTCCCCTCCCCGACCCTCCAGGGGTCCCAGAGCTCCCCTCCCCGACCCTCCAGGGGTCACAGAGCTCCCCTCCCCGACCCTCCAGGGGTCACAGAGCTCCCCTCCCCGACCCTCCAGGGGTCACAGAGCTCCCCGACCCGACCCTCCAGGGGTCACAGAGCTCCCCTCCCCGACCCTCCAGGGGTCACAGAGCTCCCCGACCCGACCCTCCAGGGGTCACAGAGCTCCCCACCCCGACCCTCCAGGGGTCACAGAGCTCCCCACCCTGACCCTCCAGGGGTCACAGAGCTCTCCTCCCCATCCATGATCACGCAAGTCGATCCTAAATCACTGACCGCTGGTGCAGATTCTATTTACCTTTACTGACCCGGCCTCCCCATTGGATGACATCTGCAAGGAAACATTACTGCCCTCTCATTGGCCCTCGTTTACTGACCGGCAACCAGCGATCCAATGGGAAAAATGAAAATACAGCGGATGCAGAGACACCGTCGCGTTAATCACAGCGAATACTGAAAGGGATTTAACAACGGACGGGAGGGAAGTTTATTCCAAAGGAGGAGAAAAGACCAGAATCTAGCACTAGAGGGTCAGGGGCTGTGATGGAATGGAACGAAATTTTACTTTACTGAGAGGGTGGTAGATAAGTGGAACAGCCTCCCAGCAGAAGTGGTAGAAGGTAATACAGCGAGGGGGATTAAACATGCATGGGATACGGATATGGATCCTGAATCAAGACCAACGACTGATTAAGGTTTGGGTCTTTGCGGCAGGAGAAACGGGCAGACTAGACGGGGGCCGGATGGGGCCGACCTGCCGGTAAATCCCTAATCTTTGAATGAAGTATCGCTGATTTAGACACCGAGGCGATGCAGACTCCGGTTCAGAACAATGAAATGAAATGAAAAAGAACCCAACGAGGCTTCGATTACGGGGAACAAGAAAGCAATGAAACAGAGATGTTCAGATGATACGAGGTGAGCGAGAAGTAACCCTCCAAGCGCATGCAAGCGGCGGCCGTGCGTGGAGGGAGCACAGTACGGAGCGGGTCCGGGAGGTGGCGTATACCTTCAATAAAGTCATTCTCACAGCACTGACCGGAGACGGCTCGATGTCCACCAGAGGAACCGCGCAAAAGCTCTGAGCGAAGCCGCGCATGGACAGAAACAGACGACACAGGGTTAGAAGACGAGGACACGGTCAGAGGTAGACATTCAAACAGAGGAAACCACGGCCAGTCCCCATCCGTGCGGGAGAGAGCGGCTTGGGAACCCGAGACATCTCCGCGGGGGTCTCACCGGGGGCTCCAGGAGCGAGTTAATAACGGGGTAAAGAGACATCCAGGACCCCCGCTCGCTGCCGTGTCACTTATATCTATGCATGCACTGAACATTAGGAACACTGTGCTTGTGTCATGGGGGAGCGCAGATGGGGGGCCGCATGTGGCCCCTCTCTTGCAGCAGGGGTATTTGCTGCAGATCCCGTTTTTGGGGTGTCGGGGGTCAGCCAGTAAGAATCCCCCATTTTTTTAGTCCCAAGTTGCAGCGAGATGTCAGTCCGAGGGTCGGAGTCACGGCGTCGGGATCCCCCGGTCGGCAGCCACAGGAGCAGAGATACTCTGCGCAGGCAGGAGCTGGGATCTGTATGTATGGGAGTCAGAGTGTACACGCGTGTGTCACGTGTGCGGGGATGTCTCTGTAGCGTGCATGTGATCGAGCCTCTGCACCTGGGGGGTTCTGCTGTCGTATGTGAGCGCACTTGATGGCTTTGGTGTCTCTTTAACTCTTTAACGCCCGATAGATCAGAGCAGCCTCCCCCCCCCGAACCGCTCTACGCGGGAAATAAACACGGGATTAACCCCTCGTACTCACGGTGTCGCTGTCGCTCGGCTGGAACTGGAAGGCATGCGCTTTGTGGAACGCGGGATTCTCCTGGACGAAGAGCTGCAGGTTGTAATCTCGCATCACCTGCGCGGGCGGCAGAGAGGAGAGCGTTACGGCGAGCCATGCGAGAACAGCGGCAATCAATAATGATATTATTAACATGGTATTTATCTGCCATTATTAAATTATACATGTTTAGGATCTTTAGGCGTCCTAGAACACGCACCGCCCCTGCAACACACATGGGGTTTAGTCACTAAAGCAGGAAAGTGGCAGTTTCATCTCACCCTAGTGAGAGCTTTTGTTCTAACAGCAGCTTGGGTGGCCCTGTATAAAGCATATTTCAATGGGAACTCACACTACTTTATATTTACTTTATATATGGGGGTTTTGTTTTTGCTCCATAATATAAAGTTTTCAGGCAGCTGCATATCAGCCGTTTGTATGATTCTCGCTCTGTTATCTGACCCCCGATCTACTAAACCCCCCGACTCCTTATCATACTGCCTGTGGGAAACAAAAGAATGGCTCAGTCTTAATCACTCAGTTGGACTCTCTGACTAATGAAAGTCTATGGAGGAACGGACTTCATTAGCATCGCCATAAAGCATCAGCTCAGTGTGGTGTTTGAGCCGGGAAAGTCACCCAAAATATCACAACTGATGATTTCAAAGATACTCAATATGAGGGCAGTTTATTGGCTCACCAGTGTTCAAGCAGAAATGGCCTTAATTTAATACTGGTTATAAATTCACATTCAACCCACACAAAGCATAAAAAAGCTTTCGAGCAATAAAATCAATGCAAGTGAAAACCACCAAACCAGAAGTCACCGCTACAGACGTGCATCACCAAAACGCATCCCCATGGAACCCCCCCAAAAAAAAGCATGCGCGGGAACAGCGGGAACGGCAAATCAGAAAAGCAGGCAACACCTAATCTTACCGAGGAAGGGAGTTTCAGTTGCATGAAAGCCTGGAAGGGTTAAACATAATAACTCTAGTTTTGTATTAGTGGTAAAAACAGACAGATACAGACAATAACGAGATGAGAGCTCCTCGGGCCCCTCCTCACGGTGTCTGCATGTAAAGTATATGGTGTTAGCGTGTGTATATATGTTTGTAAAGTATATGGTGTTAGCGTGTGTGTGTGTATATGTTTGTAATGTATATGGTGTTAGCGTGTGTGTGTGTATATGTTTGTAAAGTATATGGTGTTAGCGTGTGTGTGTGTATATGTTTGTAAAGTATATGGTGTTAGCGTGTGTGTGTGTATATGTTTGTAAAGTATATGGTGTTAGCGTGTGTGTGTGTATATGTTTGTAATGTATATGGTGTTAGCGTGTGTGTGTGTATATGTTTGTAAAGTATATGGTGTTAGCGTGTGTGTGTGTATATGTTTGTAAAGTATATGGTGTTAGCGTGTGTGTATGTTTGTAAAGTATATGCTGTTAGCGTGTGTGTGTATGTTTGTAAAGTATATGGTGTTAGCGTGTGTGTGTATATGTTTGTAAAGTATATGGTGTTAGCGTGTGTGTGTGTATATGTTTGTAAAGTATATGGTGTTAGCATGTGTGTGTGTATATGTTTGTAAAGTATATGGTGTTAGCGTGTGTGTATGTTTGTAAATTATATGGTGTTAGCGTGTGTGTGTGTGAGCACATGAATTCGCGGGTAAGCTTAAGGATGAGGGACCCTGAAAGAAGGAGACAGACATAGCGTGAGTACATACGTGTATTAGAGCAATAAATATAATAACTACCCAATAAACAATTATTTTCAGCCAGGCCGATTTTTGGAGTTTAGTCTCATATTATAAAAATCTCGGTAATAAACGCAGAAGACGGCGCGTGTAGCGTGTAGTGTGTAGCGTGTAGCGAGGTCTCTTCTTACCCGGCTGGAGGTTTCTAATAAATACTGGAACGTATTCTGCACGGCCTGACACGTCTCTAATTCAGTCCTGCTGAACGCCATGAGATAGTCTTTAAGGTGATCGTATACATTCCCATCGAGCGCCTGCCGGGAGGAGGAGAGACGTCAGCGAGCGAACAACACAGGGAGAGGTCATATGTCATAGTACATATAGTATAACCCCACCCCAGCGCTGTATACAGTCATATAACCCCCCCAGCGCTGTATACAGTAATATAACCCCCAGGGCTGTATACAGTAATATAACCCCCAGCGCTGTATACAGTAATATAACCCCCCCCAGCGCTGTATACAGTAATATAACCCCCCAGCGTTGTATACAGTAATATAACCCCCAGCGCTGTATACAGTAATATAACCCCCCGCGCTGTATACAGTAATATAACCCCCCAGCGCTGTATACAGTAATATAACCCCCCAGTGCTGTATACAGTGATAACCCCCCAGAGCTGTATACAGTAATATAACCCCCAGCGCTATATACAGTAATATAACCCCCAGCGCTGTATACAGTAATATACCCCCCCAGCGCTGTATACAGTAATATAACCCCCAGCGCTGTATACAGTAATATAACCCCCAGCGCTGTATACAGTAATATACCCCCAGCGCTGTATATAGTATTATAACCCCCCAGCGCTGTATACAGTAATATAACCCCCCAGCGCTGTATACAGTAATATAATCCCCAGCGCTGTATACAGTAATATACCCCCAGCGCTGTATACAGTAATATAACCCCCCAGCGCTGTATACAGTAATATAACCCCCCAGCTCTGTATACAGTAATATAACCCCCAGCGCTGTATACAGTAATATAACCCCCCAGCGCTGTATACAGTAATATAACCCCCCAGCTCTGTATACAGTAATATAACCCCCAGCGCTGTATACAGTTATATAACCCCCAGCGCTGTATACAATAATATAACCCCCAGCGCTGTATACAGTAATATAACCCCCAGCGCTGTATACAGTAATATAACCCCCCAGCGCTGTATACAGTAATATAACCCCCAGCGCTGTATACAGTAATATAACCCCCCCAGCGCTGTATACAGTAATATAACCCCCCCAGCGCTGTATACAGTAATATAACCCCCCCAGCGCTGTATACAGTAATATAACCCCCCCAGCACTGTATACAGTAATATAACCCCCCAGCGCTGTATACAGTAATATAACCCCCAGCGCTGTATACAGTAATATAACCCCCCCGCGCTGTATACAGTAATATAACCCCCCAGCGCTGTATACAGTAATATAACCCCCCAGCGCTGTATACAGTAATATAACCCCCCAGCGCTGTATACAGTAATATAACCCCCCAGCGCTGTATACAGTAATATAACCCCCCAGCGCTGTATACAGTAATATAACCCCCCAGCGCTGTATACAGTAATATAACCCCCCAGCGCTGTATACAGTAATATAACCCCCCAGCGCCATGGGTTACTGTCTAGACCCTCGGTGGAGCAGTCACATTCCTGGCTCTGTGCTCGAGGTATCCTTGGCAAAATCACTGACGTTCGCAACAGTGGGAGACGGACCCCGGAGGACGGACGCGTCTCACACACAAGGGGGTCTGACTGCGAAGCGTTTCAACAGAATTCCAAACTATATCACTGAATAGAACGGACAGTAGAGAGAAATGTATCCAACTGTATGTAAGAACGCGGTGTCACGAAATAAGGGAGGTCATTCTGAGATCGCCTTTTAATGCTTTGCTTTGTAGATCTGGCCCATAAAGCACATTAACCTCAACCTCTACCACTTCTGCCAGGAGGCTGCTCCACTTATCTACCACCCTCTCAGTAAAGTAAAACTTCCTTCCTTCTAGTGTAACTTCTATCCTCCTTTGAAATAAACTTCCCTCCTGTACTTTATTAAATCTCTATGTATTTCTGAAAAATTCAATGTTTTGCAAATCACTTTCACAACACCTGCTGCAATTACTTAAACATCGATGGGATAGGTGGTTAATAAATGGAACTGCCTCCCAGCAGAGGTGGTAGAGGGTAATACAGTGAGGGTATTAAACATGCATGGGATAGACCTGTATGAGCAAGTATGCGTGAATATATATATATATATATATATTAAAAATATATGAATGTAACATAAATCACACTCCTACCATGCCCAGGCAACCAGTATATATAAAATATATGTTACTGGATTGTGTTAGTGAGTATGAGTGTCAGCACGGACGTAAGTTACTCGGGGTTGCCGAATACGCCAGACACAAATAAAGCGTTTTATTAAAAGGATATGTTTGCAGGTCTGCATTTTTATGCCTGTAGCGTGTTCCTGGTTACAGGTGGATACATTGTATGTAATTGCAGCGAATGCAAAGTCTTTAATGGGTTTAAGGACGGCTCGTTGTCCTTAAGGGGTTAAAGGAAAACTCCAGCCATTGTATGCACTTTAATGTATAGGATAGCTGGGTGTCCCCTTTAAATTATTTCCTCCTCCTTGCTAACGCATGGAGGGATTCTGTACATTTGCCTCATTTCTTGCCCCAGACTGCTCATAAGATACACCTGAGGGCTCCAGGGGGGCTTGCCCACTGCAGCTTCTCCAAAATAATTTTAATTATATTTTTACAGATTTATTGAATGAATTTTAAAATAAATTTCATATGGCACTTGGCTGTCCCTTAAAAAAAAAAATAAAAAAAAAAATAAAAATGCCCAAAGCGACTCAAAGAATAATAACAGCTTTCGTTACTGTTTCGAGTCTCAGATTTCAGGAATTGACTCTTAACTACTGTATTTGGCAACAAAGGTTTCTGCAGGAAAAAGATATCGATGTCACTCTGACTCGCCCCGTCCCCACCGCCCCATGACATTTTGAGAAATAGAGGCTATTCAACGCCAAATCACTCCCATCACTCCTGTGTTCCAACGGCCCTTTATTCCTCCCATCACTCCTGTGTTCCAATGGCCCTTTATCACTCCCATCACTCCTGTTTTCCAACGGCCCTTTATCACTCCCATCACTCCTGTTTTCCAACGGCCCTTTATCGCTCCCATCACTCCTGGGTTCCAACGGCCCTTTATCCCTCCCATCACTCCTGGGTTCCAACAGCCCTTTATCCCTCCCATCACTCCTGGGTTCCAACAGCCCTTTATCACTCCCATCACTCCTGTGTTCCAACAGCCCTTTATCACTCCCATCACTCCTGGGTTCCAACAGCCCTTTATCACTCCCATCACTCCTGTGTTCCAACGGCCCTTTATCGCTCCCATCACTCCTGGGTTCCAACGGCCCTTTATCCCTCCCATCACTCCTGGGTTCCAACAGCCCTTTATCCCTCCCATCACTCCTGGGTTCCAACAGCCCTTTATCACTCCCATCACTCCTGTGTTCCAACAGCCCTTTATCACTCCCATCACTCCTGGGTTCCAACAGCCCTTTATCACTCCCATCACTCCTGTGTTCCAATGGCCCTTTATCACTCCCATCACTCCTGTGTTCCAATGGCCCTTTATCACTCCCATCACTCCTGTGTTCCAATGGCCCTTTATCACTCCCATCTCTCCTGTGTTCCTATGGCCCTTTATCACTCCCATCACTCCTGTGTCCCAATGGCCCTTTATCCCTCCCATCACTCCTATGTTCCAACCGTCCTTTATCACTCCCATCACTCCTGTGTTCCAATGGCCCTTTATCACTCCCATCACTCCTGTGTTCCAACCGTCCTTTATCACTCCCATCACCCCTGTGTTCCACTGGCCCTTTATCACTCCCATCACTGCTGGGTTCCAATGACCCTTTATCACTCCCATCACTCCTGTGTTCCAATGGCCCTTTATCACTCCCATCACCCCTGTGTTCCAACGGCCCTTTATCACTCCCATCACCCCTGTGTTCCACTGGCCCTTTATCCCTCCCATCACTCCTGGGTTCCAATGGCCCTTTATCACTCCCATCACTCCTGTGTTCCACTGGCCCTTTATCCCTCCCATCACTCCTGGGTTCCAATGGCCCTTTATCACTCCCATCACTCCTGTGCTCCAATGGCCCTTTATCACTCCCATCACTCCTGTGCTCCAATGGCCCTTTATCACTCCTGTGCTCCAATGGCACGTTGTGTTCGCTGACCCGAGTTAGTTTAAAAAGGCTAATTGATGGTTAGAAAGCCTTTTGCGATGATGTTACAGCCGTTTTAGCAGGTGGCCGGCACACAACGTTCCTCCTTTCACTTCCTGAAGAAGGTTCGTGGCTCGAGAAGAACACAGAGACGACTATTCAACGAGCCCGGGTGACACACGTTACACGCTTCCAGCTCTCCCCACGCCTGGGCGGGGGCCGCAGGCCGTCCGGTATTTATAGATACGCCACTCACCGGCAGTACCGGGTGCCGGAAACAGGCGGAGGAGAAGGAAGGAAGGGAGCGGGGTAATTAAGAAACAAAGGTGTATTTAATACCCTGGATCCTGGGATTACGAGGTGATCTCTTAAAAATAGAGGTATTTAAATCATGCTAAAAATTGGGTGTTTTCTCTCTTTTAGCAACTCATTCAGAAAAGTGATTTATATGAAATATATAAACTATAAACGGAGCGACAGCTGCACAGGCGGTCAGCAGTCTGGCATTAGGAGCCGATCCTCTTGTTGCACATTGAGAGAACTAGAATGGCACAGTCTTAATCACCCAGCCGGACTCCCTAAGTAATAAAGGTTTGTGGAGGAACGGACTTCGTTAGCATTACCATAAAGCAATTCCTGTATTATTACTGTATACAGCACTGGGGGGGGGGTTATATTACTGTATTACAGCTCCAGGGAGTTTACTGTATACAGTGTCGGAGGGGGCTGTTACTGTGTATAGCGCCGGGGGAGGGGATTGTTACTGTGTATAGCACGGGGGGGGGGTATGTCATGTCACATGACTCCGCTCCGTTCCTGCTTTCCCAGGCGGTACAAGAGAAGAACACAGAGGGATGCAGCGGCTTCTGCAGAATTCTGCGAGTGGCACTGTATGAATGAGTATCTGTCACTGAGTGAGTGAATGAGTATCTGTAAATGAGGAAATATATGAATGAGTGAAGGAATGAATGTTTGTGAAAAATAAATTAATGAATGTGTGTGTGACTGCGCGGATGTGTAAGTGGTGGGAAAGCATTGCACAGGGATGCTGTTTGAGGATACCACAGGCAGGTTGTTTGGGGGCAAAGGTGGGAAGTCCTATGCTTCCATTCTGGGTGTTGGGCAGATCCTGTGAGTGAAATTTGGGTTCTAAAGGGGGGGCATTAATACACGAGAGGGTACCAGCTGGGGGCATCACATAAATCAATACTAAAGGAGGGGCTCAGCGGTGGGATAGCTGGGGCAATACACAAGGGTGTGGGCGCATCAGGGTGACTGCATTGGTCATGTTTTCCAGGACACATATAGCTTTTACATTGTGCTGACCAGTCCAGATAAAATGCTGCCCTGCAGTAAGGGGGATGTATAGACTCACGGAAGGAACAGTCAGATATACATCCCCCATACTGCAGGGCAGCATTTTATCTATGATGGCAGCATCAATACACAAGGGTAGCATTTGGGGCCATTACACAAAAGGGGCAAAAAAACTAAAAAGGGGGTCAACGACAAAGCAGTGTGGCTTGCCTGTCTGGTGGGTGTCAGAGCCTGTCCTGGTGTGTATGTGTTTGGGTGTCGGTGTGGCAGAGTCTGTCTTGGGGTGTGTGTGTGTTTGGTGTGGCAGAGCCTGTCCTGGTGTATGTGTGTGTGTTTGGTGTGGCAGAGCCTGTCCTGGTTTGTGTGTGTGTTTGGCTGTTGGTGTGGCAGAGCCTGTCCTGGTGTGTATTCGATCATCTGTTTCCTGGTACTTTACTTTCCGTAGGAATAAATTGAACTATAGTCACTATAAAGGACAAAACTTTCTTGGCCCAGTAATCAGTGAGTAGAAAAGTGAAGGTTTTGTGTTATTTAATCTATTTCAATCTGCATATCTTATTAAAAAGGATTAGTTGTGTTAAATTGTGGCTCCAGGCGTCCCGTGTACGATGACTTTTTTTTAGTGTACTGACATAGTCCCAATCCCATCCCATCAACATGTGTTAGAAAATCAGGAAAAGATGGGCATGGATGAGGGGCTGATTCGGTGGCACAATGGGCCACTGGACTAGACTCGCCCCCCCATGCTGTAGGCAGGTAGCCCTCCCCTGGCCAGGGGGTATATTTCTGTAGATTTTTTCTGTGACTTTATGTATAAATGTAACAAAAATATAAGCCCTTTATAATTTTCTTGCAACATTCGGGACAGAAATTGCAATAAACAAAAACCCGTCCCGGACCCTTCGCTGCGGGAATCCCGCAATCCCTCTCTCATTATTTGCAATAATCGCTTCCCGGCCGCTGAACAATGACGTTACAAACACACAAAAGTAAATCCCATTAGGTCATCTTAATGAGGCTCCTAACCCGTCTCCGACCTCAAAAACACAAAAGGCAGCGGAAGTCAAATCAGACGCAACAGAAACAAACAAACTCACCGGCCTTTCATCGCACAACAATACACAACAATCCACAACAATCTAACAACAATCTACAACAATCTACAACGATCCACAACAATCTAACAACAATCCACAACAATCTAACAACAATCCGCAACAATCCACAACAATCTAACAACAATCTAACAACAATCCACAACAATCCACGCGATCGTTACTATACTATATGAAATGGCACAAGGGGAATTCCTTTATTTTTTTCACCTGTTGGGGAGACTGCTGTGGTCTCTAGAAGGCCCGGATCTAAATGTTTGTTACCCCGCAGTAACTCCACCGCGGCTTTAAATGACTACGTTGGTGAACGCGCGATAGCGGCGTGCGCCAGGGAGAAGCGCCTGCGGGTAAGCAGCGGTTTGGCAGACACGCCCCACGGCTTCCCTTAACCCCTTCAGCACCAGAACCTTCGCCGCCCCTCACCTTCATGGTGTTGGCCAAGTCCGTCTGGTAGTAGCGGTCCTGGTGGGCGTTCGCGGCTGCCAGGGTGAGGAGGTAGTCGTTCCTGGCGTGGGTGGCTTTGGCGTTGCACTCCGTGCGCTTTGATTTTAACTGTAAAAAAATAATAATATAAATCAGATAAGGGACGGCGCGATAATCTGCGGTGGCGCGATACAAAGTGAGCCCCAACCGTCACCCAACCGGCCCGGGGCGAGTCGGGGCGAAAATATTTTACTCACCTTCACGTTCGCCTTCTGTAAACTGATCCGCGACTGGAACAGGCTGAGTTTGGATCTGCGGCAAGGAAAAAAAGATGTTATACGGATGCATGCGATGCGGACACCAGCCGGCTGAGAGCGATGGGCGTTAGGATTCAGAAACCCCTGGAGATCTGTATATTTGGAAGTATCCTCTAAATCCTTATCTGAAACTAGAAGGTCAGAGGCTTAGACGTAACGTAATGAAGTTTACATTTACTGAGAGGGTGGTGGGTAAGTGGAACAGCCACCCTGCAGAAGTGGTAGAGGCATTTAAACATGCATGGGATGGAATTCCGGGATCCCCGTTAGATTCGATGCTGCAGCAGCTGTTGTTCGGGTTGAGACCACAGATGGATGAATTCCTCATAATCCTTTCTGAGAGGAGACGCTAATCCCCCAGCCGCTCTCTGCTGAAACACCGGCGATTAATTCCCGCAGCGGCCACAATCCCACGCCGCAAAACCGGACTATCCGGCAGAAACCGGCAACCTCCGACACCACCGGACTACAAATCCCATCATGCTCAGGCTTCTCCCGGTTGCATTATACAGCCGCTACACAGCATGTATCTTTGATCCTGCTCAGGTGGGTTTATAACACAGGCATAGAAACATTGCACCCGCCGGCAGATCGGCCCCCTTTCGGCCCCCGTCTAGTCATCCATTTCTCCTGCATAATCAGCCCTTGGTATTGTCTTAGATTCAGGAGCCGTATGTCTATCCCATGCATGTTTAATACCCTCGCTGTATTACCCTCTACCACCTCTGCTGGGAGGCTGTTCCACTCACCTACCACCCTCACTATAAATATACCAAGAATACTTTAAGCGACATGCAGGGAAAGTGAATTCAGCGTACGCAGGTTATAGATAGAAACGAAGCGGTCTCGATTACCGGTATCCTTGGAGATTGACGGACATCTCTCTTCTCAGGGGAAATAATATACATGAAACGTATATATTGCATCCTACATTCCAACGTCTCTTTAACAAACAATACGAGTTCATTGGATACTTTGTTTCACTTTCATGTCATTTCTGGGCTTTTGTGTTCATAAAGTTCTAAATTAGTCAAGGTTTGTGTCCAGCATTACCGTATTGTGTCGATTACAGGCGCATTCCTTATAGTTTGGTGCAATTCTTAATAAAATATAATTTTTATATACATTAGAAGAAGGGTAACAGGGGTACGGGAGCTGATCCGGAGGAGAAGCGGACGAAGAAAGAAGACAGAAGAGCAAGAAGAGGCAAGAGAAGAAGCGGAGCTGCGGGAAAGGAGACGGGACACGGAAGGGATCGGCAGAGAAGGTAGGGAGATTGAGAGAGCGAGCGGCGTGCGTCAGGGATATTCTTGCGTGATACTAAATATCAAAAAAAAAAACCCGATTATAGGTCGCACCCCTAAATTGAACATTAAAATCAGGGGGGAAAGTGGGGCCTATAATTGAGACAATACGGTAATTATAATGGAAGCAGGGTTTCCCTTTTTGGTTTAGCATCATTAAAAGTTAAATTCTATTTTATAATATTTTTTTTTAGCGGTTTCTACCCAACCACCTGGCCTAAATTCTAGAAATGACCAAAAAACAAATACTTTAGATTTTAGGGATTTTCTTTTCTCTCTCTCTCTACAGAAAACCCCAAATCCTTCATTTACATGTCACACGCGTGACCCTGAAGCACGTGATAAAACATTAGAGATAGGCGCGTCTCCGCTGCCGGCAGGACGACAAAACGGCGTTTGTGCTTTCTTTTTTTTTTTCTGAATTAACATCAAAAAAGCTGAAAAGGACTTCGGGGGGGGGGATAAATAAATTAATAAATACGGTTTAAATAAAAATGAATCGCTTGTCTGAGCTGAAAAAATATATTATGTTTGGACGCTGCTGGATCCTTTCCAAGGTGACCCGAGTCGCGGATCCCTTCCGCCGGCCGCCGCCGGGCCAAGCGCTGCGATGAATGAACGATTGTAACGCCGCCGTATCGTCAGCGGGTAACGCGAGGCGCAGGGAACGTACTTGGCATCGATGTCCGCCTTTTCCCGCATCGCATGAGCCATCTGCTCGGCCTCGAAATACTTCTTCTTGGCCTTCGCTAAATCCTTCACTGTCTCCAGCAGCTCGGCCTGGATCTTTGTCAACCGGTCGACGCACTGCAAAACAAAGGCCGAGCGCAGAGGACTTTAGTTACTGAGCAAGAGAGACATTTCCCATCGAATGAGACCTTGTCCTTAAAGAGACCGCATAATCCAACCGACCGTTATATTCCCCTCTTCCCTTTCTGAATTTTTTTTTTTTTTTTTTTTTTACCGCCCCCCCTTTGGAATCTGCCGGCGCTATATAAATATAAATAAATGCAAGGTGTCCCAGACAGGTTCACCCAAACAATGCATATTATGGTACGGTAATCGGTATTTTAATACGTATCCTTTAAATAAAATAAAAAAAAATAATAATAATAAAAAAAATATATATTAGTAATTATTTTGGGTAGAAGCTGCAGATGCAGAGCTGCAGCTGAACTCTGTCACTGTGGTGCGACAATTCTTGCGACTGATTGGCTACTGGAAGCAGCCAACCAGCGGCAGGAAAACGCTCCCATTGACATTAATGGAAGTGTTTTCGGCTTAGACCCCTCAGCGCAGTGTTCACCAATCCAGCGCAAGAGCGGACTGGTACTAAGTATATCACATGTTGCAGCTGAACGCTTCTCCCCGGGGGGGGGGATACCTGGAAGGGGGGCAAATGCAGAATCAACCCCATCTTAATTATCAGGGGCGCCGTGATCATTTAAAGGGACCTGTCAGCTATCGCATGCATTAAGGTGTCCCTTTAAATGTCATTAATCCTAGTAAAGCAAAGGGCCCGGCGCCATCACCGGCGGCGAGATCACCGGCGGCAGCGCCATCACCGGCGGCGAGGTCACCAGCGGCAGCGCCATCACCGGCGGCGAGGTCACCAGCGGCAGCGCCATCACCGGCGGCGAGGTCACCAGAGGCAGCGCCATCACCGGCGGCGAGGTCACCAGAGGCAGCGCCATCACCGGCGGCGAGATCACCAGCGGCAGCGCCATCACCGGCGGCGAGATCACCAGCGGCAGCGCCATCACCGGCGGCGAGATCACCAGCGGCAGCGCCATCACCGGCAGCGAGATCACCAGCGGCAGCGCCATCACCGGCAGCGAGATCACCAGCGGCAGCGCCATCACCAGTGGCAGCGCCATCACCGGCGGCGAGATCACCAGGGGCAGCGCCATCACCGGCGGCGAGATCACCAGCGGCAGCGCCATCACCGGCAGCGAGATCACCAGCGGCAGCGCCATCACCGGCAGCGAGATCACCGGCGGCGAGATCACCAGCGGCAGCGCCATCACCGGCGGCGAGATCACCAGCGGCAGCGCCATCACCGGCGGCGAGATCACCAGCGGCAGCGCCATCACCGGCGGCGAGATCACCAGCGGCAGCGCCATCACCGGCGGCGAGATCACCAGCGGCAGCGCCATCACCGGCGGCGAGATCACCAGCGGCAGCGCCATCACCGGCAGCGAGATCACCAGCGGCAGCGCCATCACCGGCAGCGAGATCACCAGCGGCAGCGCCATCACCAGTGGCAGCGCCATCACCGGCGGCGAGATCACCAGGGGCAGCGCCATCACCGGCGGCGAGATCACCAGCGGCAGCGCCATCACCGGCAGCGAGATCACCAGCGGCAGCGCCATCACCGGCAGCGAGATCACCAGCGGCAGCGCCATCACCGGCAGCGAGATCACCGGCGGCGAGATCACCAGCGGCAGCGCCATCACCGGCGGCGAGATCACCAGCGGCAGCGCCATCACCGGCGGCGAGATCGCCAGCGCCGCTCCCACGGATCACAGCAGCGATTTCCATTCAGCTTCTAATTAGACCTGAAAGTTTATTTCTAGGAAGCTCTGTTTTTTTTCCTGTCCCAGATGACTTTCGGATGCAGGCGCTGTAATTACAGACCGTGCCGAGGAGACGAGGAGCGGCCTAATAATAGATTTCGGTTAGTAATTAATTATGCTAATTGGAGGCTTTGTATCAATGGGATTTTTACATTCAAATTTTAAAAAAATCCAGATATTTAAAATCTCGTCGTCGTTTTTCTTTGGAGGGACGGCGGAGGAACAGATTGTTTTGGAAAAAGGTTTTTTTCTCCAAAATGTAATTCATTATAAAATTGCCTAAAAACATTGTACTGTTTAAAGGGACAGAAAGCGCTCCCACTCCTCTCTGCCACTCAGAATAATACAAGGTAATAGATAAAATAATAAATAGCAAATATATAAGATAATATAATAATTAAAAATAGGCAATATATAATAAAAAGAAAATATATAATAAATAATAGGCAATAATAAGAATCATAATAATAGGTAATAATCATAATAAGGTAATAGATAAAATAATAAATGGCAAATATATAATATAATATAATAATTAAATTAAAAAATATATAATATATAAGATAATATAATTAAATTATAATTTAAAAATATATAATATAACATATATATATAATAAATATTACAAATAGGCAATAATAAGAATCATAACACAAGGTAATAGATAAAACAATAAATGGCAAATATATAATATATAATTAAAAATAGGCAATAATATATAGTATATAATAATAAAGATAATATATACTAATATTAAAAATTATAACAGGCAAAAAGAATCAATAATAATACAAGGTAATATATAAAAATAATAATAAAAGGGAACAGCAATATATAATTATTATTATTATTATTATTAAGGAACACGTATGCCCCTTGCTCAGATTAATGGTGTATTTCAACAGAAATCTGTCGCCAGGAATCGGGAACAACCAAAACGTCACAATAAACACACAAAATAAGAAACGTCTCCGGGCTGTTACCTTCCGCAGCTGCTGCTCCTTGTAAAGTTTCACCGTCCTGGCCGGCTCGGAGATCAGGTTTTTGTAATTCTCGCAGATGTTAATCCGGGATTGGGCTACTTGCACGGTGCCTTCGAGGAACGACTTCCACACGGTGTATATACTCCTGAAAGCGTGAGAACCGGGAACACAATGACTTACGGAGCCCCCACCGCGCCCCCGGCCCTGCGGGACGGCCAAAGAATTCCGTAAACAACCTGATATTTCTAGCTTTGAGTCGGGAACACTTAATTGGCACGTGACACAAAAGCAGGCACTGATAGGTTGTTGCCGTGGAAACTGTACAAGCTTCAGAGTTGTTTTTTTTTATAATGAAAATCCCGAGGAAAGGATGAAGAGATATCTGCTAGGCTCTGCTTTAACACTCTGTAGAATAGAATTAACCTCTCGGGTGCCACGCGCTCACACCTTGACGAGGCTCTAATTCACCAATCATTATAGACCCTGATTGGATTGGACCCTTTATCCCTCCCATCACTCCTGTGTTCCAGTGGCCCTTTATCACTCCCATCACTCCTGTGCTCCAATGGCTCTTTATCACTCCCATCACTCCTGTGTCCCAATGGCCCTTTATCACTCCCATCACTCCTGTGTTCCAATGGCCCTTTATCACTCCCATCACTCCTGTGTTCCAATGGCCCTTTATCCCTCCCATCACTCATGTGTTTCAATGGCCCTTTATCACTCCCATCACTCCTGTGCTCCAATGGCTCTTTAAACTTTTGAACAGTAACGAGCATACGAGTGAATACACACACACACACAATATATATACACACACACACACACAATATATATATACGTATCGCTTTGCACCGTGGACCCCCCGGACTCATCACCATGCGCATTACCTGTACTCACTGCGCTCCTCCGGCTTCACCGCCGGCCAGTCCTTCTTCAGGTACTGACTCGCCAACTTCTGAATCGTCTGAAATCACAAAGCCGCAAATTAGCGAACGTCGCGAATCGAGGGGTTAAAAGGGACGGAAAAACATAGCAAGAAACACGGCTCATCGTTCAGGCGGCACCTGATGGCTGTGATGTCACACTCTCCGCATCATAAACCTTACACGCTAAAAGAGAGCGCCGGTCACACCTCGCACGGACCCTCTAATACACCCCAATAGAGGGCCTTGCTCAAAGAGCTTACAATCTAGACAGAGTTAAGAATGTAAAGAAGGTTTTCTTTGACATGCAGGAAACAAGCTGCAGTTTCACTTTGGCATTCAGTAAGGTTACAGAGAAGCGGAAGTTTCTCAGGCCATTGCGGCTTTAGACTTTGTTACGGAGGGTGTTACAGTGACCCCCGAAGCAGCGGCTCTGCACACAGCTTAGTGAATAATGCCTTATTATTACAAACAGTAACTACAACAAGGATAATTAGCAGGATTAGAAGCCATTGCGGCTAGTGAGTGCCAGCTCCCAAACACACGGGGAGGAAAAACAGTATGGGGGGGCAGATAAGAGAAGCGGAAGGGAAATGACTGCACCGTCTGACCCGGTAGATATAACCCAAGTCCAAGCTGTCATTCTGCGGCAAAGGCAATCGCCATAGCAACCAAAACCAATTTCTGGCTGTTCCCTTGATCACTATATTAAAAGGGCCCTCAGTTTTGCTGGGTATTAGTGTATCCCCGTACGGTTTATTCCGCCCCGGTGCCTATGGCAGAATAACGAGGCTGGTTTCACCTCCCAAGGACCTCCAAAAGCTGGGCAAACGCGTGATAAAGGTCGGCACGAGGCCTCGCTCTATACATGCGCGGCACCGACCGGGGTCAACGGCCTCGGAACGGACACCCCTCACACAGCAAACACACGAGCCAGGGACCGAGCACACGCGGACTCTGAGCCCCGCCGGGCCGGAGCCGTTATTCTATACATTGTTCCGGGCGGCGTGTGGATCAAAGACACGCAAACATACGACACGCTAATCGCGTTCCCTGCAAACGTGTCGGGTGTCACGCATGTAAAACATGTAATAAAGGGGCTTACCTGACGTTTCATGTGCTGGTTTGTATGTAACATGGCTGGGTAAATATACATGTATCATCGGGCATTCTACACACTGCGCTTTCATGTCACATAGCTCTAGGAACGCGGTTTCTAATGCCGTGTTTAGTTATGCGGTATTTAACACGTGTAGATCATGTATGTGCGGGTTAACGTGTTCTGGTGCTGCAGGTAGGGCTGTTCTAAGGGATATATATATATATATAATATATATAGCGCCATCACATTCCACAGCGCTGTACAACGGGCAGGTAGCGAGGAGGATGGTCCTGGTCACAGGAGCTTACAATCTTGTTATTATTCCCAATAAATCTATAAAATAATAAACACCGGTACATCAACATTAACGGTCATTTGCCTCGCTGGCGCTGAATGGGTTAAAATGTCGGGTTCCGGAATTTCCCACTTCTGTGCTAGACTAGAAGTCGTGATGGAAGCAAACGGCCCCCCACAAACAAGGGGGGGCATAACCGGGGGGGGGCCATACATAAATAAAATGATTAAGACCTCAATCAGTCGTTGGTCTCGTCTTAGATTCAGGAGCCGTATGTCAATCCCATGCATGTTTAATCCCTCACTGTATTACCCTCTACCACCTCTGCTGGGAGGCTGATTCACTTCCTACTTGTGAGGTTTAAAATAAATTACCATGTTAATAATAAAGAAACTTTTAATAAATGCCGGTTTGGTGCTGAGAGTAATGGGAGTAATCCCCCCCCCCCCGTGGAGGGGCCGGCAGACAGCTCCACACAAAGGCCGTGGCTTGGTTTATTGGGGGCAGGTGGCCGCTCGCCCGGCCCGTCTCCCTCGGCATCCGCAGCCCGCCGACAATAGCTTCAGAGACGATTATGCAGATTCCCGGAGTTCCCTGCGAGGTTCCCAGGAGCTGCAGACGGCCGCGCGGAAGCCTCGATTGTCTCCACATCACGTGGAAAGGGAACAGGACGGGGATTCTCTGGGGTTTTGTGTCCGGGCCGCCGCCGCGCATCGCGGGGTTTTAATATATTTTTTTAACACAAAAAAAAGTCTTGCGGATTCGATAATAAAATAACTCCAAAAATACACGGAATTCCACAAAAACAGCGACATTCCGCAGAATAAATAAAAACCATCAGGAAAGAGATCTCAATATGTCACGATCGGAGGAGAGAAGAGGGAGCGAGGGGAACGGAGAGAGAAGAGAGACAGCGAGACCTAGGGAAACGGGGAAAGAGAGAGAGAGAGAGGGGGAGAGAAAGAGGGAGCGAGGGGGACGAGCGACATTTAAATACATAAAAGTACAGAAGTTTATTTCAAAGGAAGAGAAAAACAAGAGAGCGGAATCTAACACTAGAGAGTCAGAGACTGAGATGGGATGGAAGGAAGTTTTACTTTACTGAGAGGGGGGTAGATAAGTGGAACAGCCTCCCAGCAGAGGTGGTAGAAGGTAATTAAACACATGAGACACGCTGGCAGGTAGGGAAATTAGGTTTTTATGATACTTCGTGTCGATTTGTAACGACGAGAAATGACCTTATTTTTAAAAGATTATTACATATTCTCACAAAGCGAGGATGGGAGCTTTAGGGTTAATTCACTGAAGCCGGGTTAATGATATTTTGAGGTTTTGTGGTCTGGCTCATGAACCGCCAGTTAACAAGAAATCCCTCCGGAGGATCCGCATCGCAGGCCTTTGCACAGTATCAGGTTGCGAGGTTATTGATTAATGATGTCATGTCATGATGTCACGATGCTGTAGGTTTGTTAGTTGATCGGCCTGTCAGGCAGCGACTGCAGAACAAACGGGGCATTTAGGAAGTTCAGGACAGAAATTTGCCCCGACTGACCCTGTGGTGAGGAGCCGCGAGATGGGCAGGTGGAAATCATTAAGATCTGGCCCCTTTGGCCCCGTCTTAGATTCAGGAGCCATGAGCCCATCCCACGCGTGTTAAAATTCCATCGCTGTATCAGCCTCTACCACCTCCGCTGGGAGGCTGCGGCAGACAGAGACCCTGCACAGGAAACATTCCTTGGAGGTTTACTGAAAGTGCTCTTATGACCACGGCAACCAATGGAATGATCAAGCTGGTTTGGTTGCTATGGTGATAGGGACACTTTAGAATAACCCTCATGGTGCGTGGAATCACATGTATGTTCAGGAGCGTGTCCGCTAGCGTGTTAATAATCGCGTGACGCCGTTTTCTAGCAAGTCGGACGGCAGACGTTTCTCTCGCACCATAAAAGTGTTAATTACACGAAAACAAAAACTAACGAAGGCCTTTCCATTCTTACGGCAACCGAGCGTTTCAACCAATCAGTGGCCTCCAACCGGGTCACATGATGGCAGCGGCAATTAGGTACTCCAGCCATAATAACCACTTTAATGCATAGAATAGCCGTGAGGTCCCTTTAAATGCCCCCCTCATTGTAAGTGCATAGCGGGGGAGGGGAGGGGCATTTATCAGAGATGCCCCTTTAAATAAGTGATGGCCGGAGTGCTTCCTTACTCTGCTGCCCCTACATTAGCCTCTACCACTTCTTCTGGGACAATGCGCCATTTATCTACTACCCTCTATACATTATGCCGGAAGGGATGAAGGTTTTCAACTTAATACAGCCAAGGGGGTTAAACTATAAAAAAAACAAAGCCACGACAGTCTCTTTCAGTTGGTCGTGGATGAGATGACCTTTTTATGGAGGTTTAGTTGTTCTATTGTTTCGCTCCCCTCCCCCCACACTCTCCCCATTATTATTATTTATTGCTTTATATAGCGCCATCAAGTTCCGTAGCGCTGTACAATGGGTTATTATTAA
The DNA here is from genome assembly GCF_027358695.1 of Spea bombifrons. Lineage (NCBI taxonomy): Eukaryota > Metazoa > Chordata > Amphibia > Anura > Pelobatidae > Spea > Spea bombifrons. The sequence goes on along the minus strand of NC_071088.1, from coordinate 137,557,656 downwards.
ACCTGTGTTGATGCCTGACCGGGTCCTTATCCCCCCTCCCCCGCCGCGCACATACAATGGGGGGGGCATTTAAAGGGACCTCTCGGCTGTTCTATGCATTAAAGCGGATATTATGGCTGGGGTGTCCTCTTAATACAAACACGGCAATACTTCAGTGTCGCTGCCGTCATGTGACCCGGACGGAGGCGGCCGATTGGTCGAAACGCTGTGTATTCATGTAATATACCCCCCCCAGCTAAACTCCGCACACATCTTCCTGCCCGCCATATACTCCGGTCAGCTCCAGCGCTGGCTTGGGGGGCGCGGTGGGCCGGGGGTCCCCATTTGCACAAAGTGTTCCCACTGATATTAATAGGAGCATTTTCCTGCCAATCCGCTGCAGGAATCATCACACTACGGGGCAGAGGCAGCTGCAGCAGAGAGGCTGCAGCTTCTAGTTTAGGTGTACACGTTAATGCGTGTTCTTCTACGGTGTGAGGGACATTAGACCGCCGATTTAACGCCGCCTCCCCCGCCTCGCACTAAAGCCGCTCTCTATATAAACGCACCATTTAGTGAGTAATCCCTACTCACAGCATGGCCGCTTTACAACACGGCAGCGCAGGGGGGGGTCGTCTGTCCCCCTCTGGCCTCCATGCTTAATCCGTGTGATCCCCATCCGCGACGCGGATTCATCAGACATCGTTAGCGTAAAACGCGTTGGATACGATCTGGAAACGGAACTTTCCCTAAAGTCATTAATACAGAGATTTAATTAAAAGCAGAGCCCGGTGGCAGCCTGTGGCAGAGCCAGCATCATCTGATCAATTTCCCCTCCCGCCTCAACCAATCAGCAACTTAACAGAGGAGAGACAACTTAACGGGGAGGAATAATCAGCAACAATAGGCAACCTAATAGAGGAGCGATAGCTAAGATCGAGCGGCGGGACACTAAGGGGCCTGATCACCTAAGAGGCGATAACATACGTTACGGTGTGTCGCTCGGGCCGTAAGACGTACTCGAATGGTTAATCGCCATCTGTGCGTTTAATACGCGAATACTTCTGGTAAGAGATGCTCTGCGGCGGCTTGCTGCCCCGCTGAGAATGAGACCGCCGTGTCCTCGCGTCCTTGGTCTCCGGGCAGCCGGCCAAACGCCATTTCATTAAAATCCGCTAATATTATTAACTCCGCGTTGAACAATCCATAGACGCGCTTTTATTCAATAAACCGAAACGTCTGCGCGCGACGCTCTGCGGTGAACGCAGGCCACGGAGCCCCTGCAGGGCATTTACCCCACCCGGGGCAGATACAGCCCGGCACGGGGCGAGTGGGGCGGAATAAAACCCATTTTGCCCCATAACATGCATGTGAGCCACTGTCGGGTTCTTGGAAGCGATAAGCAGGGGCAGAGACAAATCGGAGGCCCTCGGTGCGCATGCGCGGAAACCACTCTCATTGACTTCAGTGGAAGACCTTTTACGGCCACTGATTGGCTGCCCGGCGCGGGAAACAATCTGACTTATCCTGTAACATTTTTACGAACGCGCGTTGACTCGAAGACTCAATGAGGTTCATGGAGTCGGAGGTCTGGCTACTCCGGTTCTGTTTCACGCATTTTAAATCCATTCATACATGCGCACACGCTCGGAGAAAACGGGACTATATGTGTGTGTGTGTGTGGGGGGGGGTAGAGAATCTCTACAAGAGACCGGAATCTAACACTACAGGGTCTGAGGCTGAGATGGAATGGAATGTAGTTTTACTTTACTGAGAGGGTGCTAGATGAGTGGAACAGCCTCCCAGCAGAAGTGGTAGAGGGTAATACAGCGAGGGGATTAAACACGCATGGGATAGACATACGGCTCCTGAATCTAAGATGAGACCAACGACTGATTAAGGTTCGAGTCTTTACAGCAGGAGAAACGGGCGACTAGACGGGGGCCGGATGGGGGCCGATCTGCCGGCAGCTTTTATGTTTCTATGAAAGTAATCCTGAAACCCGGATCGGCGCGGCTATTAATAGAGCGACGTCTGCGGATTGCTCAACGCTCTGGCATCCGGGCAAAGTTCTCATGCGGAGAATCGGCGTCCGAACCCGGAGTGCAGAAACCTCCCGGAGAATTCCGCTTCCACTGTCAGCCGGCCAAGGAAATCAGTAACCGGCCGGCCGCGTTACCCATCCGGCCCCCGTCTAGTCCCCCGTTTCTCCTGCTGTAACGACTCAAACCTTAATCAGTCGTTGGTCTCGTCTTAGATTCAGGAGCCGTATGTCTATCCCATGCATGTTTAATCCCCTCACTGTATTATCCTCTACCACCTCTGCCGGGAGGCTGTTCCCCGTATCCACCACCCTCTCAGTAAAGTAACGCTTCCATACGTTCTTCTTTCCAAGCTCTGCGCACCTAAGCCCAGCCCTGCGGGTCGGAGGAGGACGGCTACAATGAGGCTTTGATTGTCAGAGCGGTGCGGCTGCCAGAGGCGGATGAAAGGGACTCTTCTTAGAGCCGGCGAGGCGATCGCTCCGAGGGCCGTTCACCTATCCGCCCGAAGAGCCGAGCATTCCTGTGGTGTGTGGGGGGGGGTAGAGATGAGGTCATAGCGGCTCCTTTCTATAGGACGGCTCTCTTCCCATGTTTTGATTGGGTGTAGCCAGGAAGCGGGACGCGTTCCGCCGGCGTCGCACAAGGACGCGTGTGTGTCTGGGAACAAGCGTGTTACTGTCACCGCGTCACGGAACGAGACATCCGTGCGAATGCTAATTACACCCCTCCCCCCCAAAAAAAGGGAAGCGTTTAGAAATCTGGATTTTTACAGAAAAATCTCTTATGAATAAACCGCGTCGGCGAGAAAACTTAACAACCGTCCCAAAATACAGAAAAATACGTAGATTTATATAGAGTGAGGGAAAAAACGCCCCCCACAAAAAGTTTTTTTACATTTCATATTTTTAAAATCTTTTATAGATTTTTACTTTTTTCTTTTTTTATTAAATTGTCGGAGGGGCAGCATAAAATAATCTGGCTCATTAATGCGGCCATCAGACTTACTGCATACGACAGCTGGGGCGCGGCTTTAAATGTTTATTTGCCCCCCCCCTTGTAAATACATGGGTGGACTGCATAACCCCCCCCCCCTGATACACATCTGACCGCCCCCCCCCACGGACCCACCAATGTAAACGCCTAAAAGTAATCAGTGTCATTTGAGTCATTTTAATGTAAGTTACGGTGTATGGCGGGGGTGCGCAGGGGGGCTAGATCGGCCCTTAAAGAGCCACACAGTCCTCGGCAGCGGCACCATTGTTACCCCCGCCCTCTGCAACTTGGAACGGAGGCTGTATCCACTCGAAAAGACTGGGGGTATTACTGTGACCCCCCAGCCAATAGGAGCCCTGACCGCATCACCTCCCCGCTGGGATCTATTATATATATTATATACTGTATATACACACACGCTATATATATATATATATATATAAAGGCCGCACTCCCTTCTGTACAAACACGGGCCGGTCGCGGTATTTGGATAGCGGGTGGCGTGACATCATTTATCGCAGGTGACACGTCTGGAATTTAACCCTTCCCCGGCAGGATGGGAGCACAGAATATTTTATCCATCTAGGAGGGTCGGGGGTCGCCCCGCGGCATTAATAAACTGTCCCGTCTGGTAATACGTAATGCCTTCTGCTGCAAGGGGTTAATAACGCCCCGGCGCGTTCTCTTCGCCCAGGATCTGCCTAATCGCACCCGAAACGCACCGCGCTCCCCCACCGAACAGGAAAACAACAAGAACACCCCGATTTAAACATTTTAACGTCACGCAGCCCGGAGTGCGACACACGAGTCTCCTCTTCACAAATATTTATCTCCCCCGGAGTCTAGTTATAAAAAAACAGATGAAAACAGTAACGAGGCTCGTGTACAGAACTTTAATACACATCATATAACACGCCGGCCGAGACCGGCCGCTACCGCGCATGAAACGGCAGCATAAATGATGCATGATATATACAGGTGCAATATATACGCAAATGTATCCGGTATCTGCACATGTCCTGCGTTAAAAGAAGATCCACAGCAAAAATATTTACCCCCAGCGCTGTATACAGTAATATAACCCCCAGCGCTGTATACAGTAATATAACCCCCAGCGCTGTATACAGTAATATAACCCCCAGCGCTGTATACAGTAATATAACCCCCAGCGCTGTATACAGTAATAACCCCCAGCGCTGTATACAGTAATATAACCCCCAGCACTCTATACAATATAACCCCCCAGCACTGTATACAGTAATATAACCCCCCAGCGCTCTATACAGTAATATAACCCCCAGCGCTGTATACAGTAATATAACCCCCAGCGCTGTATACAGTAATATAACCCCCAGCGCTGTATACAGTAATATACCCCCCCAGCACTGTATACAGTAATAACCCCCAGCGCTGTATACAGTAATATAACCCCCATCTCTGTATACAGTAATAACCCCCAGCGCTGTATACAGTAATATAACCCCCCAGCGCTGTATACAGTAATAACCCCCAGCGCTGTATACAGTAATAACCCCCAGCGCTGTATACAGTAATATAACCCCCCAGCGCTGTATACAGTAATATAACCCCAGCGCTGTATACAGTAATATAACCCCAGCGCTGTATACAGTAATATAACCCCAGCGCTGTATACAGTAATATAACCCCCAGCGCTGTATACAGTAATATAACCCCCCAGTGCTGTATACAGTAATATAACCCCCAGCGCTGTATGCAGTAATATAACCCCCAGCGCTGTATACAGTAATATAACCCCCAGCGCTGTATACAGTAATATAACCCCCAGCGCTGTATACAGTAATATAACCCCCAGCGCTGTATACAGTAATATAACCCCCCAGCGCTGTATACAGTAATATAACCCCCAGCGCTGTATACAGTAATATAACCCCCAGCGCTGTATACAGTAATATAACCCCCAGCGCTGTATACAGTAATATAACCCCCAGCGCTGTATACAGTAATATAACCCCCCAGCACTGTATACAGTAATATAACCCCCAGCGCTGTATAGAGTAATATAACCCCCAGCGCTGTATACAGTAATATAACCCCCAGCACTGTATACAGTAATATAACCCCCAGCGCTGTATACAGTAATATAACCCCCCAGCGCTGTATACAGTAATATAACCCCCCAGCGCTGTATACAGTAATATAACCCCCAGCGCTGTATACAGTAATATAACCCCCAGCGCTGTATACAGTAATATAACCCCCAGCACTCTATACAATATAACCCCCCAGCACTGTATACAGTAATATAACCCCCAGCGCTGTATACAGTAATATAACCCCCAGCGCTGTATACAGTAATATAACCCCCAGCGCTGTATACAGTAATATAACCCCCAGCGCTGTATACTGTAATATAACCCCCAGCGCTGTATACAGTAATATACCCCCCAGCGCTGTATACAGCAATATAACCCCAAGCGCTGTATACAGTAATCTAACCACCCAGCGCTGTATACAGTAATATAACCCCCAGCGCTGTATACAGTAATATAACCCCAGTACTGTATACAGTAATATAACCCCCAGCGCTGTATACAGTAATATAACCCCCCCAGCGCTGTATACAGTAATATAACCCCCCAGCGCTGTATACAGTAATATAACCCCCCCAGCGCTGTATACAGTAATATAACCCCCCCAGCGCTGTATACAGTAATATAACCCCCCAGCGCTGTATACAGTAATATAACCCCCCAGCGCTGTATACAGTAATATAACCCCCCAGCGCTGTATACAGTAATATAACCCCCCAGCGCTGTATACAGTAATATAACCCCCAGCGCTGTATACAGTAATATAACCCCCAGCGCTGTATACAGTAATATAACCCCCAGCGCTGTATACAGTAATATAACCCCCAGCGCTGTATACAGTAATATAACCCCCAGCGCTGTATACAGTAATATAACCCCCCAGCGCTGTATACAGTAATATAACCCCCCAGCGCTGTATACAGTAATATAACCCCAGCGCTGTATACAGTAATATAACCCCAGCGCTGTATACACTAATATAACCCCCAGAGCTGTATACAGTAATATAACCCCCAGCGCTGTATACAGTAATATACCCCCCAGCGCTGTATACAGCAATATAACCCCAAGCGCTGTATACAGTAATCTAACCACCCAGCGCTGTATACAGTAATATAACCCCCAGCACTGTATACAGTAATATAACCCCCAGCGCTGTATACAGTAATATAACCCCCCAGCGCTGTATACAGTAATATAACCCCAGCACTGTATACAGTAATATAACCCCCAGCGCTGTATACAGTAATATACCCCCCAGCGCTGTATACAGCAATATAACCCCAAGCGCTGTATACAGTAATCTAACCACCCAGCGCTGTATACAGTAATATAACCCCCAGCACTGTATACAGTAATATAACCCCCAGCGCTGTATACAGTAATATAACCCCCCAGCGCTGTATACAGTAATATAACCCCAGCACTGTATACAGTAATATAACCCCCAGCGCTGTATACAGTAATATAACCCCCCCAGCGCTGTATACAGTAATATAACCCCCCAGCGCTGTATACAGTAATATAACCCCCAGCGCTGTATACAGTAATATAACCCCCAGCGCTGTATACAGTAATATAACCCCCCCAGCGCTGTATACAGTAATATAACCCCCCAGCGCTGTATACAGTAATATAACCCCCCAGCGCTGTATACAGTAATATAACCCCCCAGCGCTGTATACAGTAATATAACCCCCAGCGCTGTATACAGTAATATAACCCCCAGCGCTGTATACAGTAATATAACCCCCAGCACTGTATACAGTAATATAACCCCCAGCGCTGTATACAGTAATATAACCCCCCAGCGCTGTATACAGTAATATAACCCCCCAGCGCTGTATACAGTAATATAACCCCCCAGCGCTGTATACAGTAATATAACCCCCCAGCGCTGTATACAGTAATATAACCCCAGCGCTGTATACAGTAATATAACCCCAGCGCTGTATACAGTAATATAACCCCCAGCGCTGTATACAGTAATATAACCCCCCAGCACTGTATACAGTAATATAACCCCCCAGCACTGTATACAGTAATATAACCCCCAGCGCTGTATACAGTAATATAACCCCCCAGCGCTGTATACAGTAATATAACCCCAGCGCTGTATACAGTAATATAACCCCAGCGCTGTATACACTAATATAACCCCCAGAGCTGTATACAGTAATATAACCCCCAGCACTGTATACAGTAATATAACCCCCCAGCACTGTATACAGTAATATAACCCCCAGCGCTGTATACAGTAATATACCCCCCAGCGCTGTATACAGTTATATAACCCCCAGAGCTGTATACAGTAATATAACCCCCAGCGCTGTATACAGTAATATAACCCCCCAGCGCTCTATACAGTAATATAACCCCCAGCGCTGTATACAGTAATATAACCCCCCAGCGCTGTATACAGTAATATAACCCCCCAGCGCTGTATACAGTAATATAACCCCCCAGCGCTGTATACAGTAATATAACCCCAGCGCTGTATACAGTAATATAACCCCAGCGCTGTATACAGTAATATAACCCCAGCGCTGTATACACTAATATAACCCCCAGAGCTGTATACAGTAATATAACCCCCAGCACTGTATACAGTAATATAACCCCCCAGCACTGTATACAGTAATATAACCCCCAGCGCTGTATACAGTAATATACCCCCCAGCGCTGTATACAGTTATATAACCCCCAGAGCTGTATACAGTAATATAACCCCCAGCGCTGTATACAGTAATATAACCCCCAGCGCTGTATACAGTAATATAACCCCCAGCGCTGTATACAGTAATATAACCCCCCAGCACTGTATACAGTAATATAACCCCCCAGCACTGTATACAGTAATATAACCCCCAGCGCTGTATACAGTAATATAACCCCCCAGCGCTCTATACAGTAATATAACCCCCAGCGCTGTATACAGTAATATAACCCCCCAGCGCTGTATACAGTAATATAACCCCCAGCGCTGTATACAGTAATAACCCCCCCAGCGCTGTATACAGTAATATAACCCCCCAGCGCTGTATACAGTAATATAACCCCCTAGCGCTGTATACAGTAATATAACCCCCCAGCGCTGTATACAGTAATATAACCCCCTTTATCCGCAGACGCCGTCGCTGTCAGTCATGTGATATTTTGGGTGACTTTCCCGGCTCAAACACCGCACTGAGCTGACGCTTTATGGCGATGCTAATGAAGTCTGTTCCTCCATAGACTTTCATTAGTCGGAGAGTCCGGGGGGTGATTTAGTAGGTTGGACTCAGATTACAGAGTGAGAACTTTTTTTTTAAATCAAGGAATAAACATGGTGGGAATCCCCTTTAACTCCGGGGTCCTCAATTAAACGTTGGCAGCGAGCCGATGAATATTCATTATTTTTGGGCAAAATAACGTTTTTTTTTTATGTGTTCCCAGGATTCTGAATAATCCTCCATAAAACAAAATGTTCTTTTGCCGCCGCGTTCTATTCGGAATGTTTGGTATCGCGTCTCTCGCACGGTTCGCGCAATCAATCCCAGACGCGCCCCTCGTGCCGATGCAGGCTGGTGGCGCATGCTGCGATTCCCGGCATATGTCTGAAATCTGCCGGCCGTCAGCCGCAACGCACAGGAATCTCAACACAATCTGTGCCGATCTCCTGCCAAACGGCGCGCCGAGCGGTTATTCCCCTAAATAACCCCCCCCACGACAAACCTATATACCTTTATTTCTAACTACAACTCCCATCAGGCCCAGCCACTGCTCCCTACACTGAGGTTGTAATGGAAAATAAATGACTCAGCAAAAAAAATAAAAATAAAAAAAAAACATTTTGTTTTAACCCAAAATGCACCAAAGCCTTCTTTGTTGCTTTTGCCGTCAGACTTTCTCATGGGAACCGAAAAGAAAAGCCGGGGATTGAACTTTTTATGCCAAATAAATAAAAAATACATTCAGCGATAATTCCCAGGCCGGCGGCTCCAGATAAAACAACTCCCATCACCCTCGGAATCCCACCGGAGCGATTAACAGGACCCCCTGGGACTGATAATATTTAAGGAAGAATCGGTTCACACGTATTAGGAAAATATTCAAATATCACACGGAACGGGAAGACGTTTTACGTTACTGAGGGGGTGGTAGACACGTGGAACAGCCTCCCAGCAGAAACACGACCAAAAGCATCATACAACAGCCAGCCACTGGAACGGGAGCCCGCAGCGCCCAACGCACTCGCGCATGCTTATTAAATAAATACGTTTCCAAGCCGTGCCCCAAAACGCTTTATCAGACCAAGATGCCGAGACTCGCAGCACAACTCAGAGACTACCGAGGCGTTCGACCGGCCGCGGTCTACAAGGGGTTAACTAGGGAAAAAAAAGACATACGGAGAGCCGCGCATGCCACAAAAAATACAATAATAATATATATATATATATATATATAATAATAAATACATATACACACACTCACCTGCGCGTACTCTCTCTCCACTGCTGCCTTTTTCTGGCTAAAAGTCCTGAAAAGAAAAAAAAAAAAAAAAAAAGAACCATAATAAGAACCAAAAATCCTACAGAAATACATATTTTATTTATTTGTTTCATAAAAAAGGAAATTCAGCCCAAATCAATTACAAATACACAAAACATTTACCCTGGGGGCTGCCCTGGGGCGCGAGCAAAAAAAAAAAAAAAAAAAGTGCTCCCCTGTATTAAAACTATCAGAGAATCATTCACAGACCCTAAAATATTACAGCAATAACATCGTAAATCCAACCCTATCACGCTCAGCCATCCACAGCAGCCCGGTCATGACCGGGCTGCTGTGGATGGCTGAGCGTGATAGGGTTGGATTTACGATGTTATTGCTGTAATATTTTAGGGTCTGTGAATGATTCTCTGATAGTTTTAATACAGATCAGCGTCTGGGATCTCTACGGAACGGCCGGGTACCGGAAAGCTCCGCCGGAGAGCCGCGGTGCCCCCCAAACGCATGTATTACATCTGTACATTGAATGCAAAGCAGCCAGTAACCGAAGGGTTAAAATGCAGGCCAGGTAAAGCTTCATAGAGCAAAAGATTATATGATATACATCAAAGTGCATCTGATGCCTTTAAGAAGACTTAAAGGGGTGACAACGCCCCCCCCCCCCGTCAGTGGATCCCACTTCATTCTGCCCCCCAATCACCGGCAGAGGCCGTTCACTTTCCTAACTGGCTGCCTCTTGATGTCAGTGGTCCGGCCGGCCCCCCTTCAGCAGGCATTCACATGCCCCGGGATCACGATTATACCTCAAACATATCGCACACGGAACGCAACTCCCAAAGGAGGAGGCAGAGAAACATCTATACGGTATATATATACACACACCCATATATACGGTATATATATACACACACACACCCATATATATACGGTATATATACACACACACATACATATATATACACACACATACGGTATATTCACTAACAAACGGTCCATCAGGGGCTGGGAACGCCGGCGAGCTGCTTAATATAATCACCAAGAAAAAAAAATAAACGCAACCAATAAAAATAGCCATTTATAGAGCGCTGAATTCCAGTAACCGGAGAGACAGAGCCGGGTCAGAGAGAGAGCGCAGCCGGCAAACTCACAGCGCGCCGTGTATAAATCACACATCTCTGGGGCCACAGCAGCACAGTGCAGGGATCCAGCGCAGACAGGGTTAATGCTGTAAAGCAGATTTTCACCTGCCTGCTGTTATTCTATATCAATTGATGACACATGAGTCTCCCTGTCACCTGACGTTATATGAAAGGGACATTCCAGGGAGCCCCCGGAACAGTGAATGCGTGCGCGACCTTTCAGACGCATTCTGGAAACCGAAAGAAACAAGAAGAAAAAGTGTGTGTGTGTGGGGGGGGGATAACTTGTCTGAAGGAGAAGCTGCAGATTCCCCGCCCATCCGCGATACAATGTTCCGCGCCACCGATTGGCTGCTTCAAGCAGCGTCAGGAAAGGGCTTCCAATGAAATCCATTCGCCCAAACATGTGCATGCGCGGCAAACGGTTTTTATAAAGGGGCAAAATAATTTTTCAGGATTCTGCAGACCCCCCCCTCCCTGGGGCTGTGCAATGGGGGAGGGGATCACATATATGTATTAAAGTGCATTCGATGGCGGGCTGTCCCTTTAACAACAGAACGCTCTACAAGCCATTTAATGCCACTTCGTAGCCAGAACGAGGATGAACAGTAACCGGAGATTACAAAGTAAACGCTTTCCCCGTTCTGATGTTGACATCTCACCGCAGAGCAAGGTAGTTTTACGTTACTGAGAGGGTGGTAGACAAGTGGAGCAGCCTCCCAGCAGAGGTGGTAGAAGGTAATACAGTGGGGTATTAAACATGCGTGGGATAGACATACGGCTCCTGAATCTAAGACGAGACCAACGACTGATTAAGGTTTGAGTCTTTACAGCAGGAGAAACGGGCGACTAGACGGGGGCCGGATGGGGCCGATCTGCCGGTAAGCTCAGTATTTGAAGTCACGTTCCAGAAGGTCCCCGGCAGCGCTCTGATCGCGTCACAAGATCACCGAATACATATTTACAGCGTCAGGAATGTCACCTACCTACCCAACCCGACTGGCTCAAAGCAGTCAGTCCAGGCTCGTGACGAGTTACAGAAAGAATGAAAAACAAAAAAAAAAACGTCCTGTCTGACTGTGGAATTTGGGCTGAAAGGTTATTAATTATTTGCACGGTTTCATGAATTTAATGTGTGCCCCAGATCCACCGTACAGCCCGTGAGCAGACCACGAGAAACCCGACACAGCCCCACTGACAGCACAAACGGTTCGCCTTCACTTGGGCCGAGAGTATAACGGCGGCAGGTGACTGGGGGGGGCAACGGCGGCAGGTGACTGGGGGCGGGGCATCAATGGCAGCAGGTGACTGGGGGCGGGGCATCAATGGCAGCAGGTGACTGGGGGCGGGGCATCAATGGCAGCAGGCTTCCCGAAAGCATTTCCAATCAGACAAAACATTATCATCATTTGGCTTTATTAATTATTATTATTATTTATAAAGCGTCAAATTATGGAGCACTTTTAAAAAAGGCTTTTTTTCCCAGTTTCTATGACAACCACCTATCAGAGTCTGCTTTTATGACAATTAAGTGTTCCCGACAAAACTTTAAGGTCATTTTAATGAGTTATACCAAAAAGTCCAACGGTAACAATTCTATGAATAATTATATTCATTGTTTAAGCCCCGCCCCCTCCGGCCCTTTAAACTTTCTTATGAATGAATTACTTCAAGACCAATTACCCCACATACTAACACTGCCGCTTTACTTTACTGAGAGGGTGGTAGATAAGTGGCACAGCCTTCCAGCAGAAGTGGTAGAGGGTAATACAGTGAGGGGATTAAACATGCGCGGGATAGACATACAGCAGGAGAAAAGGCGTGACAAGACGGGGGCCGGCATGTTGTACGTTAATATATGCTTCCTGCTTCCCGTGTCTGACACTTTGTAGTTTGGCGGTATTTCTGACGTGTAACATGCATAACTTTGCGGTATTTAAACGACCTGCAAACTTTCACACCGCGGCAGAACATCCGCCGACCCGACGGGCTGGCAGATGATCCGCATTCTCACATCGCTCGCTCTTAGAAATACTCTTCATTCCTGCGTTAACCGTTTGCGTGCTGCTCGGCACATGGGGGGGGCATTTGGCAGAACCCCCCCACATGCATGTATTCCTCGTTTTACCCCCACCACTGGTGACATCTCCTGGTAGCGATACATTTACCACCATTCGGCTCCTTTATCGGCTCACTGAAGGTTAGGGGTCTAACGAGATGCCCCAAGCGCATGAAAACTGCCCCCAGGAAGACTATTGGTTTCCATGGTTACGAGGAAAACAATTTTTATACACCGTATTTCTCCGTTTGCTGGGGCATCTGCTTGGGTCGAGTTTATCGGATACGGGTCTCGCGTTACTTTCTAATACCCCCCCCATGCATCATTTTCCATAAATCTGCCCCAAAACACGGCTCTAAGGCCCGGGGTGGGAATGTTCTAGATTTGCACCCATTTCGGGTGGTTTTGGCTCGAGGTTCTCCAGGCTGCTTCTCTATCGGTCGGCGCCGTCTGGATGACATCACAGCCTTGACCGGACGCCGTTTTTGGGTTCTTCTCCGCCGCGTTGGCTTTTTTTTGGGGGGGGGGTCGATGATCTTACCCAAAAACTGCATTTTCGCCCCGAGCCGTGCCGTTTTGGGTGGAAACGTCCGGATATCACTTTGTTTTTAATTCTTCGGAATATTAATTCCTGTTACTTTGTTCTTCGTCGTCCTCCAGACCTAAAGCTTGGCCAACGATCCTTCAGCAGAGCGTCCAGAGCACCGGGGGTTAAACACTTATTGTCATTTACTTTTAGATATTTATTTGCCATTTTACTGTATTTTGGCAGTTTTTTAAGGTTGTCTTTGTAATTCCGCAGCTGCCCTTTTCAATACGATTTGCTGATTCGGCACTTTTTGCAGGGACGATAAATTCCCCCGGGACGCTCATTATTTGAGGACAGAAACCTAATCTGATCGTTTTTACTGCCGGCTGTAAAGCTTCAGGCCCGCGTCACATTGGCCCCCGGGTTCCACGTGTATCCCGAGCGTTTCTACACGCGTCGCTACGTTTTGTTAATATGTAGAACTTTATGGATTCTGTGATAATTCCAAATGCATTCCAACGGGGGGGGGGGGGCAGCGACATGCGCGACGGAGCCCTGCGGGAAATGCCGGTCCGTATCTTACATTTGGATGAACTTTCAAGATAAATATCTGGTTTTGGGTTATAAGTGGAACATAATGGTTAAAAATCAGGCGGCGGGGGGGGGGCTTGTGTAATTTCTTGGTGAGCTCCAGCAGAAAGGGCCAGCCCTGCATTATGTATAGGTCAGCGAGAATCTCCCCACTTTAATCATACACGATGCAGGGCCGGCCCAGTCTCCCACTTTAGTGAATAAATGAAACCCCCCCAGCCGCGTTTAAGGACACAGAAAACAGCCGGATAATATATTTTAAGTTTCTTTACCTAAAATCCGTAAAAATATATTATCTCGGCAATGCATTCACGCACGCCGCTTTTCAGATTGTGAGCTCAGACGCCCACCGCCCTCGCCGGGAACGCTGCATCCAGCTTTCCATCGGCACGTACAAAGCCACCCGAGGAAGGGACTGCTCTCCTCAGAGACGGGAGAGGTGGTTGTATCGCTTTAACGACACGCGTTTCAGTTAAGCCTCCCAGCTGTGACGGCCCGAAGCCCCCGGAAGAAGAGGAAATTCCATTGTCAATTCCTGGAGTTTGCTGAAAACCAACTGTTCTTCCAAAAAAATACTAAGCGGGAGGGAGAGGAGGGAGAGGAGGGAGAGGAGGACGCCGCCGCGCAGGAATTCTGTCCGGATTGGCTTTCTTACCTCATGTCTTCCAGCAAATCACATTCCGCTTGGTGCTTGGACTGCAGTTTTGTCATCTGCTCGGCTTGGATGTTCTTCAACTCTTGGGTAACTTTCACCTGAAATGACAAAAAATGGACTTTTTTTATAATAATAATAATAATTAAATAATATATTTATTTATTTTTAAATAGGAAATGATTTCTGGCACAATTTAGCAACAGAAGCAGCTGCTGACTCATAACATGTAACGATGTAACAGGAAAGCAACGAGAGCGCGGGGAGCGAGACACACAGAAAACATGCGCGAAACGCGGAAAAAAACACCAGAAAAGAGGCCGACATTAACTTTATAAACTGTTTAAACCGCAATCCAAAAATAAAACAAATGTTTGGTTAAGATAGTGCTATGCGTGTGAAACGGGGGGGGGGGGGGGACCAGGGGCCGCGATTGGTAGAGACCGATTGGCTTCACACAAAGCGCAGCGGCGTAGAAGTCTGAGCTTTACTCATTTTATTCAGAAACAGCTGAAATACACACAGGTTCTCTTTTCACGCGCTCATTACAGGGGAAAAAAATAAATTAATCATAAATTAATTAAAAATATATCATTTAGGATTAGGCCCTAGGAAAAGAAACTCTTAATTATCAAATAAAATAAAAATAAGTTTCCTGATTAGATAAAATAAGAGATGCTTTTTTTAAATTTATTTAAAAAAAAATTTTTTTTTTATTTGATAAGCAAGGCTTTTTATTTATTTTTAAAAAATTTTTTTTTGATAATTAAGACTTTTTTTTTTATTTAAAAAAAAGTCTTAATTATCAAAAAAATAATAATTTAAAAATAAATAAAAAGCCTTGCTTATCAAATAAATTTTTTTTTTTTTTTAAATAAATTTAAAAAAAGCATCTCTTATTTTATCTAATCAGGTACGGCAGGCGTTCAATAATAACAGATTCTTATTTAATATATAATATATATATATTATATAACATTTTATATTTAAATAAAACTGCCGGTCTGTCCTGCTCGAGGCTTGAATGAGGTCATGAATAATATTTGAGGATCATTTAAGAGGGAGATTAGATCTTAATTATAAATGAGCCTAACAGAAAAGAAAGCAGCCGTTACATCATAACGCCGTAAGGATGTATCGGCGGAAGCCTCCGGCGCCCACACACATTGTTACCGACACCTTTCACACGCAAAACAAAAGCCTTTCCAGCAACCGTCACGGTTTTGTTTCCGTGCGGATGGCGTAATCCTCTCCTCTATTCCATCAAACGCCTGGCGAACGACTCAGGATTTACAGCGGTGTGATGTCATCACAGCCGGCTGATGTCAGGGGGGGAAGGTGGATCAAAAGAACGCAATCTCCTGACAGATCATAATGCTGGGAACTTTGGAACGACTCCGCTCGAGCTTCAATGTCCAGTCTCCACTACGCTGTTTAAAGAGGACCCGGAACCCGATTCAACGTTATCGCGCTGCAGCAACCCAGTTGTAGTTTTTGCCCCATAATATAACGCTTTCAGGCAGCTGCATATCAGCCGTTTGTATGATTCTCGCTCTGTTATCTGATCCCCGATCTACTAACCCCCCGACTCCTTATCATACTGCCTGTGGGGGACAATAGAACGGCTCAGTCTTAATCACTCAGTTGGACTCTCTGACTAATGAAAGTCTATGGAGGGACGGACTTCATTAGCATCGCCATAAAGCATCAGCTCAGTGTGGTGTTTGGCTGGGAAAATCACCCAAAATATCGCATGACTGACAGCAACGGTGGCTCCAGGGCTGCAGATAAAGGGAGTTTATTGGGACAAATTTAGATAAAACCAGGTTTTTGTCTATTTTTGGCTGCGTTGACTATTTAACAACATGAGAAAGATCATAACACATACATCGTCCCCTCCTACAACGATAGTGAAAGTGCCGCCGATTGTACGTTTTTATCTTTGATCTCATATTCCTCGTATCGCACGCCCTGGAACACCAGCGTCGGCGCCTGGCGCAGTCACACGGTCGCCGTTACACTGCAACGGAAAAAAACAGCTGCCGAGATAAAAGCCGACGGCTTCCCCGGCCAGAGGACGACCGGCAGCCGAAGCGATGAAGGATCCGCCAGCGAATCACGTATCAGCCACACTGGAGAGGGTCGCCCTACACGACAGATCTCTCTTTTCTGTACCTGCGCGGGGGGGGGGATTTTGGTCTGACGGAAGGAATCTCCACGCAGCGCAGGTGCTCCGAGCTCACAAAGAAGCGCTTGTGCGCACGCCGAGCTCGCCCCTCTGCTTTGAAGAATTTTAACTCCGAGACCGGCGCGGGCGAAAGAATCCGACAGATTTAAAACAACAATACTCAGAAATAATAATGACACATTCTAATAGATTGTCAGCTCCCAGGGGCAGGGCCGTCTTCTCTTTCTGCCCCGGTATGATGTACGTTTTCTTGTAACAGCGCTACGGAACCTGCCGGCGCTATATAAATAAATGTCTGAAGGGAATCTGCAAATGAACTACAACTCCCATGATGCCCCAGGCTCAATACCAAATATACAGGTGCACCTGGACCACCCCTGCCGTGTGTCGCAGGCGTGTTTTTGCCGTGTCTCGGATGACGCGTTAACCCGAGCATCTCCCACGCGATGTGCCCTCGGGTGCCTTAAACACAGCCGGGAAACCGGTATCCTCCACCTGATGGTTACTCGCAACGCAACTTATTACACCCACCGACAATAACACGCAGAGGGATTATAATACAGATTACAGAGCGCCTCATAAACAACATCAGCCGTATATAACGATATATATATAATATATAACAACAATACATATAATATATAACTGTATATATAATATATAGCCATACATAATATATAACCGTATATAACAAAACAATATATAAAAAGGAGACACATTCACAGGTGGATTCCACGGGCAACTTTCTGATTATCTATTTAGCCCCCCGTGCGCGCTATATACACTAATATAAGCCCCCGCACGCTATATACACTAATAGAGCCCCCCCGCACGCTATATACACTAATATAACCCCCCGTGCAGTATATACACTAATATAATCCCCCCCGCCCCCTGGTTTTACCTCATTTTGTTCCAATAAACTCCCTTTATCTGCAGACCTGGAGCCGCCATTGTTGTCAGTCATGTGATATTTTGGGTGACTTTCCCGGCTCAAACACCACACTGAGCTGGCACTTTATGGCAATGCTTATGAAGTCCGTTCCTCCATAGACTTTCATTAGTCGGAGAGTCTGTGTGGGTGATTAAGACTGAGCCGTTCTATTGTCCCCCACAGGCAGTATGATAAGGAGTCGGGGGGTTTAGTAGATCGGGGATCAGATAACAGAGCGAGAATCATACAAACGGCTGATATGCGGCTGCCTGAAAACTTTATATTATGGGGTAAAATCTATTGCAAAAGGACGCAGGAATCGGGTTTACTTGGTACCCTGCAATTCTCTGAAAGTCTACAACTCTCATCACCTCCAGCCAGAAACACGTCATATGCCTTTACTCTATATTATTGTATCAATATCCTGGTAAAAGAATCGTTTTAAAAAAATCTAATACGCAGCAAGCGATCAGGATACGAAGCTTTAACCCCGCGGTTCCCTCAGAATAACGCGGAATCTGCTATAATTACCTAAATACTAAACGCCCGCTGAAATGCCGGGCCGTGGGTGTGAGGGGGGGGGACAATGTAATTATTACACATAAATGACATAAAAGCAAAAAAAAAAAAGCAGCTCTTTGTCTGATAACCCAAAGCCAGACTTTAACTTCCTTCCATGAGAAGAATAAAAACATGAAAAAAATACACAATGCGAGCGATTTAATTATTAATAACTTCTTTACACAGGTCACGGGGCCCAGACAAAGGCGCGGGGCAGCTTCACTTTCCCGTAGTCCTCGGACCAGTAACCCGCAGCCACGGACGGAGCGAGAGGGGCCACGGGGCCGACGGGGCGAGGGGGTACATTACAAGGGCTCCTGACGTTACACAGATTGGGTTCAGTAACGGGGTGGCAACAGCACCAGCCAGCAACCTAGAAGGGGGGGGGAGGTTACGTACCGGGGAGGAATAATCACTCACGAAGTTTAGATGACTTCCTCCCATGTCTACTATATGACCAAAAGTATTGGGACACCTGACCATTCCACCAACAGGGCCTTTAATTATTATTATTGGTTTATATGGCGCCATCAAACTCCGTAGCGCTGTACAATAACACGACGACATTCTAAATACACGGACATTAATATGAAGTCGCCCCTCCCCCTTTCTGCGGGATTGTCGCCCAGCAGAGGGTCTGTGAGGTCAGCCGCTGATGTTGGGCGAGACGCCCGGCTCGCAATCTCCGTTCCGGTTCATCCCAAAGGTGTCCGATGGGGCCGGTCAAGTTCTTCCTCCCCAATCTCAGCCCCCCATGGCGCTCGCTTTGCACACAGGAGCCTGGGACTGGGGCACATCGACGCAGGGGCGGAATAAGCACTATATGGCCACATAGTGCGGGGCCCGGGAATCTGGATGGTTACGCCCCTTTCTGTGTATTGTTTGAGGTAGAGCCCCATTAATGCTGCGGACGACGCTCAGTGGGTTAAAACCAGACGTCCAGAGGTTTCCTTTGCTCCACAGCCCAGCGGCGGTGGCTTTACACCACTCCAGCATCACATATACACCATCTCCGGCTTGTGTGCAGCTGCTCGGCCGGAAACCCACCCCATGAAGACCCCGGCGGCTCTTCGGAGCGACCCGCTCTGCTGCCAATGTCTGTCTGTCTCTCTGAGACCGCCTCTACCGGAAAACCACGACATGTCAGGACTACCACCCCAAAAAGAAACCTTTAATGGGCGGAACAGAGGAGTAAAGGCGATCCACGTCCTTATAACGAGCGGAACTTAAACTCATCGCAGGTTTAACCGAGGCGGTAACGGCGCGTTATTAGCCAAAGACACAGCTCCCCGGGCATCGGCAGAGGTGGCACCGCACGTTATTAGCCAAGGATGCAGCGCCCCGAGTATCGGCAGAAGTGGCACTGCGCGTTATTAGCCAAAGACGCAGCTCCCCGGGTATCGGCAGAGGTGGCACCGCACGTTATTAGCCAAAGACGCAGCGCCCCGGGTATCGGCAGAGGTGGCACCGCACGTTATTAGCCAAAGACGCAGCGCCCCGGGTATCGGCAGAGGTGGCACCGCGCCGTATACTCTCTACTGCAGAAAAGGCAGCTCGTTCCTGGAAGGACAAACAACTCCCTGAGTTCCCACATCGAACCCCCGAGAGACCGCATCACAGCACGCTAATCACATATCATCCTCCCGGAACACGCTACACGCCTCCTCTCCCTGCATTCTCACGGCAGTCACGTTCAGGGGCCGAATCAAACGATTGGCTGCACATCCTCATGCACACGCATCCGGCGGGGCCCAGCGGTACCCGGGACATCCACATACATGTATCCCGCGTACCCTCCAAGAGCCAACACACACAGCCTAGCGGTCCCCGGCCCGCACCCACCGCCGGCCCTCCGGCCCCCAGGGGACCCACCCAGGCAAACATATCGGTTCTAAGTACTAGCACATGGAACACGGGCACATGCAACACGGAACACGGCTAACACTGCTGGGGCCTAACTTTATTTCATACCGAGCTGGACGTGGCCCTTAAGAAAGCCGGGGGGGCCCTAAATAAACCCCCCAGGCGCTAAACGAATGGCAGACACCAGGGTAACCGTGTAGCGGACCTGCGCATGGGCACACGTATGCAGTCATACCTAACGATAATGGGGCTAAGGCTTAATATAGCGGCATCATATGCCATAGCGCTGCACCAAACACAGCCGTACTCCCCCCGGCCCACAAACACTGATCCTTAACGCCCTGCGCACACGCAGAAACACGCGTGCACGGACCCTGAGGTATCCTGAACATGACGCGCATCTCTCTGACACCTGCACGACCTGTTACATGTTACACCGCTACACACACTTATTTCACCATCACGGACACCTTAACCTACCCCGTGTACACGTACCGCGTGTAACTACAATATCAATAACCCTACGGCATGGGCGCACGGACACACGCATGAAATCATTGATACCGCAAATCATGCACCAAACATCTGACACAATCAGCATTCATATCACACGGATGTAAGTGAAATCCCCGTCACGTCAGTGAAGCACACGCTATCAGCCACCGCTGCAGCACCGCAAGAGGCAATAAAATAAAATAATTACCCCAATAAAAAAAAACACGTATGCGGCCAGTCCTTCTGATAAAGCACCCGGTAACAGATCACGTGTGACCAGCCTCACTGCAACATGTTAATCCCGCGGGATCACAGGGGTTAACACATTTAATTATACATGGGTCAGGCCACGAACGGGGTTAATAAGATGATAGGACGCTAATAGAAGACGGCCCCTAAGCGTGTACCGTATGAATCATACAAAAAACATATTTCATTGCACATGCAAACTCAGCATTAACATGCCTAAAGCCCCTGCAGCTGTCACGGCACACGCTTCACATGATAAGCGCTGTTATTACATGATAATACGCAAATACCCCCGTCTCCATGCATCCAGTGTAAGAAAAAACACGCTAAGGTCATGTGAGAAACGCCGGATACATTCACGCATGTAAACAGCCAGGTATGCAGGGAGTACATGCTAGTTACCCCCAATCAAAAGAAAATAAACACGCGTGTACATATATAGATACACATACACGTATTAACACACATATAGCATGCGGATCATGGCACACACACTACATGTTACATGTATGTACACATGACATGTGTATGTAGCATGTTGTGAAACGAACACTGTTACATATAATAAACATGTTACATATAGAATCACATACATAGATCTCAGACAGCACATACATAACAGATAACAGATCCCCCCCCGCCCCTTCTGATTAGTTCCATAACCCCACAGGGGTATCCCCCCCTCCCCCACGGTATTTACCCCCCTGTCCCCTCACCTTTCTCGGAGGGGGTTGCATGGTGCCAGAGGGCCGTGAAATCCAGGGATGCGGAGGGGGCAGGGGGTGTCCCCGGTGTGCAGCCTCTCTCTCCCCCCGGGGTGCAGGGCAGGGAGATGGGGCCGGGGGCAGCTCGCAGGGGCCGGGGCTTTGTGTCAAGAGGAACAGGGGTAGAACAGGAGTCCGGGGGGCTCCATGAAGGGCCGACAGACTGGAGACTAGGCTCAGACACACAGCCAGGGGGAGGGAGGGGAGGGCACTGAGCGAGAGGAGGGCAGCAACGGAGAGGAGGGCACTGCGTGAGAGAGAGGGGCGGGCATTGAGAAAGGGCAGTAACAGAGGGGAGGGTTCTTATTGTAGGAGGAGAGTGCAGCAACAGAGTCTGTATTAGACAGCAGACTCGGTCAGCCTCAGCCATTAGGAGGGGAGGAGAGAAGATCAGTCAGTTAGTGAGAGGGGAGGAGCAAGTCTCAGTCAGTACGTGAGAGGGGAGGAGCGATTCTCAGTCAGTCAGTGAGAGGGTGGGCGACTCTCAGTCAGTCAGTGAAAAGGGGGAGCGAGACTAAGTCAGTCAAGTGAGCGGGGAGGAGCGATTCTCAATCAGCAGTGAAAGGGGAGGAGCGATCCTCAGTCAGTCAGTGAGAGGGGAGGAGAGACGCTCAGTCAGTTATTTAGAGGGGCGGAGATATGCTTAGTCAGTCAGAGAAAGGGGAGGGGCGAGACCAATCAGTCAGTGAGGTAGGCAGAAAGGACGTTCGGTCAGTGAGTAGGAGGGGAGGAGCTATACTCGGTCAATGGGAGGGGCTCAGTCAGTCAGTGGAGGGAGTCCAGTAGCTGGAGAGTTGGCGGGCAGTCAGTCAGTCAGGTGGAGACCCCCTGAGGAGGGAGCGGAGAGCTGTGAGGGGAAGGAGGGAGTTTGCACCTCCCTGATGTTATTATTAAAAAAATAACGTTCTTTCCTTAAGGAGAAGCTGGAGTTTAGCGCTCCGTCTATCATCCCATCTTTGGCCACTTAAATCAGCCAATCAGCGGCAGGAAAGCGCTCCCAACGGGAGCTCTTCCTGCACATGCGCTCGGAGGGGCTGAACTGTTCTGTTTCCCAGCAAACTCTTTCCTTAGTGACCCCTCTGAGGTGAGAATGGGGGAGTTCCTGGGTCAGAGGAGGCCTATACCTGGCCTGTAACAAGGAACGGATCCTGGGATTAGCGGAGTGGGAAAGGTGTAACCGGGGGCAAGTACCGGGTGTAGCGGAAGAGTTTTCGCCAGGCGTAGTTACTATGATGACGTGGGGGTGATGGGTGTCTAAGGGGTCTGCGTCAGGTGTCCGCATTCAATAAAGGTCACACCAGGCCCAACGCTCATGAATGGACTCTTCCCCATTCACCATCTTTTTCCTCACCCTAGGGGCAATTGTAAGCCCTCATTGGTTTTATTGCCCTTTTTTGATCTGCACTGCATAGACGGCTGTTTTTACCCCCCATAACCGTGTTCTTGTTGGGGTAGAAATCTTCTGGAAGAGCTTTAATGCCGGACACAGCAGCGAAGCTTCTTCAGGACTCAGAAGACGAATCGCCGGTGGTGACGGCCGCGAGTTTAAGTCTTGCAAACCCGGTCCCCGTCACAGAAGTGGGATCGCTCTATACGGTTCCGTCACCGGGATCGCCTCCATCCGGGGGTAGTTTGGGCTGTGGCTACATGGCCGGAGTATGTGGGCGGACGAAGCTGTCGGCCTTCAGGATGCTCCTGGAGGTCTGTGGCATGTGGCAGTCGGTGGGTCATGGAAGCCGACGGTCATCTCCACCCTGAAGCAGATCGGGGTTTCTTGGCTACGGCTAGCCCCAGCAGCGGTCACTCCGAATCCAGCCGCACAAGTCGTTAGACTGTGTGAATATTCCTTGCTTGACCGTTGACCGCATTCTTTTACTCAAACTACCGACAGCAAGAACGTCGGATACAATCTGTCGGAATGTCTGTACGAATCGGAACGTTCCGTGATTTCATTCTGAGGGGTTACCGCCATCTACTGGCCGAGACCACAATTACGGGTTTCTCAGTCACCCAACTTTTTACGTTGAAATCAATTTTTGTGCCGTAACAGCGATTCCTCCCCGGCATACCACGCACGTCAGCGTGTCTTCATACACCGGTCAGGTTACAGGTCAAAGGTCAGCCATACGTTCTGCGCAAATGCCGATAATTACAGGAGTGCGTGAACATTATTGGATTAACAAACCAAGAGTTATAATTTGCGACGTCATTTTAACAATTAGGAGGACCGAGGGTTCTGTAGAAGCTGCAGCCTCTCCAAACTCTATAGGAACTGTAATGTGACTTTAACCCCTAACTCACCTTTTATTCATTAAGCACTGTACCGTTTAAATGGAGCCATTAACGCATACGTAACAAATATACATTAAGTCATACAGACACATCAGGACTGGGAGAGAGCCCGGCCCCGGAGCTGACGTCTATGGTAACGTTACACAAAGTTCTTGGCAGGAATGATGGGCTTCGAGGGCCGCACTCGTGAGCTTACAATCTAATAGTATGATTAATACTATGATCTAATAAATGATAATATGTTCATGGAGGAACTCATGCAAAAGCAATGGCGGTGGAGCCCTAAAGGAGTATTCAATCCGCCTACAGGCTGAAGTGTACCGTGAAATGGTCTTACTGAGCCTGTGGGGGGGGGGGTGCCGGGGCTGGGAATCTGTATAATTAGGACTGTCGGGTGTCAGGACTGGATTTGGTTTCCTTGTTAGCGAGTTTTCAAGCAGCTCCTTCCTGATCACATTCTGCTTTTCTTGGTCTTAGATCATCACTTACGAATTCTGGCAATTGTTCTTCCTTCATGGGTGGTGATCAAATTCAACCACCCCCCCACCGGACCACGGCGGATCTTCTCTGCCACCAAAACTGGTCTCTCCTTTAAAAACAATGCAACGTGAATCACACTTAAGGAAATTATAGCTCAGAACCCGCAAATGACAAAGAAATTACCAAGAAATCTCACATTTTCTGAGTAATAGTGCCGGAGATTGTATTCAATGATCAATAGATTGTAAGCTCATAAGAGCAGAAGCCGCTTCTCCTTCTGTACCAGTGTGTTAACACTATTGTAGTTTTAAATAGAAACATAGCCGGCACTTTGGCCCCATTCGGCCCCCGTCTAGTCGTCCGTTGTGCCTGCTGTAAAGACTCAAACCTTAATCAGTCGTTGGTCTCGTCTTAGATTCAGGAGCCGTATGTCTATCCCATGCGTGTTTAATACCCTCACTGTATTACCCTCTACCACGTCTGCTGGGAGGCGGCTCCACTTATCTATAAAGCTCTCATTAGAATAAACCTTCCTTATATTACACCTAAATAAATCCTAAATGTGATCCCTTCTCTTATACATATTGGCCACCAGAGGGCGCAGTTTCTGTCACTGTTATCCTGTTGATGCGTTCAATGATATTTATATCTCGCTCTGGGCTGCGCTTGTGGCAGGATGAGGCTGATATGTCGATGGAGATGCTCCTTATCAGGAACGCACCCGAGGGCCGGATGTTAGGTGACTCACCTTCGTTACATTTTTGTTGGTAGCTTCCCTATCACCAAACGTCCCGACAACACCAAAAGTCAACTCTCCGTTTCTGTTGGAATCTCTGAGGAAAGAGAGTGCGTCTCCGTGTAATACGCATCGATACCGCGCCGTGCGTAAACCCACACCTATCAACTATAACTATATTAACGCAGTGCAGCGCTCTACGGACTCCGTCAACAATATAAGAATATAAAAACCCGAGCTCGCCATTATAAGTCCTCTTTAATTATTTATATATTTACAGGAGAATGGCACAAAATACTCTCTCCACATCATTTTACTAAATCGCCACCATAGGAAGGCAATCGATAAAGAAGCAAAACAGTATTTAGCTGAAATACCCCCAAAAAACCTCAAATTGCAACTTGAAAAATAGTGATTATGAGTGGAGACCCGGGAGCCATGTGCAAATCCCTTAATCCATTCCAGTTCATTTGCATATTGCGTATTGGTTGGTGATGTCATCAAATCCAACACATTTAAATGAGTTTCTTCCTCTTGAAACATTGTTTTGATATCGTGAGAGCTAAACACACAGTCATTTTCTCTGCATTGCTACATTTAACACAGAAACAATAGAATCTGCCGGCAGATCGGCCCCCATCCGGCCCGTCTGGTCTCCAGCCCTTGAGATTCAAACCTTAATCAGTCGTTGATCTTGTTTTAGATTCAGGAGCCGTATGCCTATCCCATGCATGTTTAATCCCCTCACTGTATCAGCCTCTACCACTTCTGCTGGGAGGCTGTTCCACTTATCTACCCCTTCTCAGACAAATAAAACTTCCTTCTATTCCATCTCGGACTCTCTAGTGTTAGATTCTGGTCTCTTGTTGTAACTTTTCTCGTCCTTTGAAATAAACTTCCCTCCTGTACTTTGTTTAATCCCTTTAAGTATTTAAATTTCTCTCCCCACTCCGATCTCCTCTCTCTCTCTTCTCTCCTCCAAGTCAGACATATTGAGATCTCGTAGTATTTCCTGATCATTTTTATCCCGTAAACCATTTCCCACTTTGGCCGCCTCCTCTGAACTCTCTCCAGTCCATATTCTTCTGGAGATCCGGTCTGACCAGAGATCTGGGGCAGTGAGGTTCCTAGGAATCAATCCAGCCAGGGATATCCAACGTGGATGGAAAGTTTCCAATACCCCCAGGGGCAAGAAACGAAGATCACAAACCCCCGGAGTCGTTAGTCTCGTGAGACAGACGTTTGATACATTTTGTGTTTATTGATGTGTTACGAGAATAACATTGTTACACAAAGTGTTCTAAATAAATGTCTCGGCCGCGTCATTAACGATGGGGTGCTTTAGATAAAAGGTGGCCTCCCGGGACGTGGGCAGCGCAAGGGTTAAGTATGGATCCGGGGAGCTTAGAGAGGAACAAGAGGAGGTGCCCTTAGGGCATATAATGAAAAGCTATAGAGGCCACGAAGCTGCAGTCAGTCCATCTTTATCTTGATGAACGGCGAACTGACCCATTCGACTTGTCAAGACGCGTGAAAGAGTTATCGCACGTCATTCCTTATCAATATTATTCACAGATGCATCCATGCTGTTGGCTGGAGGTAATAAGAGTTGTACACTAAGGTCCATAGAATACCAGGGTACCAAGTAAACCCGATTCCTGCGTCCTTTTACAATCTACTAGACAAACACCCCTGAAATGGCTCGGTCTTAATCACTCAGCCAGACTCTGAGTAATGAAAGTCTATGGAGAAAAGGACTTCATTAGCATCGCCATAAAGCATCAGCTCAGTGTGGGGTTTAAGCCAGGAAAGTCACCCAAAATATCACATGACTGACAGCGACGGCGGCTCCAGGTCTGCAGATAAAGGGAGTTTATTGGGAGTTTAACAAAATGAGATAGAAGGGTTATTACTGTATACAGCGCTGGGGGTTATATTACTGTATACAGCGCGGGGGGTTATTACTGTATACAGCACTGGGGGGTTATATTACTGTATACAGCGCGGGGGGTTATTACTGTATACAGCACTGGGGGGTTATATTACTGTATACAGCGCTGGGGGTTATTACTGTATACAGCGCTGGGGGGTTATATTACTGTATACAGCGCTGGGGGTTATATTACTGTATACAGTGCTGGGGGGTTATATTACTGTATACAGTGCTGGGGGGTTATTACTGTATACAGCGCTGGGGGTTATATTACTGTATACAGCGCGGGGGGTTATTACTGTATACAGCACTGGGGGGTTATATTACTGTATACAGCGCTGGGGGTTATTACTGTATACAGCGCTGGGGGGTTATATTACTGTATACAGCGCTGGGGGTTATATTACTGTATACAGTGCTGGGGGGTTATATTACTGTATACAGTGCTGGGGGGTATATTACTGTATACAGTGCTGGGGGTTATATTACTGTATACAGCGCTGGGGGTATATTACTGTATACAGCGCTGGGGGTTATATTACTGTATACAGCGCTGGGGGTTATATTACTGTATACAGCACTGGGGGTTATATTACTGTATACAGTGCTGGGGGGTTATATTACTGTATACAGCGCTGGGGGGTTATATTACTGTATACAGTGCTGGGGGGTTATATTACTGTATACAGCGCTGGGGGTTATATTACTGTATACAGCGCTGGGGGGTTATATTACTGTATACAGTGCTGGGGGGTTATATTACTGTATGCAGCGCTGGGGGGTTATATTACTGTATACAGTGCTGGGGGTTATATTACTGTATACAGTGCTGGGGGTTATTACTGTATACAGAGCTGGGGGGTTATATTACTGTATACAGCGCTGGGGGTTATATTACTGTATACAGCGCTGGGGGTTATATTACTGTATACAGCGCTGGGGGTTATATTACTGTATACAGTGCTGGGGGTTATATTACTGTATGCAGCGCTGGGGGGTTATATTACTGTATACAGTGCTGGGGGGTTATATTACTGTATGCAGCGCTGGGGGGTTATATTACTGTATACAGCGCTGGGGGGTTATATTACTGTATACAGCACTGGGGGGGGTTATATTACTGTATACAGCGCTGGGGGTTATATTACTGTATACAGCGCTGGGGGGGTTATATTACTGTATACAGCGCTGGAGGGTATATTACTGTATACAGCACTGGGGGTTATATTACTGTATACAGTGCTGGGGGGTTATATTACTGTATACAGTGCTGGGGGTTATATTACTGTATACAGCGCTGGAGGGTATATTACTGTATACAGCACTGGGGGTTATATTACTGTATACAGTGCTGGGGGGTTATATTACTGTATACAGTGCTGGGGGTTATATTACTGTATACAGCGCTGGGGGTTATATTACTGTATACAGCGCTGGGGGTTATATTACTGTATACAGCGCTGGGGGTTATATTACTGTATACAGCGCTGGGGGGTTATATTACTGTATACAGCGCTGGGGGTTATATTACTGTATACAGCGCTGGGGGTTATATTACTGTATACAGTGCTGGGGGTTATATTACTGTATACAGTGCTGGGGGTTATATTACTGTATACAGCGCTGGGGGTTATATTACTGTATACAGCGCTGGGGGTTATATTACTGTATACAGCGCTGGGGGTTTTATTACTGTGTATAGCGCAGGGGGTTATATCACTGTATACAGCGCTGGGGGGTTATATTACTGTATACAGTGCTGGGGGGTTATATTACTGTATACAGTGCTGGGGGTTATTACTGTATACAGCGCTGGGGGGTTATATTACTGTATACAGCGCTGGGGGGGTTATATTACTGTATACAGCGCTGGGGGTTATATTACTGTATACAGTGCTGGGGGGTTATATTACTGTATACAGCGCTGGGGGGTTATATTACTGTATACAGCGCTGGGGGTTATATTACTGTATACAGTGCTGGGGGTTATTACTGTATACAGCGCTGGGGGGTTATATTACTGTATACAGCGCTGGGGTTCTTTCCATTAGAGAGTATCCTGGCCATCTAGCTGTCACCGGAGGCGGTTTCTGTCTGAAGACACCGTATGTTCTGGTATTATAAGTGATGAGGTCTGAATGTGAAATTGGGTGAAGCCGATCAGAAAACCTCTCTCTCCGAATTGTGGGCGAAAACTAAAAATTGGAATGTAAAGAAACGACTAAATCCGTCTCTGAGGGAAATCCCATTTTGCCACAAACTTCCCGAGAACGTTTTTAGACCACCAAGCGGACCAAACCATCATGGATGTCAGCGGCAGCGAACGGATGAGCCGCGGCCTTGCGTTGAGGTCAATTCAGTCCAAATTTAAGATTCCTAAATTTCTAAATTAAAAAACCGTCCTCCGCAATATAAAAAGTGATGGAAGCCGTCCGGGATTTCACGGAGAAGCGGTGAGCCGCGAGTTCCAGTACATTTTCAGTTCTTCCCCTTTAATGAGTTAATTATGATGTAATTATGATAATAATCCAAATTCTCCTTTCTCGTTCGGCGAGTCTTTGTTTTGATTTCTCTTACGGCGAATTATCTGAGTTACGCAACCGCCGCCGATCGCTCGTTTAATAATTGATACATTGTTCGCACTTTCCGCGAGCGTCGGAATCTTCATCCTGCGCGGCTCTCCAATGTGTTTTTAGGCTCGGATCCACAGAAATCGTTCGACGTCATAAACGCCGACTCCGTGAGAAACCTCAGTCCGGACTCGGCTCTTGCGCAACAAGCGGCTCTTGCTTCAGCCGGCGTAGAGAGTTCGCTGCGCTCGTTACGCTCCAGGAACTTAAGAAGGTGGTGCCAGAACCCGGCGACCGGCGCTTACTGCGGGTAATGATCAACTACCCCTGCCGAGCAAAAGAAACCCGCGGAGAAACGATCCGACTCCCGGAGGCTGCCGGCTGCGCCGCAGGTACGCAATTTATATCGGAATTCTGCAGAAATAGAGAATTAGCTGCTGGAAACATAGAACCCGCCGGCAGATCGGCCCCCATCCGGCCCCTGTCTAGTCACCCATTTCTCCCGCTGTAAAGACTCAAACCTTAATCAGCCACACGGAACACTGACTGTTACATTTCACCCTATTTTGTTTTTCCTCCTATTTTCTTTAACCCTCTCCTCTCTGTGCTTCTGGGTAGGAACGATCTCGGTTGATACTCCGGTTATTTATTAAAAACCCAATAAAACAGAGGGTTTTTTTTTTTTTTTAGAAAGACTCGTAATGTCCCGGAGTTCACGTAGCTCCTGATTACCGTATTCCTGGTAAAAGTTTGGCCTCGGTGAAGCCGTTGGGTTTTCTCATTTTACGTAATAATAGAAGGACAATTTTGTAAGCGATGGATCTGACGGGGGAGGGGACTTTGTGCATCCACACTCCTTGGAGCATTATGTCCATGCTCCAAAACGAATGTATTTAACCCAAAAACATAGAGTCTTTAGGAAATGCCGTGTAGCCAATAATAATAAGCACGGAAACAGAGAATCTGCCAGCAGATCGGCCCCATCCGGCCCCCGTCTAGTCTGCTTGTTTCTTCTGCTCAAACCTTAATCAGTCGTTGGTCTCGTCTTAGATTCAGGAGCCGTATGTCTATCCCATGCATGTTTAATCCCCTCACTGTATTACCCTCTACCACCTCTGCTGAGAGGTTGTTCCAATTATCTACCACCCTCATACAGGTTAAGATAAGCCCAGGGAGCTCTTATTATCTTGTGGTTTAGATTTTGCTTTTAGATTTGCTTTCTGGATGATTTATACACAAACTTCTCCTTCTTCCCGTCTTCTATAGCGATCTTATCTCTTGGCTTTGCTTCTTTAGAGATTTTTCATAAAGGGTAATAAAAAGAAAAGAAACACATGCGGAGGGTTTTATAAGGTAACGATGATTAAAAGCAGCTTTTGGAGATGAACCAAAACCGAACGGGGTTATTGTTAGAACGTTTCACGATGACCCTCAAAAGTCCCTGCAATGCTGCGCCCTACCCTAGTGACGAGTGCCATGATAGAAACCGAAATAGTTAAAGGGCCATTGGAACACAGGAGTGATGGGAGTGATAAAGGGCCATTGGAACCCAGGAGTGATGGGAGTGATAAAGGGCCATTGGAACACAGGAGTGATGGGAGTGATAAAGGGCCATCGGAACCCAGGAGTGATGGGAGTGATAAAGGGCCATTGGAACACAGGAGTGATGGGAGTGATAAAGGGCCGTTGGAACACAGGAGTGATGGGAGTGATAAAGGGCCATTGGAACCCAGGAGTGATGGGAGTGATAAAGGGCCATTGGAACACAGGAGTGATGGGAGTGATAAAGGGTCTCTGTACGCCTATGAAGAGATTCCATTAAAAATCAGACAATTCCAGCTACAATAGTTATTTACAGCATTAACCCCGTCTGCGCTGGATTTCTGATCCATTTGATGTTATTTTAATGGACAAAAATTTGCTTTTCTTTCAAAAAAAAAGGACATTTCTGATGACAAAAAAACACTTGTAGATAGTCTTAGATTACTGTTTGGGGGGTTTATGCCGGTACCCGAAAGGGGGCAGAACCGTCGGGACTTTGACAGTCAGAACTCTCACGGATCTGCCGCTAGCGCTGTAACGATGCATGATGAATAAGGACAGGTTCCAGGAGTCCAAGTACATTCACAATAAAGAGATCACAAAAAACCTCAGAGGATCGGATTTAGGACGCGCTTTCAGAACCCCTCTGAAGTCAGCACTCAGGAAATGAAACATTGTAACAAATTGTAGCGTAACATTCTGTGATCCGGGAGCGGCTGCCATGCATCTCTCTGAATGTTACAGCAACTAACACATTTCACGCTGACTTTATGAGAACGTTTAGCTTTCTATAAACGTGCTTTCTGTGTTTATGAATACGCCGGGTTATTTAGCTAGAAGGCGCGTCAGGGAGATGCATAGAATGAAACAGATACGACCCCAGTAATAGATTCAGGAGCCTACTCCATGCATGTTTAACTTCTCTCACTGTATTAGTCTCTACCGCTTCTGCTGGGAGGCCGTTCCACACATCTACCACCCTCTCAGTAACGTAAAAAGAATAACAGCTCAGTACATAAAATGAATAGCATCTCATTAAATAATGGTGCTGTTCACCAGGCCAGCGGGATACCCCTACGAATTAAATAGGGGGAGACCAAAGTATCAAACTACTTCTATTAATACTCGAAGCTGGCCCACTTGGGTGGTCTTAGAAGCTCACAATCATATCATAACATGTCGATCTTAAAAGCAGGTGTTTACCTTCAGCCACGCCAGCGAGCTCTGCTTTTCCAGGCGTCTTCAATTTAAAATCCTCGTCTACCCAAAGCGAAAAGCATCCGCCGCCCAGCAGCTACCGGGATATTAGTGGGCAGGGAGCGTCTCCCAATATCAGGAAGTCGGGATATTTCATATTTATTTTTAGAAAACACACAATTTGGCAAGCGCTGAAGGGTGTGACGTCCGCAATTAATTCTAGAATTGGAATGTATGTATATATATATATATATACCGTATATATATATAATGTATAGGGCTATATACAGCTTTGCTCCTGATCACCCACTTATATGAAGTCCTGATACGATTGATTCCTGGTTACAAAATGGATACAAATTTCATTTTTATTTATTTATCATTTTAATTGTGTGTTAGAGAAACTTAATTAGACTCTTGCCCCATCCACCACCAGGGAATTGTTTTAATGTTTACATTACATTAACTTAATTGAGAGGGTAGTAGATAAGTGGAACAGCCTCCGAGAATTATCTAAAGGAAGGGGGGAAAAAAAAACAAGAACAATTAAAAAACCAGAATGGAAAAAAAATAACAATATTCCTGGAACAGCCTCCCAGCAGAAGTGGTAGAGGTTAATACAATGCAGGGGGTTTAAAACAGGCATGGGATCGGGGCATGGCTCCTGAGTCTAAGACGAGGCCAGCGACTGAGTAAGGTCTGAGATTTTACTGCAGGAGAAAGGGCCAGACTAGACGGGCCGAATGGGGGCCAATCTGCTGGCCTCATTAAGTAGGATGCTCGTATGAGCATGAGTCTAAATTATTTGTGTAGGGAGCTCCCAGCCGTACAATTCAGATTCTAAAAACCCAACTGGTTTAAAGAAATGTAATGGAAACGTCCTGGAAATAAAGGAATACCAGCCCCAGGTGTCATGGCTCTGTTTCTGGGCGCACGGAACATGCCGGGTTCCGGCCTCAATGTTTCATCCTCGGAACAGAGACCAAACCCTGTACTTTAAAGTCAATTTGGAACACACATTAGTCTTAAGTAACATACGTGTGAAAACACATAGTTCCTAACACTACTGCGGCCCCTGATAATGGCCCCTGATAATGGGCCGGGGCGTCTGGGAGAGCAGCGGTGTCGTTTGTATAATGCAAAAAAAAGTATTTTCACATATATTTACTGTAAATGTGTAAGTGCATGGTGTTAGAGTGGCTGTGTGTGTATAAGTTATGGTGTTGGAGGGGCTGTGTGTGTGTGTGTGTATAAGTTATGGTGTTGGAGGGGCTGTGTGTGTGTGTATGTGTGTGTATGTGTAAGTGTTTGACATTGGTATGTTTATGGTGTTAGTGTGGCTGTGTGTATATGTGTGTAATTGTGTGTGTATGTTGTAAGTGTGTGTTAGTGGGTTTGTGTATATAGAGGTATGTTTATGGTGTTAGTGTGGCTGTGTGTATATGTGTGTAATTGTGTGTGTATGTTGTAAGTGTGTGTTAGTGGGTATGTGTATATAGATGTATGTTTATGGTGTTAGAGTGGCTGTGTGTGTGTATATGTGTGTAATTGTGTGTGTGTGTTAGTGGGTTTGTGTATATAGATGTGTGTTTATGGTGTTAGTGTGTTAGTGTGTCATCATACCCCAACATCCTAATTCATTCCAATCCCCCACCACAGTCATTATCCCCCAAAGTCCATATTCATACCTCCCATCACTTGGGAAGTATGAAACTGTTGCGACACTTCCTGATGAGTTGACTGACGTTCATCAAAGCTCTGCGCTGGATTGCGACACAGGCCGTTGCTCCAAGCAAAATAGACAAAAATATTCCATCATGTCAACAAAAAGCGAGGGGAATGATTGCTTAATGCAGCGCTACAGAGTATGACGGCGCTATATAAAACAATAAATAATAATAAAACGTGCTCTATGACTTTTTCTTTTGACCTATACATTTGCAATCTTCTTATACATCATAATATGAGCCCTGCAAGACATTATGTTAACAGGGTTGTGGATGAGGGGGAACAGCCTCCCAGCAGAGGTGGTAGAGGGTAATACAGTGAGGGGATTAAACATGCATGGGATAGACATACGGCTCCTGAATCTAAGACGAGACCAACGACTGATTAAGGTTTGAGTCTTTACAGCAGGAGAAACGGGCGAGTAGACGGGGGCCGGATGGGGCCGATCTGCCTGTACCCAGGAGGAGAGACGTGGCAATACCCCCTCCTTGAGTTTGGAGGAAGTATAAAGCAATAATTGAGATCAGGTGCGTATCAGATCGCGGCGCTCGGTATGAATCAGAAACATCAGGTATTGCAAAAGAGCAGGTGCCGGAACTCTCCGTGAGAATAAAGGAGGCGACCGCTTCCTCAAACCGAGTCTTCACTTCAGTTGAGTTGCGAGATCAGATGGTTGAGTTTTATTCATTTATTACCCACTTATATAAACTAACACTGGAAATAGTTTCAAGATCCTTCAAGAGCGTCCTGATGATCCCAGCGCCGTAACAATACAGCCTGAACCTGAACGCAGGGGGAGGAAACGCGTCTTGGGCCGGAGGAACGCGTGGTGGATGGAGGAGGAGAGCCACCACCACATGTCAGGCCCTCCTCGCCGTTTGTGGAGAGATTACGTCTGGGATTGTTATCTAGAGATAGAAGGAAAGAATGTCTGCGCGTAGAATGTCTCCTTTCGGTTAGATCTGCTGTCGAGGAACGTGGCTTGCTGGTAGAGGTCGTTGCTTCTTCTCTGTCAGGCTTACGAGGCTGGTTGTTGGAGACCCCGATCGCTGCCCCCATGGGGTAGTAAGTCTGCCTTAGTAAGATCGGCCTCTGGCGGAGGTGGATCACGAGCGCTGGCTTCTTACTGTAGGTCGTTTTGGTGCTTGTGGTGGGCTGCGTGGTGGTGGACATGTTTTGTCTGCCGTGACTCCTCTCTAAGTTCTCACATTTATGGAAACCGAAGGGTTTATGTCTAGTATGTTGTCTGGTGTCTTCCCGTCAGTATACGATGGGGACCCGGTAATGTATTGAATGACGTGCCGGAATTCTGTGGTCAGAAGTAAATGCCTCCCAACACTGACAAAGTAAGCAAAGTAGGAAGCGATGTCTGCCAAGTATATGGATGAGAACGCAACAATGACATCATAGCTCTAAGCTAAATATGTAAAGGTTGCCCAGCCAATGAATGCAAGCCCAGGGGCTGTTTTAGCTTCATTGGGACCCTAAGTGAACGATTAAGGTATAACATTGTGTGGATACCACGTCATGCCCCTGGCTAAATGGGGCCCTTAGACCAATGGGGGCCCTAAGCAGCTGCTCTATCTGCTCATAAGGTAGCACCCCCTCTCAGAGCCGGCCTTAGGTGTTCTGGCGCCCTGTGCGGACTACTCCTCTGGCGCCCCCCATCCCAAAAAAAGAAAGGAATAAAAACTTGTAACAAAACTTGTAACAAAACCCCAATCACTATATACTACGCCAAACATTGATGTGGTGTAGGCCTACCACTTCTTTGTCTGGCTTAGTAGTGGGGATGCACCGAAACGAATTCTGGACTGAAACCGAAAGTGCAGCATTTACCTGGCCAAAACCGAATATGCCCCCCCCCCACACCATAAAGAAATCTAACACTTTTATTTAAAGTAAGTAACACACCAAAATAGGACAAAACAATTAAATAACAATAATATATATATAATATATATATGATTAACAGCAATCACATTCCTATCATGCCCAGGCATACCCAGATTTCAGGATGTACTCGCAGACTTGGCATGATAGGAGTATGATTGCCCTATATACCCCTTCTCACTCCTTTCTGCCCTATCTACCCCTTCTCACTCCCTTCTCCCTATCTACCCCCTTTCCCCTGTCTCACTCCCTTCTCCCTATCTACCCCCTCCTAACTATCTACCCTTTCCCTCTTTGAAGTTCACTTACCTTTCAGGAGTCCTGCGGTGGGGATGCAAGGCCTCTGCCTCCCAGCTCTGCCACTGTATGGAACAGTATAGAGTGATGGGCGTTATGATGTACTTTTAGAGCATGAAAAAGACATTGGAAATGGTACAGCATAACACCCATCACTCTCACACACTTACCAATCCACACGTATACACCAATCCACACGTATACACCAATCCACACGTATACCAATCCACACATATACCAATCCACACATATACACCAATCCACACGTATATACCAATCCACACATATATACCAATCCACACATATACCAATCCACACATATATACCAATCCACACATATACACCAATCCACACATATATATATATACTAATCCACACACATATATATACCAATCCACACATATACCGTATATACTAATCCACACATACCATTCCACACACATACCAATCCACACACATACCAATCCACATATATACCAATCCACATATATACCAATTCACACATACACCAATCCACACATATATACCAATCCACACATATACCAATCCACAGGGCCGGACTGGCCCACCGGGATACCGGGAAATTTCCCGGTGGGCCGGAAGGTCCGTGGGCTGGGACCAGGGGCAATTGCCCCCCAGGCTGCCCGAAATCTAATCTGAGCGGCCGCTGGGTGCTGATGCGGCCGGCGCTACTATAATACTTTTTTCTTAATTTAATATGGCAAGCTGGTCCGGCTTGCCATATTAAATTTTAAAAATGTATTACAGTATCGCCGGCCGACCGCATCGGCACCCAGCAGCCGTGTGCGATGGCCGCCTAGTGATGGGAGCAGCGTGAGGGGTGAAAGCTCCGCCCCCTCGCACTGACCTTTCACCTCTCACGCTGCTCCCATCACTATGCGGCTGTCAGATTGCTGGGAATGTAATCTGAACGGCCGGTGCGTGCTGATGCCGCCGGCCGCCTCTGCTTTAATACTTTTTTTTCTACTTTATATGGCGAGCCGATCCTGCTTACCATATAAATAAAAAAAAAAGTGTTAAAGTAGCTCCGGCCGGCGGCATCAGCACGCACCGGCCGTTCAGATTACATTCCCAGCAGTCTGATGGCTGCATAGTGATGGGAGCAGCGTGAGGTGGAAGCTCCGCCCCCTCGCACTCAGACTGCTGCAGCACCGGATGTCAGGTCAGTGAAGAGAAGTAGAAGGTGAGTAAAGTAATGTATTTTTTTGTACAAAATGTATAATATTTTTTTGAATGTGTTTTCAGCATGTGTGTGTATGTAAGTGTGTCCCCCTATATGCCACTCTGCCTCCAGAAATGCCTTTTACCCCCCTATATGCCACTCTGTCCCATGACATGCCTTTTAACCCCCTATATGCCAGAGTGGCATATATATGGGTATAAGGCATTTCTGGATGCAGAGTGACATATAGGGGATTAAAAGGCATATGATGGGACAGAGTGGCATATAGGGGAACATAAGGCTTTTTTGGAGGTAGAGTGATATGCATGATATGCCTTTTAACCCCCTTTATGCCACTCTGCCTCCAGAAATGCCTTATACCCATATATGCCACTCTGTCCCATGATATGTCTTCTAACCCCCTATATGCCACTCTGCCATATAGGGGGTTAAAAGGCATATCATGGGACAGAGTGGCATATAGGGGTATAAGGCATTTCTGGATGCAGAGTGACACATAGGAGGTCAAAAGGCATATCTGGAGGTATAGTGGCAAAAAGGGGGTTAAAGGTATATCACGGGGCAGAGGGGCATATAAGAGGGTTGAGGCATATCAGGGAGGCAGAGTGGCATATGGGGGTTAAAAGGCATATCATGGGACAGAGTGGCATATAGGGGGGCATAAGGCTTTTCTGTAGGCAGAGTGCCCCATGATATGCCTTTTA
Organism: Spea bombifrons; assembly: GCF_027358695.1. Classification (NCBI taxonomy): domain Eukaryota; kingdom Metazoa; phylum Chordata; class Amphibia; order Anura; family Pelobatidae; genus Spea; species Spea bombifrons. The sequence continues at coordinate 137,519,479 of NC_071088.1, read as the reverse complement.
ACCCCCTTTATGCCACTCTGCCTCCAGAAATGCCTTTTAACCCCCTATATGCCACTCTGTCCCATGATATGCCTTTTAACCCCCTATATGGCAGAGTGGCATATAGGAGGTTAGAAGGCATATCATGAGACAGAGTGGCATATAGGGGTATAAGGCATTTCTGGATGCAGAGTGACATAGAGGAGGTCAAAAGGCATATCTGGAGGTATAGTGGCAAAAGGGGGGTTAAAAGGCATATCACGGGGCAGAGGGGCATATAGGAGGATTGAAGCATATCAGGGAGGCAGAGTGGCATATAAGGGATTAAAAGGCATATCATGGGGCAGAGTGGCATATAGGAGGGTATAAAGCATATCGGGGAGGCAGAGTGGCATATAGGAGGGCATAAGGCTTTTCTGGAGGCAGAGTGCCCCATGATATGCCTTTTAACCCCCTTTTTGCCACTCTGCCTCCAGGAATGCCTTATACCCCCTATATGCCGCTCTGTCCCATGATATGCCTTTTGACCCCTATATGGCAGAGTGGCATACAGGGGGTTAAAAGGCATATCATGGGACAGAGTGGCATATAGGGGGTATAAGGCATTTCTGGAGGCAGAGTGGCATATAGGGGGTTAGAAGGCATATCAGGGGGGCAGAGTGGCAAGCCTGGGGGCAGATGTGCATAACTCGGGGGTAGGTTGGCAAATAAAAGGAAAAAAAACCAAACATGTCTCAATCATAGCTTATATTAAATATGAAAAAAATAGTCTACATGAATTAATAAAGAAACAAAAGTTTCTTACCAGAATATCGTGAAGAATAATGTGATCACTGTTTTGTTCCACTGAACTTTTTCATCTAAAATGTTCGCTGTAGTAAATGTTTTGATCCCATTATGTGTAATGTATTTCATTTATTAGGGCCTTTTAACACTTTTGCTTTCTGGCATTTTAATACAAATAATGAGATAAAAAGAATGGCGAATAGTGTGACTCGGGTGTGTATAAGGGGTGCGTGTGGTTAAAGAGCGCGACTGTGAGATAAACTATATGGGGCTGGTCTCCAAATTTTTCCAGGGCTGCTTTTCAGTCCCAGTCCGGCCCTGCCAATCCACACATATATACTAATCCACAAATATATACTAATCCACACATATATACCAATCCACACATATATACTAATCCACACATATATACTAATCCACAAACATACACCAATCCACTCTCACTGAATGTTTTCCTACCTTTCCTCTTTTCTCCTTACAGCTCCTCTTCCTTCTCTTCGCTCCTCTTCTTCAGTTCTTCTGTCTTCTTCCGGGTCAGAGGGCACGGACAGCGGTGGGCGTGGCTTCAGTGTTGTGCGCCGGGATCTGACAACAAACCCCGGCGCACAGCAGCTGTTGCCGCGCGGATCACAAGGGAGCGGTATCGGAGGTCTTTAACAGACCTCCGGCTCCCTTGAGTGATTTTAAGCCGGGTTCAAGGGAGATCCTTGAACCGGCTTAAAATCACTCAAGGGAGCCGGAGGTCTGTTAAAGACCTCCGACACCGCTCCCTTGCGAGCCTGCTCCTCCAGCGGCGGACATTGCTGTCCGTCTCTGGAGGGGTGCCGGGTGCCCCCCTGATGAGCGGCACCCGGTGCGGACCGCCCCCCCCCGCTAGGTACGCTACACCCGGCAGCGTACCCCGCGGCGGCGGCGGGCCGCGCGGCGGCGCCCCCTGGAGTGTGGCGCCCTGTGCGGTTGCACAGGTCGCACACCCCAAAGGCCGGCCCTGCCCCCTCTGACGGACCCTTCCGTTGACCTTGGGCTGGAGGTGACGCTTATGACCCAGTGGGATCCTCTACAAATAACGGGAACATTTCTTTGGAGATGAGGAAACTTGACGCCTGGAAACCTTTTTTTTTTTTTTTAGTGTAAAAGAAACGAAGGCCGAGGGCGACGTTGACTGGGAGAGCGAGGCAGAGAGGTGCCGCCATGGACTCTTCTACAAGGAAGCATCTGCCTCCGGTCTCCGCTGCATGAATAATATCCCCGTGGTGGGAAAACCTCATTGTGTACAGTATGTATCAAGATATATAAGAAGCGTGTTTAAATCCCCTCACTGCATTAGCCTCTACCACCTCTGCTGGGAGGCTGTTCCACTTATCAACCACCCTTTCCGGCTGAGAATATGAACCGTATTATGTTTGTCTTTTTTTTACAGTGCCATGGATGAAGACAATATCACGTACAGATGCGTGTTTAATGAAGAGTTCAAATACATCCTCCTGCCCGTGTGCTACGGGATCGTCTTCTGCGTGGGCTTCGTCCTCAACGTTCTGGCCCTTTACATTTTCATCTTCAGGATCCGGCCATGGAAGACGGTCAACGTTTTCATGTTCAACCTGGCTCTGTCGGACCTGCTCTACGTCCTGTCCCTGCCGCTGCTCGTCCACTATTACTCCAAAGCCAACGACTGGCCGTTCAGCGAGGTCTTGTGCAAACTCGTCCGCTTCCTCTTCTACACCAGCCTGTACTGCAGCATTTTTTTCCTGCTCTGCATCAGCATTTGCCGCTTTCTCGCCATCTGTTACCCCATCCGGTTCCTGACTTGGGGCCACATCCGCTACGCCAAGGTCGTGTCCGCCGCCATTTGGGTGGTCGTGATCATCATGCAGTCTCCGATATGTTACTTCGTGACGACCAGTCAGTTTGAGGATACCACCATCTGCCACGATACCTCCAGCACGGACCTCTTCGACCAGTTTGTCGTCTTCAGTACGGTGAACCTGGCCTTGCTCTTCTGCGTTCCCTTCACGGTCATCCTCGTTTGTTACTCTTACATGGTTTATATCCTTACGAAGCGCAGCTCAAATATCGCGCAGGTGGCCGCCTCCAAGAAGAAGTCCATCAAGATGATCGTCATCGTGTTCCTTGTGTTTGCCACATGCTTCTTGCCATTCCACGTGACCCGCACCTTGTACTATTACTTCCGGAAGATGGACCTTGATTGCCACGTCTTAGATGCCATCAACGTCGCCTACAAGGTGACCAGACCTTTGGCCAGCATGAACAGTTGTATCGATCCGGTTTTGTACTTTTTGGTGTGGAGATTTAGGTTTAACAACAACAATAACAACAACAACAATAGATGAAGTCAAACCGGACTCTCCAGCGAGAGGTGATCTGGAGCTCAATGGAATGTTGGATTCTACAGCTTGGAACCTTCACGAGACTCTGGGCAAGCCGGTAGACCGAGTCACGGAGATTCCTGCATGAGTATTGGGCAATACTTTGATGACTCTACATTTGCATGTAATGATGGGACCTTTGTGCTGTTATTATATCCTGGTTTTACAGGACTTAATCCCTTTAACCCTTCACAGGGAGTGATTTCCCTCATACACATAAATAGTCGGGTTGAAGTGGACAACTTAGCCTGGTGCTCAGCTGGAGAATTCCAGCTCATGGTAAATATTTAGGATATTTAATTTTTAATTTTTTTTTAAATGTATGACACTATGTATAACGGAAAGGGATTTGAGGAGCAAAATACGCTGCTCGGTTATAGAAATAAATATATAATGACTATATAAAATCCCAATGAATGTTTCATCAATTGATTTTAAGCAGAAAGTGTGAATGTTTAAGGTGTAGCTACCAACTGGTGTGTTCAGATCCACCATACCCAAATACAATTATTCATCACATGCTCCTTGTGGCGACTGGCTAATACATTATATATATATATATATATATATATATATATATATATATATATATATATATATATATATATATATATACGGTATATATTTATAAATTATATATTGTGAAGAATGCATTTTAATAAAATGTGAAAACAAAGTTAAAAAAAAAGGTTATAAATATTCTTGGATCATCTTAGGTCATGCATTTTTAGATGATTCACAAAAATGTGAATAAAATGATCTTCGAGGTCATCAGTTACGTTAAATCATAATAAAAGTGTTTATCGATGATATGTCGCTCTTTATTACGGAAGCCAATTTCTTTAATATACCTTTCTATATAAATATATATATATTCTCTAATAATTCATTAATCCATTAAAAAATTCCAAAAATTATGTTTTTGTTTCCTTTTTTTGCATTATTCTGAAAAAAAAATCTTCTACTTCATAGAATAAACCCTAGTTTGCTTCAATGATCTGTGGGAAAAAAAAAGAACTGCGGTCACCGTATTTTTTTGTGCCTCATCTTTTTTAATCAATGTATGCATTTGGTTTAAAACTGAGAGGGTATTTTAACCCCGTCTAGACTGCCCATTGTTCCTGCTGTAAAAACGTCAAACCCTATCCCATCCTGGAGCCGCTGTTGCTGTCAGTCATGTGATATTTTGGGTGACTTTCCCGGCTCAAACACCACACTGAGCTGACGCTTTATGGCGATGCTAATGAAGTCCCTTCCTCCATAGACTTTCATTATCCGGAGAGTCCAACTGGGTGATTAAGACCGAGCCATTCTATTTTTTCTCCCTGGTAGTATGATAAGGAGTCGGGGTGTTTAGTAGATTGGGGGTCAGATAACAGAGCGAGAATCATACAAATGGCTGATATGCAGCTGCCTGAAAACATTATATTATGGGGCAGAAACTACAACTGGGGTAAAAAATGTAACATAATATTTGTAATAGACAATACTGATGGGAGTTCCCGGTGATCTGCTGGTCTGGCACATGTAGCTGGAGATGGAACGTTGTGGCCTCTCCCCATATAATGAATATTGGCTCTGGCACCGTCCGCCTGTCCCAGCTGTCACCCGAAACGACCTGACTGTAAAACACCTTATTTGCTGCTTTTATTACAAGTAAATTTGCTGTAGGATATTGCGTAACCAACCATGCGCACTCACATTAATTACATGCCAGCTGCACAGCCTCAAATTCCACTTCAGTCACAGCCATGGATGGTGCCGCAGCCGGACACGGCAGGACCTCGGAGGAGAGAAGAGACAGAGGGGATGGGAGAGAGACGTTTAAATACATAAAAGGGTTAATAAAGTACAGGAGCGAAGTTTATTTCAAAGGAGGAGAAAAGAGACCGGAATCTAACACTAGAGAGTCAGGGGCTGAGATGGAATGGAGGGAAGTTTTACTTTACTGAGAGGGTGGTAGATGAGTGGAACAGCCTCCTAGCAGAAGTGGTAGAGGGTAATACAGTGAGGGTATTAAACATGCATGGGATAGACATACGGCTCCTGAATCTAAGACGAGACCAACGACTGATTAAGGTTTGAGTCTTTACAGCGGGGGGAACGGACAGTGTAGATATACCGGTATATATCACGCACCCTCCTGTGTGTTTGTTTTGTGATTGTCGGTATGAAGGTTAGTTTGGGAACGCGGTGTGATGACACGGGATGATGTCATTGTTTACAGAAAAGGAATTTGCACCTTATTTTTTGAATAATCCTATTTTACTGATGTTTGCTTTTGTTACAATGTTTCAGCTAAAGCTCCCCGGCCGGCGCTGTTATGAATAACAAATCTGTCTCCTCTGTCCTTAACCATGAAGCCGCACATGTGCCATCCTTCCCAAATCATACATGTTATGGTCATACGTCATGCTGTTTACATAGAAAAACCAGCAACACGTATATATTGGAAACCCACATTATTCTTAAACCATGACCACTGGCGTACTGAGGGGGAGGGGGCGGTCCACCTTTTGGACTTGTCGGGGGTAAAAGTGAAAATCAGGACTGTCCCATGAAAAACAGGACACTTGGGAGGTATGCCACAATAGACATCTATGGATGGGATAGACATACGGCTCCTGAATCTAAGACGAGACCAACGACTGATTAAGGTTTGAGTCTTTACAGCGGGAGAAACGGGCGACTAGACGGGGGCCGGATGGGGCCGATCTGCCAGCAGATACTAGGTTTCTATAAGTAGATCAGTATATGAGAGACGAGTAAAAAGTTGCTAAATGCTGCTGTCTAATCCATTCCTGATCAGGAGAAAGCTGCCACCATCTGGCCAGGGGGGCAGATAAAGACCCTTGCCTCCGCGGGTAACTCACATACACACATGTACACACAAACGTACACACTCACGCTAAAACACATAAACACTCACGCTTACAGATACATACTTAAACCAACACACAATTACACACTCATGCTAGCACACACTCCCTCACACACTTAGGCGCACACATTCATGCTCACACACGCTTACACATAGATGTTCATGCTAACACTTAAACTTTTACATAAATACACATACTTTCTCTTACCTTGCATTACATGACCCCGCTGTTTTCCCATCTACTAGTCCAGGTCCCACGGGCCCTTTATGAAGAACTTTGGCCTGGCCCGGGGGAAAATTGCCCCCCTGCCCATCAGACTAGGCAACTTCTGCTCCAGATAATTTACATCAATTACTAATTAATCAGCCTGGAACAGAAGATTATCTTATGGTTAGTATGAGTGACCTTTATGAACTGGAGGTAGAAAAGAGTTCATTATGAGAGGGTGAGATAAAAGAGATTTAGTGATCTGCGGGGTTATTCCTCCCCATTAAGTCATCTCTCTCATGTGGTTAACTTACTGATTGTTGATGATTGGTTCAGGCAGACTTTATGAGGGTGGGGAGGAGAAGGAAGAAGGCTTCAGTGTAGGAAATTGAGGAGATAATGTTAGTTCTGCCACCTCTGGAAAGAAATAATGCAAATTCAGATCCATTTTTTAGCAAAAAGTGGTCAGGAAAAGGACCTCAGAACTGAAAAAGAAAAGGGAAAATTATCAAGTTTAAATTGCTTAAAAGGAAGTCACTTAAATACAGCTATCATTATTGTCTTGGCCTTTTGGGGTAAAAAAATGTGCCCCGAAATCTGCTGCGGCTGAAAAAAAATCCGAATTCACGCCTTGAGTGTGGAGTGCATTTCATGTAACGGCCACTGGGTGTCGCTGCAGTACAACCTGCGCGTTAATAGAAAAAAAGACCCAAATCCTGCAACTTTTGTTTCTAAATTACATTTTAATGCTGAAAAAAAAACTTATTCGGCAAATAAAACTATATTTAAAAGTTTAAAACAAAACTTTTTTGGAAAGCAAACTGCACATGTAGCTTCTTATACAGCAGTCAGTCAGTCATCAAAGCTGCCCATCAAATGTCGAGCTGTGTTGCAGTCCACACCGAGTCTCTGTTAATGACGGTGTGCAGTGCTGGTGCGGCCCCCGGCTGTACCCTCTGTGCCGAGCGGCAGATCTGCACTGGGGCAGAAAAACAGCCCTGCATGAGTATCCCGCCCGCCGCTGCACGTTAAAGCGATAGATCGCTGCAAGGGCAGTAGTAAGGGTAAATACCCGGGGCCAGGCGGACAGTCTGGGTCTGGTCAACTGGAGGCAGCCAGTATTATAATTACAGGGGCCACGGCTGGGCCCTAAGACCCAATAACATTTGCCACAGGGGATGAACCAAAATGTTTACCGAAACTGTACTGGTTAACAATAAAGACTAAAGAAACGAAGTACAGAGCTCCTCCTGTAACGATATCTATAACCCACCGTCTAATATGACATCATAATATGATAGTATTTTATCCAGACACATTTTACTCAAATAAAGAGGTCAGTGAATGGGTGGTTTGGGCAACTGAGGGGGGCATTTAGAAGAAGAATAATGGGGTTTATTTCCCCCGTTTAATGTATAAAGCCGTTTCCTGCTGTTTCTATACACATTATCGGGGCTTTTAGGGCTGTAGAACCCTGCGATCCCCTCATACCCAGCAAACATTCTGCCCTCCTAGAAAAGAGGGGCATCAGGGGGGGAGAGAGAGGGGCATCAGGGGAGGAGAGAGGGGCATCGGGGGGAGAGAGGGGCATTGGGGGGAGGAGAGAGGGGCATCGGGGAGGAGAGAGGGGCATCAGGGGAGGAGAGAGGGGCATCGGGGGAGGAGAGAGGGGCAGCGGGGGAGGGGAGAGGGGCATCGGGGCAGCGGGGGAGGGGAGAGGGGCAAGTCGGGACCCTTTCCCAGACTTCACTCTATAAGCCTGCGGGGTTTGTGCTGTCCAGGGTCCTGAAAGTGCACTTCTATTAGAAATGTTATTTTTTTTGCACTGGGGATTTATTGGGATTTATTCACAAAAAGGTGATTTCCATTTTTCTCCAAAGGGATCATTAATCGTTGTTTATCCCGCAGGGGGGATGGTAGATGGGAAGCAACGCTTTTCCGGTGCTCATCGAATCTCGGGAAATTACCAGCGCTGCTGAAGCGGTGACCGATTTACACCACAATCATCCTTTTTACGGTGCGGAATGTGTAAAATATAATATTATCATTATTATTCATCATCACAGAACCGATGATAAGCACCAGCTGGCTGGACCGTTCTGTTGGTTGCTCTGATCAGAAGACCACTTTTTAAAAGTTTACCACTTTATATCCACCCCCCCCATTGTGTTTCTAAGTAACCTGGTTGCGGGGTTCCAGGCAGACATTAAAGCCCCCTTTTTATAATAAATCCATTACGGAGCCATAGGAGCGAGCGCATGGTTATGTGGAACTGACCCGGACTAATTAGATAGAAGGGATTCAGCTGATGCTTTATGGCGATGCTAATGAAGTCCCTTCCTCCATAGACTTTCATTAGTCGGAGAGTCTGGCTGGGTGATTAAGACTGAGCCGTTCTATTGTTCCCCACAGGCAGTATGATAAGGAGTCGGGGGGGTTTAGTAGATTGGGGGTCAGATAACAGAACGGGAATCATACAAACGGCTGATATGCAGCTGCCTGAAAACTTTATATTATGGGGGCAAAAACGACAACTGGGGTAAAAAAGAAAACAGCGCAATAGTTTTTTTTAAAAAGAAAATGAGGATTGTTGCCTTTTAAGAGAGCTTTTTACAGAATTCCTTCCCACCACGTGAGACGAGAATTGTATTATGGGAAAAGCGGCCATTTTTCTTCGAAGTCGATAATTTCTGTCTGCTGTCTGCTCCCCGCCGGCGCTGTTAGCGTAATAAATAATCGGCCGCTTGGGTGAATCGCTAACGATCAATAATTCTGTCAATGCGCTTCCTGTAACCGGGTGATAAATGCCGCCTTTCCAGAGGCAAACGGGTATGGATCGCGTCTGGGGGCGCGCGGAAACATTAACCGGCGCTTCACGCGTCGCCGACAGCTGCCCAGGAGATCTGTATTAACCCTTCGACTGCCAGGGCTCGAGGCTCCTTTTCCCTGGCGGTGGGGGCGCACGCGGCGGTCTTGCTGAAGTTAGATTTAGGAAACCTATCGTTTTTTGAAAGACAAGTTAAGCTGGTCGTAGAAAAACAAAAAACACAAAAAAAGGAGAATCCCCTCCCCCCCATTATATCCCAATATATTCCAAAGGAAATGATAAAAGTAACCAAAAAGAAATACAGTTATAATGAAAATGGAGGCGTTTTTCTTTCCATGGCGGAGGGGGAGGGGGGATTATTATTATAACTTTGCTTCATCCAGCAATTTTCAGGGAATTCTTAATTGTCACGTGACCTAAAAGCCAGCTCCGATAGGCCGTTGCCGTAGACACTATAATCGCTTCTGGTTTTGTGTGGTTTCATTTTTTACGTGATCAGCACTTTGAGGAGCATGAAGCTCTCCAGCAGACGACCGGAGACGATATTCACACGGACATCCTCTGTCTCGGACAATCTCTCCGTGGCGGCAGATAATTCCGTCCCCGGCATTAAAGTATAAACCGTGTTATCTGAAATGCTCTCTGGGTCCCTGGGGGGCCACGGGTTTTAGGATATTTAAACTCATTTTATCTTGAGACATATGACAAAAGGTGGCAAAATCCTTATATATCAGCAAGCTCCTCCCAGACCCTTAAAAAGGCTTCCTGAACCAATAAGAAACAATCAGCAACCTAACGATAGGGGAGAGATAACTTAACGGGGAGGAATAATCATGCCGTGAAAAAACCGTGGCGTGTAGGATTCGGGAATTATTCACTTTAATCAGAAAATAATGTTACTTCTTTTATTATTATTATTATTATTATTAATATAGCGCCATCATAATCAGTAGCGCTGTACAATGAGTCACCAGGACATAAGGAGGAGTGCATCACCTAACAATCTGGGTTTACAGAAGCAAACTATAAAGCACGGTGGGCGGTTAATTATAATTATAATATAATTAATAATAATATTAATAATGTAAATAATAATAAATATAATAAGAACAATAATTAATATTATTATAATAATAATAAAATATAATAATTATAATAATGAAAAATAATAATAATAATAATAATGATAATCTTTTTATGAATTAAAATATTAAGTAAACCCGGCCCAGGAATAATTATTTCATCACGTGACGTGTTGGAAAGAGGTCATGTGACTGGACGTCCCAGATGGGCTCATTCTATTTAGAGAGAAAAATGATGGAGGCTAAAGAAACAGGTTTAACCAGATATTGTATCATTCGGTGTGTAAAGGTAAGTGAAAGTAAATATTATTCCGTGAGAGGTATTGCGCTCGCTGCCCCGTGGTGTGGGGGGGCGGGGGGGGGGGCGGGGGGTCCCCAAGGCTCTTCCAGGAAGGCTTAAGATTAACCAAAAAAATGGAAACGTCGCACGTCAGGTTATTCCTGATCCTGATTCTGGGAAATGCTTCCGGTTTTTCTGGCCGTTGCCCCCGTCGTGCCGTCGGTGGGAGCCGCCATCGCACTGTTTGACCCCCTAAGACATTGTCAGGGTTTGCCCCAATCTCATGGTCTGCTCTATCACAGCTGGAATCCCTGCTTGAACACAGGTGACTTCACCCAGGATATCTTTACCTCCTGAGAAGCCGTGGATTCCATAAGGATTGTCAGTCACTGCAATAGGTGAAAGGGTTAACATCCGAGGATTGTCCGTTCATTTTATGCTTTTAGTTTCTAGATTTTTAGTTGCTTTGTAAAAGGACGGTTTGGTGTCCTGACAGTGGGGGGGCAGCTGCCACCTCCCGGCTCACGGGGCAAGTAAAGCTAAACGGCCCCATCAGCCCCTCCAGTAACTCACACACTCACACACAGATTTACACTCACACACTCACTCACACACAGATTCACACACACACACACTCACACACACTCACACACAGATTAACACTCACACACAGATTTACACACACACACTCACACACAGATTCCCACACTCACACACAGATTTACACACACTCACACACAGATTCACACTCACTCACACACAGATTTACACACACACTCACACACAGATTTACACACACACTCACACATTCACACACTCAGATTTATATAAACGTACACATTCACACATACATACACACTCACACTAATACACACTCATGCTGCACACACATACTTACATAACACACACTCATGCTGATACACCCCCACATACACCCTTATGCTAATACACACTCCTTCTAACACACACACATACACACTCTTAAAGAGACTTATTCCCACACTAACACAGGCTCTAGCACACACTCATGCTCACACGTACCCCTAACACACATACACACGCTAACATGCACACATTTACATACAAACACTCATTCTAACACACATACCCTCTAACACATTCATGCTAACACATTCATGCTAACACACGCTCCCTCTATCACACGCAGACCCCAGGCCGCAGCGCTCACCGATGAGTAGATGAGATGCGGGGGATTGGGGGATTCGGAGTCCTCCCCGCCGCCCTCGCAGCTGTCGTTTAAAGTCCATGTGACGGCTGGAGGGTTTAACAATCTGGAGTCACGGAGCAAAAGTCTGTGCCGCGGCCGCTGAAAGGTCGGAACATCTCTGGGTACAGCCTCCGCTGAATGAAATCCCAGTGGGCACTCACTCACTCAGTGACTCACACGGCCCGACTAATACCCGTTCAGAACCCGTGATCCTGGCACCGAACCAGGTACAGAGAAACACAGAACGCACCGGCAGATCGGCCCCCGCCGGCCCCCGTCTAGTCTGCCTGTTTCAAACCTTAATCAGTCGTTGGTCTCGTCTTAGATTCAGGAGCCGTATGTCTATCCCATGCATGTTTAATACCCTCGCTGTATTACCCTCTACCACCTCTGCTGGGAGGCTGTTCCATTCAACTACCACCTTCTCAGTAAAGTAAAAGCTCCTTTTTCTTGATCCTGGAACATTTGTGCCGGCGACTCTTTCATGGGAATTGGTGTGTGTGTGTTTTTTTTCCTAGCGTGGGTTTTATGTGTATAAGGCGGAGGCGTGTTTTAGAACATACGTGATAGAAGCAGCAATTAGCTCCTCTGCTTTGGTAATGAGCCGTAAAGGTCGAGCGGTTAATGCTGCTTATTGAGGAGGAGGAAGGATTCTGGACGGCGGGCCTAATTACTTTAGTGACTACTCCATAAAACGGGTCGGGCCGCATCGAGTATCTGTAAATATCATAAAAAATGATACATCTTTGAATGTTAAATTATTAAATTGTTGAAATGTAAAAGGTTTACATCAAACATCACGGAAAACAGGAGAGTATAGATAGTAGTTTTAGCAACTGATTTACACGATTAATGATGGTGGAACAGCCTCCCAGCAGAAGTGGTAGAGGGTAACAAATAACAATATTTAATATAGCCAATATCATTACAAAAATCTCACAGCGGTCAATTTCTATAAATATATAAAAAATATATCTATAAAAACACGAAAGTTCATTAAACATCAGCTTTCTTGTACTGAATGTGAGATTTTTAAAAAATATATTTTTTTCATTAAAAAAAAAAAAAAAAAATGCCCGCTGGAGTCGGCTGCGCATGGAATCCGCTGCGTGTCGCCGCATGCGGATCACGTGATCTGGGCTGGCGTGACCGAGGGCAGCAGAAGGACTCGGAGGAGGAGGAGGAGAAATTCACAGTAACGTGATGTCATCAGCGGCGATGCATTTGGATTCTTTTATAAAAAGGGGGAGGGGTTAAAAAAAAAAAGATGCTTTTCATATCAAAATTCCCAAATTCCGTTATTTTGCGAAAAGAAAATTTTGTATTCTTTCATTAAATTAAGTCGCCCAAAAAAAAAAAAAGGTCGAGATCCTTACCCCCCCCACCCATGCGTTCCACGGCGCGGGGTACACCTGCGGCACTTTCGTAAGTTTGGGAATACGGAGTTCTTCCCAAAGTTCCTAAATAATAATAATAATAATAAAAAACTTGGATATTATTGCAAAAAATGGTAAATTCTGACTCATAGAGAGGGTAGTAGATAAGTGGGATGGTGTTCCAGCAGAGGTGTTGGAAGATGGATGATTGATTGTAAGGAGAGGAACAATGGAGACCCCCCACAGAATGAATAATCACTGGATGTCCCTGCATGTTTTACGCGCTCGAGGGACCTGGGTCACTACTTTCAGGACTGCCCTGGCCACAGCAAGACTGCCGGCATCTATGGCAAGGGGAAAGAGGGAGCGCGGGTAATAAGGAGCGGATCTGCAAGGGCATTAAAGGGTGCTGGGGAGTTTATGGAGAAAGCGACCTGAAGGAGGACGGATACTCCGCGCAGGCAGCGAGTTATAGGGAAGAACAGGCTTTTTTATTATTATATTTGATATATTATATATTATATTATATGGATGATTCTATATCCTTCATATTTAATATTTAATCCCGTGTAAGAGGCGGAGAAGAGGAAAGGGCACTTTCCAAACATAATGTTTCCCTTTGCATGATGCTTTGAAATAGGCAATATGCATGAAATATGGCATGGAACACAGATAATCAAATGATGTCACAGCATGATGTCACAACATTTTATTTATAGACCTCCAGCAGCTTTAATACAGTGAGGAGAAAATAATACATTTACAATAACGCAATTATCACATTAAGATATACCGCTACAGAAAGAGAAGAGGGCCCTGCGCCAGGGAGCTTGCAATCTATTAATAGGCGTCTGTGGCCAAACGGAGGGTTTCTTCAAGATGCAGGCTAGGAGGATAGATCGTAAGCTTTTCAGAACAGGGTTGGAGTTTAGTGAGTGATTAATAGGTAGAGGAGAGTCCGACAGAATTCCGAGCCACTCTTAGTAACCGGGAAGATGACTCGGGGGGGGGGATGGTTGCCACTGGGCTACCCAGTACCAGCCATACTTTTATTCCATTACTGGGACGGCACGCAGCAGTTAGACGGATCAGGGGCATGAGTCTGCCGGCCTCAGTGACGCCCAACACGCGGCGCTCATAGAATAATAAACATAGTGCATTTAGAGTGTTAGAGTGTTGTGTGTATGTTGTGAGTGCGGCGTGTATGTTTGAGCGCGTGCTTTTCACGAGTGCGTTTGGGTCGTAAGGAATCAATCAATAATATCAACAGTAATTTCACTCTTTCTGGGTAATATGGTAATGTTGGGGGGGTAAAGGGGCTGTAGGTAGTGGGGGCACGATGGAAGAGGGGTGGGGTATTTAATTAATGATGTCATTGAACAGAGTTGCTAGCCCAATAGAGAAATCAGCTAATGCGGGGGGGTTTCTACGTGAAAGAAAAATTCTAATTTTTAAATGTGATTTTAGGGGTTTTTGGTTTTTTTCTTTCCATTTTTGGCCTTTCTTTTGTTATTTTTAAGACAAAACATCCCACGGGGGGGGGGGCAACTTTTAAAACCAGCAACCATAAAAAAATTAATTATTATTATTATTTATCGATTTATATATATATATATACAGCGCCATCATATTCCGCAGCGCTGGACACAACGAGTGGTCCGTTTCACTACACCGACTTACGGAAACAAAAGGCAGGGAAGGCTCTGTTCAAAGGAGCTTACAATCTAACCGTTTATGTTGCAATAATGTGGGATCTCCAATGAGCGGTGAGTGGCGGTGGAGTTGGCGCGCTGTGACTGAGTTGGTGTGATTCGCCTTTCCTGATCGCAGCCTCTGGTGGAGGCGTTGCTCAGGGGGTTGTAAAGTTTGTCGCGTCCCAGCCCTCTTCCCCCTCCTACGCTCCCTGCTGCCCTTTAGGCATTCATCCTGACTTAAGAGGAGGAGACCCGCACTTCACGCTCGCTGTAACCAAAGCATAAGCACACAGAGGACACGGCGCTCACATGAGGCTGAGCGGGGAGCGGAGCGACAGACCCGTCCGGCTGCATCTCACTCTTCTTGTAAGGTAGGTTTATTGGTGGCAGCAGTGGGATATTGCAATGATTTTCCATCCGGGGGGACCGTAAGCGCGTATGACTGCAAGACCAAGCACTGATTAAGATCTGAGTCTTTACATCAGACTAGATGGGGCCGAAAGGGGCCGATCTGCCCCAGATTCTGTGTTTCAGTGTAACAGAACGTTCATTGATACTGTATCACACTGCAGTTCTTAGACAGGCATTACGCGTTCTATCGCATTAGCTCTGGCTAGCAAAAGGTTAAATTTCCCAGTGGGCGCCTGTGTTTTTTTTTGTTATTTACGCTGGATTAGTGTGTTTGCTTTCACTTGTACTATTCTGCCGCGGGATGACTGACAGTTCTGGGCAGATATATCTAATGTTCCGGAACCCACGTTGGGAATCCCATATCAGCAGATAGCTGATATATGTGATATACACACACATATACAGTATATATAATATATATACACACACATATACACTATATATAATATATATACACACACATATACACTATATATAATATATATACACACACATATACACTATATATAATATATATACACACACATATACACTATATATAATATATATACACACACATATACACTATATATAATATATATACACACACATATACACTATATATAATATATATACACACACATATACACTATATATAATATATATACACACACATATACACTATATATAATATATATACACACACATATACACTATATATAATATATATACACACACATATACACTATATATAATATATATACACACACATATACACTATATATAATATATATACACACACATATACACTATATATAATATATATACACACACATATACAGTATATATAATATATATACACACACATATACACTATATATAATATATACACACACACATATACAGTATATATAATATATATTATATTGCTTAGTTGTTATTTATTCTTTTCTCTCTTAAAAAACATCTTTCTAAAAGAAATTGCATTACCTAGTTTTTTTTATCTCTTACTTTATTCTTATTTTTTCTTTATGATTTTTGATTTTTTTTTTTTAAAACACATTTGTAAGTTTAGAAACAATATTGCTCAACCAAGTTGCTGATTAATTATTTTTATGTATTGTTTCTTATTTTATTCTATTTTTAGTTTAGTTTTTCCCTTTCTTTAAAACTTATTTGTGATAAAAAATATGACTGCATTGGTTTTTTTATTTATTTATTTTTTTCTCTTGTTGAACATTTTTTTTATTTTATTATTTTATTATGTTGTTTTCATAGCCCTGAATATTGAAGGTGTTGTTCCACTTGAATAAAGGTTTAGAGAGTCATTATTTTGCTGCATGCCTAAGCTTTCCCCAGAAATCATTCTTTAAGCATGTAAAAAAAGTTGCCTAATTCATATATTTTAGCGGATGCTTAATTGCCATGTGACACAATAGCAGGCGCTGATAGGTTGTTGCCATGGGAACTGAAAGTGCAATTCATTTTTGGTCTAAGAGCACTGCTGAAATATTTGGCCTGCAGAGCTTGCACTCTATAGATACAATGCTTGATCTTTCGCTATTGGGGCTACATATTCTCTGTAAGGGTTATCCTCCCAGATGTTGTGTCAGTTCTGATTCGCAAGATGTTCTGCAGCAGCCGGGGTTGAACCTAGTGATGGTGGGTGTTGGGCTGTTTCATTGGCCACATGCATGCCGTGGATGCATGAACGCAGGTAATAATGCATGATTCCCATAACGCATAAAGAATACATTGGTTTTTCCAGATGGGGGGGTGAAGCAATATATATAAACCAGAATATAAAAAAAATAATAATATAATAAAAATATAATAATATTAATAATAATAATAATTTTTCCTAATATTTATGAGTCTCTAGGTCCCACCCTGGACCACAATGGGTTCATTCACCGTCCCTCAAGGGCCTTTAACCTCCCATTCATTTAGCGAAAAGTTATTCAATATGTATAGCTTGGATTAGATTTGCTGAGAGGGTGGTAGATAAGTGGAACAGCCTCCCAGCAGAGGTGGTAGAGGGTAATACAGTGAGGGTATTAAACACGCATGGGATAGGCATACGGCTCCTGAATCTAAGACGAGACCAACGACTGATTATGGTTTGAGTCTTTACAGCAGGAGAATCGGGTGATTAGACGGGGGCCGGATGGGGCCGATTTGCCGGCTGGTTTACATTTAATACACTTTACTAAGAATACTTACTGAGCTCAGTTTTAAGCCCACGGAGATCAGGGGGCTTCAAATAAACTCACGATTAACTTCAGGAAAGAATCTAAAAGTTGATAATCGAGGCAGAAATCTTCAGGTTACAAAGAATTGGGAATTCACGGAGTTTCGCACAAAGAACATTTGCATCTCTTTACCGAATCCGATTAAACCAATGGTTCCCAAACACGGGAATTTATAATCAACATAAACAATCAAGGGGAGGGGGGGCTCGAGAGACGCTTAATGATAAATAATAAAATAATTAAAATAAATAATTCTAAATAATAAAAAAATCCAGGGTATAGCAAATGGGCAGGGACTGTCGCCGGAAATCCGGGGGAGCTGGCAGATATGTTTTTGATGCAATGCATGTAAAACGCCTGTGTGCTATGGAAAAGAGGGGGTATAACTGAAGAGAGCGCGTGATGTATGAGAGGAGCTCGCCCCCACCCCGCTAGGATCTATGCCAGGAAAGAGCGCATAGGAGGGGGGATAACGTATGGAAAACATGGAAATGATTATTGTCATACAGGAATATGCGGGGGAGGGGGATATGGGGAGGGGTATGGGGGGTATGGGGAGGGGTATAGGGGGTATATAGCTGCCGGGGGTCAGCGCGTTGGGCAGAAGGTCTCAGAGACTCCTTGGATTCTGTCCCAGAGGTTAGTATATGCATTTAGAGTATATTCTGTATGTAATAATATTATTATTATTACTATTATTATTATTATTATTATTACTATTATTATTATTATTATTATTACTATTATTATTATTATTATTATTATTACTATTATTATTATTATTGTTATTAGTAATATTATTTATTGTTCTATATAGCGCCATCATATTCCGTAGCGCTGTACAATGGGTAGACAGGACATAACTAGTAGTATATAACAATTTGACAACAGGCGAGGAGGGCCCTGCTCAAAGAGCTTGCAATCTAATCACGCGCATGCCTATGTGTACATAGATACTTATCTGTGTGTATATATATATATTATGTGACAACTGAAAATGTATACAAATGAATCGATTTAACTCGTAGATGAGACCAACAACAGGAGAAACGGGCAGAGTAGACGGGGGCCGAAAGGGGCCGATCTGCCGGCGGGTTCCATGTTTCTGTAACAAAGTAACAAAACACAAAGGTCACAATTTAACAGAGTAACAGGAGAAGGGCTTGGAGCGTAAGAGTTGCAGATAGATATCTATCTGAAAGAATAATAATAATAATAATAATAATATATAATAATATTACAAGATAATAAATAATACACTATAATAATAGTAAATAATAATAATGATTATGATAATATTAATATATTTATTATTATTTACAATTATTATAGTGTATCATTTATTATTATCTTGTATTATTATCTTAAAATAATATTATTAATTATTATTATATTATTATTATTATTATTATTACTTTTATTATTTACAATTAATATAGTGAATTATTTTTTATCTTGTATTTATATCTTGAAATAATATTATTTTTATTATTATTATATTATTATTACTATTATTTTTATTATTATTACTATTATTTATATTATTATTATTATTACTATTATTTTTATTATTATTACTATTATTTATACGCGCCAACATATGTTCTTACAGTCCCTACATACAAAGGTTCTGACAGACTAATACGAGCCGACCTGTTAGGTACGGAGGGTCCGGCTCGCAGGCGTCACACGGGGTCCGGCTTTGTGCGCTCTTCCAGTCCCCCCTTGGAGACGGATATGGTGGCCATTGTTTGCGGACTCGCACAATGGTTTTATACAGTAATAGTGAGCATCCCACAGTGAGACTAATGAGCTCTCTCTCCGGCGTGAGTCACTGCGGTGGAATGTGGCACGAGGATTATCTGCCCTCCACTTTTGGGAATACCCTTTCCTCCTTTCATATTAAAAACATTCGTCATTCTAATCAACGGATATTCGCTGCCCAGAGTACCTCCTGCGGCCCCCCGGGGCCGGATCCTCTATGTGCTGTATAAGGGCCGCACATATGTATTAAAAAAGCCCACCTTGTGTGAATACTTAGGGAGCAGCCTTCCGGACTTCCCGTTCTAAGGATCTAGCAGATTATTCCTCCCCATTAAGTTATCACCCCCCCTTTTGCTGAAAGGCACTGAAGGGGTTAAACAGAATGTATCAATATACAGCGTATAGCAATGATCAGCACAGATCCAAAGGCTTACAATTGTTTTTTTTTATAACGCTACCTTGTATGTAAATGAGCTGTTCTCTCATTTGAATACGTGGGGAGGAATAAACGCGCTTAAATGTCCCCCCCCCTCGTAAGATCAACATTTTAGTTAATAAACCAATTTTAATGGTATTAAGATGTAATCTACCCAGAGGGTGGTAGATAGGTGGACCAGCCTTTCAGCAGAAGTGGTAGGTATCTGCCTGAGCAATCTGAATCAAGGGGAAGCCGGGCAGCGGTGGACTCCTAGGGAGACTGAAAAGGTGGCAGTCCCACTTTACTAGGGGCAGATCTCCTATTGGGGCACAGATCTCAGTGCCCCTTTTTCCTCCCTGATGCCCCTCCCCCCCATGCCCCTCTTTTCTAGGAGGTCGGAATGTTTGCTGGGTATGAGGGGATCGCAGGGTTCTACAGCCCTAAACGCCCCGATAATGTGTATAGAAACAGCAGGGAAAGTTTCCTCGCCTGGGGTGCCGTTTGTTCCGGGGCCGGCCCTGCTGCATAATTTAGTGCTAGAAAGTTTAGTTTATGTTTATTAAATTGTCAGGGATCCACGAAAACACCCAAAATGTGTTCTTTTTCAACCTCAGCATTTGCCTGTCCCATGCATGTTTAAATCTCCTCACTGTGTTAGCCTCTACCACTTCTGCTGGGAGGCTGCTCCACTGATTGGGTTGCTATTATTCATTTTTCTAAGTTTATTCTGTTTATTTTTATTTATTTTTTTATATTACCTCTCCCTGTGCTTCCCGACACGTCTCACCCACTCCACCACCTACGCGTTTTGATGACCTTCTGTGACCTCCCCACTCATCACCCACTCTTCCTGCACGGCTCGTCCTTAACGCGTTTATTACTATACAGCCCTCTGCAACCCGTCTGTTCTACATCCTGAAAGTCCAAACACACCCACGATACCGAGCTTTCATATAACTTAACGCTATGACTTACAGAAAACTATTTTACTTTGCTGAGACAGCGGTAGATAAGTGGAACAGCCTCCCAGCAGAAGTGGTAGAGGGTAATACAGTGAGGGGATTAAACATGCATGGGGTAGACATACGGCTCCTGAATCTAAGACGAGACCAGCGACTGATTAAGGTTTGGGTCTTTACAGCAGGAGAAACGGGCGATTAGACAGGGGCCGGATGGGGCCGATCTGCTGGGGGATTCTATGTTTCTAAAGGAGATTTTCTGCTGCTACAGCAACTAAGTCTATGAGCTTATCAGCTGCCTTTGCCTTGTGTCACATTGAAGGGGGTTGAAGTCCTGGCTGCATGAGCTTGCTGCTGTTGTGTCACATGACAATTAAGTGATCCCGACGAAAAGGTTTCTTAATAACAACATCCTTCATACCGGAACCAACCTGTATCCGGATCACTAGAAAATACCCTCGCGGTTCTAACCCCTAACACTTCCACTGGGAGGCTGTTCCACTCATCCACCACCCTCTCAATAAAGTAAAACTTCCTTCCATCTCAGCCTCTGACTCTCTAGTGTTAGATTCCGGTCTCTTGTAACTTTTCTCCTCCTGTAGTTTGTTGAAGCCCTTTACATACTTACATGTTTTTCTCCCCACCCCCTCTCCCTCTTCTCTCCCATCCCTTCTCTCTCTCTCCCCATCCCTTCTCACTCTCGTCTCTCCCCATCCCCTCTCCCTCTTCTCTCCCCATCCCCTCTCCCTCTTCTCTCCTCATCCCCTCTCCCTCTTCTCTACCCATCCCTTCTCTCTCTCTCCCATCCCTTCTCACTCTCGTCTCTCCCCATCCCCTCTCCCTCTTCTCTCCCCATCCCCTCTTCTCTCCTCATCCCCTCTCCCTCTTCTCTCCCCATCCCCTCTTCTCTCCCCATCCCCTCTTTCTCTCTCGTCTCTCCCCATCCCCTCTTTCTCTCTTCTCTCCCCATCCCCTCTCTTTCTCTCTCTTCTCTCCCATCCCCTCTCCCCATCCCTTCTCTCTCTCATATCTCCCCATCCCCTTTTCTCTCCTCATCCCCTCTCCGTCTTCTCTCCCCATCCCCTCTTTCTCTCTCTTCTCTCCCCATCCCCTCTCTTTCTCTCTCTTCTCTCCCATCCCTTCTCTCTCCCCATCCCCTCTCCCTCGTCTCTCCTCATCCCCTCTCCCTCTTCTCTCCCCCCATCCCCTCTTCTCTCCCCTTTGAAACATAATTCCTGGTCCTGCTGAACGTCCAAAAACTCCCCAGAAAGATTTTTTTTCATCATGGAAAATGTTTTGTCATTCATACATTTTTTCAGGAAATGCTTAATTGTCGTGTAATGTACATACATGCGCTGATAGGCGGTTACCATAGAAACCTGAAAATGTTTATGTGTTGATTTCATATCCTTAACCCTTCGGCAGGAATAGGTTTGACTCGCGTAACGATCCTGTGTTATTATTTAGAATATTCTGGATTTTTTAACCATTTACTGAATAAAGCCTTAAATGATCGGGGGGGTTAGAGGTCACAGCAGGTAACCGCGGAGGAGCGAACGCGTCGGTATCCAGGCTTGTCTCCATGTGTGGCTCGCTGGCAGGGGATTGGCCGCTTGGCAGCCGGAGTTTTGCGGCTTTCTGTTGATTCGTCGATGCAGTCCGCGTTGTTTTTTTTCTTCGGACTCGTGTTGCGCTCCTCACTGTCGCTTTTGGGCTTTGTGTGTTTTGTGGTTGTTGTGGAGGGACTTTTTGGCTGCAGTCCGCTAGCTTTGGCAGGTATTACTGCTATTTCTATAGTTACTAAACGCGGCGTTAGCAACAATACTCCTATCGGTATTTAACGGCCAAACCCCTTCCCAGAAATGATGATTTTTTCGGACCAAATTCAATCTTGTTCATATTTTTGCCGGGAACACTTAATTGTCATGTGACACAAAAGCAGGCAAGGATAGGTTGCTGCCATAGCAATCGGAAACCCCCCCCCACAGCTTTACCGTTATTACGAAAGGTACGCAGCGCCTTTTATTGAAGTGTAAGGAGGCCGGCACAGCCTCTATAACGCGAATAGGCTGGTGGGTGTGGCCAAAGATCTACCTTGTAACCAGCCCATTGGCCAGCGGGATATTGGGGGGGCTTGATTGGCCGAGAGCGTCCCCTGGACCTGCCCCCCGGCCCCTTTAAGGAATGAGGATTATAAAGGAACGTCGCCTCCAGAGGGAATTCCCGCCAAATTAAAGCTAAAAATCATGGAATCAAGAAACTCACGGCTAGAATTACTGGGAGTTACTTACAGAGAGCGAGACCCCCCCCCCGGGGTGAGTGGATGAGGGTCGAGTAACCCTCTCCAGCTGTTTGGGGGCAAAAATTACAACTAAACTGCATACCTCCCAAACGTCCCTGTTTAGTTTCCCCAGTCCCTCTTTGGGTTCCCTCTCTCCCCCGATGCCCCTCTCTCCTCCCCCTGATGCCTCTCTCTCCTCCCCCTGATGCCCCTCTCTCCTCCCCTGATGCCTCGCTCTCCTCCCCTGATGCCCCTCTCTCCCCCCTGATGCCGCTCTCTCCTCCCCTGATGCCCCTCTCTCCTCCCCCTGATGCCTCTCTCTCCTCCCCCTGATGCCCCTCTCTCCTCCTCTGATTCCCCTCTCTCCTACCCCTGATGCCTCTCTCTCCTCCCGCTGATGCCTCTCTCTCCTCCCCCTGATGCCCCTCTCTCCTCCCCCGATGCCCCTCTCTCCTCCCCCTGATGCCCCTCTCTCCTCCCCCTGATGCCCCTCTCTCCCCCCTGATGCCCCTCTTTTGTAGGAGGTCAGAGTGTTTGCTGGGTATGAGGGCATCGCAGACAGAACAAAGTGTTTTAAAATTCCATGTATTTTGGTTACTGATCCGTTATTTTGCATAAAACAAAAGGTGAGTATTTGCAGAGCTGGCCCTGTATAATGTATACATAAAGCTGTTCTTTAAAAGCATCTCATTTTAAAGACCCCCCCCCACAATTGTGTAATTACTAATATCAGATAAAATACATTTTTACAAACCAGTAATAGTTTTTGCCCCATAATATAAAGTTTTCAGGCAGCTGCATATCAGCCGTTTGTATGATTCTCGCTCTGTTATCTGATCCCCGATCTACTAAACCCCCCGACTCCTTATCATACTGCCTGGGGAACAATAGAATGGCTCAGTCTTAATCACACAGACAGACAGACTGACTAGTGAAAGTCTATAGAGGAAAACTACCAGCTAAAGAAAGGGTTAAAATAATTTCTCATGTAAACTTTCACTTACCAAAGAAAATCTTGGCCGCGTTTTCTGACGGCCGCTCAGACACCCAAAACCCGGCTCACCGATGCATGACTCAGGCTTTCTTCATTAGCATCACCATAAAGCATCAGCTCAGTGTCACCCAAAATATCACATGACTGACAACAACGGGGGCTCCAGCTCTGCAGATAAAGGGGGTTTATTGGAACAAAACGAGATAAAATCAGACATTACTGTATACAGTGCTGGGGGTTATATTACTGTATACAGTGCTGGGGGGTATATTACTGTATACAGCGCTGGGGGGTTATATTACTGTATACAGCGCTGGGGGTTATATTACTGTATACAGCGCTGGGGGTTATATTACTGTATACAGCGCTGGGGGTTATATTACTGTATACAGCGCTGGGGGTTATATTACTGTATACAGCGCTGGGGGTTATATTACTGTATACAGCGCTGGGGGGTTATATTACTGTATACAGCGCTGGGGGTTATATTACTGTATACAGCGCTGGGGGTTATATTACTGTATACAGCGCTGGGGGGGTTATATTACTGTATACAGCGCTGGGGGTTATATTACTGTATACAGTGCTGGGGGGTTATATTACTGTATACAGCGCTGGGGGTTATATTACTGTATACAGCGCTGGGGGTATATTGCTGTATACAGCGCTGGGTGTTATATTACTGTATACAGCGCTGGGGGTTATATTTCTGTATACAGCGCTGGGGGGTATATTACTGTATACAGCGCTGGGGGGTTATATTACTGTATACAGCGCTGGGGGGTTATATTACTGTATACAGCGCTGGGGGGATTATATTACTGTATACAGCGCTGGGGGTTATATTACTGTATACAGTGCTGGGGGGTTATATTACTGTATACAGCGCTGGGGGTTATATTACTGTATACAGCGCTGGGGGTTATATTACTGTATACAGCGCTGGGGGTTATATTACTGTATACAGTGCTGGGGGGTTATATTACTGTATACAGCGCTGGGGGTTATATTACTGTATACAGTGCTGGGGGTTATATTACTGTATACAGTGCTGGGGGGTTATATTACTGTATACAGCGCTGGGGGTTATATTACTGTATACAGCGCTGGGGGGGTTATATTACTGTATACAGTGCTGGGGGGTATATTACTGTATACAGCGCTGGGGGTTATATTACTGTATACAGCGCTGGGGGGGTTATATTACTGTATACAGCGCTGGGGGTTATATTACTGTATACAGTGCTGGGGGGTTATATTACTGTATACAGCGCTGGGGGTTATATTACTGTATACAGCGCTGGGGGTATATTGCTGTATACAGCGCTGGGTGTTATATTACTGTATACAGCGCTGGGGGTTATATTTCTGTATACAGCGCTGGGGGGTATATTACTGTATACAGCGCTGGGGGGTTATATTACTGTATACAGCGCTGGGGGGTTATATTACTGTATACAGCGCTGGGGGGATTATATTACTGTATACAGCGCTAGGGGTTATATTACTGTATACAGTGCTGGGGGGTTATATTACTGTATACAGCGCTGGGGGTTATATTACTGTATACAGCGCTGGGGGTTATATTACTGTATACAGCGCTGGGGGTTATATTACTGTATACAGTGCTGGGGGGTTATATTACTGTATACAGCGCTAGGGGTTATATTACTGTATACAGTGCTGGGGGGTTATATTACTGTATACAGTGCTGGGGGGTTATATTACTGTATACAGCGCTGGGGGTTATATTACTGTATACAGCGCTGGGGGGGTTATATTACTGTATACAGTGCTGGGGGTTATATTACTGTATACAGCGCTGGGGGGTTATATTACTGTATACAGTGCTGGGGGTTATATTACTGTATACAGCACTGGGGGTTATATTACTGTATACAGCGCTGGGGGGTTATATTACTGTATACAGCGCTGGGGGGTTATATTACTGTATACAGTGCTGGGGGTTATATTACTGTATACAGTGCTGGGGGTTATATTACTGTATACAGTGCTGGGGGTTATATTACTGTATACAGTGCTGGGGGGTTATATTACTGTATACAGCGATGGGGTTATATTACTGTATACAGCGCTGGGGGGTTATATTACTGTATACAGTGCTGGGGGGTATATTGCTGTATACAGCGCTGGGGGGTTATATTACTGTATACAGCGCTGGGGGGGTTATATTACTGTATACAGCGCTGGGGGGTTATATTACTGTATACAGTGCTGGGGGTTATATTACTGTATACAGCGCTGGGGGGTTATATTACTGTATACAGCGCTGGGGGGTTATATTACTGTATACAGTGCTGGGGGTTATATTACTGTATACAGTGCTGGGGGTTATATTACTGTATACAGCGCTGGGGGTTATATTACTGTATACAGCGCTGGGGGGGTTATATTACTGTACACAGCGCTGGGGGTTATATTACTGTATACAGCGCTGGGAGTTATATTACTGTATACAGCGCTGGGGGTTATATTACTGTATATACAGTGCTGGGGGTTATATTACTGTATACAGCGCTGGGGGGTTATATTACTGTATACAGCGCTGGGGGGTTATATTACTGTATACAGTGCTGGGGGGTTATATTACTGTTTACAGTGCTGGGGGGGTTATATTACTGTATACAGCGCTGGGGGGTTATATTACTGTATACAGTGCTGGGGGTTATATTGCTGGATACAGTGCTGGGGGTTATATTACTGTATACAGTGCTGGGGGTTATATTACTGTATATACAGTGCTGGGGGTTATATTACTGTATACAGTGCTGGGGGGTTATATTACTGTATACAGCGCTGGGGGGTTATATTACTGTATACAGTGCTGGGGGTTATATTACTGTATACAGTGCTGGGGGGTTATATTACTGTTTACAGTGCTGGGGGGGTTATATTACTGTATACAGCGCTGGGGGGTTATATTACTGTATACAGTGCTGGGGGTTATATTGCTGGATACAGCGCTGGGGATTATATTACTGTATACAGCGCTGGGGGGTTATATTACTGTATACAGCGCTGGGGGTTATATTACTGTGTACAGCGCTGGGGGGTTATATTACTGTATACAGCGCTGGGAGTTATATTACTGTATACAGCGCTGGGGGTTATATTACTGTATACAGCGCTGGGGGTTATATTACTGTATACAGCGCTGGGGGTTATATTACTGTATACAGCGCTGGGGGGTTATATTACTGTATACAGTGCTGGGGGTTATATTGCTGGATACAGTGCTGGGGGGTTATATTACTGTATACAGCGCTGGGGGTTATATTACTGTATACAGTGCTGGGGGGTTATATTACTGTATATAGTACTTGGGGTTATATTACTGTATACAGTACTTAGGGTTATGCTCATAGGGAAAAATATTTTTTCCATGGGCCTTCCCTTTTTATCTATACATTATACAGGGCTGGCTCAGCCCTTCTTGCAGGAGAAGCTCCCCAGGCCCGGCCGTTCAGTGAAGTCAGGGAGATGAGAAATCTCACAGTATAGTAAATACATCGTATAGTAAGTGGCAGGCGTTGCTGTATATAACGCACGGCGTCCGCTTCCCGTGGTATATACTGAATATACAGATTACGCCAAGACAGGAAAGCGACTGTCGGCCAAGTTCTGAGTGGATTATTTACGTGTCATTTATTTATGTGTCTATAACATATGTTATGTGTTCCTCGGCACTTCCTTGGGGGCGGAGTCACTTTGACGGATGGCGCCTTACTGCACAGAAATGGGTGGCGGGGAAAAAAATGAATTTGCCCCATCTGTACACAAATAGTTACATATATGTGAGTCCTGCCTATGGGCCCTGGGTTTGTAAAGACTTCTGTGTCACCCCCACCAGTATCATCTCATCACTGAGGGGATTATCTCCAGCAGACAGCCAGGATCTGCCACCATTGTTTTAGTTTAATATCAGACCCCCCCCATGGTGCACTATATGTTGTGTCCCCCCCCCCAGTTCCATCACTACAGACATTTACCCCGGCCACCCCTGGCACTGGTTTTGGCCGGTAATAGATAGTGGAGGTTGGGACCCCTATTGTATTGTTAATCCCGTTACTGCCCCTGTTGTCTCTGGGAGGCAGATTAAGGGGGCGGTTTGTGTCCCAATATCTTGTTTTATGTTAATGTGTGTTTTGCTGGATTTATCCAGCTCTGTGTGTGAGAAATAAATCAGTCTTCGTTTGGTTTTACCCTACACTGAGTCTCGGCTAGTGACTGGGGAACCGGGGAAAGAGTGTTGTCCCAGGCTAAGGGAGCACAAGTCAGCGGAGGTAGTCGGTCGCACTAGCCAGCTCCGTGACAGGGTGGATTTAATCACATCTTAAAGGTACGCTGCTGCCATTATATGGACGTTAATGTATATAATAGATATGTGGTCCCTTGGTCTCCCCTCATATGCATTTGGCCCCTTTTTCCACCCCCCTAGGTCTCGTCTGTGCAAGAGATGAGTTCAGTCAGATTTTCGGGCGGTCTAAATAGACAGAAAGCATTACGATTGATTTCAATAAGAGTGTTTTCCTGCCGCTGATTGGCTGCTTCAAGCAACCAATCAGTGGCAAGAAAGGTCAGACCAAGAAAGTGGCGTTTTCTCTCAGATCTAGAGCTGGAGCTTCTCCTGAAGGTGAAGAATTTAGTACATTTTGGTGAATTTTAGTGCTTTAATATACTTTATTTATTGAGGCTCCTGCCGAGGACACTGAGGTGACCCTGCAAGGGTATCCAAAATCCAAATATTATTTATGATTATTAAATACGCAGCTTATGACTCTTTAACCCTTTGCAAAGATTAGTTGCCAAAAAACAGGGAATTAAAATCTGAAAAAAAAACGTTTTAGGCTGTAATTATTTCTTTTTCTGTCGATCTGATCCGTGAGAACGCTTTATATCCTGGGGCAGGCGGACACCCGGTGATAAGGAAGACAAAAAAAAAACATTCTGAAAATAATTCTATCCCTCATAGAATTAGAACAGCTAAGCCTCGCCGATAATAAATGTTTATTTAAGATAGCCGCCCGACAGATGTAAATCTGCAATATTCCGCACACGCATGACAGTTCCGTGAGTATTTCAGTCTCGCGCTATCAATCACTTCGGCGGCAAATAATGAAAACGACCAAATAAATGTGAAATCGATCCACCCAGAAGACAAATCCACATAACGTGTCCTCAACGGGAGGAGTCCCTCGTCATGCGATCGCCAACGTGGCGTGAAATCTCTTGTTTTGTTCTCTTATTTATATATATATATATATATATATATATAGAATGCTCTATCAAAGTAACATAGTATTTTAACTTGAAAATGACCCAAATCCCTCATCAGTTCATCCTTGCTTTTGATCCAGAAGGAGGCAAAAATACATTGAAGAGATTTCCAATTGTGCCTCAAAAAATTCCAAATTGGCGAATGATTTGTCACTGAATCAATAAACTATAGCAAATCCCATTATATCCCCGTATATTCCTCATATTATATATTATATACTCTCCCCTCCGTATAACTAATCCCGTCCTTATAACCCGTTATATCCTGTATATTCCTCATATTATATATTATATACTCTCCGGCCGTATAACTAATCCCGTCCTTATAACCCGTTATATCCTGTATATTCCTCATATTATATATTATATACTCTCCGGCCGTATAACTAATCCCGTCCTTATAACCCGTTATATCCTGTATATTCCTCATATTATATATTATATACTCTCCGGCCGTATAACTAATCCCGTGCTTATATCCCGTTATATCCCTGTATATTCCTCATTTTATATATTATATACTTTCTGGCCCGTATAACTAATCCCGTCCTTATAACCTGTTATATCCTGTATATTCCTCATATTATATATTATACACTCTCCCCCCGTATAACTAATCCCGTCCTTATAACCCGTTATATCCTGTATATTCCTCATATTATATATTATATACTCTCCGGCCCGTATAACTAATCCCGTCCTTATAACCCGTTATATCCCTGTATATTCCTCATATTATATATTATACACTCTCCGGCCGTATAACTAATCCCGTCCTTATAACCCGTTATATCCTGTATATTCCTCATATTATATATTACATACTCTCCGGCCGTATAACTAATCCCGTCCTTATAACCCGTTATATCCCTGTATATTCCTCATATTATATATTATATACTCCCCCCCCCGTATAACTAATCCCGTCCTTATAACCCGTTATATCCCTGTATATTCCTCATATTATATATTATATACTCTCCCCCGTATAACTAATCCCATCCTTATAACCCGTTATATCCTGTATATTCCTCATATTATATATTATATACTCCCCCCCCGTATAACTAATCCCGTCCTTATAACCCGTTATATCCTGTATATTCCTCATATTATGTATTATATACTCTCCATCCCGTATAACTAATCCCGTCCTTATAACCCGTTATATCCCTGTATATTCCTCATATTATATATTATATACTCTCCCCCGTATAACTAATCCCGTCCTTATAACCCGTTATATCCCTGTATATTCCTCATATTATATATTATATACTCTCCGGCCGTATAACTAATCCCGTCCTTATAACCCGTTATATCCTGTATATTCCTCATATTATATATTATATACTCTCCGGCCGTATAACTAATCCCGTCCTTATAACCCGTTATATCCCTGTATATTCCTCATATTATATATTATATACTCTCCGTCCGTATAACTAATCCCTTCCTTATAACCCATTATATCCCTGTATATTCCTCATATTATATATTATATACTCTCCGGCCGTATAACTAATCCCGTCCTTATAACCCGTTATATCCTGTATATTCCTCATATTATATATTATATACTCTCCGGCCATATAACTAATCCCGTCCTTATAACCCGTTATATCCCTGTATATTCCTCATATTATATATTATATACTCTCCGGCCGTATAACTAATCCCGTCCTTATAACCCGTTATATCCTGTATATTCCTCATATTATATATTATATACTCTCCCCCCGTATAACTAATCCCGTCCTGTATATCAATGAATGAGCAAGCGGAGAACTGAAGCATGAGCATCTCTTAGTGACGGCAGAAACCCCCACCTATGGATGAGCGCAGACGAGACGTGTTTTCCGTGACCTCTGATAAAAAATTCTAATCTTCTCTGTGGTGACAAAAAAACTGAGTGCTGACAAATAGAAAGAAGAGATAAGTAGGGTAATTGTGAACAAATAAGGTAAATACTGGGTGAGAATGGTAATTATGCTGTGTTTGGAGACGCAGTTCGCTGTAACCCGGTGCCTTGTCCTTCAGGCATATAATTAATATAATAATAATTAATATAATCATATGTATAGAATCCCAGAACATGCTCGTTAACTAACATTCCTAATCCTTACAGATATTTTTATTCCATTTAATAAAACATGTTTTAAGGTTTCCGGTATGACTGAGGTCTTTTTTGGTGACGGAAGCGGGTCCTGCCGCTGGGTCAGATCACTGTGGATCCATTATGTGACCCCCTGAGCGTGCGGGTGGATTGACTCGTATAATGAGATTATCACACGCGAGATGACGGCATGGAGCTGGAGACTTGGCCGGCCGCCACGTCCGCATGCGCTAGGTCTTCACATAAACTATAAGCGAGTTTCACCAAACTTTGTCCGTTCTTCACTTAAAGGGAAAGGTCGTTTTTGACGTGAGCCGAGGAGGCTGCGGGCTTATATTGCATAACATGATATAGCTATGGCGCCAGCAGATTCCGTAGCGCTGTTCGGTAACATGTTTATACCCACTACACAGATAAAACTATTGGATGCTGATGCGAAGTCTGAAGTTTTACAAGGAGCTTTTCAAATATTTTATTAAAAGGATATATAAATGTATGGTGGGAGACCCCTTATAAGTTTTTGCACCCAGGGGCATCATGTATTGGCACAGTGTGTGTGTGTGGCAACAGAAGGTGGTCTTTAGACCTCTACAGCACTCTCTCATCAATTGGCTGTTAACAAAGACAACCAAAGCCTTATCTTATTGGTTGAGCCATATAGGCAGAGGAATGTAGGAAGCACGTAAGCTCAGTGTCAATCGGTCTCCAGAAAGCCTCAGATGTGAAATCTTTGGCCGAGAACCAAATCCTGAAACACGGATACAGCCGGAGATTTCTGCTGCGCTGGCGCTCCTTCCTGATCTGTTCTAGTTTGTAGAATTTGATGATCGTACAATAGCTTTTGTTAATTGATCGATTGATTGATCGATCGATAGCTGTAGTTCTCGCTATGACCACCGGGGGCACCTGTATAAGCGTTTATATTCCAATAACCTCTAATCACGGTCTTGGCTGATCGATAGATTGTATTGATTGCAAACAGACGGGACGGCATTGATTTATTTAAGCTCTTAAAGATCAATGAACCCCAGGTCATCCCTTTAAAAATACAGGAAAATCATCTGTTTTGTAATGTTTAACTCTTTCCGCGACGGAGGGAAGCCCGACTATGCCTTTCCCCGGCAGACTTTTACTACGGTACTTGTTACAATGTATCTGTTAAAAGCAATAAAGCAGAATCAATGGAGAAGATGCCCCATACGGCAAACGAAGACAGACGCGCTTTGTGAATATTGATTAAATAAACAGCTGGTTGAGTGTTTGTTTGCGCAGGAACATATGTGCTTCAGATTATACGACTCGGAAACATCATGAGGGCAATTACAAGAAAAGGGATGGATCGCGTTACCGCGTGCTTAGAAAATCTGCTCAGTCGTAAGATCCTTAAAGCGGATCTGTTACCCCGAGAGAGAGAACCTCGGGGCTGGAAATTGATCGCACAATCCTGGCTCTGCCACAAGCTGCCTCCGGTCTCGGCTTCAATGAGTTTGACCTAAATAACTCCACAACAACTAAGCCTTTCAACAAAGCAAAGTCACTAGATATAGGTAGTTTTTGTTACTTTTGTTACCTTTTGTTAGTTTTTGGTTAATTGTTTTTTTTAGTATTTTCCTAATGATGGTTGACCGCTAGACCGTAGTCATTCTCCAAACACTAAATGTACGTTCATTGTTAACGCCTCAATTTGATCATTTTTAAAATACGCTCCAACAAGACATTTTGGACGACGCTCGGCTTCCAGCTTTTTGGGAACAGTTTTGGGGAAGATCTTTTTCTATTCCAGCGTGACTGCACCCGGAGCCCAAAGCGAGCTCCATAAAGACACGGCTGGATGAGTTTGGGGTGGAAGAACTTGGCCGGCCGCACAGAGCCCCGACCTCAACCTCAATGGACACCTTTGGGATGATCCGGAACGGAGATCGCGAGCCGGGGCGTCTCGTCCAACATCAGTGATGACCTCACAGACCCTCTACTGGATGAACGGGCGAAAATCCCACAGAAACTCCCCAAAATCCTGTGGAAATCCATCCCCGAAGAGCCAACTACCCATTAATGTCTCTGTATTTAGAATGCGGCGTCCAAGAAGCTCATATAGGTGTGATGGTGAGGTGTCCCAATACTTTTGGTCACATACCATAGATACAATAACACAGTTCAAGTTTTATTATTATTTTTTTTTTGCTGGAAGATAACTTGTTCTAAAATAAAGTTTATTCCACGAGAACCAAAGATGAACGTTGAGCTGTTTGTCTTCAGTCTCTAGGGCAGATAATCCGGCAGCAGATAATAATCTGACTTAAAGAAATACACAAACACGTTAATAGAAGTTAATAAGTGGCTTCAATCCTCTGAAGGTCGCCAAGGATTCTAATCAGTTGTTGTGAATTTGCAAAACCCGATAAGATTTTTTTTTACTGTCTCATCATTCCGGTTAATTACAAGGCGCTAATTGCAATCCACACCAACTCGCTCTGTCTCCGAGTTGAGATTTTATCTTTTCTAGCGCCCGCGCATGCACATAGTTCAGATTTCTGAGCGAGGTGTTCCCAGGGAGGATCTTGACGTCCCCGCTTATAACATGTAAGCCCCAGCTGCTTCCACCGGCGCATCGAAGGTAGTGGGTAAGTGGACCGGCGTCCCAGCAGAGGCGGCAGAGGCTGATGCGGCGAGGGAGCGTATCCGGCATTATTGCGTGGCACGATGTGGGGGTTACACACGGTGGTGCATTTTTGAGGCAGCTGCTTTCTAGAGCTTACAATTCAAATTAAAAAAAGAGGTTTAGCTCCAATGCCTGCCCCAGATGTTCTCGGCTTATATTTGGGTTTTTTTTCTCTCTTTGTATAATTTCACATTTTTAACGTCCCGATGAATTATTCCCAGATATAATTCCATCACCATGCCAAATTTGGCTCCTTTCTATTTTCGCCGGGAACGCGTGATTGTCACGTGACGCAAAAGCCGGCACTGATAGGCGGTTACCATAGATAGCGAAAATAGCGGGAAAAAAACCCGACAGATCCGCTAAGATGAACATAATAGAGAAGAGAAGAGAGCGATTCATTTTGGAACGAGACCCCCAGATACCAGATGACGAGTGATGGATCCTACGCCTAAAGGTCCAAGGGGGGACCTAACGAGATACCGAGTGCCCATTCAGGTTATTCGGCTTGTAAAAAATTGCCCCCATTAACCTGCCCTTTAATTCTGCCCCTATATATATATATATATATAACCCCACGGTGCGGGGGAGAGGGTTTTTTGCTGGTGGCCACCCCAGTCTGTGAGAGATGTGGACTACTTCACTTTAACAGCCACACGGACGGAATAACTACCCCCCCACCAAGACAATTGGGGAATTCAGCGTTTGGACACAGCTTGGTTCCTGGAACAGCGGAGAACAAACGCTCCTGGGTTAAAGTCAGGTGAAAAGTCCAGCGTTGCATCATAATCTGCGCTAGAGAAACGATCTACTTCCTCTTACCGCCTCCGACGGCGTTTCCTGCAGACTGGTGGCACAGAGCGTTGGAATGATAACTATGACATCAGAGGGTGACACCGGGGGTCTCTCAGCCTATATTAAAGGGCACCAAAAATGCCGGATATGATGGAGCTAAATACGTCAATAAATCATACGTTAATCCATTAATAAACAATAGCACGAGTTGTAGAAATTGGCAGGCAGGGCGCGATAACCTTATAATATTGCAGCGCTTTTACTTTTTAAATATAAATGCAGGCAGTTATTACTGTATTAATTACCATTATTATTTTGCCATTGTTATTATCAGTCATTATGAAAATAAATTAATAAATTATATATGTGTATATATATATACATATATTTAATTTATTTTAATAATTGAGTCATTAAATAAATGTCAGTGATATATACCGGATATATACATATCTACTCTAAATATAATTGAGATATATATATATAATTGACAAATATTTAATTACTTCCCACATATGTATGCCAAACAGTTGTAAGGTACATATGATAAAAAGGTGTAGGATTTTATATATATATATATTTAGCGTTTGAGATTCAGATTTACTTTCATTTCGTATCAAGGGGATCTGGACACTTTTTTTACAGCTAGTTTTGCGTAATTGAACCTTATTGTTGACTTTTATTTGAAAGAACAGCATTCAGTACGGAGAGAAACAAAGTAACGCGCACTAAATGCGCACGTAGTGTTAAGTATTTAGCGCTTGTTACCCGACTCGGTGTCCTGGGAGTTGAATCACCGACTATTTTGTAACAACGTAGCGCTTTTTTGCCCCCCAGGAATGGTGTGGAAACCAAGCCGAGTCCCCAAACCTCCCGATGTGGCGGTGGGAAATCAAACTTCACATTCTCTGAGGCTTTCGGACTTTGAGTTACCTTGGCTTTTCGCTTTCTTTTTATTGTCGCTCTCCCGGGTTTTGGAGTCACACGGGTCGCGTTATCTCGAAATAGCGAAATGGTTGCAGAGTCCACCTTTCTTTGTTTGCTTTGATAAGGTGAAGCCGGGAGGTCTTGTACCATGTCAGCGAAGTTGCTCCGTGAAACCCCGTATCGATTTTCTTTTAACCCCTTAAGGACAACGGGCGGTCCCTAATGACTTTGTCATTAAGGGGTTAATTATTAGCGTTTTAGCCAAGATTGTTCACCGGCGACAGGGATTTCATTCATCATCTAAATGAAAATGATTGGCTAAAAAAAAAAAAAAAAAAACTTGAGAAGTATTTTTTTTTTTTTTTTTTAAACTGATTATAAAAATGTAAAAAAAATAATAAATTTTTCTCATTATCGTCTTTATTCGGCATCGGGGGAAACTGTTTTACGGGGCCTATTAGCAAATATAATTAACAAAAATATATATTAATACATTCACTCCTCACTGAATCATCTTCCACCACTAGGAGGCAGTTCCATGCATCTACTACCCTCTTTAATCCCCCTCCCCCAATAAAATATCTGCGTCTTTCAAAAAGTTGCATGCCCTTCATGAGAAATGGACTATAATTAGTATTACTTTACATACCAGCTTGAAATAATCTGATATTATGGGCGGCTTTGTGCTTATTCTTTCTCTTTCTTTTCCATAGGGCCGGCATCAAAGAGCTGCAATCATGAATTCTTCCGGGGAAAACTCCACGTACAGGTGTAAGTTCGACGAGGACTTCAAATACGTCCTCCTGCCCGTGTCCTACGGCATCGTCTTCTGCGTGGGATTGATCCTCAACGTAGCGGCGCTCTACATCTTCATATTCCGCATAAAACCCTGGAACGCCTCGACCACGTACATGTTCAACCTGGCCATATGCGACATGATGTATGTGATATCCCTGCCCCTGCTGGTGTACTATTACTCCCAGGGAGACAACTGGCCGTTTAGCGTGGGGTTGTGCAAAATAGTCAAGTTCCTCTTCTACACCAACATGTACTGCAGCATCTTCTTCCTCCTCTGCATCAGCATCCACCGCTTCCTCGGGATCTGTTACCCCATGAAGTCGCTGGGCTGGCTAAAGGTCCGGAACGCTCGGATCATCTCCGTCTTGGTCTGGGTGATTGTATCCGCCTTCCAGTCCCCGATCCTGTACTTTGTAACGACCAGCAGCAACGGGGACAACACCATCTGCCACGACACCTCCAGCGCGGACCTCTTCGACACGTTTGTCATCTACAGCACGGTCAACCTGGCCTTGTTGTTTTGCGTTCCTTTCGTCACCATCCTGGCCTGCTACGTGCTGATGACAAAAGCTCTCCTGAAGCCATCAGCAGCCACTTCTCAGACTTCCAAGTCCAAGAGGAAGTCCATCAAGATGATCATCATCGTTCTCCTCGTCTTCATTGTCTGCTTCTTACCGTTCCACGTCAACCGGACACTTTATTATTACTTCCGCAAGATGGACCTCGAGTGCGACGTTCTGAACGCTATCAACTTGGCTTACAAGGTGACCCGGCCGTTGGCCAGCGTCAACAGCTGCCTCGACCCCATCTTGTACTTCCTGGCCGGGCAGACCGTCCGGCGGAATATTAATATTATCGGCCGGAGCCGCATCACCAAGATGAAAAGCAAGATCTCAAACTACATGCAGGACAACAACTGGAGCTCGGTGGGGGACGGAAACGTTGCTAACGATAGTGCCCCGAGCCCTAGCCTGACCGTGATCACCAGGATGTGAAGAACACAGAACTAACGGGGGGGGGGGCATGGGGGTCCGTACCTTTCACGGGAAGAACGTATAGAACTTTGGGAAATAACTAGGATTTTCTAACTCGCACAACATTTTAATTTAATAATTTCCGTTTTCAAGGACTCTGCTCACGCATTCTGAACCCCCTTTAAATAGGTTGACGTCTGTAGGGGTATTTAAAGGGTTAATTCATTAACAAGCGATAGACATTTTCTACTCCGATAACAGAGGCTTGTTGTTGTAATTTCCAAATCTAATGTAACCCGAAGAAGAAAAAAAAACCTCATCGTGCCCCATTCATTAATGAATGAAGTGGCTGATTGTTGCTGATTGGCTGAGGCAGCCTTTGTAAGAGCCGGGGGGGAGGAGAAGGGACAGGAAGTTGATCAAATAATGCAAGTTCTGCCTAAAGTTATAGGTAGTT
This sequence comes from Spea bombifrons, assembly GCF_027358695.1. NCBI lineage: Eukaryota > Metazoa > Chordata > Amphibia > Anura > Pelobatidae > Spea > Spea bombifrons. The sequence continues at coordinate 137,481,669 of NC_071088.1, read as the reverse complement.
TTATTAAATTCATTTGATGATGCAAAAAGTAGTGAAGAGGAGGTGGCTGGAGGCCAGACTTAAGTTATTGCCCAAGATAAATATACCATGGATGCAGACCCTGCTGCCCGACCCGGGGGGGGCGGGGGTTTCTAGATTGCCCTCTGTTTTGTTGTTCGAGGGGCCGGTTACGGGAGCGATCTTTGATCCCATTTACACCGACTCAGCACGCCCTCCATAGACTGAAATAGTAAGCGCTGCGCGCCTTTAAGACACGGACTGCAAAGATATGACATCATAGCCCGACGCTTTAAAGGTACGGCGCGCTTTTTAATGTGGTGCAGACGCAAGCTGTGGAGGGGGGCAGCCCAAAAGTTTAATACCGTCACTGATACACAATGGCCATCCCCAACTTAATTACAACCAATTACAACATTCAGTTCATTATTCTGGGATCTGCTCCTTTTTGACCGGGTATCGACATACGGCAACTGTATATATATAGGTGTATAAGTACATACAAAACACATATATATATAAATATACCGTATTTGCTCGATTATAAGACGAGGTTTCTTCCAGAGCAAATGCTCTGAAAAATACCCCTCGTCTTATAATCGGGGTCGTCTTCTAATCAGACCCCAAAAAAATGCTGGCGCCATGCTGCTTACCGGTCGCGAGCAGCGTCTCTTCTGTTAGAAGCAGGGCAGGAAGCTTGCAGCGTCCTCACAGAACTCTATCTCCCCCCTCCCTCCTCTGAGGGCGGGGCCAGAGAAGTTGCTACAGGTCCCCTGCAGAAGTCTGCGAGTGGGAGATCTGCAGTTCAGGTGAGGGGGTGGGGGAGGGTTTTTGAGTATGTGTGAAGTGTGTGTGATTAAGGGAATGAATGAGTATTTAAATGTTTGTGAATGAGTGTGAGTGTGTGTGTGATAGCATGGATGTGTAAGGGGGGTGGGGGTTGTAGCATGGCATATGGAGGCTGTAATCCCACTGCTATCATCCCCAGGTTCCAGCATGTACTGGCTGCCTTGGCTTGATAGGAGTGTGATTGCTGTTAGCAGTTTGATATATATATATATATCAAACTGCTAACAGCAATCACACTCCTATCAAGCCAAGGCAGCCAGTACATGCTGGGTTAAAAGGCATATCATGGGGCTGAGTGGCATATAGGGGGTTAAAATGCATTTCTGGACCTCCAGAAATGCATTTTAACCCCCTATATGCCACTCAGCCCCATGATATGCCTATATACCTCCAGAAATGCTTTATACCCCCCTATATGCCACTCAGCCCCATGATATGCCTTTTAACCCCCTATATGCCAGAGTGGCATACAGGGGTATAAGGCATATCATGGGGCAGAGTGGCAAATAGGGGGGTATAAAGCATTTCTGGGGGCAGAGTGGCATAACTGGGGGGGGCAGGTTGGCAAATAAAAGGAAATTTAAAAAATATATTTTTCTCAATCATAGCTTTTATTAAACATGAAAATAATTTACATTAATTAATATTTACTGGTAAAACGTTTTCCCTATAGGGTAGTCTTATATTCAGGCTTTTTGTTTTTTTCCTAAATTAATATTTTGATTTTGGGGGGTCGTCTTATAATCGGGGTCGTCTTATAATCGAGCAAATACGGTATATATAATAATATATATAAATATATATATATATACCGTATATATATATATATATATATATATATATATAATACCATATACGGTATATATATGTATACTCTGTATATATATAGATATATATATAAATGTGTGTGTATGTATATATAATATAAATATAAATATATAGGTGTATACGTACATACAAAACACATATATATATATAATAATATATATAAATATATATACCGTATATATATATATATATATATATATATGTATTTATATAAATATATTCTGTATATATATATATAGATATATAGATATATATATAAATGTGTATGTATATATATATATATATAAAATGTATATATAGTGTTGGTGTGTGTTTATGTACAGATATGCGTGTACAGAGATATAGGAAGACATGTATAGATTTGGTTCAGGCCATGTTGCTAGTTATTATGTTTCATACATATTGTATAGATCTACTTTTGGAGTGGATATGTTAAAATGCAGCTAATTTATACTAAACCTTATTCTAGCAGGTAAAATGTTATATATTTTTGGAGTGTCTCGTCTGTTTTTTTTGTTTCTTTGTTTTTATTAAACTTAAAGAATTAGTTTTACAATAATATGTGTTTGAGGTTTTTTTTTTTTGTATCATTGTGTATAAAAAGCGTTTTGGTAACTCCATCCGTGGCGCCGTCGGCTTCATGATCCCAGGGAGGCTGAAACGGTGCTGCAAGGACGCATAATCGCATATATTCACACCAATCAACTGTCCCTGTTTACTCAGTCCAGTCCCTCTTTGCATCCAAAATCCCTATGTCTCCTTAACATACTTCATCCTCTGGTTTCGCTTTTCTCAAATAGAATAAAAACCCGATATAAATATATCTTGCAATTAATAATAGACCCGGGTAGTGGGCTATAAGGGCAAATGAGGGGGCCGGGCTCCATACACATGTACAGGTTGTTCCTCCCCAATGGCTGCTTTATATCCTTTATCGGCTTTCCTTGCCGTGCTGTAAATTCCATTTTATTGCACCGAATTCCATCCATTCTAGGTCTTTGGCTTTAACGGCCAATAATACTGGCGTCCTAGCGGCGTTCGAGTTGCCCGACGTATGACTGAGTAGCCAAAATCCACTGTCTGTTGACTGATTCCCTGCAAACGAAGAATGACGAGCATGTTCTAATCTTTTCCCCAAACATTGGCCCTTTTTTTTTTTGCATATTATTATCCAGAACCGTGCATGCGCGAGAGACATCCAAGAGCTTACGGCAGAACCCGGACGCCATGCAAATGCTAAGGTTTAATGGATAAGCCTGGAAGGATGGAGAAGCCATTTCCATATCTCGGGATAAATACGCTCTACACTTACGCCTTTCTTTTAAGCAGAGCGGAGCTCATTTGCATAACACTACCCAGAATGCACCGCGCACACAATTAAACCCCCAGCGGGTTTGTGATGTCACAGCGCCGATGGCTCTGGATTTTCGTTGTTTTTTTTTTATGACCCGAATAAGAAGTTTTTTTTTTTTTCCGAACAGACAAATGGCGAAGCCCGGCGGCGCGTGGGGCAGAGGCCGCGCATGCAGAGCAAAGAGACTGTTCTGCTTTCATGGGAAACGACAAAGAACGCCTGTCGCCGAGACAGTTTCCCATTATGACAGCCCGCAATAAATGTCATTTCTGTTTCCCGAATCAAAAGACGCCACTTGGGAATTCGCTACTAAAACCACATTGAAGAAGACTGAGTGGGAATAGATTTTCTCCCATGTTGACGATGAGAAAGGATTTGCCGTGTGAAACGCGTCGGGGCAGAGGGTCCGTAACGAAAGTACATCTAAAACTAGAGATGGAATGGAAGGAAGTGGTAGATATATGGAACAGCCTCCCAGCAGAATGCCCACCCCATGCATTAACGTGAATAGAATGGCTGGAATGTAAAATAACCTCGAATGTTCTAAAACATTCAGCAGAAAGAGGGCAAAGCAGTGGCTCCCTTCCCCACTGTTCTAGCAGAAAAAGATAAGTTCTAAGGAGTCCCATGGAGTTCTACCAACAGCCAGCAGAGGTGGTCTTGGGTGGGAAGCTGCAGCCCTCGTTGACTGTTGAGTGGGTAAACGGCTATGGTTGACATCTCATGGAGACGTTTGAGGAGGAAAGCAGTGAATTCCCGTTACATTCATCCACTGTTGGTCATGAGAAAACGATTTTAACCCCTTAAGGACATTGGGCGGTCCCTAAACCCATTGAAAACAATGCATTTTGAGCCCGTACATGTGCGGGCTTTGTCATTAAGGGGTTAAATACATTTAATTAACAGACGATCCGGGAGATTCGTTTTCTCATAACTGTCTTGAAATGATGATGTCATATCTCAGTAAGTCATGTGACTCTCGGGCATTTTTTTTTTCTGTATTCACAAATAACGACGAGAAATCTGCATCTGTCAACAGGCAAGGAATCGGATCTCACAATAAAAGCTCAGCTTTGTTATACGTCAACAAAATGAGCCGACCGCCTGCGGACTCTCCCGCCAGCCGCGGACACGGTCACCGCACCCCAATACGGAGAAAACAAAAGACTTCTAGAATAAACGGATTCACACAGAACATGCGCTCCACTCTATCTCCGAGCTTCATAAAGAGACACAAATGTTTTTTGATCTCTTTTTGAGCGTCTTTGCCGTCTCATTGTCAGAAAAGGGGCTTTTTCCTATAATCTCGGGATAAAGGGGTGCACCTCGGTCTCTGAATTACCTCTTTATGTCTCAGAATTTGGTTTTCGCCTCTCTCTCTCTTGGCCGTCTTTGCAATTCTTTCCTCCCATTTTCGCTCTTATCTCCTTGCCTTTTGTTCTTTTTTCCTCTCTTTTCCTTTTTCTCCTTTCTTTTCCTTTTTCTCCTTTCTTTCTTTCTTTCTTATCTCTTTTCTCTCCTTTTTCTCATTTGCAATACGATATAAATTCACGCGACATTCTTTGGAACCGGATACATCTTTACGTCCGCTCTCCGCCATTGCTAATATGTTTATTCGGAATGTTCTGGTTCTCCTCTTCTTATGGAATGTGAGAAATGGCTCAAAGTGTCTGCTAGCTGAAGACCGTGGAACTCGACTACTTCCAGATGACTTCTGGTTCTTGCAAACGTGTGAAGACCTTCCATTCCCTCCACATAGTTTCCGAGACAAGGACCATCCCGTTCATCACATTCATGCTCTCATACCTCACTCAGCAGCACTCAACGAACCCAACTATAACTCCCCCGTCCGACAGAAGTGGAGTAAAAGTCCAGGTGATGTTAGTTATGCGTATTACCGCCAAGTTTGGAATTTTTTGACCCATTTGTATCAAATGAGGTTGTCAAGGTAACTATAGAAAAAGAGGAAATGTGTAAGAATGATAAAATAATTGGATAACTGAATGTACTTCTTCACGTGCATTATGGAGAAGAGACGCTGGGCATCTCCAAATGCAACTAAATTGTAAGCAAATAAAATAGTGATTTTTAATAAATATGTTCTTTTTCTTTCCAGAATTCACAAGGTAAAATTCTATACCCCATCAAGTTAATTTCATTGAATATATATATATTTTGCTCCATTAAACCCAACTCAACCCATCGTGTTCGTTGGATGGTATTTTCAGTTGGACGTATCATATTCCTAACCCTTTCTCTTTCTTTCTTTTTCTTTCTTTCTTTCTTTCTTTCTTTCTTTCTTTCTTTCTTTCTTTCTTTCTTTCTCTTATTTTTTTCTGGAAAACATTATTTTTTTAAATGCTCATGAGGCTGTTGGGGTTTCTCGTTGTCCTTTCTGTATCATTTGCCTTCACCGTAACCTTGATGCCCAATATTGTTAATAGTGATTTTTAAGAATGATTCTTGTTAAAGTGCAAATAAAATGTATTGAGGAACGCTGGGGATCTGAAGAAGCCCCACGGAGGTCACCAGACGTTGGCCGACGTCCAACAAACCAACAGGCGTATTTGGCTCTCGCTACAGATGAGATCATTGTTAAAACGCGTGAAATAACACAAAATAATGAAATAACCGAGAAACGGCCAAATTATTACTTTCTGTAATATTCAGAACATTATTTCCCTTTTACTCTCACAGACAAAAAAGGATGCTGTAACCTCTAGAGAAACAATATTCCATTTATACCAACTACCCCGTATTATAACCCCCAGCGCTGTATACAGTAATATAACCCCCCAGCGCTGTATACAGTAATATAACCCCCCCAGCGCTGTATACAGTAATATAACCCCCAGCGCTGTATACAGTAATATAACCCCCAGCACTGTATACAGTAATATAACCCCCCAGCGCTGTATACAGTAATATAACCCCAGCACTGTATACAGTAATATAACCCCCCCAGCGCTGTATACAGTAATATAACCCCCAGCGCTGTATACAGTAATATAACCCCCAGCGCTGTATACAGTAATATAACCCCCAGCGCTGTATACAGTAATATAACCCCCAGCGCTGTATACAATAATATAACCCCCCAGCGCTGTATACAGTAATATAACCCCAGCACTGTATACAGTAATATAACCCCCCCAGTGCTGTATACAGTAATATAACCCCCCAGCGCTGTATACAGTAATATAACCCCCAGCGCTGTATACAGTAATATAACCCCCAGTGCTGTATACAGTAATATACCCACCACGCTGTATACAGTAATATAACCCCCCAGCGCTGTATACAGTAATATAACCCCCCAGCGCTGTATACAGTAATACCCCCCAGCGCTGTATACAGTAATATAACCCCCCAGCGCTGTATACAGTAATACCCCCCAGCGCTGTATACAGTAATATAACCCCCAGCGCTGTATACAGTAATATAACCCCCAGCGCTGTATACAGTAATATAACCCCCCAGTGCTGTATACAGTAATATAACCCCCCAGCGCTGTATACAGTAATATAACCCCCCCAGCGCTGTATACAGTAATATAACTCCCAGCGCTGTATACAGTAATATAACCCCCAGAGCTGTATACAGTAATATAACTCCCAGCGCTGTATACAGTAATATAACCCCCAGAGCTGTATACAGTAATATCACCCCCCAGCGCTGTATACAGTAATATAACCTCCCCAGCGCTGTATACAGTAATATAACCTCCAGTGCTGTATACAGTAATATAACCTCCCCAGCGCTGTATACAGTAATATAACCCCCAGAGCTGTATACAGTAATATAACCTCCCCAGCGCTGTATACAGTAATATAACCCCCAGCGCTGTATACAGTAATATAACCCCCCAGCGCTGTATACAGTAATATACCCCCCAGCGCTGTATACAGTAATATAACCCCCCAGCGCTGTATACAGTAATAACCCCCAGCGCTGTATACAGTAATATAACCCCCAGCGCTGTATACAGTAATATAACCCCCCAGCACTGTATACAGTAATATAACCCCAGCGCTGTATACAGTAATATAACCCCCCAGCGCTGTATACAGTAATATAACCCCAGCGCTGTATACAGTAATATAACCCCCCAGCGCTGTATACAATAATATAACCCCAGCGCTGTATACAGTAATATAACCCCCCAGCGCTGTATACAGTAATAACCCCCAGCGCTGTATACAGTAATATAACCCCCAGCGCTGTATACAGTAATATAACCCCCCAGCACTGTATACAGTAATATAACCCCAGCGCTGTATACAGTAATATAACCCCCCAGCGCTGTATACAGTAATATAACCCCAGCGCTGTATACAGTAATATAACCCCCCAGCGCTGTATACAGTAATATAACCCCCCAGCGCTGTATACAATAATATAACCCCCAGAGCTGTATACAGTAATATAACCCCCAGCGCTGTATACAGTAATATAACCCCCCAGCGCTGTATACAGTAATATAACTCCCCAGCGCTGTATACAGTAATATAACCCCAGCGCTGTATACAGTAATATAACCCCCCAGCGCTGTATACAGTAATATAACCCCAGCGCTGTATACAGTAATATAACCCCCCAGCGCTGTATACAGTAATATAACCCCCCCAGCGCTGTATACAGTAATATAACCCCCAGCGCTGTATACAGTAATATAACCCCCAGCACTGTATACAGTAATATAACCCCCCAGCGCTGTATACAGTAATATAACCCCAGCACTGTATACAGTAATATAACCCCCCCAGCGCTGTATACAGTAATATAACCCCCAGCGCTGTATACAGTAATATAACCCCCAGCGCTGTATACAGTAATATAACCCCCAGCGCTGTATACAGTAATATAACCCCCAGCGCTGTATACAATAATATAACCCCCCAGCGCTGTATACAGTAATATAACCCCAGCACTGTATACAGTAATATAACCCCCCCAGCGCTGTATACAGTAATATAACCCCCCAGCGCTGTATACAGTAATATAACCCCCAGCGCTGTATACAGTAATATAACCCCCAGTGCTGTATACAGTAATATACCCACCACGCTGTATACAGTAATATAACCCCCCAGCGCTGTATACAGTAATATAACCCCCCAGCGCTGTATACAGTAATACCCCCCAGCGCTGTATACAGTAATATAACCCCCCAGCGCTGTATACAGTAATACCCCCCAGCGCTGTATACAGTAATATAACCCCCAGCGCTGTATACAGTAATATAACCCCCAGCGCTGTATACAGTAATATAACCCCCCAGTGCTGTATACAGTAATATAACCCCCCAGCGCTGTATACAGTAATATAACCCCCCCAGCGCTGTATACAGTAATATAACTCCCAGCGCTGTATACAGTAATATAACCCCCAGAGCTGTATACAGTAATATAACTCCCAGCGCTGTATACAGTAATATAACCTCCCCAGCGCTGTATACAGTAATATAACCTCCAGTGCTGTATACAGTAATATAACCTCCCCAGCGCTGTATACAGTAATATAACCCCCAGAGCTGTATACAGTAATATAACCTCCCCAGCGCTGTATACAGTAATATAACCCCCAGCGCTGTATACAGTAATATAACCCCCCAGCGCTGTATACAGTAATATACCCCCCAGCGCTGTATACAGTAATATAACCCCCCAGCGCTGTATACAGTAATAACCCCCAGCGCTGTATACAGTAATATAACCCCCAGCGCTGTATACAGTAATATAACCCCCCAGCACTGTATACAGTAATATAACCCCAGCGCTGTATACAGTAATATAACCCCCCAGCGCTGTATACAGTAATATAACCCCAGCGCTGTATACAGTAATATAACCCCCCAGCGCTGTATACAATAATATAACCCCAGCGCTGTATACAGTAATATAACCCCCCAGCGCTGTATACAGTAATAACCCCCAGCGCTGTATACAGTAATATAACCCCCAGCGCTGTATACAGTAATATAACCCCCCAGCACTGTATACAGTAATATAACCCCAGCGCTGTATACAGTAATATAACCCCCCAGCGCTGTATACAGTAATATAACCCCAGCGCTGTATACAGTAATATAACCCCCCAGCGCTGTATACAGTAATATAACCCCCCAGCGCTGTATACAATAATATAACCCCCAGAGCTGTATACAGTAATATAACCCCCAGCGCTGTATACAGTAATATAACCCCCCAGCGCTGTATACAGTAATATAACTCCCCAGCGCTGTATACAGTAATATAACCCCAGCGCTGTATACAGTAATATAACCCCCCAGCGCTGTATACAGTAATATAACCCCAGCGCTGTATACAGTAATATAACCCCCCAGCGCTGTATACAGTAATATAACCCCCAGCGCTGTATACAGTAATATAACCCCCAGCGCTGTATACAGTAATATAACCCCCAGCGCTGTATACAATAATATAACCCCCCAGCGCTGTATACAGTAATATAACCCCAGCACTGTATACAGTAATATAACCCCCCCAGCGCTGTATACAGTAATATAACCCCCCAGCGCTGTATACAGTAATATACTCCCCCCCAGCGCTGTATACAGTAATATAACCCCCAGCGCTGTATACAGTAATATAACCCCCAGTGCTGTATACAGTAATATAACCCCCCAGCACTGTATACAGTAATATAACCCCCAGCGCTGTATACAGTAATATACCCCCCACGCTGTATACAGTAATATAACCCCAGCGCTGTATACAGTAATATAACCCCCAGCGCTGTATACAGTAATATAACCCCCAGCGCTGTATACAGTAATATAACCCCCAGCGCTGTATACAGTAATATAACCCCCCAGTGCTGTATACAGTAATATAACCCCCCAGCGCTGTATACAGTAATATAACCCCCCAGCGCTGTATACAGTAATATAACTCCCAGCGCTGTATACAGTAATATAACCCCCCAGCGCTGTATACAGTAATATAACCCCCAGAGCTGTATACAGTAATATAACCTCCCCAGCGCTGTATACAGTAATATAACCCCCAGTGCTGTATACAGTAATATAACCTCCCCAGCGCTGTATACAGTAATATAACCCCCAGAGCTGTATACAGTAATATAACCTCCCCAGCGCTGTATACAGTAATAACCCCCAGCGCTGTATACAGTAATATAACCCCAGCGCTGTATACAGTAATATAACCCCCCAGCGCTGTATACAGTAATATAACCCCCCAGCGCTGTATACAGTAATATAACCCCCCAGCGCTGTATACAGTAATATAACCCCCAGAGCTGTATACAGTAATATAACCTCCCCAGCGCTGTATACAGTAATAACCCCCAGCGCTGTATACAGTAATATAACCCCCAGCGCTGTATACAGTAATATAACCCCCCAGCACTGTATACAGTAATATAACCCCAGCGCTGTATACAGTAATATAACCCCCCAGCGCTGTATACAGTAATATAACCCCAGCGCTGTATACAGTAATATAACCCCCCAGCGCTGTATACAGTAATATAACCCCCAGCGCTGTATACAGTAATACCCCCCAGCGCTGTATACAGTAATATAACCCCCAGCGCTGTATACAGTAATACCCCCCCAGCGCTGTATACAGTAATATAACCCCCAGCACTGTATACAGTAATATAACCCCAGCGCTGTATACAGTAATATAACCCCCAGCGCTGTATACAGTAATATAACCCCCCAGCACTGTATACAGTAATATAACCCCCAGCACTGTATACAGTAATATAACCCCCCAGCGCTGTATACAGTAATATAACCCCCAGCGCTGTATACAGTAATATAACCCCCAGCGCTGTATACAGTAATATAACCCCCAGCGCTGTATACAGTAATATAACCCCCAGCGCTGTATACAGTAATATAACCCCCCGCTGTATACAGTAATATAACCCCCAGCACTGTATACAGTAATATAACCCCAGCGCTGTATACAGTAATATAACCCCCAGCGCTGTATACAGTAATATAACCCCCCAGCACTGTATACAGTAATATAACCCCCAGCACTGTATACAGTAATATAACCCCCCAGCGCTGTATACAGTAATATAACCCCCAGCGCTGTATACAGTAATAACCTGGTTTTATCTAATTTTGTCCCAATAATCTCCCTTTATCTGCAGATCTGGAGGCGCCGTTGCTGTCAGTCATGTGATATTTTGGGTGACTTTCCCGGCTCAAACACCACACTGACCGAGTTCGACCGAGTGATTAAGACTGAGCTATTCCATTGTTCCCCACAGGCAGTATGATAAGGAGTTGGGCTGTTTTTCTAGTAGATTGGGGGTCAGATAACAGACTAAGAACTGCCTGAAAACATTATATTATGGGGCAAAACAACTAAAGCGCAACATTTTGGAAAGCGTAATTTTAATCTAATCTAATTCTAGGCGTTCAGGCAAATATTTAAACAGATCTTTTGGGAATTGTAGTTGGTAATATCCTGAAAGTGTTACCAGGAAACAAAATGTCTTTGTAAATATAAAACACTAGACAAATATTTCACTAAGGGGGCAGTTGCAGGGGGCGGGTGGCATTTTAGATAAGGTCTTCTTAGTCAGTTGTGTTTATTCACAAATTGTGTATGTTTGTCTGGCTAAAATGTTAAATATTTACAGTCGGTAATGGCGACGATGTGAATGGCCTCGCGTGTAAGGATCTTGTCAGGAAGTTGACCTTACCATTGGCGGACGTTTATGATTTATATCCGCATTATAAGTGCTGATACTACTAACAATAGAGAGACTTCCCTACATAAACAATCACCCGCAATTACATCTTTGTGAATGAATAATGGGGGGCAAAGGTCTATCCCATGCATGTTTAAATCCCCTCACTGGACTACCCTCTACCACTTCTGCTGGGATGCTGTTCCACTGATCCACCACCCTCTGAACTCACCCCAAACGTTTAATGAATGTATCATAATGTAAGTGGCCAGTGAGTATATATATATATATATATATATATATATATAAATATATATATAATTATTATTTTTTAATTTTATTTTAATAGTAGATAAGTGTTTTTTTTTAATTTTGCCTTTCTTGTTCATTTCAGCAGAATTATCGGAAGGCTCATTCACACACCTTTACACACGCAGACCTGCCTCTAAGAAATGATACTAGTGCTTCGTGTATAAATCTCCCAGTTACATTACTGGTAGTGACGATGGGATACAAAGTTAAAAGGTTCCATAACGGTGAAGGCGAACCGACCTAAAAACGCGCCGGGTAACCAGACATTCCTCAGGATGCAGAAATTCCAGGAGTTACTCGCTGTTCCCCAAGCTGCCACTAGATGGCAGTGGTCAAACATCACTGTAAAACATCATCAATTACATATTATCATTATGTCATGATGTCACTATGCAAGATCTACATGGTGTTATTAAATTCCACTGCATTGTACAATTAATTAAAGATGGGCAGGTGTAACTGAACTACTTGTCGCCTGGGAACATTTTCCTGCCGCCACGCTCCATCCCCGACGGACTTCACTCTCTGAACTCCTCCAATCGGTAACTTTGCCCATGGCCACAATGACAGACTCACTACTGAGAGGTCCTTTAGTTAGTGGCTTCCCGTTTGCAGCTGAATGGGGAATGATGCCAGTAAGCTGTCCCTTAGACGATGGATATGAACATGTTTTGCTTGAATAAAGGTGAATAAATGAAGAATGAGTCCCTTAGTCCCTTAAATCGATTTTGTTTAATAAGTATTGAATTCTATTTCCATAGTATAGCTTTCTTCCTCTACTTGGCTGGCAGTACTGAAACCAGGAAGTGCAAACAGGAAGCATACTTAAGTACACTTCCTGCACATGCAACAATGTTCAGCTAGCATGCAGATGATTGGCTGTCATCCAGCTAAGCTCCCGTCGACTCCTATATGCATTTTACATGAACATAGGGTCTCCAGGAGGACCAGTACTAACACGATCTGACAAGTGATAAGTTATCTCATAAAAGCTTGTCATGGGCCCAACATTTTAATTTTGGATGTTCCTAACGTGAATTGCTAAAGAAGACAAGGGTTGCCATCAGATATTTCTACTTGTCTGACCGGTATCCCGTGTGCTATATTCTCCGAGGAAAGTGTTCAAGCAGGGATTTCCAGTCAAAGAATTCACTATACAGTTAGAAACAATTACAACGTTCCATTTCATTGCTGATGCTTGGACCATACCATTTGGGCTTCTTGGAAGTCTCCATTTAAGATTCCTGGACCATTCCATTTCAAACCTCGAAACATTCCATTTCAGCTTCTTCCATAATCTTGCATCGTTTGATATTTTTATCCCGTTCTACTCCGTATCCTTGGGCCTTTCCAGTAACAGAAGGAAACGTCAGCAGTATTTATTTTACCTTCTCACATCTCGTAACAAATGGTTACTGGAAGCGGGGGAAACAATGGTGGCGGACTCGTGGTGCGTGGAAACACATTAGATGGATGGGAATTAACCCATTTCCGCGCAGTGCGGAGGATGGTCACAATTTCTCTCTAGCTATATTTAGCACTTTTTTGTTTTCTTTGGGAATTTTGTTTCCCCCCAAAAAGAACAAACCTAAAAAAAAAATATTCAACTAAAGTCAGAGATAGGAACAGCATAGAGGTCACATAAATGTTCATTATCCACCTGGTTTGGAAAGCATACGTGGAGGAAACTGTCAACTAACACAGCTTTTAGCATCCTTACCTGAAACGCCCCACTCCCCACACATTTCCCCCTTAAATGGGGGGGTGTCCCACGCTGTCATCAGCGGGATCACCCCCAACACCAGCGAGACCGCCCCCAACACCAGCGGGAACCCCCACCAATGTGTTTTGGGGGTTTAACAGCTTTTGTCCCAAGGGAATATGCCAGACATGACCCCCTCATCATCTCTGGTTTGGTGGGGGAGGAAAGGAAGGAGGGGAGTTCTGCACGGGAAGGATTCGATCTGCATGGGAGTGTCCTCTGCTGTAGTTGGTTCCCAGCTGCTTAATTTACATAATGGGGCCGGGAGATTGTCCAATCAGTAATTACACTGTGATGTCAGAATGTTCACAAATGTCTTTTTACTGCTTGCAAACTGTTCCTGTCCCCTAGCAGGGTTACCATCACTAATTTAGGGGCTCAGAGTCATCTTGGAGGTCAGGCCCCCACCACCCCATGTTAAACCCCCGAGGAGACCTCTATATTAAAAAGAATCCTCAGTAGTATATAAAATATAAAATAATTGGCTCCAGACTGTGTGGCCTCGGATTCCTGCGCACCCAGTCATCTATTCACTACCCCGGATATTATACCAATGATGTCATCAGAAGTTCCTATAATCGCAGATATTTTGATGTCCCAAACAACATGCGACCAAAAAAAAAATTGCTTCATAGCAGTCTTTTGGGGGAAAACAAAGTTATTTCTATAAAATTACTCTTCAAACTAGTTTTTAACAACATGTTTATTTTTGTGTTTCGCTAATTTCTTCATTATTGTGATATTCTCCCGTGGAATTTCTCATCTGAAACAAAACAGTAAATGTGACTCAAAGTCTTATCTGACATTCTGTAAATTTCCTATTTAAAATTCCTAATTAAAATCTCTTCAACGCCAAAGTAGAAAAAAAAATGACCAGCAGAAATGAATAACACTATTTTTGGAAAGGCGGTGATTCATTTAATCGTAATTACAGAATAATTGTATTTATAAGAATACGGTCAGGTTTGTCCTCTTCGCATAAAAGTCGTTTTCTTAAAATTGGGGGGGGGGTTTCTTTTAAAACGGACTAGTTTATGATAATAAATAACCAACTGCCGGGGAAGTGTCTGTGATCGAGCTGATGTAAGGGTCCCAGCAGGGGTCAAACTTCAAGCCAGTCAGAAACATTGATCATAGCCCCAGAATCCATTCATCAAAAAACACAGGGGTCTAGGGTAAGGGGAATTCTTGCCGCTACATAAATAAAAGATAATAATAATAATAATATTAATAATAATATACTAACAATAATAATCTAATAATAATAATAAAAAAAATAATAATAATATACTAACAATAATAATATACGAACAATAATAATAAAATACTAAAGATAATAATAATAATAATAAAATGCTAAATACATCAATAATAATAATAATACAAATAACAATAATATAATACTAACAATAATAATAAAAATACTAACAATTATAATAATAATAATAATAATAATAATAATAATACTAATAATAATAATAATAATAATAATATAAATACTAACAATAATAATAAAAACAATAATAATACATACTAATAATAAAATACTAACAATAATAATAATAATAAAATACTACTAATGATAATAAATGTCCGGTTTCACACCATGTCAAATTCTGTGTGATGTCAGGACAGATAAGGTTGATTTCTCTCATGACATCTTTTTATCTTTATCGGCTTTTAACTTATCTTTTTTTTTTTGTTGCATCCAGTTGATTCAAAAAAAAAAAATTGTATCTTTCGATGTTCCGAGCTGGTATTTTTTCGCTAAAAAAAGAAAGGGTTTTTTTTATATTAAAAAAAATATATATGATTTAACTCATAATGAGAATGGAATTAAAATGTTTTCGAAGGGGATGTTGCCCTCAACCTTTACCTTTCGATCAGCGTGGCTCAGGGCCGGAACGGAGCAACAGATCTGGGGTGAGTATGGGGGCGCCGATGGCGAGCGGCCGACCGAGAAGTTGCCTTGTATGCCAGATGTTGCCCCTTTCCCTGCCCCCTCAGGTTTTTGCCATCCCTACAGTGAGCTCGAGTGATTGCTCCAGGAGGAAGATTAGTATTGTTCATCGTTTTATATAGCGCCATCATATTCCGTAGCGCTGTACAATGGATTGGCATTATACCCATAGGCATACGGCTCCTGAATCTAAGACGAGACCAACGACTGATTAAGGGTTGAGTCTTTACAGCAGAAGAGAAACGGGCAGACGAGACGGGGGGCCGAAAGGGGCCGATCTGCCAGCACATTTTATGTTTCTTAGCATCATTCTGCACTATATTCAGTAATTATAACGTCTGCATAATCTGTGGGAAGCCTAAGAATCGGTAAAATAAACCACAGCTTACAGTAATGATAGAGTAAATCGGCTCCGCTGAGCGATGATTTACTCGCAGTTAGAGAATAAAGATTTGGCACAGAGGAAAAAGAGACAAAAGAGGCCTCTCATTAGGGCTTTGAAAAAAAAAGCCAGTAAGTGAACATCAAGCCCCCAGAAACCCTAATTATCCGATGGGAACAGACGATATCCTTAACGTCATACGAACAGAGAAAATGAAAGGGGTTTAGACCACGGTGCACGTATACATGCCAACAGGCTTAAGCAACCGGTCTTTACACAACTGCCAGGCAGCGCCCCGTTTTAAAAGCTCCTTTTACAATTGATGGTTGTTCTTCGGTTGTCTCCAGGATTCCAAAGTGAAGTCGATGGCGACGGCCACCAAATAAATGGGGAATGTGAGAATTTGGCTCTTTTGAGGAACAAAAAGCATTCATTTAATAAGGTGGGTGGCTTATGAGCGCTGGGTAAAATTATAGCCCATTCATGTTTTACGGAGGCTTTATAATGAGCGGATTAAATCGCCTTAAAATGGGTATTTTAAGAAAATCTAAGATGGGCCAAAAGGCAGAATGGGTGGATGCTGGTGGGACGCTGGTCACCACGGGCTAAAAACTTTTGAGCTGCAAATAAAATGGGCATCATGGGGTGTGATAGAGTGCGAGTATGATGGCGAATGAGGTGTGATAGAGTGCGAGAATGAAAGAGAGTGAGGTGTGATAGAGTGCGAGAATGATGGAGAGTGAGGTGTGATTATTATTATTATTATTATTTATTATTTTATATAGCACCATGAAATTCCGTAGCGCTGTACAATGGGTAGACAGCACATAACAAGTAGTATATAACATAACAAATTGAAGCTTACAAAGAGCTTACAGTCTAGAGGATAGACTTTGATAGTGAATGAGGTGTGATAGAGTGTGAGTATGATGGAGAGTGAGGTGTGATAGACTCTGATAGTGAGTGAGGTGTGATAGACTCTGATAGTGAGTGAAGTGTGATAGACTGTGAGTATGATGGAGAGTGAGGTGTGATAGACTCTGATAGTGAGTGAGGTGTGACACCCGCGGCTTCCTGACAGCTGAGTGTCACTTGCAGCATCTCACCTGAAAACACAACACAATTCTTCTTTTTTTTCTGCACGCGTCTCCTCGGTTTCACTTATCGGCATTTTTCGGATGTGCCCCAAGCTCTAGTTTTCAACATACAGACAGCTTTATACAAACAGCCCCAGAATTCCTTGGTCTCGTCTTAGATTCGGGAGCCGTATGCCTATCCCATGCATGTTTAATCCCCTCACTGTATTACCCTCTACCACCTCTGCTGGGAGGCTGTTACACCTCTCAGTGAGGTAAAACTACCTTAACTTACATCTTTGCCTCTGACCCTCTAGTTTTAGATTGTGACCTCTTGATTTAATTGAACTTAATGACGTAGTCGTTAGAGATGGAATGCGGTCGTGTAGTCTGTTTTTCAGTGACCCCCCGAAACATGCCCATAGAGGATAGAATAAAGCAACTCGGAGAACAGCTTTAGGACAAAGGGTCCTTGTAAACCAGCGTACGGCTCAAAGAGCTTTAAAACTGCTGAGTGAACAAAAGGTCGTCCATCAGACATCTGGGAATGTTGCGTAATCTGCGGTTTCGGTCCAAGTAACAAAAAACCCACAAAGAGAGGCTGTTTGCTGCGGCACAATGGGTTTGTGTTCGGGACAATGGGATCGCCTAAACAACTCGATAAAATCTGCAACCTAATTACAAACTTCAGCATTAAAAGACGTCTAATTTTCTTGCACCATGCACAGTATATTATTGACAACACTTTTCATACAGACAATGCTTGGTTCTGAGTCCGGCACCAGTTAAATAATAAATATAGAATAAAAGATGATACATTTATAATAAATACAAAATAAAATATAATTATCCTATAATAAATATAAAATAAAAGATGATAATTCTATAATAAATATCTAATGAAAGATTATTAATTTATAATAAATATAGAATAAAAGATGAGACATTTATAATAAATACAAAATAAAAGATGATTATCCTATAATAAATATAGAATAAAAGATGGTGATTCTATAATAAATATCTAATTAAAGATTATTCATTTATAATAAATATAGCATAAAAGATAATTATTTCATAAAACATAGATAAAAGATGATAATTCTATAATAAAACAGAATTATAAGATGATAATGATATAATAAATATAGAATAAAATAATACTTCTATAATAAATATAGAATGAAAGATTATTAATTTAAAATAAATATAGAATAAAAGATGATAATTCTGTAATAAAATTTAGAATAAAAATGTAAAAATTCTATAATAAACATAGAATAAAGGATGGTAATTCTATAATAAATATAGAATTAAAGATTATCAATTTTATAATAAATATAGCATAAAAGATAATTATATAAATAAATAAAACCTAATAATTCTGTGATAAATAAAGAATAAAACATAATAATTCTATAATAAATATATAATAAAACCTAATAATTCAATAATAAATATAGAATAAAAAAGATGGGTCATGAAGAATGCATGTTTAAGTTCATTAGCGGAATCTACAGCTCCAGATCTGCAGAAGAAGGCCTTTTCTATGTTCTGAAGTTTTTGTCACCAATTGGCTGCTTGAAGGAGCCAATCAGTGGTAAGAAAATAGCTAAGGGGTAGAGAAGGGGGCAAATACATATGGCCCCCAAAAGGGACAACACAGATATCTGCATTAAAGTTTATATGAAGCCTGTAGCGTCCCTTTCATTTTCGAAACTATTGCTCGTTTACCGCAATCTATTTCCATTCAAATTGTTACCATTTCTGGGTTTTTTTTTAACCTCTGCCCATTATTTGAACTCAATAAAAATGCTGATGATTCTCTATAACATATTAATATTTTTTTTTTATTTCTCAGGCAGTTTATGGTTATTTGATGCAAATTTTGATTATTGGACAGAGTGGTAAAAGATCGCATGTCTAAAACCCCTTTTCCTTTCATCTTGAACAATAACAAACATGGTGGATGTTAGAGAACCATTTCATCCTTAAACCAGAGTCCTGTGTCTATGACCTAATTCCATGAAGTCATCGGAAGACCCTCGTTATTCATGTCATTAAGCGTCATTACCCAAGATGGAAGTACATTTTTATATAAAGCATTAATAGACAGCTGGCTTTACTCATTTATCTCCGGAATACATCAAAGCCGCTATCATTCTATCGCGTATCCATTCAGCCTGTAACCATCTGCTTCTTGAAATGCAGACGCACAATGTGTGGTCTGACAACAACCAACAACATTCCTACACAATCCAAAATGCCACTTGTTGTTACAGCTTTGGCTGCAGACTCCGCTGTTCTTCTGATCAGAGATGTTTTTCGCAGGCATAAGCCTGGGTTGGAGGCACCTATTACACGAACATACACATTCACTCTAATACCATACAGTAACACGCACACACACATGCTAACGCCATATACTGAAACACACGCTAACACTATAAACTAACACACACATTCTATCACCATACAGTAACACACAATCGGTCTAACACTGTACACGTATACACACATTCTTTCTCTCTTTAACACCAAACACTTTTTTTTAACCAGAAGTATGCTATGATTCTATTTTTGTTACGTTGTTATAAGGAATCTCCACAGCGATGCGTTACGGCGGTTGCAAGGTGCCCGGTGGGTCACGTAATGTATTAGGGTGGCAACTTGCATGATGGGAGAGGGAGAAAGGGTGAGTATGTGTGTATGTATGTGTGATTGTTTGGTGTTAGGGTGAGTGTGTGATAGTGTATGGTGTTGGAGAGTGTGTTTATGAGTGTGTGTTATGGTGTTAGTGTGTGCGTCAGCATATGGTGTTAGTGTATGTAGTGTAAGTCAGAAAAGTTGAAGCCGTTATAGCTGCAAAGGGAGTACCAACTACATATTACTGTATTTAGAATGTGATGTTCTCAAAGTCCCTGTTGGTGTAACGGTCAGGTGTCCCAATACTTTTGTCCACATAGTGTATGTTTATGTATGTTGTTATCACAAGTGTGTGTTAGTATTTGGTGATAAAGTGTGTATAGGTGGCTGCGTTGGTGTATGTGTCAGCGTGTGTGTGTGGTAGGGTGTCAGCATGTGAGGATGTTGGCTTATGGAAGGACTTGCTTTTATATAATGTTTTATATAACAAAACAGCTGTAACCAACCTGCGAAGGGGGGGCTGACCCCTGTCCTTCTGTTCTTTTTCTCTAGAAGGATCTTCCTGGAACATGGAGATCTCTGCAGACGTGAAGATTCCCGGGGTGCACAGCTTGGACCAAATGCAGTGGGACAGCTGTCTAAATAACAGAGCAATGCGAGTCCTTCACTTATGAAGATAACATTTAAAGGGTTAATTTGTATAGTTGCTGTTTCAGCATTTTAATAAAAAGACCAAAAACATGGTTTCAAGAATTACTGTGGTAGTAGAAGCGTTATGAAAAACTCATCTACAGACACCAGACAAGCCTTTCCCTCAGAAATCTCATGGTGCTGCCACAACCACAAGGGATTCTGGGTAGGCGCATGCAAATAAGGTCAACAATGATCACCTGTATACAGTGCTGGGGGTTATATTACTGTATACAGCGCTGGGGGTTATATTACTGTATACAGTGGCTGGGGGGTTATATTACTGTATACAGCGCTGGGGGGTTATATTACTGTATACAGTGCTGGGGGTTATATTACTGTATACAGCGCTGGGGGTTATATTACTGTATACAGTGCTGGGGGGGTTATATTACTGTATACAGCGCTGGGGGTTATATTACTGTATACAGCGCTGGGGGGTTATATTACTGTATACATCGCTGGGGGTTATATTACTGTATACAGCGCTGGGGGTTATATTACTGTATACAGCGCTGGGGGTTATATTACTGTATACAGCGCTGGGGGGTTATATTACTGTATACAGCGCTGGGGGGTTATATTACTGTATACAGCGCTGGGGGTTATATTACTGTATACAGCGCTGGGGGTTATATTACTGTATACAGCGCTGGGGGGTTATATTACTGTATACAGCGCTGGGGGGTTATATTACTGTATACAGCGCTGGGGGTTATATTACTGTATACAGCGCTGGGGGGTTATATTACTGTATACAGCGCTGGGGGTTATATTACTGAATACAGTGCTGGGGGGTATATTACTGTATACAGCGCTGGGGGGTTATATTACTGTATACAGCGCTGGGGTTATATTACTGTATACAGCGCTGGGGGTTATATTACTGTATACAGCGCTGGGGGTTATATTACTGTATACAGTGCTGGGGGGTTATATTACTGTATACAGTGCTGGGGGGGTTATATTACTGTATACAGCGCTGGGGGGTTATATTACTGTATACAGCGCTGGGGGGGTTATATTATTGTATACAGCGCTGGGGAATAAAATTATAAGGATAGTTTTATCGAATAACATGCTTGTTTCTTAAAGGCTAAATGCGTAGATTGTTGTAGTTGGGTTGTGGTCTCAATACTCCGTGTAATATATGAATGTTTTTTTTCTCCCCATGTCCTTGAGGTTTTTTTGCAGGCTGTCATTCAGTAATTAGAAATGACACAAAAAAAACTCGCTGTCAGATACGGCGCCAAATCCGAGGTTTGCAGCACTTCCTTGTATAAACCACAGAGCCGGCCAACCCGCCGCCTCCGCTTTTGGTTTAATCAAACATACGATTACATGAAATATGACCCGTTACACATCGCATGATGACTTAATGTGCCCCAGCACTGATCAAACTTTTACTTTTCCCATCAAATCAATTGAATACGTTATTTATAATATTTGCGATGGACAAAGAGGGGACTTTTGAGTGAATAATTGAGTAAGACATTTATTAGAGGAATAATGGATTTTCCATACACATTATCGGGGCTTTTAGGGCTGTAGAACCCTGCGATCCCCTCATACCCAGCAAACATTCTGAGCCCCTAGGAAAGAGGGGCATTGGGGAGGAAAGGGGGGCTTCGGGGGCTTGGACTAGAAACCGGGACTGGAGAAACTAACCAGGAACACATCACAGTATCATTTATTTTGCGTTATCTACGTTGTTTCTGCACTCATGTTTAATATCATTTTTTTATTTAAATTTAGACATTCCGAGAAACCGAGAATTTCTGCTTATCTATAAAACAGAAGCCCCTTGAAGTCTCCTAGAAAAGGGTCGGGGGAGTATAATACGTCGAATTTCTATAATATAATATTTATATATTCCCGTTTTTAGAAAAAATATTTAAGATTAAAAACTGCATTTGGAGTTTCGGACGGGGGGGAGGGGGGGTTCTTCTAACTTCTTATTCTTTAACGCCTCTTCTCTTGCTCCATCACTGACAGAGATTAGCGCCGTGTACACAATAATAATATAAGGAAGACAAAGAGATTTTAGTAGCGCCATAACCTGCCACGTTAAGGCACCCCATGGGAAGTGAGAAAAATCAATGCGACGAGGGGGGTTTGAAACTTTAAGGCCAGCGGCCGCCTGATGACATCACTGCCTTCAATAGCTGGTTATGCGTGATCCAGATACCCCCCATAAATAAAAATGCAAGTAAGTAAGTAACCCTAACCCTCTGTTTATACTTTAATACTCATCCCTCAAAAATAAAGCACCTCTCTGATATAGAAGCTGCAGCCCTGCTGCTGCAGCTCTCATCTTCTTCCACGGTTCTTGCCATGGATTGGCAGTTTGAGTGGGGCGAATCATACGAGCCAAAATGCAAATCGCGGCCAGCGTCCCTTTAAATAACGTGTAGCGGTGGAGAAGATGTGTGTTGATTGTTTATTGGATACAGTTATTGCTTAATCAGCTCCGGGAACACTTTCTTGAAGCATAATGGCTGGTGTGAGGAGAAGTGCTTTCAGAACAGAGGTAACACAAACATTACGTTATCCAAGGAGACGCGGCGCTCTAAAATCCATACCATCACCACATCCAGTGTTTGCAAAATTATTTTAAGTGGCTACCAACTCTTTGCTCTGGCACAAGACGGAACATTATGTAAGATTAATGGGAACTGAGACGGAGGACGCGTCCACAGCGCAGATTTAATCTACTCCATTAGAAACCTCAAATCAAATAATGCCCAGCGAAGTGGATTCGGGGTGACGCAACCGTCGCTAAAGACGCAGCTGCAGCGAAGCCGTGGGTTTCAACTAGCTTAATTGACATTTACTGGTTAGAACACGATCTTGAGTTCCGGCCTGTGTCGGATGGGGGCGTGGCTAGGGGGGCAGGGACCCCCAGAAGTAGGCAGGATTGAGGGTGTGGCCACTCACCTGCCTTACCCGAATAGCCAGCTCACGACACAAGCTTCAAGTAGGGGCTGCAGTTTGTTTTCGGACAACGAATTTTGTTTCCTGTCCTTCTTATTCGGAAATTTTAATTACAATTCGTACGATTAAGAAAACCGGGACTGTTAGGAGGTATGGCACAGTCACATACTACTTGTTTACATCATTATACACTCATATGATGCTGTTCTAAATCTGTGAGGGGTGGGGCTAGCATGACAGGGAGGCAGGGCTCCGTGGGAGTGGGAGGGGAAGTGGGCATGGCCAAATACTGCTTCCCTGCCAGGCGAAAGAGGAAGGTGACCCGGAGACCCAGAGAATTATCACTTTACCCGGAGACCTTGGGTCAAACCCAGAGAGTTCACAGGTATGAAAATCCCACATGAATTATTTAAATCAATTATATGGCAAAGTAAGACTTAAACATAAAAATATCGGCGATTAGAAATATATTTATTGAGCGATTCCTATCATTTCAAATGTGCGTAACGGGCTTTGACTAATAACTCCCGTATTAACCCAACACACAATCTGAGATACTAGGGAAGAGGGAGATCACGGGAGGAAAAAGGGCCTCTGGGATTTGGGGTACGAGGAAGGGACAGTTGGCAGGTATGATTTCTATAGACAAACGCCATTTGATAAGGGACATGTAAGCTCTGTTTTGACCGCAAGTCCCAGCGCGCCCCACGACTCCCGATCAGTGTCATTATAGAATCCTAATTTAGCAGCAACCGAAAGGTCGAGAGGATTAAGTGAGTTCCACTCCACCGGGTAACGTCATCTTCCAGCTCTTAAGTTACAACTCACATTCTGAGGGCTGTATTGAAGTGTGGGAAAGTGACACAAGTCAAGCACTTTGTAGAAATGTCCCACTTGCTGCCATGGCGACTGCACCATGATTACTGCTTTGCCCCAAAACTCATGGGAAGTCAGATGGGAGCCCACATGGTCATACCTGGGAACTTCTGGGCTCCGGCTACCCGGAGCCTTCCCTTGAGTGACGCGGCCAGGACTGCACACTGACGTCAGCTGGCGGTCCCGAGACGTCGGCAGGCGTGCCTGCTGATGTCAGCGGGAAACGCCCCCTTTTAAAGGGAAAATGGGCGGGGAGTGGGGCGTGTCAAGACCCCGCTCCTGTGACCCGGAGAGTTCCCAGGTATGCACATGGGGCAGGGGTCCTGTCCCTTGCACCAGGGGTATTTGCAGACAATCAGACACGCTTCATTTTGGGTGTAGGCTCAGTGATGGCCGACTTAGTTTCCTCTATCCTGTCATGTGACAGGATCAGCCAGTAAGAAGTTGCTATATGGGTCACATGTTATAACCAGTAAGAGCGGCAGCTGCATGGCACAAAGGCAAGGATCAGAGTTACGGCGTCGGGATCTCCCATCCAGCAGTCACAGGAGCAGAGATACTCTGCGCAGACAGGAACTGGGATCTGTGTTTCTGGGAGTCAGTGTGTATGCCGGTGTGTGTATGTTTATATATATATGGAATATCTCTGTATCTGCTCTATTTTATCGGATCCGCACATTCAGTAACTATTAACACCTTCAGCCAGTTTGTGGGAACAAACACTTAATTTGCATGACGGCCCCCCTGGCTCTGTCCTGGGACCCCTTACTGTCCCCTTACATATGATTCTCGGGGAGCCATCCAGTCCCGGGTTGACTTGTGCTATGACTGTCTATGGGGGAATAAAAAACCATATCAGCATTGTGGAAGCCCCTCTTGTAACAGTGTTGCCCCCTCTGACCTCGATCTGCCCCGATAGAGCAGACGGCAGATGACCGCGTCTCTTCCCCTCGCCACCGCCGATAACGATTCAGACCACGAGTCCAATAAAACCTCATCGATGATAAGATGTTCCGTTACTCCACAGACAAAAAGCCGGGGGAAGTGAGCCGTTTCCTCCTCCTCCGAAGAAGAAGTCAGCGTATCGAGAGCAAACGTCTAGCGCTGAAGCCCGGCGGCGGACGACTGTCAGCTCACGTGGTTTCTTCTATTAAACACGGAATGATTTCCTACTGGAAGGCAGTCACTGTGGACTCGACTGTTACTATGAATGTAAACATCAAATGTAGAAATAACAGCTGGCTATGATTAGTTATTATTCATCGGTTTCCATATCGCCTCCATATTCCGCAGCGCTGTACAACGGGTAAACAGGACAGAACAAACAGCGCTCAACATAACGTTTTTGGTTTAAGTTTGGTTTATCCCGCTGTAAAGACTCAAACCTTAATCAGTCGTCGGTCTCGTCTTAGATTCAGGAGCCGTATATCTATCCCATGCATGTTTAATCCCCTCACTGTATTACCCTCTACCACCTCTGCTGGGAGGCTGTTCCGCTTACCTACAACCCTCTCGGCAAAGCAAAGCTTCCTTATCTCATATATTATCCAGAGCTATTTTAAACAAAAGGTACAGGCAGCGATACAAATACTGTATGCCTTTTAACGTTCTGTCCCTTGGTATACAAAAAGGGTTTGTACTGGTATTACCGAAATGAAAACCAAGCGAGTGCATACGGGGAGGGAAGGACGCGCTATCATTAAATCTCTCTCGGGACAAAGCGCGGTAATTAATTGCGGTCGAACCTTCATAAACATGAATATTGTGGGAAGTTCTTGATTTCTAAGCCACCCGTATTTGTTTTAGGCCTCGATCTATTGTGCTGCCCTGATTTCCGCAGTGAAAGAACGTGATGAATTGGCGCAGCGCTCCGTTGCCGAGTGGATTGCTACAGAACAGCAAATAACTTGATTTATTGGAATGTACGTTTTTTTATTCAGTTAATCCGCTGCTCGCACGTTCACCTGGTGCGCAAAGAATTCACTAAAACTGTTCACACGACTGTTAAAGCGGTCCTACCGGTCTGTATTATTCAGTATAGAATCATTGTTTACGAAACATTAGTTTCCAGACTGTTATAGTATACAGTAATAACCCCCAACACTGTATACAGTAATAACCCCCAACACTGTATACAGTAATAACCCCCAGCACTGTATACAGTAATATAACCCCCAGCACTGTATACAGTAATATAACCCCCCAGCGCTGTATACAGTAATATAACCCCCCAGTGCTGTATACAGTAATATAACCCCCAGCACTGTATACAGTAATATAACCCCCAGCGCTGTATACAGTAATAACCCCCAACACTGTATACAGTAATATAACCCCCAGCGCTGTATACAGTAATATAACCCCCCAGTGCTGTATACAGTAATATAACCCCCCAGTGCTGTATACAGTAATATAACCCCCAGTGCTGTATACAGTAAAATAACCCCCAGTGCTGTATACAGTAATATAACCCCCAGCGCTGTATACAGTAATATAACCCCCAGCGCTGTATACAGTAATATAACCCCACAGTGGGCATAACCCCCAGTGCTGTATACAGTAATATAACCCCCCCCGGCGCTGTGTACAGTAATATAACCCCCCAGCGCTGTATACAGTAAAATAACCCCCCAGCGCTGTA
The DNA here is from genome assembly GCF_027358695.1 of Spea bombifrons. Classification (NCBI taxonomy): domain Eukaryota; kingdom Metazoa; phylum Chordata; class Amphibia; order Anura; family Pelobatidae; genus Spea; species Spea bombifrons. The sequence goes on along the minus strand of NC_071088.1, from coordinate 137,454,665 downwards.
TACAGTAAAATAACACCCCTTAAATAACTACCCCCTAAACCCCAACCTACCAAACTTGGCGCCAAGGCCTAGCCCTCTCTGGCCCCCGTGGGCATCAATCTAACAAGGTATTTCTGGATACTTGTCTGGTGATTAATAGAGAACAGAGATTTCTGTATTCATAGATATTTACATAGCAGGCATTGAGAAGAAAAATGGGTTTTATTCACCCGTTTAATTTATTAACCCATTCCCTGCTGTTTCTATACACATTATCGGGGCTTTTAGGGCTGTAGAACCCTGCGATCCCCTCATACCCAGCAAACATTCTGACCTCCTAGAAAAGAGGGGCATCGGGGGGGGGAGGGGCATCGGGGGGGGAGAGGGGCATCAGGGGGAGGAAAAGGGGGCAGAGGGCTTTGGGGACCAAAGAGCAACTGACAAAACTAAAAAGGGCACTTAGCATGTACGTCAGAATCTTCAAATATTTTACAATCTGATATAACCTACAGAAGTTTTTATTCGTCATTAATTATGGTAAATGCCCGGTGTGTTTAGTTTCGCATTAATCACCAGGAATACCATTTCCAAATATTTACCTCGTCTTACAGCTCCTGTCAGCGGGATCTCTGGAAGCATGCGCACGGCTACGATAAAATGTTGAAAAATTGCCAGTTTCCTTTGAATATTTATATACTATATTTAGTTTTATTGGTTTTTTTTGCACCCACATATACGTGATTTGCCTCTGGATCAACCCTTTCATGTTTCAAAATCCCCCCCCCCCCCGGTCCCACGTCAGGAGAGAAGGTCACGTCGCAGAACAATACTAATTAACAACAAACAATATCTCAGAGAATTATGTTATTTCCAGAACAGACACAATATATTAGAAATAAAACATGAAAAGAAGGATATGATTTGTTTTTTTATTAATTGTGGATTTTTAGGTTTGTTTTATTAATGTTCTTAACATTCTCAGCATGGAATTTATTCCACTTGGTGAATTCCGAGCACAGATTCCAAACCGTCTTCTTTCATCGGAAAACCCTAAGGATTTGCCCTTTGGTTCGGGGGGGGGGGCAGTTGGAGATATCTCATACATTTTTGGTGCCAGCGATGTAACGGTGACATCCCTGGGCTCCCAATAAATGTCACTTATTTTTTATTTATTTATTTATAGTTAATCTCCTCCTCCTGATCTATCTGTGCTGATCACACTGTGATCAGCAAGAAGGGCTACATAGCGATCAGCCAGCAGGGGGATCAATCAGAGATCCCAGAAGGAGATCCCCGAGTCTCTCCTGTCCTTGAGAAGACTTCAGGTGGGTGTCAGCACTGATACCTACCACGACCGGCCGGCAGAGGCCAGCAACGCTGTCAATAAACAGCCTGACCTCCCGTGTACCGGCCGAGACATCTCAACAAATTCAGGATGTACCAGTACGTCCTAATGGGCTTCTTGGCACAGCTTTTAAGGACTTAGCAGTACGTCCTAAGGGGTACAATGGGGTTAAAAGGCACAGAATACCAGTATAGAACGTCTTCATACCTTGGGAATTGTTGTTTTTGAAACATTTGTAGCACAAAGAACAAGAGGTCAGCGCGTTTGTTCATTGATCTTCATAGCGTAACCATGATGGATCTTAAATCTATTTAGGTCGCCATTAAGTAGCAAATGGCCACTTCGCACGCAAACCTTGGGATTCGCTATATATTACCCCGTCTGCTCGGCTACAGAACGCCTAATAATTCCACGCATTTACTTCTCTATTAGGCTGTTTAATGAAGAGTGGGTAATACAGGCGTGATAAAGGGCGCGTTATACGAGTACGGTATTGATATACAGGTGGTGAGTTGTATTGATCTTGGTGCGTATGGTAAAGTTCCACGGGTAGCAAAGAACAGATAACGGAATAACAAATCATAATTACACTGTTGGTCACACGTCAAAACATTGACATGTCCAGCTTGAAATGAACTTGGCTGGAAGCTCCAGGCTGGGAGCACTGTTGTCCAGAGAACGTAGTAGATAAATGGAACATCCTCCCAGCCGAAGTGGTAGAGGGTAATACAGCGAGGGTATTAAACATGCATGGTATAGACATACAGCTCCTGAATCTAAGACCAAACCAACGACTGATTAAGGTTTGAGTCGTTACAGCGGGAGAAACGGGCAGACTAGACGGGGGCCGAACGGGGGCCGATCTGCCGGCAGATTCTATGTTACTACGTTTCATAGCTTTGATCAGTTCATTCAAGTCGGCTGGCCGGACATTCGGCAATTTAGTACACGTATGAATACATTAGGAACGAGATTCCCTGCCCTGCAGAGCTTACAGTCTACGTAGTAATAGGGTAGGTATACAGAACCAAAGAGTTGCAGTAGTCTAGACGGGAAATGATTAGCGCCTGCATAAGTGTTTTAATCGTAATGATTTCTATACTTTCAACACTAGCGGATAAACAATGACTTTTAGGGACAAAGTGCACCAAAACCGGGTTTATTTTGCACAATCCTTCTGTCAACGACCCCCTCCCCCGCCCGCTGATTAAAGAAAGGAGACATATCTGTGTGATTTTCACATGTAAAGCGGCCGTGTGATTTTGCGATGGACTCAATTTCCTGCTTTGGTTTAGCGGATAAAGCCTCTTTTGTGCTTCTATTTCCCGGACCGTTCAGAGGCAGCAGTCGTCCTAACGAATTAAGACGTATTATTTCCACGCCAGAAAACTGGAAAGGTTCTATCACCTGTAACAATAAGAAGGAGTCTTTCTGCCCCAGCATTTCAACACCTTTGCAGGTTTATAGAACCCCCGCTCCCTACTATCGCACGAGTGGCTGGCTCGCCATTTAGTGGAGTATTATATATTCATGACGTCTGGTTTATAACAGCGGCGGCGTTAGCCGGGTGTCACGGGCGGGAAGCGGATCCGCTGTGATATTTCAGTGGATTAGCAGCATTACGCCAGGGTTTATATCTGGGGCTGAATACCGCGATGAAGATAACGTATGTTGGTTGGATCCGACTCAAAGAATGGGAACAATCAGTTCGTGGAACGAATCCATCCAGAAAACATGCTTACGTTCACAAAAAAACCAAAAAGGACTGCAGTTAACTTCCGTAACAGGAGCACTGAAGTGATCCAGACAGGGTGTAAATCCTTCTTTAACTTTTACTCTAGACAGAGCACTGAAAATTCGGGAATTCCATGTAAAACCCACAAAAAAAAAAAGGTTCTCTTTGTAAAACTTGAGTATTTGTCAGTAAAACGCTCTACATCTGCCCAAGAGGCTTGAGGTAAGGCCGTTGACCATGAGACCTTTGGGGCAACCTTCTGATCTTAAGGAAGTTCTCAGGTTTTAAGTCCTGTACTCCTTGGCCCAGGTTCACGCCTGGTCTCTGTCCGTCTGAATGTTAATAGGTATGAAGTTCGGCCCCACGGAAGTCAAAGGAGCTGCCCCCCCCCTTCTAGAAGTTCTTGCTCTCTATAACTGGACTCTTCACAGCCAAGTTCATGCCGGCTTCTACGGGTACGCTGGACAGTGTTCTCCAAAGCTGGTTTTCGTAAATATTTAAATGGTTAATTATTTGGAGAACGCCAAGAACTCTATGGTTCCAGCTACACAATAACGAAAAAAATCATCGTTAAAATTAGTTATTCCTGGATTTTTTTTCTCAGGGAATGAAGGAAAGCTGGTCTTCAGGCTAATGGTCCACGCTGTAGAAGACCATCGTCTACGTTTGGGCTTCTAATAATGGTTCTCGAGAACTTTACACCATCATTATTATCACGGAAGGTTCCAGGCCGCCTGGGTACCGGAGGCAAAGCAACTCAGAAATGTTTACACATCTCATGAAAAGCGCATGATAAGAAATACATAGAATCCGAAAATATGCCGTGTTCAACCCAAACCTCTTCCCGCCGTTACATTCTTACACCACAACTCCAGAACATCTCCAGAACAGTTCTCATTTTTTTTTTTGGCCAAATGGTTCTTATTCGTCATCAAATTCTATATTTTCGTGGGATCAGACATATCTTCTAATTAAATTATCAGAATTCCCAATCATTTAGAAAAGAATGTTTAATACAAATAATATCAACGTAAATCCTGGTTTTATTACAAATAGGAGTAGAAACTGCGGTCACCGACCAATCCCGTCAGCAGGAACATCAGTAGGTATCACCCGTATTGCGCCAACATATTCTGAGGCGCAGTACAGTTGGCCGCTTTAGGGTTCCGTTGTACTTTGCAGCGCTGAGCCATCGAACCGGGACCAATAAATCTAAAAAAACCGCGGAAATAATATTACCCCGAATACCACCCTGGGTGGGATTAATAACCAAGGTGCTGCGAGGCAAGATCTCAAAATAGATAGAAGCTCAGAGTCAGCGCGTTGTGGCTTCAGGGAAGTTTAACAGAAACTTCAAATGTTCAGCCTTTTTGGCAAGCGCAATATTTACTTTTCACTTAGAAAATCATTGAAATCCCCCCCCCCAAAAAAAACAACAAAAATCGGGACAGACAGCGATTTAAAAAAAAAAAAAAAAAATGTGGTTTTTCCCAAATTGCTACGCAAGCGCGCGGTGGGCAAATATATAAAACACTTCCTGCTTGGCTGGAGAACAAACGCCCGCGAGTCCTGCCTTATTCCAGCCTCAGCTCATAGAAACATAGAACCCGCCGGCAGATCGGCCCTCATTCGGCCCCCGGCTAGTCGCCCGTTTCACCTGCTGTAAAGACTCGAACCTTAATCAGTCGTTGGTCTCGTATTAGATTCAGGAGCCGTATGTCTATCCCATGCATGTTTAATACCCTCACCACAGAGTCCGCTGTTGCTGTATAAATGTAATGAGGGATTGTGGGTAATGGCAGGAAATTTGCATAAAACACACAGAATTCCGGCGGATCCAATCCCGGTTTAGTTACAAATATGAGTAGAAACGTTGGTCACCGACCGGCCGATCCCGTCAACAGGAACATCAATAGGTATCAAGCCCAGCGAGTTATTAGAACCCTGTAGAGTTACGGGTCTTAGTAACCCGTCCCTTCTTTTAGTGACCCCTCTTAACAGCATAATTCCTGTTCTTGGGGCATTTTCATTCCCTGTTAACCCCGTCGTTGGAATAGTGTCGCCCGCTCGCTCTTCTCTCCCGTGTGGTCTTCGGATGAGGAGATGCGGCCCAAGCAGGGATTTGTTAGAATTTCCTCAGACAAATAGTAACTTTCCGGGGAGCTGGAACAGAGCCAGACCACAATATGAGATAATCACGCGTGTTATGGCGCAGATAAGGAGGTAATCGGGAACACCATGAGAACCAAGTTACTGTCTGTGCGGTAGCGAATAATCCGAATTCAACAGACGGGAGTAAAGTCCCTTTAACCCCTTAAGGACAATGGGCGGTCCCTAAACCCATTGAAAACAATGCATTTTGAGCCCGTACATGTACGGGCTTTGTCATTAACGGGTTAATGGAGTGAGAGAAAGTCTCAATCCCCCGCTCCCCGCCCATTTCCCCTTTAAATGTGGTGTTTCCCGCAATGTCAGCAGGAACGCCCACTGACGTCGTCAGGAACGCCCCCTGACATCAGCGGGACCGCCCACTGACGTCAGTCCTGGCCACGACCCGTGGGGGTAGGCTCCCGGTAGCCGGGGACACCCAGGTCCCCAGGTATGCTCACCGGCATGCGGCTCCTCGGTCTAAGACGGGTCCGAGGGCGGATTAAGGCTTGGGTTTTGGCTTCTCGTGCGGAGGATGATGGAGAATAATAATAATAATAAGAAGAACATATTGTATCCGTTATTTAAGGTTGACGAGTCATTTAAGCGAAGGGTTATCAATCAATCTGACATCTCAGCCAATAATTGGTTCGTTAACCGCCATGCCTGACAATATTCTCCGTAAATAACCAAACAGATCAATGCGGGGGGTTCTGAGTGATGAAAAAATATCGCAAATAATAGAAACTTGTTATTACAGCTGCTCAGGATAACTATTAGTAAGAAGATTTTTTTTTTTTTACTTTTTTTTATATATAACAGATGTTCATAGTTTGGTTTATTTTATTATTGTTATTTTTAACAAAACATGACAACCGCTGCGATTTCATTTGTATCCCTGCCCGTTCCTCCTGCTGTAACGACTCAAACCTTAATCCGTCGTTGGTCTCGTCTTAGATTCAGGAGCCGTATGCCTATCCCATGCATGTTTAATACCCTCGCTGTATTACCCTCTACCACCTCTACTGGGAGGCTGTTCCACTTATCTACCACTCTCAGTAAATTAAAAAACTTCCTTCCATTCCATCTCAGCCTCTGACCCTCTAGTTTTAGATTATGACCTCTTGCTCTAGAAATCATGTGGTTATGGATTAGATAATATGTACTTTTATCTAACGTCTTGCTTCTGCAGTCGAGCAGATAAAAGGCTTTCGGTGTATGCTGCCATTTCCTGTATGGAGAGCTGAATGGAGAGCTTTAATGAGAGCTGTATGGAGAGCTGTAAGGAGAGCTTTAAAGAGAGCTTTATGGAGAGCTGTATGGAGAGGAGTATGGAGAGCTGAATAGAGAGCTGTATGGAGAGCTTTAAGGAGAGCTGTAAGCAGAGCTGTATGGAGAGCTGTAAAGAGAGCTGTATGGAGAGTGGTAAGGAAAGCGGTAAGGAAAGCTGTATGGAGAGCTGTATGGATAGCTTTAAGGAGAGCTGTAAGGAAAGCTGTATGGAGAGCGGTATGGAGAGCTGTTAGGAAAGCTGTATGGAGAGCGAGAGGATTTGTTGTCTTTCTTTCCCCCAAAGAAGAACGAAGAGAACCCAAAGAGATTTACTTCTAGTATCTGTAACTATTAACCCCTTGATATCTCTCCATGATACAGAAGCAGCTCCAGCCTCGGTGACCGAATACTTGGAATTTTAATAAAAACAGGAGGTGATGCAAACACGAGCCTCCTGTGTTGTCTTAAAATGATCTGTTACCCCAGCAGGGGGTATTTAAACCTTTTGGGTGTGATGGCGATCATGATGCAGAGAACAGGCTGTCATTAGACACAGGGGCCAAGGAGAACGTTCTCTGCTATGACCTATAAGATCAGGAAGCACCGTCGGTTTGATGACGTCATAGAACATCCTTTGTCTTTAAAGCCTCCAAATAAAATTTGGTTTATGCAGATCCTAATTGATTATATTTTAACATTCAGATCGATCAGCCTGAGAGATTCGAGTGCCCGGCCCCCCAGCTTATTCTTCTCGGACGATCCGCCAACACATCTACAGAATCCATTTTCCCGCAGGGATGAAACATCAGCCTTCGTTTTATTTTACTCGGAAATATCCTGCATTTCCTCCTAAAAAGCAAATCCGAGACAGAATTCTGAGAGCTTGCAGCTGCTCTATAGACATAAAATGCATAAAAAAATTAATATATTCATGATTTTTTTTAGGGATTTTACAAATATTTCTGACGCGTTTCACCTACTCAAGTATTATGTCTCGGGTAATGCGAACCAAAACCGCGTTCAATTCATTAAAAAAAATAGTACATTTTAAATACATTTTAAATTTTAAATAAATTCTGTAAAATAAAATCAATAAATAAATAATTTAAAAAATTAAATAAACTTTTTTTTTTTTTTAAACAAATGCTGCCTCTGCTCTCTTAATCGAGTGAATTTATTATAAAACAACATTTTTAATTTTTTTTTTTTTTAGATTTGGGAGGATCTGATAATTCAAGGAGATGTTTAGGTTACCAAGTCGTTCTGAAAATAATGTTTATTTATTATTATTATTATTGTTTTTTTTTATATAACCATTTGAAGTCTGTTTTCAACTACAAAGTAAAAGTGTTTCGATAAATATCCTTTTCCTCCCCTTGAAGCGACTAAGAACTCGTTCGGCCTGTATCCTGTTGATTCATTGGAAGAATGATAAAAGAAACAACAGCACTCTGTTGCTAAGCAGCACTAGTATCTCAATAAAAAAAAAATAGAACATTTTTTTTTCCTTCTCTTTACACAAGGTAGCGCTTATCTGGGGATATTTTATGAGCCAGGCTAGGTGGAACAGCACCTTTAATTTTAATTTTGTTTTTTTGGCTTTTATTTCTGGTTTTAGTAAAATAACAGAATCCTTATTATCATAAAAAAAGATGGCTGGAAAGGAAGTTTAGGTTATCGGAAAGGGATTTTGAGTGCGTTTATCAGAAATCTGTATTCGCTTTCGCTTTCCATGCAGGAAATTCCACGGCGGAGATGGTGCGGGGAAAACACGATATATACGATTACAGAAAAACCTTAAAATATCCTTCCCCGAATGATTTAAATAAAGCTTTATCTGCATGCCACCAGCGTAGGATTGTAGCGATTACTTTAGTGTTTTTTTATAAAGAAAAAAATAAATAGAATTCGTTTAGAATGTTCCGTTCCGCCAACAAGCTCGGTATAAATCACTGGTATTTAACTCCAGGCCTCAAGGGCTGCAAACTGGCCACGATTTTAAATACCCCACCTTGAGTACAGGCACCTCAATTAAAAATTAATTTGCCCCAATACTTACCCCTAATGCAGCTCCAGTGGCAAATCAGGTCCTGTGGGCACCAGCCAAGCTGAGCATTAGGGTTACTGGCACATGAACATTCACTCTAACACCATACACTCACACTTACGCACACTAACACCATACACTAACACTGTATATTCATTCTAACACCATACACTCACACTAACACCAAACACTAGCACTGTATATTAATTCTAACACCATACACTTACGCACACTAACACCAAACACTAACACTGTATATTCATTCTAACACCATACACTCACACTACCACCAAACACTAACACTGTACATTCACTCTAACACCATACACCATACACTCACACTAACACCAAACACTAACACTGTATATTCATTCTAACACCATACACTCACACTAACACCAAACACTAACACTGTACATTCACTCTAACACCATACACCATACACTCACACTAACACCAAACACTAACACTGTACATTCACTCTAACACCATACACTCACACTAACACCAAATACTAACACCGTACATTCACTCTAACACCATACATTTACGCACACTAACACCAAACACTAACACTGTACATTCATTCTAACACCATATACGCACACTAACACCAAGAGTGGCAGCATATCTCGGGGGGGAGGAGGAGGAGGACAGTGGCAGCATATCTCGGGGGGGAGGAGGACAGTGGCAGCATATCTCGGGGGGGAGGAGGACAGTGGCAGCATATCTCGGGGGGGGCAGAGTGGCAGCATATCTCGGGGGGGGCAGAGTGGCAGCATATCTCGGGGGGGGAGTGGCAGCATATCTCGGGGGGAGGAGGACAGTGGCAGCATATCTCGGGGGGGAGGAGGACAGTGGCAGCATATCTCGGGGGGGCAGAGTGGCAGCATATCTCGGGGGGGGGAGTGGCAGCATGTCTCTTAAAAAAACCTTTTGGTTTAAAAAAGCACCAAACTTTTAGGGTGCGGCCTATATCCGAGCCAATACGGCATTTTTTCCTCCTTCCTTCAACACACACACTTATACAAACACCCTAAGACAATTTACAAACACCACTCGCTTTAAAACAACACACACGTTTTCAGATTCTCTTACATCCTGGAGGAACTTCAGACCAGCTTGCGCAAACAGTCCGAGCTACCGTGATCGTGCCACATGGTCAGGTAACCCTGCCTAGCACGCCCTTGCCGCCAGCCTCATTCACGGTACAGGCTTAAAAAGAACCTACGGGCGCACCCACCCGGCCAGCGGGCGGCAGCTGGCCTTAAAGGCCCACTCCTTATATATCAGAGGTGGACACACAATCACACAATAGATATAATAAATACATATTTAGTGAGCATGGGCCATGCCCTTATTTCACCTTAAACCCCCCAGGTCTCATTTAATGGATCAGATAATCATAATACGTGTATTTATTTATCCCAATCCCCCCCCCCCCCGCTTCAGTTCTTTATTCACGAAACATACTGTGGAGTTTATTGAGTTACGACGAACGCAGACGGGAAACGCTGAAAAGGAACTAATGGCCACGAATCAGATTAATGGACTATAACGGAAAAAAGATAGCGAGGAAATGACCGTCACAGATAGGAGAACATCAACAGACTGCAGCTTCCTTATCGATGGCTTCACAGGCGAGAGGACACATCAGTCTCAATCTCGTGGGAGTGACGGTCTAGCGATACTAACGGGGCGAGGGGGTCATTGCCTTTTGGCTGGTGTATGTAACGTTTGAATAAAAATCTCAGATATTATAGTAGAGTTCCTTGTTTCATTGACACCCCGCCGCAATTTAATGCCCAATATGTTATTTTTCGACAACGTGGAAGAACTTTTGGGGAGTAGTAGCAGCTTCGGGCATCCCTCCCAATACTTTAAATGCCCAAATAAGGACGATTTTATTTTAGGGGTGCGGTTAGAGGTGTGGCTGTGGGTGGGGCTTCACTGGGATTTTGTATGTTACTTTCTACCCTATTGCTGGGTATTTGTGTAAGTGGGTGGGGCATTTAGAAGAAGAATTATGAGGTTTATTTACCCCGTTTATTGTATTAACCCGTTCCCTGCTGTTTCTATACACATTATCGGGGCTTTTAGGGCTGTAGAACCCTGCGATCCCCTCATACCCAGCAAACATTCTGACCTCCTAGAAAAGAGGGGCAACAGGGGGGGAGAGAGGGGCATCAGGGGAGGAGAGAGGGGCATCAGGGGAGGAGAGAGGGGAAAGGGGGAGAGGGATAACCACTTCTCGCAGTGGTTTGTTTAGAATGTCTCTTGACTTGGGGTATTTAGGTTCCTACAGATGTGTAGCATTTGGTTTACGGCCATAATCCAGAAAATTGAGTCAACGAGATCTCGCCGCCGCCGCCGCCCCCCCCCCCACGCTGTGCTGGCGGCTGACCCGGAATTTTGTTTTGTGATGTGGATAACGTTCCGAGACTGAGTTGGAAATCGTCCCATTGTAACCAAAAGCCACAGACAAAAATATCTATTTACAAAATTTACAACGGCGGTGACTCAACGGATCACAAAACGAATGTTATTATTATTAGACCCCTTCATCAATCCGTCCGGCTGGTCCGGATTATCCGAAACGAGGGCTCCGTAAGCATCGTCAATCAACCTCAAAGGCTGGACGCCGAGGGCACGCCCAACAAACGGGTACAAAAGACAGCCTTTTTATACCGCTTTAAGAAACTTCTGAATGGCGAGGCCTGACCTCGCAGCGCTGCGAGGAGACAGGTCCATACACATTCACGCACGCACACAAACATTGCAACATTACGAGGAAGTGCCGCCACCGGTACGAAAATCAACACAAAAGGTGTGTGCGGCGGATGTAACTCTACGCACATCGCGGCCAACGTAACCCCCGTCCTAATGTAACGCGATCTGACGAGCCCAGCACTATCTGGCGGATGCCACACCTTACAGCCATAGTATAATAACCCTAAAGAAACAACGTAACGGATTCAAACAGGGCAATAGTGACGGGTCAGCTGTGGAGAGGATGCCCTTCTAGAAGATCTTCTGCATCCTATTGTGTGATCACCATTGGAGCAGTCATCTTAGCTTTCTGTTCTGTGTAGCTACAGGATTATTCCTCCCCATTAAGTTATCTCTCCAGTTGCTGGTTGCTGCTGGTCGGCCCAGGTAGCCTCTTGTAAGGTCAGGGAGTAGAAAAGATAGATCTTCACGGTGGGCAATTGATCGGATAATGCTAGCTTTGCCACAAATCTCAGTAGGGAGATCTCCGCCGGTGGAGCGCTGGGATATGACATCATATTTCAGAAGTGGAGGAAACACAGTGAGCAGAGGAGACCCTCCGGAAGGTAGCCCCTGGGGGGCTTATATGCCGAGTTATATGCTTTATATGCCGTTATCCGAGGGTGAGAACCAAGACTTGGCATTAACCGATCGCTTGCTTAATACACGAAATCGCTCCGTCCGCTCGCAGAGCCTCGCACGCGCCACGCTACAGAAACAAGCACTGACTGGTCTGCGCGCGCGGGTCATCCCAACATCCTGCTTCATCTATGACATTGTAAAGTAAACGCTCGCATGCCTCGTTACCCAACAGCCGAGGAAAAGAAAGCCTGAGTCATGCATCGGTGAGCCGGGTTTTGGGTGTCTGAGCGGCCGTCAGACAGAAGACGCGGCCAAGATTTTCTTTGGTAAGCGAAAGTTTACGTGAGAAATTATTTTAACCCTTTCTTTAGCTGCTAGTTTTCCTCCATAGACTTTCATTAGTCAGGGAGTCCTGCTGGGTGATTAAGACCGAGCCGTTCTATTGTTCCCCACAGGCAGTATGATAAGGAGTCGGGGGGTTTAGTAGATCGGGGATCAGATAACAGAGCGAGAATCATACAAACGGCTGATATGCAGCTGCCTGAAAACGTTATATTATGGGGCAAAAACACAATTTATTTTAAAAAAAAAAATTATATATAAAAGACTGAAATAGACTTACGGGTTTCCATCGCAGGCTCCCGATCAATGCAGTCCCACAAAAAAAATATGGCTAATATCACAGAGAAGCCGAGCACAAGGCTCTTTAAATATTAACCCTTTGCAAATATGCATACAAGGTCTCATTAAAAAATGGTTCTAATGAGTCCTCATGGAAACCGCGACTTTTCAGGAGGTCACCTGTATTCAAGCAGGGATTCCAGCTGTAATAGAGCAGGAAGAGGTGCTCAGATATCATGAAATCAGAGGAGAATATGATGGAAGGGTCTCTGATTTGAATTGTTTTTATATTTAATATATATATATATTATTTTCCTTTTATATTTTAATATTATGACAAATGTGACCATTTTCAATTCTTTTTCTCATGACTTTTACTATATGTCAACCAGTAGGTATTGGTCCATAGCTGCCATGCAGCCCTGGTTAGACTAGCCAGTCCCTGTTAATATATTACTAGTAACTTGTTCGTGCAAAAAATCAGTACGCCGCAGACAGATCGAAGCTACCAAAAGCGTAACGAGATTCATGCCAGTTACTGAAATACATCACTAAAAATGTCTCTTTTTTGTTTTTTTTTCAGAATATATTTTTTTTTTATGCTGCATTAAAGTTATTGTTACATTTACTCCGAAATTCAACTTAAAAATAGATGCACGTCCTCCTTTAAAGCGCTTAAGGTAATCAAGCCGGACAATGAAATAAAAACATCCACAAGTCTGTCTCTCTCCATTGCAGTGACCGTTATTGGGAAGCGAGAAGGTTATTGGAACAGCCGCTTCCCGGCCGGGAAGAAAAAACAGCCACTCGGACAGAACACGGAATCGGAATGTTTAGACCAATCGGGGTAAAGAACGATGCGGGAATTTTACGATTTCTTAGGAAATGAGCAAAGCAAAAAATGCCTAAAAAGGTATGATGGGTGAAAACGAGTCGGACGGTCTGGATGGACGGTCGGAATGTTATCTGCCGTCTTATTCTATATCGAAGGATATCGACATTCCGGAGAGAGTTAGGGCGATGGTGAATAAAAGGGAGAATGGTTTGCAGGTTAGAAGAAAAGACTGAGGGGATTTCAATAGGTCCGGTTTGGGGGAGAGAAGAGAGAGGGGGAGCGAGGGGATGGGAGAGAAGGGGGGGGCATTTAAATACATAAAGGGATTTAACAAAAGACAGGAGGGAATTTATTTCAAAGGAGGAGGAAAGATATAGCAAGAGACCGGGACACTAGAGAATCAGAGACTGAGATGGAATGGAAGGAAGTTTTACTTTACTGAGAGGGTGGTAGATAAGTGGAGCAGCCTCCCAGCAGAAGTGGTAGAGGGTAATACAGTGAGGGGATTAAACATGCGCGGGATAGGCATACAGCTCCTGAATCTAAGATGAGACCAACGACTGGTTAAGGTTTGAGTCTTTACAGCAGGAGGAACGGGCGACTAGACGGGGGCCGGATGGGGCCGATCTGCTGGCAGGTTCTGTAACTATATGTGAAGGTTCCCTTCAGCAATGGGTGAGAAGTAGAAATAAAAATACAGCGGATCAGGTTAGTTTCCCCTCTGCATTCAGCACCCAGTAGAGGTTTATAAAGCATGTTTATAAAATGCGTTTCGGTGAAATTAGGTTTTTTTAGGCTTTTGGACGATCCCGCCTGGATTTGTAACATTAATGTTAATTTTATAGAGTCCGTATAACCATAAGAAGAAATAAATTGAATATTCTAGCCTGGAATAGGTTAATTTTAAGAACCGGTCAGATTGTAACATAAAGCTTTGGAATGAAATTAAATATCGTGCCATATTTCTACAAAATATTTCAACTATTGGCTAGAAGACCTGTTTTTGGCTAAACCTGCTCCTTGTAACAAAGAAACAATATACTGAACATACTTAAGAGGAAAAAAAACATAAACTTGTTGAGTCCACATAAAACGTCCTTGTTGATCGCTGCAGAAAAAACACCAGAACTCAAAATAAACATTTGTGGTTTGAACGTTTGAGGAAAACATTAAGAAATCTGAAGGAGATTAAAAGACGTTGAACATTCCTTCTGCGTTTTATTTCATGCAAATCGGCGCAGGCGTTCCTTCGTTTTTGGAGTTAGAATGTTAGAGTTCTGTCTCATTTGGCTCCGCCCCCAGCTGCCTCTACCAAAACAGGAAGCGTTCCTCTGTACACTTCCTGTACATTCTCAGTAGAACTTCTATTAAAATCAATGGGAGGCGCAGCAGCCAATCACACGTATGCCAACTGCTGTTTTGCTAGCCAACATGCTATTGGCTGCTGCTACTCCCACCGATTTCAATGGGGCCTCAGTTCCCGTTGACCCCAATGCAGGTGCTATTGGGCATGCGCAGGAAGTGCGCTTCTGGCTTAAGGAGTGGCAACCGGGGGAGACTTCCATGGTTCCCACCAATCAAAGACTCCCACACTTGCGCACGGTCGGTGGGGGGAGGGTCTAATTTGAACCCTCACAGTAGCCGGAGCTGGCTAGTATATCGCACATGCGCAGCGGCAAACAGAAGACGTGCCAGAGGAGCATGTGTTTTTAAAGAAAAACTAACTGTTTGGTAAACATTGGGGCGGAAACCTAGCATTCCACAGAACTAACGAATGGTCAGCACAGTGCACGGTAATATGTGTGCGTAGAACTCTATACATAGAGGCAATCTATATATTAGCGGATGCGGTAGTCGCTCCAAAAAGGAGACCTAGAAGGAGTTCGATCATATAAAGCGTATAAATATTTACAGGATCCCCCGCCATGTCCGGTGCGGCTGCGCCGCCTTCCCAGCGGAACCGTATATATAAAAGCTTTTAACGGCTGTTTATACGTTGGGTGTCTGTACCGGGTACCACAGCCTACATTCAAAATTAACATGTACCCGGGGGAAAGAAAATATTTCCGATGGTTTCAGGGAAATAGTCGACCTCCGATAAAAAATAAATAGCCGAGACGGCTAACAAATAACCAGATTAACCAATAGCATTAAAAATTAATTACAAAAAATCTCAATTAAAATGTCTAAAATCACACGAGGGCAAACTGCTGACCTTTACAGGGTTCCAACCTACATTCGCGATGAATGGGTTAAAATGCCACATTAACGGCACTCGAAGGGTGCAACCGCAATAAACGCCCAACTTTGGTATCCACTATCCGGCTAAAATATTTTAATATTTTCATTTTGTAATGTCCGGGCTCAAAATGCATTGTTTTCAATGGGTATAGGGACCGCCCATTGTCCTTAAGGGGTTAATCAGTTTGTAATTGTGATTTGTTTGCAGGAAATTAAATTATATATATATATATATATACCGGTATATATTATTTTTTATTATTATTATTATTATTATTTTTATTATTATTATTTTTTTTTTCTTCCCAATTTTTTAAAATTCTAAAATCTAGCACGATTTGTCCCAAATATTTTTTTCTTGCGTTTAAGTAGATTTACTAAATTCTTCACACACGGCGTATTGTTATTTCATTTGATTTCCTAGGAAGATGTATCTTTTATGCCCATAATAAAAGTCCTTATTTAATACAAATATAAATATATAAATATGATTATATCTCCCCATTTATAAATTTGGTGCTTTTCCACTAAAATGCATAGATGACGCTGTCCCTTTAAATAGCAGCAGACCTCCCAGCCACAGGGGTAGCAATTATAGAAGCAGTCCAGAAAGGGTTACCAGGGGCCGCTACAAGTATTTTAACAGCCCCAGTGGTATTCTAGCATGCAAATATAGATTAAAGGTGCTGTTCCATTGAGGCAAAACATTAATCGTACCCTCTAGTAGATTTTAGATACTAACCATAGCAGATCCGTCGTATTATTTCCTCTTAAGGTTTAATCACGTGGAACCAACACCGAAGCCTTCAAGAAACCCTGTCAGTTTATGTGGCAAAAACCTGGGTACACGTCACATGACAATTAAGTGTTCCCGACAAAAAGCATGAGTGCGGCAGACTTTTCCATGATGAAAGAGTTAATTCTAGGAAGGGTTTGTATGCTTAGGAGTACTAAGAATGATGTTGCTTTTTGTTACAAAAGCATTAAGTTGGTGGAACAGCACCTTTAGTGTATTAACCACTTCTTGCAATTCTGCGCATGTGATTGCTTGTTCAGCAACAGTAAAAAAAAAATCCATTCTAAGGGGTTAATTTTTTTAAACGTCATATCATGTGGCTAGTGTTTTAGGTGTTAATGGGGAATAAGATTAGGTTTAGGGTAAGGTAAGGGTGTAAAAAAAATGAAATAAAAATAATAAAAATCATATAGAAAGCTTTACAAATCAGGGCACAATAATATATTTTTGGTATTTTTTTGGGGGGGGGGTTAAACAACTAAAATAATGTTTTATGATTATATATGAATATTAAAAAAAGTCTACTTGTGCAGAAAAATAAATAAAATATATATATATATATAGCTCATGCTAAGTGAGAAAAAGGCAAATCACGGCAAATCACGAAAATAGCCCTGGTCTTTAAGGGGTTAAAGGAGATTAACCCCACTTGTTTTTTGGACTTTTGGCTTTTGGACGATCCCGCCTGGATTTGTAACATTAATGTTAATTTTATAGAGTCCGTATAACCATAAGAAAAAATAAATTGAATATTCTAGCCTGGAATAGGTTAATTTTAAGAACCGGTTAGATTGTAACATAAAGCTTTGGAATGAAATTAAATATCGTGCCATATTTCTACAAAATATTTCAGCAGGAGCTAAACCTGCTCCTTGTAACAAAGAAACAATATACTGAACATACTTAAGAGGAAAAAAAACATAAACTTGTTGAGCCCACATAAAACGTCCTTGTTGATCGCTGCAGAGAAAACACCAGAACTCAAAATAAACATTTGTGGTTTGAGCGTTTGAGGAAAACATTAAGAAATCCGAAGGAGATTAAAAGACGTTGAACATTCCTTCTGCGTTTTATTTCATGCGCAGGCGTTCCTTTGTTTTTGGAGTTAGAATGTTAGAGTTCTGTCTCATTTGGCTCCGCCCCCAGCTGCCTCTACCAAAACAGGAAGCGTTCCTCTGTACACTTCCTGTACATTCTCAGTAGAACTCCCATTAAAATCAATGGGAGGCGCAGCAGCCAATCACACGTATGCCATCTAAGCGCTGCTGTTTTGCTAGCCAACATGCTATTGGCTGCTGCTACTCACACCGATTTCAATGGGGCCTCAGTTCCCGTTGACCCCAATGCAGGTGCTATTGGGCATGCGCAGGAAGTGCGCTTCTGGCTTAAGGAGTGGCAACCGAGGGAGACTTCCATGGTTCCCACCAATCAAAGACTCCCACACTTGCGCACGGTCGGTGGGGGGGGGTCTAATTTGAACCCTCACAGTAGCCGGAGCTGGCTAGTATATCGCACATGCGCAGCGGCAAACAGAAGACGTGCCAGAGGAGCATGTGTTTTTAAAGAAAAACTAACTGTTTGGTAAACATTGGGGCGGAAACCTAGCATTCCACAGAACTAACGAATGGTCAGCACGGTGCACGGTAATATGGGTGCGTAGAACTCTATATATAGAGGCAATCTATATATTAGCGGATGCGATAGTCGCTCCAAAAAGGAGACCTAGAAGGAGTTCGATCATATAAAGCGTATAAATATTTACAGGATCCCCCGCCATGTCCGGCGCGGCCCCGCCGCCTTCCCAGCGGAACCGTATATATAAAAGCTTTTAACGGCTGTTTATACGTTGGGTGTCTGTACCGGGTACCACAGCCTACATTCAAAATTAACATGTACCCGGGGGAAAGAAAATATTTCCGATGGTTTCAGGGAAATAGTCGACCTCCGATAAAAATAAATAGCCGAGACGGCTAACAAATAACCAGATTAACCAATAGCATTAAAAATTAATTACAAAAAATCTCAATTAAAATGTCTAAAATCACACGAGGGCAAACTGCTGACCTTTACAGGGTTCCAACCTACATTCGCGATGAATGGGTTAAAATGCCACATTAACGGCACTCGAAGGGTGCAACCGCAATAAATGCCCAACTTTGGTATCCACTATCCGGCTAAAATATTTTAATATTTTCATTTTGTAATGTCCGGGCTCAAAATGCATTGTTTTCAATGGGTATAGGGACCGCCCATTGTCCTTAAGGGGTTAATCAGTTTGTAATTGTGATTTGTTTGCAGGAAATGTAATTATATATATATATATTATTTTTTATTATTATTTTTTTATTATTATTATTATTATTTTTATTATTATTATTTTTCCCAATTTCTTAAAAGTCTAAAATCTAGCATGATTTTGTCCCAAATATTTTTTTCTTGCGTTTAAGTAAATTTACTAAATTCTTCACACACGGCGTGTTGTTATTTCATTTGATTTCCTAGGAAGATGTATCTTTTATGCCCATAATAAAAGTCCTTATTTAATACAAATATAAATATATAAAAATGATTATATCTCCCCATTTATAAATTTGTTGCTTTTCCACTGAAATGCATAGATGACGCTGTCCCTTTAAATAGCAGACTTCCCAGCCACAGGGGTAGCAATTATAGAAGCAGTCCAGAAAGGGTTACCAGGGGCCGCTACAAGTATTTTAACAGCCCCAGTGCTGTTCTAGCATGCAAATATAGATTAAAGGTGCTGTTCCATTGAGGCAAAACATTTATCGCACCCTCTAGTAGATTTTAGATACTAACCATAGCAGATCCGTCGTATTATTTCCTCTTAAGGTTTAATCACGTGGAACCAACACCGAAGCCTTCAAGAAACCCTGTCAGTTTATGTGGCAAAAACCTGGGTACATGTCACATGACAATTAAGTGTTCCCGACAAAAAGCATGAGTGCGGCAGACTTTTCCATGATGAAAGAGTTAATTCTAGGAAGGGTTTGGATGCTTAGGAGTACTAAGAATGATGTTGCTTTTTGTTACAAAAGCATTAAGTTGGTGGAACAGCACCTTTAGTGTATTAACCACTTCTTGCACTTCTGCGCATGTGATTGCTTGTTCAGCAACAGTAAAAAAAAAATTCATTCTAAGGGGTTAATTTTTTTAAACTTCATATCATGTGGCTAGTGTTTTAGGTGTTAATGGGGAATAAGATTAGGTTTAGGGCAAGGGTAAAAAAAATGAAATAAAAATAATAAAAATCATATAGAAAGCTTTACAAATCAGGGCAAAATAATATATTTTTGGTATTTTTTTGGGGGGGGGGTTAAATAACTAAAATAATGTCTTATGATTATATATGAATATTAAAAAAAAAGTCTACTTGTCCAGAAAAAAAAATAATAAAAAAAAAATATATATATATATATAGCTCAAGCTAAGTGAGAAAAAGGCAAATCACGGTTGTTGAAAGACATAGCAAAAACACGAAAATAGCGCTGGTCTTCAAGGGGTTAAAGGAGATTAACCCCACTTGTCATTTACTGCGTTCTGTACCAACACGTCTTAACATGTGTTAATGATATTGACATTTCAAATTGTCTCACACACACACACACACACCACACACACACACCCACACCACACACACACCGACACACACACACACACACCACACACACACACACACACACACACACACACAGTAACAGCGCTACGGAATCTGCCGCGCTATATAAATAAATGCAATGGAAAGAAAAGAAAAGAAAAAACTAGTGTGGAGTTAAATACCGGATCCGGCGGGGGGGGGGGGGGGACTGCCCCGGACTGCCCCGGACTGCCCCGGACTGCCCCGGACTGCCCAGCGCTCCTGCCCCCGGGGCACATGCAGCGGTATTAATGATATGGATTCGGAGTCTTACAAGTCAGGGCAGGGTCTGTGGCTAGCAGTCCGCTCCTTCATGTGACTGCTGACAGCTCGTGTGCCAGAAAGGGGAAGGAGTCTGAGACCCAGAGACTGGAGGAGATCCGGGGGATCGGTCTGAAGTTAAAGTGCTTACAGGAGACTTCCCAGGTGCAAGCAGAATATTTTCTAGGAGACTTCCCAGGTGCAAGCAGAATCAGAGGAGACTTCGCAGGAGCAGGCAGAGTCTCGGAGGCTGGGAAGAAAGTGTAATTGATAGAGTTGCAGAATGTCTCCGCTTTCATGAGGGTCTGACTGCGTTACATGAGCTCGGAGGGAGAGATCTCCTGGCTCGGGATCGCTCTGTTTGTTGCTTCTCTCTTTTTTTTTTTTTTTAATCCTGGACTTTTTAAAATCCACTTTAAGAGTAAACAAGAAATAAAAACCTGCCAGGCTGAGGTTCCCTGAAATTCCTCCCCGAGGCTTGCGGTAAGTGCTGTGTTTGTGCCTGCGCAGATAGCGCTCCTTCCTGCAAGCAGCAGAGCTGACTGTTATCGGCGAGTAAAATGTTTGTAAATGATTTGGAATTCTTGGTGCATTCGGTATCAGTGATTTATTACTCAAGGATGGGATTTACTCAAATAAATGGGATTTTTGGGGCATTCTTTATGATTAATTTATTGATATTTAAAGCAAAACACCAATTACATTTGAAATACCTAGAATCTGCCGGCAGATCGGCCCCATCCGGCCCCCGTCTAGTCGCCGGTTTCTCCTGCTGTAGAGACTCAAACCTTAATCAGTCGTTGGTCTCGTCTTAGATTCAGGAGCCGTATGCCTATCCCATGCATGTTTAATACCCTCACTGTATTACCCTCTACCACTTCTGCTGGGAGGCTGTTCCGCTTATCTACCACCCTTTCTATAACATGGCTTTATGAACAAGGGGGAAGAAGAATTGATTGGGAGACTCCATAGTTGCCAACTGTCTCAATAGTCAGGACAGTCCCGAAAGCAAGTCAACCCCCTTAATGTTGGCTGCATGGAAATGTCAGTGAATGGATTGTGGATTTCTGGTGCCGTCTATGAAACCCACCGATTGGTATCGTTATTTTTTTTTTGGGGGGGGGGTCTGGTTCCATTTAGAGCCATTAACTTAGAGACCTCGTTGGGCAGCGACCGCACCTGCTGCGCTACTGTGGTGATCGCTGCCATGGGGGAGGAATTAAAGAGCCAGCGTGCGGCCATCTAATGGGGAAAGCGTCCTCCTGTCACCACCGCCCCCCAGTAAAAAAAAATAAACACAAATAAAAAAACAAATATAGTGACTTATTTTTAATAAAAAATGGACGATGAGCTTCTGTAGACTACAACTCCCATCACCTTTAGCCAGAATGAGATGATGATGATAATGGGAGCGGTGGCCCCCAAAAGCACTAGTGATGCAAAAAGATTCGACCAACAATATTTTGTGCTTTTTTTTTTTTTTGGTGTCTTTAGCATGATTATCAAATTTAACCCCTTCTAGTAAGCGCCTTAAATGTGTTCTAGAGCGTACCGTCACCCACACGGGCTGTGCGTGTGATCTGCGTGTTCAGATAACCGCATCGGCTGCGGATATTTACTAAGGGAAGCGATTCGGAACATGTGTTTTGTCTGGTTTGGAATTTATGGGGGATATATGATATATATATATAATGGGGGTATCGCAGGGGGTAATGATGCTTTTATTCTGGGGGGGTTCTGTATATCTTATGTGATCAGATGCATTGTTTGTATGGGTTTCTTAACTTGGCCCGGTCTCCCCAAAAGAAAAATGTACCCCAACCCCCACCTCCCAGCATCCAAAGGGTTAAAGTGCATATGAAAAGCAGTCGATTAACCTTTTATTTTTAGCCTTTTTTGTTATGTTTGCTTTAGGGCTTTATCATTTTAATCCGATTGCTTTAACACGACCGTTTAATGAAGCGCTGCGGACCCCGATAGCCTGCGGGGGTTTTAACAAACGTTCGCGATCATTAGCGGCCGGCCGAACGCAACGCAAATCTGTGGGCGAGGGGAGTCACTCTAATCACCCTCAGCCACTTGTATGCCCTTTTAAGCGTGATGGCTAGTACAGGGTGATGGCTAGTGAGGGGGGCCGTGGCAGATTAAGACCCCCTAGACACACAAAATCAGTTTAACTGTGAGGCGTCAGGCTTCACGCCTTCTTGCATGTGCCACGCTATTTATATAGGGTCACGTGATCTACACACATACAATAACCCGGCAGCCGCTGGATGTTAGGGAAATCACCGGGGTCCCCTAGGCATGTGCTTAGTGTCCCTAATAGAGGATCTGAGCCCTAAGCTGTGGACAAGCTGCGCATGACCCTGCTTCACCTCATCCAATATATATATATATATTATATTATATTATATAAAAATACAGAATTCTGAACTTTTTTTTATACATTAAAAGATAATTTTTTATTATTATTTTATATATTTTATATTTATACATTTAATTCGTTATATGCACACAATCCTTCTTGTTTATATTTGTCCCCCTTTATCCTAGAAATAAATAAAAAATATTTCATCTTAAACGTGTAATAATTGGTGTAAGAACACCTCATGCTTTATTGTCTCAGCTGGTCATTGTGGATGTTTTTATTAATTTTTTTTTAATTTTTTTTTATTTTTTTGCCATCGTATTGAATCAGGCTCAGATTTTAACTTAAAAATGACCTCCAAAAAAACTCACATTTCATCTGTCACAATCATGTCGGGCCTGGAGGGGGGAGGACTAGTTAAACTACAAACAAGAATGAAATGGAGGCTCATTCATTCACCTTGTACAACAAGGTCACAAAAATAATCAATTTAAAAAAAAAAAAAAAAAAAAAGGTATGAAAATGACCGCATGGAGGGATTGGGGGCGACCCTGGCGCTTTAAGGCCGGTGACCACCTAACGATGTAATTGCGGCCAATGGCTGGACATGAGAGGCTGCACGTGATATACCGCATGGGCAGCAGACTGGGTGAGTACAGGGATCTGCGGCCCAGCGGCGGTGTGCCAGATGACAGTTTATATTGTCGTCAAGCAGGAAATTTGATAAATTCAAGATTTTCTGAGCCAGCGTATACAAAATGTTGTTACATAAACTTTCGAGACCTCCGCGGTCTCTTCTTCAGATGAAAAAATAAATAGCATGCAGCTATTTACAGGACCAGGGCAGTTTTCGGGTATTTACTGCTTAGTTTAACCACAGAAATTATATATTGTTTTCTTACAAAAGTAAAAAAAATTTAAATAAGCTGTTTGTTTTGTACAGGTATAAAAATCTGTACAGCTAAAGCCGATGGTGAAGAAAATACCCCAAATATATTCATTCATTGATTTTGGAGGGGGGGGCCCTACATGGCTAGAATTTTCATCTGTTTTGTCCATTATAGGGCAAAATATTACACAGTGGGCAACACTTTTTTTAAAACAGTTTTTTCACAAATTTTGCCTGGTGGAAAAAGTAAAAAGAAAGGAACTTAAATAGTGAAAATTTGACAACTTTTGTTCAGGCATTTAAGCGTTCCTGAATGTAACGGTGCTCAGTTAGAGCGCAGCCAGGTTCAATCTGACAGTGAGGGGCCGCAAATGTCTTCCATAAAGAAAAATATATTACATTCCAGTGTAATGAACAAGCACAGAAGGTTTGTGAGCAGGAGAAACAGGGGGGCCGAATGGGGCCGGTCTGCCGGTAGGTTCTATGTTTCTAATCAATAATATTTATATATATTATATATATTTTGATGCGTTTTTGGAGTGTTTGACTATAAATGAGAGAGTGGAATAAATTAGAGGGGTGCCTGCACTCCTTTATTTGTTATTCAAGACACAGCCAGTACTGCTACAGTCTCCGTCGTGACGGATTTGGGACCCGGTCCAGGGTTTGTCCACATTCTGGGTGTGATTATCTAGGATTTGTCGCGTTGTGTTATTTAAAGCTTTTGTACTCCGCATGGTAACAATGTTAAGAAAATGTTTGCAGAGCGCTCAACGCCAAGAGTCCATTAATTCGGTAAATCCTGCTTGGCACCTGGGAACTTCTATTCAAAGCCCTTTTTTTTTTTTTTGTAGAATCTGCCAATTGTTTTGTATCATAGAATAATATCCTATCCGGGAACTCTCCAGGGTTGCGCAGGAGTCTCCGGGGGACGTGCTGCTTTCTTGGGCCTCCGGGTCAGTTTCAGCTTTCTCTGGGAAGAGGGATAGCCAAGCCGGGGACCTTTTGGGGGCGCCGGCTTCCCAGAAGCTACCCTCGTGGGGTACGGCCAAGACTTCTCGCTGACGTCGATGGGCATTTCCACGGACGTCGCGAGACACCCCCCCCCCCGTTTACTGGAGGAATTGGGCATGTCAGGACCCCCCGACCCTGAGGATTCGGGTGTCGAACCAGAGAAGCAATGCTTCTCCCGGAGTCTCTGGGCCAAACGTGGAGAGTTCCCAGGTATGGGCGTGGCATGTGACCACGCCTTCTGCCCACCCATGATCCACCTACTCCCCGCCCTGTTATCTCTGATTATACACTCTGAGGATAGTCCCGCCCCTATACACAGCTAGCCCCTCTACGCATTATCATAGTCAAAACGCCTAGCTAGTCGTTTCATGCTAATCCCCCCCCCATTTCCCATGATCCCTCAGTGCAGACTGTATCAGAACCTAGATTGTTAGCTGTTTTGAGCAGGACATCACTTGCAGCCACCCTGTACCAGCATGTACTGGCTGACTTGGCATGATAGGAGTGTGATTGCTAACAGCTAACAGCAATCTGCTAACAGCAATCGCAGTCCCATCCTCAGGTTCCAGCATTTACTGGTTGCCTGGGTAGAAAAAGAGTGTGGTTGCTGTTAGCAATCACACTCCTATCATGCCAAGTCATATTGTTGATTTTTTTTTTTTTTTGTCCAATTGTGGTGTGTAACTTACTTTTATTAAAAGTGTGTGGGGGGGTCATTTTCAGTTTTGTGAACCCTGAATTTTGGGTTTTGGTCCAGAATTTTCATTATAGTGCATCCCTAAAATAAATAGAACTATTTCATTTTTACTTATCCAGAATCCTGAATTTGTAGGCCCAGAAACCAGTGAGAGGAAAAGTAAAGGTTTTGTGTCATTTACTTTATTTCAATCTGCATATTTTATTAAAGGCCATGTTTTCTCACAGTGAAAAATGAGTGCGGCCCGCGCACGTATACAATTCTGATGAAGTGGCCCACTGCAGAAAAAACTTGGACAACCCTGTACTAATGAAACAAGCGTGTTGTTTGTAAAGGCACATGGACGCCGGCTCACACACGCACACGCTTACATGTTTACTCGGTTGAGGTACGGGAAGGAACCGTTGGGTCTGCGTATATAAGTGAAGACATCTCGCACCGTCTGAGCTCCGGGGGCATCTCAGGCTGAACCAAACTTTGTTGTCACTTAAAATGGCGTTTGTTGCCTAAACCCGCTAAGTTTGTGGAGCGAGATCTCCGTCGTCTCTGAGCTGCCCTCGGTCTCGGTGTTCTGACAGCTTTGAGTTGTTGGGGGAAGCGCCTGAAGGTGACGAGAAGCTCCCGAGAGGTTATTTATGAAACGATGGAGTATATTTTACATACCGCGGGGCTGCGCATGTCAAAAAAGGGGCAGTCCCTCTTTTGGGTCTATTTAGAGACATCTCCTCCATGACAAATATCTGGGGTGGTAGGGAAAGGGGCAAATGGGGCAAGAGGAACACCACGGAGACCTCTCTCTCGTCTCAAAGTGCGTATGATGGCTGGGGCGTCTCTTTTAATTGATTTCGGAAGCTTCTTGTTGCTCGGAGGCATCATTGCCTACACGTTATGGCGGGATCAGTAACACCAGCGGCGTTGGCAATGTGCAGCTGCAGTAACGGGTCTCTGCGCGTGCGCGTCTCCGGACATCAGCATAAGGTGCTTTTATTGGGTTCGTTGCCTGTAAACGATGGCAAACCTCCATCTTGGGGTGCGGGGTCACGGGGGGGCTTTTACAGACACAGAAAAGCCCCCCCCCTTCCTCGCAATTATTCTGTATCCATAAAAAACACCTGGAATTTAAATCAGCGTTTCCGTGAACCGCGGGACTTTTCCTCTAAAAACCATTATATTCATCATGGTTTTTCGTTAACGCTGTGTTTACATTTTTTTTTTTTACGCAAAGGCTGTTTTTTTTTCACCCCGCTATTATTTTCTCTCTCTCTTTGTCACATCCCGCCAATTTACTCTAAGCAAATAAAGTACTGTGTGCTCGCATTAACCCCGCGCGGAATCTCCTCCGGCAGCGCGGTCAAAGCGCTTAAACCTGAAGTTAATGAGCCGCGATTTCCAAGACGAGGGTAAATAAACACCGAGCGATGGTTTTTAGTCACCGCAAACCCCGCGGGAAATGAAAATTCCCTTTCATATCTCCCAAGTGTCCCGGAATATCTTATACAGTCCCTCTCACGTGACGACTAAGCGTTCCCGTGGAGCAGGCAGCCATCGCAGGCCATACTGTTACGTTTTTATTGTTTTTTATATATTTTTTTGTGCTTTTTTGGATGCTTTCTAATCGAGACTTTTTTTCGATTGTTGAACTGCTCCAAATGAACGAATAAAAACGGAGAGAGAAATGAGACGCGCGGCACGCGCTGGGTCCGGTCCGGAATCGCTCTGCTTTATCGTGTTTATACTATAGCTTATACAGCGCCCGGACAGAGGGCCGTCGGACTGCGTAACTCCTGAAACCCTTGAAACTATGCGGAAATAGGCAAAATGTTGTATAAGCCTATAAGATATGGGTTCCGAGTGCAAACGTATAGCCAGGTGCGATGTATGGAATGTTGCCGTTGGCGATATATAGGTGAACCGTGTACAGAGCCGTGTGCGTCTCCTGCGCGAGGGGCGACCCTTTATATTGGTCAAAAGCCAGCATATATTCACTCGAGCGATATACGTTTCTTCTTTGCCTATAATGGTGCCGTAACAATGCTATAATAAATCAATCAATGATGTCAGTGATGTCACAGGTGCCCCCCCTCTTTCTAAATAGTATATATATTGTAAAGAATATCTGTGTCTGGAATACCGGTGGGATATTTACCGTCGGCTAGTATATAAAAAAAAAAAACACATACGTTTTTATGGAAATCCTATTTTTTTATACAAAAATGGACTTCTGCGCACCGTGACTCCCATCACCCTCAGAGGTGACAAGTGTGATGGGAGTTGTATCTCTCGAAAGCGGGTGCACCGGCGGACGTGTGTGTGTGTTTTCTACATTGGTTTGTTTATTTTAGGATTATGAGATTTAACCCCTTTTTATGTGAGCCCACCCTCGCCAACGTGTTGGGTGTGTTTACCATGGAGGGTGCCCTTAAAGGGTTAATCTTAGGTGGCGGTTCTGCTTTGAAGTAACGCAGCTCTCTGTTTCCGTCCTTTTTGGAAGTGGAATTATTTGCCCCCCCGGATCGATCCATTTTAATGTATCTCCTTAATGGACGCGCATCATTTATTCAGCGAGAGCTTCTTGGCTTTCAGGGTTCTCGTTTTTTTTTTTAATGATTTGAAATCGATATTTGAGAGATCCCGTTCCGGGAACACGGCGCATGATGGAACGCTTTTAATCCAGGTGTTAATCAATAGCCCCCCCCCAATGTTATCTGTAGGGGCAATACAGCTGCAACTGCCACTGGCTGATGGACGAGGCCGGGCAAATTCACAGATTCCAAGGTTTGTGCGCTCGATCGTGTAACCTGCCCTTTGGACGCTGTCAGTATATTCTGTGCTATGAAATAGTTAATAAGTGCTTTAATATACATTCTTTAACCTGTATGGGGGGGGGGAATCAGCTTTCTTAAGGAGCAGCTGCAGCTCCAGAGCTCCTGCGCCACTGGTCCGGCTTACATGCCAATCAACGGCAGCAAAGAGAGCTCTCCTCCTTTTTAAAATACTTTATTTAACTTTTTTTGCCCGTTTTCTTCCGTTTTGTTTCTCCGTCGAAGGTTCGCACGATGAGTTTTTTTAAAGGCCGTTGATCTGAGTCCAAATGAGCCGGCTTATAAAATGAACGCGTTGGCAGACGGATCTTTTAATTAGGTGAGCGCCGCCCCATAGTGCCGGCACCCGATCAAACGTCTCTACCGCCTAACCCGGCAGCCGCTCGCCGATCGCAGACGCCGTCCTTCCTTGGCAATCCGCCATCGGGGGGACCCTATAGACTCCGGGACAGGGGCGCTATACACCCCCGCCCCCCCCACACACACACACCAGGTAGGTGCGACTTCCCCCTAAATAATTAATCTCTCATTCCTCATTCATAAAAAATCCGATTTGGAGGCGATATACAGACAGCGGAGTCATCGGTTGCGTTTTAACCCCCGAAGAGCCGATTTTTGTTCCAAGATCTCATTTGGTTTGAACGTCCTCGTTTGTAATGTTTTAATGTTGATTATAAATTAAGTCTATACGGCAAATCGTATACCTGCTGATAATGTGAAAAAGAAGAACGTACCGAAAACCAGAAGGGTCAGAGGCTTCGATATCATGCAAGAATGTTTTACGTTACATGAAAGGGAGGTGGATAAGTGAGCAGCCTCTCAGCAGAAGAGGTAGAGGGTAATACAGCGAGGGTATTAAACATGCATGGGATAGACATACGGCTCCTGAATCTAAGACGAGACCAACGACTGATTAAGGTTTGAGTCGTTGAGAAACGCGCGACTAGACGGGGGCCGGATGCCTCAAATAATATATATATGACACGTAATGACGTTCTGTGTGTAAACGTGTTGCCCTGGAAGGATCCGGGCGTGTATGGGTTAAAGGGGCCATTTAGAGAAGAATGCATTGGGGAGAATCCCTTTTAAGGGCTTTCAGTTCATTGATGTTTCCAAGAAGTACATTTTTGGGGTTAAAAGACCTCCTTTTGAGGAAGGTATGTGTCCTGGGAAATGCTTAGCAACCGGCTGTGAAAAAAAATACTCTGGTCTCGCACGTTAGATTTATTTCCTTTACGAGGAACGGCGCCCGGCCTCACTTCCATTATCACGTAAAAAATATATATATATCTACGTTTATAACTGTATTTATAAAGAAAACTGATACTCCCAAGTGTCCTTGTTTAGTTGGCCAGTCCCTTTTTCAGCCTTCGAATCCCTGATGCCCCTCCCCCGATGCCCCTCTCTCCCCCCCTGATGCCCCTCTCTCCCCCCCTGATGCCCCTCTTTTCTAGGAGGTCAGAATGTTTGCTGGGTATGAGGGGATCGCAGGGTTCTACGGCCCTAAAAGCCCCGGTAATGTGTATAGAAGCGGGATATAATGTGTTTGTTTTATAATTCATGTCTTGGCCGGGGCGTCTGTTTACGAGGGACGATCCCCAAACTCTCACGAAGCATCCAGATTCTGTTGCTTTGTAATCCCCGGCTGACATGTTTACCGCTTGGCGCATGCACTGATTAATCGCTCGGCTCGGAGACTTCTGTCAAACCGAGAAACTGTACATCAAAGAGATTCTCTTTTCAGACCGAGCCGCGGCCTTCAAAATACATTAAGCACTCCAAATAAATAAACGCGGAATAAATACAAAAGATAACCAAAAATAGCAATTTTTCCTCATTTTAAAGGGATCGTCACTCATTTTATTTTCATTATTTATTATATTAATTACCGGTATTTTATTCTTTTTGGTTTTTAATGCGTTTCAGTAAACGTTTGCGGTCCTGAAGCTCTCTTGCCTCCTCCGCCTTTACAAAGTCTGCCTGAACCAATCGGCAACGACCAGCAACTGAACAATAGAAGAGAGATAACTTAATGGGGAGGAATAACTGGGCAAATCCTTGGAACGAGAAAGAACTTTCTGGATTTGAGCCGCAGTCTCTAGGTTTAGCCCTAACCCCCGAGGGGTTCGGATCGCCCAGCCGGCAGCTGCAGCAGCAGAGATACTCTGTCCCGGCAGAAACTTGCCGGTCTAATTGTATGGTTTCCTTTATTACGGTTTAATGACATCAAAGCGACACAGAATCATTTTTAATTAGAAATAATTTCCGTTTTAATGGCATAATCATTAATTAACCAATTTCCTTAACAATAAAGGCCAATATTTATTTTTAATTGTCTTTGTACCTCGTGACGCCGGTTTGCATAATAAATGGGCTGATCCGGGTGATATTTCTCGTATGTCGCCTGTTATTGCGCGCACACAATGCCTGTGAGTTTCCCAGCCGCCCGTGTTTGCGTTAGCCGCCGGGTGTTTGCGTTCGTCGGTTGTTAACCCGCTCCGTCTCTTCTCAACGCGTATAAACGAAAGGGACGCTCCGGCCGTCATATGCCGTGGGCACCTTTATCGCGCATGCATGGAGAGCGCTCCCTTTGACTTCAGGGCTAGCTTTTTTCCTGACAAACTTCTGGCGGCAGGGGAGGCAGGGAGCTGCAGCTCTGGAGCTAAAGCTTACACTGAAGGTACAGCTATTATTTTTTTTTAATTATTATTATTTTGGCAGGTGTAAAGAATGCATATTAAATGAATTAAAAAATCCTTTTAATATGTGTTGTTTTGCGTAAAAAGGCGCTGTCCCTTTTTAAGTTGATTTAATGGTAATTTGGCTGCCACCCTGAAACTGAAACTTGTATGCAATGAAGATTAATGTCTGGCATACCGATAAGATTATCATCCAATATTGGTTATACTAATCAATACTATCTGCAATTACCATTGGGGTATATATATATATATATATATATATATATATATATATATATATATATATATATATATATATATATATATGCCCCCCCCCAAAAATAAATCAACAATATCCAAAATGTTTCTTTACTAAAAATAATTCCTTTCCTAAAACTCCACAATGTGTTCTACAGTTAAAATAATATACGCTGCACAGCGTACTTTGCATTACATGGTTAATAGCGTAATAAAAGTTCCGTTTTAATTATTAATATTATCAGGTAGCTGGGTAGAGCAGAGAAGTTGAAGAATCCACCTGTAGGAAGGTAAGAGGGAGGCTTTGGGTTTTTGCCACTTTCTTGGCGCAAAGAGCCCCAATTTAAAAAAAAAAAAAAAAAAAAATATATTCTCCCAAAAGAGTCCCATCCTTGGCCAACTACTACTTTCAGCACCCTGGACAGGGGGGTTGGTTATAACGGCCACGTTCTTCTTAGTACCTGTGTATTCCGTACTCTCTAATTGCGCAAATCTGTTGATCGCCGTGTATGACCTCATAGTTAGCTCTTCCGCTATAAAATGAGCTAGGACATATAATTAATTGTTTGGCGGCCCCCCGGGGAATATCCAAAATGAACTAAAATGAATCGGAACGTTTTGTCCTCAAAGCCATAGAAACCGTCAAAATGATCCTACTGATTTTGCTGGTTGCTATAGTGATAAGACCACTTTTCAAGCGTCAAAATCATTTATTTTTTTTATTTTTTTTTAAAAACATATTCCCCTAAATTCCTAAAGGTTTATAACCGGATACATTACTTATTCTTCTACGTTTACGCAGAATGTGATAAATGCTCCAAAATGACTATTTGCGTCCATTGTCGCTTCCGGTCTAATAGGAACTATTTTCATCTGAATTTAGATAGGGTTTTTTTTGTTCTTTTTATTAATTTTTTTTAATAGGTAAAAAAAAATGATGGAATATTTAACGGTTGGAACTACCGTATTTGCTCAATTATAAGACGAGGTTTTTTTCAGAGCAAATGCTCTGAAAAATACCCCTCGTCTTATAATCGAGGTCGTCTTCTAATTAGACCTCAAAAAAATGTCGTCTGGGGCCATGCTGCTTACCGGGCTTTGGTCGCGAGCAGCAGG
This sequence comes from Spea bombifrons, assembly GCF_027358695.1. Taxonomy (NCBI): domain Eukaryota; kingdom Metazoa; phylum Chordata; class Amphibia; order Anura; family Pelobatidae; genus Spea; species Spea bombifrons. The sequence continues at coordinate 137,422,534 of NC_071088.1, read as the reverse complement.
AGAACAGGAAGCTAGCAAAGTGTCACATAATTCTGCCTCCCCCTCCTTCCTCTGGGGGCGGGACCAGAGAAGTTGCTCGCACAGCCGGGCCCCTGCAGAAGTCTTCGAGTGAGAGATCTGCAGTTCAGGTAAGGGGGTGGGGGGTTTGAGCGTGTGTGTATGTGTGATTAATGTGTGTGTATGTGTGATTAATGGAATGAATGGGTATTTAAATGTTTGTGAATGAGTGTGTGTGTGTGTGTGTGATAGCATGGATGTGTAGGGGGGGGGGTTGGTAGCATGGCATAGGGAGGCTGTACTCAAACTCCTATCATCCCCAGGTTCCAGCATGTACTGGCTGCCTTGGCTTGATAGGAGTTTGATTGCTGTTAGCAGTTATATATATATATATATATTCCAGAAATGCCTTTTAACCCCCTATATGCCACTCTGGCATATAGGTGGTTAAAAGGCATATCATGGGGCAGAGTGGCATATAGGAGGGCATAAGACATTTCTGGAGGCAGAGTGGCATATAGAGGGTTAAAAGGCACATCATGGGGCAGAGTGGCATATAGAGGGTTAAAAGGCACATCATGGGGCAGAGTGGCAAATAAAGGGGCATTAAGGGGGGTTGGCAAATAAAAGGAAATAAAAAAATATATATTTTTCTCAATCATAGCTTTTATTAAATATGAAAAAATTGTTTACATGAATTAATATTTACTAGTAAAACTTTTTTCCTATAGGGTAGTCTTATATTAAGGCTTTTTGTTTTTTTCCTAAAATAATATTTAGATTTTGGGGGGTCGTCTTATAATCAGGGTCGTCTTATAATCGAGCAAATACGGTATTTTACTTTTTTTTTTTTTTTTTACTGCCACCTAGTGGACATAGTCCTACATACGTTTTGTACTCGGCATGAGACGGAGCCGCTGGGTTTGCGTGAACTTTTACTCGTACAGGATGATAGAGGTACTCGTTCGTCGGTTGCGTTGACGTAGGGAGTGTCAGACTACATGCTAGTTACATAAACCATATCGCTTTTTACATTTCTGGCCCTCGCGGGCTGAGCTTTAAAGCGGATCTGTCCCTTTTTCCCCAAATAGTATGCTGTGCTATTACATGATGATGTCATGGTTACAGATAAGCAATGTGTAAACTTCTAAACTTCCTGGATAATTATTCCTCCCCATTGTCTCCCTCTAATTGCTCGGCTGCTGATTATTGTTGATTGGTTCAGGTAATGTTAAGATGACTTGCCTCGTTGGTTCCTAGGTGGTCCAGCCATTGGAGCCTCCAATTATTTCCGCCCCAAGATTAGGGGGGTTTAAGACACCAGGGGCTCTGTGTTTTTCCACCTGATACTTGGGGTCCCTTATTCTGACCTTCGTCTCTGACCTTCATGCCCGTCTCCTGATCGCCTGTTTGTCTCGTCCTACCTTTTACGTTAATGGCGGCTTCAGATTTCCTTGACCTTCCACCAGGGGGAGATGGAGAGCAGCCCCTTCCCCGAACAACGGCTTCACGGATTTCCTCGAAAAAGGGGAAAAAATATCAAGACCGGAAGAATTGATTGGATAATGCTGGCCCTGCCACCGGCTGCCACCAATCCCTGCTTCCGTTAGGTGAAAAATCAAACCTAATATCTACAAAACGATGACTATAAAACAGCGAGAGTTGTATTTATTATTATTATTTTTTTTTTTTGCATTTTCCACTAAATGTAAAGCACCTAGCATTACAGAGGAAGCTCCTGAACGCCGCGTAGGCTCTCCACGCTCTGTGCGGTTCCACGCGAACGTGATTTCACTTCGTTGTCTTCTCTTGAAGGAAGTTCCAAAATAACTTTTATATAGCAAGAGCCGCTTCCAGAGAAAGGAATTGAAACTTCCTTACCCGGAGCATTATTTGGATGTATTTAAAGAACAAGCGCCGTGTCGCTAAACGGTGCGCGCGGTGATAGCTGGTGGACAATGCAATGCTTCAACAAAGGGTTAAAAAGGTGCATGCTGCCTAAATAAAGTGTTCACGTTCTTACTCACCCGATGGCTGGAAATATGATTCTTTTATTATATATTATTATTATTTTTTTCCCCTTATTATTTACTCAGGTGGGCTTTATTCTTTTCATTAATTTAAAAAATAATTCATTCTTCATTTTGTTGCCATAGCAGCACAAAAAAACTTTATATTTTTATGTCTGGCCCTAACTAATTGGAAACGTAAGAAGTGAGCAGTCACGGGCTTGGACGAGGACACGCGTAGTTGGAGGGAAGAAGAGGGAATGGAGAGCAAAATAATATATTCGGGGTTCATGTGTCCAGCTAAACAAACGCGTCGGTGATCATCATGCTGTTCTCGAGGCCAAGGATCTAAACACAGAAGGTGTGTGGAACCCAGAGGTCTCAGATATATGTGTGTATATGTTATGTATGTATATCTGTGTGTGTATATATATATATATGTATATATATGTGTGTGTGTGTACATGTTAGGGTGTGTATATATGTATGTATGTATATCTGTGTATATATATATATATATATATATATATATATATATATATATATATATATGTGTGTGTGTATGTGTATATGTTAGGGTGTGTGTGTATGTGCCAAGGCTGGCCTATCACGTGAAAAACACGAATTTAGAACGTTTATTTTGCGCTCTAGATTTTTCCTTCTCCTTTCGTTCCGCTGTAACTGCGTTTCTGCTTTTAGAGATAAGAATAGTTTTCGTGTTGCGTAATCCTTTTGTGAAAACAAACTCCACAAAGTCAACAAAGTCCGTTCTGTCGGACGGGTCACTGTAGGGTAGACGTCATGGCGACCGTAGAAAAGTGTTTGGTTTTTTTGTCCAAGCTCCCATTAGCTAGCAGTAACAAAAACCCCCGCCGTCATTGTGAGCTCGCGGTACTCCGGTACTACGTTTAGGTCACCGGTGGACCACCATGCAAGGGGGTGAGGACGTCGGCTTCCATGATGTCATCACAAAGTCCACAGTGGTCACGTTCTACAACTATTTAGATGGCCGGAACCGTAGGACAGGCGGCGGCACCGATTCCTTCTGGATGATTCAACCAAAACATTAGGACAATCATGAGTTATTTGTAATCCTAAAACCACGCGGGGTCCGGAATCAGGACAACAAAAAAATATGAGCGGACCCTACAAAGATTAAGACTAAAACAAGAAGCGTGTGGAACGTTTCTCCAGGAGCATTCATTGTATACATGCCACATTCCGAGTAATCCCCGATACTCGCTTCGGTCAACGGGGAGCACCGGCTGGACTTTGACAGATGAACATCTTCTGGATCGACAGCAAGGTCCACCGCTTGGACCGCATGTTCCTTTATGTTCTAAAGTCCAGGACGGCGTGCAGCTGCTGCTTAATGGAACGGAAGGAGAGACGGAGAGCTTACGGAACTCTTCTACGTAGGCCAATAAAAGACAATATCAACTTCGACTGAAGTGTTTCTTGGAAACGCGAGGAAGTTTCCGGACTTCGGCGTCTCCATCAGCGGCACGGAGCGAGGGGACGCCTCGGATACTTTGTATCAAGATCTACGCAATGGGATGTGAAGCGCGTTTACTGCGTCCGCCGATGGCCGTGTTCACGAGATCACTCGCAGATGAACCGAACCCGGCCGGCGGGTGATGAATGGCCCGTATGATGTCACGCGGATGCATTTTGAGGTTAGAGCTGGCAGTTAAGTAAGTCCCAGCCGCCGGGCTGTGGCGTAATATGTTTCAGGTTGACGTATCTGGCGGGACCGGCGATGAATAATTTGGTTTCTTCTCTGTTGGCTGCGTTCCATCCACGAAGATCGTGTTTTTGTGTTTTTCCTGGACGTTCTTGCAGCCAAACCTCTCAGAGATGACTCCGCGCCGTGTGTTTAATGTAACCGGTCATTCAAACACGCAAAACAACGGCTGGGTTCCCACTCACAGCCTGGACGCCGCCAGTTTTGGGTCATTTTGGGCAGGTACAACTCAAAATGATAAATTATAATCTAAATAACATAAGCTCCTGGCAGCTCGCCTCCGATTGGCTACAGGCTTTGTATGTTTTTGAATTTTCAAATGTAAGAATATCAACATTCATAAAACTTCGTTTCAAAATCAAGGGTTTTTTTTTTTTTTGGAAAGCAGATGCTTTTAAGTTAAATTACCTCATTTAACCAATTAATTTATTTTATTGCCCTGAGGCTTGCGGTTTTCGGTCCGTTTAGCGCTGGCGTAATGATCGGTATGCTCGTGGACTGCGCAGATTGTTAATTTCCAAATTGCGTTCCTTATTTATTTTTTCTCCGTTTCCTGGCGGAACGGCTTCTGGCTGTGACGGAACGATTATGTTTTTGGGAACCTGAGCTTCTTACCCGGAGATGCCGAGTGCATTGCTGCTCCCGTGCCCAGAGGAAGCAGAAGTTGCCCCGCTGGGGCAGCCGATGCGTTGCCTTGTGTCGGGGTTAGGGCAACGCTGAGCCGGAATACACCGTTCACACGCATGCATACACACAGATCCCAGCTCCTGTCTGCGCAGAGTATCTCTGCTCCTGTCTCTGCCGGCTGCTGGCTGGGGGATCCTGACACGATAACTCTGACTCTTGCCTTTTTCACACAAAAAAAAGAGAGCCGTGCCGCTTCCACGCTTATCAGAACGCGAGACTGCGAAAGAAGCTTCTTACTAAGCGTAGACTCGCCTATGACGCCATACGCTGACGAATACTCAAACACTTTAACACCGTACACTTACCATAACACACACACATTCTAACACAATACACTTATACATACACACACACCTTCTAACACCGTACACTTACAATAACACACACACATTCTAACACAATACACTTATACATACACACACACCTTCTAACACCGTACACTTACAATAACACACACACATTCTAACACAATATACATACACACACACCTTCTAACACCGTACACTTACCATAACACAATACACCTATACATACACACACACATTCTGACACAATACACTTATACACACACACATTCTAACACAATACACATACATACACACACACATTCTAACACAATACACTTATACATACACACACACACATTCTAACACAATACACGTATACACACACACATTCTAACACAATACATTTATACACACACACATTCTAACACAATACACTTATACATACACACACACATTCTAACACAATACACTTATACATACACACACACACACACACACACAGTCTAACAATACACTTATACATACACACACACACACACACATTCTAACACAATACACGTATACACACACATTCTAACACAATACATTTATACACACATTCTAACACAATACACTTATACATACACACGCACATTCTAACACTATACACCTATACATACACACACACATTCTAATACAATACACTTATTCACACACACATTCTAACACAATACACGTATACACACACACATTCTAACACAATACACTTATACATACACACACACACACATTCTAACACAATACACTTATACATACACACACACACATTCTAACACAATACACTTATACATACACACACACATTCTGACACAATACACTTATACATACACACACACACACACACACACATTCTAACACAATACACTTATACATACATACACACGCACACATTCTAACACAATACACTTATACATACACACACACACATTCTAACACAATACACTTATACATACACACACACATTCTAACACTTATACACACACACACTTAGCCAGTTGGGTTGTAGCACTGAAAAGCAGGTGCCCACAGGGTTGAAAATGGTTGGGGACATATATATAGATATATGTGTGTGTGTATATATTTTTTTCTAACTATTTATTTTTTGTTTCTGTAGCAAGTTCATAAAATGTAACACCTTCTCATATGTGCCTAAACTGTGTGATATTGTGTACTGTCACCCACGTGGGCTGCGTGTGCAATCTACATGTATGTGCAACCACATTTATGGGATACATTTACCAAGGGGTCTGGGAGCTTTTACGAGGGAGAGGAAGCAGTGTATGTGTGTGAGTGTGTATAGTGTTAGTCAGTGAGTGTAATGTAGGGTTAGTATGTGAGTGTGTGTGTATAGTGCGAGAGTCAGTGTGTGTGTTAGCATAGGTTGTTGGATAGAGTGTGCCTGTGGTGTTTGCGTGTACGAGCGCGTGGTGTTTTGTGTGTGTGTCAGCATATAGTGTTAGATTGTGTATATTAGTGTTAGCATGCGTGTGTGTATGCGCATATGGTGTTAGCATGTGTGACTGTGAGGTGTGTGTGCGAGCATATGATTTTAGTATGTGTGTATCTGTTACTGTATGACGCTAGCGTGTGTAAGCATATGTTAGTTACAATTTATTTAAAAATTGAATATTTAGCAATTATTAACTTGATTTGCTAATAATTTAATGTATTTATTTTTTAGCTTATTAAATACACGTTTTCACTAATTTATCATTTCATTAAATAGAATATAATTACTGAATTTGCCAAATATTGAATACCTTTTCTATTATTTATTACATTAATTTTGTCAGCGATCTTTATTATCTTCAGAATGGGGCATATTTCTTAATTACAATTCATATAATATTTTATATTAAGGGGATATACGATGGGGGGGGCGTCTCCTACATTTTTTTCTTTTTTTTTCTTTCTTTCTTTCTTTCTTTGAATGTAAACCAAATTTGTGAACCCCCGTAAAACAAACGCCCGGAAACGGCTCTTTTGCAAAATAAATCCTTTTTGTTCCATCGGCTTATAAATAGTATCTGCGTTTTGTTACTCGCGGGGCGGAAGCTCCGTTCCTAAAGACCATTCTTTTTAAAAATAGGGCACTTTAGATTCATACAATTCTTTTGCCGGTCAGAACGAAAAAAAAGCTATCAGTCTCACAATGAACCAGAATTTTTTTTTTTTACTTCCGAAAATAGGAGTATTTGCCAAGATTCTTAATAAATTAAAACCAGCGTCTAAATGGGAATGTTTTGGGAGGAAGTAACTGTCATTAATGTGCTAATCTGGGTTTGTCAAATTGACGGAGTTAAATCTAACATTTTTATTTGTCGGGCGTTATATTTATTGTTAATAATAATAATAATAGTTTTATTGGAATTTAAATATTGTATAATGTTTTTAAGTTATTATTATTATTAATTTTTTTTTTTTTTTTTTTTTTTTTTTTTTTTTACCATGGCTTGTATTGTAGTAACATTTTCTACCAAGCCCATACCTCCCAACAGTCCCTGTTTTTGTGGCACAGTCCTAGTTTTGCAATAATAATAATAATCGGACCAGCTCAGGTCAAATAGTCTAAATATCTCCAAAACTGATTGGAAAAAAATAATTTATTTAAAAATAAAGAAAAACGCTGCTTGCAGAGGTCGTGTTCATAGAAATATATAATATGCATACCTTCCAAGGGTCCCTGTTTAGTTTGGCCAGTCCCTCTCTGGTTCCCAAACCCTTGATGCCCCCTTTCCTCCCCCGATGCCCCTCTTTTCTAGGAGGTCAGAATGTTTGCTGGGTATGAGGGCATCGCAGGGTTCTACGGCCCTAAAAGCCCCAGTATGGTGCCTTTTTTTAAAATATACCCTATTTTACCCTAATAAAGGCTTTTTTTTAGTACCGGGTGGCAGCTGTTTTTCTACCAGTAGCTTCTTCTTAGCGCAGACAGTGTTCTGGTTTCTCCTTGCATCTGCTCTTCAGTACATTTCCCAATTTATTTAATGTAGCGATGTTCTATAATGATGGCTTCTTTCCGGCCGCGCCCCCGACGCGCCACAGATTACGGCGGATTCTGCTTCCAGAGGAAATGTATATATTAAATCGCCTTCTGCAAAGGAAAAAGATTAGAAATCATCTCAGTCATGCAATATATGATAATCACATGTATGCGGGACCAAGACACGCCAACAAAACAGGACCAGCCTTTAATGGGACAGGTTAATGTCTCAGACAATCGATGGGAGCGCCTTCCGCGCATGTCTAGCCTTTAGGAATCATTGCCTTTGTCTGCGTTCCCTGCCCCTCTCCATCGAACAATATAGTATCATAAAAAGCACCTTAAAACAGAGTTTTTAAATATATATATATATATATTAAATATTTTTTTAAATATCCATATCCTTTAATATTACTGATTTTTTTTTTTCATAATATTTTATTAATTTTAATTGGGGTTTAGTAGGGAATTTAGTTTATTGTTACATTAGAAAGTTGGGGTTTGGGTTATTTAGTAAGCAGGGTTGCGCTGAGAGTCGTTAGGACGATGCTCCGTTAGTGTAGAATTTATAATTTTTATTCATTTTATTTTAAATTGTAGGTTTTTATGGTTTGTAAGTGCGGAATTTTATTTATTTTATTTATTTTGAATGTTTTGGTGGGTAGTTAGGGTTATTCCTGGTTTGTGCACCCAAAAAAAAAAGTATGTTTAGTTAGGATTTACGTAAATTTAGTAAGTTTTATATGTTTAGTTCTGTGGCCTTCTTGGGGAAGTTGGTTCATTTTATTTATGTTTATATATATATATATATATATATATATATATATATATATTATATATTATATATTATATATTTGGCTAATTAGGCAGATGAGCGACTACATGGGTGGCGCAAGGAAGACCATCAGAATTCAGAATGACAGCCTTGATAACGTTTAACCCCTTGTTAACTATATTTAAACTGGGTTTAAGCTGAAAGTCCCAAATGAAGACCCCGTAACAACCCAAAAACATGACGGATCTCTGTACGTGGGACCTGGCAGTGTTGTTGATTTTTTTTTTTTTTTTTTTATTTTATTTTATTTTTTTTTTGTGTATTTGCAAATATTCTGTCAATACTGTGAATTTTTTTTGTTTAATATTAATACTTTTCCATATTAAGTGATAGCGTAATAGAAATGAGAAAACCCAAGTTCCGGAACACCCCCCCCCCAATAATATGGTTTGCGAGGGGAAATTACAGCTGAAAAAAGACGTAACCAAAACCCCCGGAACCCCTTATGTCCTCAAATGAAAACGAGCCCTTAGTCCTTAAGGGGTTAAAAGGACCACACAGCCATCCTATGCAATAAAATATCCCTCTAATGCACAATAGGGAACTTTTTTTTTTATAAAAAAGATATTATTTTATTAACTATATATAATAATTCCGCCAATCCGATGATATACCCAATATTGCACCGTTTACATTTTTTTTAACAAAATAAATTAATAAATAGTTTTTTGGGATTAATGGATTAGTTTGTCATGAGTATACTATGTGTGTAGGTGTGTGTGTATTTTTATATATATCTATATCTCTAGTAAGAGAGGAAGACAATTATAGCTATTTATATAATATATATATTCACTATTTGCATTTATTATATTTATATATATATATATATATATATTCACTATTTGCATTTATTATATTTATATATATATATATATATTCACTAATTGTATTTATTATATTTATATATATATATATATTCACTATTTGCATTTATTATATTTATATATATATATTCACTATTTGCATTTATTATATATATATATATATATATATATATGTATTGACTATTTGCATTTATTATATTCATATATATATATTCACTATTTGCATTTATTATATTCATATATATATATTCACTAATTGTATTTATTATATTTATATATATTCACTATTTGCATTTATTATATTTATATATATTCACTATTTGCATTTATTATATATATCTCATTATCATTAAGGGCATCTGGTTTTGTGTCCAATCTAATAAAATGTATCAAGTAATATTAACGCCAGAAAATGTTTGAGCCAATGATCCGGCTCAGATGTTGCCGTTTTTAATAGGTTCCGTTATCTCCAGCCCCTCATTGGCTGCTCCCGGTATTAACGATCCCTTAACGACTCGCTGTTATATGAATCCCCTTTCGCCGCCTGTGATGCAGAGCGAGGATGAGGCTCTCTAGAGCAGCCCTAGACGGGGATATTTAACAGAGAGCCTGCGGAATCCGGATCAACAGAAAAAAATATTAATTCTAAAAAAAAATACAGATTTTTTTTATTTCTTTTTCTTTTGCCCCGTTCTGTTTCTAGGGTTCGGAGATCTCCGCGCTATCCTGTGATCCACGGGGATTTGAACATGGATTCCTGTCTCCAGAGAGAAAACCACTAGATCTCTCCACGTTCCGCTGGTTCGGAGACGAGGACCTCGCCTGCCAGGAGGTATTTCAAAAATGGTGTGTTTTTGGTGTTTAGTGGATTACAAAAACAGCCAGAAATAAAGAGGTTTTCTCTCCAGAAAAATGAGCGAATTCACTATCCCTCGCTGTATTACCCTCTACCACCTCTGCTGGGAGGCTGTTCCACTTATCTATCCAAAATAATATAGTAATTACGTAACTTCAATTTTTTATATATATATATATTATAATTTTTATCATTTTTAGCTATATTTTTACATTTATTCTCTTTATAATTTTTATTATAAAAGATGTTATAGAAATATTTACGGAGCAAATGTATAGGTTATAAATCCATCCGGTTTAACCCCTCTTTTGCCACTCGCTTGTTCTCAGACCCCCAAACATGCCCTTATCTCTCTCCCAATTTAAAGAAACCTTCCCAAAAGCCCGCGTCCCTATCAGACTTCTGTCTTGGCCTCTAAAATACCGGAAAGTTCCTCTTCCGTTCCCCCAGCTCTCTGCTTCACCCTCTAAAATCCACGTTTTGTCCAAAACACTCCATTGAAAATAATTTTGGGGAATTTTTCTTGGTCTTTGGCCATTTGGGGGACACTTTTTTGAAACTTATAGTAACCGGGAACAGGAGCTTCAATCAGCGGATTGTCCCCTGAGGATGAGGACACCAAACATGCGCAGAAAGCAGCTCTGCTGATTACCCAAAGTTCTTTCAGAACCAAGACCCAGGAGCAGGAAAAAGGCGCAGCTGCCCAATCAGGACACAGAGCCCTAGAACAAGTTGAGTTTTAAACGGCGGTCAGACTCTAACTGTTGTTTTCTTTTTTTACCCCAGTTGTAGTTTTTGCCCCATAATGTAAAGTTTTCAGGCAGCTGCATATCAGCCGTTTGTATGATTCTCGCTCTGTTATCTGACCCCTGATCTACTAAACCCCCCGACTCCTTATCATACTGCCTGTGGGGAACAATAGAATGGCTCAGCCTTAATCACCCAGCTGGACTCTCTGACTAATGAAAGTCTATGGAGGAACGGACTTCATTACCATTGCCATAAAGCATCAGCTCAGTGTGGTGTTTGAGCCTGGAAAATATTGTATACAGTGCTGGGGGGTTATATTACTGTATACAGGGTTGGGGGGGTTATATTACTGTATACAGGGTTGGGGGGGTTATATTACTGTATACAGTGCTGGGGGGTTATATTACTGTATACAGTGCTGGCGGGTTATATTACTGTATACAGCGCTGGGGGTTATATTACTGTATACAGTGCTGGGGGGTTATATTACTGTATACAGCGCTGGGGGTTATATTACTGTATACAGTGCTGGGGGGTTATATTACTGTATACAGCGCTGGGGGTTATATTACTGTATACAGCGCTGGGGGTTATATTACTGTATACAGCGCTGGGGGTTATATTACTGTATACAGCGCTGGGGGTTATATTACTGTATACAGCGCTGGGGGGTTATATTACTGTATACAGCGCTGGGGGTTATATTACTGTATAGAGCGCTGGGGGGTTATATTACTGTATACAGCGCTGGGGGTTATATTACTGTATACAGCGCTGGGGGTTATATCACTGTATACAGCGCTGGGGGGTATATTACTGTATACAGCGCTGGGGGTTATATTACTGTATAGAGCGCTGGGGGGTTATATTACTGTATACAGCGCTGGGGGTTATATCACTGTATACAGCGCTGGGGGGGGTTATATCACTGTATACATCGCTGGGGGGGGTTATATTACTGTATACATCGCTGGGGGGGTTATATTACTGTATACAGCGCTGGGGGTTATATTACTGTATACAGCGCTGGGGGGTTATATTACTGCATACATCGCTGGGGGGGGTTGTATTACTTAGGAAGAAAAATATAATTTTTCGAAACGACTTCCCTGTAATATCTTAATATCAGAGTTAATTGCACTTTCTCACCTCCCTCGTGATTTCATTCACAGCAGATCAGGCGGAGGGGAAGCTCTGGGCTCCCGCGTAAAACCGTTTGCTGGGTGACAGTGATTTATTAGTCATTTATTAGGAAGGGATGTAATATTTCCGTCGACGCGCAGGAATGAGCGACAGTATCCGATTTACATGAAAACTGATTAGAATGATCTGAAGTGAATGTTTAGCTCCGAGGTGTGAACTTCCTCTTTCATTCCTCGGATTTCTGTTATCTCGTCAGATTATTTTAGTTATTGCCGATCCGGATCTCTATATATAAACTTTTATAAACTCAGAGGAGTCAATCCATCATTCCTTCACTCAGAGCAAAGCATTCTGTCCTTATAAACCCCCTTATCTGGAGGCCACCGTTGTTATCAGTCATGTGATACTGCTGGCTTTGGTTATGCGGTGCCCTCCCACTTCGTAAGGGTGGGAGTGTCTTCATGGGGGCAGGGTTATCCACATGAGTGGGCTGGGCTAGCCTTAAACAATTATATTTGTATGAGAGTAGGAGGGGCATAGGAGGTGAATAAATACTGCCCTCATAACCTGGAGATTTAAGCTTTTTCAGGGAAAACATGGCACAGGCGAGCTGTTTGGGGGGGCAAACATGGCACAGGCAAGCTGTTTGGGGGCAAACATGGCACAGACGAGCTGTTTGGGGGCAAAGATGCCCCCCCAGTACAGCAGTGCCCCTTACAACTGTAATAGTTGAACCCCCTGATGAGAGAGCGTGACAGCATGAATTTATTTATAGCATAATGGATGTGGGTGTGGTTTTGGTGGGCGTGGCTTGGGGGCAGCAGTTCATCATTGGACGCAGGCAGCACAATGTCCTGGGCCGGCCGGGATCAGCTCAGTGTTTCCCCTTCAAATAATAGGAATACCGATGTGATCCGGAACAAACGACCGATGGGGTTTCCTATCGATATTGATTAGATTTGTGCTCACCGGGTCAGGATACCCCAGTGGATTGTAAGCTCCATAGACAAACCCCGCTCTCCCCGTGAGAGGGGTGCACTACGCGGGATTCACTGCCCCTGGAAAGGACAATAGTGTTCCGTGCCGTCGAGTTTAGAAACATTGTATGATATGAGGAGCAGCCGTAACAACGCAAATAATCCGCTCTTCTCCCAGTGAGGTCATTCAAGAAAGTGGGGAGGAAAAATCTGGGGCAAACAGAAGGTCATTTTGGACACTAGAGAAATGTGAGTGATGACACACGGCCAAAAATACCCCAATAGCTGCCAACAGTCCAGAACTTGCTCTGATTATTGCATAAGCCCAATTCCTGCTGTTTCTATGCACATTATCGGGGCTTTTAGGGCCGTAGAACCCTGCAATCCCCTCATACCCAGCAAACATTCTGACCTCCTAGAAAAGAGGAGGCATCGGGGCAGGGGAGAGGGGCATCAGGGGTTTGGGGCCCAAAGAGGGACTGGCCTACTAAATGCATATTAAACCTATCCAGAAGTACTTTACATAAACCTTAAAAAACCTTTAGAGGAAGCTGCAGCGTATGGACATGGACAGAAGTTTCAATGGGGGTGTTTTCTCCAAGCATTAAAGAGACAGCTCCGCTATGAGCTGGGGGGGGGGGGGTATTGCCGCTGATTGTGTGCCTCAAGCAGCCAATCAGGGGAGAGAATCATTGGACCATTGAGGAAGCAGGGAGCTGCAGCTTCTACTTAAAGTATTTTTATTTATTTCCTTACCTACTCTGGAAGAATACATATTAAATGACACACAGGGGGCTGGGGTTACTAATATCCAGTCTTTCTCAGCGGGACTGACCGTCCCTTTAAGAACTTTCGGTTCTGTACTTAAAACTCAACTTTGCTGACGACCGAAATGATTTTTTTTTTTTTTATCATGTCTCGTTTTAATGGTCAGCAAACCTCGTGGCAGTTGGCAGCTTCGGTTTGTTCCCCTTCTTACATCCGACACGAGCCATCAGAAAGGGGAAGCATTCTTCTTTTATTTTAAGCTCCTGAGATAGAGTTTCATTCTCTGTGAAGATCCATCAGATTACAGAATCCGAGTCGTGGCCGGGCCGACTGGCGGAGATCTGGATTATTAATAAGGTAGCGGCAATATCTAGAACTCTTAAAGGGGAACCAACGGCAACTCTTATTCCTAGAATTATATTAAAAATAAGGGTTTTTTTTTAATATTTAAATATTATAGTTTTTGCCCCATAATATAATGTTTTCAGGCAGCTGCATATCAGCCGTTTGTATCAACTAATGAAAGTCTATGGGGGACGGACTTCATTAGCATTTCCGTAAAGCGCCAGCTCAGTGTGGTGTTTGAGCCGGGAAAGTCACCCAAAATATCACATGACTGACAGCAACGGCGGCTCCAGGCCTGCAGATAAAGGGAGTTTATTGGGAGAAAATGAGATAAAACCAGACATTACTGTATACAGCGCTGGGGGGTTATATTACTGTATACAGCGCTGGGGGGTTATATTACTGTATACAGCGCTGGGGGGTTATATTACTGTATACAGTGCTGGGGGTTATATTACTGTATACAGCGCTGGGGGTTATATTACTGTATACAGCGCTGGGGGGTTATATTACTGTATACAGCGCTGGGGGTTATATTACTGTATACAGCGCTGGGGGTTATATTACTGTATACAGTGCTGGGGGGTTATATTACTGTATACAGCGCTGGGGTTATATTACTGTATACAGCGCTGGGGTTATATTACTGTATACAGCGCTGGGGGGTTATATTACTGTATACAGCGCTGGGGGGTTATATTACTGTATACAGTGCTGGGGGGTTATATTACTGTATACAGCGCTGGGGGTTATATTACTGTATACAGCGCTGGGGGTTATATTACTGTATACAGCGCTGGGGGTTATATTACTGTATACAGCGCTGGGGGTTATATTACTGTATACAGCGCTGGGGGTTATATTACTGTATACAGCGCTGGGGGGGTTATATTACTGTATACAGCGCTGGGGGTTATATTACTGTATACAGTGCTGGGGGTTATATTACTGTAGACAGTGCTGGGGGGTTATATTACTGTATACAGCACTGGGGGTTATGTTACTGTATACAGCGCTGGGGGTTATATTACTGTATACAGCGCTGGGGGTTATATTACTGTATACAGAGCTGGGGGGTTATATTACTGTATACAGCACTGGGGGTTATATTACTGTATACAGTGCTGGGGGGTTATATTACTGTATACAGCACTGGGGGTTATATTACTGTATACAGCGCTGGGGGTTATATTACTGTATACAGCGCTGGGGGGTTATATTACTGTATACAGCGCTGGGGGTTATATTACTGTATACAGCGCTGGGGGTTATATTACTGTATACGGTGCTGGGGGGTTATATTACTGTATACAGCGCTGGGGGTTATATTACTGTATACAGCGCTGGGGGTTATATTACTGTATACAGCGCTGGGGGTTATATTACTGTATACAGTGCTGGGGGGTTATATTACTGTATACAGCGCTGGGGGTTATATTACTGTATACAGCGCTGGGGGTTATATTACTGTATACAGCACTGGGGGTTATATTACTGTATACAGTGCTGGGGGTTATATTACTGTATACAGCGCTGGGGGTTATATTACTGTATACAGCGCTGGGGGGGTTATATTACTGTATACAGCACTGGGGGTTATGTTACTGTATACAGCGCTGGGGGTTATATTACTGTATACAGTGCTGGGGGTTATATTACTGTATACAGCACTGGGGGTTATATTACTGTATACAGCGCTGGGGGTTATATTACTGTATACAGCATTTGGGGGTTATATTGCTGTATACAGCGCTGGGGGGGGTTATATTACTGTATACAGCGCTGGGGGGTTATATTACTGTATACAGCGCTGGGGGTTATATTACTGTATACAGCGCTGGGGGGTTATATTACTGTATACAGAGCTGGGGGGTTATTACTGTATACAGCGCTGGGGGTTATATTACTGTATAAAGCGCTGGGGGTTATATTACTGTATACAGCGCTGGGGGGTTATATTACTGTATACAGCACTGGGGGTTATATTACTGTATACAGCACTGGGGGTTATATTACTGTATACAGCGCTGGGGGGTTATATTACTGTATACAGCGCTGGAGGTTATATTACTGTATACAGCGCTGGGGGGTTATATTACTGTATACAGCACTGGGGGTTATATTACTGTATACAGTGCTGGGGGTTATATTACTGTATACAGTGCTGGGGGTTATATTACTGTATACAGCGCTGGGGGTTATATTACTGTATACAGCACTGGGGGGTTATATTACTGTATACAGCGCTGGGGGTTATATTACTGTATACAGCGCTGGGGGTTATATTACTGTATACAGCACTGGGGGTTATATTACTGTATACAGCGCTGGGGGTTATATTACTGTATACAGCATTTGGGGGTTATATTGCTGTATACAGCGCTGGGGGGGGTTATATTACTGTATACAGCGCCGCCGCCCGCACCCCCACCCGCCCTCCGTCTGCCGGGACGCCCTGCTTAGAATCCGCGTCGGGTTGGCCCCGGCGGCCCTTCCTGAAGGACATTGTTTACTTCCCGTCAGCACCGTCTGTGGATGACTTCAAGTAACAGCGAAAGCAGATGTTTCTTTTGACCGGTCAGCAATTGTTTGAAGTTGAGCCCTAAATGGAAGATAAATTTATGTAAAGCGGAGCGTTTCGCGCAGGTTCCCCCCCCCCCCCGGCTCGTGCTGGATTTGGGGAAGCTCTTTATGTTTTTGCCTCTGGAGACATTTCGAAGAGGTTTTAAATAATCGGGATACTGGATCGATGAGCTGCCAACCCAACCTTGAAACTAAACGTTAATCTTTAAGAGGACCATTCCCCCTTGGGTAGAAGCTGCAGCTCCCTGCTTCCTCAATGGTCCGATGGTTCTCGCCTGCTTGAAGCACACATTCGGTGGCAGGAAAGCACTCCCCCAGCTCCGAGCGGAGTGGTCTCTTTAATGCTTGGAGAAAACACTCCCATTGAAACTTCTGCCCATGTCCTTACGCTGCAGCTTCTTCTAAAGGTTTAGTTAAAGTGCTTATGAAGAGCTTTAATATCCATTCCTTGTTCCGAACGCTGCAGATACTGGGAGATATCTTATATCTTCCTTTAAATATACTGCCCCCTGCAGGACACGGGATGTATAACCGCGCAACCGATTCCCTGGACCAATTCACCTTTACATCAGGAAACCCTTTGCTCAGGTTAAAGCTTCCGGCTTTTTGTTTGTTTGTGTACGTACAGTTTGTTTGTTTTTTGTAAACACACATTTTTGCATTTTATCTAAAAAAAATAGAAATAAAAATGAAAATAAAAAAAAAAATGAAAATAAAAAAAAGAGGAAGCGTCTTGGGAGAGATTGAAGAGTTTATGGTAGTTGTGAGTTAATAATTTTTTTTTATTTGTAGTCATCCGTGTAATAAATTGTCCGTGTAAAATCAGCATTCCGGCCCAAAAAAAAATAAATTATTGAATTTTTGCCAATGTGCTATTTTTAAATGGACAGTGAAGAATTAAATTAAAGTAACCTTACATTGAAGGTAGATGTGGGACATATTACGCACACAGTGACGGGTCCTAGTCCGTCCAAGTCTGGGGAGGCAGGGAAAAAAATGACATTTTTAATTTTTTTTCACTTTTAAACAAAAACACTTCCCTACTATTATAGAGGATAACGGTGTTTTGGGGGTTAATTTTTCCTCCTGTTTTTAATGTGATTTGAGAGAAGATTCAGATGCCGACCCACTAGATCGTTGTATTTAGTTTTTAATCCAGAAACTCTATAGAATTCATTGAAAAAAAAATATATAGTGTCATACTTAATTCTATTTTTGATCAGTACTAATAATGCTCTTTAATTAAGTAAAGATCCCCTCTGATAACGCGTTCTACCGGTTTAGCAGAAGCTGTAGTCTGCTCAGGATAGGGGGGGAGGGTAATCGGGCTAGTTTACTTTTAAAAAGGCAAAAAATATTTTTTGTCCTCAAAACAAAACAAAAAAATAAATATATATATATATATATATATATATATAATGGATATAATAATATATAATTAATTATAATATGTATAATATTAATGATAATATATAATGGATATTATAATATTTATATATGGGTATATATATATAATATAAATATATATTATCAGGAGGGACTTTTATAGAGAGAACATTTACTTACGGTGAAAAATGTTTGATTGCCTAAATCTAGGTGTAACGGAGTAATACCGCCATCTAGTGGAAGCAATTATATTGCATCCGGTGTCTACAGGACTTTGGATCGAAAGTAGATGCATAGAATTTGACCGCATTCTAATCCAACTCATATTACATTCATCCCATGCATGTTTAATACCCTCTCTGTATTACCCTCTACCACCTCTGCTGGGAGGCTGCTCCACGTATCTATCCAAAATAATATAGTAATTACATACGTTCAATTATTTTTATAGATCTATGATAATTTTTACATTGTTTATAATGTATTAGCAGCTGCCACATCTGCTGGGAGGCTGTTCCTCACCCTCCCACTAAAGTAAAGGTTCCTTGACGCTTAGATTATGATCTCTTGTTCTAACACTTCTCCTCCTTGGACGTTTCCATCACATCCCCCCTCTGTCTCCTCTCTCCCAGGCTTTATCCCTGTTTTTGTTCCTTTTATTACTGTGTGTTATGGTTGGCAGAGGCTCACGTTTCCCTTTTTCAGATGAATACAGCGTTCTCTCGGGCGATAGCCCCATATCCAAATATTAAAGCGTACGATCCAACCTACAAGACTTAGATGTAAAAATTAGATGGAACCCAAAAAGTTACAAGTGGAGACGGACTGTCAAAAAGGCACAAAATCATGCTCTTTATGGCTCTTAATTCCACAAATTATTAGAAAAAAAGTCAAAATATCTAAATATAGAAATCATTAGCATTATAATCAGCAAACACGCGTTGCAAAATAGCGTTGGGTGCGCCCACCAGCCTTCAAGTTTAGGATCCGATTATTTACCCCGGTCCTGCCCCAGGATTTTGATGAATAGTCCCTATCCTATAATCTACGTTGTAGCAGGCGTCCGCTGGTCACTTTGTAACACTGCAGCGTTATTAAATACGTGTTTTTTATATGTTCCTTCAGGTTGAACATGTGATAGCCTCCAACATCATCAAGACCAAGCATGGAGAACGCGACCTCCGACGTCTCTAACAATTCCTGCACTTTTAAGGAGGATTTCAAGAGGATCTTGCTTCCCGGGGTCTACTCCGTGGTTATGTTGCTTGGCGTTCCGTTGAACTTCACCGTCATCCTGCAGATCTGGCTCTCCAGAAAGGCCCTGACGCGGACGGCCATCTACACCCTGAACCTGGCCATGGCGGACCTCCTCTACGACTTCTCCCTTCCTCTGCTCATTTATAATTACGTGCAGCACGACTACTGGCCGTTTGGAGACTTCACCTGCAGGTTTGTCCGCTTCCAGTTCTACACCAACCTGCACGGCAGCATCATGTTCCTCACGTGCATGAGCTTCCAGCGTTACATGGGCATCTGCCACCCGTTGTCCGTCTGGCACAAGAAACGGGGCAAGAAGTTCACCTGGGTGGTCTGCGGCGTGGTTTGGTTCATAGTGGTCGTCCAGTGCTTGCCCACCTTCATCTTTGCGTCTACGGGTATAAAAAGGAACCGGACGGTGTGCTACGACCTGAGCCCGCCGGAGCTGTCGGCGAAGTATTTTCCGTACGGCATAACGCTGACCATCACCGGCTTCCTGATCCCCTTCGTTGCGATCTTGGCTTGTTACTGCTGCATGGCGAGGATCCTCTTCCAGAAGGACGGTCTCCGCGACGCGCAGGTGCGTCGGAAGAAGGACAAAGCCATCCGCACCATCATCATTGTGGTTATCGTCTTCGCCATCAGCTTCTTCCCTTTCCATCTCACCAAGACCATCTACTTGGTGGTCCGGTCCGACCACAACGTGCCCTGCCTGGTGCTGCAGACCTTCGCCATCGTGTACAAATGCACGCGTCCGTTTGCCAGCATGAACAGCGTCCTGGATCCGATCCTCTTCTATTTCACCCAGCAGAAGTTTAGGCAGAGCACCAGAACGTTAATGAAGAGGGTGACGACGAAGTGGAAAACGGACGCAAGCACAAAAAGCACCCCGTGACGGGGCTGGGAAACCCGCGTCGGACTGGGGGGGGGGGGGGGACTTGTACTTCTGTGTAAATAAGATATAGAATAGTTTAAAGAGTTCCATCGAGGTTTAGCCGGTTTACATTGGGTGCGTGAAAAATAGTAAATATTGGTGGAGTTTAGTTGCGTTCCTTTGAATTTTTAGGAAGTCCAAAAACCTGATTTTAAGAAAAATGAAATTTTTTATTCTTTTTTTTTATTATTATTATTGTTTTAACACAAAGGTCCTGGGGACTAGATATCCTGCCTACAAAAAGAGTGGTCTCCATGTTCTCTTTTTTTTTTTTTTTTTTTTTTTTTTTTAAAAAAAACAAAAATTTAAGTAATGGTCTAACTTAACTTTGCACAACTGTTTCTTAAAATTCCATAATTATTAGTTACTTTTATTTTATTATTTTTATTGATTTGATTTCCGCAGCAGAGTATAATTTAACGAGAAATATATGGTTAACGAGGGTCCAGCTGCAGAGTAATTTTATTGGCTACTAATTATTACATAACTTAAGTCTTGGCTTACCCCATTAAAGTAACTATTTAAAAAGGTGACAGGTCTGCAAAACGTTAAGAATTATTCCATTTTGATTTGTAGCAAATCTTGTGTACTTTTCATGTTACTTAGCTAAAAAAAATATATATATTATTTTTAACCCAACAATATGAATAAAGAAAAAAAAAAAGAGCTGACACAGCACTTATGGGTGCAGTACCGCTTACTACCTTTACATTTGGTGGTGGCGCTGCTGAGTAATCGGTAATTTGTCTATATGTGCCATGTTTCCCGCTGCTGGAACCAGAGCCGGCCTTAGGTGTTCTGGCGCCCTGTGCGGACTACTCGTCTGGCGCCCCCCCATCCCAAAAAAAGAAAGGAATCAAAACTTGTAACAAAACCCCAATCACTATATACTACGCATTGATGTGGTGTAGGCCTACCACTTCATTGTCTGGCTTAGTAGTAGGGATGCACCGAAACGAATTCTGGACTGAAACCAAAAGTGCAGCATTTACCTGGCCGAAACCGAATATGACCCCCCCCCCACACCATAACACATAACAAAACAATTAAATAATATTTATATATATATATATATATGATTAACAGCAATCACATTCTTATCATGCCCGCAGATTCCAGGATGTACTCGTAGACTACTTGGCATGATAGGAGTATGATTGCCCTATGTACCCCGTCTCACTCCATTCTCCCTATCTACCCCCTCCTAACTATCTACCCTCTCCCTCTTTGAAGTTCACTTACCTTTCAGAAGTCCTGCGGTGAGGGTGCAAGGCCTCTGCCTCCCAGCTCTGCCACTGTATGGAACAGTATAGAGTGATGGGAGTTATGATGTACTTTAGAGCATAATTATATAATGAAAAATACATTGGAAATGGTACAGCATAACACCCATCACTCTCACACCCTTACCAATCCACACACATACACCAATCCACACATATATACCAATCCACACATATACAGCAATCCACACATATACCAATCCACACGCATACCAATCCACACGCATACCAATCCACACGCATACCAATCCACACACATATACCAATCCACACATATACACCAATCCACACATATACACCAATCCACTCCACACATATACACCAATCCACACATATACACCAATCCACACATATACACCAAACCACACATATATACTAATCCACACATATACCAATCCACACATATACACCAAACCACACATATATACTAATCCACACATATACCAAACCACACATATATACCAAACCACACATATACACCAAACCACACATATACACCAATCCACTCTCACTCTCACTCTATGCTTTCCTACCTTTCCTCTTCCAGTTTCTTTGCCTCCTCTTCGCTCTTCTTCTTAGTTCTTCTGTCTTCTCTTCTTCCGGGTCAGAGGGCACGGAGACCGGTGGGCGCGGCTTCAGTGCTGTGCGCCGGAATCTGACAGCAAACCCCGGCGCACAGCAGCTGTTGCCGCGGGGATCACAAGGGAGAGGTATCGGAGGTCTGTTAAAGACCTCCGATACTGCTCCCTTGCGAGCCTGCTCCTCCAGCGGCGGACATTACTGTCCGTCTCTGGAGGGGTGCCGAGTGCCCCCATACTGGCGGCAGCGGACCCCGCGGCGGCAGGGGCGTCGGACCGCGCTGCGGCGGACCCCGCGGCGGCAGTGGCGTCGGACCGCGCTGCGGCGGCGGCGGACCCCGCGGCGGCGCCCCCTGGAGTGTGGCGCCCTGTGCGGTCGCACAGGTCGCACACCCCAAAGGCCGGCCCTGGCTGGAACTTAACTGTGAAACATGTTTTTAACTTTAAGATAAAACATACAGGATAGGGGTTTGCTGCCACCACTTTAAAGGAATATTCAGAAAAATAAAAATGTTAATTTTTCAACAGAATACGTTTTAGCAATGCTTTCTACAGGGCCAATCAAGCTCTTCTTGAGTGTGCCAGTACCCGATTGGCTGTTTTTCCAGTTACCCCGACCAATAAACAGGTCACCGGCCAAGCCGGCTTTCTAAATTGTAGGATTGAAAAAAAAAATAAAAAAAATAATGTTTTCGCTTTTAAACATTAACCCCTTGACTGCTAACGACGGCATGGTGCCGTCGCTAGCAGTCCCGGTCAGGTGCTAACGACGGCACCATGCCGTCGCTAGCACTCTCCTACCTTGATGGGGGTCTGTGGACCCCCATCACCACCTACCCCGGCGATCTGCCCCTCGTTTTGAAGGGCATCACTGGGACCACCCGATCCGGCCGGTGACGTCGCGCGTAATGACGCGATGACGTCACCGCGCAACTTTATTGAAAACTGACAATTGTCAGTTTTCACGGTATGGGGGCATGCTGCTTAGATGCCTGTATCTCAGGCATCTGAGCAGCTACAGACCCCCAACATATACCGTTGGAAAGGTAATCGCCTCACCTTTCCAACGGTATAATGCTTGTAAAAAAAGAATAACAAATATTATGTTAAAAAAATAAAAACGTACAAAAAAAGTAAAAAAAATGATTTGGGGGTCTCTAAAGGCAGATAAATAAAGATCAAAATTGCCTAGAGACCCCCAAATTAAATTATCTAAACATAAACTGGTTTAACTTTAAAAAAAAAAAAAAGTTTAAGTATTCTAGCTAAATGATCACTGTGGTAGCCAATGTTACCACAGCGATCATACAGCTATAAAAAGTCACATTCCCTTTTTAAAAATGGCCGATACTAAATTTTAACCCCATGATCCCTTTGATCATGGGGTTAAATTTAGCCAATGGTAGAGGAAGGCAATTTTTGAAATTCAGATGAACTGCAAAAATCAGCCGTATAGCCTGTAGTACGTAAGTTAACCATGTCATCCCTGGAGCCCCTTGCATTTTTACTGCAAAACTTATTTTTGCTGTAAAAGTGATTTTTTTCTCCCTTTACGATCATCTCTTTGGGATTGTAAGGGGAAAGAATGGTGTGTGTGCTTCTGCGAGTGAATGTATGGAAAGTATGGTGTGTGCTTCTGCGAGTGAATGGAGATATGAAAAGCGTGTGAATGGTCAGTAATTAGGGTTGAAGCCTTGACGTGGCATTACTGCTCACGTAAGAAGTTAAATTATGGCACAAAAAGTACATATTTTCAAAAACTACACCCCTCGGCGCATCAAATGAGGGGCTGCGTGTGTTTCTAGGACAAACCTTGAGTGCGCAAGACACAGATGAACATGTCGCTATGGTTAGAAAAAACATATTTTCTAGCCAAAGCGACATATTCCATCATTATCTGTGAACTTAACTTTTGTCCTAGAAATACATGTAACCCCTCATTTGAAGCTCCAAGGGGTGTAGTTTATTGAAATGTGTACTTTATGTACCCTAATTTAACTTCCCAGATGTCTAGACCACTTTAACTTCAGATATGGCAGATTGGAGAATCTTGTTAAAAAATTGTCTTAAAACATTTAGGGGTGATGGCTGCATTTAGACAGCTCTAGACAGCTGGGAAGTTAAATTATGGTACATAAAGTATATATTTTCAGAAACTACACCCCTTGGTGCATCAAATGAGGGGCTGCATGTGTTTCTAGGACAAACCTGGAGTGCGGAAGACATAAATGAACTTGTCGCTTTTAATTTTATTTATTTTTTATTTTTATTTGTGTGATATTCACTTATTTGTTGTGCAAGTCAGATTTGTGATACAAATACAAATAAGACCTCATTTGCTGCGGCTGGGGGTGTAGTTTCTAAAAATATATAGTTTTGTTGGCATATTTTAACATCCCGGGCAGTTAGAGCTGTTTAATTGACGGCAGCCATGCATTAAATTTAAAGATGAATTTTGTGATAGTCTAATAAATTTAACTTTTAGCAATAAAATATTAGAAAAACACAGTCTACTGTTCTCAATTTCTGTTTATTTTAGACCGGTTACCTACTACAAATATTTAGCAACACAGGTTTTGATATTAGAGTTTAGAAAAATAACATTACAAACTAGTTTTTATTGAGTTGGAAGTGAAAAATTACACTTTTTTCCCATTTTTGGTTGTATTTTGCAAACCTAATGAGACATACACATATAAAAATGGTATATTTGGAATCTGCTGGGTGTGCTGAAAAAAACAATATATGGTTTGTATAGTTTATACCCAAGAAATTTACTTGAAACACGTTTAAACGTCAGATGCACCAAAATGCCGAAAACTAGCTTAGCACCAGGGTGTGAAATGGCTTAGCAGCCAAGGGGTTAATTTACCCGAATTTTTACATTTTTAAAGAAACTCTTGATTTCCGTGACACTTTTACCGAACGGATTATTGCACTTGTAGAATAATGTGAATTTTCTTTTAGATATATACATAAGAAAAATGTTTATATATATAATTTAAATGAAGAATAAGGGAGAGGTGAATTTGAAATCTCTGTTCCCAAGAGCTTATGCTTTATTCTCGTAGCCAACTGTGAGATTGTTGTATCTGAAGCATAGAAAAGTATCTATTTTTTATATTATTTTATTAAATTGTTATAAAAAAATTACCTACTATTACTTATAAAATAACGAGTGTTTTATTTTATCCTATGGAGGCAGGTCTGGGGGTCATGTGGAGGGGGCTGATTGGGGGGGTCTGGGGTGTCTAATTTGATTGGATGATATGTCAGATTTAGTGGGTTCCAGATGTGTCCAATTTGTAGGGTTGTGAATTTTTTTTAATTTCGTAATTGGCCGGTTTCTCTCAATTTCTGCGCAAATTGCTCAAAATATCCATTGTTTTCCCCCCAACAAATAAAACCTCAGAGCACTTTAGTTAGGAAAAAAAGTTAGACAAATTTGGATGTGATTATCAGGAGGATACAAAATTTCCTGGATTTACCGGAAGGGCAATGAAACGGCAAAGAAAATGCAAGGTTTTGGTTGCTGCTATGGCAATAAAGAGTTTTAGCCTATGAGTGGCCCTCTCCTTGCTGCTGCTTTCTTGGTCGTATAGGCATGGATCCCCAGTAATAGAGTTGCTGTTTATAATGCTATATTTACTTTAAAAAAGGGGGAATATTGATTTTAAATCCTGAGTTACAAGAAAAATAAATTTAAACCAAATAAAACTGTAAAATATGCCGCAAATAAAAGGGCATTTTTGTGAAGAAGATCTAAGAATGTAACGCTCTGCAGGCCGCATTTTTAACTTGTACAGGAGGCAGTTAATAGTTAATAATTACAGGCCAATAATTAAATGACTGTGAATTTCACATAATACCGTATCTACACGCGATACCATTCAAAAGTATGGGGTCACTGAGCTGTTTCCATGGGAACGAAGGACATTTCTGGCTGTAGCATAATCGCAAAAGGGTTTTCTGACCAATTAGCCTTTAAAACTTATACTTGGATCAGCGAACACAACGTGCCATTGGGACACAGGAGTGATGGGAGTGATAAAGGGCCGTTGGAACACAGGAGTGATGAGAGTGATAAAGGGCCATTGGAACACAGGAGTGATGGGAGTGATAAAGGGCCATTGGGACACAGGAGTGATGGGAGTGATAAAGGGCCATTGGGACACAGGAGTGATGGGAGTGATAAAGGGCCATTGGGACACAGGAGTGATGGGAGTGATAAAGGGCCACTGGAACACAGGAGTGATGGGAGTGATAAAGGGCCATTGGAACACAGGAGTGATGGGAGGGGTAAAGGGCCATTGGAACACAGGAGTGATGGGAGTGATAAAGGGCCATTGGAACACAGGAGTGATGGGAGTGATAAAGGGCCATTGGTACACAGGAGTGATGGGAGTGATAAAGGGCCATTGGAACACAGGAGTGATGGGAGGGATAAAGGGCCATCGGGACACAGGAGTGATGGGAGTGATAAAGGGCCATTGGAACACAGGAGTGATGGGAGTGATAAAGGGCCATTGGAACACAGGAGTGATGGGAGTGATAAAGGGCTTCTGTACGCCTATGAAGAGATTCCATTAAAAATCAGCCATTTCCAACTAGAATAGTCATTTACAGTATTAACCCCGTCTGCGCTGGATTTCTCATCCATTTTATGTTATTTTAATGGACAAAATGTGCTTTTCTTTCAAAAACAAGGAAGTTTCCAAGGGACCCCAAACTTTTGAATGGTAGCGATCCTGGGAACTTCCCAGCTTAGGCTACCCTCTTCCGGGGGAGGCTTTATGATGGCACCAAGCTAGCTTTGTAGAGGCGGGGCTAGCCATGCATATGGGCAGGGTTACTCCCTGACAGTATTAAGAGGCCATGAGTAGGAGGAGTTATGGGAGGGGAATAGGAGGGGCATGAAAGGAGTAGGAGGGGCATTGACGAGTTCCTAGGTGCACAACATATAATGTAAGTTTGTAATATAGATAAAAATGTTTCTTGTAAATAATATTCAGTTGTACGGATAATGCGCGGAAAGAAATGTATATTCTGTAAAAAGAAATAAATATATGTATCCGGTGACGATGATTGCGGAGGCTGACTGATTTTATTTGTCACAATAATGAAATTGCTGTTTTCTGAACCGTAATCAGTGCCAAACGCATTTGGGTTTTGATAAAGTTTTGTGTTTTTTAATCTTTTTCTGTCTCTTCCATTTTCCCTAAAATCAAATATAATATACAATCATAGAGAAGCTTGTGTTGCGCGTTACGGGGTGGCGGCAGGCAGCAGACGGACCCGAGGGCACAGTAAACGGGAAAAGGCGGGAAACCGAAAGTGAATTGGGGGATACACAAGATCTCTTTATTAGAACGTGTCTGTCTGCCCAGCTGTTTATCATGGCCAAGGTACAGATTCTCAATATGGTGGTGTTGGATAACCCATGTCCGTTCCACATTCCTTTCCAGTTTGAGATCACCTTTGAGTGCATAGAAGACCTACCTGATGACCTAGAATGGAAGATTATTTACGTGGGATCGGCAGAAAGTGAAGAATACGACCAAGTGCTGGATTCGGTGCTCGTCGGGCCGGTACCTGCCGGACATCACATGTTTGTGTTCCAGGCGGACGCCCCCAATTCAAGCCTAATCCCTGAGTCGGATGCTGTAGGGGTCACCGTGGTACTCATCACCTGTACATATCGTGGTCAGGAATTCATCAGAGTTGGCTATTATGTAAATAATGAGTACTCTGACCCAGAACTTCGAGAGAATCCACCCCTTAAACCAAATTTCACCCAGCTCCAGAGAAACATCCTGGCATCAAACCCCCGTGTTACGCGCTTTCATATCAATTGGGACAGTGCAAGTGAATCAAAAATGGAAGATATTGAAAACGTGGACCCTGCCTCCCATGCAATGCTGCCTCCAACCTGCGCCCCCTCAAAGGGTCTGGCAGGCGCATTGAACGCCATCCCAGAAAACTCGATGGACTGTATGTGATCCTGCTGCACGGTCAGGGCATGTGAGCTCACAGCCCCCTACTCACTGCTATGAAGGCAAAACTATGGACTCTGGTAGTGCCATGCTGCGTGTCTGGCCGCCTGCGATCACTCCCCTTCTCTACAACGTTCTCACATATTTTCGGTTTAAAAACATGGACGCGCTCCTGATGCAAAGTGTTAATTCAACTCTTCTCTTTCTGAGAGCTGCCAGACTCATTGTAAATGCTTTTCTATTGATACTGCAGTTTTTAGAGGGACATCCATAGAGGCTGCGGAGCGTTTTCAGGGGCACTGCGCCTCGACTCCCAGGTCTTTAATACCATAACTATCTTAGCACCAGCATTCGTCTCGCGTCGTAGCTGGGTGGACACGGCACTTCTCGGTCACTGCCTCCGCCAAGCAGAGATCTTCTGTTACGGCAGTTCAGCAGGAGCCCTTTAAATGTGTAAACATGTCACTTTGTTCTTACTGAGGGTTCGCAGTCCTCACAGCACCTCTCATCCCCACCAGCACTACCTGTTGGTAATGTTAGCATACACTGTTCTGTTCCTTGTTGCGGTACAGCTAAGAGTATATTTCTAGCATACGTGTGCCCTTTATACGCTGCCTCTAGTTCACTGGGGTGACCATGGAATATGCCAGTCCTTGCCATGTCTTGCTCTCTTCTAATGAACTAATAGTCACCGGTCCTGTGCCGCTAACGGAATGTAAATTTCACCAGACTAGCAACCCACAGCCAAAATATCACAAAAATATTTAAATGCCCAGAGATTGTTGGACTTCAATAATTTTGACATGTCGAGTTTTGACTTGTCCTGTTCAAAGTTGTCAATTCTTTTGTATTTTGTTAGTGTGGCACACTTCTAAACAGATGCCATGATTTATCAATGTGTTTTTTTTTTTTTGTTTGGTTTGTTTTTTATTATTTTTATATATCTGTGAGTAGGAACTTGCTGAAATAAAAGCACTTAGACCTAGGCGTCATCAGCCAAAAAAAAATAAAAAAATAATATACAATCATAAAGCGCGTCTGCAACTTTACCCCAAATCCTACGTTCTACAGTCTATACGCTAAATAAACCAGTGAAATGATGTCATGAGAAACATAAAATCTGCCAGCAGATCGGCCCCATCCGGCCCCTGTTTCTCCTGCTGTAAAGACTAAAACCTGAATCAGTCGTCTGCCTTGTCTTATATTTGGGATCCGTATGTCTATCCCATGCGTGTTTAATCCACTCGCTGTATTACCCTCTACCACTTCTGCTGGGAGGCTGTTCCACTTATCTACCACCCTCTCAGTAAAGTAGATTCTTAGATTCAGGAGCCGTATGCCTGTCCCATGCATGTTTAAATTCCCGTATTTATCTTTCTCACCTCCTTTTACTGGGTTTCCTCTCTCCCGGCCTTTCATACGCTAGGGGCTCTGTATTTATCATGGGGCCGCTAGGGACATAAATTATGGTTTTTAAAATATACATCGTATAGCCAAACATATATATTATATACTGGATCACATATATATAATATACTGAAACATGTGTATCATATATTTAATGCATTTCATTTATGAAAGGCAATTAAACAGTATATTGTAAAAAGTAGCATATATCGTATAGTGAAACAGATGGAGTGAAACTTATCAGCCACGTGATCCAGACCCTTGCAGCCCAGCTCGAGGGCCATCTGATTGGCCTAGATATATGCTCTTCAGTGTATGATAAATAGGCAAATTTTGCATATAAGTGCTTTAGAAACATTATATATTATTATTATATTATTATTATTATTATATTATGGTAAAAAGTAATTGTTCCTACTGGCTTCATTTTCTTTCAAACACTGACATCTAGTGGCCATCTGAAGTCAGTGCAGGTCTTGCTTTTAGCAGGGGCCACAAATACTTTTAATTCAGGAATTAATAGCATTTAATATTAGCAATTAATATTTTTCAGGATTACCCACAAAAAAACACAGAAGATTATTAAGAACAATAAATGAATAAATAATTCAGGCAGAAAAAGTACCAATTTTGCAGATTTTGCTATTAACTGCTCCTGAGCTGGTGGAGTTAAAATAGTACCTTACTTTTAAGCAGCGTGCTAAGTGGCTATATTGATTGAAAATAGGAGGTCATTGCTTCTTTATAAATGTCATGATGGCCTCTTACTGGCCAAATGGGTGTCTGTTAGGGGGCTCCTGGGTACAGCCCCTTCTTAGTTTTAGTAAACTGAAAGGGTAGTAGATAAATAAAACAGCTTCCCAGCAGAAGTGTCAGAGGTTATGCATGCATGAGATAGGCGTATTACTATTCTGAATATGCAACACGGCCAAGGATAAAAATCCAAAGCCGTTCTTGCTAGACATCGTCCGCTTTTTATTATACATTGAAAGTTTTATATATGTTTTGCACTTCTGGGTAGAGAAAATAACAAGAAACAAGCTAATTCATGTTACAGGGATTTTAGGGTTAAAAGAGTTAATCTTATACCATGTGGAGGCATGTTTACATTATAAAGGGATTATTAAGTAAATAAAAAGTGATTACACCAAATTATCCGACATATAGTGTTAAAATGAAAAACATATTTAAAAAAGTGTTAAAATAATAAAAAAAAAATATATAAAAATAACAGAAAAAGAATGCGGGGAAGGATTGCTGGAACAATATATCTGCGATCCTCGCATCGTCGTCATCCTTGTTGGACATTAACATTCCGA
Source organism: Spea bombifrons (assembly GCF_027358695.1). NCBI lineage: Eukaryota > Metazoa > Chordata > Amphibia > Anura > Pelobatidae > Spea > Spea bombifrons. The sequence continues at coordinate 137,391,550 of NC_071088.1, read as the reverse complement.
AGTGTAATAATAGAGTTCTAGCAACGTTAACCCCACTTTATACTAAGAAGAATAAGAAGCCCGCCCCCCTCCCCCAACATTTTGTCCATCCAGACCGGGACACCTTTTAGTGTGAAGGGGGTAATAGACAGGCCAGGGCAAGACTGGGGGTACTTACCTTACCCCCTAACGATGTATTGAAGCTGGACACTGAGATATGACATCATATCGTGGCACTCCGCTTCACTACATCCCAAGGAGGCCATGTTGTAGCTGTGATCGATTTCGCCGGGTCGGTCAGAGGAGGTCAGAGGATCTACCCATCCGGGTCCTGACCCCCACTGCCCGCAAACGTGAGACTGCGGGGCTACGGGGCCAGAGAGTACTAGAAAATCAGGACTGTCCTGTGGAAAACAGGACACTTGGGAGGTATGAGGACTCAAAGTTTTCACTATAGCGTCTGTATTCAACTAAGTAGTTGGGATAATGGGCCGTGTATCAACACCCCCCCCCCCCGGAGACCATCTCAAAAGTACCGCATTAGGTGTTTACCGTAAATCATAATTAAATCCCTTTTTCCCCCCCAGAATCGTCAGCAGTTGAAGTTTGGCCTTATGAGGCTACTAACCGGGTTCTAGGTATGTATCTGTGACGGACGGGGATTTCCCCGGGGGGCCGTAACACGCTTCCGGAAGCGTAATAACACATCGCCGCTCGTAAAATGCCTCCGCCGAGGCCTGTTTGTATAAATAGCTTTTATGGGATCGTCCTCTATTTTAAGGTTTTTAACAGACGGAACCAAGACACGAACGCTGGGAATTTGTAAAAATAAGCTAGTTTTACCAAATTACCGGAATTGGACCGATACCCCAAAAAAAAAAAAAAAAAGAAAGTTCCTAAATAATTGGTTCACGGATCGGAATTGTAGAGTTTATGGAGGAACTCTGTAGGCCGACGAGCTGCGGGACCTCCGGGAATTTAGTTACAATGTAAACAAAAACATTTAATTTCAGGATCGATCTCCTCCGCCGGCACACAATGAAGGGCGAAGTTCAGCTTTTCCTAGATATTAACCCAACTATTGTTAGCCAGGAGCCTCCAAAACACCAAGAAACATGGCCAGACTAAAGTCACCTGCCAACTGTCCTGATCTGGTAAGGACAGTCCTGTTTGGAGAACTAATGCTCTGTGGCTGACTGCTTCCACATGCAAAATATGGATATTGTAATTTGTTACCGGTATTTTGACTTTTTTTCTCCAGGGCAAAAGCTGAAGGTAAGTCCTGTGAGGCAGGCGAAGACACCCCCCCCCCGTGTTATATGGGGCAATTTTCCCGGCTCTTTGCTCATGTCCAGGTCCCGGTTTTCCAAGAACCTAACATGATCGCGTATGGCGGACATTAAGATAGCAGAGAGGTGGGAAAGAAGACATTCCGCTCATAAAGACAGCAATACGTCCTTCGTTACTCACCCGCCGCTGTCTGGTAGTTAAGAATTGTGAGGTCCACCTTGTGGTTCATGAGCACGCCTCGGGGGGCTCTGGATGGAGAAGAATAACATTTCCTACACATTGGCTACGGTATCTCACGTTAGAATGTTTGCACCGACGTCTCATGTTTACCTTCGTCGGCTTCAACAAACCAGCACAGGTTTTATTTTCCATCCACGTGCGATTACATTTCTTGGCTCGTGTTGCCCCCCCCCCCGGTTAGTCATTGGGCCTCTGTTACCCGGCCGTACGGAGCTCACCATCTGGTTTGTGGAACATCTACTTAACGTTGTAGACAAAATGAGGACGACGCGTTGGAATGTTTATAAACCGGAGTCGCTTGTAAACGCCGTCCTGTGAACTTGGGAAACGTGGCACTCGACCAGTATCTGTACCGTAACGGTGGGTGACCTCACTCCAACCGCACGCTCCATTGTTTACGCTCTAAATTATTTGGGTCCTCTGAAATGTATTTTTTTTTTTTTGCTTTCGGTTGCCACGCAACCCATCAGAAAACCAGCTCACGGCTGAGGGCAGATACATGGATATTGGCAACATCGGTGGGAGTGTTGTGCGCCATCAACTCTTCTTCTTCTATTGAGTTGTAAAAGTTCAAAATAGCGGAATCTTGTGGTCTCCTGAACTACTTTGAGGGAGAGAGAGGGAGAGAGAGAGTTTTTAAGATTTTAATATTGTTTAACGGCCAACAGAAAGTCTCTTTCTGGACCAAAAGATGTCTTCTCCTGACTGCCAAGATGACCACCAAGAACTTTAAATGTAGCACCACACCTTCTTCCGAGGATTTGTCGGCCCCACTGGCGGGAACCTCAATATTCTAAAAGATCTCAAAAGAGAAAACGTGGAAACTAATAACGGGACGTGACTTTCCAGGCAAAATCAAGAAAACCCAAGTCGGACAAATTATGGAAGCTATGGCTCCCATAGGACTTCAGGACCTTAATGTCACAGAAGGACGAGTTGGTTAGAGAATATTCCGGCAGAACGATCAGACATTTCAAGCTTGGGCATCTTTAGAGGAATTTAAGGTCTTCGTAATGTATATTTGAGACTTAAATGCAGTTAATTACATTTCGTTTTGTTTCTCGTTTCCTGAAAGAGAGATCCCATTGTATAAACCCAACAGGACTCACGTTGGCATCATCTTAGACATCTTCTTCCGAGAGGCAACGGCGGGATAATGTTCTAATCCCGCCAATTTAGGAGCAATTACGTTATGTTCCGTGACCTCACATGTAATATGTAATACGTTTATACATTTAGAGCCAGAAACGAACTCCTGGATAATCGTTCTCAACAGGCCACGGAGTCTTCAGATGAAGCCAATACATTTTATGGAAGAAGAAGCTCCATGCTCCCTCTTACCGTCCAAATAGGAAGAGAGACGGGGGCTTGAAGACTCCAAACGGATGCTCCTTCTAACACAGGTCACAACAGAGGCTTGGACAGGATGTAAAGAAGTTTTACTTTACAGAGAGGGTGGTAGAAAAGTGGAACAGCCTCCCAGCAGAGGCGGTAGAGAGATACGGCTCCTGAATCTTAGACCAACTCTATGCGTTTTGTTTTTTTTGCGCGTAAATTTCCCGATTATGCCTCAATCTCATAAGTTTTTTTTTTTTTTTTTTGCTGCCCCGTAAGTTTATATATCGAAAGAAAATTAATAACGCGTCTGTCTTAAAACGTTGCGTGGGAGTTAGAAGGCATGTCGTGGCGGGAAAACATGTAGAACGTCACATTCTTTTACATAAAATTAATACAAATCACTTTTTCCTCGCTGGTCGGTCAAAGAATTAAAATGCTTCGCGCTCTCGATCTCAACTGTGAGATATTCAACGGATCAGCGCAACAAGTTTGACCCTCACAAGCCTCTTATCCTGAATGTTATTTTACTTTATCTTGGACGGCAGTTTTAGGATGGAATTTCATTTGTCAACAAAAAAAAAAAAATGAATAAAAATGACGGCCGTAATATTATTATATTGATTCCGGAAAGAATGGGAAGCCAGTCGATGGCTCCATTAGAAGGTTGGGGGAAAGATAAAATCACACGGTAACGCAATCAATCCGCATTTCCATTCGACGCCACGGCTGGACACGGGTCTGCGCCGGGACGCCATACATCCCGTTGTTTGGTACCAAAGTTTCTCCCGAGGTGGGGAAAGGCGACAGTTGAGTTTGTTTGGGGGCCCTTAGGCCCGTAGGTGGCCCCACAAGCTAAATAAGTGGCATTTGTATACAGAAAGAAGATAGGAGGTCCAGGGACTGATCAGAACATCAGAACAAGAGAGAGCGATAGAAGATCTGAAATGCTGAGAATGAACCGTTTCACATAGATGGATAGAAGTGAATCGAGACGAGGCGAGGGGGGACAGGAGAACTGGCGAGACAAAATAATAATCTTCTTCTTCACCTTCGTCTCCTTCTTCTTCTTCTACTTTTCTACGTTGGCAACAACATACAATACATAGATTCAAAGGGTCTGACAGAACTAGAATTGCCAGTCACTTACCCACCGGCGGGGGGGGACGTCCGCGCTCCACTGCCCCACGCCATGCAGAGGGTCCTCCTGCAGCACCATCCTCCGACGTACCCTCCTCAGCCGTCCTCGCTCACCACAGCGGCCGGCCGCACGTCCTCAACGGAGTGACGTCGCTTCTTTCGAATTTGGTGCCAAAATACGAATTTGGCGCCCTTTATAAAGCCTCAGAGCACACTAAGCCTGGACCTCTGATGGTCGCAGTGTTATTGATCCAAGTGTGTCCTATAGTCCTGACCTCCGGCTACCTGACCTCGGCATTGTTATGGCTTATCCTGAACTCCGACTTGTCTTGACTGCTTAGCAACAAAGTGCGGCGCCAGAGAGGAGAATTAAATCACGAGATGAAAATATAATGTTACCTCTTTATAAAGCGATGGTGAGGCCTCAGCTGGAGGAGGCCGGGCAATTTTGGGCTCCGGTTTTTAGGAAGGATGTTATAGAGCCGGAGAGAGCGCAGAGGCGGCTACAACGTTAACGAGAGGAATGGAGAATTTAAGTTCTGAAGAAAGGCTAGAAAAACTGAACTTGTTTTCACTTGAAAAGCGACGTCTACGAGGGGTTCTGATCGCATCGTACAAATACATACAGGGTCAGTATAAACAGCTCTCTAGTGATCTATTCACCAAGAGGTCTCTACAAAAGACACGAGGAAAGGAGATTTCAGCGTCAGCGGAGGATAGGAGATTTCAGCGTCGGCGGAGGAAAGGAGATTTCAGCGTCAGCGGAGGAAAGGAGATTTCAGCGTCAGCGGAGGAAAGGAGATTTCAGCGTCGGCGGAGGAAAGGAGATTTCAGCATCAGCGGAGTAATGGAGATTTCAGCGTCAGCGGCGGAAAGGAGATTTCAGCACCCGCAGAGGAAAGGATTCTTCACAGTAAGAACGATAAGAATATGGAACTCTCTGCCGGAGGATGTTATTATCTAACTCTGGATATTTTTTAGAACGGTCTGGATGCTTTTCTGGTTCAGCGTAACATAAAGGGCTACAACTGCTGAAAGGGCCGTCGTATCAGGAAATTAATCCCGGGAGTAATCTGGTTGCCGCTATGGAATCAGGAAGGATTTTTTTCCCTGTTGTGGCATAATTGGTAATTGCCCCAAGTAGGGTTTTGTTTGCCTTTTTTTGGAGAACGAGGTATGTGTGAAAGGCTGAACTTGATGGGCCGAAGTCTTTTTTTCAACCTACAATACCATACTATACCATTAATTGGATTTTTTGTCTCTCGTTAGCAAAACCGGTGATTCATAGAACAAATTTCTGAGAAATGGCCGCATTCTAGACGCGATGAGAAAGGGAATCCACGCGATTAGCCAACACGAGCAAGTAACACTCCCTGCTGAGTGCTTGTGATTGATTGCGGGTACATTCCACGTCGTTGGCGATAATCTTATCCGCTTTATCAGTAATTGTGAAGCTGTCTTAAAAAAACAAAACTGGACCAGATAGGGACTTAGTAGCTCCAATCACTGGAACTGCTAAGTCCCTATCTGGGGTAGATGGAATGCCTCAGTCTTAATCAACCAGAAGGACCTTCTAGATAGACTGAATGGGTCTTACCTGTCATATTTCCTTTCTGGATAAACAAGTACAGTTTTGGATGATCTTCTCCTCTCCAAAAGCTGGGACTAAAATAGTCCTCCCCATCAGGTCCCGCCAGGTCCCGTGACGCGTGTCAGCCCCATACAGTCCAATGCGTGTAGCGGGATTTTGGATTTTGAATTTCATATGCAATTTTTAACACATTTCTTAGGAAGGTTAAGAAGTTAGGGTAACCGAAGCGGTCGCTCACTAGATTAATAAGGAGCCCCTGTCCATGACTCAGATATTATGTATGGAGCTAGAGGTTTCTGAGCCAATTCTTCTGATGAAAATTGGGTTATTTGCCCATTTCCAGGTTCTTTGCTTATCTGGTTGACGATCTAGATCCGTTCCGGAGTCGCTTGGTAACGTCCTACTTCTTCTGAGAAGCAGAGGATTTTTGGTAAACTCCTAATAATCCAGAGAGTGATCCTGTTACTAATCCGAGGATCAGACAGAATGTGTTCCAATCTTAATTGGCTTGACGATTGTTAGAGTGTTTTGAAAGAGAGGAGTGTTTTTACTAAACATGTTTTAATGCTGAAAGAAAGTGATGTGCTGAGGTAGAAAACGTACCACTCACTTCATCACGCCTATCACACATCACAACTCACTTCATCACACCTATCACACATCACAACTCACTTCATCACACCTATCACACATCACAACTCACTTCATCACGCCTATCACACATCACAACTCACTTCATCACGCCTATCACACATCACAACTCACTTCATCACGCCTATCACACATCACAACACATTCCCTCACACCTATCACACATCACAACTCACTTCATCACGCCTATCACACATCACAACTCACTTCATCACGCCTATCACACATCACAACTCACTTCATCACGCCTATCACACATCACAACTCACTTCATCACGCCTATCACACATCACAACACATTCCCTCACACCTATCACACATCACAACTCACTTCATCACGCCTATCACACATCACAACACACTCCCTCACACCTATCACACATCACAACACACTCCCTCACACCTATCACACATCACAACACACTCCCTCACACCTATCACACATCACAACTCACTTCATCACGCCTATCACACATCACAACTCATTCCCTCACACCTATCACACATCACAACTCACTTCATCACGCCTATTACACATCACAACACACTCCCTCACACCTATCACACATCACAACTCACTTCATCACGCCTATCACACATCACAACTCACTTCATCACGCCTATCACACATCACAACTCACTTCATCACACCTATCACACATCACAACTCATTCCCTCACACCTATCACACATCACAACTCACTTCATCACACCTATCACACATCACAACTCACTTCATCACGCCTATCACACATCACAACTCACGTCATCACACCTATCACACATCACAACTCACTTCATCACACCTATCACACATCACAACACACTCCCTCACACCTATCACACATCACAACTTGCACCTATTACACATCACAACTCTCTCCCTCACACATATCAAACATCACAGCTCTCTCCCTCACACCTATCACACATTACAACTCACTCCTTCACATTTATCACTCCTATACACATTACACCTCACACCTATCACACATACCACCTCACCCCCTTACATGTCGCACATCACTCCTATCCAATCTAGCACAACTCACTCCCATCACACCTATCAGACATCCATTTTTGCAGCCTCAATTGCCTGCCCCTGATACTAGCATACTTTTATACACATACAGTAACATACTTACACACACTAACACACCTACTAACATACTAACACATGTATATATACACACTATGACGTCGTATCCCGTTGCTCAGACTTAGTGTGCTGCGGGGGGGGTTTGGTGCTGATGCTGGGGGTCCTCCGGGGGATGTGGGGGCCTCGATTACGTCCCTGTTTAAGGACATGTGGGAGGCTGAAGGTCACCCCCGTCGTAAAGGCTTTATTAGTGAATAAACTCAATAATTTATGCGAAAAAGGTGATATATGCACAAAAATGGGCCTCAGCCTATGGTACTCAGCATTAAATGAACAAAAAGTGTAATATGTACGCGCCGTCTGCAACGTATTCAGATACAAACGTGACAGGGGCCTCGCTGCATCTGCCTTATTTATGGGAGACTTTAGAGGTTTGTGAGACATGGAGAGAGAATGCTTGAATTTAGTTGTTTTTCTGTTACTCCTGTACATCTGTATACATTATTATTATTATTATCTTTTATTTATATAGCGCCAACAGTTTACGCAGCGCTTAATACAATACATAAATTCAAGGGGTCTGACAAGACGAGAATTGACAGACTGGCTCGGCTCAGAAGCTTACAATCTTACTAAAGTCCGTGTCTCTTGTTTTTGCGTCTTCTGTTTTGGATAAACCAAATGTCCCAGGAAAATTTCTTACTACGTTAAAAAAAAAATAGCATTAAAACTTATTTTTTTTTGTGAAAACGATCCAGAACACTTGATACTTTATGGTCTATTATGTTTGCGACCTAGAGATTAACAAGCGGGTTATTCAGTCTGCCGCGTTCTAATCCGGACAATGTCATCTCTTTTACAATACGATTATGAAAGGCAGACGCTTTGGGGAAATCTTTTTTTTTTTTTTTACTGGAAATTTGAACACTCCGAAGGTTCCGGTTTTGAAAGTCCCTTAAAAACGTGAATTCCCAGAAAATCGTAACACTTGAGTAATACGTGGTAGCCGTAATTTTAATGTGTCGTTTACACCGCCCGTGTTCCGTCTCGGCTTCGTGTTCTTCGCTGTCTGTCTATATGTCTCTGTTCTTTATAGGTTTTATTGTTGCGGGTTTTGAGGCCTCCCGCCGTTGAACCCGTTTCTTGAGTTATATGTCTTGGTTCTGTACAAAAACATATCGTTATGGCCTGTGTAATGACACGCAGACCCCCAACATTTTTGGCCAGATAACCCCCATCCCATAGTGCATGGGTGTCCATCTGGGACTTCTTGGGGTTGGCCGTCTCGAGGTTCTTATCTCCTGCTTCTTATATAGTGCAGGAAGGGGGTGTGTCTGTGGTTAGAGGAGGGGCTAGCCCAGTGTCGTGGTTAGAGGAAGGGGCGTCACCATCCTGCTGGGCGGCAGGATATGACATCATATCATGGCACTCCATCTTTTAAGGGGGCGTGCAGGTGGAGATGAACAATGGAGGCTGTGCCGACGCAACACAGTTCTCTATAGTGTTAGCGGGCCGGACACGGAGATCGTTGATCTTTCTTTTAACCGTCCAATGGGGCAGTGGTGCTATAGGGAGTCTGATCGCCCAGGAGGGCAACTGGCTCCCTGTCATGCATCTGAGGGGCTGCTGCCCTCACAGGCCTAGTTGGTGCCACTGAGCATCTTTGCCACACATAGGTGAAAAGCTAGGCCCAAACACCCCTCGCCCTCCCGGAGACTGAACATGACCCAGAGTCCCGAGGAAAACGGTGAAAGGTCTAGCCATTGCAGCGCATGTACAGAACTGTTCCTTTTCCTAGACCTCTTTATTGGCCATTAAAAAAAAAAACCCATAAAAACCGCCTAAAGAACAACGCAAGAAGCCCTTTTCAGTGTCTACGGCAACGGTTCCTGCTTTTGCGTCACATTTCAGGCAAAGGTTTGAGTCGATGGAACAGCAGCTTTAAACGGGGTATTTATATGAATTATATTATACCGGAGATTTGTGAAGCGTTACATTAAATGTTAAGACTTTACGTCCGTTCGGCTTCCTGCTCTCTCGGAAGGTCTGAGAAATCATTGACATGCGCGGACTCCTGCAAGGAGTCCATTTAAAGGGGAAACACGACTTCGGCTCCTAACGACTGACCGCGGACTCTGCTTTTCTTTTGTGCTGAGCCGCATTGTGATGACCCGGCAGACAATGGGGTGTCCAGGACATGACAGCGTCAGCATTGTTTCTCATGCGCTCAGACAAGCATAATATCAGTTTGATTAACCCCTTCTAAGACATTATACGATATAACTGGAACCGGGAATTTGAATGGGGAGAGGCTTTGAATTTTGAATGGGAAGGGCCAACCCTGACGAGATTCTCCAACCCTAAGTATATATATATATACACACGCTTTACATACACATTCATGCTCACACATACACATACAGTACATATTTATGTCCACACACATTTACGTATACACATTCATTCTCACACTTACACATACAGTACATATTCATGTTCATACACATACTAACATATACACATTCGTGCTCACACTTACACACAGTGCATATTCATGTTTACACACACATATACACATTCATGCTCACACTTACAAATTCATGCTCACGCTTACACATACATGGCGACCTACAGAAAGTCCTGAGAGTCCAGAGACATTTGGACCATCACTGTTGATGGTGGCCCTGTCGGATTTAGAAAAGATTGACCTTGGTTGGTTGTCCTGCAAAAAAGTACCCACTTAAAGTCAAGGTAATGGATCCTAGATGTGCCGCCGCGTGAGATTCAGAATGAGGAACGGCAGTGGTTACAGCAATCTCTCGGTCGAATCATGGCGAGGCTCTATGGCAGGTATTCCTCTTTGTTCAGGAAATTATCACTATGTCCACATATATTGATAAGAACTGAAGACGAGACCTCTGAGGTCTCAAAAGCTTATGTCAATTTACATACCTGGGAACTCTCGCCGTGTCACATCCGGAGACTCTGGGTAAAGTGCCGCTTCTCGGGGACTATGGGTCGCTGCTGAGAAACTCCGCCCCACTCCCCGCCCACTTCCCATCCAAATACATGCAGCGGGACCGCTCACTGACATCAGCATACGGACCACCCTCGTTCCATGAAGGGTGGGCTCCGGATGCTGCCAGGTATAAGCCCACATCTGCCCCCTTCATGGCAGCCATCCTTGCTACGGAGGCTCGATGGTATAAATTGGTGGGATGGGGAGAGCAGAGGTCTCATTTATAAGCAGCGGCACAGAAAGTGGGGGGCAGGTCACCCCAGAAGGCTATTCCCCCCCCTGCTCTAGGCCTAGTCGGCGTGGGCTAGCATACAACCCCCCTCCCAGGACAAATTACTGTTAAAATATGAAATCTGATTATTGTTTTGTTTTTTAATAATTTGGTCAATAATTAATTAATTAATTAAGCAGCCGGCGTGTATGCTAATGGCCCCCTCCGCTGTTTGTGAAAACACCTCCTCGTAACGTGGGGGTAGCCGTGCTGTTCCCTGTTTAGACAGCCAGGACTCACCCACGTTCCCTGCGATCCTGGTAGTATTGGCCGCGAATAAACACTTTAGTAATCCGGCTACGAAGCCGCCAAGTCTGATTTTAACAAAAACAATTAAGGACAGAAGAAAACATTTAAAAAAAGAAAAAGAAAAATGGGATAGGCAGCGTCTTGAGTCAATAATTCTACCTTTGGAATGTCGGAGAATTTAAGAAATTAAGATTTAAAAACAAATAAAAACTAGAAATTTTGATTTGGGGGAAAAAAATCTTAAGTATAGCCCAAATTCCACGTGGTAGAATCCAAGGTTGTGCATTTGGATTGGAGCCTATTTGCTATGGGTGGGATACTGATAACTATATGGTGTTACGTCACCCGATTATGGGATTGAAAAGCAGTTTGGCGGCATCTGCACCCGCAAAAGAGAGCGCACACTGCAATCGTAGCCGCCAACAGCCCTGAATTTGACGGGACTGTCATAACTGTCTGATTATCTTCTGTGAGTTGATACATCTCGTACACAGCAGGGGGCAGCGCTGCTGAAATAAAATAAAAGGAGAGGCGCCATAAGTGCGATCATACGAGTACCGAAGCATTACGAGCAGGATACATCACAATAGGAGGACGCTGACCCACAGAGCTTACAGTCAAACATTGTCAGATTAGGTGGTTCAGATTATTATTATTAATCACTATACACATTATCGGGGCTTTTAGGGCTGTAGAACCCTGCGATCCCCTCATACCCAGCAAACATTCTGACCTCCTAGAAAAGAGGGGCATCGGGAGGAGGAGAGAGGGGCATCGGGAGGGGGAGAGAGGGGCATCGGGGGGGAGAGAGGGGCATCAGGGGAGGAGAGAGGGGCACATTGGGGAATGGTGTTGCCCCTTTGTCTTAGTGGCTCTTGACTTAGTTTGGCATTGCGTGTGCACGGCGGCCCCTCGGACGGTTGAGCTTTACGGGATCCAGCTGCCGCCCAGCTGCCGAAGCCCCTGCGTCTAAAGATGGTGACTGCGACGTAAATCTGCTAAAATGTTTAAGTAACGTAAGGGTGGCCAGACCCCAAATCAGATCTAAAAAAATATTTTTTATTTTATACATCAATTACAATAATAATAACGAATGGCTGACAGCATTGCAGGCGGAGCGGTGCGCATCCATGCGCGACTCCTTGCAGCGCTGCAGCTGCTGTCAGGAAACATTTCTGCTCCCCGATGCCGTATAATAACAGATATCCAAACCACCCTCTAGATTGTAAGCTCCTCTGAGCAGGGCCCTCCGGACTTTTTGTTTCTGTAAATCCAGGTTGTTAGACGATGCCCTCCTCGCCACGCCGTGTACAGCGCCGCGGAATATGATGGCGCTATAAAAATCAAATAACATTGCTGCGTAATAAATGCCGACCGATCCGAGCCCCCCCCCCGGTAATATTCATTAAGGGTTTGATTGGCGCATCGTTTGCTGCAACTGTAAAGTCCGAAAACCAAAAATTCCCTAAAAACAAAAATAGCCAGTTTCATCATTCCTCGGCAGACCTCTACATTTAAACGCTTTCCCTAGTTTTTGGCTTTTTTACCACCTTCAGGGGCAGGGGTATTACCCCCCTGGGATCTTTTTTTTTTTTTTATTACTTTTCCTATTCTGTGCCACCGCGATTAACCCTTTCAACACCGGCGCTGGCTACAAAGAGCTGGACCATAAGCTCTTTTTTTTTTTTTTTTTGGAGCATTGCCCCCCCCCACCCTTGACCTTTCGTCCGGACCGTTACGCCGACCGCCCTACACGTTATCTCCTGTTTACCCGTTGTACAGCGCTGCGGAATATGTCGCCGCTATAGAAATGATCTACAACCGGTGACGCGAGGCTTTGTTTTTATTCTACTTTTAATTAAAAAAAAAAAATGCATGTCCTGTTTTTAAACTTCTTTAATGAAATCTCTGTCTCCAAAAGTTCTCTCCCTTTTTTTTTTTTTTTGCTGTACTCAGTTTCCATGATGCCTGGATGCGCACGCTCTCTCCCAACAAAGGGTTAAACCTATTCAACTGTGCTGTGTAGGAGAAAGGGTCTGGTACATTCCAAGTGAGTACACAAATAGGGGAGGAGGGGGCACTTCCTGTATCCCAGGCAGGGGGGGAGTCTTTGGAAGTTGCGCGTACTCCGGGGGCACAGAGGGGTTGTGTGTTGCTTTGTATCGCGGGGGCACCGCTCACACCTGATTCGGGGGTCTTGGGGCCACTGGGGGCCCCGTGGCAAGTTCTGGCGGCCCGGGCTCTCCCCCCTCTCTATCTGTGGGAAATGGAGCGTACAAATTCCAGCGCTCGGCACAGTCCTGCGGAGAGCAGACGGCAGGGGAGAGTTTGAAGGGTGAGTAGCTGCGCTCTTTGTGTTGGTAAATACGGTAACAATGGATACTTTTGTAGCGAAAGAAGGAGCTCGGCATTAACCCCCTTTCTGCCATGTGGTTCCCACCCCCCCCTTCTCCTTGCTCTGGCAGTGAAGGGGTTAATAGAAGCTGCTATTCTTGTCCAATTCTCATTAAAAAAATGAGGAGGGGGGGGCAGATTTTGTTTTAGTAAAGAATAGGATTAAAGTTGCATTTGGGGGTTTTTTTTATTACACTTTTGAATAGGTTTTTTTTTTCCCCGTTGGATTTATTTTCGAGTTTAAAGTGGGGAGGGGGGTGTTAGTTTCCATCTGTTAAAAGTTTATTTGGGAGAGGAGATTACTTTTTTGGGGGGGGAGGAAGAAAACTTTGCAATTCCTGTAAATCTGGAAATAACAGGGTGTCGGTGGATGGGATTTATGTTAAATCCCTAAAATTCTGTGTTTATTTGGATTTTAATGACTTTTGACTGTTGAGTTTAGAAACATGTTTTGTCACCTTCTGTTTTTGTTACCCTTGTATGCAAATGAAAGAGGTGCCCCCCCTCCCCAGGTTCCTTGGGGGGGGGGGCAGTGAAATAATCAGAATAATGGCATACTGCAAATTTTAACTTTATTATATCTATGTCATATTTAACCCATTCACTGCCATAGATTAGGCTGAATGGCCTTTGTATTCTATATACCGCTCTCATGCCCCCCCCCCAGTTGAAGACCTGATCTAGTTCTGAGACATACAAAGGGTTAATACGGAATTTAACCGCCTGTGTGCCGGGCAGTTATTCCACACTGGCACCTGAAACAATTAACTGGCATTCCGTGTCGTTTAACAATCAGAAAAGACATCTGTAAATCAGGCGAAGGCGTTCCAGATGTGTACGACTGCAACTCCCATCATGCCCGGTCAGCCATGTGCTATATTTTGCCTTCAGACATGTTGTCGCTCCCGCCAGCGGATGGTTGGGCATGTTGGGAGCTATTCCTGACTTTTTTTTTTTTTGGCTTCCATTTAAAATATGTGTTCCAACCGGTATTTGGCGATGGCACGCTCGACATTTACGACGGTTATATAATGTATCAATTTACGGAACTGAATTGGTCTTGACAGCTGACAATTAAATCCATGCGCTCATTGGTTGTCGTGCGGCGTAAAACCTAACCTTTCTGGCTGCCGTTTGCACATCTGGCTGGCTTGGCGTAATAGGAGTTGCTTTCCTACAGTCGTAGAGAGGTCCCAGGTCACAACATTTTGTAAATATTTAGAACAGCTTTGAGTTCTCTTTAAATAATTATGGTTTGATTTTCTTGCACGGGGAGCTTGCAATCTAAATTTTGTTGGATCCAGGTGAAAAATGATAACTCTTCTTGCAAATAATAAAACCTAATATGCAAGAAAATCAGAACCGGGAATTGGGCTAAAAGATCTGGATTACCTGTCGCAGGTTCCGCTATGGCAGGGCAGTTACTGCGAGGCCCAGGTGAGCGCCACCTTTTTTTTGGGGGGGGGGCGTTGAAAGGGTTAATCCCATTACGACGCAGGAGAAAAATGTTCACGTTACATTCTAACCCTGATTATTGCTGATTAAAAGTGAGTGAGGCTACGAATGCAGAATGTTAAGGTTAACATCCAGAGTTTAAAGGAATCATTTCCTTAAAAAAAAAAAGCATTTTCTGTTGTTTTCCTAAACCAGTATATTTTGGCTACAGCCTTATATTTTTGACCCTTCTCTGGCAGATTATTAATAACGAGCTATTTATAAAAAAAAATTAAAAAATACATTTAAAAAAAAAAAAAAGTTTTGTTTTTTTTTCTTCGCCAACCAAAAATCAATTATTATAAGTAAAAATAACTTGGGGGGAATTGTCGGTAAATATGTAATGTGCGATGGGAGTTGTAGTCCATACGAGATGGGGCAATGTTGGATTTCTACCTTAAAGCTCTCAGTAATTGGGCTTTAAACAGTTTGTAAAGGGATGGCTGCAGTACAGCGTCTGCCCACTAGGGGGAGGCAGTGCTCCAAGTGCCGCTCTGCACATTATTTTTTTTATAGTATATGGGAAAGTCTATAGATCTTGAAAATTGTCGCCTTTTCTCGTTGGCAACAAAAAAAAAATTCTTAAGAAAACACAGATTTGAGCAGCGTTCCGTAACACAGTGTAGATTTGGGGGCTGGTGGGATGTGTGTGCCGTGTTAATAAAAATTTATTTTCCTTTTGTTTTTGTTTTTTTCAGGGACAAATTAGAGGCAAGAAATGTTCCCAAACCTCGCCCCTCTTAACTAAAGCATTACTCACAGAAGCTGATGTCTCCCATGTGAAAAGAGAGAGAGAACAAAAAAAAAAAAAAAAGGGATCGGAGTTTCAAACCGAGACCGTTATTTGGGAAATCTATCCGCTCTAGAGATGAGCGGGGTTGGGATGAACCCGGAACATGCCTCTGGAGTATATTCAAAGAGAATTGTTGATTTTTCGAGCTGAGCAGCTGGGAAATGGCTATGTCTGAGAGTTTGGGGTGAGGTGGACCTCCCCAGGGTTAAGTGAAGGGAACGCGACATAAACTCTACTTCCCTGTGCGTACGGTTCTATGGATGGAATCTTAACAGACCCTGGGGAAGAACTGTGCACGCTACAGCTTAACTCCTGAAGACCTTTTTTTTATGATACCGAAACGGGTCTTTTTAAAACCTAAATGGCAAACGGAATGTTAAAAAGAATCATCTTGTATGATCGCCTTCGGATTTATTTGAACCCGGCACATCATCTTATTTATTCCTAATTTTTTTTATTTTTACGTACCGGACAGAGGGAATAAAGTGACTTTTTTTTTTTCTTTTCTTTTTTTTTTTTTGTTTTTTTTTAACAATGGCCGAAGGGGTTCCGGAAAGGAAAATCAGGATCTATCGGAGCGTTTCTGTTAAGAGGCTGGAAAATTGGAATGCAAAATCCTTTAGTGGAGAGGGAGGCACCAAGCTGCCCGTGGAAGGAGATGTCACCCAATCCGCATGTCAGAAAGCAAGTCGAGCTCCTGCCAGATCCCTCAGCTTGTCTAGGAAAGTATCCAAAATCTCCGCAGCCGGCAAAGACCAGAATATCCCTTGTCCTTCGGTCCGTCAGCTCTCTCAACGTTTCTCGTCTCAAACCGGGGATGAAGGGGCGCAAAGCGATGATGAAAGCTTACGGCGTGTGGATCAGCTGAAAAGGGGGTGCCAAGCCGCGTCTGTGGAAAGCGCCGCCCCTGATGTGCCGTCATGGGGCAACCTCGTCAGGCAAGAAGCTGCCGGTGCTGAGTGCGATGGGCAATCCTTGGTGTGTCCGGGTAAGTCTGATGAATTGCATTCAGCTGTCAACCCACGGGGAGCTGAGAGCTCAGGGACTTCATTAGACGAAGCAACCGTCAACTCTTACTTTGATTTGCTGCACCAGCCAGACACCCGGGAGTTGGTGGTAGAGGGGGCAAACTGGCCTAGTGTTACCGAAATGAGGAAACTGTTTGGAGAAAGTTCTAGGACGCAGCCCGCCCGGGCAGACTCTGAAGAGACCGGTCCGTCGGGTCAGGCAGTAAATCACTCGAGAGATGTTGGTTCGATAGAACCGCACCGGCCTCACCAAGTAGAAAGCAAGCTTCTTAAAAGCGTTCCGCCTTTTGCCAAAGACCATTCCCCCGGGGCTTCCCACCAGTATAAAAGTCCGTCTTCCAAATTGGAAAGTTTGTCTTGCAAAGCGCTTGCGGAGAGCAGGGCAGACTTCGACGATACCGTGGGCATGGATACAAAAGAGAAGAGGGCAACCGTTATCCCCAAGTCCCAGCCTCCGCCCCCGCCTCCGAGAACCTGTGTACCGTTTGGTTGGAGGGCGCACGCTCTTTCCTCCGGCCTACCTAAACAAGAGGCAAAACAGCCTTGGGATAGTTTACATTCCTTGCATAGTTCTGGCAAACCACAGACTGCCCCTTCCAGTGTCAGAGACGGTTCCGGCGGGGAAGACCAGGTCTGCAGAGGTTTGCAGCTGCCTAACGCCGCCGCAAACAAGAATGCCCCGAAGGTCGCGCCCCAGGAAATATCCTCTGGAAGCGAGGAGGAAAACGACCTCCTAACCCTCAGGGAAAGCCTCAGGAAACGCTCCTTTAGGAGAAAGAAGAACGATGTTGTCTTGGGCAAGGCCGAGTCCGACGGTGGCCATGGACACTCTGTGGTCGAGCCGGAGGTTGCCCGTCGATTAGGTCATGATCCAAGCTACTCTGAAATGCAACCACAAAACAGTAACACCCCGAAAGGGCCAGGCTTGTGTAGCACCCCTTCTTTATCTAACACGCACCCGCCTGCTGCTGAATCCAAACAGCACGCTTCTACATTTAGCCCAAGTAATACTTATTCCGAAATTCTGCATAAGCCGCGCTCCAGGTGCGCGTCTGAGGTGGTTGCGCCATCGAACACGGGTCCGTTCGCTACGGGGTTGCCGATTCCGCTTGTGTCTCGAGTGTCAAAAGTGAACATTCCGCCCTTTATGCCGAGCCCCTGCGGTTCTAGAAGCAGCAGCAGGTACTCCAGCACCGAGACCCTTAAAGAAGATGAACACTTCTTCTATTCCGGGCAAAGCCGGAGCCTCCCGGGAGGCGCCGGTACTCAGAGGTCGCCGAGCTTCGGACAGAGCGACGGCGCGTTAAGGCAACCGGTACGTCCGAGGGCAGCGGCGGCTGCCAGCTTCGCAAAGGTGAAGAACGAATGTGTTAGCGAAGGTTCTGGTTTCTCTCAAGAACATGAAAGTCCGAATCAAGAGAAGTCTATGTCCTACCCCGATATAGCATCAGAGACTCTCAGCCTGCTTAGCTTTTTGAAGTCTGACCTTGAAGACTTAAAAATAAGGAAGCGCAGAAGAAGCGTTGGTGAGAAGGAAGGAGCGGCCTACGCGCATGAAGCCCACCAGGTCACAGAAGGGCAACCGAGCTCACCTGGAAGAGGTAAATCCACACTCCACTCGTGCCGCTCGCAGCAAGGCAGCCGCCCGACGTTAAAGGACCTTACCGCAACCCTACGTCGCACCAAATCCTTTACGTATTCTGATAAACCTGGGTCCAAGCGGGTTGCTAGACACGGTTCCATGAAGCAAAGCTCCTCAGAGCTCATGCTGGCCAGCACTGCGAATAGCGACGTCCTGCTGTCCGAGAAGGAGGAAGGTGACGGTAGAGAGAGGAGGAGAGACGGAAGCGTAGCTGTTGACCTAACGCAAGACCAGTACATTCAAGAAGCGAGGCAAGTCTTTGAAAAAATAAGTCGGATCGGCTCCCAGGATGACTACAGCTTTGATCAGGAAGTCAGCGACCATTTCAAGTGCGAGGAAGCGCACGCTCAATTGCAAACCAACGCCGACAGGCAAATGGCGGAGGCCGGTGGACACACGACGGTGAGGAGATCGGAATCCAAAGAAGAGTTGTCCTGTAGGAAACTGGCAGAGTTAACTGGACACGATTCTAGCATGACCGACGAAGGGATCGTTACTGAAGTAGAGACTGCACCCAGTGTTAATTTATATCGGGACATAAGTCAAACTCTCAAGGTATGGAAGTCGACGGGTATCGTCCAGTCTGAAGGAGAACAGTTTCACGCGAGGAACGGTGATCTCCAAAGAATTCCAGCTACTTTTACAGACGGTTTAGAAAGTGATACGTGTTATAAGGGAACTCCCAATAAAGCTGCTTCTCAAGGACCGCTCGATGCTCCACCAACACCGGGAACTACTCGACGGAGAAGGAAGTTTCCTTCTCTTACCAATAACGGTACCGACTCGAGCAACGGGAGCAACGGGGAGTCTGGAAGTGAAAGTTACAGGTCGCTAAGTGACCCAATGCCTCATAGGAGATATTCCATTACCGAAGACCCCCCAAGTTTTTCTGTCGATAGCAACCTCCTAGGATCGTTAAACTCTAAGCCTGGAATTTCTGAGTCGTCGGCCATAGCTTTTTGTGAAAACACCGGTAGCGCGGCCAGCGTTCTTTCTCTCAGTAGCGATGGCGCGAAAGACTACAACGCTGTAATCCAGAATATTGTTAGTCAACCAGGAGCCCTCGACAAGGTGATCGACGAGAAAGGCAATGGTAAGACCATAAAGAAAAAGTCATTCAGTGACCCAAGTCGCCGCGGAGAGCTGTCTCCCACCGGTTTGGAGGACTCGAGCGAGCCCGTCAAAGAACTAGAGCAGCCGATATTGTCGTCGAGCAGCGAACCTATATTATCCGAGCAAAGGGATGAATTGGGTGAGTTGGAGGAAATGGATGAAGACGTTGAGAAGCTACGTTCCAGGTCGGAGGATGCGCTGCCCATTGGAGAAGATGAAAATGGCTTGGACGTAAACCAAAGTTTCAGCTTTGACCCCAAACTAGCCGAGGTCTTGTCCCCGAGGATGGTTAGACGCAGCTTCAGAAAGCGCACTTTTAGAGCGGGTAGCCACGAGAGTAAAAAAGAGAGCAGCGAGTGCAGTGAACTCCACGGGAAGCCTCGATTAACCACCAAGCACGTGAGGCATGCAAGTGAACCGGCCACTTTTATTCCAATCTCTCCGGCGGAATGTAAGGTCCCTCCCGGGCACCCGGTTGTTCATTTAGCGCATGCCGCTGATCCTGCTAAGATTCCGGTGAAACCATACCCGGTTGTCGTAGGTCCGTTATCGGAGGATGTTTCCAAACCGTCTACCCTTAGCCCTGGCGATGCTAGTCTTCTCGGAGCGGTGGATGTGTCTAGAACCGCCCCAAGCACGCCAACAGGGGCCGAGCCCAAGATACCCAAACTTCCGAAGCCACATGACGAGGTCAACAGAAGCAAGCCTTTCGTGGTAAGTGCCGTGTTATATGTCCTATGTCTTTGGCTGGAATTTTTATTTGGTTCTTAGTTTGGAAGCAGCTGGTTTCATGCCGATTGTTTTTTTTGTGCTACAATCGTTCAACAATGTTCATGGTTTTTTTGTTGATGCCCAAACTTGGAACTCCGATGTCCGTTAAACCCACGAACGTTAACGTGAAAGCTGAACATGTCTTGCAGGAAGAGCGCTCGTTCCTCCGCCGATGTTACCTGTAAAGTCTCTTAGTTTTTGTACCGTAGAGTTCCCAACTAGATCAGGAGGTTGTGAAGGACCTTGCAGTGGTGTTTTTATTCCAACAAAAAGGCATAAAAATGTTTTAAGGTATTAAGTGAGGCCTTTATGATCATGAAAAATCCAACAGGAAAAGTTGTATTGTTCCAAAAGTACTAAGTTTCTCCTTGTTATGGCTTTTCGGCCTCGGTCGGGACAGATATAGGTGTCCTGCTTGTAGAATGTTAGTATTAGTATGTATTAGTGTGTTTGAATGGCGTTCTGTTATGGGAAAAGTGTGGTTGAATGTTTTTTGTGAAGTGTCGTAGGCCTTGCCTCCTCTTATTTATGTTATACGTGTCTTTTCTACTCGCCTCCTAGCTATTAGCGCGTTCTGCCAGCTCCATCTCTGCTAAAAGTCATCAAGGCTTACTGTAGAACAATAGGCAAGTCGTTCTGTTTACAACAATAAAGGGAGATGAGATCTGAATTGGTCTTACAAGCAGTTTGTAGAGAATACAATGCCGGTTACGGACCGGTGTACGACATTTTTAAGGCTGTATTTATCTGACCTGTAAAATTATAATAATTGCATCACCGAGCAAAGAGCGTTGAATTATGAAGTCAAATCATAGGCACTTGACAAGGGTGACCACTTTAGCCATTTTGCATGTTGCTGACCTGCACGTGTGACACGATGCCCTGTAGCGCATGGGATGTTTATACCCATTGTACGGCGCTACAGAATATGATGGTGCTATATAAAACAAATAAAATTATAAGCTTTTCAGCAGTATATATAAAAATATATCATGTCCTGGAAAAAAAAATGGCGGACGCGGTCATTCTAGTTCAAGGTGCAGACACCCTGAGCCAAGCCAGCTATCTGCTTGTAGCCCACAGCGGCCCTCCTTGTCATGGAAGACCTATTGGCTTAGAGAGCCCTGAATTAAAAACCCAACTCTTTAACCGCTTCAGTCCCGGGTCTCTTTAGACCCCAAGGACCAGGATTTTTTTTAAAAAAATTATTTTTACCATATGTTTGTTAAAGCATGATTCTCTTTTTCCACATTTGATGAACCCGCACAAGTTTTACATAATTTTGTTCAGGAGAAGTAGGGCCTTCTTTTAAAATCATACATAAGACATAATTATTAGGGATAATAGATAAAAAAACAAAAAAAAAACAATACTAAAATAAAAAAAATAAAAATTTGCTTACATTTTCTTCTATTCTGTAGGTGCTAAACAATGACCAATGTATGTTCAGTAACATCTCCTGATTACAGTCATACCTCTAAAACTATCGGTTTAAGGAGTTTGGGGGTAGTCATTTTGACATTTTGGGGGGAAAAAAAAAAATTAAAAAAAAAGAATTTAATTATTGTTCTTTTTTACTTTGCACTGTTATCTGTGCAGTATGACTCAATATCCCTTTGGGGGCCTCTCATGCTTTTTTATTTTTTTTTATATCCCAGTGATGTCATGGTGACCTCACTAGGCTCCCAATAAATGCTATTTATGTTTTATTTTTTTTTATTACTGTTCATTTTTCCTCTATTTGTTTTTCCAACTTTCTTTCTCCCTTTCCTCATCCACCCTGTGATGTGATGGATAGCCCTGTTTTGCTGATTGCAATACATGCAATTTTATTTTCTACCTAAAATTGGTCTTTTTGACATGATTATGGATCTTATGTATGCCTACCCTGATATATGTTGTGTTCTGTCACTGACATGCACTGCGTGTGCCGTCTGCGTGTTTGTACGACCGTGTCGGTTTCATAAATTTACTAAGGGCGGGGTGAAGAAGGCTTTAAGAAAATAATTTCATTTTAATTACATTTACCATTTGGTTTGGAATTAATGTTGGGAGGGGGGAAATTATATATATATTTTTCACAGGTAAAAAAGCTGTTTATGATTTCGTCTGTAGGAAAACTATTCCTCCCGGGGGGGGGCGTTCGAGGCGTGAGGCTTTCCTGCGTTAGATTGTAAACGCTTTTAAGAATAACCCCTTATCTCGGAGCGCTGAGTACATGTGATTTTTAAATATTTGCTCTCTTAAGAGGCCTGTTTGATGAGGGAAGTTTTTTTTTGTCCGTGTTGGATAAGGAACTCTTTCCTGTCGGTGTCAGCGGTGGGATTTGCGTGTAAAAAGTCAGCAAAGCCTGATGCGTTAATACGCGGACCTGAGGTCCTGGCGGGGGGGGGGAGGGTGCATGGCGGCACTGTATACCGTAATGCCGGTCGGCACCGGCAGTGTGATAAGGAGTCGGGGGGGGGTAGTAGATTGGGCTAAGAATTAGAACACATACTGTATGATGTATAATGTTTTTGTCCCAGTCTCGGGGGGGGGGGGGTCAGGTTCTCAGGGTCCCACAGCCTTCATAATCTCCTCTGAAGATATCTGAGCTTCACGACTGGTGACGACGGGTCAGGGGATAGTGCCCAAAAATTGGGCCCTTGGGACGTATGACATAGGGCAGCATTTACCCCCCGGCTGGATCTGCTCTGTGCTTCTTCTGTTTTTTTATTTTTTTTGTCTTCTTCTTCTGCTATTCAGACGGTGGATTTAGTTGTTGGGACCGAGTCGTGCGTAATGAATACGCCGTCTGCCAAATCTTTTCGTCGTTTAATTACCGATCGCCGGGCCGCGGACCGGCAGAGAAACGTCCCGAGGCCGTCGGCTGCGATAAGATAAGACTCGCTCCGGGTTTCTGTAGTCTTCTGTGTTCGCTTTCAGTCTCGGCGATAACGTCGCGTGTCCGTGTTCTCGTTATCAGGTGTGAGAGCGTGCTTTTGTCTTCTATGAGACGTGCTTTATACTCACGAATGCCTTCTATTTAAAGCTTGACCTTGGGACGCTCCTCTAGTAGGGTTTTTTATGCTAAAATACACAAAATCCACTAAATAAGCGACCGGCCACCTATAGGGATTTATCAACCTCTTCATTAAAGTATGGGGCTATTTTCTCCAATACAGCTTCCTCGACCAATCAACAACAATCAGCAACTTTTGCAACTGGAAATAACCAATCGGAAACATTGGCACAGTGATACACATATGGGGGGCCACTAGGGTCTCCCCTTTCATCTACTTAAAGTGGCTGGAAAGGGGTGGAGCAAGGTGAAGGTCATTACGCATAAGGGTGTGGCTAGCCCCTAGGGGGTGGGCATAAGAATGTAGGAAGCAGGCAGATGCCACCACCCCCCCCCAAAAAAAAAAACAAACTTGGAAGCCCAACCGTGATACTCCAAGATTCCGAGCCAAAAGCAGAGCGTTCCGAGGCACGTGTCCGAGAGGTTCCGCCGTTACATTGTTACGGTTTGAGGATTAAGGTACTTCTGAAAATGTACCTGTACCGGTGACGCTCTTCTGTCCCGTAGGCTTTTCTCCGAGTTTTTTTCATTTCCTCGGAGGCCTGCGGATCCCAAGACAAACTCCGACTGCTGCCAAACGATATATTAACAATCGTTAGAATAACATCGAGAGCTGTAGGAAGCGACCGAGACCGCGAGCTTTCCCAAGAACACCCACAATCCGCGAGCCTGGCGCCAAGCGCTCAACGTTGACCACGGATGATCCAAGAGACGCGGCGCGGTTGGGAAAGGTGGGCAAGCCGGCCGGACCCGATGGTTGTTCTGGACGTTTCCATTGTTTTTAGAAGATCGCAGATGCGGTCCGATGACCCCGGGTGGGGGGGCAGTTAATTAGCGCCACCGCCAGCAGTCGTGAGATAAAAGGTCCGTCGCGTAATCCTTCGACTTATTTGGTCTGGGCGCGTTCCAATAGCTTCGTGAGAAGTACAATGATTATAGCGGCGTATCGATGGACATTCCACCCCTTCTTTGTTTTATTTTATTTCGTTTTTTTGCAAGCTTGTAGGTTTTGGGCTGAGATTTTTGGTGTCGTTGTACTATATACAAGGCGCTGTGGTGTGGGGTCCTCCTAGAGATGTTCCGGTCAAAGGAGCAAGAAGAAGAGATTGATAAAAAAAAATATATATTTTTTTTTGGTGGGTTTTTCCCCTGTGTGTGAAGGGTTAACCAGCGAGGCGTTCCGGAAATGCTAGAAGACGGTGATTTCACCCAAAATGAGCAGGTGGGTAGCGCTCTCCTGGTAAAAGTTCTTGAGAAGGTTCCGGCGTTGTGTTGCTGCTGTATGGATTAAAGTATACAGGATTTACATATAGAAATGTGTATGCAACGGGGGCAGCCATCTTAACTGCCTTTCTTGGGATCTGCATCATTATTCCTCCCCATTAAGAAGTGTCTCCCTTTATTAGTAACTGCCTCCTTATGGAAACGTAGTATCTGCCAGCCGATCGGCCCTATTCGGACCATCTAGTCCATTGGTCTCGTCTTAGATTCAGGAGCCGTATGTCTATCCCATGAATGTTTAATACCCTCACTGTATTACCCTCTACCAGCTCTGCTGGGATGCTGTTCTACTTATCTACCACCTTCATAGAATGTCATAGCTATTGGCATAGTTGCGAACACCTACCATTACTAATCTTTCTTTTGCGATGTACGTTGTGGAGAAACAATATTGTAAACACTGCAATAATCTATGAATATTTGGACAAGTTATAGAAAACCATAATTTAATTATTTATTTTTTTAGATATTCACAAGAGATCTTTCTATGTTTGTACCAAATTAGTAACTAATCCAGCGATTAATCTGAGACTTTGTTACAGCGTATATGCTCTGAATCCTTATCATACTGCCTGTGGGGAACTATAGAATGGTTCCGCCTTACTCTCCCAGCCAGACTCTCTGACTAATGAAAGTCTATGGAGGAACGGACTTCATTAGCATTGCCATAAAGCGTCAGCTCAGAGTGGTGTTTGAGCCGGGAAAATCACCCAAAATATCACATGATCATATTACTGTACTCTCTAGATTGTAAGCTTGCGAGCAGGGCTCTCTCCACCAAATGTATCGGTTTGTCTTAGTCTGTCAATTCTTGTCTTGTCATATCCCTTGAATTTATGTATTGTATTAAGCGCTGCATAAACTGTTGGCGCTATATAAATAAAGGATAATAATAAATAATAATACTGTATACAGCGCTGGGGGGGTTATATTACTGTATACAGCGCTGGGGGTTATATTACTGTATACAGCGCTGGGGGTTATATTACTGTATACAGCGCTGGGGGGTTATATTACTGTATACAGCGCTGGGGGGTTATATTACTGTATACAGCGCTGGGGGTTATATTACTGTATACAGCGCTGGGGGTTATATTACTGTATACAGCGCTGGAGGTTATATTACTGTATACAGCGCTGGGGGTTATATTACTGTATACAGCGCTGGGGGTTATATTACTGTATACAGCGCTGGGGGGTTATATTACTGTATACAGCGCTGGGGCGTTATATTACTGTATACAGCGCTGGGGGTGTTATATTACTGTATACAGCGCTGGGGGGTTATATTACTGTATACAGCGCTGGGGGTTATATTACTGTATACAGCGCTGGGGGTTATATTACTGTATACAGCGCTGGGGGTTATATTACTGTATACAGCGCGGGGGGTTATATTACTGTATACAGCGCTGGGGGTTATATTACTGTATACAGCGCTGGGGGTTATATTACTGTATACAGCGCTGGGGGTTATATTACTGTATACAGCGCTGGGGGTTATATTACTGTATACAGCGCTGGGGGTTATATTACTGTATACAGCGCTGGGGGTTATATTACTGTATACAGCGCTGGGGGTTATATTACTGTATACAGTGCTGGGGGTTATATTACTGTATACAGTGCTGGGGGGTTATATTACTGTATACAGCGCTGGGGGGTTATATTACTGTATACAGCACTGGGGGTTATATTACTGTATACAGCGCTGGGGGGTATATTACTGTATACAGCGCTGGGTGGTATATTACTGTATACAGCGCTGGGGGGTGCTGATTTAGTAAACCTAGATGTTTTCTCTTTCTTTTCTGATCGGTGCAGGGCTCAGCGGGCTCTGGTACAAAGCGACCGGCTTGCTTGGTATATCGGGTTAGTCCCCTCGGGTCCTGGCATCGGGTGATGATGTCTTGTTCTGTGTGACATTTACTTTACAAAAACAAAAAAGCTATACTTTCAGTGATTTTTATATTTTTCTGCTCTCCGGTACGTTCAGCACTTTGTCAGATCTGCCGTTTTACATTAAGTTTAAAAGCAGAAATTATTTGTAAAGCTTTCTCAGTTTCACGCCTTTGTGTCACGTGACAATTTAGTGTTCCCGAACAAAATGCTAGCTGATTAAAGAATTATGTGTAGGACGGGTTCGGATACTCGGCAGCACAAAGATTTATGAATCCAGCGCTGAATTTAGTTAACGTGTCCCACGATCCTGGGTTTGGAAGGAGGAAGAACTTAATGCGCATGATAGGCGATCGGACCTTTTTAAGTTTACGTGGTGTCTCCCTTGCAAATGCATGGGGGGGGTTCTGCCTTTCTGCCCCCCATACGTTTCTTTTGCCCATCCCCCCCATTAGCGATTTGCCATGCAGGAGATGTGCTTTCCCCCTTTTATTATTATTATTATTTATTCTTTTATATAGCACCATCATATTCTGTAGCGCTGTGCAAAGGGGATTTATTCACTCCGTGAAGACGTTAAACAGATCTGTATAAACCTGGAGGGCCAGAGCCTTAGAATGTAAGGAGATTTTACTTTACAAAGAAGGTAGTAGATAAGTGGAACAGTCTCCCAGCAGAAGTGGTAGAGGGTAATACAGTGAGGGTATTAAACACGCATGGGATAGACATACGGCTCCTGAATCTAAGACGAGACCGACGACTGATTAAGGTTTAAGTCTTTACGGGCCGAATGGGTCCAATCTCCCGGGAAATAAACTCTCCCAACAATTAAAAGCGTCAGCTTTGTTTTAGGGGTGTGGTTAGAGGCGTGGCTGTGGGTGGGGCTTTACCCAGACTTTTTATATCCTTATTGCAGGGTATTTGTGTAACTGGGTGGGGCATTTATAAGAATAACGTGGTTTATTTCCCCCATTTTAATTTATAAAGCCGTTTCCTGCTGTTTCTGTACACATTATCGGGGCTTTTAGGGCTGTTGAGGGACTGTCGTTACTGAACAGGGACACTTTGGAGGTACACACCAGTATGCCAGTATCGGGCATAGAAATGCTGGGATTTGTCACCCGGGTTGTTTTGCTAATTGGTGCCATTTTTTCCCCTCGCCGTTCCCCGGATCCATGGGAAGCAGACGAACGCCGCTGTCACACTAGGACTTTTTCTTGCTTTCATCTTGTTCTCACAGTTTTAAGCTGTGCTGTTGCCGCGGAAACGGACGTCATGGCCGGATTACTGTATTTGTTTTGAAAGTCTTGATCGAAAATCTGTAATTAAGCTCAGAGCGGGGAGGAGGAGGACGGATACAAGACGTCTAACGCGATTTCTAGAGCGGCCTGTCATTATAGCGTTAACTTCTCTCCCAGGGCCTGCGCATGCATTAAATTCCAGTCCCCAACAAGGTGTATGCCTCCCAACTGTCCTGCTTTGCGGGGGACAGTCCCGACTTTTCAACTCTATGCCTCAGTCCCACCCTCTGTCCAGCTTTTTGGGACCACAACTTGGTTAAAAACACTGTTTTGGTGGCTGCAGTTTATACATGCGCAGCTTTGGTTTCATTCCTTGACCCTTTATTTTACAAATTTATCCTAAGGATAAAAAAAAGCCATATCATACTGCCTGTGGGGAACTATAGAATGGTTCGGCCTTAATCACCCAGTTGGACTCTCTGACTAATGAAAGTCTATGGAGGGAAGGGACTTCATTAGCATCGCCATAAAGCATCAGCTCAGTGTGGTGTTTGAGCTGGGAAAGTCACCCAAAATATCACATGACTGACAGCAACGGCGGCTCCAGATCTGCAGATAAAGGGAGTTTATTGGGACAAAATGAGATAAAATCGGGTTTATTCAATGCTAAATCACACAGAATTAGCTGGTATACTGAAAATGCTTTATATTAATTAAAACAGCATAAATATGTTAATAATATCGATAAAGTACATATATTTTAAAACCTTTATTTTTAGAAATCAAAAACATGTTAAAAAAAAACACACCAAAAAAAAACATAAATTAAATGCTATTTAAATACAAAAAGTTTTTGGGTTCTTCTAGCAATTTGCTCCTCCAGCGTTGCCGCTCGGCCGCGCATGGCCTGGTTTAAACGGTATAATTATATATGTTTTTGCCGATAATGTCCTTGTAAGGATTTGTGTTTGGAAATTGTCTTTTTTTTTTTTTTGTATTATTATTGTAATCGTACGAGAACGAGCCGCCCGCGTGAAAAAAAACTGTACAAAAATGATTCCCTTTCCACAGAATGTACATATGGTGAGGGAGGAGGGGGGAGGAATAATGTCCTACATAATGTAAACATCGCCGGAGCGCTCCTGCCAGAACGTCTGCGCCACCAGCAATTACGCAATGCTAATGCGTTAACCCTTTCACAGCCAGGAGGCTTAACTAATGGGCGAGGAATTCTGCAGTTTGAAACTTGTGAGGACATTTATGGAGGGGGGGCAAATCTTCCTCCTTGAGCATAACCCCCCAGCGCTGTATAAAGTAATATACCCCCCCAGCACTGTATACAGTAATATAACCCCCAGCACTGTATACAGTAATATAACCCCCCAGCGCTGTATACAGTAATATACCCCCCCAGCACTGTATACAGTAATATAACCCCCCAGCACTGTATACAGTAATATAACCCCCCAGCGCTGTATACAGTAATATAACCCCCCAGCGCTGTATACAGTAATATAACCCCCCAGCGCTGTATACAGTAATATAACCCCCAGCGCTGTATACAGTAATATAATCCCCCAGCGCTGTATACAGTAATATAATCCCCCAGCGCTGTATACAGTAATATAACCCCCAGCGCTGTATACAGTAATATAATCCCCCAGCGCTGTATACAGTAATATAATCCCCCAGCGCTGTATACAGTAATATAACCCCCCAGCGCTGTATACAGTAATAACCCCCCAGCGCTGTATACAGTAATATAACCCCCAGTGCTGTATACAGTAATATAACCCCCAGCACTGTATACAGTAATATAACCCCCAGCGCTGTATACAGTAATATAACCCCCAGCACTGTATACAGTAATATAACCCCCAGCGCTGTATACAGTAATATAACCCCCCCAGCGCTGTATACAGTAATATAACCCCCAGCGCTGTATACAGTAATATAACCCCCAGTGCTCTATACAGTAATATAACCCCAGCGCTGTATACAGTAATATAACCCCCAGCGCTGTATAGAGTAATATAACCCCCCGTGCTCTATACAGTAATATAACCCCCAGCACTGTATACAGTAATATAACCCCCAGTGCTCTATACAGTAATATAACCCCCAGCACTGTATACAGTAATATAACCCCCAGCGCTGTATACAGTAATATAACCCCCAGCGCTGTATACAGTAATATAACCCCCAGCACTGTATACAGTAATATAACCCCCAGCGCTGTATACAGTAATATAACCCCCAGTGCTGTATACAGTAATATAACCCCCAGTGCTGTATACAGTAATATAACCCCAGCGCTGTATACAGTAATATAACCCCCAGCGCTGTATACAGTAATATAACCCCCAGCGCTGTATACAGTAATATAACCCCCAGCGCTCTATACAGTAATATAACCCCCAGCGCTGTATACAGTAATATAACACCCAGCGCTGTATACAGTAATATAACCCCCAGCGCTGTATACAGTAATATAACCCCCAGCGCTGTATACAGTAATATAACCCCCAGCGCTGTATACAGTAATATAACCCCCAGCGCTGTATACAGTAATATAACCCCCCAGCGCTGTATACAGTAATATAACCCCCAGCGCTGTATACAGTAATATAACCCCAGCGCTGTATACAGTAATATAACCCCCAGCGCTGTATACAGTAATATAACCCCAGCGCTGTATACAGTAATATAACCCCCAGCGCTGTATACAGTAATATAACCCCAGCGCTGTATACAGTAATATAACCCCCCAGCCACTGTATACAGTAATATAACCCCCAGCGCTGTATACAGTAATATAACCCCCAGCACTGTATACAGTAATATAACCCCCAGCGCTGTATACAGTAATATAACCCCCAGCGCTGTATACAGTAATATAACCCCCAGCGCTGTATACAGTAATAACCCCCCAGCGCTGTATACAGTGATATAACCCCCAGCGCTGTATACAGTAATATAACCCCCAGCGCTGTATACAGTAATATAACCCCCCAGCAGTGTATACACAGTAATATAACCCCCCAGCGCTGTATACAGTAATATAACCCCCAGCGCTGTATACAGTAATATAACCCCCAGAGCTGTATACAGTAATATAACCCCCCCAGCGCTGTATACAGTAATATAACCCCCCAGCAGTGTATACACAGTAATATAACCCCCCAGCGCTGTATACAGTAATATAACCCTCCAGTGCTGTATACAGTGATGTCGGTCGAATTTTACAAAAACCTGGTTTTATCTCAGAAAGAAGTCCTGCATTTTTTCCGGCCACAGATGATCGCACTCTAAAGGATAGGGATGACCGTCCTGAGAGGTTGGTGAATAAGTGGAACAGCATCCCAGCAGAGGTGGTAGCGGCTAATACAGCGAGTGAATTTAAACATGCGTGGGATAGGCACGTGTCTCCTGAATCTAAGACTGAAGGGGTTAATAGCGTTTCAGGGTTTCGTTGGATCTTGGTGATTGCGGGGGGTCAGGGCTTTAAACTCGGGTAACTTTCTAGATTTTAATAATTTTTTTCCGTTTTTTCTTTCTTCGCTCGTCCGTGGAGGGCCGGTTATATAAACCGCGCGGGAGATAAATGCCCATTTCTGTACAGGAATAGAGCGCGTAACGAGTGTTTTGCTTGGATGTAATGATGGCAACCGAGAGCTTCGCTGGGGTTTGTGGAAGGCTTCGATTACTCCCGACCTCCCGACACTGGACAGGCAGTCCTGATCTGCTGACTGAAGAACAGAGATTTATTTATTTTATTTTTTATCAAATTTTTTTTTTTTTTGTTCATCCAAATCCCTTGACGCGGTTGCCCCCCCACCCAGCTATCTGCAATACAGGAGAGACGAGTTTGATGATGTATCGACTGCTGGCCTTAAAGTGCCAGGACCGATTTTTATCGCGCCCTGTATAATGAATACTTAAATCAGCGAGCCGACTTGTGAATTCCCCCCATATTAACTATACATTATGCAGGGCCAGCTCCCCAAGGTTGCCCCCCTTCACCTTAATGGTTAAACCACCGCCACGTCTCCGAAGCCAATTCCTTTTGTGCAAATGTCTCATTAACGCGTCCGCGGTAACCACCGACGAGCAATAAAAGGACTTTCACCCCCGAGCCGAGCCTTTTTCTTTTTTTCTTTTATTTTTTAGTGGGTTTCCATAGCAAGAGAGGGCGATGGAATCTGTAAAAAGAATCTATATTAAGACCCAGCAACTCCGCTTAAAAATAGAACGCATTCTTAGAGAAAATGATTTCTTGGCCGAAACTAGGAAACAATTTTAACCCTCCGAGAGTTTTTATTTTTGTTGTTTTTTTTTTTATCCGTCATTTTTAATGTAGTTAACGGTGTTAACGTTTTAATGAAATGCGCTCGTTGATGAGAATGCGGATTCCCGCTTCATAATGCCCGGGGGGCCGTCTCTTCTACCGCTCCGCTCAGGAATGGCTTGGCCGGAGGCGCTAAACAAGACAGAATGTAGACTTTAATGATTTCTGAGACCCCCAAGCCAGGGGGGGCATATATTGTTTCGGCGACAAGGTTTTCTAAGGCGAATCCCCGGGGCCGGTACTGGACTTCCCCTGTCATATAATGTCTCGTTTATTTATAGCTTTGCTCAGCTTCATACCGAGACCACAACTGACCAGATGCCCCAAACCATTGCACCAGATCCGAGCAGCGTGACCTCTTTGGGCCCCCAAATCTCTGATGCCCCTCTTTCCTCCTCGAGGCTCCTTCTTTCCACCTCTGATGCCCCTCTTTTCTAGGAGGTCAGAATGTTTGCTGGGTATGAGGGGATCGCAGGGTTCTACAGCCCTAAAAGCCCCCAATAATGTGTATAGAAGCAACATTTGTAAAAAGGATTTAATGTGACATCATAGCAAAATGTGTTACATCACTGCCATGTTCCGATTTGATAGAATGTTGGCGTACAGAACCGCATCAACGCATGGGAGTCCTGGTGGAATTGTAGCTATCCTAGTAAAATGGGGTAAAAATTGGATCTGCAGATAATTTCTGTCATTTGTAGCATTAAAGCGTTTCTAAGAACTCTCCAGGTTTGACTCGGAGTCTCCGGGCGAAGCTCTGCTTCCCTGAGTCTCTGGGACACTTTCTGTGGTGTTTGACCCAGTGTCCGCCCACTTTCAACCCATTTAAGGCTATCTCAGCCTAGCCCTGCCCCTATGCATGGCTGGCCCCACCCCACACATGACTAGCCCCACCTCCATATACAGCTAGCCAGACCCTTAACATGACTACTCCCCCCAGATGAGGGAGAGCTCCGAGTAGCCTACCTTGGGAAGTTCCCCCGGTATTATGGGAAGCGCTGTATTAAAAGAGAAGGCAGGGTGAATTCATGATGTATATATATTTAACCCTTTGTATAAGTGGCTGCCTAATACAAGACACGCAGTTTGAATAGTTTAAGGCACAGAAAGGTGTACGACTTTTTAGTTCTCTTTGCTAAACGTGACTTTTGTTGGGTCTTTCTTCCTTCAAGTGTTCTCAAGTCTTCTACAAAGGTTAAAATCGTAAAAGGTCCTTCAGCATTGATCTAATTCCATCATCCAGCATTCCATCTAATTATGTTTCTTCTACTGCTAAACAGCCAAACATTTTGTAGAAATACTTCTTTAATCGTGTAAAATGTTGTCTGACTTTTTTCAGGGAACACTTAATTGTCATGTGACATAAAAGTAGGCGTTGATAGGTTGTTGCCGTATAACCTGAGAAAGCTTCCAAAAAGTTTCAATGGCAATTTGGTCATTATGTCTAAAGACCAAGGCTATGGACCATCATGAAGGCTTGAAGGGGTTAAGCTGTTTTTTTTTTGTTTTTTTTTAATACTTGCAAACCTACATTCGTTGTAAAAGCAGAAAGAAAGAAGGAGAAGGAAAGGTCGGGTTGTCTCTGTACCGAGGACCTTCTCGCAGATATTCCCAGCAGCCAATCAGGGAGAAGGAGTCGGATACTGGCAAAATAGTATTATAAAAATAATACAGAACATTAGCTTTAACCCAAAATTTGATGAAAAGTAGAAAAAAAAGGTTTTTTTTTTGTTTTGTTTTTTTTGGAGTTGCAATCAGTCGCCGGTGTTGGGGGGGGGGGAATCACCCTGGAGTTTCCAAGGTGGTCCTCAAGTTGTGATTAATGTTTATTTTGTAACTGTTACATGTGGGTGGTGGTCCTTCCGGCCCAGATCCACCGCTGGTCTTGGTAGGTCCGCTCTGAGCCTCGGCCCGTTGGGGGATTTGAGATACAGTAGGTTCGTTTTACGTGCTGGGGGCAAGGAAGGGGTTAACGGCCCCTCTGAGCTGCTGTCCTCTCTCTCTCTCCCAGCACACTGAGAAACTGCAGATCCCAGATCTCCGTGGTCATTCCTCTTTCTATTTTTAAGTCGCTTGGCACCGTCTCCGTGTCTCGAATGTTCAGGACGACACCGGCCTTCTAATCCCAAACTTCCGCTTTAGCTCTCTGAGAGCAGAAGACGCGGATCCGAGGAACGGCCGGATTGTAAACTTTTGTGTGACGGAAAAAAAAGCAACGCTGCGGGTTTTACGGCGTCCGCGGATCATTCCTTAAAGGGGCGCTCCGACCATCAGAAACGCATGAATGCATGCGACTGACGCGCCGCCCCTTTAAATATCTATTGTGAGGGGGTACTAGGGGCATTAAACTGCCCCTCCAATGCCACCGCACACGCATGGGTGCCTGAAAGATCTGTTGGTTTCCTTGCTTAACTTTAACCCTTAAAATGCCTTGCACCGCGCAAAAAGCGTCTTCCTCTACAACCTGCGCCAGCGATAAGGGCGTCCAACAAAGGGTTAATACGCCAGCCAAAAATGTTAAAGGCATCATGCCGGGGGGGTTATCTGCTTTATGCCCACTCCCGTCACTCTCAGGACCACAGCTACCGGATGGGGAAATCTACGTCCTTGTGCGACCAGAAAGAAAGGACATCTTAAGGGTTAAAATCACTTTTTTTGTTATAACTTTTCCAGATATATAATAAATATGTAATATAATAAATATGTATTTATTATTAAGCTACGGGCTGTCCCGGGATGATGGGGGTTGCGTTTTGGGGCAGTTTTCGGCCCTGTGCGTTGGGTTTCGGGGAGGAAGGAGGGAGAGGGATTTATTGGCGGCTGGAGGGAAGGGGGAGGAAGAGGCAAGGTTTGTTACTCTTGTGACCTAACCATCTGGAAAGCAGAGCTGTTGGGCTGAATCCTGCATGATTAAAACTAACGCAAAAACCATCCATATTTGGTGAAAGAGCTCTCCCGACGGCCCAGGGCCCGCTCCAGTCCTCCCCGCACCCCGTCCCATGCAAACCATAACCCCTGCAGCAGTATGTGCCCTGCTTGCCCCGGGGGGGGGACTTTGATAAATTCTTCTTATTATTTTTGGGGGTTTAACTGGTGCTTCATAAACAGAATGAGAGCATCAAACCTATCGTCCTTATTATTATCTTTACTTAGCGCTAACGTAATCCGCGATTACAATTTAACGAGGGGGGGGCTAATAAATACGTAACTAATTATACTTTTATATAGACAGATACGACAGGAGTTGGGGACCCGGCCCCTGAGCTACCATCCAGCCTTAAGGTTCTTTCATACAAAGTTCCTGGCATACAAGTTCCTGGGGGGCCCTGGCTCATGAGCTTACAATCTAAAAGGAGTTATATGGGTGAATGAAACGATGGGAGGGGTAAAGGGAGGCGGCAGTCGCTATCTAAAGGAGTAATTTGGGGCAAGTGATGCAGGGTGTAAAATAAATGACTGTTGTAGCTTCGATTTTCCGGGCCAGGCTTAACTCCCCATTAAAACCCCAATAATGACACCATAGAATATGGATGAGAAAAGGCCGCAGCCAATTTTATTTATTAGAGTCATTGTCACGCCAAAACCTGAAACAATAAACATCGGTGCGTTAACAAGGACAATGACTCAAACACCAACATGTAAATATATACAATAAACACCCAAGCTTGCCAAGCAATCCAGGTACCATAACCAAATGCCACTTAAGGAAGGGACATACCGAGATGCCCCCACCCTGACCTGAGGTTCCCAGCACTGACAGCCAAAAACCTCCCACCAGATGTTACCAACCATTCACTTACCACCACATTAACCCCCTGGATACCTGGCAAGCTGCCGCCCCACAGACTGTGACAAACGACACAAACCAACAAACAAAAGAAAAAAGGGAGGGAGGGTGGGACACGCAACCAGGTAAGCTAACCACAAAAAATGGTTCCTGAGCCCGGGAAAGCAGCCACTTATATAATCTTCCCCCAACTCCACCCCCGAAATTCCCGCCAAAAAGCCTACCCCTCCTCTGCACAAAAGTCAGGGCCCACTATAGCCCATGCTGGCCCCCCCGTGGGCATCAGGAGCTGTAGTTTAGAGCTTGTGGCAAGATGTATCCTTGTAAACCCAGCGCTGTATACAGTAATATAACCCCCCAGCGCTGTATACAGTAATATAACCCCCCAGCGCTGTATACAGTAATATAACCCCACAGCGCTGTATACAGTAATATAACCCCCCAGCGCTGTATACAGTAATATAACCCCCCCCAGCGCTGTATACAGTAATATAACCCCCAGCGCTGTATACAGTAATATAACCCCCCTGCGCTATATACAGTAATATAACCCCCAGCGCTGTATACAGTAATATACCCCTCCAGCGCTGTATACAGTAATATAACCCTCCAGCGCTGTATACAGTAATATAACCCCCAGCGCTGTATACAGTAATATAAGCCCCCAGCGCTGTATACAGTAATTTAACCCCCTGGTGCTGTATACAGTAAAATAACCCCCCCCCCCAGTGCTGTATACAGTAATATAACCCCCAGCGCTATATACAGTAATAACCCCCCATTGCTGTATACAGTAATATAACCCCCCAGCGGTGTTTACAGTAATGTCGGTCGGTGACATACACCTGTTTTTTTATCTCATTTTCTTCCAATAAACTCCCTTTATCTGCAGACCTGGAGCCGCCGTTGCTGGCAGTCATGTGATATTTTGGGTGACTTTCCCAGCTCAAACTCCACACTGAGCTGATGCTTTATGGCAATGCTAATGAAGTCTGTTCCTCCATAGACTTTCATTAGTCAGAGTGCCTGACTGGTAGCTTAAGACTGAGCCGTTCTATTGTCCCCCACAGGCAGTATGATAAGGAGTCGGGGGGTTTAGTAGATCGGGGATCAGATAACAGAGCGAGAATCATACAAACGGCTGATATGCAGCTGCCTGTAAACTTTATATTATGGGGCAAAAATGACAACTGTTAGCTATAAGCATTAGTAAACTAGACCCTGGATTGCCTCCCTCTATTAAATGCCATGCAGGAGGGAAGGGGTTAAGACGAGCAAGTGTTTATATGCATTCATGTATGATTGACAGGTGACGGTGTAGACGACTTGTATTTATGCAGAAGATGAGTGGGTACAGGTGAGTATATATTGTGTATGCGGCTGGTACCTTTGACAGTTTCCGACAGGAATATATATATATATATACAGCCAGCCGCGTTTCATACCCGCTTGCCTTCCCTGACGGCGTTAGGCGGTAGACATTCCGACAAAACATTTTACAGACTTTAATGTCTGCGAACGTTTACAGTGCGCTGCGAGACGTATACACAAGCCGAGCTGCCATCGTATTTATATTCAAACACAATTCCCATCTGCTGAAAAACGGACAGGAAGGAGCAGACTTTTTGGAGTCGGGGAGGATTTGCACCGCGCTGAAAAGTAATCCGCCATAAGAGCTTAATGTAATCAAACGCAGAAATACCCCGTCCTGCTGTAATGACAAGAGCAACCAATGGGAAAGAGGGCTTAGCTCCTATTGGCTACGTGGTATTCTAATTTAGAACCCCAAGCGTGTTCCGAACTAGTCCTAAGGTGGCAGGCCTAGGGGCTGGCGGAGCCCCTGTGCCGTATTACCGGGGCAGATGGCCCTATGGGGTCAGTTGTGTTCTCCGATGGGCCGCAGCTCAGTAGGCCGGTTAGGCCATGTAACCAGCCCAACCTCTATAAACCTCTGACCTTGTGGGGGGGGGCACCTCCCTTCTTCCTGCTACTAATGCCCCTCGCTATACACCCAGCATAGCTTCCTGCCCCGTCGGTTTGCCTTGCATGGAGAAATATCCCTTATAAGCTCAATACCTAAGAGTCGGACGATAACACGAGGCTCGTAAAAAAAAAAAAGCCACGGCGGGTGGAATTTTCTGGCCGGGCGGATTACGTCGCGTTCGGTGGACTTGGCACCGGGATCATTTTTAATGTGTTTGTTATTAATCCTTGTGCGTTTTTGGAAAGAGATAAAGCGCGGGATTGTTGGGTCGTTCTTGATGTAAAATAAAAGAAAATCTTTTATAGACGTCCTTTCTTGGAGGCCGCTCGAGTAACAGGTTGAATTCTTGGGTTGTGCGTAAACCAGGAATAACCGATACCATCTGCGTTTCGGTGGAGCTGGATTTTGTGTTTACATCATGCCCGTGCCTCGTCGCTTTACTGTAAGATCAAATACCGTGGAAATGAGATATTCTCGCTGAAATTTAATTTGGTGAGACGGCCATCTGGACACCCTTTTGGCAGAAGGTTTTCCAGTAGAGCTTAGCAGGAAGTAGCGCGTATTCCCGTGTCTTAACTTCCCCTCGGTGTGTGCGTCGCGCGCGTACCGGGAGATTCCTGCGGTAGTTTACCAGGAGCTCTCTGTGTCTTGGTGGGAGTGGCTTCATGAAGGCGCGGTGCCAGCTGTGCGTAGGAGTAGGGCTTGCTGCGGGGGATACTGCTGTGGGTGGAGAGTGGGTGTGGTCAATACTCCACCCTGGCCTGTAGAATGAAGAAACTGACCCGGAGACCCTGAGCCAGGGATTCACCTGGAGACTCCGGGTCAAACCCAGGGAGTTCCCAGGCATGGTGACGTCTGCTTGAGATTCTGCTTCCAGATCGAAATGAGGTACCAGGAGATGCCTCATGTGAGCATCTCTATCACACGAATCAAGGATCTTCATGGGTTAACACCCTGGTCTCTAAAACACTGCCTTACATGTCATATGTCACCCTTTTCTCCCCAATGCCCCTCTTCTCTAGGCGCTTAGAATGTTTGCCGTGTATGAGGGTATCACAGGGTTTTTTTGTTCCAGAGGATTAATCTCCCTCAACCATACCTGGAAACTTCTGGGCTCCGGCTACACGGGCATGGTAATGAAGTGGCTGCGCACGCTGATGTGGACCGTAAAACTTTTTGGGGGGGTTTATCTGTAAATTGCAGTGAGTGGAAATAATAATAATGACAGTTTAGGGAAGACGTTGCCGGATGTTACATCGGCATGTTCATATTTCATAAGAACCCTTGGTTTAAGAAAAACACTCATAATTTACTTTGATAGCAACAATAAAAATGCCAAGAAATGGTAATAAAAAAGAAAAGTTAACCCAATCTGCTACATTTCACCTGGAATTCTGACTTCAGCAGAGAGAAAGATCCAAGAAATGGAAAGAAATAGATGATTTTTGTTGAGTGGGAGTGGGACATGCAGGGAGAGTGGATCACGGGCAGGGAGAGTGGGCAAGGGGATTAGATGGGGGTGTAGGAGGTAAGCAGTTGGACATGAGTAGGGTACCAGAGATGGTGGCACCCAAAGTAGAGGTAAGGTTACGGAGAAGCTGACATCGAAAATCAGGTTAAGGATCTGGGGATGATGAGTCAGGTTAAGGTGCTGGAGATGAAGACATAGTGAGTCAGGGTAAGGTCCGGGGGATGAGCTTATCAGGGAATGCCCTGGCTTTTACCTGGGGCTCCAGAGATTACGGGGCCAATGTTTTGCGCACTTCTCCATCCCCTTGAGGTCTGTCGGAGCCTCCTCTGCCCCTATGCATGAGCAACCCCACTCCTTGTGTGGCCATCCCTCCTACGTTCTGGCCTCCTAATGGAGACTTGAGTAAGCTCCGGGGAGCCGGCCCTAGGAATTTCCCGGGCACAAGTTGGGGGCAACACATTTTGTAAGCTAAAAATTTGGGAAATAATAATAATCTGCCCTAAGGAAGCTTGTAAGTAAAAAAGATGGGGCAATAGACGGGTACGTGATCCCTTATTAATCATCATTTCCTGGAATCTAAGCAGAGGGGTGGGGGCTCTGCTGGGGTTCTTCTCTTTGACCCTCCGACATTCTAAAGAGTTTATGGATAATCAGACATTCCATTTCCCATCTGCCACGTTCGCATCGTTTTATGTCCAATGACCGTCGTGGATCTTGACCGTGGAGATGTCCCGGAATCGTGAGGGTTAAGGATTTGAATAGATGAATACAGAGGGGAATTATTAAAAAAAAAAAAAAAAAGAGAAAAAAGCCCAAAACACTAAAAGCCTGGGAAAAAAATCAGGGAGTATCTCTGGACAACTGGAAAACAAACACGCTGCACTCTAGGGCTGTAGATAAACATTTGGGTATTATTAGCAACGTAAGTAGATTCAGATATATTTTTTTTTTCAAGAAAGCTTATAAGACGTTGCCTCTGAATTTTTTTTTTTGGTCTTTTTATTTTTTTTGTTTTTTTTTTTTTACCCGTGGGAGAAAAGCTTTATCGGTGAACATCTACAGATTTCCGGTGAAGACGAGGCAAATTGCCATTTATATGGGAAAATATACTGCAAACTGGGGGGGGGGGCTATTGTTTTGCCCATTTTTACTAAATTATATTTTTATGCATATATATATATATATATATATTTTTTTTAAGAGTTTTATTTAATGCTTTGGATGTTCGTGTAGATGAAAGCTGATGATAGGAAAGCGTACCTAAAGAGGGGGTGCTTTTGTTCTGGGGGTGTGGCTAGGGGCGGGGCTTTATTGAGACTTTACATGACTTTGTGCCCCTAGTGGGGCATTTAGAAGAAGAATAATGGGGTTTATTTACCCCGTGTAATTTATAAAGCCGTTTCCTGCTGTTTCTATACACATTATCGGGGCTTTTAGGGCTGTAGAACCCTGCGATCCCCTCATACTCAGCAAACATTCTGACCTCCTAGAAAAGAAGGGCATCGGGGGAGGGGAGAGGGGGCATCAGGGGGGGAGAGCGGGGAAGCAGTGGAGGGGGAGAGAGAGGGGCATGAGGGGAGGAGAGAGGGGCATCAGCGATTTGGGATACTTGGGAAGTATAACATTACAGGTTTTCAAATCAGGGTAGGTTAATGAGCATATTTTTTGTTTTCCTATAAATACTAGCTGTGGATAATTTATGTATCTGTAAAAATGTGAATAAATGTGTTTTCTTTATTTTTATTTTACATTTCATAGAAAATAACATCTAGCATGTATGAATGTGGTTTTAAAATATATATGTATAAATTTGTGAGGGTGCGGTAAATGAGAAAGCGGGACGTAATGATTGAAGAAGAGCGTGGCAAAAACATGAAACTTGCTCTGGCCCTATACCGTAAAAAAAGCCCCGGTTCTTAAGGGGTTAAAATAAACCTAGGTAACGTTTACCAATGAAAATAAACACTATGTGTATCGGAAGCCCTCGTTATTTATGTGTATCGCGTGGAAGCAGTCGTCTTAACTTCCTGTTGTGGGGATCTGCATCGTTATTCCTCCCCTGTCCTCAAGTTACTGATTGTTCTTGATTGGAAGAAGAAATTGATCAGATCCTGCTGTCCCTGCCACATGCTGCCTCCAATCATGAAGTGAAGCGAAAGGTTTACAGTGGCTTCCCCTTTAATTCATTGCCAGACAGGACCCAGGTACCTTTAGCTCTGTTTAACAACTAATGACATCTTAATTACTCTGCAAACATGGGAGCCGAGTAAACTAACAGAGCGGGCGACTTGCAAACAGACCTGACACGGCTTCCAAAAAAAAAGGAAATGTATGTTTAACAATCGTCTGTCTCCTTCCCTGACTGCATCCCGGAGCCCAAGCGGAGTTTAAAGGGACGGTACTCAAATAGTTAATGAATAAATACTGAACAGTTTGAAAAGGTTAAAAGAATGGCATCTTTGGTTTGTTATATTTGTTACCATTACTCCCCCCAAAAAAAACATTGGTACTGGGGTGGTGGGGTCACAGGCCGGAGATGCATTGGAGGGCCGCCATCAGGGGTATAACCAGTACCAGTGTATGGGGAAAGCAGGGGACATGGCCTCCCTGATTTGTCACGGGCCCCCTCGTTGGCATAACCGAGAACTTCCCAGGTTAGGCTACACAAAACCCTCGCTCCTCGGGGGAGTGGCTTAGTGAGGGGGAAGCGCTAACCCTAGGTAGCTTTAACCTTTATGGGAATAGGGCGGGGAGTGGGCGTGTCTAAACGCTGCTCCTGTGACCCAGATGACAGAGAATGGAGAACCAGAGGAGCAGCACATTACCCAGAGTTCTCAGGTAAGCTCATTGGCCCCTGCGGAACGCTTGCTAGGCCCTTTGAGGTTCCCTACCTGTGTCTGGGCTGTTGCAGGCTTCAGGGTCCTAATGCTTTATTGCTAGCATCTGACAGGGTAGTGGGAAGTGCATGGGGTGGAAAGGGGCACCCTGTCTTTAAGGTCTGTACTGGGCCCCTAGATTTCTGATGGCGGCCCCGGTCAGGGCCTGAGTGATGTTCTATATTGTTTGCGAGTGCCGGATGTTCCAATGCTGCCCTTTATCTTTTTATATAACGCCAAAACACACCGCAGCGCTGTAGGGGGTCACGCATGACGTGGCTCTTCTTATTACCGTCCCTTTAAGAGCCTCTCCCTGAACGCATATTTAAACATCCACGTTTAGTTAAACCTGCGCTATTTCTTCTATTCAGTTTAAAAATAAATCCCGTTGCTAGGCAACACACGCATGTAATATATCAAATATCTGACACGTGGATGACAGCATCGCTCTGGCGCAGAGGAACTCACGGAATGTGGATTCATTCGCTCGGGTTCTGTCGATGCCTTAGTATGATTTTTTTTAATTTTTTTCTCCCAAAGAGAGAGGAAAAAAGAAAAATATTTTGGACGTCTCCAGTAAATTGTTTTATTTTGGCCTCCTTTCGACATGAGCGCCGTTTATAGCACGGGTGCGTGAAAGGCCAGCGGTAACTTTGCTTTGTGTGTTCGGCTTTGTTGCTAAGAGACTAATAATAACCCCTGATAACTATGGAAACGACCAGCCATTAGTTCAGATGTGTTCAGTTTAAGCTAAAAAATATAAAAAATATATATATTTTCAGTGCGGAAAATTCCCTGCCCGACACTTCCCGTCATTCTCTTACTATAGGAGAATACTGCTGTTTAAGGTGCTGCTCCATCTAGAACAGTTCCATTTGAAGAATGACATGACTCTATTGCTAAGCAGCGGCAGTATCTAAATAAATCTTCTAATGCAGTTTTTAACGTCACAGGGAGCATCGAGGAGAAAAATAAAGTGGCAGAAGGGGTTCCTTTACGTCTCTTTATGTGATGGAGCACTTACCTGGGCATATTGTGTGAGGCACCCTAAGTGGAACAGCACCTTTAAGGGGCGGGACCAGGGCAATATATTTATGGATGCAAATTAACATATTCTGCATGTTAATGTAATCATCCTAATCTGTCCATCTGGTAGGCTCATTTTTTTCCTCATCTGCATATTTAACAAAGTTCAGTGGCAGTCATGTCGTCAGGGGGTTAAAACTAGGTATAGACGTTGCGCATGCGCACGCGTCATCTGCGGGGATATCGGTTGGCCAGCCAACATGGGACGATTCCCGCTGCCAGGACCTACCAAGTAAATCAAGACAGTTGGCAGCTAAGCATACGCTCTGTAACAAGAAACAGTAGAAGCTCAAAACATTAAGGATTACGTAAAAAAAAAAAAAAAAAGTCATTTCCATAGCAACCGATAGAATGTCACTGCACAAAAAATATATAGAACAACCTGAAAAAAAACATAAAAGGTATAAAACATTCAGGTTCCCGGAAAAGAAATGATCAATAAATACATAAAAAAAATCTGCAGCATAAATATTGGGGATTCCGGCACACTTTCTGCCCGTATATCACCCCCCCCCCCGCGAAGGGCCAAGCACCCCATCTGGCCCTTAATCAGTCGTTGGTCTCGTCTTAGATTCAGGAGCCGTATGTCTATCCCATGCATGTTTAATACCCTCACTGTATTACCCTCTACCACTTCTGCTGGGAGGCTGCTCCAGATCTCTACTACCCTGTCGGCAAAGCAACGCCTCCTCACATTATATTAGTGTCTAGCCCCGTGCGGTGGCAGTGGCTTTTGCTGAGTTTCAGATGTTTCTGCTTGGAACGCACCATACGTTTTATCAGCTTCTATTTTACTGAAGTATTTGCACACTTCAATGCACAGAAGCCGTTTCCTTGGCAACAACCTATCAGCGCTTGCTTTTGTGTCACTTGACAATTAAGTGTTCCCGGCTAAAATTTGGAACAAAGCTAATTTTTACACGATTAAATATACATATTTTGTCATTCAATAGTGCGTTCCCCAGACCACCCGAGACCCCTTCAAATTCTAGTGAACCATTCATTTAAATAGGGGCTCTGTCCTGCCACTGATTGGCTGTTTCTACTGTGGAGGAGGAGCTCAGGGTTCTTCTAGAGCTGGGCTGTCAGAGACATTAAACTGTCCCTTCAAGTTTAACCCCTTAATGACAAAGCCCGTACATGGTCAAAATGCATTGTTTTCAATGGGTTTAGGGACCGCCCATACGGCTTATAGACCGTCATAATATTAACGTAATGGATTGGAGACAAATTGCGGGAAATAAATAGGTACTCAGCGCGGAGGCCAGACCGATCCAGAGATGGCGATCTCAGCCTTTATTATGTGTTATTCCTCCCCGGGGAGCCTTGAGGAGGCATATAAACAGGAGCAGGTCTTGCAATGTGATCATTAATGAAGTGGAGATTTCCGGGAGGTCTGTTACCGGACGACCTTCAGGAAACCAAAGCAGCTCAGAAGACGACCCCCCCCCAAAAAAAACAAAAAATCTCTTCGGAAACGGGTTACGGAGGTCCTCTTATCCCGCCCAAAACTTCTCAAACCGCCCCAAGGAGGAAGAACGAAGCATCAGCCCCCCCGCTGCCGC
The DNA here is from genome assembly GCF_027358695.1 of Spea bombifrons. Classification (NCBI taxonomy): domain Eukaryota; kingdom Metazoa; phylum Chordata; class Amphibia; order Anura; family Pelobatidae; genus Spea; species Spea bombifrons. The sequence continues at coordinate 137,346,852 of NC_071088.1, read as the reverse complement.
TTTCCTCGCTGCGTATATAAGTTATATAGCGCTCTAATGTGAGGTGCTGGCGGCTGTAAGCACATATAGTGCGGACTATAAACCGATGTATAGGGAAGACGGGGCTTTAGCAGAATTCCGTCCCGCTAGAGCTGGTGCTTTGTTATTTTGTAACCACTAAAAAAAGGATTATAGAATGGGGGGGGTATTAGAAGACGGCGTACGATGTGTTCCTTACGGCAGGAGGTTCCGTAAATAAAATGTATTTTTATCTTTTGCAAACCGTGGGAGGTCATTCCTGAGGCCGATGCGGGGATCGAGGGAAAAAGAGTTTGGGGGAAGAGGAGAGGGGACAGAATCTCTTCTGGAGCGGAACAACTCCATCTGATCCTTATATATATATATATATATATATATATATATATACACACACATTCAAAAGTTTGGGGTCACTTAAAATTCCGGGGGGGGGGGGGCACATTTTGTCCATTAAAATAACATGAAATGGATGAGAAATCCAGCGCAGACGGGGTTAATGTTGTAAATGACTATTGTAGCTGGAAACGGCTGATTTTTAATGGAATCTCTTCATAGGCGTACAGAGGCCCTTTATCACTCCCATCACTCCTGTGTTCCAATGGCCCTTTATCACTCCCATCACTCCTGTGTTCCAGTGGCCCTTTATCCCTCCCATCACTCCTGTGTTCCAGTGGCCCTTTATCACTCCCATCACTCCTGTGTTCCAATGGCCCTTTATCCCTCCCATCACTCCGTTGTCCCAGTGGCCCTTTATCACTCCCATCACTCCTGTGTTCCAATGGCCCTTTATCACTCCCATCCCTCCTGTGTTCCAATGACCCTTTATCACTCCCATCACTCCTGTGTTCCAATGGCCCTTTATCACTCCCATCACTCCTGTGTTCCAGTGGCCCTTTATCACTCCCATCACTCCTGTGTTCCAGTGGCCCTTTATCACTCCCATCACTCCTGTGTTCCAGTTGCCCTTTATCACTCCCATCACTCCTGTGTCCCAATGTCCCTTTATCACTCCCATCACTCCTGTGTTCCAGTGGCCCTTTATCACTCCCATCAGTCCTGTGTTCCAGTGGCCCTTTATCACTCCCATCACTCCTGTGTTCCAGTTGCCCTTTATCACTCCCATCACTCCTGTGTTCCAGTGGCCCTCTATCACTGCAGGGTCCCCGTACCATGTATCTACCCTGTTTGGAATGCTGATAAGTAAATTAGCGTTTAAAACCTTCATTATTAAATGCATTGTTACAAACGTATTTCTTAGTACTGCTGAAATCTCAAACCCTTCTCAGAAATAATTCTTTACATTTTGCCGGGGTCACTTAATTGTCATGTGACACAAAAGCAAGCGCTGATGTGTAGTTGCCATAGAAATTGAGAAAGTTTCGGTGCTGTTTTTATCTGTTTAAATGAATGAATACCTTTACAGATTGGGGTTTCATTTGCAGAACATAAAGAGTTAAATTCATGCTTTATCTAATTGGAACGGCTCCAAAGTAGGGACAGCGTGTCTGCTAACAGACAATGAGCCGAGCCTGGCTTATGATGTCATAGGTGATGTCACAGACAAGTTCTATGTTCCAGCTGTAAATCTCTTGGAGTTGGGGGACCATTTCTAAGGAACAGCGACAGCCTCCCCGAAATGTGTCGTCAACGTAGAAAGCTAAGGCATTGCAGTTAACCTTTTCAGTGCCGATGTGTGTGTGCCGCAATGCCACGGATGTGCCCATAATGGCTGCTTTGCATTCTTTTAACCCCGTGTGGCCAGTTAGATGGGGCAGTTCCTGCGATGCCCGTCGGGTTCTCGGGGGCCGCTCGGGATCCACGTCCTGCGCAGGGAGGATATATTGCTCGGGATTTTGTCTTTATGGGGCCGCCGGCGGTAACGACATCCAGATGTGACTTCCACGGGGGCCGTGTGAAACTCAGCGCCTCCAAACTATCCCAGAACTTCATCCCATCCCATCCAGCACCGCCATGGTCCGTACGAATTATACACCTCCCCGGGGGTAACTCCCGGGACTCCCTTCTTACCCCCCAGTGCTGGGGTACATCAGATAGCTTAAAATAAATATATTACTTTTCACCTCTCTGGCTTTTTGGGGGTTAATTATATTTAAATCAATCTATAAAAGCTATTAAAGTCATGCTGTTTGCATTTATTCTATCATAAAAATAATAATAATAATAAAAATTTTCATCGAAATAACAAATAAACGGAGTTCGTCTCTGATGGGAGTTCCGTGTTCTAGAATCCCGCAAATTTCCAAAAAGAAACCTCGTGGCTTAGTGAATAGATCCCATGTAACCATTTTTTTTTTATTTTGTTATATTTTCTAAATTTTATTATTTTTATAAATATAAATAAATGCTATTTTAAATAAATTGATGTTGATGCCTGCAGCAGGTGAATCTCTACCAAAGCCGGACGTATCGTACCTTCAGACTGTCGTGTCTTCAGGGAATCCCAAGTATTTTCCCCAGCGTATAATACCTGTGTTCAAGCAGGGAGTTATTTAATGGGTTAATGCTGGAAGGCACCAGCCTTTTTAATAATAGATCTGGCAATCAGGAGTTTGGACTGTGATGTTCGGCTGGATCTTAGGTATATCCCCCCCCCCCTCCGGCTTTATCTGACGGGGCGGTCTCGATTTTTTGGACGCAGTGGGGTTAATGGATCAGTCGGGGGATCCTCTGATCTCCCCTGGCTGGGGTAGCTGGAGGATCCATAGAGCTCCCCGTGGCTACCTTGCGATGCCCGGCAACTAATCCCTGCAAGGTGGCTCTTTGGATACGGTTGGCGGAATTCGACACTTTTAATGTCGGGGGGGGGTATATATACCCCAAACCTTGTAAATTGCCATCTAATAGACACCTTAGGTATAAATATTTGGGATTCCATCACCCTTGTGGCCGCGCTCGGCCCGTCTATACGGTTTGGCCGCAACCCCGACGTCTGGTAAGAACTCCAAAATATACCCCCCCAACCCCTCCACCGTCACCGCATGAAGCATGTAAATAAGGCGTGAGCCGGTGAAATAATACCCCAGCAGAGGTATCGCGCCAGACGTGAAGGTAACGTCTGCGTGTGGAACGGCTCATTTTCTGGTTAGGGGTAATTGTGTGAAATAGCTGATGGGGCAATTCCAGGCAGCCTCTGTCCTCGTTTAATGACAGCGGGATTATAACGGGAGCGCCGGCGTCCGCCTCTGCTATTTAACCCCTCGAGAGCTGACTGGCCTGGGCCGAGGAGGCACCTTTCTGGCGCACAAAGGGTTAAACCTACAGCGCCCCCCCTCCCCTTAGACTATATATATATATATATATACCGTATTGGCTCGAATATAGGCCGCACTTTTTTCCCCCACTTTAAGTTTTAAAGTGGGGGTGCGGCCTATATTCGGGGTCTAGCGCCCGACGCCCGGGACATGCAGTCCCGGGCGCCGGGCAGGCAGCGGGGTTAAGATACAGATCCCCCGCAGCGGTGCAGGGGACCTGCATCCTTCTCCCCGATACGCTCAGACAGCCTCCCCTGCCAGCACTTCCCACGGGGGGGGGGGGTGCCGGCACGGGAGGTTATCTAAGCGTTTTACCTCTGCCCACCCCCGACTTACCGGAGCAGACTCCCGGGTGTCTTGCGGGGCCGGCGGGAGACATCTACGCAATACGCGCATGCAACTTCCGGTACCGGTACCGGAAGTTGCATACGCGTATTGCGTAGATGTCCCTCGCCGGCCCCGCAAGACACCCGGGAGTCTGCTCCGGTAAGTCGAGGAGGGGGGGGGCAGAGGAGGACAGCGGCAGCGTATCGCGGGGAGGGAGGACAGCGGCAGCGTATCGCGGGGAGGGAGGACAGCGGCAGCGTATCGCGGGGAGGGAGGACAGCGGCAGCGTATCTCGGGGAGGGAGGACAGCGGCAGCGTATCGCGGGGAGGGAGGACAGCGGCAGCGTATCGCGGGGAGGGAGGACAGCGGCAGCGTATCGCGGGGAGGGAGGACAGCGGCAGCGTATCGCGGGGAGGGAGGACAGCGGCAGCGTATCTCGGGGAGGGAGGACAGCGGCAGCGTATCTCGGGGAGGGAGGACAGCGGCAGCATATCTCGGGGGGGGGACAGAGTGGCAGCATGTTTTTTTTGGTGCTTTTTTAAAGAAAAAAAACTTTTTCTTTAAAAAAGCACCAAACTTTTAGGGTGCGGCCTATATACGGGGGCGGCCTATATCCGAGCCAATACGGTATATATATATATTATAATTGCCCCCCTACTTTTGTCCCTGTCCCCCAATATGCCCGGTGGCGGGGGCCGGCAGGGTGATGATCTCCGCAGCCCCGGAATATTATTGTCGGCCGCGCTGCCGTTAGATCTCTAGCTAGCTGTCAGGGCTTCGACGTCTGTTAAAAGAAGAGGATAATGAGAATTTAACGGGACTTTTCCTCCCGCCGCTGATATGGCAATGCAAAGTCTCTGCCTGCTTTTATTATTATTATGAATTTTTTATTTTTATTATGATATTTTTTTTAATTTTTTTCATTTTTTACCATTGGGGGAGTAGAAGTCTTCATCAGAAGAGGGCAACATTTTTTTATTATCTGATCAATTTCCTGTCCTGAGGTCCCCCCCCTCAATTACAAAGGCTGCCGGAACCAATCGACAACAAGCAGCAACTTAACAATAGAGAAGAGGTAACGTAATGGGGAGGAATAACCACGCAGATGGCTCCTCCCATTGTATACACATAGGGTGGTGTTTGATGAGTTCAGAAGAGGTATCATTTTATTCTTTCTTTTGAAGTTTTAACATGTAACAGCGCAGGCTTTTTTTACTGTTTCTATGGCAACAACATTCGGTGGCTACTTTTGTGTCACTTGACAATTAAGTGTTCCCGTCAAAATGTATAAACTGGGCGAAAATAAACAGGTTTAAAGATTTTTTTTCCAGGAAAGTTCCGGGAATTGAACAGTACCAGGAATTATGTTTCGAAGGGTGTATTTAGAACGTATTTAAAAAAAAAATGCAGCAGAATACATGAAAAAGCTCTATTAAATACACTCCTTTTATTATATACCCTATATCAGGGGTGTCCAAGTTTTTTCTGCAGTGGGCCACTTCATCAGAATTGTATACGTGCGCGGGCCGCACTCATTTTGCACCGTGAGAAAAAATATGCAGATTAAAATAAAGTAAATGACACAAAACCTTTACTTTTCCTCTCACTGGTTTCTGGGCCTAGAAAGTTTTGTGACTGCAAATTCAGGATAATTAAAAATGAAATACTTCTATTTATTCTAGGGATGCACCAAAATGAAAATTCTGGACCAAAACATTCACGGTTCACTTAGCCAAAACCGAAAATGACCCCCACCTTTAAAAATAATAATAAAAACTCACATTTTTAATAAAAGTAGGAAACACACCACAATTAGACAAAAAAAATAGCAATATGACTTGGCATGATAGGAGTGTGATTGCTAACAGCAGTCACACTCCCATCATACCCAGGCAACCAGTAAATGCTGGTGCCTAGGCATGATGGGACTGTGCTTGCTGTGATTGCTGTTAGCAATCACACTCCTATCATGCCAAGTCAGCCAATACATGCTGGTACAGGGTGGCTGTAAGTGATGTGCAGACCCCATACTGCTGGCAGCATCAATACACAAGGGGGGCAGCTAGCTAGGTTTCAGCATGTACTGGCTGACTTGGCATGATAGGAGTGTGATTGCTAACAGCAATCAAAGTCCCATCATGCCTAGGTTCCAGCACTTACACATCCAGCCTTGAGCTGACTCCATCCGTGCGTGAAACGGGCCAAGACTCCCAGGAAAGGGGCTTAAGGATATTTCTAAATTACATCTATAGTTTTTTCCAAATTTGGAGAAAGATAATATTTTGATTGGCTGACCGAACTGCTTTAGATTGCAAGCTTTTGGGACAACTTCAGGTCTCAGAAAATATGCTGACAAAGTACTTTAACGTGCATTCTTTGGAGCTGTTAACCGCTTCTTCGGCCTCCTGTTTTATAGCCGCGGCCTGGCAGTGCGGGCTCAGCTGGGTCCCCGACTGAATCCCCCCCCCACTCATTCATTCACTTCCGGCAGACAGATTACATTCCTTTTCTTGTTACCGTGGTAACTATCCCGGGAATTCCATGACAGCCGAGGACTCCTGATCCTCCAAGTGTGGGACAGGGCAGGGGGGGTGAATCACACTTCGCTCTCTGATCGTACCCCCCCGTCGAGCGGCGGTATTTTAATGGCCTCTCCTCCTGCCTAAAAGGGTTACGCATGTTTCGGGGGCGCCTCTTAAATCCCATTCGTGGCCAGAGTATGAGAGAAAGCAGATATTTGGTCTGCTGGGGGTCTGTCCCCCCCCCCCCGAGTTATCCCTCCTCTCTCTCCCCATCTAATTCTCGTCACGCATTCCTGTGCATGTGACGGGACTCTTGCGTGGGACTCGGGTGTTTTGGCGGTCGGTATCGTTGAAGGCGATAGAATCACAGAGTATACGTTACCTTTAGGTGGAATCCCTGCTTCTTCCAACTCATTTGTCTGCCTCCTGTCACCGGGACTGGCGGAGAGATAACCGTCTCCCAAATGGTGGCACATTTTTTAAGGAAATCCCCCTTCATTTGCCCCGTGGGGGCAGCTGTCTTAACTTCCTGGATCTGCATCATTATTCCTCCCCAATTAACTTATTTCTCCCCTATTGCTAAGTTGCTGATTGTTGTTGATTGGTTCAGGCAGCTTTTCCCAAGGATGAGGAGAGGAGAAGGAAGAAAACTTCAGCATATGACATGTTAACATTTGAGATATATGTATTTACCTCCCAAGTGTCCCGATTCCTAAGGGACAGCCCCGATTTTCAGACACTGCCCCGCGTAGCTGCCCCACTGTCTTATTTTTTGGGGGGCAGTAGTCACCGTGGACAGGCTGGGCAGATCCTCCGATCTTCTTTGCCCACCCTACCTCTTCCTGTAAGATGGGCAGGTGGCCATGCCTTTGGCTCCACCCACTTACACCTCTAGCCACACCCCCAATTAAATGGGGCCTATAACATACAGACACAACAGGATTTGGGGGCTCTGCCATCCAGCCTCTTTCACACAAGCTTCCTGGCAAGAATGATGCTTCAGAGGGATCGGCTTGTGAGCTTACAATCTAAAAGAAATTATATGGCGGATAGAAGCAAAAGGGGGGGAGTGAAAAGAGGGTTGAAACGAACCTAACTGAACTATACATTATGCAGGGTTCAGCCTCTGCGGGATAGAGCCCTTAATACTGCATAAGGAATTCACTTGTATGTGTGAACCATAAATCGTAGCGATGTACGTGGCTGCGGCTGATTGGTCACCGCGGGGGTTCTCTGTTGTAACGCTCTCGCTGAGCCCTGTTATTATAATGCGGGCGCGGAGTCCTAAAAAACCCCGAACTCAGCACAAAAGTGAGGGTCTGACCGACTAAGACGACTCGCTACATTAGGTGAAGCGGGCTCGGCTCAGAGGCTTACACTCTAGAGGCAATATATAATATTGTTCGGTGGTATAAGGATAAGGGCTCGTGAGTACTGCGTGTGAATGTATGGATTATTATTATTATTAATCAAATTCCGTATATACACATAAATATTAATATGTAATATTACAGAATATGTATTAAAATCTGATATATAATATAAATCAGTCATATGCATTAAATTGTGTGAAGGCCGGAGTGTTTTGTTTCTTTTACTGTGGAAACAAAATGGATTTTTGGCCGGAAAAGGCCTGATAACGGGATTTGATCCGCAGAGAGACGCTGCGGCGATTGGCAAATTCAAATAAAAAAAATAAAACCCATAATAGTATCCAGCGCTGAAAACCATTTAGTGTTTCTGTCATTATTTTCTTCTTATTCAGATTCATTTACAGGCGGAGGGATTTCATGACATTTTAATTTTTTTAATAGTTAATCTCCCATAATCCCTCAGTGAAGATTGCATTAAAGTCCTACCGGCAGCCCAAACAGGAAGTTGAAGCTCACTTCCTGTACCCAGCATGCAGTTTTTCAACTGAAGGCGCTATTCTTATTAACTAATGTGTAATGAAGTGAGGGGATGGGAGAAAGAGACAGGGAGGAAGAGAGAGGGGGGGAGTGACGGGAGAGGAGAGGGGGGAGTGACGGGAGAGGAGAGGGGGGAGTGACAGGGGAGAGGAGAGGGGGGAGTGACAGGGGAGAGGAGAGGGGGGAGTGACAGGGGAGAGGAGAGGGGGGAGTGACAGGGGAGAGGAGAGAGGGGGGAGTGACAGGGGAGAGAAGAGGGGGGAGTGACAGGGGAGAGAAGAGAGGGGGGTGACAGGGGAGAGAGAGAGGGGATGGGAGAGTTAGATGGGGGAGGGAATAGAGAGAGGAGATGGGGAGGGAATAGAGAGAGGGGATGGGAGAGTTAGATGGGGAGAGAAGAGAGGGGATGGGAGAGATAGATGGGGAGAGAAGAGAGAGAGGGAATGGGAGAGATAGATGGGAGAGAGAAGAGAGAGAGGGGATGGGAGAGACAGATGGGGGAGAGAAGAGAGGGGATAGAAGAGATAGATGGTGGAGAGAAGAGAGAGAGACAGGGGAGAGAAGAGACATATGGGAGAGAGTGGGAGAGACATTTAAATACATAAAGAGATTTAATAAAGTACAGGAGGGAATTTATTTCAAAGGAGGAGAAAAGTTACAACAAGAGACCAGAATCTGGTCAGAGGCTGAGATGGAATGGAACGACGTTTTACTGAGAGGGTGGTCGATAAGTGGAACAGGCTCTCAGCAGAAGTGGTAGAGGGTAATACAGTGAGGGCATTAAACATGCACGGGATAGACATACGGCTCCTGAATCTAAGACGAGACCAACGACTGATTAAGGTTTGAGTCTTTACAGCAGGAGAAACGGGGGCCGGATGGGGCTGATCTGCCAGCGGGTTCTATGTTTCTGTGCCTAGTGGGGCTCTAAATATTTGAGGCGTAATAAGTTAATAAAGATAAACTCCTGCCAGGCCCCGAGTCAGCGACCCAGATAAATCAGCGCTTTTAAAACATTCTGCCTACAAATCCCCGGACTTTGCCGATTTAGTCGCTCGCAAACTTGGTGCCGGATCAATCCGATTCCGGAGACTTCCTGACTCATACAGATCTGCCAAGATATGGGCAAAAAAGTGGCATTTTTACTAAAAATGGGCATAAAAGCCTCCTTGGACCGCATCGCCTAAACTGTTTGATCAATCGCTTCCATTCATCTGGACAGCAGTGCTTGGAATGCTAAGATTAGCCAGTACAGGCTGGGACTGTGCATGATGGGAGTTGTGACTTGCCATGAAGTGTAGTGATATTTTCATCCGGGGTCACCTGACGCAAAAGCTTCAGAGAAAATGTACTGCGAATCGCTTATTTGCTGAATGATGGCGCCACTCATGTTTTCTCCAAGTGGAACGGCACCTTTAAAACAAGTTTCCATAGCTGTTCATTCCATTGGAACTCCATGAGCGCATGGTCACAGCTGTTCTAGAGGTGACTGGCATGGAAGAGGTTAACTGTAACCCAGTTAGTCGCAAAGAAACATAGCAAAACCAGAAAATCCCAATGCATACTTACCAACAGTCCTGATTTTTTTCGCGGGACAGTCCTGATTTTTTTCGCGGGACAGTCCCGATTTTTAGGCACTTTTGTCTGGGTAGCTGCTCCAACCATCCCGCTTTGGCAGGCAGCGGCCTTCGTGGGCCGGTTAAAAAGCCAGGCGGCCGCGGCTTCATTTTATGAATGCCCGTGAGGGTCAAACTTCATTTAAAAAATTCCAAGAACCCGTGAGTTTATTGAATTATAATATTTAACATTCCTTTATCATGAAATCAAAGCAAAAACTCATTCACAAATAATGCGGTTACTTAGAGAGACCCGGCGGGAAACCAGAATCGATGCAACAAGGCTGAGAACTGTCCTGGGCGCTGAAAGGGTTAACACACGACATAACCAGCTATTTTGTTTCCTATTCATGGTTACGGGGAGGATGACCCCAAAAAAGATGGCTGTAATTAGACTTTTTGGGGGATATTAAACGAGACATCCTCCTTCCGTAGCGGCCGCTGATGGCTACGCCGGGCGGCGGGATATGACGTCGGTAGAACTTGGTGGAACCCGGACTCTTTTATCTCTGGGGTTCCGTTGAGTTCGGCCATGTTTTCACATATGAAGTGCTGCCCCCTGCAGGATGTGGGAAGTAGAACCGACGTTTATACACCGCACCGCCTGCAGGGGGCAGCGCCATACACAGGCCGGTGAGCGGCGCATGAATGTACGAATGGTCAAGCAGCAGCACAAGGAACTTTCACAGGTGGAATCCAGAATGACGGAGGACACCTGTTGCAAAGTCTGGAAATTAAAGGCGTAGTAAAGGAAGGGATAGGATCTGCCATATTTGCAACATTACCATTTGCGGGGTTGTGTAAGTGTCCTTGGTTGCTTTGGATACAGAACTGCTATTGGTCCAGATACGCACCATGTGACAGCACAGGGGGTAGTGGAAGCTGGACTTAGTAGAACCCATTTAACCCCTTAGTGACAAAGCCCGTACATCTACATGCTCAAAATGCATTGTTTTCAATGGGTTTGGGGACCACCCATTGTCCTTAAGGGGGTTAAAAAAACACCCTGGTGACTTAATAACGTACAGGAAAGGGATTTCCTGGATCCATTCGACCCCCGTCTAGTCTGGCCGTATGCCTATCCCATGCCTGTTTAATACCCTCACTGTATTACCCTCTACCACTTCTGCTGGGAGGCTGCTCCACTTATCCACCGCCCCCTTCTCAGTAAAGTAACTCTTCCTTACATTCCCTCAAAGCCTCTGACCCTCTCCCTTGGAAGCTTCTAGCGATTCACTGACCCCGTCACGAAACCTCGTGATACATTATGTCAGGAAGCGGCACATGGAGCGGAGCGACCCGGGTTTTATTTTTTTTTTAATTTGAGTTTTTGGGAACGTGGTATTTTCGCCTTTGATCTCCAGCGCATGAAGTCTGGGGCAGAACGCTTGTAATTCCGCCTTAAATTGCTACTCTGGAACCTAACTCTTAGCCATCAATCCCCGCCCACAGGTTAAATCAGAGACGTCCAACCTCCGGCCCTCCAGCTGCTGCAGGACTACATCTCCCATAATGCTCTTTCATAATATTTTCCATGTGGCTGAGAGTGATATGGTTATCTTCCCAGTTTAAGGCCGTTTCCCGGGCTTGCCCTCTCGCGTTGCACACAGCAGAATGGGCTGGGAATTTAAAGATAATATGCATTAAATGCATTAATAGCCAAGACCCATTTATTTAACCCCGTGAGTTCCCAAAACATTTGTTTGTCTTGTTCATTTTTTTTTTTGTGGCACTTGCTGTTTTATGATATGGTTGTAATTGCTTCCTGAAGTGCTTATAAAATAATATATTCTCAAACTGTCAAAGCTATGCAGTGTTCTAAGGGTTAACATCCATATTGGCTTCTGCATGCATACAGATGTTTGACCCAGTTAGGCACCGGTACTTCAGTAACAAGGAACGAAGCTATTTCCCTCAGTGAAAGGCGTGATTGGCTGCGATCAGACTGCGATTGGCTGCGATCAGACTGCGATTGGCTGCGATCAGACTGCGATTGGCTGCGATCAGACTGCGATTGGCTGCGATCAGACTGCGATTGGCTGCGATCAGACTGCGATTGGCTGCGCTCAGACTGCGATTGGCTGCGCTCAGACTGCGATTGGCTGCGATCAGACTGCGATTGGCTGCGATCAGACTGTGATTGGCTGCGCTCAGACTGCGATTGGCTGCGATCAGACTGTGATTGGTTGCGCTCAGACTGCGATTGGCTGCGATCAGACTGTGATTGGTCGTGTGGATTAGGGTAATAAAAGCCCCAATAATGTGAATAGAAACAGCAGCAGTATTTTATAAAAAAATATCTATTATTCTTTTTCTTATTAACTGTAAATTGTTGAAATGACACACAAAAAGTTATGGCAAAAGTACCCCACTGTAGCCGTTTGAAATTTGGGCCCGGGGGTCTCTGTCCCCTGGAATAAGACCCCTTTCCTGTAACCCCAGCCAGCTGCTGATGTCTGACCCTCTCAGAACCCCCTGGCCCTATGATTCCTGATTGGCTTCTCTATTTTGCATTTTCTCTAAAAATTTTTGTTAATAATCTATACATAAAGTACCGTACCTTCTATAGAATAAAAAATACTGCAGAAAAAAGTTTTTCGAGAAATGTAATATAATCCATTATCAGTACTTTGGGAAATTGACGTAAAGCAGACTCTTTATGCATCTAGCGCAGCACTTTTTATGGAAAATACATTTTCAGAACACTACGCCCACTCACTTAGTTTTGATAAATTCATTTTTTTAACATTAAAATTCTGAGCCCGCAAATACTGATGCTACATTTCTTTCATAAATAGAGAGGAAAAAAATAATCGCCCTATGTTTTTCTGAATTTAACTACTAGAACCTGATAGTGAAGGGGTTAAGCACACATTGGCCAGTGTCTGCCTGACAATGCAGGGGGTAAACCTTCTTGATACAAAGTTAAAGAATTGTGTCTGAGCGGATACATTTTATTTACAAATCCCCCAATTTTTGGTGTTTGTTGAAGCTGCAGTGCCTCTGCTCACCACTAGGTGTCTCTGTGTTTAATCTGGCTTGCAGGGCTTATTTTGGAACATACCATTCCGTTAGAGGGTGATTTACAAAAAAAAAGAGAATAGGTGAAGGTTGGGTAATTTAATCTGTAATTGTAATTTAACATTATTAAAAACTACCTATATATATATATCATATAGGCATTTTTAACCCACCGTTTGCCAGTCTGAGATATACGTCATAAAATCATTTTCTCGAGCGATATATTTTTACCTTCCTGTTAAATAAACAGCCGATTGCATCCACAGGAGAGAACATTTTTATTACAAATATCTCAAAAAATTCAGTTTGAGTGTTTAACGTACCCAGGGGTTCCTAAATAAGCTGACCGTGAGATGCTTGAAATATTAACCCTTTATTAGCCCGTTGTGTTTCACCTGCTTTCAAGCAGGGATATTAACCATAGCATGTTAGTAGGAAAAGGCACCAACTGGCAGTCTTATATATATAAATCACAGGGGGGCAGAATAGGAAGGAGTCTGTGTGACCCTGAGAATCTGCCCCTTCACCCTGAGATTGGGGCAAATTCCATACTGAATTGAACACATGATAACTAATGCCGGGAATTAAAACCATCCTTCCTTGCTCTTCTAAATGCCCCAAACCTTTACCAAAAATAACAATTATTTAACCAAAAATCATATTTATATTTTTTTCGTTAATTAGGTGCTGATACGGTGTTGCCATGGAAACGGGGGAAAAAAAAGAGGTTTCTAAAAGTTTCTGCATTGTTTCCGTATCAGTAACCCTTTAGAGGAAAGAATAAAATGACAGATCTCCTAAGGTGTGTTTTCTTCGTATACTAGAGAGTGGAAAATCACGGAGCAGAATTGCCGTAGTGATGGTTGTTGGGGGCTGTTTTGTGGAGGGTCCTAACATACACGGGCCTGGGGGCCACCAGGAGCAGCTCTTCACCCTGAGAGCTCCCGGGTATGCGACAGGACATTTACCCGGGGCCCCCAGTAATCTGGTCCGGGGAGACATTGAACCCGATTGAGTTTAGAGATCACCCAACATCATAAGCCTCTTGTGGTTGCCCAAGGGTTGTTTAGATTGCAAGCTCTGCAGGATAGGAATATGTTATTTATCACGCTTTAGCTTTTGTTTGTTTCACATTCACTATAAGCTATCACGTCCTGTAGGTTGTAGCCCCAACTCAAACATAGGGTTAAATGCACATTTTGCATGAACTTTGATGCATTTTGTTGCATGCAAATAGGTGCAGCCATTCTTTAGATAATTAGACTTCTGTCTCTTTTTTTACCCGCCCAGTTGCTTTTGGTCCGACATGCGATTGGCTGCTTCGTCTCCCAATGATTTCAGAGCATGTGCAGGAAGTGTACTTAAGTATGCTTCCTGTTTACACTTCCTGGTTTCAGTAGTGGCAGCTTGTGTAGTTTAGTAGTTTCTGATACATTTTATTGTTCTATCTCATCTATAGAACGTGTCGTCGTTGAAGCTAAATAATGTATAGAGAGACAGTATGGAAACACATGTACCAGAAGGGCCCTAGGAAAGAATATTATTGGCTGATAACTTTTGCATCTGCTTTCCCTTTAAGCTCCAGTCACTCCGTCGCCTTACAGTAAGCTCCCATTGGCTGGATCCACCTTGCTCACCATCTGTCACAGTCTAAATACATGATGTCACCAATTCACAGTGACATCACTACGCGCTATGTTTGCACAGTATATATAAACTTGTTGGTTGAATCCATCTTTATTTAGACTCTGGCAGTAAAGGTGTTAATGTGGCATTGTGATTCAGACCCTACCAATCCACCCCCCTATACCCCCGGCTCTGTGAGTGATTGCTTTTGTCTGCTCAGTGTCTCTGCCGCTGATCACAGTGACAGGAGCCGCAGGCGTACCGCGCACCTGCTAGGAAAGAGATAGAGTGAGTGTGTGAGCGAGCGAGCGAGGAGGGATCAGAGTGAGTGAGCGAGGAGGAGGAGGCAGACTCGGATAAGTACAGCATCATCAGACCCTTGTATGCAGGAACCGTAAGCAGCTGCCGGAGATGCAAGAATTATTTTATACGCGTTACAATAACGCCTTTTTTTAATTTTTTTTTTTTTTTTTGAGAAGGGGGAGAGGTTTTATTTTTTTTAAATATTTTTACATTTTTTATTGGATTTTCCTGTTGCCCCCCCCCCAACATATTAATTGCTGGTGGTCAGACGCAATTCCAGGGACTCCGCATGCTTCAGATGGTGAGGACGCTTGCCCAGTTCACCATCGCGCTGGAGGACATGCAAGAAACGGGGGATGGTGCGGAGGTGTCGGCGGGGGAAGCGGAGGAGACCCAGGAGATGGACACCAGCGGGGACGCGCCAGCCAGCAGCATCACCGAGGTGGGATGGATGGAGCGCGGGATGTCGGGGGTCAGAGCATGCGGCGCCTCCGCGAGCCCCCCCCCGCATGCCATGCAGATTATAACCCCGGGGGTAACGGAGAAGGGGTGCTGCAGGTTGCTATACCGGGCAGCGTCGAGTAATGGGTTAACTCATATGCTCGCTGTACCGGCGGGAAACGAATGGCTGTACGCTGGCATTGAAAAGGTTAAACACGCGGCACACATTTTTTGCGTCCCCTCTGGGACATTTAGAGTCTCTCTCTGGCAGTGCAGGGGTTAAGCCTGGCATGGCATGGATGATATACCCTTTGGGTATATCCAATTGCCCCTTTGGCGGAGGTGGCCCCGATAGCCGGATTGGCCATCACCCAATGACGCAAAATGCGCAGGGGGCTGCAAACTCTTGCGGAAGCAACCAGTGGTTAAGGAACCTCCCTGAGAGTGACGTTCTCAGCACTCAAATGGTTAAATGTCTAAATATTTACCAGAATGGCAGCTCCACAGCTCTCCTATAATCCTAATGTTTAAACTAGCAGCACTTAATGGGTTAAGAGATAAATACATGCCGCATGTCGCAGCCCCTGATAGGCAGCCATGGGAAATGTCTTCATGAGCCGACCCGTAGGGCTCTTTAAAGATTAACCCATTAACAGCTCGCCCGGAGGTAAACAGTATGTTCAGTGAAGTCACCTGTGTTCAAGCAGGGATGCCAGCTGTGATATAGCAGCGACAAAAGCACCCGTCGGGATGCTCAGAAATCATTCAATCAGAGGAGGATGTGAAAGTGTCGGCTCCAGACTGTGAGACCCTCATTATCCGTCCATTTACCCCAAGACTTGGGAACCCACCTGTGTTCAAGCGTGATTAATCTTAAATCCCCGCTTAGCCCGTCCGTAGAGTGTGGTGGCAGGCTGGCACGCTGTTGGCAAGTAGGAATGTGGGCCCTCATATTTTCGTGCACCAGTGCCCCAAGTTATGTGATTGTGTCTGTGGCTGTCAGGTTCCTAACCCTTCATCCTCTGCTGGGAGGCTGTTCCATTTACCTACCACCCCCTTTTGTGATGTTATTTTCCGATGTCTTGGTAACCTTCGTTCTAAGGATTATCCAAATAAACAGGGGTTGGGGATTTTTTTTTTTTAATTGTTTTAAAATGTTGGAAGGTGAGGTTGTGAAAGGGTTAATACCACCCTGGCTAACGTGCCCACAGGGCACAGCCGCATTTAACCCATAGTCTGAAGTAGGTAGCCCGATTTTTTTCGCCCGATGACTAAGCAGGAGATCCTTTAACCCCTCCCCCCCCGAGCAATATACCTATCCCATGCATGGCTAAACCCCCTCATGGTATTAACCTCTACCACCTCTGCTGAGTGGCTGTGCCACGCATCCACCAGCCTTCTCAGTAATGTAAGAGAAATCCGTTCTTCTTCGTTATCCTTGCTCCTTGGAGAGTGTATCGGGGGCCACGGAGGCTGTGCATTGGTCATAACGCGGACTGGCCAGCGCGCCAACAGCACGCGGGAGCTCCGGTACTCAGACTTCCTCAGACTTCCGTATCTTAGCAACGCGTTTTGTTTTAGTCACCCGGGTAATCGGGGGAAAAAAAATATATATATTAATCATTTATTGCCACGGGGCCCCCTCATCCCAGCCGCTCAGGGTCTGTTTAAAGCAAACCCTGCAGAGAAGGGGTTAACTGTATTGTATTTTTTTATGCAAAACCTTGGTTTTTATACATTTTGTATTATTTGTTTTTTGCATTATCACACTAAATTATTGAAAGTTATAGAATGCCTGGGACTCAATGTCCTATTGAGCCTAAGGGTTAGTGGCGAGGGACTTGCCTAGGACTTCCTGACTTCTGCCATAAAGCAGTTAGCGCACTGTGGTTACTGAGCAGACCGCAGACAGACACAGAGACCGTAATCAGTCCTCTTTCCTTCAGGAGCCGTATGTCTATCCCATGCATGTTTAAATCCCCTCACTGTATTACCCTCTACCACTTCTAATGGGCGGCTGTTCCACTTATCTACCTCCCTCTCAGTAACGTAAACCATCCTTACATTACCTTTTAAAAAATCATGTGGATTTATCTCTGCGCGCCTTGGGGCCTTTTGCTGTTATATCTCCTCCTTTGCTGTACTAGGAGAAGGGTTGACCATTATTTTATTTTTTTAACTTATTTTTGTATTTTATGCCCAAAGAAAATGTTCTAAAGAAGGATTATACCTCCGAAGTCTGCTCCATGACTGTTTGCTGCTGGGATAGAATGGTCTCCGTGCTACCTGTTTTTCTCTTTTATCCGAGGCGCGGGGGGTGTGGGGGCTGCAGCAGGAACAGAACATCGCGCTGCTTCTCAATTAATTCTGCCCTGGATGCAGGCGGAAGATGAGGAATGGCGTGGGGACCGTTACCACGGCAACCCCTGTCTAAAACTCGCGCACAATTCATTTCCGCACCTCCCCTTACAGACTGCGCTCTCTCCTATAAACCTCTGCTGCCCTCCCCTTCCAGAAAAATCACCCGCAGCTGCCATATCCCTGCATACAGTCATATAACCCCGGCGCTGTATACAGTAATATCACCCCGGCGCTGTATACAGTAATATAACCCCCAGCGCTGTATACAGTAATATAACCCCCAGCGCTGCATACAGTCATATAACCCCGGCGCTGTATACAGTAATATCACCCCGGCGCTGTATACAGTAATATCACCCCGGCACTGTATACAGTAATATCACCTCGGCGCTGTATACAGTAATATCACCCCGGCGCTGTATACAGTAATATAACCCCCCAGCACTGTATACAGTAATATAACCCCCAGCGCAGTATACAGTAATATAACCCCCAGCGCTGTATACAGTAATATAACCCCCAGTGCTGTATACAGTAATATAACCCCCAGTGCTGTATACAGTAATATAACCCCCAGTGCTGTATACAGTAATATAACCCCCAGTGCTGTATACACTAATATAACCCCCCAGCGCTGTATACAGTAATATAACCCCCCAGCGCTGTATACAGTAATATAACCCCCCAGCGCTGTATACAGTAATATAACCCCCAGCGCTGTATACAGTAATATAACCCCCCAGCGCTGTATACAGTAATATAACCCCGGCGCTGTATACAGTATTATCACCCCAGCGCTGCATACAGTAATATAACCCGCAGCGCTGTATACAGTAATATAACCCCCCAGCGCTGTATACAGTAATATAACCCCCAGCGCTGTATACAGTAATATAACCCCCAGCGCTGTATACAGTAATATCACCCCGGCGCTGCATACAGTCATATCACCCCGGCGCTGTAAACAGTAATATCACCCCGGCGCTGTATACAGTAATATACCCCCCAGGGCTGTATACAGTAATATCACCCCGGCGCTGTATACAGTAATATCACCCCGGCACTGTATACAGTAATATCACCCCGGTGCTGTATACAGTAATATCACCCCGGCGCTGTATACAGTAATATAACCCCCCAGCACTGTATACAGTAATATAACCCCCAGCGCTGTATACAGTAATATCACCCCGGCGCTGTATACAGTAATATCACCCCGGCACTGTATACAGTAATATCACCCCGGCGCTGTATACAGTAATATAACCCCCAGCGCTGTATACAGTAATATAACCCCCAGCGCTGTATACAGTAATATCACCCCGGTGCTGTATACAGTAATATAACCCCCAACGCTGTATACAGTAATATAATCCCCCAGCACTGTATACAGTAATATAACCCCCAGCGCTGTACACAGTAATATAACCCCCAGCGCTGTATACAGTAATATAACCCCCCACCGCTGTATACAGTAATATAACCCCCAGCGCTGTATGCAGTAATATAACCCCCAGCGCTGTATACAGTAATATAACCCCCAGCGCTGTATACAGTAATATAACCCCCAGCGCTGTATACAGTAATATAACCCCCAGCGCTGTATACAGTAATATCACCCCGGTGCTGTATACAGTAATATCACCCCGGCGCTGTATACAGTAATATAACCCCCCAGCGCTGTATGCAGTAATATAACCCCCAGCGCTGTACACTGCGGGATGTGTTCATTCACTCTAAGACTCAGAGGGGGAAATCCTCGTTGTCGTTAATAATAACTTTTATTTATTAAGCACCAGCATATTCCGCAGCGCTGTAGAGTTTAAATTTGGGACGCTTAACAAGGATATTGCAACAACAGAATAAAGTTACACTTATTTTTTTCCCATAAAGTGTATTTATAGCATTGTCTGAAATGGATACAGACTATCCCCTACTCTGAATACATTTAAATGATCTACATTGTATGTATTTAGAATACGGGAATGGAGAGTGACCGCTGGCCAGCCTGGAGTGCGGCTTCCCAAAGTATAGCTTCTCCTGCTGTAAAGAATCAAACCTTAATCAGTCGTTGGTCTCGTCTTAGATCCAGGAGCCGTATGCCTATCCCATGCATGTTTAATACCCTCACTGTATTGCCCTCTACCACCTCTGCTGGGAGGCTGTTCCACTTACCTACTACCTGCTCAGTAAAATAAAACTTCCATTCCGTCCAAGCCTCTCGTTTGAGATTGTGGCCTCTCATTCTGACGTTTCTCCTCCTTTGAGATGATGAATTGTCTGCCAGGTAGTCCTCGTCCTGTCCTCTGGCCGACATTCCAGATACGAGTGATTTATACCGAGTGTTTCTCTTGAAATATCACATTTTGTTGCTCACAAAACTACTAAAAATATCCTTTATCAGACATTTTATCGTCGTCCTTCCAGGCGTCTCGTTGCCTGCCGACACCGGTGAATGATGGGCTCTTATAACTCACTTCATCCCATCGGCTGTAAGAGTAGCTCCTCATACATATTACTCAGGCAGGTATTATAAATATAACATCATCTATGAAGGCTATGGAGAACTTCACCTGTACAAACTCCCACTCAATGGGTATGGAGATGGTCAGAGGGCATCCAGGTTCATTTGGCGTGGTCGGTACTTGGAACAGGCTCCCAGCAGAAGTGGTTGAGGGTAATACAGTGAGGGTATTAAACATGCATGGGATAGACAAACGGCTCCTGGATCTAAGATGAGACCAACGACTGATTGAAGTTTGAGTCTAGGTGGGCCGAATGGGGCCGATCTGCGGGCAGATTCTATGTTTAAACCGCAACTCCAAGACTCTGAGGGAACCTCAGATGCTATGTGATGTCACCAGAATATGTCACAGAATAACAGCTGTTGCCTTGGGTTTTCTTTGGCCTTCTGTTAATGGTGGTGCCATCAAAGCTACTTGCATTTGCTGATCGTATAACTGTCCTCTCTTCACCAGCTACCCCCCCTATCCGTACAATTTCATTGGCCACAGCAGCCGCCATAGATTAAATGAAAATATTTGGGGGATGGGAGAATAGAGTGCTAGCCTGTGCACACGGGGTGGGCCGCACTCTCATGTACCATCATCTTAATGTCTTTTTGTTTAACGTGCGTAGAATGTTGCTTATTAAATTCATTATATTCATTGATAATCGGCTTGTCTGGGAACTGACTCTTGAAATATTAACCCCTTATTAGCCCATCGTGACGACTCTTTGTAGTGACTCGTCAAACGTGTAAGCATATGTGTTTTTTTGTGTTTTTGCATGGATATCTAAGTGTGTGAGCATGAATGTGTAAGTGGTGTGAGAGGGAGTGTGTGTTAGCATGAATGTGTAAGTGGTGTGAGAGGGAGTGTGTGTTAGCATGAATGTGTAAGTGGTGTGAGAGGGAGTGTGTTAGCATGAATGTGTAAGTGGTGTGAGAGGGAGTGTGTGAGCATGAATGTGTAAGTGGCGTGAGAGGGAGTGTGTGTGAGCATGAATGTGTAAGTGGTGTGAGAGGGAGTGTGTGAGCAGGAATGTGTAAGTGGTGTGAGAGGGAGTGTGTGTGAGCATGAATGTGTAAGTGGTGTGAGAGGGAGTGTGTGTTAGCATGAATGTGTAAGTGGTGTGAGAGGGAGTGTGTGTAAGCATGAATGTGTAAGTGGTGTGAGAGGGAGTGTGTGAGCATGAATGTGTAAGTGGCGTGAGAGGGAGTGTGTGTAAGCATGAATGTGTAAGTGGTGTGAGAGGGAGTGTGTGTAAGCATGAATGTGTAAGTGGCGTGAGAGGGAGTGTGTGTGAGCATGAATGTGTAAGTGGTGTGAGAGGGAGTGTGTGAGCATGAATGTGTAAGTGGTGTGAGAGGGAGTGTGTGAGCATGAATGTGTAAGTGGCGTCAGAGGGAGTGTGTGAGCATGAATGTGTAAGTGGTGTGAGAGGGAGTGTGTGAGCATGAATGTGTAAGTGGCGTCAGAGGGAGTGTGTGTAAGCATGAATGTGTAAGTGGTGTGAGAGGGAGTGTGTGAGCATGAATGTGTAAGTGGCGTGAGAGGGAGTGTGTGTGAGCATGAATGTGTAAGTGGTGTGAGAGGGAGTGTGTGAGCATGAATGTGTAAGTGGTGTGAGAGGGAGTGTGTGAGCATGAATGTGTAAGTGGCGTCAGAGGGAGTGTGTGAGCATGAATGTGTAAGTGGTGTGAGAGGGAGTGTGTGAGCATGAATGTGTAAGTGGCGTCAGAGGGAGTGTGTGTAAGCATGAATGTGTAAGTGGTGTGAGAGGGAGTGTGTGAGCATGAATGTGTAAGTGGTGTGAGAGGGAGCCTCTAGTTTTCTTTGATAAAATTATTGTTTGTTATTATTACCCAGAGAAAAATTATGTTTTAAATAATATATTTGTTTTTTAATAAAGCGCCTTCATATTCCTCAGCGCAGTACAATCAAAAAATGATGGCTTTTTGTTGTTCTTTATTTTCTTTTTTTATGTTATAAAGCACCAGCGTTGTTGAGTTTGAAGGAAAGAACTATTAGGGTCAGCCTGAAAAAATGTAAAGAAAAAAAAGAATTTGGGGTTGTCTAGTCGCCTGTTTCTCCTGCTGTAAAGACTCAAACCTTAATCAGTCGTTGGTCTCGTCTTAGATTCAGGAGCCGTATGTCTGTCCCATGCATGTTTAATACCCTCACTGTATTACCCTCTACCACCTCTGCTGAGAGGATGTGGGTATATGGATGGCAGACTCTGTGTGGACCGCAAGAGGTCAGCAGGTTCTTCTGACCTTGGTTTCTGCATCTATTGTTTGGAGAATGTTGGTTTCTCCAGCCCTGAACCTTCAAGCATATCCAGATACCCACAAGAAAGGCGGAGAGATGTGTCCACAGAAGGCCTCTTCTCAATGTCAGGGGAGAGACCCCCTGACATAAAGGGTTTCATGAGGCCAGGCATGTTATGGGGGTTTGCTGATGGTCCTTCTGTATTTACGGTCTCTTTGTAGACCTTGATCTGTTGTCCGAGGGACGATCCTGGCCTTACCTTCACCATTCCAAAGTATTGAAACAATGTCCTTAAAGAAGAAAAGGAAGAGTTGTATCTTGTAACGCAGCTCAGTCAACAGAACCTCTCCAAGGTGCTGAAATACCTCCTAAGTCTCCTTTACAATGGAGCTTGTGTTTGACATGTAGGAAAATGTCCTGTCGCTCAACAGAAGCCGTCAATCAAAGCTACTGCAGGTTTAGATAAACGATCTAGAAAGGCGAAAAGAAGCCAGACACTATATAATAATATATATATAAATATATATATATATATATACGGTCTTTATTTAAAATTAATTTCTTAAAATATAGTAATATGTTAAAGTTTTGGGCAACTATTTTGTGGGTTATATTATGTACTTTTTTACTGACCCAAAAAATGTAGGAATGACATAAATATTGTCATAAAATCATAAAGTATTATATAATTATATATGTTATATGAGTTTATATTACATTTAAAAAAAATTTGACAACCCAAAAAGTCCAGATCTTTGGAATGACTGAATTAAGCTAAAAATCATCATTTTTGAATTCTTTATAGCTTTTATTATCATTTCTGCCATCCAAGTGTCTGAGATGTCTGTTCCGGATGCTATTTTATTTTTGTAGCTGTGTGAGCTAATCTGATGCAAACCAGCACAAACCTGATGATGTCATAATACTATTATGATCTATTCTGATTTATTAACATGAGAGAAGACAATCCAGCGCCTGCTGTTAGGATTTATCCGTTTACGTAAATTACAGTGTTTAGCAAATGGGCAATTTTCTGGTGATCTGCATGAGCCCTATACATACCCTAAAAGTGGCCCCCAAAACCCTGATGCCCCTCTCCCCCCCCTGATGCCCCTCTTTTCTAGGAGGTCAGAATGTTTGCCGGGTATGAGGGTATCGCAGGGTTCTACTGCCCTAAAAGCCCCGATGGGGCTTTTAAATCCCCATTATTCTTCTTATAGATGCCCCACCCAGTGACACAAATACCCAGCAATAGGGCACAAAGTCACATTAAACGTCTGCGTAAAGCCACACCCATGACCACACCTGTAACCACACCCCCTAACCCAGACACGCCCCTCGTTGGCCATTTACATATTTATATTAAAAGTTGTGGCTACAGGAGATAACAGAATGATGGAGACCCAGTGAGGTCATAAGAATATCAATAGTGAAATGCAGCGCTCTATGATGTCATTCTGTTTCATCAGGGATCCCGCGAGCGGCGGCCTATATAATGTATATAGCCATGTAACGCAGCACGTATGGTACAAGTTCAAATATTCATCCACATCGTGTGGCTCACGCAGTGGCAGCATCTCTTCATTCATTAAGCTCCAGGTCGCATTATCCAGTGTGTTAATTGCGCGCATGCTGCTAATTAGGGCGCAGCATACAAAGTAATATCTGTTGTTTAATGTGTTTACATAAACATGTTTATGGCGCAGACTGCAATGGAATGAATTATTCGTATAGATTTATTTGATCTATACATTTGCTCTGTAATCTGCTGTAGTTCATAGATTGATGTTCACATGTTAACCCCCGACGTGTGTTGGCGTCTTATTGGACTTTATCCCTTCCGCTTTACCTGGTTCTTTACATACGTGTTCCTTTTCTCTTGCAGGATATGAGAAAACATGTGTTCCTGACACTCCTAGACACGGAACAGTCCTACGTGGAGTCCCTGCGCACGCTGATGGAGGTACAGTGCCGTGTTATGTCCGTATCCTATATGCTGATTGGTCTGGTGGTGAGGTTTGTGGGGGGGGGCAACCGTGGCAGAGTTGGTGCTTCTCCGCTGCATTCATTCTGCTGGTCCTCAAGTAGGGGTTTACAAGTCTTACATGAACACAGGTGGACCTCCCAGAGGTATGGAAGTATCTGAGGTCCCGTGTTTACAGATTCCACCCCTGTTCATGTTGCTGGTGTAACTTCCATGCCGTTCTCTTACCTTCTTGAACATTGGAGCATATTTTCCTGCTTGGAGACAGGTAGCTCAAGATATGAAAGTCCTGGCTGGTTGGAGGTTTGTGGTTCAGATGATGGCTCGAACGCCACCAACATGTTGAACGGC
This sequence comes from Spea bombifrons, assembly GCF_027358695.1. NCBI lineage: Eukaryota > Metazoa > Chordata > Amphibia > Anura > Pelobatidae > Spea > Spea bombifrons. The sequence continues at coordinate 137,322,327 of NC_071088.1, read as the reverse complement.
GGTTTGGATTAGTTCTGCTGCTCGGAAGAATTTGGTCTTTTCTTATTTACTTAACGTATTTCTCTCCAGCATTTTATTAATGTGTATACATGTGTGTGTGTGTATATATATATATACAGTGTGTGTGTGTGTGTGTGTGTGTGTGTGTGTGTGTATATATATAATATCGCTCAATTATAAGACGACCTCCAAACTTTGGATCTTAATGAAAAAAAATGTAAAATGCCTGAATATAATTAATATATAATTAAATATTAGACAAAACCACTGTGTTTGCTTTTTACTTTCATTCATTCATTCACTCTGACTCTTTCAATGTCTCCATACCATATCCTCCGCCCGCTTTTGTGTCCCTGTCTCCTTTTTTTCGCGGCTCTGCTCCTTCTCTTGCCTCAGAAGAACAAGAAGAGGCAAGAGACTAAGCGGAGCAGCGGGGAACAAGACAGGGACGCGGAAGCGCACAGCAGAGAAGGAAGGGAGACATTGAGAGAGAGAGCGCGTGAATGAGAGCGTGAGTGACAAGCCCTGAGGTTAGCTGGCTGTGCCAAGGATCTGAGGTCTGAATAAAAGATGACTCCGATTATAAGACAAAATTGTTTTTTCAGATGATTTTTATCTTTTAATCAAGCAAATATTGTGTGTGTGTGTGTGTGTATATATATATATATTTAAAAAAAAAAAGAATGAGTATTGCAATATAAAATACTTTTTAATTGGACTAATATTAATTTTAAAGATGAGCCTTCGAGAGTGTTATATATATATATATATATATATATATATGTACAAGGGTGAAGACAGCAGGTCTGCTAAGGAATAGTCGAGTTATATTTTCTATGGGTGTCAGAGTGTATTTTACACGGACCCCAATGCATGTGAATCGGTGCAGGTGTTCTTTCTGACTCCTTTAGCTCTTCCCCCAGCTGCCTCTAATGGAAGCAGGAAGTATTCGTACGTACACTTCTCGCACATGCTCAGTAGCGCACTCACTGAAGCAGCAGCTAATCACACGTATGTTACCACAGCAGTGTTCAGCTAGCATACGCGTGATTGGCTGCTGCCGCTCTCAGTTTTTACTGACTAGAAGGGGGGTTCTGAGCGTGTGCGCGAAGCGTACCATGGTATGCTCCCTGTTTTCAGCGGAGGCAGCTGGGGGAGGAGTTAAGCGACAAACTCATTGATAGAATGCCAGGACCTATTTCCATGCGGGAAAAAGCACCGGATTCGGTGCGAAAATGGGCTGAAATGCTCCTTTAATGAAGGCGCTGGGCAGATCATGCAGAAGATTCTTCGTTATTGCTGACAGTGGAAAGTTACCAGTACTTTTCCGGCTTCCAATTGTATTTTCACACTTAAAGTCCAAAGAGCTCATGAAGCCGCCGGAGGCGAATTCTCTGAGCAGATTACCAGCTTTAGCTTTGCTATATACGTCTGTGCCGGTAGCCTGCAAAACATTATTTATTATTACTATTATTATTAATAATATTTATTATTGTAATTATTAATTATTATTAGTATGTATTATTATTAATTATTAATATTATTATTTATTATTATAATTATTATTAATATCTATTATTATTATTTTAGATTATTACAGCTAATTATTTCCAAAGCCTATTATTGCCGTTGTATCGCAACAATCTGCAGCATTCCCAGAAATATAGCTCGGAATGTAAGAATACGGAATATTCCAAATAGTCAAATATATTATTGCTTCAAATTATTTGATATTTTTATTTAAATGAAATCAATATAATAACAAGAATGGAAGGATTCCTTAAAATGCAATTATTTCTTCTAGTTGCCATACCTTAATTTATCTGTGTTTAGCCGGACCACGTGATCACACCAAATCCATCGGTGCTTTTTCGGTGCGCCATGTGATGTATTTAAAAAATCCCCTCCCTCATTCTATTCGGTCCTACCACTTCTGCTGGGAGGCTGTTCCACTTATCTACCACACTCTGAGTAAAGTAAAGCTTCCTTAAATTACAGCTGACCCTCTAGTTTTAGGGGTCCACCTGCAGTACAGAGCCCCGCTGACTCTGTGGTGCAGTAGACAGAGATCTGTATATTTGGGGGTACAAATAAACATAACGCAGCCCACCGCAGGCCCTCCAAAAGGTGCCATTCTGCCCCAAAGGTAAACCTGGGCTCGTGGCCGTTGCCCTTTATACCCTGTATTAAAGACGGCACTGAAAGCAACACGTCGTATTCATTATTAATAACCTGGCAGGCCTTCAAGGTCTCGTTCTCCGCAGCGCCCGACACCGCTGTGCAGCGCCACCGTTCCCATAGTAACGCAGCATAATGACATCGTAACGAAGGCTGCGAAACGCGTGTACAGTCACCTCGCCGAGTGTAAAATGGCTGTTGCGGTTTTATATAGCCCCGGCGCCCCGCTAATAGTCGCACGTTCACGGCTCGTAGAATTCCGCGACACTTTGTAACAAGTCTCCGGGGGTTTCTGTTTTTTTTACGTCATCTGTTCCACTCGGCGCCCCGATCGCTCTTAATAAATCTGACTGCTATCACCTTTACATCCGGCAGAACTGAAAGCATAGAACCTGCCGGGAGATCGGCCCCATTCGGCCCCCGTCTAGTCTGCCCGTTTCTCCTGCTGTAAAGACTTGAATCTTAATCAGTCTTTTAGTCCTCTGTTCTCTAAAGGGTTAATAGGGTAATTTCCTTCCAATTAAGCGCAGATACGTTGTGTTGGGATGTTAATATTCCGAGGCAGACTGTCCCTGGAAATCGCTTTTTGAAAGCTGGTCGCCGACTAAAATCGGTACGTTTCCTACACGTCAGGGGTTAAAGGGAGTCACCGGACCAGGAGCAGTCCACGTACCTGGCGGAGGGAGAGCTCCGCTAATAAATATTATTATATGAGCGGCCCGGACGGAGCTTTCATCGCTTTCCAAGAGGCCCTCAGAAAAGTAATCGACCGGTTCTTTACACCGACCATCTGTTTGATCTTTCAGGAATTTCTCCCTGGGCAGAACGGGCAAATTCTTGCAGCCTGGCGTTTAACCCTTTTTTATGTCGTGGACACAACACAGGAGTGGGGCAGATTTTCTTCCGTTGTGTACTGCGCCGCGGAGTATGACGGCGCTATATAATCCAATAAATAATAATAATACAGTCCTTTTATGGAATCTCACCTGTTGGTTAAACCGGTGTCGTAAGGGGTTAACCATTGCTAGGTAACATTTCTGTTTTCTCCTCTTTTACACTCATTTAAGAGAGAGGGCGAATCGCGCTCCTCCCCATCTCACCGAAAATCTGCATGCTGCTTTCGTTCACCTCGTTCTCGCGCTTACGGATTTATCCGTCCCGACGGCTGAGAACACGATGTCCAGAGGAAGTCGCCCGGCGGCCTGCGTGTACCAGGAAGAGGGGACGCGGTCTGACAAGCTGCCCTTTAACGTAGCAACAGAGAACATCTCGTTAGAGCACAGAGAGAGGGAGAGAGAAAAGGCAGAAAGAGAGAGAGAGAAAGAGAGAGGGGGTGAGAGGAGAGAGGAAGAGAGACTGATAGAGAGAGAGGGAAAATGAGAGGAGAGAGGAAGAGAGAGAGAGAGACTGATAGAGAGAGAGAGGGAAAATGAGAGAGAGAGAGAAGGGAAAAAGAGAGAAAGAGAGAAGGGGTTAGGGGAGAGAGGAGGAGAGAGAGAGAGACTGATAGAGAGAGAGGGAAAATGAGACAGAGAGAGAGCGGGAAAGAGAGAGAGAAGGGAAAAATAGAGGGGGAGTGAGAGAAGAGAGAGAGAGAGGGGGAGTGAGAGAAGAGAGGGGGAGAATGTTTGGAGATGTTCTCATTGCAGATCATTTAAAGGGACACTCCAGCCATAAAATGTACTTGAATGCCTATCATAGCTGCACGCCCCTTTAAAGGGACCCTCCGGCGCCCCCCCAGCATCCTGAACCAAGAAAGCTTTAATGTGCATTCATTATACCTACGGAGCAAATAAATAAAAGGGGCCCCGCGGAAAATAAAAGGGGCCCCGCGGCAGTAAAGTGCATGTTATGGCCGGAGGGTCCCACCCTATAACTTACCGTACAGGTACAGACATTTCATACCATTTCCTGTGCACCCCTCCCCATACGGGCACAGACCACCCACACATGCGGTACGCTATACATTATCATATATACCAAGTGTCCTTGTTTAGTTTGAGCAGTCATTATTTATCACGTTGCTTACGATCATGAATCCCCCCCCCAATGTTTGTGAGGCATTTAGAAGAATAATAATAATAATGGGGAATCAGGGGTGGTGAAAGAGGGGCATCAGAGGAGGGGAGAGGGGTATCAGGGGAGAGTAGAGGGGTATCAGGGGTGGGGAAAGAGGGGCATCAGAGGAGGGGAGAGGGGCATCAGGGGAGGAAAGAGGGTTATCAGGGGAGAGTAGAGGGGTATCAGGGGTGGGGAAAGAGGGGCATCAGAGGAGGGGAGAGGGGTATCAGGGGAGAGTAGAGGGGTATCAGGGGTGGGGAAAGTGGGAGAATGAGGAGGTTTAGAGGTCCAAAGAGGGACTCTCCGATAAAAGAGGAACACTTGGGAGGTATATGGCGTGATATGGAAATCAGAGACTGGGCCAGGCGTCATGGGCCGTGAATGTTGCTACACGTGACACGTGGGGATTTCTGCTAAGTGCGTGGCACGTGATGCTCTGCATGTGCAGAACGTCTCGCCTCCTCCGTAAAGCTCCAGTCATCACACAAAGGAGACCCGAGAGATCACGGAACGCTTTGTCTGCAGCGGCTGCTCCGTGTACCGCCGGGCCGTGTTACACAAATAACGGCGTTTCTTGCGAGTGAAACAATGTATCCGCGCCGAGCCGTTCTCATAGAGACCGTCTACAGTCACAGGGATTGGTTTGTAGATGTATTACCGTCTGAGAATATCTTGCAGATTGTTTGCTGTTCCACTAAAAAGAACGCCATTGCCCTCTCTAGTATGATAAAGACGAACTTTTATAAAAAATATCGCACTGTTTTCTTCTTATTACAGTTGCAGTTTTTGCCCCATAATATAAAGTTTTCAGGCAGCTGCATATCAGCCGTTTGTATGATTCTCACTCTGTTATCTGACCCCCGATCTACTAAACCCCCCGGCTCCTTATCATACCGCCTGTGGGGAACATTGGAACGCCTCAGTCTTAATCACCCAGCCAGACTCTCTGACTAATGAAAGTCTATGGAGGAACGGACTTCATTACCGTTGTCATAAAGCATCAGCTCAGTGTGGTGTTTGAGCCGAGAAACCATCCAAAATATCACATATTACTGTATACAGCGCTGGGGTTATATTACTGTATACAGCGCTGGGGGGTTATATTACTGTATACAGCGCTGGGGTTATATTACTGTATACAGCGCTGGGTGGGTTATATTACTGTATACATCGCTGGGGGTTATATTATAGTATACAGCGCTGGGGGGTTATATTACTGTATACAGCGCTGGGGGGTTATATTACTGTATACAGCGCTGGGGGTTATATTACTGTATACAGCGCTGGGGGTTATATTACTGTATACAGCGCTGGGGGTTATATTACTGTATACAGCGCTGGGGGTTATATTACTGTATACAGCGCTGGGGGTTATATTACTGTATACAATGCTGGGGGTTATATTACTGTATAGAGCGCTGGGGGGTTATATTACTGTATACAGCGCTGGGGGAGTTATATTACTGTATACAGCGCTGGGGGGTTATATTACTGTGTACAGCACTGGGGGTTATATTACTGTATACAGCGCTGGGGGGGTTATATTACTGTATACAGCGCTGGGTGGGTTATATTACTGTATACAGCACTGGGGGTTATATTACTGTATACAGCGCTGAGGGTTATATTACTGTATACAGCGCTGGGGGTTAAATTACTGTATACAGCGCTGGGGGTTTATATTACTGCATACAGCACTGGGGGTTATATTACTGTATACAGCGCTGGGGGGTTATATTACTGTATACAGCGCTGGGGGGTATATTACTGTATACAGTGCTGGGGGGTTATATTACTGTATACAGCGCTGGGGGTTATATTACTGTATATAGCGCTGGGGGTTATATTACTGTATACAGCGATGGGTGGGTTATATTACTGTATACAGCACTGGGGGTTATATTACTGTATACAGCGCTGGGGGTTATATTACTGCATACAGCGCTGGGGGTTATTGCTGCCCCCCCCCGACTAAATGGCGTATACAATGTACATGCCAAAAAAGCCATATTCCTAAAAATTTAACCAGCTGTAGCAGGACATGGAGAGGGTGGTAGATAAGTGGAGCAGCCTCACAGCAGAAGTGGTGAAAGCTGTTATAGTGAGGGAATTTAAACACATTAGGGTGGATCCTTTCAGATCTGCCTCTTTGCCAGGGAGCATGAATAGGCCGTTGTTTTCTTGTAAGTGTTCCGAGCCGTACGCGAGACAATACACATGTGACACGTGCCCAGGAGCATGCCGCGCAGCACTAGCTCATTTACCAACAAAAACATTGTGGTTTGACCTCAGAAGATCCGAGCATCCTTCGGTCCAAACACTGGCTCCCTTTGTAGCTTCTCAGTTTGTTTGCGGACCAAGAGCCGTGTCTTCTGGGGGTATCCGAGGCGGTCGGGGGTATCCGAGGCAGTCGGGGGTATCCAAGGCGGTCGGGGGTATCCGAGGTGTCCGGGGGTATCCGATGCGGTCGGGGGTATCCGAGGTGTCTGGGCGTATCCGAGGTGTCCGGGGGTATCTGAGGCGGTCGGGGGTATCCGAGGTGTCTGGGGGTATCTGAGGCGGTCGGGGGTATCGGGGGCGGTCGGGTCTTTGCTAATGTTCCCCCAATAAGGTCTATTTTTTTAACCATTTATATGGTGTCGGTGGGGTGGTCTTCGTTGAAGCTGGACCTTTTTGTATGAACCGGTTGGTAGACCCCTCCCAGTCCCTCATATAATATATATAATAATAATATATAATTCTAATATATATATTATAATATATATATAATAAATATATAATATATAACGAGTGATTCATTCGAGGATTATACGGCTTCAGGGAAATGGTTTGCGATTCAATAAAATAAAGGAACAGAGAACGGGGCGATGGACGCAGAAACCAGGAACGGTGACACAGAACGGGGGTCACTCGCAGGCAGCCGGGGGGGGGGAGACGGGATTGTAATATTTATCAAGGGGGTCTCACCTTCGGAAAGTTCCATTTATAGACATTTTTATTAAAATTTAAAAGCTTTTTAAAAAGGTGTTTAATGGAGAGACTGAGTTCTAGTAAAAAGTAACTCAGCGATCAACTAATTATGTAGAAAAGACTGCTCTACTTCTCAGGAGGCAGGATGATGGAGGCTGGGAGAGAGGAGTGCAGCATGACGCAGGCTGGGAGAGAGGAGGGCAGGATGACGGAGGCTGGGAGAGAGGAGGGCAGGATGACGGAGGCTGGGAGAGAGGAGGGCAGGATGACGGAGGCTGGGAGAGAGGAGGGCAGGATGACGGAGGCTGGGAGAGAGGAGGGAAGGATGATGGAGGCTGGGAGAGAGGAGGGCAGGATGACGGAGGCTAAGAGAGGAGGGCAGGATGATGGAGGCTGGGAGAGAGGAGAGCAGGATGATGGAGGCTGGGAGAGTGGAGGGCAGGATGATGGAGGCTAAGAGAGAGGAGGGAAGGATAATGGAGACTGGGAGAGAGGAGGGCAGGATGATGGAGACTGGGAGAGAGGAGGGCAGGATGATGGAGGCTAAGAGAGGAGGGCAGGATGATGGAGGCTGGGAGAGAGGAGAGCAGGATGATGGAGGCTGGGAGAGAGGAGGGCAGGATGACGGAGGCTGGGAGAGAGGAGGGCAGGATGATGGAGGCTAAGAGAGAGGAGGGAAGGATGATGGAGACTGGGAGAGAGGAGGGCAGGATGACGGAGGCTGGGAGAGAGGAGGGCAGGATGATGGAGGCTAAGAGAGGAGGGCAGGATGATGGAGGCTGGGAGAGAGGAGGGCAGGATGACGGAGGCTGGGAGAGAGGAGGGCAGGATGATGGAGGCTAAGAGAGAGGAGGGAAGGATGATGGAGACTGGGAGAGAGGAGGGCAGGGTGGAGGAGACCTAGAGAGAGGAAGGCAGAATGGAGGTGGGTGGCAAAGTGAAGGGCATGATGATAGAGGCTGGGAGAGAGGAGGGCAGGGTGGAGGAGGATGGGAAAGAGGAGGCAGGAATCATGGAGGCCAGGCACAAAAAGGTGATTGCAGCCCCAATAGGATATCCGTTTGAAAAGTGCAAATATCTCCCTTTTGGGTCGTTTCATTAAAGATTATGGCAGTGTGAGCCGGCAGCAGAGTTATGATTCCAGGAGCTGATTAATCTCTGCCACCCGGGACCGAATCCCAACTCCCATCAACTGCAGCGCAACGACAACTCAGGGATCTATTACCCAGGATTCCATCTCCCCTCCTCGTCATGGGATATGGCTCAGGGGTGCGAGGGGGCAACGGAGACCTACGGGACTCTGTGTCCGAGTAATAGCTATCTCTGTAACTGAGCGGGCAGCAAGGGGGTCGGGAAGCTGTATATCATATCACCGGCCAGATCATTAGAGGCAAAAAAAAAACCTGCGGAAATGTACAATTTTATCCACAACCCAAGAAATGTTTAACATTTTAATAATAAAAAAAAATTATTAAATAAATAATAAAATAATACATGGGTTAACCCAATAAAAAACAAAAGCTGCAATAATAAAATATGAATTATCCATAACAACAATAAGAATAATAACAACAATAATATTATTATTATTATAATCGTAATCCTGATTTATGGCTTTAGATGACTCTTCGCGTCTCTTTTTCCTCCCCTGCAGGGTTACATGAGGCCCTTAAAGCAGCCGGAGAATTCCTTCCTCTGCGACCCTTCCTTGGTGGATGAAATATTCGATCAGATACCGGAGCTGCTGGAACATCACGAGCAATTCCTGGAGCAGGTCCACCAGTGCGTGCACAACTGGGCCGAGATCCAGACGGTGGGAGACGTCCTAGGCCAGTCTGTAAGTAGCCTGGAGCATACCTCCCAACAGTCCTGGTGTTCACAGGACTTTCTGGCCTATAAAAAACAAATTCGCACCCGCTTCTCCTGCTGTAAAGACTCAAACCTGAATCACTCGTTGGTCTCGTCTTAGATTCAGGAGCCGTATGTCTATCCCATGCATGTTTAATACCCTCACTGTATTACCCTCTACCACCTCTGCTGGGAGGCTGTTCCATTGATCCACCACTCTCTCAGTAAAGTCCATTTATACGTGGATCCTGTTAAACCTTCCGTGTGCGAGAGGCATTTTAATATAACGCGCGGGACTCTGTGCCAAAATACCTCTCACATACCTGGGAATTCCAGGAATGATTTATTGCCAGGTCTGATTTCGGTTTAACCCTTTCCCTGAATGATCTCGTCTCGTACCGGAGAGGCAGTTGTGTAAGGAGTTTAGCCGGCAGTGTGAGATACCCCTCAGCATGCGTCCAAAGAGAAGCTGCTTTGTTACAGACATGGTTACCGATCCAGTCACCCTGCCCTGCGTTAAATCAGAGTGCTGGGGTATGATGTCATAGTTCTCTGCATCAATAAATCACAAGGGAACCATGCGGGAGCCGCGATCAACGCCTCTGATCATATTCTAAGGTGCAGTTTGTGCACAGTTACTTCTACACACACACTCATCTCGCACACACACTCATCTCACACACACACTCACCAACACACACTCATCTCGCACACACACTCACACACATGAGCAGATTTTGTCATTACAAAAACATGGAATTGATCAGACGGGGTTAATGCTGTAAATGACTATTGTAGCTGGAAACGGCTGATTTTTAATGGAATCTCTTCATAGGCGCACAGAGGCCCTTTATCACTCCCATCACCCCTGTGTTCCAATGGCCCTTTATCACTCCCATCGCTCCTGTGTTCCAATGGCCCTTTATCACTCCCATCACTCCTGTGTTCCAATGGCCCTTTATCACTCCCATCACCCCTGTGTTCCAATGGCCCTTTATCACTCCCATCACTCCTGTGTTCCAATAGCCCTTTATCCCTCCCATCACCCCTGTGTTCCAATGGCCCTTTATCACTCCCATCACTCCCATGTTCCAATGGCCCTTTATCACTCCCATCACTCCCATGTTCCAATGGCCCTTTATCACTCCCATCACTCCTGTGTTCCAATGGCACGTTGTGTTCGCTGATCCAAGTTTAAGTTTAAAAGGATAATTGATGGTTAGAAAATCCTTTAGTAATGATGTTACAGCCGGAAATCTCCTTATTTTCCATGAAAACAGCTGAGTGACCCTCTGAGTGATAGGAAGAATGAGAAATTTAGGTGTTTGCTGTAAAGCGTCGGTCGGCAGGAGATTACTCGGATTGCCGTTTATTGCTGAAAATAAATAGTTTTATAAATAAGACTGGGATGCGCTTTACATTGAATAGATCGCTCCCGGTTATAACACAACGTGCAGCTCGAAACCAGCACTGTTTATAACGCGTTATTATTATGGATTGTTTGATATAGCGCCATCATATTCCATAGCGCTGTTGCTCCTTGTGCTTTGTATAGCGCGTTGCGGGTACACAGGAGGTAGCCGGCGCCCGGCGTGGTTAAGCGTTTGAGCCGATGCCCGTGGGTTGTCTTGTCGCGGCACCGGCTGTCTCTTTAGACTCCTCCTTTGGACCGTCTCCCGTCGGTAATGGAGCGCGGCGTGCCTGCGCGCTCTAGAGCTTTTGTTTGAAGCGTCTCCAGGCGCTCCGTCCCGAGTGTTCTTCTGAGGAGATTTGCTTTTCTTTGGGTGCCTTTTTTAGGGGGGGTCCGCGGTCCGTTAACGAGTTAAATGCCAGAGCGGGTTGAAAAATCACTATCGTCGTCACGGGGACTGCCTGCCATATAACAAGGCACCGTGAGTTTGGGGGGGGGGGACCCATCCGTTTCGCAGCATTCAATCGTGTCCATACCTTTTAGATTCGTTAAATATTAACCCTTTAGTAGCCCATCCTGACCCGTCAAATGTGCCTAATTCCGGTCCTCATGGGAACCCTGACTCATCATTATTGGCCCCACCACCTGGGATTGGCCCCCGCAGGCTTTGTGCGGCCCCTGTCTTTAGGTTTGTTTCGGGCCCCAGGACTTGTGATGTTGGCCCCGGTCTATAGCTTTTTTTGAGCTTCGATAGAATAGCCTTGTTTTTGTGATACTTAATAAAATGGGTGAAAATCCCTCATTTGAGACGATTTTGCCCGTTCCTTGAGCAGAATGAATCAGTGGCGTCTTTCTTAAACTTGGCTGAGTGTCCCCCCTTAAATTCATTTCTCCCCCTTTTGCATTCATATGCATTCTTCATTGCTGGTGACCCCTTAACATTATTCTCATGGGGGGCCGTAGTGTGTTTTATGTTATTAAAGAAAAAAAAAGGTTTGTAGGTTTCTGCGCATGGGCGCCAGCAGCCAGTCGGTGATGCAAAAAGGAGCCAGTAGGATCGACCATTACAGGTCTGGCTCTGGGCTGGGGTGGTATCACCCTAGAGGTCGGTGAGTTGAGGCTCCCATTGTGAAAGAACCTAAAATGTGTGTTTTTTGTTATTTACAGTTTTCTAAGGAAATCCTGGTGACGATCTACTCCGCGTACATCGACAACTTTCTCAACGCCAAGGACGCCGTGAGAGTGGCCAAGGAAACCAGGCCGGCGTTTCTGAAGTTCCTGGAGGTTTGTCAGTGAAATAAAGTCTTTCTACTTTCCAATTTTATCATCGTCCAATCACAGCTTCCCCTCGCTCCTCCTCTGAGTCCCCTCTCTCCCCCCCGATTCCCCTCTCTCCTCCCCTGATGCCCCTCTTTTCTAGGAGGTCGGAATGTTTGCTGGGTATGAGGGGATCGCAGGGTTCTACAGCCCTAAAAGCCCCGATAATGTGTATAGAAACAGCAGGGAACGGCTTTATAAATTAAACGGGGTAAATAAACCCCATTATTCTTCTTCTAGATGCTTCATAGTGCTCCCCTCCGGTGATCTGTGTGATCCAGATCAAAAGACAGAGAGGGAAAAAGTTACCCTCTACATTGTAAGCCACATACCAGTCAAATCTGTTAGTGACATAAGCGTGTGTTCATGTATGTAGCGTGTTCTATAAGTGATATATATGTGACCTCAGCCAATTTATTGAAGCGATGAGTCCCTAAAACTCTAGAACCGCCCAAGTGGCTTCCAACACGCAGAAGGTTCCGCGGAGAATGCGTGCCGGCCGTATGGTTGGCCCCGTTGGGCCCAGGTTGCGATTTAACCCTTTCCTCTCCCGTTCCAGCAATGTACGCGGGAAAACAAGGAGAAGCAAGCGCTCTCCGACCTGATGATTAAACCGGTCCAGAGGATCCCGCGCTACGAGCTTATCGTCAAGGTAAGAGATCTCGCAGGCCGATCCGACACCTTCCCCTCCGGTAATCTGCCTCTTTTCATTCATTTCTCTTTAAAAACCCAATTTTTCCCGTCTTTGGGAGGAGCCGAGAGCGCCCGCTCGTCTCACGTCTCTTAAAGCTGCAGTCCCACTCGGTCTACGCTTTTATAGCTACATCCAGCGCTAGAGACAGCGATTCCAATACCGCTGGAGCCACAAATCCTTCCAGAAATATATCTTTTTAAATAACATAAAAACCTCCCTTTTTATTTTTTTTTTTTTTTTTATTTGGGAACACTTAATAACCAGTGATAGGTTGTTGCCGTGTCAGCGGAAAAGTCTTCGTAAAAAGGTTTTGTGTAGTTTGAACGTTCAGAGGAAATAATAAAATGACAGATCTACTAAACAGCGTTTGCTCAAGAGTGCGATTTAAAACATGAAACATGATTTAAAACATTAAACATGAAACTGCAAGTCAGGATTCAGCCAATGAGCTGACAGCGTCACGGTACCCCCCCTTGTGGCCGTGTATGGTAATAAAGATGGGGGGAACATTGGCCCCCAAACCCCAATCCAGTTTTGGGGGTTCTGGTGAGAAGACGATATGGGGTTTAGGATGGAAGTCAACCCGGAATCCCGTCGTGTTGCTGGACTTTGATTGGTTAGACGCGGTTGTTACATTGTATCCATGTACAGAATTTAGTATTATAATAATATTTAAAATCTGATGTTAAATTATTCTTTGTCATTTAACTCTTTGAACGTTACGACTATATCGTGATATACAGTCCACCAAAACCTTGAGCAAGAAGCCCCGTCTAAACTCATTACTTACATTATTATTGATAAGATTCGTTATAAATAGTAATCGTTTTCCAGACGCTGTGTTTTTTTATTTTATTTTTTATATAAAACCTTGGTTTAAAAAAAAATGTGTATATATATATATAATGCTCATGCGCAGCTAGTAGCCGGTTTATCAGAACTATATATCGCTGCATCGTCCCCAGAGAGGATTTAGCGGACCAGTGTTCGTAGAGTAAGTTGCACCTACGCTTTGGAGACCTCGGAGGTCTTTTCTTCATATGTAATCAGTAGAAAACTGTAGATCTCACCCCCATCCTTCACACCCCCCCCCCTCGGGCCGGCCACGTGTCTGGCTATTAACTGCCCCAGTTTGTCTCCGGCCCGCGGCACGGGATCCCAGCACGTCTCCTGGCGTGTTAAGCGGTTATTATATGGCTTTTATCCTCCGCGGCCTCAAACCCATACAGAGCGCTTCACGATTTACTATATAAAGAACTCCGCCATGCACTGCCACAACGTGATGCCTTCCCGACCCCGATGTATGGCGGCAAATAACACCTACTGGGGGCCAGTCCAGAATAATAATAATCCAGAATGATAATAATAATCCAGAATAATAATAATAATAATAATCCAGAATAATAATAATAATAATCCAGAATAATAATAATCCAGAATGATAATAATAATCCAGAATAATAATAATAATAATAATAATACATAATAATAATAATAATCCATAATAATAATAATAATAATAATAATAATACAGAATAATAATAATCCATCATAATAATAATAATCCAGAATTATCGCGTTCCTGTATCTTTCTTCATATGCAGAGATATTTATTTATTTATATACTGTACGGTTCAAAAGTTTGGGGTCACTGAGCTGTTTTCATGGAAACCAAGGACATTTCTGGCTGTAACATAATTGGAAAAGGGTTTCTAACCATCAATTCTTCTTTTACACTTAAACTTGGATCAGCGGACACAACGTGCCATTGGGACACAGGAGTGATGGGAGTGATAAAGGGTCATTGGAACACAGGAGTGATGGGAGTGATAAAGGGCCATTGGAACACAGGAGTGATGGGAGTGATAAAGGGCCATTGGAACACAGGAGTGATGGGAGTGATAAAGGGCCAGTGGGACACAGGAGTGATGGGAGTGATAAAGGGCCATTGGAACACAGGAGTGATGGGAGTGATAAAGGGTCATTGGAACACAGGAGTGATGGGAGTGATAAAGGGCCATTGGAACACAGGAGTGATGGGAGTGATAAAGGGCCATTGGAACACAGGAGTGATGGGAGTGATAAAGGGCCAGTGGGACACAGGAGTGATGGGAGTGATAAAGGGCCATTGGAACACAGGAGTGATGGGAGTGATAAAGGGTCATTGGAACACAGGAGTGATGGGAGTGATAAAGGGTCATTGGAACACAGGAGTGATGGGAGTGATAAAGGGTCATTGGGACACAGGAGTGATGGGAGTGATAAAGGGTCTCTGTACGCCTATGAAGAGATTCCATTAAAAATCAGCCGTTTCCAGCTACAATAGTCATTTACAACATTAACCCCGTCTGCGCTGGATTTCTGATCCATTCCATGTTATTTTAATGGACAGAATGTGCTTTTCTTTTAAAACCAAGAAAGTGACCTCAAACTTTTGAATGATAGTGAATCTAACACTAGAGGGTCAGAGGCTGAGATGGGATGGAAGGAAGTTTTACTTTACTGAGGGGGTGGTAGATACATGGAACAGCCTCCCAGCAGAAGTGGTGCTCTCAGTGGCCGCGCAGAATTAATGATCCGGTATTTATTCTGGAGTCTTTGGTGTCTTAATCTCCCGGATTGCTTTTTTTAGCTGTTTGTTTCGGTCGTATTCTGCCTTTGACTCATGTTTTTTGGTAATAAATATGTAGGGAATTTAAAACCTGTTATTTTTGGGGGCCGTTTAAAACCGTTTTCCTTAATGTCTGGATTTTTTTGTTGCTTTCTGTGTGGCCGAAGGGCTTTTTTTTGCCCCGTTTTGTTTTCTGGTGTCAATCAATGACCCGTCAACACTTCACTTACCGACATATCTGCCAATCCTAGGGCAGAGGCAGGCGGCCGCGCGGTACGGATCGTTCATTGCCGAGGGGGTGATGGGAGTTGCAGTTCTGCAGTTGCCTTCTTGGCTCCTGGTTAATGCACTGGAGGGGGACTTCAACCCCCCTTCCGTTGTCTGAGGATGATGGTGTTTGGAAATCCGCTACATTCGGGGGCCACATCTGACCCCTAGCGGGCTAAGGACAATAACAACAAATAGGGGAACACGGGTATCTGGATCCCTCCTGGTTGGCAAAGAGTGATGAGGGTTGTAGCTGGCAGGGATGATAGGAGTTGTAGTCCTAAAACCTCAGGAGAGTTGGGTGCACCTCAAAGGATAGCTAGATTTTCCTTCCAAGTCCCCAATCTTGGTCTTTTTTTATTTGTTCCTGTAGATAACGTATATAAAGGAAAGCCTCTTTTGATCTATACTTTCATTTGCAGTCTAACCACCCCAAGCTGGGCGTGTGGATCAAAACGCACCGCCTACTACTTTTGCATGATACTCTTCTAGATTGTAAGCTCTTTGTGCAAGACCCTCCTAGCCATGTGATGGCCTGCTTGTTATGTCCTGTTATTTACCCGTCGTACAGCGCTGTGGAATATGACGGCGCTATATAAAGCAATACATACGGTAACGTGATGCGTGGTGTCTCTTGCGGAGATAAGAGCTCTTAAACCAGTTTAAAAAAAAAAAAGGAAACCACCTAGAAATCCCACCATCCTCAGCCAGCTAATGAAAGTTTGTGGCAAGCGTTCTCTATATTCCATTCCAAAACAAATGTATATTGTAATAAATGACGTTAATCTTTAGGGATTTTTCCTCCCCTTTTTATTTGGCCGGTACCCCGCTGTGGCGAGTG